>NW_023416284.1:147417139-148667139 GCF_014176215.1 Rousettus aegyptiacus
TAGAACCATTAGGGAATAAAATGGGTAACTATCCTTAGCAATTATGAATGGCTGGCACCAACCTTAAGTCCAACTGGATGTATTGACAGATTTCAGATCTTTAAGAATAAGGCAGGAAATGACTAAACATTTCTCAAAATAGCACATATAAAAGTTTTAATACTCTCCATTAATTCTTTCTTTAGTCAATTTTTGGGTTAAATGGATGTTAACTAAATATTTTATTATAAGTTTATTGGCCACTTTTACAATTTATTACAAACAGATTAACTTTTTTTTCTTTGTTGTATTCCTATGAGAAAAGCAGCTGCAGGATCCATTTAGTCAATGAAAGAAAAAGTTAATTTACATCTTGATAAATAATAAAAAAAAATGCAGCATCACAGTTAATTGCTTTACATAAATAATAGATAGCATTCTCTCTCTGAAGACTTTAAATGTTAGTCAAATTGAAATAAATAGTTGCAATATATCTCAGGTATACTATTTGTGTTACAAGATGATCCTAGCACAGTAAAAGCATTTACTTTTAAGTGACATAAATAGTTTCATAATGTAAACACTTAATAGATTTTTTTTTCTAAGTCAGGTTTATGGAAGTATAATTTACAAATGGTAAAATTCACCCTTTTAAATTCACAACCCTGTTCATTTTGATAATTACAGAGAGTTATTTACCCATCACCACAATCAAGATACAGATCATTTCCATAACTCCAGAGTTCCTGTGCACCTTTTTATAGCCAGTCACCTTCCCTTATGCCCACTGGCAACCACTGAGCTGGTAGTCTTTACCCATAGTTTGCCCTTCTGAGAATGTCATAAAAATGGAAGCAGATAGTGTGCAGCATTTTGAATCTGGCTGCTTTCACTTAGCATGATAACTTAGAGATTCATCCATGTTATTGCATGTATCTGTGGCTTATTCCTTTTTTTTTTTTTCCTTAGTAGTATTATATTGTAACAGTATATCACAAAATATCCATTTACTAATCCATGGGCATATAGATTGTTTCCAGTTTTTGACAATTCTACATAATATAAATTTATAAATATTTATATGCAAAATTTTATGTAAATATGTTTTCAGTTTTCTTGACTAAATATCTTTGAGAGAGATTGTTGGGTTGTGTGGTAGGGAATGTTTAAGCTTATGAAAATCTCTTAAACTTTTAAAAGTAGTTTTACCATCTTGCATTTCTACAAGCAATGTAAAAATGATCTAGTTCCTCTCCTTCTTCATCAATATTTAATATTGTCATTTAAAAATTGTTAACCATTCTAATAGGTGTGTAATAGTGTTTATTTGTGATTTTGTTTTTCATTGCCCCAATGACTAATAATGTCAAGCAGCTTTTATGTGTATAACTGTCATCCATTTATCTTCTTTGGTAAGGGGTCTGATCCAATCTTTTGGTCAAAATATTTTGAAGAAGAGTTGCTTATCTTATTATTATTAAAGTATAAGAGTTCTTTATTTAATCTGGATTCTCTATCGGATGTATTTTCTGCAAATATTTTCTCAGTTTGTGGCTTGTTTTGTCATTTTCTAAGAAACGTCATTGAAAGTTTTAAATTTTGATAAAAGCAATTTTGAAATTTCTTTCATAAAGCATACTTTGGTGTTATATCTAAAAAATCTTTGCTTACTACTGTTAACGAACAAAAATTTAACTGAGTAAATATAAAGATCTACTTGGTTTCATTGAAGGATGCATGAATTGGACAGCATCCCATCTAGTAATCAGAGAGATGTTCTGAGAAGTCGTACAAAATAGAAGGTTTTTATAGGCAGAAACCAGCTGGAATAGAAAATTAGCGAAAGAAAAGGCGAAGTTTTAGGCGAAGTCACACTCCTTTGGAGGCAGCAGGGGTCTTACCGAGCAGATTACCTCACTAGTGGAGACCAGAAAATACCAGACTGATTGGTTTAAGGTCACATTCCTGGAAGGCCTGAATTTAAGTCTTTGCTTTGTTGTCCTGGGGCCAAGCAACTCCATCTTTGGTCTATTGATTTTTTTTCTTTTTTTTTAGTAACCTAAAGTCACAAAGATATTTTTCTATGTTTTTCTCTAGAACAGTTTTAGTTTCAGTGTCTATATTTAGGTCTATGGCCTATTTATAGTTAATTATACAGCTCAAAATATACATCAAAATTCTTTTTTTTTTTAAATGGTTAAGTTTTTTTTTTTTTTCTCCAGCACCATTTGCATAGATGTATAAGTTGAGGAGGTCCATTCAGTTTTTATAACAAATAAATATTGAAATTTTTCAAGTGCTTTTTCTTTGTATACTGATCTGTCCAATGCCTCATCTGGTGAGACATATTGGTTGATATTTGATTTTGAACCAAACTTGCATTCTCAGGATAATCTCACTTAGTCATGCTGTATTATACTCTTTATATATTTCTGATTTCAATTTGTTAATATTTTATTGAAAATTTTATATCCATGCTCAAGAGAGACACAATTTTGCTATTGTTTTTCTTTTCTTAATTATATTATTTTCTGCTTTTATTTTTATTTTATTTATTTTTTCTTTTTTCTTCTGTCTTTATGTTTAATTTACTCATCAGCTTGTATTTCTGCTGCATATCTTGAGTCTAGATTCAAACCTGTACCTTGCTTAGACCAATGAGCTATTAAAAAAATGTAATGCAAGTAAAACTTAGAAAATTTTTTCCATGTTTTTACTTTTCTTTTTCCTTTTGTGATCACAATGAAATTATCATGTAAGAGTGTCCAAACATGTAGAGAATTTTTATGAGTTTATTTGAGCCCAACTGATGGCACTGCCAGGAAGTAAGATCTTACATGCTCTGGAGAATGATAATTTTGCAGCTTCTTTTATATATTTGGAATTAAAGAGGAAAAGTAAGGAAGATTGCATGAAGGTGGGAGGAAACAAGGTATAGGATAATTAGCAAGCTTATGTGGTCTTCTGAGGGTAGTTACCCTCCTGATGGGGTCTGAAAAAGAGACATGGTAAAGATATGTTATCTTAGATACACAAAAACAATGGACAGGGCTTGCTTAAAACAAAGATAAACCTTTTATTAGGGAACTTATAGGCTTGAGACGTGATACCTATCATGACTTGCCCAGTTAAGGAATTTATGATCAGATCACCCTGTGAAGTTACTTTTGGTTAGATTTATTACAGTGCCTCTTTTTTGCTCACAAGATCATGCTGGAAGATGAGACAAATGGAGCAGCCTCAGGTCTCCCTGGTAAAGCCATACTACCCTGTCTGCATGGTAGTACTGAACACTCATGGGCAAGCCCAGATAAGATCAGTTAGAACTATGCAGCAGACACATAACTCATGAACAAAAACAAGTAGATGTTATTTTAAGCCGCAATGTTTTTAGGCGGTTTGCTCTTGCTAATCTAGCTTTGCTTTCTCTTACATTTCTGAAATCACTATAAGAACATATCTGCAATTTTATACCATCCCCAGGCTGGCCTGCTGAAGGATAAGATGTATAAAATGGAGTCAAGTAGAGAGCAAAACTCTTTTGCGAAGGTCATCCTATCCCAGCTGACCTACAGTTGACCTCAGATACAGGAGCAAACCGAGCCTAGGCTAGAAATTCCCAGCTCACCATGGCTTCAAGTATCAACTTAAAATATATGAGCTAAATAATTGTTAATATTTTAAGCCCATGAGATTTTTGGTTGTTTTGTTCCACAACATTATTGTGGCAATAGATAACTGAAATATAAGCAGATAGTCATTTGCCTTATATTTCGAGGATGAGGAGAGCTATGAGAAAGAAAATAATAAGGGTTGTTTTTTCTTTTAACTTTTTACATGATCTCTATGGAGCAGTGAAGAAACAAAGAAAACAGTAGGGATGGTTGATTTGATCTAAATATATCTTTCTCATCACTGTTCCTCCAAAAACGAGCAAGCCTACATTGCAGATTTTGACACAAGAGTTAGAAAACGTAGTATTCACATCTCTAAAAAATCTTGTAACATCACTAATTTATTATTTGATATTTGTGGTTTCAGTGTTTTTAGTATTTTATTGATTATAACTGTAATTCTTTTTCATGCCTTTTTAGATATGATTTTTATTCTCCTAGAGAAGCACATACTTTCCATGGAAATACAACTGCAGTTGGATAATGAGAACCACTGGAAAAATAGGCCAGGCATGCAATAATTCACCTACAGGCAATTATCTAGGACATAGTTTAACAGAAATTGAGAAATTCTTACAATATGAAATTAATTCTATCTAAATTTGCATAGAAGAATAAGGTTGAGCTTTTCCTCTGCTTAGATCTTTTATACAAAAGGTCTTTCCTCAGAATATCTTAGCAAATGTCATAGTACAAGAAGATGGTTAGAATGAAGGCACTCATTTGCAGAATGTAACTATTGCATCTCATTTTTATATAATAATATTATTAATAAGTATAAGAACTTTTAACTTATTTGCATAAGAAAAAACTTCCAGGAAAATGTAGGTTTACTTTTAATGATTCTGTAAAAAAAAAAAAGCTCAAATTGCATATTTGTGGTCTTTGTCTTTTTATTGCATGAACCAAAAATAAATACTGGAAAAAAAGGTCAGTTCTTTGAAAGGTTGTAGTCATAGGAATTTAGTATCAGCTGTGTTTGAACAGATTCAGTTAATTCTATAAATTTGTATTAGATTGATCAAATACCTGGCCTTTCTAAACTTTGTCCCTTGTGAAAAACCATTTCCATTTTACATGCGCTTTTTTTTCTTTTTTGTAAAATCCTAGTTTCCTTTTCCCCTGAAGAGCAATACAGCTTTACCTGAATCATTGTGCTAAGAAAAATCTTTTCAGGCTTACTGAGTGAGTATAGCAGAAGCATCAGGGGTAGTGTTAAAGGCACAGAAGCATGTAATAAAGAAATTGGACTTCAAAGGAAAGTGTCATTAAGATTAAATTGCAAGATCTGAATTCGAATGACAGTTTAGATACTCACTAGCTGTGTGATCTTGGAAGATTGGCTCAGCTTCTTCCATACCACAGTTTTCTAATGTGAATATGAGTATAATGGAGATACCCATCTCAAAGATTGCTTTCAAGGTTTAATGAGTCAGTATTCGAGCTCTTCTCCCAGATTAAAGGTGGGGGGCCTGGGGTAATGTTAGGATGCTGGCACTTGAGGAGCCTAGGAGGGCAAGGGAGCTGCTTTGGCTGTGGGGCATGAAAAAACCAGGATAATTAAGAGTAATAGTCAGGATTAAGGACAGAAAATAGAAAGACCATGTGAAATGTTCAATAACAGCAACATTAACAGAAACAGCGACATTGTGTTAATGTGCCAAAACCTATTAAGTGAGTCAAACATGGTTTTTCATTTAATCCTCATAAAAATCTCATGAGATGGATGGAACTGCTTGAATGAGCAAGAAAGATGAAATTATCTCACAACCGACAAGTAGTAAATGTGGCATTCAACCTAAGTACACTGACCCCAGAATCAATATTTTAACCATTACACTAACCTGCACTGGAATAAATACTAAGAGATTCAAACAGAGAGGAAAAAACTGAGCCCTAAGCAATGTCTGCAATGGCAATTATCAAAAATGAACAAGTGGGTTCAGGGTTTTGAGTAGGTAGGAGGAAGAGCCCGTTCATTTATATACTCAGTTATTCATTCATTTATATACACATTTACATTTTAGAGGCTAGGACTAAAGCTGCGAGATCAAAAAGAAAACCATATTAGAGAAGGTCCATGGCCTCATGGAACCACATTCAAATGGAGGAGACACATACTAAACAAATAGGCAGTGTCAGTTCAAAGAGTAGTTAAGAATTAAAAATAAAGGAGAGTAAGAGGAGAGAGGGGGTCTACTTAAAAAGGGTGGTCAAGGAAGGTTTATATGAGGAGACTGACATCTAATTTGAACTCTGAATCATGAAGCAAACACATTAACTGTATTACAAAAGTTGAGAGAAGTCCTTTAAGAGAGGAAACAGCAAGTGTGAATGCCCTAAAGTGAGAGTAGGTGAGCCAGGCTGAATTCCTAAGGTGCCTAGAGACGTTCCTGGAGGCACCCTTTGATGGAGCCATAGAGCCAGGCCTTTTTTTTTTTTTTTTATAAAGGTCCTGAGTGGAAGTTTCTACCATGGGTGGGAAGGAGATGTTAAAGGTATGGAGATATTTGGAAGGTTGCCAGAATCACACTTCTTACACATGTTTAACTCAAAGTATGTCATCAAAGATCACCTGTTCACTTCTCCTTGTGCCTTGTTTACTTATATATGTTTGACAAACCTTAGTTGACGAATCTCCCTGAAACCTTTATTACCCAGAGCAAAGTGAAATGGACATTAAGTGGAGGTTCTGGTAACTTTTTTCAACCTTAGTTTCCTCAACTGGAAAATAAAGGGGGCAGGGCTTGGATTAACTGGTATCTAAAGTTCCTTCACTACCAAACTTTTATTTTCCATGTTTCAAGGTAGACAGCAGAATTTGTCTCTCAACAATTTACTTATATTTTTCTTTACAAACAAAAAAAAAATTAAGAAGATTTAATGACTGTAGCTCTCCAGACAGTATAGGGATTGGATATCACCTCAGAGTGCAAATGGTTGTATATACACATAGTGTACATGTTCTATTAACTGTGAAATTTCTCATACGCATATTATGTTTTGGTTTATCAAATATTTTCTTTAAAAGACTTTTTTTTTTTTTTAAACAGAAAGTAAGGTACACACAAGTTTATCTGGGATTGTGTGCTATATTAACCTCTTTGCGTCTTCCTCAGTGCGAAGCCATTTACTGGCCATCTCCTCTGTGTCGTTCCACTCATCCACTATTCAGTTGTTGGCATGACATCACCAGGCCCTTGATGACAAATAGCCCTGTTTCTGTGCCAAGACATTAAACTGAATAATTTTTATCACAGGGAATTAAACCTCTGAAAACCTCTTACCTTTACTAAATAGAGGATTAAACAGAGCTTTAAAAGTGAGTTCCCATTGATTAGAGGATTTATTCTGGGCATACTTAAAAGTCACCTTTGACAGAAGTGTCAGGATATTCTGTTCAACAGCAGGCACATTCATCAGATGCTAATCGGAAGCTTGTTTTTTAAAGTAGAGAGCTTTGGTTTGTTAGGGACTGAAGAAAAACACGTTTTCCATCTACGACGTCACATTCTATCTCCAGGAAGGTCTCATTTGGAGTGAAATGTATTTCTGAAAAGCTGACAGTTGTTTGAATTGATTTAGCTCAGTAGGAAACCTGTTGGTATTCTGTGCAGTTGCTTAGCACTAGGGTGTTTTGTGAGGCCCGGTCCTTTAGCAAATTTTCTAATGAAAGCAGGTTCCAGTTTTTATATAGCTGGAGGGTACCATTCATTTCTTTTTAATCTGAGTACTATTCGTTTGAAGAATACAGTTTTTCTGAATTTTATTTTGGTTATGCTATCTGTATAAATCACAATCAGCCATATTTCCTCCATCAGCAAATCAGGTTGGCAGTTTCCTAGGGAATTAAAGCCAACTTGGAATTTCAATAAACATTATTTTTAAAGCCTTTTTTTTCTCCCTTCTTCTCAAGATTTAGTCACATTGACTTATTGCACACCTATCTAATCTGTGCTTTGTTTGGATAGACACAGAATTTAGAAACTTGGATTAAAAAAAAAATAGAGACTAAACCTTTACAATAGCAGCATCTGAAGTTCCTTGGTATCTCATCCCTTCCCAACCAGAGCAGTATCACTTTTATCTATTTTATCAAATTAAGTGCTGCTAAAATAATTTTAAAATTGCTATACTGGAAATAACTTAATAGGCTAATACCACATACTCATAAATTTGGGAATCACACCAACCCTGCCTTTCTTTGACGTGAAACTATTTTCCACCTAGTTCTTCTCTTGGAGTGATCTGAATGATTCCACGTACTTTTTACTTTTGTGATCTCTTCAGATTTTTGTGAAATTAAAATACTGGGAAGGTTTGGTTTCTAGACAACTTTTTTTCACACTGATGTTTTCTTTAATGAAACTTCAAAGATCAGTTAACTTTCTTCCTAAAGTTTGATAACATTCAGTGCTTCTTTCACCTGAATTCCATAAATAAACAGACATTTTAAAATTTTTATGATAATTTAGACATACTAACTGGCATAAAATGGGTGTGTTTTTGCACTATTTATGCATTTCTTTCTTTTTCTTTAAGTCTGTTTCTCCTAAATTAAGTCTATTTATATCTAAAATACTATTTGAATTTGAAAGCAACAATATTAGTATTCTCAGTTTTATTTCTCCTCATTTTACTCAATATATTCTTTGCTATCTCATCCTCTTCTGTTCAGGGTCTTCTTTTCTTCATATTTGCTTCTTTTGCCAGGCAAGTTCACCTTTCTCATATCTTTGCTTTTTATCGATTCACAGACTCTCCAACACAGACCCAATTTCTGCACTACTGCAGAACTGTCTGTGCTATACCTGGATTCCTGGGACCAGCTCACAGCTGAAATTGCTAAAGATTACATCCTGCACAGAATGCCAACTAGAAAAGGCATATCTGCAGGTCTGCGCACTGATTGGAGTGACCTGCAAGACCTTTGGTTTCCCCATCATCTTCCTTGAGAACACAGACGTTATAACCAGAGGTACGAAGGAGTAATGCTCTGCCTTGATAAGAGGACTGTGACCAATGGAAGCCAAGGGAACCAGCAGAAAACACTTTTTTCTGGTTAGTCTGTCCTTAGTGCAATAGTTCATATGCCCTCTCTAGAGACAATCACAAGTAACCAACTGTTTTGCTTTGTAATTTTTCTCTAACATTTGCTCTTTTTTTCTTTTCTGTTTCATCTTCCTTTCCCCTTCACCTTCTTTAGGGTTTTATTCCCCAGTAAAGTCTAAGAACATGTGCTTTTGCTTCAAGCTTATTTTCTAGGGAATCTAGCCTAAGATACTCTCATATTTGTATTTCTGTTTTACTCCTCTGTTTTCTAATGCCATGTATCTAATATTTAACTGTCTACTCAGTTTTCCTACTTGAATCTCTAGTTGCAACTCAAAACAGCAAGTCCAAAACACTCCCACCCCCTACAGATTCATAACATTTCTTTACTCAGAATTTTGATCTTAATAAATTATGTCCTCAAACATCCAATTGCTCAAGGCTGGTGGCTTGGAGTCATTATTGTTTTTGTCCCTCTCTTAACTCTCACATACAATCAGTTCTTAATTACTATTAAATATATTTCTTACATATCTCTAATTCGTTCATATATTTTTGTCTCTGTGGCTGCCACAGTAGTTCAAGTACCATCAGCTTTTACCTAGACTATTATAATATTTTCCTAACTGGTCTTGAATGCACACCTGTATCTCTCAATTTATTCTCTAAATGATAACCTGAATACTGTTATAAATGTGAATCTTATCCAATATCTCCTATTTAAAGCCTTAGAATAATATCTTAAACCCTTTATGATATTATTCTTTGTGCCTTAGAATAATATCTTAAACCCTTATTATGGTGTACAGGGCCATACATGTATACATATAACCTGTCCCATCTTATATTCCTCTCCTTCTTGCTCTCTAAATTCCAATCATATCAAACTTATTTTGGTTTTTCAATCAAATATGCTCTTTCCCACCTCAGGAGCTCCTCACATGCCGATCCTTAACCCTGGAATAGTTATTCCCATCTCATTCACTTGGATAATTCTTACAGTTCTTTCAGGTCTCAGATTAAATACTATCTTATTTGGAAAGACTGTAATGTGTTTCCACTTTATATTAGAGTTTGTTAATTCCCGTATCATCCCAAACTTGTTCTTTGTAGAACTCATCATACTTTTGATTATTTGCTGTTTCCATATTCTCACCAAGATTGTAAAGTCCATATAAGTGGAGAGCGTGTTTTAATCACTGTTATATCCAGACAAACTAAAAGCTTGCCTCCATCCTGTTCCCTCTGACCCTGCCACCCCTCTTTGTTGGGGACAAGGAAGAAGGAGAAATTGAAGTGGCAGACCAGGCTGTTAAAATGTCCAGAAATTTTAGTGTTCTTATAAAAGCTCTCAAAAGAATAAGATTTGACATTATCTAGGGAATTTTTTTTTTGGTTTGCTTTGTCTTACTTTGTTTCATTTTTGTTTTTGTTTTTAACGGAAGCAGAAGTGACAAGCCGGATAGATGAGTTCATCCGAAGGTCAGGAGAATCAGAGCAGAAGATAAAACCAAGACAATCTCCAACTTGCAGGCTAGATGCAATCTTTTAAAATTCTAACTCAAAGCATTCTCCCATCTGATTTTAGCATCTCAGTCATCATCCTTCTTGCAAATTCTTCCTTACTTTCGCTCTATTGCCTCCTTCTCTCTGGTCATTTCATGAATGTTAAAGCCATAGTCTTTCTCTCACTCTTTTTAAAATCATTCTTGCATTTCTATGCATCTTGCTCAGTGAGAGAAGCTCTTTGATTTTATTGTTTTAGTAAAACAATTTATTTATGATTTTATTTCTCAGTAAAGTGAAAATATATATGTTTTTGCTTTAGGCTTATTTTCTAAAAAACCTAGCGCCTAAGATACTCCTAAATTAATATTTCTGCTTACTCCTCTTCACTATATATTCAATATCCAGCTGTCTATTTGATTTCTTCCTCTGAATCTCTAGCTACAGTTCAAACCAGCATGTCCAAAACACTCTCATTCTATTCACAACTGCAGAAGAAAAGATATAAAATGTTAATAAAAATTATCTAACTCAAAACAGTTCCTCTTAAATGGTACATTTCCCATAAGAGAATCTCAGTGATCTATAGTGGAACAATCTGATGAATGGTCAGGACATTAGGATGAGAAAAAATTAAAAGGGAGCAGATCTTGGTAGAGTATAGGGAAATAAGAATTCTGGCACACTTTAAGAATGAGAAGCCTGTTCTATAGAAAGAAAGTGCATAAGCAGTTAAATAATTGTTGGACATTCATGGGAAAGGTGAGAGCTAGGTATACATTAAGGAATACATTAAGGTATACATTAAGGAATTTTTTGCCTAATTGGCCTAATTCAAAATTAGCTTTTGAAGTTATAGAGTTTAATGTTTTCACTTCAAACATAAATGTAGTTATGGAAACATCTGAGGATTGAGCCTGAGGGTATGCCAATATTTAACAGCAGGGAGAGGAGGAATATCCAGGAAAAGATTCTAGGGAGGAGTGATCGGTGAGGTGAAAAGGAAACCAAATAAAAAAAGTCCTAGAAATGAAGCGGAAAAAAGTCTCAAGGACAAGGGAGTGATCCACTATCTCAAGTGTGGCTGCCAGGTAAAGTGAAGGGAAAAATGAGAACTGATTGGGATTTTTTAACTGGAGGTCATTGGTGATTTTGAAAAGAGCAGTTCATTCTAGTAAGTAGGTGGAAGCATGACTGGAGTATGTTCAAATGATAATGGGAAGAGAATGAATTGGAAACAGAAAGAATAGAAAATTCATTCAAAATTTTCATCTAAAGGAGTTCAGAGAAATAGGTAGTAACTGGAGGGGGAATGTGAATAAGAGAGGCTTTTATTTCACAGTTTCAAAAATTGAGATCTAATTTACACATCACGAAATGGGACAGATCTTAGAAGTACCCCTCACTCAGTTTTGATAAAGGTATGTATTCATGTAATACACAATCCTACCAAGATATAGAATGTCTATTTGTACTCATTCCAGTCAAGTACAATTATCCCACTCACCTTTACCAACCCTATCTAAAAGAACAATTGTCTAATTTCTATCACCATAGAATGGTTTCATCTAGTCCAGGAGTTAATATAAATGGAATCACATAGTGTGCCTTATTATACATCTGGCTTATTTCACTCAGCATAATATTTTTGAGCTTCATTCATGTTGCTGTGTGTGTCAGTAGATCATTTCTTTTAAATTATTTAATAGAATTACACTCGTTGAATATACCATTTATTGTTTATTCATCTTCCTAATCCTAAATACATCCATTGAAGTGGGATTTTCTATGATTACAGGAACCTATGCCATCAGTATAATAGCTCCTATTGGTGAGCAGTTCGATCTTGTATGGAAACAAAATCCATCTCTCAACATTTCTAACCATGCATCCAAGCTACATGTCCTGGACCAAGTGGAAAAACTTTTATTTTCCTCAAGTTTTCTCATCTAGCATTAACTTCCTCTGATCTTTCAAATGTTTCTGATATGGCATGAGACTCCTAAAATTACTCTGCATTTGCTCTTAGAATGTGTTGATTTACGTCCCTTGAAATAACAGTGCTAACACAAACAAACAAATAAATAATTTGAATGCAGTTTGGTCAATACAAAGACTGGAATTATCGCCAGTTATTCTACCTAGCATATTTTTAATGTAACCTATGATTACATTAGATTTCTCTTAGCCACATAATTTCTTTTAAAAATTTGAGCTTACTTGCAATTATTACATTTGAATGCATATTTCTTCTGTCATGTCTCCCAAGTTACAATCTTTAAGTTCATTTCTTTTAGCAAACAACAAACCTTTACATTTATCCCTATTAAGTTTTATTTAATTAAATCTATTACATTGTTCCAATGGGTTACATTCTTTTCAGGATTCTAATTATTTCACACAATGTATTTCTTGTATCATTCAGTGTCATATCAACTTCATATTTAATCATATGAACATACTTATCAAAATCATTGATAAAAGGATTATGCAGGCTGAGTGCTACAAAAAATAAATCCTTTGACACACATAATTTTCTCAAGATTCACTTTAAGTACACTTTGTTTATATTTTTCAATATCAAATTTGCTTATTTATACTATTAGCCAGCTTACACATATTCATTTATAATGAATATAAAGGAAGATGATGCTTTTTTGATATTCAGATTCATGATTTCTAAAGTGTTCCTCTGCTCTACCTCTCCCGCATCCTTGAAAAGTAAACAAGTAAGAATTATTTGGAATCATTTTTCTTTAGAGACAACAAACTGACTTCTGGTGACTAGTGGTTCCTTATTCTAAATGCCAAGACATGTTTTTAAATGATTTATTCTAGAATTTTCCCAGGCAACCTGGTATATAAACAGTTTTATGTTGTAATGAGGTGAGAGAGGAAAAGACTTTGGATAAAAACAGACCTGATCCAAATTCCCACTGTATGGCCTTGAGAAAATTATTTAGTTATCTTCAACACTAGAATTTGGATCATCATTTCTGATCTCACAATGTTCCTTTCAGAATTAAGTAATGGTGGGATGCAGAGTGAGCTTTTGATACATTTGTGTTGTTATCCGATGATTTTTGCCACCCCTCTGCTGTGCACATACTTCAGAGACCACCAAGGGGAAATACAATCCATGAGGTCTCTCAGCATTTGTATGTGGATTTATTTGGGACACAAAACTTAACCTTTTAAAAGCAATTTCCTGTACTCTACACTTTACCATTTTCACTTATTTCGAACTTCAGTTTTCCTATACCAATACTTGTTCTTTTTTCAAACTTATTTGTTTTTAATGAAATCATGCTGTTTTCTAGAGGTTATTTCTTTTTATATGTGCTATGAATCAAATTTTAATAATTCGTATTTGAGAATCTATTTCAGATAGCTTAGCATATGCCTAATGGTAGAAAAAAATGCAGAGTTCCTGCACCATTAGACACTAATCTTACCGCCTTAAAAATTACACAGTTGAATATTTTAAAGCATTGGGTTCATGTGAAACAGTCAGATCTTTTAGTAGAATTTTACATGAAAATGGTCTAGAATTTATATGCCTCTTCTCATTATGCATTCTCTACTTAACTTGTACTAATATCTTTAAAGTATTAGTCAGATTTGAGAATCTATTTAAATAATAATAATATTAATAATGGCTATTGATTATTATGAGAACTTTTTATTATTTACTTTATTTGATTATCATGAGCAAACCTATGAGGTAATTACTCTTTTATTCCCATTTTACAAAATAGAAAATTAAAGCATAAACTGTTAGAGTAGCTTATCATGATCACGGAACTTATAAGTAGTGAAGTTGGGATATAAACTCAAACATCTGAAGGTTAGTTTTATTGCTGTTAAAAGTAGTGAAAGAAAAAAGTTTCTGTAATAAGATATAGTTAAGAAAAAAATTGTGGGTAGAAGTGGGTGGAACAACTATGGAATAAATTTGAATGGAGGTCTATTTTCATGAAAGACTTAGTTCTCAAATCGGATTCTCAGGGTCTGGAATTTTAGCAAGCATGTATCCATACACCATGGTCTCTACATTGTTCTCTTCTGGCAAAGGAGCACTCTATGGCTTCTATTTACATCGCATGGGTGGAGCCAAGATCCTCATACTCTACAGAAGAAACTGTCCATCAGCCCACACCAGTGACAGGCAGGGTGAGAGAAAAACAAGACAATGTCACATGCCCAATCAGGACCACTTGTGAAAACCATTTGCAGTTTTTACTTCATAAGGCTCCCCAAGAATTTTGTGAAATTAATCCAAATAGTCCAAGAACATGCTACTTATTCGTTTCAATGGCTGAGGCCCTTCCTAGTAAGCGCAACTCTGTAACTGTAGGCTTCTCCCATCAGCTCATGGGTGAATGGAGACACGCCTTTTCCATGATTTACCTTTCTGTCTTCAGACAGATACTTTTATGAGCTTGAACTGCAGATACGTAACCTTATGAATATAGATAGAATTCTGCCAGCATAGATGGTCACCTCTCATAGCAGTCCACTTTAATATTTTATTGTATATTTACAACCACTTATGTGGTATTACTATTGTTGGCTTTTTACCCCCACCCACCACCTACCTCCAACACACACACAGAGTGGTTGAGTTAATGTAGTCATTTAAGTGATAAGTTGAAGCCATATCTTATGATAGAGTCAGCTTGCTCAAGAATCATGTATCTTATATAGGGAAAACCACTAGAGCAAATGGTAAAGTAAGCTTTTCAGGGAGTTGGAAGGCTCTTTACCTTTCAAGCACTCCTTCATCACACATTTCATAGTGAATTAAATTACCTAAAGGGAAGCATCTATTTCTCATGCAGGTCACTATTTGGGTGAAGTACTCAGTGTGGCCCTGACACACATCAGATACTTGTTAATTTACATAAGGTTATGTTTTTATAGTAATCTTAGTGCTAAATGCAAGATGAGTTTTTCCACTTTAGTAGAAATGTGGTATACTTATTTCCTGTTACTTGATGATTTGTTAAGATAAAGAAAGGATCAAATGTTTTGAGGATAAAACTAAGCCTTTAAGAATTCAAGGTAATGTAAATCCTTAGTAACAGTCAGTGTTATGATTCACCATTTTACAGATGTTAATGGCTTATCCTACACTTTGATGAATGAATTAATCACTAAATATTAAATGTCATGACACATTAGAGAAAAAAATTTCCTTTTAGGTTTGATGTGATAAAGCTTTTATTTAAATCAATTAACTTAGTGAAATATTGTGAGATCTTATAAAAAGCCTGTTAGTTTTCTATTGGATGATGCAAAGTGATGGCTTTGTTGAAATCAGGTATTCCTTATACACTGAATGATATTTTATTGTGTGCTTTGTGAGTGATACTCAGATAGACGAAATGCATTTGCATTAGAATAGGTTTTATGTGTGAAATATCTCAGAAATAGGGAAATATTAAATTCAGTGAGTAAGCATGTGGAGATAAGTTCTAGATTTTCAATCATAAAAAATTAGAACTATGATAATACATTCACTGATTAAAAAGAATAAAATACTACAATTTACCATAATTAGATAAAGCAGGTGTCTCGCTCTTGCACGTAGTCAATAGTTAGCAAGATAAAGAGCCAATTTGAAAAATGATCTCACATTAAGAAAATAAATCTCTCTTGTTATGGCTTATGCAAAGATTATGTTCTCTTTTCTCCTTCTTTTTCTGCTTTTCTCTTTATGCCGCCCTGAAGCTTCTATGAGACTCACTCCCTAATCTGTCCAGACACAGTACAGAATAACTTGGCTTCCTTGAAGGTTTCTTCTCTGTGAGACTCTCTTACATTCTAGAAAGAAGCCATCAAAGTAGGTGTAGTGTGGAAAGGGTTGAATGAAAGGATGCTCACGGTCCTATTCAAATCTTCTATTTTAGCAGGCACTGACCCTGTTCAAATTAAGTATTCAGGTTTGGGCCTACTTGTGTGGGCTGTGGTTCAGTAGTTTAATTTTCAGAGCTTTGTGTGGGTTATTTCATCTGCTTGTTATATCTGATGCCATTGAGCCTCCCACTGGTCACCTTAGGAGAAGAATGGGATTCCCCAGGCCCAGCTGCCTGGAGCCTCTAGTTAGGAGAAGGGAATCTGTAGCCCTTGAGCACAAAGTGTACTTCTCAGTTTAGACTAGTTGTGGTGGGATCCCTCTTGCAATTGCCATCTATCTGTCTGGCATCTCTAGGTTGGGGTGGGAGATCCTCAGGCTCATGGGGAAGGATGACATTGTCCCTGACTGCTTCTGGCCAGCACAGCTCTTGATGAATCCCACTCACTGCTCTGCCAGGATTGCTTGCTATTTTCAGCAGGGCTCCTGTTCCATTCAGGAGAGAAATGAACCTATCTGGGCCATCTCGTATTGCTAGGTTAAGAGTTGGGATATACCAGGCTTGGATAACCTTCCTTGAGGGTAAGAGTCATAAGATGACCTATTGCTATATTGTTCCTCCAATCTTGCAGTCCCTAACTAGTTCTCCTTTCTACTTTTCAGACTTTCTTGATTGCCTCTTGCATTATTTTCAGGGTTTATAGTTAACAGACCAGAGCAAAGAAAAATGATCCTATGCTACCTTGTATGGATTGAAACTTTACCACGATTACTTCGTGAATGAAATAATTTTAAGTCAATATAAAATTACATAATTTTAGTATACAAGAATATTTTTATTAAATTTATTAGTGACATTGTTTAATAAAATTACACAGATATCAGTTGTATAATTCAATAATACATATGTATATTGCATTATATGTTCGCCTCTCAATGTTAAATTTCTTTCTGTCATCACATATTTGATCCCCTTTACCCTTTATAAAAATTAACTTACAAAAAACTTTAATCTAGAATTCTAAACTAGAAAAATGAAAACACAAAGTTTTTTTCATATTTTTGTGTCTAATTAGGTTCTTGATGCTCTGTAAGATTTTTCTAAGAGTGAAGCAATAAGAATTAAGAGTGCCAATGTTAAGTCTTGAGTGATGCTTTTATTTGTCATGAAATACATCCTTTTGTGATACCAAGTTAAATGGAAAAATGAGTTTAAGTATTATAGATTAATCATACAGACAATTGTCTTAATTTTTCACACATCTAGTTCTATTTCGAATTCCTTCATTCAACCTTTACCCCAACCCAAAATGCATACAAATTATTTACTTACATAGAATTTATTTCAATAGCAAAAATTACCTATGAAGAAATTGAAAAAGAAGAGATTATATTATTTTTGTTTTTAAGAAGGAAGAGAGAGTACTATAGTTAGTCTTTCTCATTGAATATTTAGCTTTTTCCTCGGATCACATGAGTATGGAAGATATCAAAGTTCATGTTAATCAGCTGAATTTCAGCGTCTACACAGGACTTTGTGAGAGAAAAAGATAGACCTACTAATATATTTTCATTGAGCTCTCATGCTTTTATTTTTGATTATTTGAGATTAGTTTATATAAGCTGTTTTTATTCTACATCTACCGTTTTTATGGTGTTACAGCATTTGCATAATGGGAATATGAATATGGTGACAGGGAAGGTCCTGTCACCCAACATCTACAGGCAGTGATAAGGCAGATTATCAGGACCTAAAGGGTGGGACTTCTTCGAAATCTATAGAGTTTCTTTTTTATAAAACTTGAAATTAAAACATTATATAAAATGTTTATGATGCCTATAATAATTTTGTGGCAAATGAACTTTAGCCTTCTACAATACAGGATGCTGCAGTGCCTCATACTTCACATTCTAGAGCAGAGACACCATTCTTTCATACTTAGTTCAGGTCATTGACGATGGATCCAACTCTCGATGTTGTGTTACAGTGAGATGAAGACTAATTGATTGATAACTTTTTGAGCTAGCAATTAGCAGCATAATACTCAAAGGACTAAAAAAGCAATGTGGGACTAGACTTTAATTAAAAGATGATTAAATGTATTATATATTCCTGAGATAATTATTACATGAGACTGTTTATTTATAATATATTTAAATGAATGAGATTATTAAAACATGCGACATCAAATTTGCCTACTTTTTTAGTTTTCAAATACTTTATTTTATCTTAGTTATTTAAGACAATTTAAATTATACTCCTTAGGTACATAAGTGTTGAAGCAATTGGAGAAATAAGTTAGGTGATTTAAAGTGCATTTTTATTCCTTTTCATTTGTAAAACTATATAAGATCATTACCTTATGACCTAAAACAATTTATTTCCTAAATCAATTACCTCTTTAAAAGTTTTCAATGAATTACAACTTTTTCTCTTAAATTTTAGCTTTCATATTAGTGAAATTAGCTATACCCCATACTAATTTGATTTGTCTAAAGTTCTGGTGCACATATCTAATTAGGTTTAGGAGAAAAACAAGATAGTTTTCCCTGAAGAATCCATATGTGTTGGCAGTGAGTAATACTCAAAGACAGTAATTTTAAGTGCTCTGATTGAACTTACATTTAATTTAATTACATTAATATGTTAAAGGCAGTGATCTATATCTTGTGACAACATATATTCTTCATAATCTCAAGCAGAAATAGTAAATCTCATATTTTGGGAGTTGTAACATACTTATGTATCTTACAAAATACACCTGATATTTTAAATTTTTAGTTATTTAACTATCCATTAATTATATTTAATGTTGCCTTTTAGCCAAATAGTTTCTGAGTCAATCACAAGAACCGTAAAGAATCCCAAGGATAAAATAATAATAGTTAATGTTTATTGACTACTGACTGTGTCCAGCAGAGTTACACAAAATGTCTCTTGGCTGCTACTTTTTCTCTTGGTATCACTGAGGACAGACATTCAAATGCTGACACTCTCCAGGGCACATAAGGGAGTTCTTCAGTGAGGTATTGACTGTGGTGAAGGTAGTGGCTGTAGATAAGGGATATTCCCAAGTGCATTGTTGAATGATCTTTTAAACCTCTCTGCCTCAATAACCATTTCACCTTTGTGTGTACAACACCCAATGCTGACCTGCCTGGGCTTTTGCTCCCTGGTTCCATGCCCAGCAATTTTCCCTTTTGAATGAGCTACTAACAGGTCAGCTCAAATCCAGAAACTGGTATAAGCCATAGGGAACAGACAAGCAAATCCACTGCTTTTGTAAAAATCACACAGAAGAATGAGATGTCAATGTCACCTTCTTGATGAGGTTCTCAGTCTCTGTAAGTGATTCTCTTGGTTACACCCTTTCCATTGGCTTGAAGGACTCATGGCTCTGACAATTCCTTTTTTCCTTTCCCCAATCTCCTGTTTAGCTGGATTTAGAAGTGTGTGTGTGTGTGTGTGTGTGTGTGTGTGTGTGTGTGTGTGTGTGTGTAGAGTGTGCAGTTTATAGCTAAGTTTCTTTCTAAAAGCTAAAGGGTTTGGGTACTCTCATCCCTAACTGTGAGTTCTATTTATCAGTTCCATGGCAACAGGAAAAGTACCTCTCATGGTCCTTATGAGCCATTACAAGAACAAATTAGTAAGCTCATGAAGAAGAATAGGGGGAAAAAATGTTTTCAGGTTAGATGGAGTTAGATTACAATTCAGTCTTGAAACTAGTCCATGGACATACATACTATAATTGAATGGAAAAATAATATAGTCTTTTAAAATTAATTTGGATGTCTTCAATGTTAAACTCTGAAATATGCATATTTTGCTTTTTTGTGTGTGTGTTGGTGATATTCAAAAGAGAGTTATTTCTGTCTTGCTTCCTGCAATAGATCTGGTTTCTCAGTGTAATGCTCCTTCTGAAGAGATGAAGTGTCCTTCCACACGAGTGTAATCTTTAAATGCTGTAGTTGTGGTTCACATACGCAAACAGCTTATTGAAGAACTATTGCTGACCTTAGAATTTGTGTCTCCCAAAGTTATTTAGTAGAAGTAATTAGAGAATGTAGTATTTAGGAGGTCATCAAATTGGTGTCGAGCATGATGAATTACTGTGCGATCCTATAGGTACAATACACATTGAAATAAATTAGTTTGATCTCACTAGAAAGCAGTTGGAGGGCCTTATGTTTGTGTGTGCTTAATCACGTGGTCCAGGTAGTTAAAATAGAAAAAAAAGAGGTGATTTTCTAACATTCACTAAAATTGGAATGAAATGCCTGAATCTCTTTGTTTCCAACTCATTTTTTTCCAAGTAGCTAGTTGGAAAGGCTTTATTCATGAGAGAACTTAAGTTTTACATATAAAGAGCATATTCTTTTGTAGAAGATAATGTCTTTAGGAATGATTACATAATCCGGTGCATTGCATTTGCTGCCCAGCCTGTGATATTTCTACCTCGGACATGTACCCGTGGCAGAATCTCATTTGCTGTCTGAGAAAACCTTGATGTGCTTTTTGGACTCATATCTGAAATCATTTCTTAGCAATTCTGGCAGGGTTTGTTTTTGTTTTTGTTTTTGTTTTTACTTCTGGCTTGTCTATAATTACCATTAGTGGGGAACCATGAAACTATGAAATTCCTGGTTCAGTTCTTTTTAAATTTCTAACCTCACCAATTAAATAAATCAAACGTAAAAGAATGTGGACTGTGAAAGGAATACAAAAACGCAAAGCCAATCACAGTTTAATGCATTCCTTGTAGCCAAGACAGAACTAAAATGTGCTTGGAAAAATAGTACGTGAAACATGTAACTCATTAAAGCGACATCTTAGTGGAAGCTCTCAGTTTTCTCCTCAAGTCCTCTTGAAGTTTTTCCCCAAAGAAGAGAGAATGTTAATTTGTTGAAATTACAAGGCATTGTACCACTTTTGCTAACGGACGGGATATGGGGCACTTTCTGAGGGGTGGGTGTGAGACTTTTTCTTGAAAGGAAGCAGCCTCTCCATCTCTCTCTCTCCTCCTCTTCTTGCCTCCCTCTCTCCCTCCCTTCCTCTCTGTCTGTCTCTCCATCTGTCTTTATGTCTCTCTGTCTCTCTCTGTCTCCGTCTCTCTCTGTCTCTGTCTCTCTCTGTCTCTATCTCTCTCTGTCTCTGTCTCTCTTTGTCTCTGTCTGTCTCTCTCTGTCTCTGTCCCTGTCTTTCTGTCTCTGTCTCTGTCTCCGTCTGTCTGTCTGTCTCTCTTTGTCTCTCTCAATCTCTCGCTCTCTCCCTTTCTCCTTTTCTAAAACTCTTCTTTACTCTTTTGCCATGTAAGAGAAATGTCATAGTCTATACATGGAATTTTTGAAGGATAAATAGATTGATTTCTCCTTAGTCTTTTTAAAAGATAATTTCCTTTTCATTTTTTTCTTTTGTCATTGGTTTTAAACCCTTTATAAACTTGATTGCCTTATCTATATACATTTATAGTTACAAATGTTTCTTTTAGAAACAATTGCAGAGAATCTAATACAATACTTAACATCAGTCTTAGCCCTCAAAAAGAGTCAAAGAACCCTTAGTTTTTGACATAGAATTATAAAACTTCTAACGCTAAGACTATATAAGCTTTTTACCTGCTTGGAAACATTGATGATTTCCATTAAATGTTAAAACCCAGAAACCTGATCAGCCAATTTACCTTTGTTCTCTTTTTCTGCATTAGGGCATTAGCACCAAAATTACTTGTGTGCTATTTCTGTCATTTTGCTTTGCCATTACCTGACAATGTGTACATTTTTTTTTTAATTTTCTGAAAATTTTCCTCTCCTTGATAATATCTCTGTATTACTGAGCATTCCTTTGAAATAAAACTTGTAAACTACTGCTATAAATTGAGATAGAGTGTTTTCAGAGATGGAAACTTAAATTTATTTAATATAGTCATGTATTTGCTGACATTATTCTCCCTTGCTTAGATTTCGATTTGTTTTTATACTGTTTGCCCTGCCCTTCAACTTGAAAACTATTCTTTCTGGAGAAGATTGTTGAATGGTTCTGCTTTTTCCAAACTATTTCACATTATTTCTTTTTGATGTTTTATTGTTACAAATATATCTAAAATATCTGTGGCTTTTAGAATTTCTGGATTTCTGGGTATTTTCCCCTTGCGACCCTCTTTTCACACACTAATAATGTTATATCCCTCTTTATACTTCCATCATTTTTTCTCTTTTTAAATTTACAAGTAATTTAGGTTTCCTCTGAGAGGAAAGAGGGCACCATTGAATACTGTTCAGCAGAAAAATGATGTCATCCCAGTGGTTCTAGGAAGAACAGTCTTAAAGGCAGGGCTGAGTGTCAGTACATCCTGCTGAGTGATTAATCCATGGTCTGTGTTATGTTCCTTTTACCGCACTTCAAAAATTGTTATAGAAGTACAGACAGATATTTGTAATGAAGCTTATAACTGGACACAGTGGACAGTTAAAAACAGATTTGGGTTTAATAAGCCCTTGACTAAATGCTACTAAAAAGAAATGGATGAGGAAACCTAACCGATCAAATTTCCAGGGAAATGTAGATTAGGTGACAATAGAACAGCCAATCTTTCCCCTGTACCACTAGAACTCTAAATCCAATCTATCTTAATTGTAAAATGATCGCTAAAGAAAAGAAAATTAGAAAATCATAAGCTTTAAACCATGCTTACTCAGAGGCACTTTTAATTGTGAAAGGTTTTCTAAGGTAGCATAAAATTTTCTTCTGAAGAGTTTACAGCTGTCTATGCATATTTATACCATTAACAGTTCTCTAAATTTCTAGATTTGGGTATGAAAGAGAGGTTGTCGAATTCTGCTCTGCAATATATTTTTATTTTTCTTTCTTCAAAGATATTATCTTTTTCTCTAGTTGATTGAGTCATGAAAATGATTAATATCAAATATTGACCATTCTAGTAAATCAATACACTCTTCTTGAGTGACACATAAAAGATGACATGGCTTTTTGATTTAGTATGTAAGAACATCATATAACCAAGAATGCGCAACATAAATAAAACTTTTTGTTTCAGCTTTATGTTAATTTTCCTTTGGTGGATGACGAAAGGAACACTGAAAAATTCATTCAGTCATCTAACAAATATAAATAAAAAAATACACACACACACACACGCTCAACAAATACATATTCTAGATATATACACACACATATGATGTACTAGAAATTGAGCTAACTACTGGAAATAAAATGGTAAACCAAATTAGCAACTTTTCCAATATTTTGCAGTTTATAGTATACTGAGGAACAAGTAAACACACAAGTATAATAAATTGTGGTAAGTTATTTAGAAGACTAACAAATCAGAAAAGCACCTAGACCATTAGACTGCAGAGAGATTTCTCAAAATAGGTCACACCAAGCTGACCCCTTGAGGAGGAATACCAGATATATACTATTGCAGGATATAAAACGTACATGATAAGGTTTGCATCTTCTATTCTCATCTTGGTTTAAGAGTGGAGGATGGATTGGCGATGTTGCTAGAAATTAAAACGGAGTCAATGGGACCGGCCAGGAAGTTTTCCGTAGTCCACGAAAGAGATGATATTGACCTGAATTAGGGCAGTGCCAGTGAAGGAGGGGAGCGATTGAACAAGAAAGATATTTTTGAGTTAGAGCTACAAGACTTGGTACATGATTATGTGAGTGCACTGAAGAGGTGGAGGAGGACTCCAAAATGTCACTCTGTTTTTCTTTGTTTGAGACAGGGAATATCAGAGGAGAAACTGAATACAATCATTGTATAAAACTTCACCTCTTTTTCCTTCTTTTCTTTTTTTCTCTCCTCTTCTTTCCTCCCATTCTCTCACATTTTTCTGTCTCCTTTCCTCTCTCCCTATTCCATCTCTTTCCCTCCATCTTTGAAGACCTTGAATCTTTAGTTGAAAACTTCCTACCCCTTGAAGTCACTGTCTTCTATGATGCCCAAAATTATTTTGACAAGGAAAAGTCACTTTAACTTCTGTACTTAGAGCTAATCTGTGGGTAAAAATAACAACAGCCTATCACCTTGCCAAGTTATTTCAAATATCCTTAAGTGCTTAATCAAAGGAGACAGAACATTGATGTACTTAAGAACATTTGCCAAGAGTGTTTCTTGACCTTATTTAAAGATTTAAGATGTAGCAAGGCAAATTATTCTGTGCAAAATAAAATTAAATTGATCAAACAAATTACATCTAAGGGAAATACATGCTGCCATGTAAGTACGATTTTTATATATCTTTACCATTAAATTTCAGAAAGGAGTTTTTATTACTTTTTTAATGGGGCTCTGAAAATTGAAGAAATCCAACTTGAAATAGTGTCAACAATAAAAATAATTGAATTTATTTTCTTTTTTATCTGAGAAGATAGATTTAAATCTAGCCTGAAGTGGGACTCCAGCTGGGAGTTACTGGGTCTCCTCTCCCCATCTCTCTCACATCTCAGCTCTGTTTCTTGTTAAGTATTGGCTCTGTCTTTTCTACTGCAGGTGGCTCTCTCCAGTAGGAGACAAGAGGGTGACGGTGGTGGTTATCATTACTTCAGCTAGTGTCCACAGAGGCATGAGCGAGCTCTTTGCTTTGAGTGACTAAGTGTAAAACTCCAAGCAATTCTAATTGGTCCGGCTTGGGCCATGTCTCCAATTCTTATGGGAGTAGGGAACGGGTGTAGGGAACTGTGGCAGCCCACTAGAATTATCTGGTATGTAGTAGTCCTCCAAAATAAATGAAGGCAGAATGGTTGCTGTTACCAGTGAAAGAAATGCAGAATACTGGGAAAACTAAAGCAACAGTTGTATATTATATTTTTATTGAATATACTTGAAAATTTGTTCCATTTTTAACTGTAAATTAAGACTATTTAATCTTTTCAATGTCAAACCATTGGCATAAGTAGACAACTAAAGGATATTGACCAGTAAAAAAATTATTTAAATGATTACACATTATTAAAGAAAATGTTTCAAAAACAGCTTTATGACATAAGGCGTATCATAAGCTGAAGAAGAGTTCTAGTTGTAATTGTTTAAGGTATTGTCACTGACGTTTATCTTTTTTTTTGTTTGGTTGGGAAGTAATTTTATGTTTTAGCTTTACCTATATAGTTTTTGGCGCCTGCCTGTTTTCATAGCCTGTCACTGATGTGCTGTTCCTCTGCTCACATGAACTACAGGCATCTTCCCATAACACTTGCTTAAAGATGTGACTCATCTATTCTCTCATATTTGGCCAGAACTAAGTTGTTATACACATTGTTTCTGAAAAAAATTGATGTTCTTTCTTTTTCTGATTTGGCAGTTTCAATTCATCTTTTAATGTCAAGATGAAAATACCAGAAGAACTCGAGGCAGGAGATGTGTGGTGTTTTTGTTTGTTTGTTTGTTTGTTTGTTTGTTTCTTTTTTGAGGGGGGGTGGGTAGCAAGTCCCAACTACCTTGGCAGTTAATAAGCATTGATGGACAAGGAATTAAAACATAAATAAATCAATTGTGTCTTATTTAATTTTTACTTCTGTCAGGAAAGAGGGACAATACATTTTGTTTTTTTCAACATTTTTTCCTGCCACAATTTATCTAAAATGTAATTTTTCTTAACTTACTTTTTTAGTAGAGGATTCTCTTGATTTCAAAGTAAATCCTCTTACACAGATAACAAATTTGTTGGTGGACCTTTCAACCATGCCAACTAAACCTCATAACTGGGAAAATTCTGACTGCTCTTCTATAATAAAAGTTTTGTTACTCTGGGGGAAAAAAAATCACCATTAATGTAAACAGAACTTGCCTACCTGGGTGTACACATTGTCTTTTGGTTTTGCATTTGTTCACAAAAATAAATGATGCTTGCAGGTCATTAAAACCAAAATGTTTACATTCTGAGGTTCATGGTTCTATCTATAGCTAGATGATTTCTTAGTGGATTATTCTGACTTTTCTTGAACCTATTACTTGACAAATGACTCTCGTGCTTGTCCAATTTACTAGGCTACTGCACATTGCCTTGACAACTAAAGGAAGATTCATTGCTATGGAAATAAGTCAATAAAACATCTTCACATTTTATTTATAGACTAGGTAATGTAAAGGGCATCGTGAACACTTGATATGATATGAAGTGAAATATGGTAGATGCTTCTTATTTTTAATTAATAAGATTAATGGTTGACACTGACATATAGCATTATCTCACAGCTAGGGGGACAAAACTGCAGTTGTCACTTTATTTTATCTGTTATTTTAATTTACAGAATTTTGTTGTTGTTATTCAAGGTTAAATTCTAGACCTATGGCAGGAAACCTAAAAGATGACACTAACATGAAAAGGGAATTTATGAATACTTTAACCAGAGAGGTGCCAGATTTCAAAAATACCTGTCAATTGCCATAACCATTTTCCATTAAAATAGGAAATGAGTAATTCACCTCTTTACAGATTTTATTGTGTAATAGCAAGAATACAGGATTTAAGTCAGATACTAATTAGTTAAAAGATTTGAGGAAGCCCCTTAGCTTTATTTTAGCTTTCCTGTCTATAAAATGAGTATAATAACATTTACCTGCTAGATTGTTATTGTAAGGATCTGAAAAAATGTCTACCCTTGTGCTTCATTATAAGTGATCAACAAATCGGAGGCTTATCATTATTCTGTGTGACATTTTAAATACTTAAATAATTATCAATCTTTCTTAATTATGCAGCTCTTAATTGCCATATTGATAGATTTTTGTAGCCATTTTACCAAAGTCACTGATTTGATGGAAATAAAAGGGAAATGTGTCTATGTTCCATTTTTCTTTTAAAATTTTGAATGTAAAGTCAGATGGGATTCAGCAAATAAAAGGACAACTAATACATGGTGAACGATTATCAGTTACTTATTTGTGTTCTTGTTTTAATTTATAGAATCTAGCATATAACCTTCCCATTCCAAGTAAGGAGAACTTACCTTCATTTTGTTCTGAAAATAACTTTCATTATAATTATTATCATTTAAGAAAATTGTTCCCTGTGAATTTGGCAAAATCTGAGACTTAGATAGCTTTCCAGTGTGTGTGTGTGTGTGTGTGTGTGTGTGTGTGTGTGTGTGTGTGTCTATTTTCTTAAATATATCATTTATATTTTCTGTAATTGAATTAATTTTAAGTAAGAGGCCTCTTTCTCCTTTAATAAAAGACTGAAAACATTAGCTCTTGAATATCGGAAGAAGTATATGCTAAGTTACACCATTTATTATAGGAAGCTTGATGGTAACTATTCCACAAAGTCAATTTCTCGTTTAATTTTCACCCTTTATGAAAGTTTTCCTTGGTTTTACTTCAGTTTCAAAGGTTTTGGGTTATATCCTGAGATCCTAAGTTTATTTATCTTTTTGATAGATGAATATGTTTTCCTTGTTCTGCCAATATTTTTTTCTGAACTAACTCTTTCTAGCTGAAGTACCCTGATGGCAATTATAAAAATACTTGAATTTGTACAAATATGCTTAAGTCTTTGTCCTCCACTTTTAAGAAACATCCTTGTCCAATAGCTAGATCACATAAAAATACAAGTCCTGCGAGCCACATAAATGAGTCCTTTAAAAAAAATAAGCATTTTCTTTTATGTTTTTCCTCTGTTTTATTTTATTTAATAAGATAAAATTAAATGCTGTCAGATTGGAGAATGTCCGCATTAACACATAAAAAGAGATAATGATAATTAGCAGTGGGGAGGGGAGTTTCATGTCATGTGGTGAGCTCTTAAAGTTCTTTTGGGTTCTACTTCTATGAATTTATATGAAATTGTTAATTAAGTAACAATTTCTTCCTAACTCCCCCACTATACAAAAAGAAGAATTAAGTTCAAGAAACAGAAAGGGACTATTTGTTTTGTGCTTCATCTTGGTCAAATTGCTAAAGACATAGGTTGATTTCCTAGAATTAAACTATTTTTAACAAAGAGCTTCAGTTAAAAATAGATGAATGAGAGAAAAGTATCATGTTACTACTCAAAAAATAAAACAGAAAATATCCCGGAAATATTTACCTTTCTATATTTACCCTTTTCTACTAAAGAAATGCATATCGAATTGAGAAACACTGAGGCATGTGGTTGAATAGCAGGCAATGAAGCAGACTGAGGCAGAACTCTGACAAAATTAAAGCGTGCGTGTGCATGCATACACACACACACACACACACACACACACACACACACACAGCTAACCAGTCACATTACTGTTCCTTTAATACTACATACAATTTCAGACTTGTACTCATCTTCCACAAATTCAGGTGGGAAAATCCATCATGTCAAATAGAATGGTATGCCTTCCAATTAAGCTTTGCAAATTATTTGAAAAAGCAAATTGACCATGTGCAAAGCAGTGTATTAAGAAGTTCAACTTATTCTAAAGTTATGTAAACAAATCCTATTTTAGAAAACTCAGCTATCTTATACATGTTGTGGTAGATTGTGCTGCTTGTTCACAATTCTCCTTCCTTCTTTGCCCTTGGTAGGGTTCCCCATGCACAGAGTATATCTCCTCATTCCCACTGGCTTTTGGCTCAGTCTTATGACCAACCTTGACAAATGGAAGTTGTAGAACTAATAATACATTTCTAAGCATGACATTTATGTGTGTTTCTGCTTCCCTTTCTCACACTTCTGACATGACATCTTCACACCATTGATGGGAGTTACTCTTTAGCTTAGGTCTTAAAATGAAAGGACACATAGCACGTCGGTACCCAGCTCACAACCTGGGGCAGACCCGCTGCTGCCAACTCCTAGACACACAAATGAGAAGTAAATATTTGGCATTTTAAGCCTGAAAGTTTGGGCCTGTTTGCTATATATAAATATATAGAGAAAGCTCACTAATACAAATCACTATGAATAAATTCAGAGTAACATTTCAATAGAGATCCACAATAGAATATCCCTACTTTTTACCCAAGAGCACCAAGGTCCTAGCACTAAGAAGACCTGACAGCACAAAGTGGAGCTATGACTCCTGGGGGAAAGTACAGGGACAAAATGCTCATCCTTGCTAGGGGCTAGGCTAGAGCGTGGGACTTGGGGATCTACACTTAAAAGTACTAAGATTGAGGTTGTGGGAAAAAAAGGAACGTTCATACACCACTGGTGGGAATGTAAATTGGTATAGTCAGTATGGAAAACAATATGGAGGTTCCTCACAAAATTAAGAATAGAATTACCATATAACCCAGCAATCCCTCTTTTAGGTAGCTACCACCAAAATTTGGAAAATATTTGTCCGTAAAGATATATGCACCCTGATGTTTATTGCAGCATTATTTATGGTGGCTGAGACATGGAAATAACCAGTGTCTTTTGATAGATGATTGAATAAAGAAGATGTGCCATATACATACACACACACACACAATGGAATATTACTCAGCCATAAGAAGAGATGAAATACTGCCATTTTCAACAACATAGATGGATCTTAAGATATTCATGCTAAGTGAAATAAGTCAGATGGAAAGGGGTGAGGACCATAAAATTTCAGGGATATAAAACTGAAAACAACACATGAACAAGACAAACAAACAAAAACTCATACACATAGACAATAGTTTAGTGTGTGCCACAGGAAAATGGTGAGGGGGGAAGTAGATAAAAGTAAAGGGAGTCAAATATATGGTGACAGAAGGAGATTTGACTTTGGGTGGCGAACATACGATGCAATATACAGATGATGTATTATTGAATAGTGCACTTGAAACCTACTTAATTTTATTAATTGATGTTGCCCCTCCAAATTAAAAAAGTATAGGATGTTGAGCAGATGATCAGAATCAGAGTTATATCTGAGCAAGGACTGTAAAGGGGCAGCGGCTACAAATGGAGTGGAAGATGAGAGGAAAACCAGTGGCAAGATAAATGGTTTGCTGAGTCCCTAAGTTGTTGAGCTGTTTCTTCTTTAAAATTTTCCCTTTATAGAGAGGTTTGGTTGTAGTAATAAGTCAAGTGGCCCCAGATATTGGAATTCCGGATATTGGAATAGGATGGGTCAGGGAACAGGGGAGGGCCTGGCATCAGAGGACAGAGTCATTTCAACATGAACTATCCTCATAATAACCTGACAGAATCTGAAAGGATCTTTTTAGGATAAGGCTCGAGGGAGTAATATACATACTCATGGAACCTGTAAAAACACACCAAATAGTTAACTTCAAGTGAAATAGCTAACTTATGCTGCCAGCTTTCCAAGACAGACAATAAAATCTTAGATGGTCTCTTGGTTGTGTTAAGTAATTATGTATTGGCATAAGCTTACCAAACAGGTGTTTCTCTTAAAGAATTATTATAAAAACTAATTTCCCTTTCATAAAGGCTGAATTTAGATTTTAGCATTTTCAAAAAAAGGGCTTTACTCTCTCCAGCGGCAGCCTGATTCATCTCCCTTCAATGGATGTGCTACTCTCCGGCTCCAAGGTTGCCAACTGTTTCCTTATCACTGTAATATGAACTTTAGATCCTTCAGATTCTTCCATAATCTGACTTAAACCTTACTTTTCCAAGTCCGTTTCATGTGAGTCTCCTCTTTGAAAGTTCTCCTCAACAAAATTGGTCTTATTTAATATGATGAACCTTGTAGTCAGCAGCGCTGGACTTAAAGCATCCTTCTTCACTTAGTAGGTGTGGTTTGGGCTGATCTTCATTCTATCTGAGCTTCAGTTTCTCTGCTAATATATGTATTGCTCCAAATTTTAAATGAGATTTAAAAAAAAGAAATTTTCTGAAGCAATACCAATGTGTTTTCGTTTTGCTTATTCTTGGTAAATCGTGTATATATTTTTGCTTCTCTGCTATTTTAACTGTCTGAATCATCTACACTTTTGCTTTCTCTGTGCTGGTCTTAGGATTCTTCACAACTTACATCAAGTTCCACCTCTGCTGAGAAATTTCTTTCAGACTGTCCAAACTTGTGGTGATCTATTCTTTCTGTTGCAACATACAAGTCATTTAGTCTGGCTGCCCTGTATTATGCTTATTTTTTAAATGTATATTTTGTGTTTCAAATCAGACACAAAGCTTTGCAAGGTACAGACAGCAGATTATGAAAATCTGTATACTCATTACCATGCAGCTCCTTGTTTATTAAAGGCAAATTATAAACAGTTGAATCTCAGGGGGTTCAAATGACCTTTAAAAAAGTCATAGAGTCAAACTTCTTGTGTGATTATATGACAATGAGGATGATAATGATAATGATGATGATGATGATGAAGTTTTGGCTCATTCCTTTTTATGATTGAAGTATTTTATAGAGTCCTGAGATATTTTGCCAGTTTTTCATTTACATTTTGCTTAAATTTGATAATTTATTAAAAATGTATTGACTTTACAAATGTATTTTATGTATATAAAATAGTGCATCTTCAGTTCAATCCATGAGCATCTGTTTGAGCCATTACATCTCAACGAAGTTATCAATTTCTTTCTTATTTCTTAGTACTAAATCGCTTTAGAAATATAGTCAAAATATATTTAAATTGTGAGGTTCAAATTGTATGTATGATTGTATAATGTAATAAGTAGTTTCTTAGGTAGTGGTCCCTGCAAAAGTCATCTTTATTCTAATGCTTTCACAATACTATATTCTCTGAAAGAAGGATGTATTGTATCATATAATCAATGTGATTTTAAAAAATCATTATATCATGTTTTAATACACAGCTTTATTTTTCTTAGAGGTACCTAAAATAATGGGATGCCTTATAAAAAAGGTGATGATTTAATAAAATACAGCAGCAATATGTCAACTTTTATACCTGGAAGCACACTGCAGCTACTCAGATAGCGGATTGGGAATTCAATGTTAAAGAACTAAGTCTGCAGCTAGATCAACCTGATTTGTGGTTCAACTGTGATGGTAGTCAGATTACCACTCTGTAGGACCATTAGCCCAGTAGCTCTTTGCTCCCCTCTCTGAAAATTTTTCCTGTAGTGGCTTTTGGTACTAGTGTTCTCTTTGCCAAGAATGTCAGAGTCATTCCTCCATTTTTCTTCTTTCTTATTTATTGCATCGTGTCAGCCATCAAGTCCCATGATGATACTTATGAAATGTCTCTCATTAAGTCTCTTCCCTCCTTTCCTGGTCAGCTCTATCATTGCTCTACTCACTTATAATTGTCAACTTGTTGTCTTAATATTTCCAGTATCCCTTTCTAAAATTCATATACTTCAAACTAATACCAGGAATATTCTTTTTCCCTTTTCTTCTAAACATTTTGGGCAGTCCTTACTATCTATAAGGTAAATATAAATTTCTGAACATGTTAACTAAGGCCCTTTGAAATTAGACCCTAATATAATTAGAGTTATAAAGAGTTATATTAGCAATTTATATTTTATTAATTAAATATTATGTATTATTAAATATATTAAATATATTAATTAAATATACATTGTTATGAAATATACATTATATAATATTAATATATTATTTATATATAATATTTGATATTAAGTTATTATATATTTATATTAAATATATATATTTTTATAAAATTAGAGCTTAGGATAGTGCCTGCCGCATGGCAATCACTCAATAAGTTTTAATGATCATTATGACAGGCATTGCACTTAAACATTGTTTTCTAATTATGTGTTTATTCAATATGTCAGTCAAGATTCATTTAGGAGACAGAAACTACATCAGTTATTTGATCAAAACACTGTAGCTTATACCTAATTCTATACTAATAAATTGAGTAACTGAAAAGGTAAAAAGAACACTCAGAGGTATCACAGAGGTGGCAACTGTAAGAGGCACCTGCCACTTAAGGCTAAGGGGAAAATGGGACAGATTGACACTATTAAAATTTTGAAGCTTGGGGGAGACCTTCTGTTGAGATGTAACCTTGACATCTGGGAAGGGGGCACTGCTTGACTGGCATGAGGCTGGATTCTGAGAGTGTGAAAAACTGCAAAATAGATTAAAAGGCAGGAGTCAACTACTTCTGTTGGGGTGAAGAGGCTGGGTTTGGAGATGTGCACCTTACACTGGGAGTCCACAGTTTATAAACAGGAGAAACAAGTTCTTTCTTCCTCCTCCAGCATTGCTGTACCCCTATGCTCTCCCGCTGCCCCATCGGCAGATTCTAATATTTAGCCAAGTAGAAATGTGCTTTGCAGAGCTGCAAGCCAGTATGACAAAGCTAGTATAGAAGGGTGGGGTGAAGCTAAGAGATTTAACACTCAGTAATTGGCATAGCCTACCTTTTCAGCTACATGCATGTCATCTATATCAACCCTTCCTATAAAATGAACTTTTACACAGCACTAAAAACAATTCTGTGTTTCTATTTAACAATAGGCAACTGTCTTTTAGTCAAATGAAGATGTTTTTATCTCTTCCCCAGAATGAGAAGAGCCACAGCCCCGTCACTGTGTTCATCTTTGTGTTGTGTTAATTACTCCTCAAATTTAGTTCCTGGTCCATCTGAATATTCTGTTAATCTGAACATTAAACTGTAAAGTTAATCTCCCACAAAATCTGTATAAAATAATGAGTTATGTGTGTGTGTGTGTGTGTGTATACACATATATACATACATATATACTTATACACATATATCTCTCACACATGTCAAAAAAGAAAACATATATAACTATAGCAGTCCCTATTTCTGTAACTGGTCATAGGGGTCATGGTTGATAATTTTAACTTTCTTTTTCTACTAGATATTCTATGTTTTCTTTGCTTTTGGTTTGTCAGAGTCTACTCTCTGATGTGATAACTAAAAATTTGATTCCTGAAGAGTCTTAGTCATCAATAAACCTGCCTTATTGGTTGCTATACTTTAGTATTTATTTTTGCTATTGGACAGGGACATTTTATGAGAAAATCTAAAGAGACTTCCCGGATTCCAGACATGGCCCTTCTTGTAGCCATCAATGAAGGAAGCAATTTTCTTTGGTCATTGAGATCAATCACCATAGTCAGCAGAGAAACTATTCCTTTAGTTGTTGGTTGAGTGGCATGAGGAATGAAACCCTAAATGGCGAAGTGGCAGTCTTGTCATTCAATTTAGTGGAACTATTATTTTGCCTCATGTTGGCAGGAGTCCTCTCTTGGGAATCAAGATCTCCAAATTAGCAGAGCTCAAAGTTTCAAGGAAGTGAAAATTCTACAAGTGAGTTATTAGTTTTTACAGTGTAAGAAGCCACTCTTTCACTCCTTGATATCTGGATTTGTTTATTCTAGCTATTGGAAAACAGATCACTTATTGGTCTATAATATACTGCGCCCTGTCAGAAAAAAAACCCAGCTGGTGCTATAACTAAGTAGAACATCTTACATTTCCAACAATCAGTTGCTTCTGGGCTGGCAGATGAATTCCTTGATCAGAAACAGTATGTCATGAATGGTGGTGTTGGCAGAAGCATTATGGACAAGGAAGGCGAAGCCACATCCAGAAGGCTTTTCTATTTGAGTGAAGAAAATTATTTGCCTCTATCATTATGAAATAAGTACAATGTAATCAATTGATGACTAGCTGATTTTCTTCTCCCCTCAGAAATCACAGCATATAGGGGGCTTAGTGTTGGTTTCTGCTGTTGCCAAGTTAGGCACTCAGCAGCCATGATAGCCACAACCCATGCTGATTTCTGTCCCCTCTGAGGGATACAGCTTGGTTGCAGAATCCTGGAGTGGAAAGAAACTGCACACTCCGATGATGAGATCGCCATGTTGAATGACTTCAGATTTTAATATCCTGTCAGTTCTTGGGAATCAATTCTTGGAAAGAAATTGATTAGCCTTTCTGGTAGGATCTGCAGCTGGAAGTTATTGTTTAGTTTTATTGTCCTCCAAAGCAGGACTTTAGGACCAACAAAAGAAACAGGAATATATATGAATATGCACATGTATAATATGTAGCTATATAACTAGATGTCTCTATATATCTAATATTAAGTATATATATTATAAAAAAAAATGATAGCTTTTCAGTTATCAGGAGTTTTTTTTTTTTTTTTTTTTTTTTTGGCTAAGGGTACAGTCTAACTTAAAGTATGTGTGTATACATGGATGAGCCCTAGATTTAGTGGAAACTGGAGTTTGTAAGAGGAATCCATCCCAGAGCCTACCTACTGATCAAAATGGGCTCCTGATATACACCTGAGCTCTGTCAGGACTGCTTTGGTATCATCCCAATGGAAAGTGATAAGCCTGAAATTTGAAGAAGTTCAACATTATGGGTGGATGGTTTTTGGAGAAGGTTGATAAGTGGTAGATCCTGTAATAATTACTTGATGCTTTTATATTAAGTGAATGAGAATATAAACATGTGTAATGTGTCTTTTCATACTCATTTAAGTAACAGATTCTTGAAGATTTATTTAACAAATATACTTTTTTTTTTTTTTTTAAGTGAGGCAACCTTTGGCTGACCTCACAGATTGCAAGGACCTTGTCAGTTTACAATCTCTTAGTCTTTATTTGTTACACCTACAGTACCTGGTCTTCCTAGGTGGTTTCCCATGCAAGTACTAAGCAGGCCTGACCCTACTTAGCTTCCAAGATCAGACGGAATCAAGCTTGTTCAGGGTAGCATGGCTGTAGTTAACAAATATACTTTATCACTTACTTTTATCTTTTAATATTTTTGAGTAGCTTATACATGAATGTGATTCAAAATTTTAAACATACACAAAGGTATTTGATAAGAAATCTCACTCCCACTCTCCAATCCCATCCTTTTTAACGAAGAAATCACCATTCTTATGTATTCTCTCTGAAATAGTCCATGAATATATAAAGCACCAAGGTATCTGTGTGTTGCTATCCCCCCACACTCAAATGATAATATATGATGCAGATGTACAAAGTTAAGGTCATCACCTACTTCACTGATAATTGTTAAATTATGTAACACATCATCTTCTGTGTAAATTGTATTCTTCCAGAGGTCTATATTTTGCATTTGACTTTTTATCTGCCACTGAAAAATATTTTGCATTCCTTCTGATATGGAAGTATTGAGATCATTAAAAATACAAAACAGACAAATAAGTCCATTTGGCTGAACACTCCCATCTTTAAAATGTTGAGAGCAAACTGTTTTTATCCTATAAAAATCTTAATGGTTTATTTTCTAATTCCCCAAAGCTCTTTTTTTTGATAATCATTTTACCACAGGATAGAATATCCACTGTTTATGATTAGCAGACTGATAGTATTGTAGAGAAAAACCTTGCACTTAACATACTAATTTTTCTCTACTTTCGTAAATTTTATTACATTGCTTGACACATTGTTCAGTTCAACTGACATGAATTTTACAGAAGAAATTTTCAAAATGAAGGAGGCAGTGTAGTGATTTATATGCAAATCTTAATCTGGTTGCTACTTCAGAATGTTATTCTGTCATTGCAACTTTGTCATCAAAACACACTACTCAAAATTAAAATAACATTTGTTGACAATGCAATCCTCTGTAGTTTATAAAGTTCAGATTTAGCTGTATTTATTGACAATGAACTGAAATAAAGGTAATTTTCCTTCACAGTATCAATATGTTTAGGTTATCCACATAACGAAAAATAACTGCTGTATTAGCAGCTAGCTATCCGTATATTTGCCAAACAGCTATAAAGAATATTTTGCTAGTTTATTAGTTTTATGAGTTGGTTTGCCATATAACTGGTTAATCCCTGAATAGGTGGAACTATGGCGTCATTGGAAAATGATGCTTAAGTTTCATTCTCTGCCCAGATTTGCTCAACATTTGCAATCAGTCTCTTACTAATGTAATCTGTAACCAAGAGTGTTGGCCATTTCATATGGCTAGTTAATCTTAGCAAATTTTAGTGCTGATTTGAAAGAAGCCTAAAAAGGACTAACTTAGCTACTAATGTTGAACCATAAATTTAATACAGGTTTGATTTAAAATAAAATGATGGTAAAAATATAAGTTTTAATACATAATTGTTTATGTGTTTAATATTTTTATTCATTCCGTTGTTACATTTGATAAATTAATCTTAAAATCAATTGTTGAAAATTAAAAATAGAACTGTTATATATATGATATATATGTACCAATGTATGTAACATATACTTAAATATATAAAAACATAATATAATATATACAGTGTATTATATCATATATACATATATATCACATTTTCTTTATCCAATCATCCACTGATGGACACTTAGGGTGGTTTCATGTCTTTGCTATTGTATATACATTATACATAGACACATATAAAATAGAACATTATTCAGCCATAAAAAGAGGGAAATCTTGTCTTTTGCAACAACATGGATGAAACTTGAAGAAATTACACTAAGTAAAATGAGTCAGACAGAGAAAGACAAATACTGTTATGTTCTCACTTATATGTAGAATATAAAAAAGCTAACCTCAAAAACAGAGAGAATAGAATGGTGGTCGCCAGGGGCTGGGGTTTAGAAGAAATGGGAAGATGTTTGTCAAAGAGTAAACTTCCATTTATAAGATGAATAAGTTCTGGGCATCTAATGTACAGCATGGTGACTATAATTAACAATATTGTTTTATAGACTTGAAACTTGCTGATAGAACACATCTTAAAAGTCATCACCACACACAGAAAATGATAATTATGTGTGGTGATGTAGGTGTTAACTAACCTTATTGCAGTAATCATTTCACAATATATACATATATCAAATCATCACGTCATACACCTTAAACTTAATTATGCTATATGTCAATAATATTTCCATAAAACCAAAAAAATATTTCTTGTTAAAACATAGACCTATTTTTCATGATTAGTATGCAATTGAAAGACATGAGACTCATCACATGACCTTGAGTAACCAAACTAGTCTATACTCTTCCTGAGTAAACAAGTCTACTAATTGCTTGTTAGGATGTCATAGCAAGTTCAATTTGCTATAAAAATTTCTAAGCACTTAACTTTTGATGTTTGTATCTTTCTAATTGTGGATCAGCAATAAAGAGCTTGAGGATTAACACTGGTCTAAGGACCCTACTTTGAATAGCAGTACAGAGGGGTGTCTCCTCACACTCATAATAGGTTTAACAATTTTATCACGCTCTTATAATAGCCTTAACAATTTAATAATAGGTTTAACCATCTTTGCTAATCATTTAGGTTGAAAAAAGTATTGTATTTTATTTTGTTTCCTTTATTCGATAAGTTTCTACCAGAGAGCTTGCTTTCTCTTATAATTATCAGAAATATTTATGTTCTTAGAATACTATCTCCATATCGCCCTTGTGTATTACATTTTCCTCTTTGTAATTTGTCCTTTCCTTTGTTTATGTGTCTCTGACATTAGGAGTCCAGTGTAGTTCAGGTTTGTTGTCATAAGGATTTATCTTGCTCTATTCATGCCTTTGGATTCCCTGTCTAACTCAAAGAATCTTGCTCACATTGCAATTCTTTGAATGCTAGAGATGAAAGTCAACACTACTCCAACTGAATTAGTTTCCTGGAATTCTGTAACAACATACCACAAAGTAGATGCATTAAAATAACAGAAATTTATTCTTTCATAGTTCTGGAGCCTAGAAGTCTGAAATCAAGATGCAGGCAAGGTCAGCCATGCTTTCTCTGAATGCTCCAGAGGAGGACACTTTTATGCCTCTTCTCAATTCTGGTGGTTGGCAGTGATCCTAGAAGATGCATCATTCGATCTCTGCCTTCATCTTCAAATGGTCATCTTCCTTCTGTGTGTTTGTCTCTGTGTCTTTTCACTTTTTATAAAGACACCAGTCATATTGGATTTAGATTCCACCCTGATCAAGTATGACCTCATCTTAACTTAATGGATTACATATGTAAAGGTTTTATTTTCAAATAAAGTCACAATCTGAGGTTCCAGGTTTGACATGAATTTTGAGGGATGTTATTTAACACAGTACATTCAGTATGTACAGCATTAAATGATGTACTCCTCTTTTGCCTCTAAGGATATTTTGCTCTTCTCATCCTAAGACCTATAGTACTTATATTTATCTGGATTCTTTTATTTTCAGACCTGTGGCACACTTGAATTCCATTCTGGATGGATGAAGGATGAAGAGAAGAGCTCAAAGGAGCAGGAAGGGACAGAGGGTAGTAGAGTGTGCTCTAATAGAATTAAAAAATAACAATTCTCTTTAAGTTGGTAAAGCATTTTTTTATTGTTGTATTTCATTTCTCTTGGTCAGTGTATACTCTGCCCTCAAGTTAGAGCCAGAGAAGGAGAACAGGTAAAACCTCTTATAGATTTTTGTCCTATGCTATATATACGTGAGATTCAAAAATGCTCAGTGATATTCATCATCATCGATGAAGATGTTAGTGAAAATCCGCTCTATCCTTCAAAAGGGCTGTGTTCATTATTTCATCTTTGCCTTATGTGCTGTCATATAATTTTAAGTGTCTTCAACCCCTTCAACCTTTTTAACCCTTTGGGCCTTTAAGACTCAACCTTGCCATTAATTTTAGATAAAACAAGAGAACAACCATCCGATGATTCCGTTTTTTAGGCTGTATTATCAACTCTTTTTGTGAACTCCAATTCTCAGCTAGTCTTGGTCTTTACTCATCCTAGCTATTGTCCTATATTCATGCAAGTTCATCCCAACCGTGGTTATAACTGGGGCATGACCAGAGCAGAGGCAAAGGCAAGCGTAGGACAGGCAGAGCCATGACATAATGCAAAACTAGAACCTTTAAAACGTTCCACTCTAAAAAACTTGAAGATATTCCATTTTCAGTCAATTTGCCTGCTGCTAAGTGTGAACAATACACTTAACCTCCCTGAGACTTTGTTTCCTTATCTGTAGGATGAGAAGACTGAGTTGTTAGAGTTCTAATGTGCTGTCAAATAATAACATGCTATCCTCCTATGAAAGAAAGTTAAACTGGTCGAAAATCAAATTAACTTTTTTTAGGTAAAATAAAATTTTTTTACATTAAGAATTAAAGGCTAGAACCTGCTCCTGAGGAGACCGAAGTGACCAATATTGAAAGCCGTGGAAAAGTGAATATCCTCTCACCTACCCACTATGTTTTAAGATAAAATACACCCGAAGACATCAAATTTTAACAATATCTCTAATCTTAAATTTTGATATTTTATCCATTGCTTTAACTTCATGCTCATTTTGAATGTGATTGTAGCTGATATTTTATTATAATTATGACTAGGATAGAATTTATTTTAATTATAAAATAGCATAAGCATTTGTGGTTACCTCTTCTGCTCTGAGAGTAAAATGTAACCAAATGCCTATGCTCTTGATGTTAATGGGCTTACTCAACGGAAAACAGTACAAGAAGTAGGGTTAGCTCAAATTATTCCAAAAACACATTGTTTTGTCTCATTTTTTTTTCTTTTCCTCACTTGTACTCTGTTCTGTAACAATTGACTTCCTGTTCACTTGCTAGTATATCAGGTTTCATAAAATATAGAGTCTTTATCTCCAATTTATCTTTGTTTACTTGTTATCCTGGAGAAGTAAAAATCAAGTAAATTATAATAAGCTAAAAAATAATCTGAACATGGACCTCCCAAATTAAGACCTGCTGCACTGAGATTGGCTTCACTGTGTGTTTAAAGAAAGTCATGATTCATTAACTATGGCCTGTAACAATCAAATAAACAAAACCATGCTCTACAAGGCATCCATTAGCACATTGAAGTGCATAAATCCCTAACCATGTGACTTAGAGCTTAACCATTTGCCAAAACAGCTGTTTTCTCAGTTCAAATAATGAAGAGAAAAAACAGCTGAAACCAATTAGTGGATAAGCATTCATTCCCAAATATCTGCGACAGTTGAGTGGTTTATTTTGCAGGACAGATATGTTGTTATTCAGATCCAAGGAAGAAAGCTTCTTTTACAAAGAAATTGAAGGTTTTATATTAACCCTGTTTGTACTGGGCTCTCCTCCAAAGAGCAAGCAGAGAAATAAACAAACAAATAAACAGCTAATTAAAATCTAGTGTTCTCAAAAGAAGTGCAGTGAATTATTTAGGATTGTTTGTGTCTTTGCTTAGAGAACATTTTAAGCAGTCATGAGGACTGGGAATGTGAACATAAGATTCCAGGGCAAAGCAAAATATCTGATTTCAAACAAAAATTATGTTTACCAAAGAGAAATGATCTAGCAAACAGAAATAGACTCTAGAGAAAACCGAGCATATTTTCCATACTCAGATTATAAAAGAAGATCTATTCTCAATGAAGGGAAAACTTTAAACACATTGTGTTTGAGCTTGGAATCAACACTATTGTTAGCAAAATCGTGTGTTGAATTTTCAGCAGGAATCCTTGTACTTTGCTACAACGAAGGCATAATCTGAAACTTGCCTTGATAGTCCTGATAACTTAATTAATTAATATTAATTGTCAATAGAAATTCCAGAAACATGACAGATTTCCTTCAGAGGAATCATACCAAGTAGGGCACCATGAAGCAATCTTCCCTGTAAAGGTGCCTTGATACAAATGGGAAGGAGTAAGGGCCTTGCAATGAGATGGGCTGAATTCAGATCATCCCACTTGCTTATGCAACATTTGGTAACTTTTGAAATCCTTCTGAACCTCGGTTTCTTCATTTATATAATATGGGCAATCACATCTCCTTCACAGCCTCATGAGTTTTCGTTATGAAATTTAAATAAGCCATTTATTTCTTGGTTAAGTAGATATTTGTAACATATGAGCTTATGCAAAGTTCAACTCTTATCAAGTGAAATATGAAAATACATTTTAAAATTGGTTAACCCTGCCTGTTAGAAAGTAAGCATTCAATCTAAATGGTAGCTATTTTCATTATTGTTAATGAAATTATTATGTTATGAGATGTCTGCAAGAGGCTGGATCTTTATAATTAGGGAGGAATAGCTTGATCATGAAAAAAGTTTTAAAACTTTGATTTTTTTAGGATGAAGACATGATTTTACTTTTTGGGAAAAAACTGTCTCTCTGGCCTTGAGAGGACCAATACTCTGACCTTGAGAGGACCTAAGGACAGTGAATTAACAAAAATTTAATTGCTTCAGAGAAGATGTGAAATTCTGTATGGAGGTAGCTTGTCCTGCTGGAAGCCTGGGGAGAGTCCAACCCCAAAACTTAAGGATGTGAGATTCTCATCAAGAGAGTGGCAGGTTTACTGTCATGATTTTAAGAAGAGAGTAGAAAAATAAGGACTTATGGAGGAAACAGAAGAGTATCCTCCTTTTAGAGACATAGAAGTTTGGGAACTGAACCCAATCTCATTCATTGAGGGAAGAGAGGCCGGCTATCATGAAATGTTGGTAAACCTGGGCTAGGAAGAAAAACTAACCTTACCACTTCCAGGAAGTCAGGAGCCAAGGAGCCCAGTGGGGATCCTGGCGTGTTCATTGTACTGTGACAACCATCTCATCCTTTCCAACTGTGTTTGTGAGTCTTGCTTTCACTAGGTCTTGGTAGTATCGATTATCCACAATAAAAAATAAAATCTTGGTTAATCTTATATAAATAGAGGATATAACCTGATAGGTACCACTTAGATATGAGTGGTATGACTCTGCTTTATTCTAATAATTGCTTACATTTCTTGACAAATATTCATTCCTTCTCAGCCATGGGAAAACTATACTTAATCTGGAGATTCATAACAATTGAGGGTTTTTTTTTTTTTTTAATACAGTTCATTAATGAAACTTTTGCCCTCTATCCAACACAATGTCTCCATCTCAGAGCATCTTTACTTTTCTGCCAGATTTCCTCCTCTTTTTCCTTCAGGTGCAATTTACATTTCGTAGAATTTATGTATGTTTGTTTTCACAAGTCAGGAGGGAAGTAGTTACATATCTAGCCTGTCTGTCTTGCCTCTGGCTCTGGCTGCTGGTGTCCTCCCGTGTCCTCTGGTGTCTGGTATAGTGGAACTAAAGATGGAGGGAGAGGGAAAGAGAGATACAGAAGTGGAAGCTTCAGCTACTATGTCATATCCAGGTTGTGGGTAGGCGAAAGATAATATCTAACTACTTTCAATTTGAATTTTTGATTATTGGTACTAATAAAGATATTTCTACTTGTTGGCTTGCATTTATTTACCTTTTAGAGACTTTTTTTTCCCCCTTCGCTTTTTTTTCTACTGTGGTTGTAAATTTTTCAGTTTCAATTTATGTAAGAATTTGATATAGGAAGGATGCTAATGCTTTACCAAGCAGTTTCTTGTGAACATGGTTTCACTTTTTTGTTTGCCTTTGAATTTTATGTTTTGACATGCAGAAAATGTAATATATATACCCTATTATTACTTTAAAATTGAAAAGGCATTCTTTATGAAATACACTAACAGATTAGTGTGCGTAAACTTTCAATTTTCTAAAAAAGAAAATTAACAAAATTAAATTTAAAATGTGATAGAACTTAAAAAACAGATTAGAAAAATATTCTCATTTAGTATTATAAATATTAATAAATACAATATGATAACTCATTTGAATTATAAGTAAAATTCAATATCCATTATGAAATAAACTAAGAATATAAACAATTCATAAGCAGGAAACATGCATGCTCCATACATACAATAATAAGAATTCCAATAATATTTTATTTACTGTTATTCCTAGAAATAAATAATTTCTAAAAAATGTGTGAGAAAAATTTAATTTTTCTAGAACATTTAAAATATAATCTAAGCTAAAGAAAATATAGTTCATACACATAAGAAGGATAGTCATCATCATTAAAAAATATTCTCGTAAGGATGCTACCCTTAATTTTTGGTAGAAGTATAAGTGAGGATAAAAAGTCTAGAAAAGCAATGTAGACATTTATAACGGGAACCACAAATAGATCTCTTGATGTGGAAATATAAGATTGAGGCATTCATACTAAGGAAATAATTCTGAATAACCAAAAAAGCTATAAGCTATAAATACGACTGCATTATTTACTGAATCTATAAAGGAATATAAGTAGAAATAATCCATTTGTTTTATGTAATAGAAAATTATTTGGCACACCCTGTTCTAACAACAAAATAGAATATAATATGCCTATTAATAATTATAAAAATTGACAGAAGTAAACTGATGCTAGCAATGTCAAATAAAAATATAAAAATGATATTTGCCTTCTGAGTTCACCTATGAAAATACATGCGCATGTAAAAGAATGTTGCTAGAAAAGAGTTGTATTTGGATAGTTAAAAAATTGAGTTAATGCATTGGCTTTTATTTTTCTTTAACACTATTTTCTAAATAATTTGTAAAAGGTAATCATCATGCTAACAAGATGAGTAATAATAGTGTTTGTCTATGATCATTGCATTTCCTGACACTTGTCCTCATATTTCCTTTAGTGATTAACGTTTTTCATCAAACAATTTCCTTGTCCTCAGTAGGAAGTCCTAATAACCCAAAAGTTAGGATTTAGAATTCACCACACCATTTAGGCTTCTTTTGTAAGAATTTTTGATGAATTCCCTTACACTTCATTAGGGCAGACCCATTATCCCATTATGTGCATTTGAATGTGCGTTTGAGGGATGGGGGAGAGTTGTCTGGGATTCTTGTTTTGGTGTTTGCATTAGAGAAAAAAGCCTCAAAACAAGACTCTTTGAAAATTTTCTTTTGGATTTTACTTAAAAGGCAGAGAAATGATCAAAATAGCATCCCACAAGCATCCTTGGCAGGGCTGTGACAAGTGTTGAAGTTTTCTTTATTCTCGAAATTGGCATTTGTTGAAGAGTTTTTTAAAGATAGTAGATACATTTAAGAGAGAAGTGCTTACAGCCTCAACTAGTACATGATTAAATTAATGAGCCTGATTTTCTGACCTCTGGCTTGGTATCAGGGTGGCATTAATTGCCTAATTACCTTTTCACATCCTCCACCCTCTACATCAGCCAAGAAAAAAAAAAATCTTTTTTTTCTCAATATAGCACCAGTGAGTTTTTCATGGCTCTTTGTGGAGTTAGATCTGTAGCATAAATAAAATTTCATAAGGCATTTAAAATTATTGTTACTTGAATTAAGGTGATATTAGGCATTATTTTTTCATGAAAGGGAGAAATGAAATAAAGATACAAGAACCCTTTTGGCGAAGCTGCTGTTGGCTTTCCTCACTGGCTTGACTTTAAAGGCCTTTCTGAAGCCTGAGCTGCTTTGATTTATGGTCACTTAAAGTGAACTCTAACACCCCCCTTTTGTTCCTACTTCCTATTTAGTTGCCAACCTTTCCAACAGTCTACTATGCTGGAATTGGTTTAGTTGTGGTTGAAAGAAAGTTTGGTTTATTTGGATTCAGAATTTCTCAGATCTGCTGTTTTGTGTGTGTAATAAACACAGAGCTGGAATTCTCCGTTACAATGCAATATTTTTCACGATCCTCTGGATCCCTTACTTTCTGGGTGATATTATTTCTTTTGGTCAACCATACTGATAACAGTAGTACCCTTACTGGAATATTTGTAAGCCCTAGTAAATGTATTTAAATTTTTAAACTAATGACTTTTTTTAAGTAGGCTTTAGAGGATTGTAATTGTTTCTCGGATGCAGAAAAAATAGTGGTTTTATAAGAAATTAGTCCAAATCTAATTCTTTCACCACCAAACTTGATAGATACAGCTGCTTTATGTCTTTATATTTCTTTTAATAGATTGCAGTCCAACAATGCATCTAGAAGGATAGTATTTTCATACGAGTTTTAAGGACATAAAAAAAGCCTCTTTCATTTCTTGTATGAGGCACATGTGACAATCCCAAACTAAACTCTAGGCTTTCATTCTTCAATTGGCTTAAGGCCCCTTCTAGAAGAAACAGGAGAAATTGCTCACTAGAATTGCCTTCCACTTTTAAATAACATTTATTGAGAAGCAAAAATATATTACTTAGCAAATTAAAATTGAGGAAGCTGTCTCACCATGTCCTAAAAATATTTACCAATCACACAGCATTTCCTTTCGTGCCGGAAAGCTTAGGCATGAGAGAGCTGCTCCTTTAATGTCACTGCTCTGCTGATTTAGTCTTGAATTTGTAATCTTTCCATGGGTCAGTGCTCTGTCTACGTATCTTCCCTCCAGCCAGCCTGGTGCTTTGAAATGTTTAATGTGTGTATACAACTCATCTATTAACATACAATTCCCGTGAAAATGCAGATTCTGATTTTGGCGGTCTAGGGTGGGGCCTGAGATTCTACATTTCTAACAGCACTCAGGTAATGCCAATGCTGCTGGACCACATTTTGGATTAATAGCAAGTCTCTAGGCTATCAGAGAGCATTAGTAGATCTCCTTAGAAGCTAGGTAGTACTGTAAAAGACTTTGAGATCTTTGAAAGCTTGAGAGCTTCCCCACGTAGTCTTTTATTCTTCTGGTCCAACTTGGTAGAGCATTTGCTCTGATATTCATTTTCCACAACTCCTCTAGTTGTCCACAGTTTAATTATGCCTAGGTGTGTCCTATAGTGAAAGTGTGCTGGGGAAATCATCCTTTGGTGGAAAAGGTAGTTTGGTGGCTGGATCAGTCAGGAAACAAGGTGGGAGGGTGCTTTGAGTTTACAGGCCTAAAACAGGGACAACAGGCATAAGAGTGACAAATGAGAAGGTCGATGAAGATACTCATGAGTGTCAAAACTGCAAAGCAAGAACAAATGAAGCAAGTAACATATATCTGCATAGTGAAGGGATAAGAGAAAATACCATGGATGAAGCTTGGCTCAATATTTCCAGGAGACAAATTAGGATAGACAACATGGTGTGGTTGAAGCTGACGTTTAAAATATCTGAAGTACTTAGATATATATTACCTCTATATGTCTATCCAGGTAGCACAGTGAATAACTCCAGGAGGCATCTTTCACCTAGACTATGATGTGAATATGAATGGTGCTTCCTAAAATTGTATGATGTCATCTTTGGTTTCACCCATCTGATTCTCAAAGCAGTGAACTATACACTTGATTGTTAAAAATGCAGACATGTTTTCCAAAAGAAACCCTCCTGTCTCCTTTTGCCCTTCAGTCAGTAGATTCCAATCAAAGAAAAATTATCAATGCAACTTCATGCCCCATATGATCAAAGGCTAAAGGTTAGGCTGCTTAATAAAGAGACCCAACTAACATTGCTATTTAAGAACTTAGACATTCTCTCATGTAATAGTTCTGAAGTGAAAATTGCAGTTGGGGGGATACTCTGACCTATATGGTAATTGAGAGTCTGAGAGTAGATCTGCTGCCTTTAACAAGTGACTTCCAAGAAGGTTCCGGCCATTGCCTTTCCAATCACTGAAGAAGAGGAAACTCGGTATCAAGTCAATCAGAAATTGTACGCTGGCATCTGCTCACATTTTGTTTATCAGAGCTAATTACAAGGCCACAGTCAGCTGCAGAGAAGCCGGGAATCACACTCTAGATGGGGCCTTGGAGTTGGGTGTGTCCTAATAACAACTACTATTATGGAAAAGGGAAGAACGCATTTTTTTTTTTTCTGGATAGCCAGCAATATCTTTTATATTCTCTAAACTTGGGACCTCTTTATGCACTAAAACTAGTTATTTTTCATTTACCTAAAAAATCATTGATTACCTATTATATAGGTGGACATGTATCTTCTTCGAGCTACTGTAGTCTAATTATCCAGAAATGGGCAAGCTATCCAGATGATTATCTTTTTTTTTTTCAATCGGTAGGTTTCCCCATTATCCCAACATGCCTGAAACAGCCCTAGCTTTCACCTGCTGTAACAGTTTAATTATTACAATGCATATTTTACACAGGTTTGGACAATAAATTAAAAAGTTAACCTACCCATTAAGCATCAATAAAATTACTTAGAATCATCCCAACAAACTCTTCTCAGGAAGCTTTGAGCCCAGCCTTGAGAACTAGAATTCTAGGTCCCATTCCAAATTCCCAAGATCCATGTCAGACCATAATAATGCATTTGTGTATTTCCTTGTTATCCAGTGTAGACTAGGAAATGGCAGTTTCTCAAAGATTCCCTGCACATACATATTGCCCCTTTCCACATATACTACTGATTTTTGGTAAAATATTGATTTAAATATTGATTGAATATTGATTTATTGGTGTGCTGAGATGTCTATCATTCAGTAAGTAATGGATGCATTTCATCATTCTTTCCCATCATTTTTACTTACATCATAATTGCTCTGTGAAGCATAGATCAATACATAAAATTTAGTAAAAGTTGAACTTCAGAAGCTGGATATATGGAAAATATCTCTGGATAACTATTTGCACTGCAATAGGAAATCAATAAAAATGTAAGAAGGAAGAAAAGCCTGAAGTTTATCCCTAAAATGCTTATTATTTGTATTATGTATCTTGATGACTTATTACTATAAAAGTCTTTGGGTACAATCACCTTTTAGCTTTTAAAAAAATTTGATATCCTAATTATTGAGTGAATTTTTCAGTCTTATTGTTCAATGAATTTTTTTTTTTTTTTACGAAAAGAGCTTAAATATTGGTTGATATCTACTTACTTTAGGAAAAAGGAGACACATAATAAAAATATTTATCTCATAAATCCAAGTATATAAAACTAAAGGAGATTTAATTTTTAAGCAATCTCTTGCTAGTAATAGTCTTTAATGAGTTTGAATTAAAAGTTGTGGGGTTTTTTTATATGATAGGATCTCTGCAGAACAGAGCTCTTTCCATGTTAGATCTCTGGGAGAAAACAACCACAACCACAACAACAACAACAACAACAACAACAATATCCTGTCACCGTTAGAAAAACTAATTGACAAAGAAGAGTTAGAATAAAGGCAAAATTGAATTATGTTTGCTCGCTTAAAAAAAATAGCTCTCCACCAAAATGTTCATATTTTTTTCTCAGGTCCAATATCATTAATATTCATACTTAAAAAATGTGTTCCTAGAGAGAATTTATTTTCTATCAAAAAATGCCTTCTTTTCAGGAAGATGCTTCTGCTGCAAAGTAAATTAGTCATCTTGAAGGATGTTCGTGTATTGAGGTTAAAATGACTTATTCAGCCTTTTGCAATTCAAATTTGGAATAACATAAGTAAAATATCCAACACAAAGCTGTTTGTATCTAGCACTGACGAATACTATTTCTGGTTTCCTGCCAGAGCCAGGTGCTGGTGTACGCAAAAATGGGAACACAAGATTAAAGAACACGAGGACACAAATGAGTCACAGGAACTTCAAAGTACATTTTCATATTAGATTACTGATAGCAAAATACAGCGTAGTCGGGCAGGTATTTGCTATTTGGTCCAGGCCCCAAGAAAGTTCTAAGATGTGCATTTTGTAAAATTTATGGATTGGCAAGCTCTACCTTTCACTTTAAATCTGAGCATCTCAAATGATTGCTGTGACTCATCGAAAGAGTAATTTCCATAAGTGAATTCACATGTGAATGTTTGGCCCTCTTACCTATTTTATTCTGCAGCATGCTTTTACATCTTCTACCTCTCCAGAGTTTTCACATTCTCCTGTGGTCAGAGTTCATGCCTGTCTGTCACTTTCTTGCATAATCCTTCCACCTAGAGAATTGAGTGGGGATACCCAGGTTCTACCTATTGAAATATATTTGTTTTCCGTAATAAGACAACTCAGAGAAATGTGTCCATAATTTAAAATGATTGCAGAGTCTTTGGAAAAGTCCACAAGAATGCTAAATACCTGAGAAATGTTTAATGAATTAAATTAAAATTTTTATCACTTAAAATGCTATTACAGTTTGAAGGAGACTTACATGTAGTTACACGGGTATCAAAATGGTTTGTGTGAGGTGAGAGTGTGGGTGTGTAAGTGTTACTGGCTTTGATATACCACTTATAAAACTTAAAATTGGAAACAAATTATCTTAAGAAAAATAATCAGAAAATAAAAATCAGAAAAATAAAATTTATTTCTTAGGCATTATCGAGTTTTCCACTCATGTAGTAGAATTTACTGATCACTTATTATGTGGCGAGTACCCTTCTACCATTATGGATACAATAGTGAACCAAACAGACCTGGTCCCTGCTTTCCTGAAGCTTCTAGTCCAGAGGAAAGAGACGCTCAAGATCATTTGAAAATTAAAATTACAATGAAGGAAAAACACAAAAAACAAAAAAACAATGTGACTTGAGAAGAAGTTTCTAGCGATGATTGATTAGAAATAAGGTGGTCTGGAAAGGACTTTGAAGAGCTGATGCCTGAAAAACAGGAAACACTCATCTGAATAAAGAACCAGGAGAGTGCTCCAGCAGAGAGCAACGAAATGCAGAGGATTCAAGGGGGAGTGCAGTTAAGAAACCAAGAGAAGATATTGTATCTACTAGTGAGAAAGGGGGCAACATGCAGTTCCAACAAAGGTGTCAGCAAACCCCATGGGAGCTCTAGAGCTGGGATGGCCTATTAGAGTTGTCTCAAGTCATTTTGCCACATTGATCATCACAGGATGTGGGCTGCTCCTGAAAGGAGGTGTGACCTTGGGAGAAGCAGTTTTGTTCAGCCAAAGCAATCCACAAGGAAGGTCGATACCTGAGGGCTGACTTGGCCACATTCCCAGTAGCTCGTGAAATAAGACCTTTGTTCCTGAAGGGAGATCTGGGCATATGGATTTTATTTTAAGCACAATGGGAAGCCACTGAAGAGTTTTCAGAATGAAGTGTTGTAGTCTGATTTACATTTTTCATATGATTACTTGCTGTTTTTTGAAGAGTACAGAATGCAGTAACAGAATCAGGGAAACAAAGTATATTTGTGCAAAAGCAAAAGCCTCAATCAGATTTCCCAGTGTCATTTCATCTTTTCATCTTGATGACTGAAAGTCATAAGATTGGAACAAATTATGAGAAAATATTTTTATTGATATTTAGTGATATCAGGTCTAATAAGAGCTAACATAATTTTGAATATTATTTCACTCAGCCTCTCCTGAAAATTGTTGAAATGAGAAGCTATTTATCACTATGGTTTGAGTGAATGCATGAGTGAGACTCTGTGTGTGTGTGTGTGTGTGTGTGTGTGTGTGTGTGTGTGTGTGGAGAGAGAGAGAGAGAGAGAGATAAAGGGAGAGAGAGAGGGTATTAATTTTCTTTTTTTTCTTACAGGGTTAACTGAATTTTTGGTTTTAAATTTCTTCCCCTTCAAATTCTCAAATTTGCATTCTCACTTAGGCATATAATGGATTGTACATGATAGGTCCTCACTAATGGACCCTTAGTTTCATCTCTTGGAAAGAAATCTCAACATATTCATCTAACTAGCAACCTTGAAGAGTTTGTGTTGGGCTCACCTCCATTTCATGCAAAGTAAATGCTCATTGTTGACTGACATACTGATAAAGGAGAGGATAGTGTGCCTATATGGCTATCAAATGGAAGCACAAAAGATATCTTCATGGTGATGGGATAGTTTTGTATCCTGATTCTGAAGGTGGTACACTGATGTACACATATGATAAACTGACATAACTATATACATCTATTGTACCAATGTCAATCACCTGGTTTTGATATTGTAGCATAGTTATGTGAAATACAGTCATGGGGAGAACCTGGGTAATGGGTACATAGGACCATCTTCCCAACTTCCTTTGAATCTACATTTATTTCAAAATAAAAAGTTTTTACAAATAAAAAGTTTAAAAAATGGTTTGTTCTATGTGACAAATATACTAGTTAGTGATACTGCTGCACACTTTTTGAATCATTGCACACCCTCTGATGTTATAAACTATTGCAGCTACACTGAGGACCTGGGAACCTTTATTTCACTCAGATTTCCACTGAGCTCCAGTCCATGTAATGTAGCCACCTGGCTGGTCCATGGGCACTACAAGTTCAACATGTCCAGTTATATCCTTTTCTCCAAACCAACTACACTTTCAGTATTCAATCTAGGTCCCATCTGCTGAAATTCTTCAAGTTCTTCAAAAGATTTTTAACTCTCAGCTTTTTAGTTCATATTGTTTCTGTACCTGAAGTGATCTCTGATTTTTCTGTGTAGCAGACACTTACTCATCTTTCTAGAACTTTTTAAATGCCTCCCCTTTCATGAAAGCACAAATGAATGCTCCTGCATTCATACTCTCATAGAGGTGTGGGGCATTAATATTATTGAACTGTAACTCAATTACTTGTATGCATGCCTGTCTTTCACATTTGATTGTAAGAAACTCCAAATTATTATTTTAAATTTTATATTGTGCTTGCAACACAGAAAGGATAAATATATTTTTTGTTAAATGAATGAATAAATTATTGATCTAGTCTATATGACTGACTGCTGTTGGTAAGCACAAAATGAACTTTATATTAAACTCAAAACATTGTTAAGAACTTATCTCATTTGATTCTCACAACATCCGTCCTAATTCACTAGCAGAGGTATTACTATTCTAATTTAAGAGCTAAAGAAATGGAAGAGAGGTGCTATGTGGAACTCATGGTCTGAGGACTATGGTTAATATAGTAGAAGAGTAAATATTAGAACTCACAGCCGAGTTATACTCAAGTATTTTTTCAACATGTGGTAACCATGGGGAATTGGTACCAGGACACTCCGTGGATAACAAAATCCATGGGTGCTCAAATTCCTTATATAAAATGGCATCATATTTGCTTATAGCCTTATGTGCATTTCCCTGTACACTTTAAATCATCTCCAGATGACTTACAAAAACTAGTACAATGTGAATGCTATGTAAATAGACATTATACTGTATTGTTTAGGGAATAATGAGAAGAAAACAATCTATACATATTCAGTACAGATGCAACTATCATAGGCCTTAACTACATAGCACACATCAACAGCAACGTAACATTTTTTTCTACTATTTTCCATCTGTGATTGGTTGAATCTGTAGATGTGAACCTGTGGATATAAAAGCCCAACTGTACTATTATTGTTATCTCAAGTTGAATACCAGTGCACCTTTGATGTATTATAACATATATAGCAAATTTAAAAGTAGTCCTTATATATTTTTTTCCAAACATCTGATTAAATAGTTCTCAAAAGAAATCCACATTAAGTAGGTCAATATCCTTGGATATTTTGTGTAATGAAACACTGACATATAATGTTTCTGATCACTCATTCATCCTACATTTTTTTCATTTTAGCTCTGCTTATTTGTGCTTATATTCTATGATAAAGGCACTTAATATGGCAAGGTATGGCATGTAGCTTTTTGCTTTCTTAGAGTTTTATGACCAATAGAAGAAATTAATGTTCTTACAGAGGAATAACTTTGAATGCAATGTCTCTGACATCTGTTTCACTTATTTAGTTGGACCTTTTAAGATCTGCTTATCTCTCTTGGCTCTTGAATTCTGAAATTGAAAGCACCACTTTGATTTATGTATGTTGCCATGATTTATTCACTGTTAAAATGAATATCAGATGGTTTTATGTTCTTGCAAAAGCAATAGCCCAAATAGATAGATTTTCTCTTATCATCTGAAAACCAAGATACTGAGACATAGCTATCAAGTAACATTGCTTAATTGCTTTAACTGTCTCAATATTTCAAAGACTTGGCCTTAATGGAAATTAATAGAAATCGATTTGTAAGACATATATCCAGCACACATTTTACTCAGTACCTGAACATAGACATAGGGAGCTAAGAGAGGCCTTTCACCAAAGAAGTTAGATGAAAATATAGATAAATTTCATTTTAAAGGAAAGCAGATGACTAGAGGGAAATGTACCAATGAAGAAGTTTATATAGTTGGATAGTACAAACTATGATTGACCTGTGTGACAGCAAGTTTCCTTCAAGAGGAAAACAAGAATCGAGTGAATACTAAACATTAGGTAAAAGGCCTAGAGCAACTTTTGTAAGATACCTATACAAGAAATTCAAACTTGATGAATTACAATGAAATCTACAGTGGTTGCTGATAAATCTTGAATTCCAAGCTTGTTCATGTTTCTTTTATATGAATGACTTGATGACAAAAAAAAAAAAAAGAAGAAGCTATCAGCTATCAGATGCTACAGTGTCCCTTAATCCACTGTTCTGATAGCAAATGTGCTCCTGCTTTATTTGAGTAATGAATAGCAGATGAAATAGAGTGAGGCAAAAATTACTTTTTTTAATGGATGCCATTTATGAGGTCAGGATGGAATGTGTGTATGGGTGTATTGGAGGGTAGCTGTAAAATAATATAAGTGCGTGTTTTTGTTGTTACACCCCAAAGTGGCAAATACCCAAAGTCTTATTAAATTCTATTGAGATTTTTGCATTTGTTTGTGTTATGCTGCAGGTAAACCCAAATTAGTGAACATGAAACACTACAGGAGGAGCTTTCCAAGTGAAACATATGGCTCCATTAACTCTTCAACTCAAATATTTGCACCTCTTGGAATTAAATATTTTTATAGTTTTCTGGATGTTACCGCTCACTAGAAATATGAGGCTGTCGACATGGAATATATCTTTCCCTCCAAGACCGTGGGGCCTTAAGGCTATGCTATAGCATGACTTAACTTAATCTTTGTAGAAACAAGAAATAACCCACTCCCTTCCTTCAAAGCTTGTCTAGAAGAATTTTTATATGTGTAAGGGGTATGAATGGGTGTGGGGTGGGTTGAGGGGTATGATTATGGGTGTAAAATGAAGGAGAGAAGGAAGGATACAGGAAGGGAGAAAGAAGTAGCTACATTCTCAGCATTATACATCTACTCGAAAACTTCTAGACGTGGAAGAAGATGAGGGGGTACCACTCTGTGAAGGCAACTGAAAGACACCAAGTGACTCTAGCAAGTCACCAGGTGGGATAGCTTCTCCTCACACCTTTTTTCTGTTACTTTCTCAACCACACACCTACATCTGCATGTGATTTGAGTGTGAGTTGACTCCGTTGTCAATTGCAGGTATGGATTAGAGAGAATCTCCTAAGTAAAGAATCTAAAAAGCTAACATTTCTTACTTCTAAGTAATGTTGTTCCTGAATAACAGACTAAAAACTTGATTTGATAACTTAACTTAGAATTTCTTGATTTATGAGAAAGATATATATATATATATAATTGTACAGGAAGTAAAAGAATAGAAAGATAAATCAGGGCCAATTCTTCCTCGCCTCTCCCAAACAAGGAAGTAACTAACATAGTTATAAGTATAGTTAAGAAATTATTTAGGGAAGTAGTCCTTGAATATCAATATTGGCACTGCAACAAAAATGGGAATACAACTATGCTTCTAATTACAGTTGGTTAATATGCACATATGGATTAACTCGATAATAAAATGTTGATTTGAACATTACAGACTATAGATATATGTAATTTTTTGTTCTACTATCTGTATTTTATTTTTCAGGTTTCATGAATAATAATAAACTTAAAACAATAACAAAGTTTTCAGTAACCTTACATATTACTCATTAAATTATTATTTGGTGATGAGATACTGATTAATGCATGTATATAAGAGAACAATTGGCAAAAGCTTATAGGCTATTTATAGCAATATTAATTCACAGCTATGACTATATGATACTAATAGCCAGATGAAAACAAAAACTTAAAAAAAATGAAGGTTGAACAAAAAAATAAGGGTATTTTGACTTCTTTGCTTCAATTTTCATATACATGCTTATTATTTTGTCTTCTAACCCCAAAGCAAAATTCAGTAGTATTCCTTGTTTTCTTTTTGCTACCAAAAGGAACTATGATTTTGAATTCTTCAGTTTCCAAATAGTAAAATTTTAAACTTGAACTTAAATTTTTGCCCCCAAAATGTTTAACCTTTTGGTGCCAAGTATCTAAATATAAATGTAAAATCTACTCAATTTAGAATGGTTAATCGAAATCATTCCCAATATTTGTACTGAAATAAATGGATTAAACTGCGGACATTTTTGACACCCAGATATTTGCTTTGAATGCTTGCTCCCTATATTTCCTTTTATTTAGTGCTTCACTTACATTGCCTTTACTTATTTGCATTTCATTTAGATCTCCTTGGCACAGTGTTTACATTGCTTTTCTTTTGAAAGTGAGTTTTTAGTAGAATTATAATAAATTATTTAAAAAATAAAACATCACAATAATTTCTTACAGAGGTTTCATGATGTAAATTCTGCATGCTTTATTTCCCACCATCAATATCAGGGAGTACTAATGAAAATGGCTGAAAATAAGCTGTCTGAATATTATTTAAAGTTACCTGAAACATTCTATTCTCATTTTTTTATGTATAGCAATATTATCAAAGTATTATTATTTTTGACTTTACATAATGTTGCATAAAATGCTGAAATACAACATCCAATAATAGATTAGTCTTTATTTTAAGGAAAGACTATTTTCTGAAATTTGATTTGGATTTGAGCAATGTACAAAGAGAAAGTTATGAATATTTATTTAAAGTACTGCAATGATTAAAAAAGTGTGTGGGGGCATATATTTGAGCAAATACATTATCTTATGATATCTATTTTATTGTAATCCACTTTGCATGGTATTAGGAAAAGTTTAATGGAAAAGAAGAATGATTGGAAGGTCTGATCAAATCCTCCCTGAATTACTCCATCAAACACACTGAAAACCTATTATTGTATAGATCTTGAAGCAGGCCTGAATTGAATTACTCAATCATCTCTTTGAATATCATTATTTTCCAAAATATGTAGAGGTGGATATAGATGAAAATTAATTTACTCTGAGCATCCAGACTATTTAATCATCTAGAGTGAATAAAGACAAATAATTTTCTTGGGGGTTGGGAGATCAAAGAAATTGTTCAACTTCTTTTTCCACCCATTATTATTTAGAAACAATCATTGGGAAGAAATGTTTTATGTGAGAATCTTAGGTTCTGGGAGGATTAAGTGGGAAGCTGCAATTCAATAAGCATTTCTTAGATGACTGTTAATCTACAGTATTCAGAACAACCTAATATTAATTCAACCCCTGTCCATACCTTAAACTGTGTCCCAGATTGATGAATTTGAATAGCATTTCCCACAGAAAGGCCACCTTTTAAAAAGAGAGGCCTCATTGGTATTATCTGCCAGTACGAGAAAGGGTCTCCTGTGTCTTGTGTTACAAATATATATTACAAATAATATAGTGATGGAATGTACTCATATAATCATGAGTCTGGAGTCTGAAAATATTTCTACTTTCTTTTTAAAAGATAACAAAACTTAACTACATAAATTTAATAATATAAACAGCATATGCACCATATATAGTGGTTTACTACCTACTCTTCTGTTCATTATTTTGTTTCATTCTTACCATTGGAATTCATGCATATGTACTTTATTTCCTATCACTAATGTGAGAGGTTACTGGTAAAATTAGTTCTCTAAATAGTATCTACAAATACTGAAACAGAAACTTCATAGTAGATATGATTATTCCTATTTCATTGTCCCTTAGAAACTGGGACTGTGAAAATGAGATACCTTGCCAAGGTCATTTTTTATCAAGTGCTGCAGTGACATTAGGCTGGGCCTTCTGTGAAGGGTCATTTTTTTCCCCTCCAGCCAATATGTAGTTTACATACTTCCAGATGCCAATGGATAACATTTATTTAGATCCTAAACACTTTTTACAAAACAATTTCAGAAAGAATTCCTATGAAAACACACTTTTTTTTTTTTTTTTAGGAGAATTAGAGTAGGGATACAAATTAAAATAAACATTTGAAACTGTATGTTTATTTTGTATAAAAATAAACATTTTACTGTTAGATTTACTAATTTAAATTTAGAAGTATACACAAATTTATAGAAATAAAGCATTCTAGAGGCTTAAACTTTTCTTTATTTGTCAGTAATGAAGAGCTGCCTGTAATCACATCTATAAGGAATGCAAATGGCTATAATGCATTTAACCAGTAAATCTACAGTTCAATAAAATAACTAGTTTATTTTCAATTAAAGAGGTCAATTTTACTTTATTTTTAAATTTGTTTAATGTAGCAATCTAAGGTAAAATTATGTCCACATAAAAAGTAAGATTTAATGACCAATCTACATAAGCAATTACATAATTTTGCAATATTAGCTATATCATCAGTTTTAACAAACTATGCAACAGTTATAAAGCCATCGAAATTAAAGCCATAAGAGCTTTGTGACGATCCCTAGTTAGACCATTTAATCAATATTAAATGTCAAGAGTCTCTGGAATGTATATTCACCTGATAACTAGTAAAATAATATAATCATTTAAAAAAAATCTCATGTCAATTATTGTTTTTTAATCTTTTACCCAGTTCTGAATTATATTCTGGTTCAATTTGCCAAGATTCTAAAACAAGTTAAATTTTCATTCTAGAAAGATGATTTGAAAGCCAGTAGTGCATTCAATAAAGATTTGTTGGATGGATGGATGGATGGATGGATGGATGGATGGATAGATGGATCCATGATTAATCCCCATAAAACTCTTTAATTATATCCTGCATAGGGAGAATAGGAAAACATATGTCATATAAAGTGTTTGTTTGAAAGCAGCACAACTTTTTTTTCAACAGAAAGAGCAGGAAGAGAGCACACTGGAAGAAAGCATAATATCCAAAAAAATGGCTAAGCATAACAAAAGCTCATTGGCCTTTTACTTAATTCAATTACAGCTGGGAATCTATATCATGAACATTACACCTCAGTTGCTTGTAGATTCTGTTGATTATATAACCCCTCTCACCTCCCAAATAATGCCACCCAGCATGCTGCAGTCATGGAGACAGCCAATCAGAGTCTTTCACATTTTGAAGTAGAAAAACATGTAAATATCATTTTATAACTATACCTCTTGCTTTGCTCTAGTTTCTTTCCTGCTAACTCAGCTAGGTTCTGTTTTGGGTTTCTTTCCTCAAACAGACAACTGTGTTCTTGACAGCAGCCAGTGCACTGTAACCTGGAACATTCATTATCATACACAGGACTTCAGGACCAGCTACATAATTTATGGATCCTGGGTTGCATTCTCATGAAGATATTCCTATGGGAGGTCACTATCTCAGAGTTGCAATCCCACTTCCTTCAGATCTGAGCTCCCTGACTTAGGCATTGGTAACCACTGGAACACATGTCATACTAAGAGAACCACACATGTATGTAAGGAAGGAATGAGGCCATTCATGCAACCCACAGCATCACTATGTCTGCTTGAACCCAGATATAAGCTGCACCTTAGATTTCAAGAAGCTGTTATTACTTCCCAAATACAAATTGCAGACATGATATTTTCCCCTAATAATAAAGAAGTATATACATAGCCATCTTTAGGTCTGCTTCATTTTAATTTTATATATAAAAAAAAAAATCCGATTAAAGAAAGTAATCAACATAACAAAGCTACATTGATTTTAGTATATTTTACATTGATCTCTGACCACATACATACATACTTTAAATATGTAACATATACTTTTTGAGTCTTAACAATCGGAAGAAAGAGGATATTGCATATTTTGAGATACTACACAAAAATCTCTCACTTGATTAATAAAAAAACAGTATTTCCTTTGTACTTTATTCTTCATTTATTCCTTCTATAAGACATGGGGATTGTGAGTGTGTGTGTGTGTACGCAAGTCTATGTGTGTGTGCATGTGCTGAAGAGGCAAGGGTGGGATTCAAATGTGTACTTGAGGAATCTACTTGAAACTCTGCCAACACTCTCATCTGGTACCTGGTTTCCCCACTGTTGATTATAGTACTTATGTTGTCTCACACTGTCTCTGCTGCCACCAGCCTCTAGACTATGTGCCCAATGCTCTTTTCACACTCTCATCCGAAAACACGATTTCTACACTTAGAAACCAGATGTCTTAGTTTGGGCTTCCCAGAAGCAAGTCCTGAGTCTAAGATTTAAGTGAAAGTCATTTATTTGAAAGGCAAAAGAAGTATCCTAAGGAAGAGACAAAATGAGACTGGAAAAGAAAGGGCTTTATAGAGTCAGCTGCCACCTCGGACATCCTGAGGATGGGAAACATCTTCACATAGCAGTATCAACTTCCCCTGAGGTCACTTAGATCGTGGGGCCGAAGTGAGGTTGAAATGGGTTGCCTAGACCAGCAGTTCTCACATATGGCTGTTTATTGATATCAACTGTAGAGCTTTGTAAAATTACCAGCTCCTTGACCTCATCAAAAACCTAGTGAATCAGATTTTGGAAGGCAAGACTGGGGAAAACTAATGTTAGGAATTTACGTTACTAAAAGCATGTCTAGGTGATAATGATGGGCAGCCAACTTTAGGAATCACTGGCACAGACACAAACTGGTCACTCACATACTAGTTATTTTCCCTTTATATTTAAAAAATAAATAATAACAGAAGTGTCTTTTTATTCTACCTTTTCTTTCTAGTTCTACTGTCATCATGTCAGACCAAGTCTTCACTGGTCCTTGCCTGGATTATTAAACAGTCTCTTAACCGTTTTTCCTTTGGTCTTTGCTCCACTTGGCCATTAGGCGTTGTGGCCCCACACAGCTCAATTCTAAGCTTCCGCTCATCTCATTCTAAACTGCCTCTCTGAGGCATCACATCCACTTATATAGAGATGACATACGTGTTTCTTTCTTTAGCCAAAACCTCTTCATTGAATTTCAAAATCATCTTACAATTGCCATTTACTATTTCATTTTGAATGTCTTGAAATCCAATTGAACTGAAAGTGGTAGCATCATCTTCTCCCAACCTCTGAAATTTCTTAAAGAAAAATTTAGTTTTTTTTTTGTCTGGCATTCACATAACTCCATCATCTGACTGCAAGCAGTATTTCAAATATAGTCTTTCATTGCAAGTTTGCATCTTGCCTCTAGGCACATGAAACTGTGTTTTCTTCTTTGCCTGGACCCACTCATTGTCTGACCATCTTCTGGCTTTGTTGATGCTCATATTCCAAGAAGTCTTTCTTCCATGTCTTTGCTGCCTTTTCTGGCCTTGGAGAAGTTCTTTCTAATTTCTTTCTTCCTATATACATATTTAAATGTTTTACATATTTGAATTTATTTTATAAAACAGTTTTATATTCTATTTAATTTTTTATTGTAGTCTAAATATTTTGTTAATTTCTAAAGCAGCTGTCATTATAGTGGTCATGAACATCAATACTATGGGGAAGGTTTCAGAGTTTTTTAAATAACTATTTCCAAAGATGCAAAATCTTTTTTGAAGGTTTCTACTTCAATGATTCAGTATGTGAACAATTTTTGTTACCAATCAAAGGGATAAAAGACAGGCCTCCTATACCTAAGTGTGCCGATTCAAATAATACAACATTCATTCATTCATTCATTCATTCATTCTCTGAGAACACTGTTGTAGGCTGCAGAGATACAATAAGGAACCAGATTCTCATTTTGTGCATATTCCGGTTAGGGAGATGTACAATTCACAGACACAAAAAAATGGGATTGAGTATTTTAGATTCTTTTAGTGAATACTCTAGGTACTAGAAAATCATCTGAACTTGATTTAAGAAAATGAGAATATGAATCCAGGGTCACCACTTAGCAGTAGGGTACTCTTGGGCTCATTACTTAATCCTACACATCTTAGTTTCCCATCTGAAAAGTGACTTTCTTAGGAGAAACAAATGATCTAATATTCTCAACAAAATACTGCGCATATAAGAAGCCACAGAAATTGTGTTAACTATAATAATATAATATTTATTGTGTTGTTATCATCTTCAGAAGATGATACACCTCTGCCTGCCCCTCAAAGGCTCCAGGACAGTGAGAAATCTCATTTGTAAGCGGCTTTCCATTCTCATAGATTCAGTACTTTAACTAAGAGTTCTCTGGGAATGAAATAATGCATTGCCAATAATTCCTTGCAGGTGCAGTGAAAAATGTTGTTTCACTTGACAGTCATGGCCTTCTTCTGGTATATTTATAAAGACCTTGTTTATAGACGATATAAGCAGTTTAGAAAGATTTAATATCCTGCTCAAGGGCACATGACAAGTGCCACAAACTTTGTCCTGTATTATTCTAAGCATGCTAGATGATTCTGACCTCAGGCTTTTTTTGTAGAGGCAGGGCAATTGTGTGTGAAAAAGAACAGTAAGTCATTTTAAAAGTGTGAATACAAATGTCCTCATGAGGATGGCTTGGTAGCCTCGCTACTTTCAGGTCTCCACATTGTTAAATACACAGAGAACAGGCAAGCTGAGAGCGTGAAAAATGTAGCAGCAGTGGTGGCTTAACATACCCCATCTTAAACATTCCATTATAAAAGCTTTTATTTGCGTTTTAGTATAACTTTTAAAGCTCTTTTATCAATTCTTTCAACATCTGTAGATGCTTTTTATGTTTATAATTCAACTTGTAACTTTGAGAATCGGAGAGCTTGTACAGGCATTACTTAAGAATTAATTTAGGAAAGTCCCCCAAAGCTTCACCCTGATTTCCTCTCTAAATTAGTGACTGTTCAATTTGGCCAGCTGAGATAGAATTGGGCAGGGCTGGAGGAGTGATTGTGGAGCTGAAATTGTGGGTTCGCTCAGACCTTGGCCACTCCCTTTCTTTTCTACCTGTCTCTCAAATAAAAGCAAAAGCATCACATTTCTAGCCTCCCTTGCAGCTACAAGCAGCCAGGTTCTGCCCACTGTCTGCCAACGCCTTCTTTTCCTTCATTTTTCTTTCTACATAGAGTGAACAAACATGTCTGGACGGAGCCATTGTAAAAATACTACAGCAGGAAGATAAGAAGCAGCCCAAACACTGTCTATCTCTAGACCTCTTATATGAAGTGAATATACTACAGAGATCCTGATAAGCAGCTTTGTGTTATTTGCTGCAATCTGAAATATGTAAGAGACTATCTGACTCTCAAAAACTCTGGCCTACTGATGCCATAATTTATACTTAGATTTGATGGGAGAAGCACCTGATGGATGTTTTTGGTAAGTATTTAAAGACAATGTATTGGATACAAGAAGACCAGATTGATCTTTCATAATATGTGCTCAGTAGATATAAAAAATTTTCTTCTTCTGGAGTGATGTGATATATCAAGAATAAAGTGTTAGTTACTTCTTATTCAAGATTAGGATATGTTCTTCAGTGAGATTTAATAGAAGAAAAATTAAAAAATAAAAAAATAAAAAAATATATATGCAAAGCCAGATGTTATCATCTTAAATGGCAGTTCCAGCAAAAGAAAGTATAATTTTTTGGGAAAAAAAGCTTGTTATATGTGGCTGAAAACCTGAAAAAGAGCTCTCCTTTGAGTTCTACTAACTCCTTTTCATGCATCTTTGGATAATTCAAATAAGTCTTTGTACTTAAGCTTCTTTATATTTTGAATGTTATCCATGATTCTTGCTCTCTCTCAACTCCTACTCCTAAGGCGATTAATGTATATTAAGCACTTTGAGTATTTTCAAAAGGGAATAGTATTAAGTGCCATGGATGTATGCATCTAATTCGTATTGTGTGTCCACATATCTTAAGAAAAGATAACACTACCTGATTACTATCAAAATGGGTTAGAATATTGACCAATCATCACACTGATATATAGCAAAAATGAAATATAGTCTTTTCCAATCTAAGTTGTGATCAAAGATCCTTTTGCTTTGAGTGATAAAATACTTTAGAAATTTTAGTCAGGGATTCTGGTGTAACTATTGTCAATAGACCTGTCAAAATAGTCTTTGGTATTTTGTTATTTAGTTAAATAAATTTTAGATATGAAGATCACTAAATATTAGAAAGAGAACTGTAATAAATTTGTAGGATTTATTCAGAATTTATTATTTCCTATCTCTTCCCTCAAACTTGGTCTTATTGGTCAGGTTTTCCTGTCTCAGTAAAGGGTACCATTTTCATTCAATCTGCAAACCAGCAAATGTAATAATGATAATAATGTCATCATTAACACATGTGAAGAGATTTTAACTTAATAAGCTCTTTTATGAATATGTCTGTTCTTTCGATCATTGGTCATTGGAGAATCAATTAAATTTAGGGCTGAGAATATAAGCCAGAGTAAAAGTGCCTCATTTTCTAAAATATCAATCTAACAGTTTATAGATTACGGAAAGTAAAGCTGGATGGAAAAAGTCAAATGGAACTGGTTTGAAATAATGTTTTGGAATGTTGGGTGCATTGTTGAGGATCTATTTGATGTTGGTATTCATGCATTTTAATGAAATCACTTTTCCTAGTTTTAATGATTCCTCCCAGCATAGAAAAAGAGCTTTTGGATCAATACAGAAATATGGTTTTTTTAGAACCAAATGCCAAAAGGACAGATGGTCAAGGAAATTTAGGGTAAAAGCAAGAAGGTTTGTGAAATAATGGGACCTGGAATCTAAGCCTGATGTAATATGAAAGTGAAGAGAGAAGAGGGCTGTTGGTTTGTTAAATAGTTTATAAGTTTATAGGAGTTTCCCATGTAATCAGAAAATGGAGCAAGAACATTTGAACAAATGTTTAGGGAAAGCTTTAGTTAAAAAACGGAATTATTAAATGAATGCTTTGAGAAAATGAATTTTAATGCTACTGACATGGTCAAAGATTTGGCTATGGGAGTAGAGGATGGTAGGTCATGATAGTGGAATGGTTGGTCACATAGGTACTGAAGTCAGCTAGCATGATGAAAGACTATGTTTCAGAGGACAAAGTATCCAGTGAATCAGGTAAACTTTTAAATTTTATTAGTCAACATCAACAAGGGAGGATAATGGTATTAATAATTATACCATTATGATTAATAATGATAATCATAATACCTAACACATTACGTATATCATGTGAAATAGTGATTTAAGTGTTTTGCATATATTATTTCACTAATATTCTTAATAATCCCATGAATTAGGAAATGTAATTTTCCTCATTGAAAAACCAAGATACAGGCATGAAGAGGTTTAGTAACTTGACAAATATCTTGGGGCTACTACGGCAGAAAGCGTGGATTTGAATCTGCAGTCATATTTCAGAGCTTATGTGCGTAGCCATAATAGTGTGCTGCACAAACCTCCAATGGGTTAGCCGTTAGGCTTTTTATTTAAAGAGCATGGAAGAGTAATGATCTGACAGTGGTGGTGGGACTTCTTGGCTCTCTGGTATGTGGATATGAGAAAAAAACCCGACAACTTGAAAGGGCTACATGAAAATGGAGCTCTCATAGAGTGAGTCACATTTTAGATTAAAAACAAAGATGTAGAGCAAAAAAATCTTCTAGAATACAAAGTATTTTATAAAATATATTATACAATTATAAAAATATTATAAAATATTTATAATTTATAACATAAAAATTTATAATAAAATATTTGTCAATGTTTTAGAGGAAGGGTGGATCCTTAGTCAAAGCTTGGGAAGCACCGGTGCTGTGGTTGAACAGTGGTAGATTGTGTTCAGTGCACGACAAAGGGGTGAGGATGAAACCCATCCCCTTGAAGGATTGCATCCACATACAGAGGGCACTTTTTCTAATTCATACAAAGGTGTTGTAGAGGACAATGGAGGGCCCAATGGTAGTTTACATTTTGTGCATTTAATGATGAAAAGGCCTGTGGCGTAGTGGGTTTAAACTCAAATGTCTCTTTGAGGAAAGTAGGTACTAGTTCCTTGGACACAGGACTTGTCGCTATGAGTGAGGTGCTGATGGACCCAGACATTGCACACTCACTGTACTGTGCTGTCAGGCTGATGGCAGACCAATTACGGAGAATTCACCTGAGCTATCTAAGTCAGAAACCTAGAATTCATCCTGACAACTCTCTCTCCCTTCCTGCTCTGTATCTGATCCATTACCAATTTCTGAAATTTCTCATGTTTTTCCTATCTCTATCTCCTCCGACTTCATGATTCCAGGCTTCTATATTGGTCTCTCTTCAATCTGTTCTTCATATTAAGGCCAAAGTAACAACCAATGCTAACAATTTCCCTTTCTTAAATAGGCTGTAGGTACTGAACAGTATAACCTGTTTATTCCTGTGACTTTCATTTTAACCAAGTATCCCCTTCACTCCTTCTACTCTAGCTACTCTAACTCTTTCAGTTTATCTTACTTACCATGTTCCTCCTGCCAGTTTTTTTCCACATTTTGTTCCTTACATTAGATTGTGCTTCCTTCCTCTTTTCAACTAAGTTATTTCTATTTATCATTTAGAAGTCAATTCAAGCTTTACTCCTTCTGGAAAGCCTCCCTTGACATACCTGATTGGATCAAATAACTTATTGTAGACTCTCATACCTTCTCTGTACATCATCCTCATAGTATTTAACATGGTCAACATTTGTTTTATTTTTGTCTTCCTCTCTAACACTGTTAGATCCCCAGGAGCAAGACTTCGTGAGAATTGGTGCCCACTGTGGGTATTAGTGCCTGCTGCTAGGCAGTAGGCATTCTTATAGCACATACTCATGAGAAAATATTCAAATGTTACTCTATTCTGCTAATTCTCTGTGGGATACCAAAACAGTCATTTAAAGAAAAAGCATTGGCCACAAAACGTCATTTTTTATTGTTAAAATTGTATACCTCCCTGCCCGTTGTTGCGTAGGTAAACAACAATCTAGACATTTAGAACCCTGAATGCTCACTGCATGCACAGTGCTTACAACAATATGTGTGTCAGAAAAGGCCATTATACCACCAAGAAGTACAAATGAGGACATAACTAAAATGCAACCAGCTTCCTATGATCTAGAGATTAAACCATGACAGAATCTTGTGTACAGCATCTTGCTCTAATCATACAAACATATGGCGGAACATTGCTACTCTGTCCTTTGCAACATAGGCTGCAAACGTAGCATGTATTTCAATTCGGCTAAATATGTAAACAGAGAATGGATCGATTATGTGGAAAATAGCACTTGGTTTTGGAGTCAGGAAATCTGGGTTTGAGTCATGATCTGACATTTATTATTTGCGCCACCTTAGGCAAGGGAATAAAAAATTCATGTTTATTGAGCATCTATCATATGATAGACACTTTCATAGGTCTATTATTAACTTAATTGTCTCTTACTGTGTAAGTTAATGTGCTCCTACTGTGTAAGCTGGAGATTATCATTACTTCATTTTGCTGATGAGGAAAGAAAAAGAAAAGTGAATTGTAAAAGTCACAGAGCTCAGAAAATGAAACTCATGTACAGGACCGTGACTCAAAATCTAAGCTATATCTCTTCTTATCTGATGTCTCCTAGAATCTTTGAGATTTTAGAGTCTACATTTCATTGTGGATAAAATGGGCAAGATAATAATGCCTTTATGGGAGGACCATTGTGACATGAAATTAGAAAATAAAGTGAGGCAATTAGCAGTGACAGAAAAATTTATTGTTGCTCAATAAATTTTAGGATTAAATTAACATGCAGAGTGAAATGAATATGGATAGAATAGCTAAAAATCAATTGCAAAGTACTATTTACCAAAAATAGTTTAAAATTTGGTGCTATTGGTTCCATTACCAAAATGCTATAAGCACATTAATTATATATACATTTATATATATAATATATATATTTAAAATTATACAAATAAAACAACCACTACAAAACCATAGCTCACAATTTTTGACAATATGTTTTAGAGTTTCCATTTAAAGCTGGTCATAGAATAATTATATGAACTTAAAAAATAAATAAGACTATTTTAGGTCATTTTTAATGTTTTGAAAATTTGTTCACTTTTTTCCTCCACTTTATTCCTCAATTATGAGACAATTCATCTGTCAAATGAAGATTTACTATGATTTTATTTGTTGAATAAATGGACAAACTACTATTTCTAAAATTATTTGAAATTAACAGGCAAAAAAAATTTGAGTGGGAGATGAAATAATGTTTTTTGACTGTGGAAATATCAATGATCTGATATGTTAATTATTAATATAAATTACTATAATTTCCCTTTCACATTAAAGATTTTTTTCCTTTTGCCTATATTAGAAGTAAGTTTTGGAATCAAGTTTTCATTGTCTAATATTTGCAATGCGAAAATGTTGCTAATAATAATATAACATTGATCCATTACAAATACACATTTCTGTATATTATAACACTTTAAATGAGCTAGAAAATTTCTACCGATCATTATAAAATTAAACCATATAATTTAAACTACTGGCAAAAAAAAACAAAAGTGAAAGATCTGAGCTATTAAATATTTTGAAAGAAATGTTATTACAATATTTTCAAATTTACATTTTGCAAGTCAATCCAGAGCCCTGGAAAAATAAATGAGTGCTGGTGCCTTGGTTTTCCAAAAACATTGGAGGGCTTTTCATATTATAAAGGTCAAAAATATAACAAAATGATACCCAATAAATATTTGTTGACTGAAAAAATATATGTAATATAATCATAGGTCAAAATTTAATATTTGTAGCACACGATCCTCTAGGTATTGTGTGAGACTAGCTTTTGCACTCAGTAGACCCAAATAGATTTTCAGATGTCAGATTCCAATGATCAGAGAATGCAAAAGCAGCATCCAAAACAGAGTGTAACATGAATGATCGATCTCTATATCAATGGCCACATATTGCCCATATTAGCTAAGGTTTGGGGTTCCAGTCTTAAAACAAGCAAACAAAAAACTGAAACAAAATAAATAAATGAAATGGCATGACGCATTGTAAGGCAATGTAAGATGTGAAACAGAATTATATCTTTTGAGGGTTAAAATGCAAGTTAGTAATTTTTAAATCATGATAGCACAAAATTATTCATAATAAGTAAATTCACTTGTAAATTTTACACTTTTCTAAGTTTTTATGGCTTTTGCCATAAAAGCCATAAAAACTTAGAATTGATAATACATTATTGTAATTGATATTACAATTGATAATACATTATTTACATTTTATTGTAGCAACTGTTCCTAGGAGATAAATGGCAAGTGCTGGAGTTTCTATTAAATTTTTTTATTATTTTGTTTTCAGTTTTCCACTTGAATATAGCATTTTTATATAATTTAATAAACTTTTATTGAGTTATGTTTTTCAAAATATGCCTAGTGGTACACAGATTATCTAGAAACAATATGGTCATGTTAGGTAAACACATTGAATTGGGTTTACTATGCTAATAATTCAAAAGTTTCTAGAATCTCTTGCTTTAGAGTGCTTTAACTGAAGGCAATTCTTCATTTATATCTCTTTTACAATGCAATTACAACATGAGATAAGTATTTTGAAGATAAGATTAATAGACTATTATAAGAATAACTGTTCAATTACTGTTCTTAAATTCCTCTATTCAATATTGCAAGTTTCAGTCTCTTTTAATGGCTGCTACTACCTAGAAATGTTGTTGATTTCATCATGTCCCATATTGTTGTTTTCTGATTCATTATCAATGTTCATGCTCTATAATATATTCATATTCTATCTCATGGGACATAAAAATGTGTATTATGGAAAAAATGTTGTAGTCATGTAGGCTATTGCAAAGTACTAGATAGATTTCGTTCAAGCATTATCTTATTTATTTTTAAAATTAAAATTTGTCTTCTTTCTACCAACATATCAATCCTTACTACAAACTCTTCTTTTATTTACTAGGGCTGTAGGATTCTTGGAGATCGGGGAGGAGTAAATAAGAAATGTCTTGAAAAAAGGCTGAAATCACCACTTTATTAGTGAAATTAAATTAAGCTATTGAAAGAAAATCCATGATCCAGAGGATAGTCTCTTTCCATCTCCCCTCTAATCATTGCCCTTCGGTTATTAGCATACTGTTTATCTGATTCTTACAATAAAATATGTGTATTTTTTCTCCAGTACATTTATCAGTCTTCTTAACGACTGTGAAAAATTTTCGTTTGCTTGCAAAGTACCTCTTTGCATAAACAATGCTGGGACTGTAAAACATTTGTAGATTACTTTGGTGATTGACTTGATTTTCGCCTTTCACCTGGCTGTTTTAAGTACCATGAAGATTCTGCTTTTATTTCAAAATCAATTCTTCTTAGTGACCCTTCAGTAAGCAAATTCTGACCCCTCATAATCACAGCTAAATATGTTTTTAGCTCATTTTCTGCTACATTTTATTGCGCTACATCAAGAACCAATGGACTCTCAGAGGCATTCATATAGAACTGAGTTTAGAAAAGGTACATAGATGGCATACAGTCAATGTAAAAAAAGTATACACATAATATATATACACATATATACACAAACTCTATGTAAAATGTGTTTTTAATATATCAAGAACTTAGTAGAAGAGTGGGAACTGGATTTTAAGAAACTTTCAATAAATAAATAAATCTTCCTTTTTTTTACCCCCAAACCTATCCTCAGGAGATCCTATCGTACGATTTTAGGAGAAAAATATATCCTAGAAATGTGAGTTTACATTACACACATGCATGCATGCATTCATGCACGCACGCACACACACTCATATATTTGGGATAAAAATACAACCTCAGAAGTTTCTTATTTTAAAAAATGGTTCCCTGACTGCTATTGTTCATCCCCTCCAGGACTGACCTCCCAGGTTGAGAAAACAAAGCCTGGAAAGAAGTCCAAAAAATCTACAATAAATGAAATCCTTACATACTTGAGGAAGCAGCTTGAGATCAGGGAGCAAATTAACATATAACTTCATCTCCAGATGTGCCTTCTTTTGCATTTTTAAGCCTACATTGGATCAGTTATCTAATTTTTAAAAGGTTGTTTCTATTAAGAGTTATCAAATTATTATGTTTCATGCAGGATTTATTAAATTCAAGTTTTTAAAAAAAATAAATTTAGTGATATTTAACACTGATCAGGGTGAACTACAATGTAGTGCTAATATGTTAAAAATTTAGAACAAATACCCATCATCAGCAGCAGACACCAATAATTCTGGAGTCCCCAAAAACGTCCTGAGCAATCTCCATGTTGCAGTTTTTTTTTTGGTCTTTGGAAACAAGTGGCAAAAGTAGTTGAAAGTAAATGAGTTGTTTTTTCCATTTAATTCAAGATGTTTTCAGTACCCTAAATAAAAGACTTTAGAAACTGTTATTTTTTTCTTCTGATCTTTATAACGCCCCTTGAATTCAAAGCTAAGCTGGCACTTTAATTGTGGGCAGGCCAAAGCAAGTATTCATAGACTAGAATGAATACTAATTTGTCAGCCAGACTAAATTATGCATGTCTTCCTATCTTTCAATTTCCCATGACTGTTCACAGTTGGGGGTTGCTTCTCTATCCCTGGTTTCACTGCCATCTCTAGAAATCTTTCCAACTGAATCATTGAGAGGCTTCCTGTTAACAAGAACTCTCTCTTTCCCCACAACCCTGAAGCTTCTGTCTTCTGTAGGAATATTTGTGAGTGTTGTTGATGAAGAATAGACTCTATGAGCACTTCCAAAATTGAATGTTTTAAAACTAAGGTAAATTTTATTTCTAAAAGCAATCAAAAGAGAAAATAGCCCACACAGTAATCTACAACGAGCAAGATTCCTATTTGTTATAGGATAAGGTGAAGGGACCTGAACTGGTCTTATTTAAAGTTTTCATAACTTTATAACACATCTGTGCTGAATTTTATTCTGAAAGAGAAAATTTTAAGATTGCCATTTCTATACATGGCTGGAGAAAAACTTTACCTTTGTAAAGCAAGGAAGGGTAAAATAGCAAGTAAAATAGTAAAGACCAGTAGTTGTCAGGTCACACCTGAGGAAACCCAGGAGCCACTGAATTAGATGAGAGAACTACATGCACTGGACTCATCCACAGTCAGCTTGAACAGCCCCACTTCAGACTTATTTAATCTTGAGATTTTCTGTTGGATTCTTAAAGTAATCTAATTGCTGTTTTAAAGAGAAAACAAAAGTTTGGAAACCACTGAAATTGACTTGAGGGTTACACAAAGGAAATGACTGATACGAATAAATTAATTTACAAGCAGTTCTGAGACTTCTGGAAAGATAGCTAATATTTCTCGAAGATGAGGTTTCTGCTCTGTTTGCTTTGCTGTTGCTTACTCAGCAGCACGGCAAAGCCTCCAGAAATGCTTCCCCCCTATGTATCAATTAGATGTACTGACCTTAGCCAATATATCTGCTTAGATAAAAGGTTTATCAAGATTTCTAGCAAGGCCCCTGCATGGATCCTCCAGAGGCCTCCCATCACTGTATGGCTTTGGAGCAGAAAGCAGCATGAAGTCCCAGGACCCAGATCCCCCTGGTTACACTTGGTTGGGCTAAAATCACCCCTGGGAACAAAGACCTGCTCCAGTACTGTGGTTTCCAGAAGAAACAATTGTTTAGAGATAGAAAATCAAGGAATCCAAAGTGAATAAACTCATGTGGTCGTGTAGGAATTCACTGTTGGTGAGAACATCAAGATTCCTCTAATCTTTTGAGGATGTGGTTAAATATCAAATGTAATCAAAATGTATCTGCAACGGCCATTTCTCTCTCTCTCTCTCTCTCTCTCTCCCTCTCTCTCTCTCTCTCTCTCTCTCTCTCTCCCTCTCTTCGTGTGCATTTTGACAGGGCTTTGAAGATTTTACCTCTGTGATCTGGATTTTTAATTTTTACTCTCAAGTTATGATTAGTTAGGTACTGCTCTTCCATCTTGGATCTAATACAATGAGGGAATGAAAGATATGAATGTATAAACATACAAACTTGTCCAGAATAAGAAATACAACTTTCTTTTCTTATTTATACATTTTTTTAAAAAACTGTCTATTAATATATCATTTATATTATTAATTTAAACATAAATTGTGTCATAACATAAAAAGAAAATTTTATACAGCCTTTTATCTGGTTATGTTCTTAAGATAGTATAGTGGTTGGCAAAGTGTGGGGCAATTCTGGTCCACAGCACATTGCTATGTGGCTTGTCAGCTAAGAATGGCTTACATTTCTCAATGTTTAGAGAAAATAAAAGAAAAATGTTTCATGATTTTTCACATGAAAATTATATAAAATTCAAATTTAATGTCTATAAATAAAGTTTTATCAGAACATTTAGTTTTTGCCTGCATGTCTGCTTTCACACTATAATGAAAATTGATTAGTTGAAACTGAGACCATATGGCCTGCAAAGCCTAAAAATATTTACTACTGGTCCTTTATATAAAACAGCTGCCAATCCCCGGAAAAATGGACTTCTTTATTTATAGCTGACTCTCAATCTTAATTTGGCATCATCCACTCTTTTCTCTAGTGGCTCTTTCTCTAATTTCTTGATAAGGTTATCTTTTCTCCTTAGACATATTTTCTGAGTTAGCTCATGTTAACTCTTTTTGTTGTCTTTAAAAAAGAAATGTGTGAAGAAAATGGAGAAAGAATATCAAGTTCCCTTTGCTTTTGGGGAACATAGACTCAGGGCTGAAATATAAAGGTATATGCAGATTTAGACACTCTCAGACTTAGGTTATCCTAATCTTTTGTATTTTTCCTTCTTTGAAAAAGAAGGGCATTTTCTCCTCTTCTTTTCCTGTTTTATTACCCATGTACAACAGCTTATCAGTTGCTCTACAGTTTTGTTTACATCAGAGATATCCAAAGTTACACCTTGCAGCATATTTAGAAAAGAGAATAGCAATCTAGAAATCATTTAAGAAGTCTCTTGAATGCAGTGTCTCACCCTTTTTGTTTCTTTGTGGTTTAAGATATAGTATTGCCATTTGATGTAGGACTACTTACTAACCTAGGATTTTAGTGCTAGATATTTTAGTGATATGATTTCTTGTTATCTAGACACTGCCTGTCCTAAAGCAATGCTTTATTAAAATAAAGCTTGTTTCCTGGAGAAATTAGCATACAATAGAAGCTTTGTTATTTGTAAACTCCTTTTGAAGCTATCCATAGCACAATAAAACCAGGAATAAGAAGCAATATGGCCGCACTCTAGAGCATCTTCCTTAGGTGTTTTATCCACAGGAACATCTTTGGAGCTGTGAAAGCACTTCTGTAAGTGTTTTGAATTTAAATTTGTGCAATGTGTTAATTATTACTCTATTTATAGAATGCTTCTTGGCTCATATAAGTTTGGGATAAAGATGAATTCATTGTATGGTATTTTAAAAAATATATTACATCCTGAATAAATGTTCGTGAATCAGTTTTTATAGCAAACTACCTATTTTAAAATGCACCTAATAGCTATTGTATTCCTTAAATGTGTTAATATTCATAAACTTTACAAATGTATCATCATTTCTTTTTAAACTATAGTAAAAAAAAATCCAACATCCAATGCAAATATTTGTGATGGTGAAGTGTTTTATAGCACTCTCCATTTCTGACTTTAATTACATGCTTATTTGTTTATTGTCTGTCTCCCCCATTAGAATTTAAGCCTCAGGAGTAGAAGCTTTTCACTATGTTTTCACCTCCTAGAATCATGTTTGACAGGTAGTAGGTGCCCAATAAATATTTGTTGAATGAGGGAACTGTGAAGTATTAATCTGAAAGAACTGGAATAATGAAATTAATATATAAAGACATGAATTCTCAGCAAAAATTACTTTAAAAGTCCTCATAATTTCAAGTTGAAAAAAGAACAAAAAATCAAAGTTCATTTTGACAGTAAGTGAAATCTTTGGCTTTATCAGTGATATTAACATCTGAAAGAAGGATATGTTTATGTAGAAGTTAGGAAAAGGGAGTCTACAGCATATGAATTTATTAGTGTTTCATTTCCCTTTAGGGGAGAGATGCTATGAGTAAGTAAACCACACCTCCTCTCCCCAAGCAGCTATCTCTTCTGCAGTCATCAAGATCAGGCAACCAAATCTCTATATTCTGCCTTTACATCTATAATCAAAGTTTTCATTATTGTTTAGCTTACTCTTAAATGAAAGGACAAGTCTTGTCATTGAGCTTGGGCTTGATTAGCCATCTCCTTAACATTTCTACAAATGCATAAATTAGCATTTTATTTAACTATATATGAGTTTGATAAGAGTTTCCTGAAACCAACCACAAATGGGTATGATGCTTTGATTGTTATCTTTTTTCTAAGTTGTGAAATTCTACCTAAGAAACCAATCAACTTTTCATGTTGGAGCTCTAACTTGCTACTCTCTAATCTTCTGGAGGACAGAGATCTCCATAGTATCAGAGTTTAATATGTTCTTGATATTATCTTAGTAAGATTAAGTGAGGTTAGGCTAGAATAACTAAAAAACAAAAACAACAAACTAAGTCAAACAATAGCAACAATAATTTAAAAACACACATATACATCAGTTGCTTAAGATAATTAAAATGTATCTCTCACTTAAGCAAAGTCTACTGCAGGTCCAAGAGATTTGATAAGCAACTGATCTCCATGAGGCAATTTAGTGATCTAGGCTAAGCGAGGCTGCCCCTCCCCAAAATGCAAAATCTAGAACTTGCTGGCCAGTTAAACAGAATGACAGAGATCACACATTGGTTTGAAAATGCTTCCAAACAAAAGTTATACTCATTATGTCAACTCACATTCATTGACCAAAAAAAAAAGTCAAATTGTCCAAGAGAACTGGCAATATTGGTAAGCAACACTAATGTCTACTACACATTGAAAGAAAGTTAATTGTTGTGCAATTTAAAATATCAGCTTCAAAAATATTTAACAGTATAACATTAATATTTTAAAAAGTATTCAGTATTTTATGTACTCTATACTGCGTGCATATATATTCAGCATTATATTAATTTTACTTGTAACTCATCAATAATTTATCATTTACTATATTGATATCTTGAACTGGTAGAAGGATCTTGACTTACCAGTTCAATCAAACATAGAGTTGGAAATATGGAAAATTTTTCTTAAAATTTAATTAAATGTACTTAAATTTCTGTTTAGAATTTGCTTCATTTAGATGTGGCAGAATAACTTAAGTTTTTTCTTCTGTAGTTTTATCATGAATGAGAGGTCATTTTCATTTCACTCTAATAAAAGGACAAACTAGGTCCTTTGTCCAAAGCCCTGCTTTCTGAACCCCAAGCCGTCATCTATCCCCAGAAAAGTATAAGGATACAGACCCAATGGTCAATGTTAGAAATGCAAGAAAAAAAAAAAAAAAGGCAGAACTATGGGCATTGCAAGTATTAAAAAGATAATAAGACAATATTATAAAGAATTTAATGTCATTAAATTTGAAGTTTTGGTAGAAATGGATAATTTCCTAGAGAAAAAATAATGTGCCAAAACTAATTCAAGATAAAAATAGATAAGTAAATGGGCCTATATGTATTAATGTTGCAAAGATCATACAGATTTTTCATACACTTAACATATCGGTTTCCCTGAATGATAATATGGTACATTAGTATGATAAATTTGATTTGTCATGACTAATGAACCATTATAGATATATTATTAACTAAAACCCCTACTTTATTCAGATTTTCCCTAATTTAATCTACTGATTTTTTATTGGGGGTAGGGTGGGGTTCCAGGATCCCATCCAGAATACCACATTGCATTTAGTCATCATGTCTCCTTAGGTTCTTCTTGGCTGTGACAGTTTCTCAGACATTCTTTGATTTTGTTGACCTTGACATTTTTGATAAGTATTGGTCAAGCATTTTGTAAAATATACCTTCACTGGGTTTGTTAGGTTTTTTTCTTTCATAATTTGACAGGGATTATGGGTTTTGGAAGAAAAGGTCACCTTTCTTATTACATTATATTAAGAGTACATGCTATTAACATGACTTGTTGCTGTGGATGTGAACCTTAAATTACCTGTGTGAAATAAAGTTTGGAGTTTGAAATGCCTCTTAACTATAAAGTTACCAAATATTCCTTCTTTCTGTACTCTGCTTTTTGGAAGGAAGTCACTATGTGCAGTCCACATGTGTGTGTGTGTGTGTGTGTGTGTGTGTGTGTGTATGGTTACTTCACATATATATATATATAATAGAGTGGGAGAAAACACTTTTCCTCTTCTATATTTTAAAAAATATTGCAGAAAATATCTATTATTTCTTTGTTCAGTATTCTGTACAGTTCACCAATGGAATAACTGCACCTGGTACTTTCTTTTATAGATTTTCAATTATTAATTCAATTTCTATAATAGATATAGGGTTATTTGGTTTTTCTCTTTTTCTGCTCGTAACTTGTTTCTTATTTGCTGTTTCCAATCTGCTATGGGTGAAGATTTGGGCTAAATAGTTGTCTAGATTAAATAAGAAGAAATACAATATCTAGCAATTTTAAATGCCACAATAGAATGGCGAAGTAGGAATTCTTTCCCCAGTTTTACAGAAAAGTAAATTGAAATTTATAGTACTTTTCCTAAGGTCATAGATAGGAAGTAGCAGAACTAGAAATCCAACAAATATTGGTTTTCCTCAAAAGCTGACAAGCTGTTCATTTCCCTGAATTTCTTCTGGAAAGATCTAAAAAGTTAAGTGCAAGGTTTAACATAGAGACTTTAAAATAACTGTCTTTAATGGCTTAGTTCTTCTGTATACTTTAGGTAAAAACTCTTGGAGGGTAGAACTTACCAGATGTTTGACCTTTCAAATGAATGGTTTAGCTGAATTTTCTTTTTCTGAACTGAGAGAAAGAATGACTGGGATTTCATAATAAGTGAGAGTAAATACTGTCATTTCCATTTTATCAACATGTAAAATCCCACTTTCATGCAATTTTCATCAAAGTAGCAACTACTGTCTTGAATTTCTGATTTGTAAAGCAGGTTCATTTTGTTCTTTAGGGAACTTACTCTATATGACTATCTGATGAAATAACCTGTTGTAAAACAATCCATTATAAAGTTCTGAAACAGGAACTTCCCACTCTTTCAGCTAGGGTCAGGTGGCCCTAATGATATAATTCTTCCCAGTAGGCTTGGGGCTTCTTTGGGTCATTTTTCTCTTAGCTTCTACATAGCTTCCATAATGTTCTATATATTTATATTTTCAGATCTGTTTCAGACTATATATATATCATAACCTATGATATAATTCTAAAGCAAAAAAAAAATTATGTTACTGAAAGAAACTTTATGCTTTTTGGTATTTTTTCATTTCAGTATGAAATGCTTTTGCTTTTGACCAGTTTTGTTTGATTTATCAAATAAGTAGATGACCTTAACAATCATTTGCTTGGAATAAAATTTTCCCATAAAATTGCACTGTATGAGACAGTAAAATTGGATAGAGGAGATGCTGTCACTTTATTCTGAATGAAAGAGCTATGTAGATTTAAAGACTATCTTTCTTTGGAAGTATATTTTACTTACTGGAAAAATTCTTTATATGTGATGAACTTCAGTATGCCTTTTTGTAAATAATGGTAATAATGTACAATGTACATACAGCAAAATTCACAAATTTAAATTATGCAAGTAGATGGAAAATTTATGTAATCATATAACTCTCACCAAAATCATCATATGGCAAATTTCCATCTTCCAAGAAGTGTATTTCTGCCCATCTGCCCCTCCCTACACTCTGGACCTCTTATCCGCTTTCTGTCACTATAGCTTCACCATCTAGAATTTAGGATCACACAGCATTGTCTTCGTTTGGGCAGCTGTGACGGAGTATCATAGACTGAGTGACTTATAAACAACAGAAATGTATTTCTTACAGTTCTGGAGGTGAGAAGACTGAGGTCAGGGTGCCGACACAGTCGGGTTTTTGTGAGAACCCTCTTCTAGGTACAGATCACTATTTCTCATTGTAACCTTACATAGAGGAGAGGGAGTGAGAGCTCTCTAGGTTTCCTTTTTACAAGAGCATTTATCCCATTGCTGAAGGCTCCACCCTCATGACCTAATTACCTTCTAAAGTGCCCACCTCCCAATATCATACATTAAGAGTTAGAATGTCAATATTTGAATTTTGAGGGAACACAACACTCAATCCATTACAAGCATGTAGTATTTTGCATCTGGATTTCACTTAGCAAAACATTTTGGAGGTACACTCATACACTCTTATTGCATTTTTTTGTAACTCTTTATTTTTATGGCTCAGTAGTATTTCAAAGTTTGAATTTATCAATTCATAAGTAAACAGATATTTTGTTTGGTCCCAGTCTAGAGCAACCGTGAGTAAAGCAACCGTGAGTAATGCAATTTTTTTATATGACCATGTATATATTTTTTTTCCTTGAGAATATCTGAGTGGAATGGCTTGATCATATGGTAGGTAGATCTTTATCTCTATAAAAGAACTGCCAAATGTTTTCCTAAAGGTCTGTATAATTTTACATTTCCACTAATACCAATGTCTTTGAGTTGTTCCACATCTTTGTCAACAAATAGCACTGTCATTAGGTTTAATTTTGACCATTCTTTTGAAGATATGGTGGTATCTCAATCCAATTTTGATTTGCACTCCCTTATGATTAGTGATGTTGAGCTTCTTTTCATGTGCTTATATACAATTTACATATCTTACTTTGTAAAGTATTTGTTCAAATTTCTGCTCAGTTTAAAAATTATTTTAATTGTCTTCTTGTTATTGACATGTAAGAATTTTTGTGTGTTCTGAATAAGAGTTCTTTATCAGATACGTGCTGTGTAAATATTTTTTCCCCATACTTGGCATACCTTTCCATTTTCTTAATAGTGTATGGTGAAAATCATTTAAACAAAACTTATTAAATCTAACTTGCTGATTAATTTTCTTTTATGATTTATATTTGAGAAATCTTTATCTAAACTTATGACAGAAAAATCTGCTCTATATTGTTCTAAAATAATTATAAATTTTACCTTTATTTTTGGACGTATTCTACATTAAGGTTCACATTTATATATCATTTGAGATAAGGGTTGAAATTCTTATCGCCCCCCTCCCTTTTCATGAGTTTTGATTGTTTCACTTTTTCTTGAAAAATAGTGCATTACCTCAGACTTTCACCATTGCATTATCTCAGAATTAAAATTTTTTCTATAAGAAAACTTTTAAATAAGAATTCAATTATATATATATATAGTTTTCTCACATTACTATTCCTTCAGTGAACTTCTAATTTGTATCTTTCAAGGTCTTTGTTCGCTTCATATAAATTTTCAGATTTACAGGCATAAAAGATGTGCACAGTATTCCCTTATTGTTAGTTTTCCAATATAGGAAGTGTAGTCAGTGCTCCCTGTTCTTTCCAGGTACTGCTTATTTGTATCCTCTTTCTTCCTTAATTGGTCTGGCTGATATTTGTTCATTTTGTAGATATTTTTAAAGAACCACTTTGCTTTCATAAATTCTCTTTTATTTTCCTGCTTTCTATTCTATTGATTTACATTATCTTTATTGTTTTTTTCTTTCTACTTGCTTTGTATTTAATTTTCTCTACTTTTTTTTAAGTTTCTTAAGTGGAAAATTAGATCATTTATTTGACATCTTTCTTTTCCTTTTCCAATATAAGTATTTGATACTATGAATTTCTCTTTAAGCACTGTTCTTGATGTGAGCAAAATTTTCATTTCAAAATATTTTCTAATTTTCATTGTGATAACCTTTTTGACTCAAGGTTTATTTACCAGTATATTTTAAAATTCTTGAGTATACCAATATATATTTTTATTAATCTTAATATACTCATTATTTTCTAGTTTAATTTTATAGGGGCCAGATAATATCATACACATGATTTTAATCCCTTTAAATTTATTCAGAATTGCCTTCCTGGCCAAAATATAGTATATCTTGGTCAATATTCTTTGTGAACTTGAAAAATGCGTAGTTTTTATTAATCTTATTAAGAATGTCCTATATGCCAATTAGATCAATTTGGCTGAGAGTGCATTTAGGACTTCAACATCTTTATTGAATTTTTTGTCTAATTTTTGCACCACTTAATTCATTACTGAGAAAAGACTTTTGAAATCTGCATGTTGAAATCTTCAGCTATAATTGAATTCTTGTCTATTTCTCATTTTTTTTCTATGCATTTAAAAATTTGTTCAAATTTATTTAGGCTTGTTATGTTTTCTTGGTTAATTGACTCCTTTATCATGAGTTGACATCCTTTTCTCTTAACATTCCTTATCCCGAAGCTTTTTAAAATTATTATTTTTTTGAATGGTGTATATTTCTGCATCTTTTTGCTTTTAACTTATTTATATCTGGATATTTTATTTACGTTTTATGAAGAGAACATGTAGTTGAATCTTGTTTATCCAATCTAACAATATCTATATTTTAATTGAAGTGCTTAGATGATTCAAATCTAATGTGATTATTGATATAGTTAGTTTTAAATATACCATCTTACTACATGTTTCATTCACTGTGGTCATTTGCTCTCTTTTTTCAAATTCTTTTGCATTATTTTTTATATTAATTCTTATGCTATGATTACATTTTATCTCCACTATTGGCTTATTAGCATATGTTGTTTTATATTTTACTTTTCCCTATAAGGTTTTCAATATACACTTTAACTTATTACTTTCACTTTAACATATCACTTCGATTAGCGTTATATCCCTTCTAATCTAGTACAAAAACCTTGTATTTCTACACTCCCTGGTTTGATGTAAACATAGTCATACATTTTAGTTCTACATGTGATATAAACCCAACAACACACTGTTATTATTTTTGGCCTTAAACAACTGGTTTTCTGGCACTACTCATTCTTTTGGGAAGATTGAAATTCCCATTGGGTATAGTTTTCCCTCTGCCTGTAGAGGATCTGATGGCAATGGAGCTACTCATTGTTCTTTTTTTCCCCTAAAAAAAGTCTTTATTTTGCCTTTACATGTGAAAGAATATTTGCATTGAGTGTAGAATTGAGAATTGAAAGATTTTTTCTTTCATTGATTTAAAGGTGCCATGTCTTCTTATCTTCTGCTTCACATAGATTATGACAAGAAAGCCGATATCATCATATCTTTGGTATTCTGTTTATTATATTCCTTTCACTGACTGAATTTCAGATTATATTTTTGTTAATATTTTTAAAATATCTTTAGTGTTTTAGGGTACTTTCTTTTATATTGATTATGCTTGTAGTTTTTTGAGCTTCTTGGACCAAGAATTTATACTTTTTATCACTTTTGATTATTTTTTCAGTCTTTTTTTCTGTCTTCTCTTACCTTTCCCCACTCTCTCTCATTTACCATGTTTCAGGGGTTCCAATTATACATTTGTTAGACAAATTGATATTGCCCCACAAGTTGCTCATGTTTTGTTTATGTTTTTTTTTTCAGTGTGTTTCTCACTGAACTTCATTTTGAATAGTTTCTATTGCTATGTATTTGAGTTCACTGATATATTCTTCTATAGTGTTTAATTTGCTTTTAATCCTATTTGGTATATTTTCATTTTGTATATTATATTTTTCATTTCTAGCAGTTCTATCTTTTTATATCTTCTGTTTCCCTCTTCAACATTTTTAAGTTTCCTTTTATACTCTTGAGCATTATAACATTCATAATTTCTTTTATATTGTCTTTGGCTTGCAATTCCATAGTCTGTCATTTTTAGGCTATATCTATTGATTGATATTTATATCTCTTATGGGTCACATTTTTCTTCTTTGTATGCCATAGAATTTTTGTTTGAGTGCCCTACCTAATGAATTTTATTTTGTTAATTACTGGATTTTGTTGAATGACTTTAGAGTGTTGAAATTTCTTTAGCATTCAGTTGAGCTCTTTTGGACCAAGTTTATTCTTTCAAAATTTTCTTGGAAACTTTTTAAATGCTGATCCAAAGCATTCTTGGCTTTGGATTCAAGATAATGCCTTTTTCTGATTCTACTCTATGAGCAAATTATGAAACCTTTCCATTTTAACTGTTGGAAATATAAAATGTTTTTAGCTGTCTGTGAGCATGGGGAATTATTCAGCTTGATTTCTAATGTTTTCTTCTGGTCTTAGTGAATTTGATGCCACATGTATTTAGATACTCAGCCAAAGACTAGAGGATATATACATGTATCCCTCTCCCTCTCTCTAGCTCACTTGCTTGCTCCCAGTCCTCTTGTAGTCTGTCCACAATTTCTAGCCATTTTAGTTCTCCTAAAGTCCAATTTCTCGGTTCTCAGTCAAAAGGGTTTTAAGTTCTCTTCACCAGCTCTAAGTTCTGAGAGCTAATTTTATGAAGTAAGCTGGAACAATCACATCTCACTTGTTTCCCTTTCCTGAGGAACGATGGTTCCCTATTGTGTATTTGAAAGTCTGAAAATCACTGTTTTTTATATATTTTCCTGAGGGGTCATTTGTTAGTTTTTAAAATTTTGTTTTAGGAGTTTTTTAAAATTAAAAAAAAATTCGAATTAAAAAAATTTTTATGATGGGAGCACTGATTCCATAGCAGATAAGTCTTTATGGAAAGAAGTCCTGTTTTTAATTTTTAACTCGCAAATACAATTCATTTATTATTTAAGGCAATGTTTCTCAAAGTATAAGTCATGAAGTATCTGAATCAGATTAGATGGATTGCTAATGTATATTCCTGAAATGCATACTTAACATACTGAATCAGAATATCTGGGAGGTTTCCTTGGGGTATAATTTTTAACGAAAATTCCAAATGATTGTTTTTTATAAGAAAATTAATACACTAGTCTAAAGGCATTTAACATTAATCATTTTAATGAATCTACGGTTTACATTGGACTATGTGTACATTTATGTGCATATGTGTCTGTGTACATGCTCATTTTCTGGAACTGTTTCAATTGAGTACCTTTTTAATCATTAGTAACCTGGCTCTCTAAAAATAAGATGATATTTGTTATAAAATTATAGCTTAGACTTCTTCCAATATACTAGTATTAAAGAGAATCCCTTCTGAATTAGAGTGATTTACCCAAAGGAAAAAAAAATTGTACTTATATATTGAGTTATTCAGAATCAATCCACTAATATTCACTAAGGTTTACTCACTAGATTTTAGATTCTAGGAGATTAAAGATCCATTCTGTCTTGTTCAGCCACTTTGTAGATATTATAGAGTTTGTGGATTATGGTCAGAATATATAGGCTTTTATTAAATATCTGTTGAATGAATGAATGAATTAATAGAAACATGTTAGTTCTTTATTTTTAATGAGTTTGCAAAGACATAGGCATACAACCTTAGAGCTCACAACTTCGTAAGGTATAAATAATCTCAATTCATAAATCCTTAATTATACATATTTTCAAATTTTCCTTGAAAATTAGGATTGGCTTCCTAAAGGATCAGAAAGATGTTACTAACATCTAATTATCTCTTTTGACAGATACAACAAAAATCTGATCACGCATGCACATTGGGCATACACAGGCCCACTCCATCCTCATATGAAATATTTGGCAATACAAAAAAAAAAAAATTAAAATAAAGGTGAACTTACTTTCAGAGATCACACTTTGTAACTTAATTTTATTTTTACATTTTTAACTAAACCACATTAAAACATATGAGCTAGCATATACATAGCTCAGTTATGAAAAGGGCATTACTATACTTTCTGATCTATAACTTTGGGGATACATAAGACAGAGTAAATGCAGAGAATGTGTACAATGTATAGTTGAAGCAGAGCCTCTCCTACATCAATCTGCCATCTGCTTCAATAACCTTTCTCCTGGAAAAGCTTTAGTAGGATGAGTGGGCCTTAAATCTGCAGAGGTAGGGATCATTGCCAGTAGCATCTCCTCCTATCCTGAAACACAGAGTTGATTGATATACTTTGACAGGTACTTATGCATGTTTCAAAATATTGAAAGGGGTCAATTTTAACTAAACAAGAATTTGCCTAATTGCTCTTGCTAGCTGCCCGTGGGATTTTAGACAGCAATGATGTGGGACCAAAAAGTATCGAGCTTTCCTAACAAGTTTAACAGCTTAGTGACCTGCTGATAAATGACCTTTCAACATTCTACTGTCAAATACCTAAATAGGAACTTTATCCCTCAGCATAAAAAGTTAAGATCATTAGAAATGTGAAATTTTATGGAAATCTCTAATAGGGCTTTGAGTTTTCCACAAAATAAATGATCACTTAGTTAACTATCACCTCCTCTCATACCCCATCTTCACTACTTTAATTGTAATTTTTCTAAAATCATAGTTCTTAAAGCAACACCTATTACCTAAAACTTTTCATGTTAAGATGCAATGCTTATGAAATAGATTGTCACCTCATAGATACAAGATGAGGGTAGAAGAAATAAACAAATGGATTTATTAATTAATTAATTAATTTATTTAATTTTATTTTTTTAGGCGAGGCAACCCTAGGTTGACCTCACAGATTGCAAGAACCTTGTCAGCTTACAATCCCTTATTTTTTTTTTTTTATTACTTTTTAAGCCTACAGCAACTAGTCTTCCTAGGTGGTCCCCATCCAAGAACTAACCAGGCCCGACTCTGCTTAGTTTCCGAGATCAGATGGGATTGGACTTGTTTGGGGTAGCATGGCCATAGACAAATGGATCTTTTTAAAAATAAAAAGGTATATTTAAAGTGATTGAAAGTTACTTTTTAAAAAGTAAAGACAATACACTTTATTATTATAACCATAAAAAGATTACTAATACACAAGTCCCTTCATTCAAACATACAAATAACCACACACACACACACACACACAATCAAAATTTTACTAATTAATACTAGTTGTAGAAAAAGTATAGTTGAGTTAATAAAGTTAGAATTACAGAATATTCTCACGATAAAATTGGGTTTATTTAACTCCATAACAATAGTGCAAAGTAGTTTAACAATGTGCTATAACATATCTTCTCAGACTCAATGGAATAATTTTGTTGTCACTCTTGTTTTCAAATGGTCACTTCTAAGACCATTAAATAAGTAAATGTTTTTCTTTTTACTATTATTAATATTACCAATTTGTTTAACATATCTCCTATTTAATAAACCTATTTCGATAGCGTGAAAGGCTTTGCTTCAAATTAGTTCCATTGATTACTTCCACAGTAACACATACCCTTTTTTATTTTTCATTAAAATGTAATTTATTTTCTCCAAGAAATGGGTAGAATTGGTAAAAGATAGAAAAGCAATACTCTAAAATAGAAAAAAAAAAAGGAAGGAAAGAAGCACTATCAACTTCATACCTACTTTGTAGGTAAGTAGATACAGTGACTTGAACATAGAAAACATTCAAATACTGACTAAATATATATTTAAAGGGCAATGTGTATATGGAATTTTGTTTATTTTACATGTATAATGAAGTTTATTGTTTAACTTGTTTTCTATTACATTTATTAAAAGTAAACATAAATCCATATATAAAATTTATGACAAAGTGCTGCCATTCTTGCTTCTGGGAGGTGTGTATGTATCAATACATATATACATACACATATTTAAACATACATACATATATACAACACGCACATGCATATGTATGCATCTGTACACACACTGTGTGTGTGTATATATATGTGTGTGTGTGTGTGTGTGTGTGTGTGTGTGATATATATATATAATATGAACAGTAGCCTACTATTGGTTCTGTTAACAACTCATCATAAGAAACAAAAAGTATATTTTAAGCGAGATATTAAAGATTCAGAGCTGTGGTTTAAATTAGTCTCTACTGTTATGTGGCCATACTGAAATGATAAATAAATGCTCAATCTGACTTTTCTAATCACAGACTTATATAACAAAAAGTATCCAACAACCTATGGGTCCTTCTGCTTCTCTATCACCTGTCTTATTTTCTAAAAATTTTTCTGGAAATTTAGAATAAATAATTATATCAGTAAGACTGAAATATTGCCCCTTACATTTTAGGACACATTTGTCATTTAATTATCTCAGAGTCTGGTTGATATCACTAAAAACAACCAGAGTCCTCATTAATTGGATCATTAAGTCCCAATCAGGAGAAAGGTGTCCGAGCAAAAGTGATTTTTAAAACATAAAAATCTAAACTAAACATCCAATTATAAGGCCCTTTTTCTTCTTTGCTGTTTTTCTTTGTTTTCGGCTTTACATGCAGACCTTGCTGAAGGCTGGAGGCTGTCAGGTACATGTGAATGGGGTCACTTTATCTTAGAGACGGATGCCTCTGGCAACCATAGCAACTTGACTTCAGCCACAGGACATCAGGCTCAGGGATGGGGACACACAGACCCAGGGCTGATGTGCAGAGGCCCTGGGGATGGACCCTCCAGGTCATTCTGGCCCCATAGTCCTGAGGCAGTACTGGAGTGAGGTGGTACAAATATAGTTTTCTTGGTAATATTTTCTGAATCCAGAAAGGATAAATTCAGGTCAACAACTACTGATCTCCCCCTATTGACTGTACAATCATATATAGGTCAAGGCTGCCAAGCAGCCTTCCTGGTGATTAGGTGTCTAAGAGAAGGACATTTTCTATGGCAGCTGTTAGAGTTAAGCTTGGAAATTAAAAATCCCATCACAGATAGCATTCCTTTTTCACATAGGACAGTATGTAACACTCCTGAAATAAAACTTGGGGTTAAAATCCATCTTCGTATTGGCTGAGAGAGGAAAATAAAATGATTCAAGTCAAAGCCATGTTGATGGATCTGTGCTGTGTAGTATGAGCACGACCACTTCCTCCACTTCCCAGTTTTATTCTGAAAGGAAAAGAGAAAAGACGAGTAACTCTTAAGAGAGCAAATAACTCTTTCCTCCATCAGCTTTCAAATAAACTCTGTGAGGTGTATATGTACTGAGAAAGGATCCCGTTATTAATTACAATGATCCATTAATTATTCAAAGTAATTATTAAAGTGGTACCTGTGTAAAGTAAATTAGGATGATGTTTAAAACTCAAATGCTTTACCTGATGATATTACCTTTTACACAAGATAGGTTGTTTGTAGACAAACCTCATTTGCAAATGATATTGAAAAAGAATGCTCTTATTATTTTTTTTTTTTTGCTCTGACATTTTGCAAACTAGTTCTCATGGCATCTTGTCAATTTTGTCAAGGATTTAACAGGACATGTGTGTATATATGTAAATGGATATATAAAATTTCAAATGCATTAAAATAAGATGTGAAAAAAAGAATCATCTCAATGACTGAATTACATACAATTTTCTGATACAAGAGAAGATAGTTTAGATATGCTCTAGTAACAAGTTAACCCCCAAAATCTCATTTTTTTTCTTTCACATAATACATGTCCATTGCTATGTTCAGCACTTGTCTCTCATACCATACCTTCCATATATGATTAGAATCTGCTCTAAGCCTAGTCCTAGCCACCATCATCTCTTGCCTGACTGGCAAGAACCTTAGAATGGTCTCTGCTTTCATTATTGTCTCCATCCCTAATTATTATTATTATTATTTTTTGAGTTATTATGGAGTTTGGAGTAGGGCATAAGGGAGAATGTTCTGGATAAATAGTATGAGTGAGAGTCTTGAACCTGACTTCTATCTAGTTTTGTAAGTTTTTTAATCTTTAAAATGATAACCATAATAATATCTATCTTAGAGCTATTGTGAGGATTAGTTTGATATACGTAAACATAAAACATTTGGATAGCACCTAGTACAAAAAACACTCAGTGTTAGTAATTATTATTATTATTTTCTTAGGGATCTCTAGTAAAACAGAACAAGAAGGATATATAGACATATATTTAGAAAGAGATTTATAATAAAGAATTGCTTCACATGATTATGGAGTCTGAGAAGTCCTAAGATCAGCAGTCAGGGAGATTTAGGGAAGCCAAAAGTATAATTCCAGCCCAAATTTGAAGGCCTGAGAACTAGAAGAGCCAATGCTATAAATTCCAGGTTCAAGATCTTATAAGAGTCAATTTTTCATTTAGAGTCCTAAGACAGGGAAAGATGAATGAGTTAGCACAGTCAGGCAGGAATTCTCTCTTACTGTTTTTTTCTTCTCTTCAGGTTTTCACTTCATTGGGTGATTGCCATACACATTTGGGAAAATAATCTGCTTTACTAAGTTCATCTATTCACATGTTAAGGTCATCTGAAAACACCACCACAGACACACTGAGTAATGTTTGACCAAAAGTCTAGGCACCTTATAGTTTAGTCAAATTGACACATAAAATTAACCATCACAATTAATATTATTATTAATCCACTCCTTAGCCTGAATATACTTTTAAAATGCAAATCACGTCACATCGCTTCACTTTCCTGATCCAACAATCATCTATCACATTGTTACACACACACCTCTGACTCTGTCAGTTGAGAGATTTCCATCTACACTGCTGTCACTGGCTCTGTTAGCCAGGTTTTATTTCCGTATCTTAGGTTTATCAGATACTCCTAAGGCCACCCTTTCAAATCCCATTGGCTCTCAACTCAGAGAAATCACACCAAGCTTTCTCTCTATTCTTTAGAAAAGAAAAATAGCATCCCCACGGGACCATGGAACCGCCCTGTTTTTCCAAATAAATCCTTTTGTAAGCCTTCAACTTCTTTAATTATATTCTTAATCTTTGTTTAGGTAGATAGTGTGCTGAGTTCCTGGATGCTTTCTTTGCAAGTTCAGCAGATGGGCTAGCACTTTACTATAGAATAAGGCATCAGTTTTCACCTATTGTCTCTGGAACTCCATCTGAACTGATAAAGGGCACCATTTTTACATCTTGTTATATAAGCCTTCACGTGTTGTCTCCAAAATGGATATTTTCACTCTCACCAACAATGTTTGAAAATGTTGATGATCACCAGCATTAGATATTTTATTTGCAACCTCTGTATTTCATTAATAGCTAAAAAACAAATAATAACAATATCTGACTTTTTATAATTTATATGTGCATATGATCTCTGCTAACGTATGTACATTTACATATTTACATATAATTAATTTAAAAGTACAAATCTGATGAGCTTAGACTATTTTTCATTCCTCTTATCACTAGATAGTATATATAATTTTTTTCTTCGGTTAAAGAATCATACATTTATGTGCTATATAGTTACATTAGTCTTGGTGTTCCTTTTGTGTGTTTGCATGAAATATATACTTTTTTTGGTAAAAGTTTCTGAAATTTATTTTTAATATTCTCATTTTAACTTGTTTTTTAATGTTGAAAAACTTTAGTGTGTGTGTGTATGTGTGTATGCACAAAGCTTTTATCTTTTATTTGCATTTTTCCCCATTATCACTAATGTTAGATATTATGCCATTCCTAACATTTGATATTTTTGATTTGCATTTTCTAATTTCACTGTAATTTTTATATTTAGCTCTTTAATCAATTTATATTTATTTGACAACACTGAGATTAAGATTTAAAAATAAGCAGTTTAAAAATAAGCTTATTCAACAAATAAGCATTATTTATTGAATAATCTGGTCCTTCCACACTTGTTAAGTCCTTAATAATATGATTCTTTTGTAAATGAAATTATTTCTAGATTATTTATTCCACTCCATTGATTTGTCTGTTTATTTTTTTACTGTTATCAGTATTTAAAAATTATTGTTACCTTTTAAAACCTTTGCCATTAACTTTTGGAACTTTAGAAAATTTAAAAATGAAAGGATTATGAGTGTGTGTCCGTGAAGAAATGGAATCAAAATAATGTGAAATGTGAAGAAGCAGATTTGGTAGAGTCAATATATGGATTTGCCATGATACTATGTTTCAAACACTGTTCAAGTCTTTGGAGACTATTTTTCTTTAGCTGATTAAAACTCCCAACAGAGAAATTTATTCTGCACATTGTCGATTATTTGTGAACCTCTGAATGGAAAATCAGTAAATGGATGCATGGGGAGATAGATTTTATTCAATTTGTGTTCTCCTCCCCTACCCCCACTCCAGTTAAAGCACTTGAAAAGTTAGTTACATACCGATGAGATCCTCTGTGCAATGGCTAAAAAGCTGAAAATTAAACCCATGCTCTCTGTCAATACCCCTAGAATAATTCATAGAATTATTTACTGAATCTTTTCAAGGAGGATTTGGAAAGTAGTCTTAACATGCTATTTCTGACTTTGAAGTATAAACTGGCAGGCTAGCTTTCCTATTCCTTTTATCTCCTGATAGCTAAGAGTTATGACTAAACTCAGACTCCTATAGAAGAGTAATGAAAATGGAGAACAGGAAACAGGGGGAAATGAGCAAATTATTTAATTTGGATTTGGTGTATAATTTATTTTTAAAAATAATAATTTCTCCCTTTAAATGAACTCTTCTAAATAGCCAGATTTTAGTGTTGTTATAGGAAATATTGGCTTGGTCTCAACTTCTCTATTAATAAAAAATGTGTAAAATTCAAATTTTTGGCAATTTAAACACATTTTAACTGAATCATCACTAATCATTTTGGCATCTTAGGAAGACTGAACTTTAAAAATGATGATAAAATAAAAAGTGTTAATATTAACTGCCAGATATTTGTACCAATAGATTTTGGATCCTAGAAGGTGACTCTACTCCAAGATCTTTGATAATTAGTAGGAGGCGGACAGTTGTGAGTTTTCTCCTTCCTTCACCCTATTTATCTTGATCATTTTGTTTAAAGGATTTGAAAGTGGTCAAGTGGTCTTAGGTTCTCTGCAAGATAAAAATAGCTTTCGATGTATCAATGCATCAGACTACTGTTGAAAAAAGTAATGCTTTTATATATATATTAGTGAAACCAAAGATCTATTTATATTTATTTCACTGTAAAGCAAAAGATAAACCAGGGAAAAAGAAGGCTAAAATAATTACCAGCATCTTGATGATTATGATGCCAAGAGGAAGCCAAGTGTGTGCTTGTGTGTGAATTGGAGAGGAAGAGGAAGGGGAAAGTGTTGTAAAAGAAGAAGATAGGAAGAAGGGGACATTTTGGATGTTTATGAACAGGGACCTTGATATAACCAAAGGGCAGCCAAATGGGAAAAATAAGAAATGCTTGTACCAGACACTGGATTCCAACAGTATTCCTAATCATCTCCTTAGCAAGATGGGGTCCTTACTGGCAAGGGACTAAGCCTGCGTGCCTTACTTACCCTTATTGATATTTAAGTCAAAACTAAATTTAGTACATGTCCTAAAGGAGTAAGCCTGAACTTTCACATAGAGTCATCAATAGGTTTGGCTTTAAGATTATAATACAGCTTATGATAGTAACTGACAAACTGCATTTAAAACATTTGTCTCTTCAATGGAAATGTTGAGCTAAATTGGTTATTTGTCAACGAAAATAAATAATGTTGACTGACTAAAGTTTTCTCATTTTAAAGTGCAACTCTGATCAACTAGAGGCATTGTCTTCAGGACCAGAGAAAAAATTACACATGTGAAGTAGTTTCAACCTTTTGAAATGAGAAGTCTTCCCAAATAAGAACGTAATACTAGCATGATGGCAGACTGCAAAGAACCCACACAATAGCTTTGGTCAAAATGACTATAATGACTTTTTTACAGGGAATTTCAAAAGAATAGCCCGTGTTCTCAAATTTCACTTAGTAGATAAACAACATGAGATAATTCTTTACATGAAATAAAATTTTCGTAAATGAAATCATTGTGCCATTACAGTTATCAGGGCACTGTATGTGTTCTTTCTTGAAACCTTTATTTAATTTTTGATAAGAATAATGCAGATCTAGTATATTTACTCTACTACTGAAGGAATCATCAGGGATATTGTAAGCCTCAGAGTTACCTACTTTGATAAGTTTTTTTCTACAAAGAATTTTCTAATTTTCAAAATAAGCTCCTCTCTGTTCCACCAAGTATATTATTTTTTAAATTTTTGTAATGATGCATTATGATTCTCCTCTGATAAACTGCAGCTTTACTATGGTCATTGGATTCTTTTAATATGCTTACGAAAGGTTTTAGCCCAAATATTACCAGTAATTCTGCTGTGCCTATGTATTATGAAAGTTAAAAGCTGCTTTCAAAATGAGATAGCAAAACAAAATCTGATATTAATACAAAACATATTTTGATTCATATCCCTATTTTTAAATTTAACATGTAAAAATGTTAGAAAGCTAAAATATTCTAAACAAATAGAAAGCATAATGAACATTTTTTCACTCTCTATGTTTTAAATACAGATTAAAATCAGCATCAAATACATTTTTTAAGTGGACCTTAACTGATAAAATATATAAGCTACTTTAAATAGCTTTGCTAATGATTTATTGTATTCAACATGGCAAAAACAATAGAATTTACTGAATACTTCCTTGTGCTATCCTACATTTCCCATCTTCTCTTATAGTTTGGCTGGGGCCAATTCCTCTAGTTCTAGGTCTAGAGCAATGTGTCACTTTTAGTTCAAAGTACTTCAAGGAATGTGTGAGCTCTACCCACTCTCTCTTCCTTTACCTTGATTTTGAAGGTCAAGTGCTCCATATTGGGTAGTAGAAGATGAAAGCCATGTGAATCCCTGAATCGACCCTTGGAAAGGAGCTACCCTGGAGACCACCAGGCCCATGGAGACTCTAAATAACAGAGAAATACATTTTTATGTACTGTCACTACAGTTTTGCAGCTTGCCATCACAGAACTGTGTAGCCTAAACATCACATTGGTTAGACATAAAAGCACTGGCTTGTTCACTACACATTAGGACTTTCACATGTGCTTCTGCATGTTGTTATGTCTGTTACACAGAGAACATCTTTTAAAAGCTATATCCAAGAAACATAATTTGTAGAGAAGACCTGGGATTTAAGTGTACTTCTGCAGAGGGTTGAGGGGCCACTTCCATTAAGTATATGAGGCCTTACACATGTTTGTCACCTAATACATAAAACTAGTCTAAGAGGTAGGTATTGTTCTGGTTATTATTAATATTATCACCATTTTTCAGATAGAGAAATTGTGATTCAAAGAAGATAATTAATTCTTTAAAGTCACCCACTAATAGCATAGCAAAGATTGAAGTTCGGTCTCTAGAATGTGGTGCCTTTAGTCTCTGCACTATTTTTTATTTAAATTGATATAAATAAAATTTTTCTAATAGGAAGTGACATTGTTACTCAGCAAATAAGAACTTTTCTTATTCTTATTTTATTTAAAGCGATTTATAGCTCAGCATATTTACAGAAGAGATATTTGAAAATTCATTTTTAGAGAAATGAATTAAAGAGAATATGTTTTAATAAAATATTTAGCAAAATGATCTCTTAAAGAAGAGATCCAGAAAAATGACTGAAACACACTTATCTTTATTTAAATGCACTTTTTAGGCTAAGATTTTAAATGATAATAAAGTATTCCCATTTGTAGCATCAAAAATTTAACAGCATTTTCTTTTTCCTTTAAACAGGGTTCCAGAATTTGTTATAACTTTCAATATATTCCAAGTCATGTATCAACTTAGCATCTTAGTCTCATGAATTTTGTTTAAATTATGTGAAAAATGCAATTTGATCCCAAAGACTGACTTCTTTTGTGTTGATTTTCCTTTTGATTTATTTTTTTAAAGGAAATTTTTCTTTTTCAAATCAGGGTACTTTGGACTGTTCACTTATTTATAAGGAGCTCCCAGGATCATATAAAAATATTTATAGATTTATACATATATATTTAAAGATTTATACTTTAAATAAAATATTTAAAAAACTAATGCTATATTGTCTCACTTTATATATATATACACACACACATATATATATGATGACATTAATTTGAAATTGATTTAAAGGAGAGAAAATGACATTTTTGCCTATACATTGTAAAATTATATAGTGATGACATTATATATGTATGCCACATTAAATCTGTATTGTAACTCATAATTCACCCTAACATAAACTAGATATTAAGATTACTAAAGCAATATATATTAGGGAGATGATTTCATTCTATGGTTTGGTTTTTTTATTCACCATATTTGAGTAAGACTTAATTACATAAAAATAAACTCCATATACATATAGATAGATCTCAAATTCACAAAGAAGGATGAAGCCATAACTCTACTTCTGATGTGCCCATCTAGGGCCAATTTAAAACTCCCTAAACTGGGAAACCTAATCTGTCTTATATACTCTATTTCAGTATAACAGAACAAAGAAAGGATAGTTTTCCCCTGCCACTTTTTAGACTAATGTCATCCCATGAAAGCCATTTGGCTGTTTTAATTATTTTCATAACATTACCCACAACAGCTTTTATTCTACCACAGCTAGTGTGTAACTTTCAGGTCATAAATAGCTGTAAATCCCTTCGGGGCCAAATTTTATGGGAAGTATTTTTACCTGAATTTTTAGAAGGCTCCATATGGCCACTTTTTGATGTGTTCTTTTAATCCTAACAGAAGGAATTATAAGTATTGAAAAGATATATATTTAAACCAAATAACTTCCTGCATTGGTTATTTTAGTTGGTTCTTGATCCCTACCACTTTCGTTCCTTCATTTCTTGAGTCTTCCAGTGGGTAAACTGGCCTGTTAAATTAAAGGTCATTATTTTGAACTAATAATTGCCCCTTGGTCTCTCAAACTCCACAAAGCTTAATGATCTGCTTTAATTTGCTTGACTGGTCTTCATTCTAAAAATACTTTCTGTTCCTCCTACCTTTCCTTCCCTGATAGGAACAGACAAAGTCTGTTTTTAATCCATGCTACATAAAATTATCAAAAGTAACCAATGAGCATTCTATTAGTGAAAAAGGTTTATGATAATGCCTTATCAAACTTCATCAAAGAGTGTGATTGCATGGGACATGAAGAGTGGGCAGATTTCAATGATGTGATCACCAAAGTTTGCCTCTCTTGCTGGTGTAAATAAGAATTAAATATCATTTCAACAGGAGGTAAGATGTAAATTTTTGAAAGCCAACTTCTTTCTTCCTGAATAGCTACATCTTTGCTGACTTGGTCTGAATCTGCTTTTGACTCTCCTAAAGGTTGTCACAGATGCTATTTTATGCTGATTTCTCTGTATATCAGTTTTCCATTAGTAAAGTCCATATGGATAAGGAAAAAGAGCACAGTTTATGTTGTCATTATTAAATATAGGCAGTTTGCGTTTTCAACTCAGGAAATTTGGACTTTTGCTAAAAACAGAAAAAAGGTCCTCAACTGAATAAATCCCATGTTTTGAAGAGAAGGGGAAAAAGAAAACAAAAGTCTTCCAATTTACTCTTTACTTGACAGTAATTTATGAATTTTTTTTTTATTTTTTAAAATTCAAGATAAGCTCAATCTATACAATTTTGTATTGATTTTTCAAAATTCAGTATCATTAAACATTTGTCACTCTTTTCTTTTCTACACACTAACAAAATAAAGGTATGGTTTTCTTATTATAAAGATGCAGTTATTTCAAAAGACTTCAGTAAATTAAGAACTAAAAGACATAATACAATGAAATCATTTCCCATGGATTTGTGTTCGTTTGTATGTTGTCATGTTTTGTTTTGTTTTCTAGACGTGTCCATTTCTTCTTTGTACTACGTGCATATCAGCGCTTGCTAGGAACACAGCTGGTGGAACAGTGGTATGCATAAGGGCTCCTGTAGGTGGCGCTGCAATCCTATGAGAATGATGAGAGCCACCAACAGGTTCCATTATGGTTTACTTAGATATTGATTTGGGATTCCTTAAAAAAAAAATGGAAATGCTAATAAAAAAATTAGTTAAGTCTAAGTAACAGTGAATTGTCCAATTTAATTTAAAAAAGAAAATAATTATGGTGAATAAACTAGCAAATAAATATAAGCATGTTTATCATCATGGCAGTTCTTTCTCAATCTCTAATTCTCCCCCAATTCATCCTTCCTAGAACTCTGGGCAACCTCAATTTACACACATTGAAAAAAAGACAGTAAAATAATAAAAAAAAAGACTACATTGGCTTCCTCAACGGAGTTTTCAAAAGCATGGAAAGACATTTGACAACAAAATTTTAAAAAATTAAGCTTTTCTGGAAAACAAGTCACTAAACAGGCCCTTAATGGAATTATCATATTTGCCAAATAATAGAAATAGTTGGCCATGTTAGCATTTTAATAATTTTCAATTATTTATGTATTTGACACTGATAGAATGAAACAGAAAAAGAGATTATACCAGTTGAATAAAAGCCTTAAGTTCATGATTTATAAGGAGAGGAAGTGGAGAAAAGTATTCTTTAATTTCTTCATAGACCTGATACAGAAGAAAATGGGAACTTGCACCTGGCACTTAACAGTAGAGTTTCTCAGTCTTGGCATTATTGACATTTGGGAATGCATTCCCTATTATGGAGAGCTGTCCTTTATATGGTAGGATGAATGTTAAGCAGCATCACTGACCTCTACCACCACATACTGATAGCATTTTTCCAACCCTACCCCAAGTCTGTGACAACCAAAAATGTTTCCAGACATTGCCAAATGTCTCTTGGAGGACAAAATCAGCCCTAGTTGAGAACCACTAGTCTATAGTCATGCATTTTTTATACACAAAGGGGGAAATAATTTTGAGGAGCATCCTGGTGGTAGCTATTTATAAAATTTAACAGTAAGAGTTTATTTTCTAAATAAATAATATCCCAGAGGACCTAGAAACATTGTCCTTTTGTCATCATAGACATGATGGTTCATCTTACCATCTGAATAAACCCAAACATGCACACATTCCCATATTGTTTCCACCAAATTTAATGAATGATGTTTCTTTGTTTGGAACCAGAACATATTGTCCTTCAAGAGCTTAGCAGACAATTAAATAGTTAATGAACTTCCCACTCTATTAAAACTATTTACAATTAAAAGTATTATTGTTTCTTAAAAAGATTACTGTCACAAGTTAATAGTGATTAACAAATTTATTGGGGATCTTTCTTTTAGTCAATTAATTTAGAATAACGTTGGCATCATTCACCTTATTATTCAATTTGAAAATGAAGAATACTGTTGGAACATGACAAAACTATACTATTTGTGGAGTATAGGTATTTTAAGAAACTAAAAATGTGACACAAATTTACATCAGATACCTAAGACATCTTTTTTATATAGAATGTTAGAATTGGAAGAGATACTAGAAATAATCTTAAGTCCAATTACTTTAATGGTGTAGAAACTGAGGCTTGAGGAAGTTAAGTTTTATGCTTAAGATAACAAGGTGAGGGGAAGTGTCAGGACTAAACCTCAGGACTTCCGAATGACCTTTCAGTGGCCTTCTACTATAACATGCTAACAGTAGAAGGATGACATCCCAGCATCAGCTCTACATTTAATCTATTTATATTTTGAAATGAATATATAAGTTCAAAGAATGCTGGTTTACCTGTGTATATTGTCGATACACTGTTAAAAACATTAAGACTTTGTTTGTTAGTTCAGGACAATCAGACTTCCTACTTTAATAAAACTGACAGTAATTCTTGAATATCTGTTTAATGAGATATCACTTGATAGTTTTGTGAAGCTTTGTTCACTTGTATGTTATATTATCATTGAAATTTACATTAAATGAGTGGTGTTAATTTTCCTATAAAATGATTGTTGCGTATTTATTTCTAATATTATTAATAAACTGTTGTAACTGGCAATATAAACACAAGAGCGGTGTAACAAATTACCTCAAACACGACTATAACAATGCCTGCCATCACACATATTTTGTTGTTGTTGCTGTTCAAATTTATCATACACTGTGTGATAAGTCAATTGCCTTGAAACTCTTTTTTTCCTAAATCAAAGTATTAGAAAATATTTGTTATCTCAGCTTTGAACTCCATTATAAGAATTAAAGTGCTTAAATCTCCTTGTAGTATTTGATTGGAAGTGGGACCACCAGGTAATCCAAAAGATAAATTAAGTATTTTTAGATGGTCATCAAAACAAACAAACAAAAAATATTCTGAAGACCCTGAGACCTTAGAAGGTATTTTCTTACCTCAGTTTGAGATGAATTATTCTAATAGCAATTTATAACATCATTTATAACAAATGATATAACTAGATCTGACCATTGAAATCACCCTTTAAAATCTTCCACCTATTAAAACCACTTCTTTTTCACTCTATTTAAAATATTCCAACTGACAGTTTTATATATTTATAACTGATGTTCTTAATTAGATTATAGAAAAGGACAGCATTGACAACATGGTATATTTATTTTAAAATGCAGGGAGAAATTGAAAAATATTTTTCAAAGATACAATGACTATGTGAAAACTCCTAAATACTATTTTCATTTCTAATTCCATCATTCTGCTTTCAATTAGAAGACTTTTCAGTCAATCATGATGTATTTTTTTTTTCAAGTTAGAGTTAAATTATTCATGTCCTTTATGTATCACGGTACTTGATAAAACGCTGCTGAGACTGAAAAACGGGCTCCACAATTATCACAACTTCAATGAATGAGAGCTGAAAAGCTGCTACTTAACAGTGGTCTTTCTAGAAGTGGAACTTGAAGTCACCTATTGTTCATTTTGGGAAATACCCTAAATTGTCTCTATAGTTGAACAAATAAGACACAAATACCCACCAGTATTCTTGGAGAAAAGTGGGAAGTGATCTGAGAAGAAAATGAGCTATTTGTAAATTATTACATATTGCTGGATTCAGAACTGTGACTTTGCAGATGTTTTCTTCATTTTCTTGTTTTAGTAAGGGATTGTTTTTTGACCCCGCTAAGTAATAATAATAAATAAAATGATCTCATTTTATTTTCATATTTTGGTGGTGACCCTGTTTATCCCATTCCAAGAAGAAAGCAATTTCAGAAATACTTCCCTAGAAAGGATATGAAAAAGAAGATTCTGTGTAAAGTACGATGTTATAAAGACATCACAATAGAGAAAAGACATCTGTCTCTATCGTGCTGTTGCAGTGTGAGCTGGGCATTGACTTTTTAGACATATAGGGGTGTGGAGACCTCTTCAAAATGTGAATTGAATAGCTGAACTGCAATTTATGAGCCCAGTGAAGGTGACTTATATTTCTAGTATGAGGAGTTCAAAAGGAGACTGGAAAAATCAAGACATTTCTTTGAATAATTGTTTTTATATTTTCTAAGTGAGGAATTAAGTTAGTCATATAAATTTACTAACCTCGATTTTGATATACAGAAAAGAGGGAATAATATACATGCCTGACAGATTCGTTGCTAAACAAGCAAAAAAAGAAATACTAAAAAATATAGGAAGTGCTTAGAGGATTTAAGTGCATGCAAACAACCTACTTCACATCTAGAACATGTGTACAAAGCTAGGCATTTCCCTTCCTCCCTCCCTCCCTCCCTTCCTTCTTTCCTTCTTTCCTTCCTTCCTTCCTTTCTCTCTCCCTCCTTTCCTCCTTCCCTCCCTCTTACCCTCCCTCTATTTATTTCCATCAATTTGTTGATGGAATCATCCATCTCTCACAAACAGAACCTTGCATCCTCTTTCTCAGCTTTACTTCATCAGAAGTAATTTACCAGCCACTGACAGGGCCCCTGACCACAGACTTTTTCCTTGTTCACTTGGAAGTAGTGGATCCCTCTCTCGTCACTCACACTAAAGAGGCCACTTGGTAGAGAACACTCAGAGGCCATCATGAGGGAGCCAAATACACAGAGGTTGGTGGCAAAAACCAAGTATGTGGATAACTGGCTCTTGTCACTCTTTACTTTTGGCCAGTGGACACAGTTGTCAACAGGTACTTCATTTGAGTTCTGACAGACTCTTGATATCTGATGCTTGATTGTGCTCGCTATACTGATAGTGTCAATTCATTTACTAACCTTGAAACAGGGAGATAAAATTTTTACCTTTCCTTTCCTAATTTTGAAAGTATTGGTTATCATTGCTTACTATTCAGAGAAAGAAAAGACTTCTATGAATTCTTTAATAAGAACAGAATTTCTCTCCTATTTCTGACTTAATACTCTAAGAGCTAGCCCTTAACAGTAGCTGACATTTATATAACACTTATAATGTACAAGTTTTAGAACTAGTTAGTTCATATGCAGTACCTTAGTTCATATATACTATAAGTCTACCAACTAGATACTAGTATTTTATCCATTTTAGAAAGAGAAAACTTATGTATGATGGTTAAGTTAACCTATATATGATTAATTTTTTTCACATATTTTATAGTTAACATTATTTTATGTTATTTGCTTCTTACTTGATAATATATAGCAATGACTTTCTTGTGTCATTAAAATTTTTTCAAAAACATAACTTGAGTGAGGCCCATAATTATCAGATAGTGTCCTAATTTAGTCAATAATTCCTTTGTAGTTTAATATTTTACCAGCTGAAAGTTGGTTAATATAAATGAAGCTGACATGAATGTTTTATAAAATGCTATTTTATCCACATTTATAATTATATCCATAGCAAAATTTCTAAAGATAGTATAATGATTCAAAATATGTGAACATTTTTGAGATTCTTCAAAGCTTTTCAAGAAATGAGGCACAAGTCAGTATCCCTCCAACACTGGGGGCTGTTTCCTCACACTATGGTGAATGCGAATGTTTAATCATCAAAACAATAACAAGAGAAATAAAAATTTGATAGGTACATTATCATTACAATAATGTTATTTTAAATCACAATTAAGTGATTATTTTTAAATTTAAAATTTTTTATCTTTTTTAAAGATATCCTTTGATTATTTTTATTAATTTTTAAAATCAATCCCATATATTGAATGCGAATAAGACATTAATATGACAGTGACTTTTTCTGTTATATATGAGACATTTTCCAAATTTTATTTGCTTTTTAACTTTTTTGGAAAGGTACACATTTATAATTTAATTTATTAAAAAATGAAAACCAATTAAATAATTACATGAAATTATGTACTTCTTCATGCACGGTTGTAATTTTTACAATCCCTCCTGGTTTATGTTCTTTAAATTGTATATTTAGTAATCTCAAACTCAATAATTTATATTTACATAAACTTCATAATTTAATATTTAAAACGTAATCTCTTCTAAGAAAAGATTCATATACAAGATCAAGACACACACACACAATGAGAGTGTATATTTCTAAACTCCTAAACTTTTCTACTTAAAATTTTTTCTTACTGAGCTTAAAAACTATATAAAATTATTTATAAGAATTAAATTGTGATAAATAATTTATTTTCTATATAGTTTCTTCCATTTTAAGTCAATATCACATGCTTATTCTATTTTGTTTATTATTTCATATCACTAACTAAAAGAGAGTTAAAAAGAAAAAGTGATATTTATATATATTCATACACATATTCATATGACATAGTTGGAGAAGATTGAAAATAAACAGTCTTCCAATCTGAAGGCATATATTTTATGAAGAAAACTAGATTTTACACTGTGAGACATTTACTAATAGCATGTATTCAATTGTTATCTGCTTTTAAAGAAACTATGAACAAAATATGAAAATCATTTGTCATTAAATCAAGGAACAAAATGAACTTAAAGAAAGCCTGGGACTCCATCTCAATGAAGGAAGAAAAGAAGAAAATCAGGTTTTGATAAAGCTATCAGAATTTAGATATATCTGCTAGGATTCCAGATCTGTTTTAGTTTAAAGAAAGACTTTTTAGCTGGAAAAAGCTAACAAGACTTGAGGAGAAAAACCAAAAACTATCTGGATCTTATCTCCTTTTTATAAAGTGTGGTTTTGCCATGTCACTCAGGAATGTTTTATTCTAACTTAATGCAGAACAGAAAATTGATTAATGCTGATGTTGTGTTTCTATGTCTCTGTACTTGTATTTACCTGAAATATGAACCACAGTTTCAATAAATGCATTTGTCAGATAAAAACAAAACATTAAATCTGTCTGAAAATTCTGAATAAAATATAGGTAGTCTGGTTGCACTCATTTCTTACAGGAAAAGACAATGTATATAAGGAAATATCATATTTAAAAAAATAATTTAAAAGAAATAACCAATAGCTTTTCTAAAATAAAGAATAAAATTAGATGGTATTTAAAGCCAAATACCATTTTCTCCCATTACTTAACTTCAACTGTATCCAATTTAGAGAGACTTTTCCTTCTCCCCACAGGTAGCTTTTATTTTTTTCCCTGATTTAAAAGTGTTGGGTATTTGGTTACAGCTTTCCTGGCTGGAAATCTGCCTCTCCCTTTGGGGTGTACTATCTTATCTTTTCACCTCCTAAATTCCACAGGGCTGCAGCCTGTCTCCCTCTAAAATGTACTTTCGATAAATCTTACCTTTCCTATAAATACATACATACATACATACATACATACATACATACAGTAAGTGTGTAAATATTGGATATTTAGAGCAACTCTATGAATGTCCACTTTTTCTACTCTCCTATTAAAGACTATAATCCAAATTGTCTTTTTTAGTTCTGGTGAAGCCATTTATAACCACACCTTGAACTTCGCACACTGATATTTGCCATACTTTCCTTGAAGCTCATGTTCCAGATAAGACTTTCTTATAATGAGATTGTTTTGAAACTAAAACTGATGTGAATATGTTCTGATGAGCTTTCCTCTTTTTGGCTCTAAAAGCTAATACAAATTTTCAGTTAAAAATTTATAGTTATCTATGAGCCAAAATAAAAAATATATACTTACATTTTATGAGTTTAAAATCAAACAAGATGATCTAATGGAATATCTGTGACAGGTATTTACTTAAAATTATTTCTAAGAATGATCAGAAATCCAGAAGAACAACCGTATAACCCTGAAAAATCAAAATGTGTAACTAAACAGCAATTGTATTGATTTTTTGTGACAGGAAGTTGGCTCTGTCAATAACCCTCTAAATTACAGTCCCTGTGTGGTTATGGGCTCAGAACATTGGTAATGATTGTGGGGGGAGGAGGTAGATCATATTTATAGCCTAAAGAGTATTTACTTTAGATATAAGAATCTTTTGATTTTTGTAATATATGCAACAAAGAAGTACACATTTAATTTTTAGTAAGCTTTTTCGCTGATATGCACATCCCTGGATTAATTAAATAGTATTCTGAGGAAAAATCTGTCAGTATGTTCATGTTGAAGCCAATAGCTTTTGACAATCTGAGTCTTATTTTTAAATCTTTTTATAAGTCAGTAATGAGACAAGTTGTGGATTTTATTGGTTCTTTGTGTAATTAGCTAGATAATAATATGAGATGCTGCTTTTTTTGGCTGACAGTAGATAACAAACACATGTCCTGTGATTATATTTGAGAAAAACGACTTCTTATGAGCCTCTTTCAATGGTAATAAAGCCAAGTCTGTAACTTATCAACAGTGTGATTCCCCTTAAAATTTTCAATTATTGTCTGTTTACATTTTCTTCTTTATCTTTGTTCATCTGTCACTTTGTCTCTGTCTTTATCTCTGGTTCCCTCTAGGATGTTTCTCAAGCAAATTACCTTTCCTTTCCTTCCTATTTTATTGAAAAAATTGATTTAACTTTTGTTATTATGTTTCCACTATGAACCAAGCATTGAATCTCATGCTGAGTATAGAGTGATGATTGAAATGGTCTTTTATCCTAAAGGAACCATCACTGGTTACAAAGTATTGTGTATTTTCTTTTGCTTTAGACAACCTGGTAAACCTCCACAAGCTCTCATATTCCTGCATAGAATCAGCCATAGAACAGTTAGGGAGGTTATAAATTCAGAGTCAAGTCCATCATTGCAAAATTCTGATGGACACTATTCACACTATATTCTCAGTGAGTGGCATCTCACTGAAGTATACAACGCAATATGAATGGTGCTCCCTGGAGTATAAAGTAACATCTATAGGAAACTCTACTCAATTAAATAAAAAACTAAAAATCTTTGGAAAGACCAAAGGTAGTTGGATCTTAATGGACAAGGGTAGCAGGAGATGGGGAATTTTGCAAATTAGGGAAGCCCAGGAGACTCGAATGAGAAGGCTGAGCTAGATTTTCTGTTTGTGTCCCTTCTTCTCTCTAAACTTTCATTTCTGTGTGGCAGGAATATAGCAGCACCAGTGCTACTGTCAGCCACTCAAGGTGGGGTTAACAAGGAGGAGATTTGAAATCTTATTGTAAATAGCATCCTCTATCAGTGAGTATACACATACTGAGGTGCTTTGGAATATTCCTGCACCTCCAGCCTCATTCTATACTGCATGAGCTAATCAGAACAGAAGGTAAGCATCCAGAATAAAAGCAGCTACAGGCACAGTTCTTAGAAGTAGGAAAAGGCAAGGAGGGGTGTGAGTCTGGAATACATTAGAATTTTCACTCTTAAATCAAGGGGAGGTCAAATTAGAGCCTGGGTTTCTATAACTCTTCTCCAGTAACAAATGTTAGTCAAAGCAATAAATAGGTCCAGTAAAATACAAATTTCCAGTTACTGAGGAGCTCAAACACTATGCAATACAGATCACCAATGAAAGAAAGAAAGAAAAAAAAAACAACCTTAAAAAGCAGAATTAATGCAACAGAAAGAAGAAATAGTTAAACTATATATTATAAATATATTCAACATATAAGGAAAGATATTGAAATGAAACAGAAATGTTAGAGAAAATGTACAGGTAAGGGGGAGAAAAATTGTAAATGAAGAAATTAAAAAGGAATAATGAGTAGGTTAAATGAAAAAATATGTAAAGTAGGAGACTGAATTAGTGAGGTGGAGATTGGGTAGGGGATTCTTCCATAAGGCACAGGAAAGGCACTAGTTGGGAGTGACCTGAGAGAAGGGTGGAGAAATATAAATGAGTCAAAATGATGGATATAGGTAGAATTATCAGTAAGTAGATAATAGGAGTCGCCAAAATAAAGAAAATAGCATATTTCTGCTTTTCGTGTTAGGTAGATCTTACATGAAACTCCACAAAGCATGAACACCAAGGAGAAAAACTAAAGAGAGTGATTTTATCGAAATGAAAGATTTCTGTTCTATAAGATACATAAACACACACACACACACACACACACACACACACACACACACACAGAGAGAAGAATGCAGAAATGGAAGTAATTATTTGAAATATCTAAAATGTACAAGAATTTTAACATGGATATGCAAAGACTTATGCACTGCTGCTGGGGAATATAAATTGGAGCAGGTATTCTGGAGAGAAGTCAGAAAGTACTCCATTAAATAGGGCATGCACGTTCCCCAAGACCGGCCAGTTCCACTTGCTATATTTCAGGGTTAAACTTCACATTGGTTAATAATAAGAAGATATGCCTCCTCATTAGAGGAAAAGAGTTGAAAGTAACTTGTTGATCATTGCTGAGAGGATGGAGCAGTTAAAATGTGGGCTATACATATAATAAAATATCTATCATGCAGTATTCCAAAATGAGAACTAGATTTACATATAACAATATGGATGAAGCAAAAACAGTGTTGTATGAAAATATTTTAAAAAAAAACAATGAATTTTAAAGCATTATCCTTGTATATGGAAAGGGGGTATAACCACTTACATGTATATATGATACTATAATTTTTTAAATATGAAAGTTGGGTTATATATATATATATACACATATTTGAAAAAGCTAGAAAAGAGATACTATGGTCAGGAGGGAACTGAAGTAAGATGAAGATAATAAGAAAAAGATAACATTAAAAGAAACAAAATGTGGGTTTTATTTTGAAGATTAAAGAATGTTATGAGGTATATTATCAATTCTATTATTTCCTAGAAGGTAAAATAAATTAATTATTGTATTTATAATTATTATGAAGGAAGGTAGCAGATAGTTACCAGGTGTTCTTTGGATGGGAGACTGAGTGAGAGGGTAGACTATTATGAAATCTTCCATACAGATGATGACTTAAAAAAATCAAAGCAGAAGGATATCTCAACTTTTTGCTCTTGGCTACCACATATATAAAGTGAGAGATGTTACCTGAATTATTAGAGAAAAGAAAGACTACATAATAAGGTGGAAAACAGCCATCTCTTAATAGATAACATTATCCTACTATTATTTGATACTAGTTTCTGTATTAATCAAAATAGATTATCAACTGGAACGAAGGTTCTGAAAATCTAATGTAATACAGACTTATTTCTTACTCACTTCCTAGGGCCATGTTGGGGGAGTTGATGGTGGCGAAGCTTCTTCCATCTGGTAGCCCCACTATCTTTAAAGGCATCATAGTCCTCTATTGGATCTCTGCATCCTGCAGCATACAGGAAAGAGAAAGGGAGTGAATGGTCACATGGGATATTTTATGGGTAAACCAGTGTGGTAGCCAGAATTTCAAGGTGATTCTGAGGATTTCTCACCCCCTGGTGTCCACATTCTGTGAATATGAGAGATTTCACTCTTATAATTAAGTTATGCTATAGCACAATTTTTTTGTTTTTGTTTGCCTTTTTTTTTTTAATTATCCAGGTGGGTTGGATCTAATTACATGAAACTTTAGTCTAGAGGTCAGAGGCAGTGGTAACCAGAGACTCAAAATGAGAGGGATCTGATGCAAAACAGGTTTTGTTTGTTTGTTTGTTTGTTTGTTTTTTATAGTGAGCTTCAAAGATGGAGGGGGCCACATAACACCGACTTGAGAGCAGTCCCAGCAGATAGACAGCTAATAGAAAATGGGGATCTCAGTCCCACAGTTTTGAGAAAATTAAGTGTGCCAACAACCAATGAACCCGGAGGAACCCCTCCAGACCTAGATGAGAACCTCTCCCACAACACCCGATGAGATAATGAAAGAATGCCGTCATGCCACGCCCCATAGAACCTGTGAGCTAATTAATTTGTGTTTTTAAGCTGCTAAATTCGTGGCAATTTCCTATGCAGCAACAGGAAACTAATAGTGGTTGAAGTGACTGGTATCACTTTCATCCACAGTACATTAAGCAAAAGTTCAAGCACACAGTCCACCTAACCGCAGAAGAGGCTGAGAAACGTAGATTAGCTTGTTCCTATGAGGAAAAAGGAATGAGGTGGTGAGCACACAGCAGTGACTTTGACACTATTAACCTATTTTAGCCAAAGGTAAACAGGCCCTAATCTCGAGGGTCTTTAAACTATATATCCTAATATCACTTAGTATTTTTTCTAATTCACTCATTTCATTTTCTCACAAGAATGATAAATGTAATAACTGCCACACGGGATCACAGGAGGACGTCAATCACACTTCATTTTTAGGGTTGGTTTTCATCAAAATATATTAGGTGAGCTTCGACAAGTTTTTTAACCACTCTGCTTCATTTCTGTTTCTACAAACAGGACAAAAATAGCAGCCGGATAATCCAAATAATACATAAAAGGACAAAAATTGAACCTTTCACTGAACACCTGGGAGGAAGAGCTTTGGTACATTCTTAACAGGTGTGGAAATGAAAACTATTCCTCTGTGTCTATTCAGTGACTATATCAATGCACTCTGATATCCTCAGTTGGAAAATCAATCTAACTAATGCTTGGGTTCATTATCCTATCTCTGCCTTCCACTTAAGAAATGTTGCAAAAATAAATTTCATATATAAGAATGTAATTGATAGTGGCCTTTTGCTCATTCTATTCTAAATACTCTCCCAGAGATCTTCTACCATCTATGTTCTCTATCCAGTCCGGGTTTCTGTCGTGGGTTCCAGACCTGTTTAGTTGACATTTTAACCTAGGTACATCTAACTGTTTGAGACCCAATAACACGTCAAAAATTGTACTCTCCATGTTTCATTCCAAACCCACAACATTTCGTTTCCAAAGAGGAGGTTTGAGAAAAAAAATCATGGAGGTTTATTCTACTTTATTTTTAAATTTTTGATTGTCAGAATAATTTTTTACTTAATTTTACCCCTCCAGAAAAAGTATGTAATTACTAATTCTATACAGAATGATTATCAAAATGCAAAACTGTTATATTATTTTTCCTAAAAAAATAGAAATTACAACTCATAACATAAAAGTAACAGCTAAGGTTTGAATGTCTTTTGAGATTTTATGTAATTTCTATTTAGATTAATTCATAAACTAAATGAGGAATAAGAAAGACACATAGGTTATTTCTTATCATTCAATAGGACAAAATATTTCAAGCAACGTTTTAGGATAAATTATCAGCATCTTTCTTTGAAAATTCCTTTGAAAATTAAAATAAGCAATCTAATTTTTTTGAAAAAGCTTTTTCTCTCTCATACATTTAATTACATCCAGGAAGATATGGTAAATTATGTTCAGGTCCACTTAAATTTTGTAAATGGTCATTTGTAGGAAAACAGAGTAAACTTGCATTTCATTATTGTAAACTGATACACTGAAGGAAGTTTATAATAGTAAAGTTTTAGTCGAAGGTCACATGTGTACCAAACGCAATGCTTTATAATTTAGTTCCTAAAATAAACAATAGGAAAAAAGTATGAGCAACTGAAATAGGTGTCCCAAGGTCGAGGCAATAAAGCTTTGTATCTGAATGCGTTTGCCTGAAAGTTATAGTTTAAATGTCTTAAGATTCATTATGCAGATAATGAGAGAGAGAGAGAGAGAGAGAGAGAGAGAGAGAGAGAGAGAGAGAAAGAGAGAGAGAGATTGTGTGTGTGCGCGCATGAATACCTTATTTTGCATGAATAATCTATAAATTCACACTTATCATTTCAGTGAATTCTTTAATTAGACATACTCTGTTAAATTAAAATCACGATTTTTCCTTTTTCTTTTCTCTTCCTTCTTTATTTAAAATTTGAACTGCATAGAAGTGAAATTTGATTCAAAGATTAACCAATTAAATATTCATATTTTCCCTTTGAACTCATTCAATATATCAGAATTGGGAGAAGCCTGAGAAACCCTTGGTGGTTGGAATTATTGTGTTAGGCCTTTTGATTTTATAAAGTCTGAATTTTTATCTTAAGTTTGAATACAAAGAGCAACTGAGTTTCATAATATGCTATGTGAAATGCCATATGTGTTTTTCTTCTCTGCACTTCATTTTCCTGCATTCCTAGTGTATGATGAATTCTGTTCTCAGTTTACAGGTATGTGGACTATTTAGGGTTATGTCCAAGTATTTAACATTCTGGAAAAGGCAACAGCGTCTTAAAGGGTCTCTTCATCATCAGAAAATCTCAGATTTCAGAGCCATACAAAAATGAAAGTTATTCTCACTTGAAGTAAATTGCTTCATATTGTACTTATTTATTTGAAGTTGACATTCATCTCTAATAACATTATTTATTGACTTTGTACTTTCTTTGAAATGAGAAAAAATATAATTTATGGTCTCCCAGTCAAAATAATATGCTTAAATAATATATGAGCACATGTGAACAGGTTTTAATATTCATTAAAAGTATTATTTCTGTTTAGCTAGTCCTACATTATATGACTTTTAAAAATTGGTGACAAATTGCTCTTTGTTATGTATTGATTTTTTTATCTTTTTAATAATGTGAAGAAGTACAACATTTTTGGTATATATTTTATATTAAATTTCTTTATTTACCAATTTGGCACTTGGCTGGAGAATTGTGTTAAGGGAGAAGGAAGAAAAAACATATTTAGATCAATAATTCTATGATCTTCATGAAGTCTGTCTGGGAAGGTAATGTGTGTTAAAAATACTACCATTAGTCTTGCATAACCCCCAATCAGAAAAAGGATGTAAACACTGAAGGGCAAAGAGATCTACTTTAATAAAGTAAACTTGTTTCGAAGTTACTATTACAGGTTTTCCTTACTCTCCCAAGGCAGACTGTTTCTAAGAAAACTTTTGTAAACTCAAATGACTTAAGGTGAAGACTATCCCCTGCTTTCCAAAGGTTTGTGTTACACTGCTTTGCTTTAAGGAAAGGCCTACGTTAGTATGGTAACAGCTTTTTTTGTAAGAGTGAAAATCTTCAGATTTTTTTCAGCTAGCAGAAATGAGTACTAATGTAGGTCTTTTGTGAAAGTGCAGTGATGTAACATGAACTTTGTAAAAGCAGAGGGTATCTGTAGATAGCTCTGGTAATATTCGTAAAAAATAAATTTATGAGACAATGGGTATTCACTAAACACCTATATACTCTGACTGGACCTAGATACTATAGAGTTCACAATATACCTAGCAGTGTCTGCCCACAGTGAAGTTAACATTTATTCAGCGAGGCAAGACATATATACATGGAAACATAATTATATATAGAAGCTTGATACCCAAATGTAAAAGCATGATGCAGTATTTGGTACAGAAAACTAGAGAATAGAACTGCATATAATAAAATGATATATGTAGTACAATTACAAAGTATAAAAGAAGGTGCAATAAAAGGATATATATTTTTTAATTTAATTTTATTATTGTTTCAAGTATACAGTACATTGGTTAGACATTTAAATAGTTTATAAAATGATCCCCCTAATTGCTCTTTCTCTCCTCTGGCCCTCCACCCAGCCATTACATTAATGCTAACTGCCATTTCCTACACTGTGTCCCCATCCCCATGACCCTCTATCAACTACTTATTTGTACTTCTTTAACCCTTCATCCCCATTTTTATCATCAACAATAGGCATGAATTGTTATGGAGTAATGATAAATGTTGGACTTTCAAATAGCTCTGCCTGAGAAAGTCATATCCGTCTTGGTTTGAAGTTATAGGATATTTTTAATATTTAGGTGAACAGCATTATATCTTGGTTGTACTTTACCAAGCATCACTATTTCTCAGTTTCTTTAGCTTACCTTTAAAAGGAAGATACTAATATTCACTATTACTAAATTGTTATCAGAAATAATGAGATAATACATCAAAAATTTCTAGTAAAATATCTGGTGACGGCTAATAATAAATGATAACTTCTATTATTATTTTGTGTATAATTTTAAAAACAAATAGAGTGAATGACTATGATTTACTGTTTATTAACATTTCAAAAAAACATTATTATTTGGACACAAAAATAAATTATTTACCATGTCTTTATTTTATTTATGATTTTACTTGTATATGTTTATATTTATGTCCAGCCTAATACAAAATTATGAGTGATTAATACTAATATAAATTCATATATATGTATTTGTGCACATATGTGTATATATAAATATTTATATGTATTTATACATAAAGATGTCCTTATTTATTTTGTTCCTTCAATAATGAAGCAGGAGGCCTGTTTTAAAGCCAGTTACTTTTACTTAGGCTTATATATATAGAAGTTTCTTTGGTTAAGTTGTCTATCTTGTCTTAATTTTAGTATGATTTCTTACCTCATGATATAAATAAAAACAAGGAGATAATTGTCTATTTGTTTTGGTGATAATTTAGAGAAATAAAGGTGGATAACGTGTTTAGTCTAAATAAGTATATTAAATATGATCATTTAATGCATATAATGATTTCGTAATAAAATACTTTATTTAGTGAAACAGTCCAGGTACTTAAGTGTCCTTCTATGCATGTCGACTTCATTCCTAGTATCAGAAACTTCAGGATCAATTATAAGCAAATTAATTGGGTGGTAAAAACAATGTTGTCTATGGTGATAACAAGTGCTGACTATCCTTTAAGAATGATGAAAAACAGTGTTAACATTCTTGTATCAGTCTCTTGAATAAAAACATTTTTATAAATGTGGAAACAAATGGATACAGATCAGTCTTTTCCAATTATTAACACACCCTTTAAATAAATAAACAAAATGGCACAAATCTTTTTACTGAGTCTTTCTTGCAATCAGAATATCAACTAAATGACCAACTTTCCTCCCTATCTTCCTTTATTCCATTTTCAAATGCCTACATAATATTTATTATGTACTAACTATTTTTCAAGGATAAACTCACCCACTTTCCAGTAAAAGCTTATGTTAAAGTAACACTATCCTTATTTTAGAGGCTGTATAGGTTTTATTTATTATTTTATTTTAGATAAAACATAGTAACTAACACTGAGTGCTATATGGAGAATTATATAGTTATATATTATATTATATTATTTCACAAATCTATTAGAGTTCAAGATATACAATTAAACCAAAAGAGTTGCTAAAATCATTTCATAAAAGAAGAACTTGAAACTTCTCATTTCCCCAGATTTCCCCATAAAAGTAGCAATTAGGTGAGGATTAGAATCATCAGCTTACATATAACCATTACTTCACCCCTGAGGATTGAATCTTTTGAATTAAGTAGAAGAAAATAAAATTCTCAACATAGGGAGAGGCTAGTATTTTTTTTTTTTTTTTCTGTAACAATGAGTGGCTGAAACTAATCTCTGAGCTGGATGGGAGCAAAAGGAAATGCTAGAAAAATAGTAGCTAAAATAACAGAGTACATAATAACCATTGCTTCCTGTCCCTTAAAGACATTATTCAAGTGTGTTTTATAATTATCTTGATTTTCGCTTTTTCTAAAGTTATTACTTAGTGACAGGCGAACACTACCAGCATAATTTTACATAGCAGTAAATGTTTGAAAAAAGAAATTGATATATAGCCTAGAACTTCAGGGAGATGAAGTAGATAATGTCCACAGAGGAGTCAGGCTAGCTTAGCAAATGTTTTCCCAGTTAAAATGGAATCAATGTGCTTATTTACCTCAGTGAAGTTAAGCCATAAATTCCGGTAACAGCAATTTTGAAAATTGTTAAAACTATTCCCAATTTTGGAAAAAAAAAATGCTTCAATGACTCTTCCTGCTTTCACTGTTATGGAAGGCTTTTGTGGGCGTTCACATATGCCAACAGAAGAACCCCATCACAAGGAAAAAAAATGCATGGAATTTAAACTCAGTATCAAGAATTTGTTCTGGCCCTGGGATTGGAAAACGATTAGTGTTTGAGAAATGTATTGACAAGGGTAGGAATAGAATCTGAAAATGGTTTTAATTAGCATTTCTTTGTGTGTTTGTGTATATAAAGTTATCTACAAGAATATCTATTTTATATAAACTCTCACAAGAAATGTAAAACAAATGATACACCAATAAAGCTGGCTCCCACAATTTCAGTCTGGAATATGTAATAATTATAATCTCTGTGGGTGGAAGTGATATGTCTCCCAAAGAATAACCTCCAAACCAATGTGGCCAACATTGGAAAATCACCATCATACTCCATAATGCACCAACCATTAGTTTCTGTTCATGTGTCATTTTTCCACTGCTTTGGAGTATGTGGTACAGTAATGCTGAGTATGTCAATTGATTCTAACTCTTTAAATCCTGTTTATTGCAAGCTCATCACACTTCTGGCGGACTCTGAAAAATGGCAGCTATGTTTAGGGTTGGTGGTGAAAAGGAAAGGTAAGTAAGCACTTCTAAACTGCAAAAAAATGTGCTAAATTTTGCTCCAGTATACACAGAATCTGGGTGTTATTGGATTATTAACAACAACAACAACAAAAAGCATCAAACAAATAGCTGTTATAAACCACTAAAGAATAATTCAATTTTTTCTACAATCAGTGGAAGAGATAAAAAGTATGTAGTATGCCTTTTAGCTTATACATTTTGTTAATGAAGAATGTTATGTCTTGTGTAATATAGAGTTTGAACATAAGGTTTCAAGCATCAGATATCTTGGATTGCTTGCTCCAAAACATAAATGAGTGATACACAAGAGAATATATTCTTAATTCTGTAGTACTTGGCAGCCATTTGAACATCAAGAATTGCTTTGACATATTAAATATAATTTTAATAGCATTTTAATTATATTAGGTCTCATGCGATCAATAGCATTTTTTGGTACCTACACATATGTTAAATAATTTAATTAACGTTATTCTGTAGGTATTATTTTGAGATGAAGAAATTAATATAGAGTCTGAATGATCTGCTCACAATTGCACATCCACGAAGCAGGAGATAAGGCTTAGGGCTCAGAGTTTCTCAGAACTCAGTCTCTGGTCTTTGACAGAGGGGCTCACCTTTGGACAGATAGGTTCTTTGAATCCATTCTATCTCAAATAGGCTGACTTATCCAATTCCAGTGTTACCATAACTTTCTGGCTATTTTCACACATATCAAAATATTGTATCAAATGTGGTTGCTTAGAAGGGATGACATAGTGAAATAGAGTACATGGAAATATGTGATTTTTAAAAAAATAAAAATAGTGTTTTACATTCTTCACTTTGTATATTCAACTACCTGGAGACTCGATGCAAATCTTTTTCTTTTTTTTTGTGAGGTTCATGGGTAGATGATTGCACATTACCAGCAATTCTTTCACAGGTAAGTGAGGTAGGCCTTTTCTTCTTTAAAATTGCTTATCTAAGGCTACTTCCTCTGAAAGTTTACACCACCTCCTAGAAAAAGCAACTTTGCACCATCTAGTCTACTATATTCTCCATTTTTCCAAAAGGTAAAGAATTATTTAGAAGGCAGATATGTTTCTTGGGTTTCTATTGCTTCACTTTTGAGGTATAAAATAACTTGGGTTATTTTTTGATGCATTTTCAAGACTTCCCTAGAAATTATGCCTATTCTGAATTACTTACAAAATGGCCTTTCATTTCCAGATTCCAAATAATTTTAGCAATTGACTTTTACCTTTGCTACTTGGATATTTATCTAAATTTTACTTTCTTTACATATATCTGTAGGCTTTTGAGATTCTGGAATCATAATGTTTCCCTTTCTTGCTCTTGCTCACTCAGAAATGTGAAACTTTTGAGTTCCAGTTTAAATACTTTCTTTATTCTTGAAAAATATATCTAGTTTAAAGTAAATTTTCTTCTCTCTCAAGGACCAATTTATTAGACAAATTAAAAGAAACTGACCAAACATTTTTCTGTATTTTCCATAGTCATCCATATAGTATTGTTTTTTTTTTTTTTTGCTCACACCTTTTTATTTTGCTTTATTTTTAAGGAATTTAGTCATCTAATATCTTATATAGAAAAAGGTAGATATGAGATACAAATGCATATAAATAAATGAACTCTAAACAATTTGAGTTATCAAATCTTAGTGAAAATAAATACTAGCAGGGACATTGTTAAGAGAGCAAATTTAAATTTACAGACAAGAAATTTTGATTCAGTAGGTCTAAGTTGAGCCCAAAAATCTAATCTGCTTTTAAAAACATGTGCCTTTTGATATCAATCTCCAATAAATACTGACCTGGAAGGAAAGATTTATGCTTAGCTTCTTTGCATATTCACAGGAAGGAAATTCTAGAGCGAATGCTATGGAGTTCGAGGTGTCAAGAGGCAAAAAGTCAATGTGGAGGTCCATGATGGTACAGAGAACTTCAATCCATTGAAGCTCAAGCTCTAGAACCTGGTCACTGAGAAGATAGAGCTAATGAAGCTACAGTCACCTGCAGAGCAGAAGGTACACTCAGCTGGCATATTGCTCAGCCTTTGGACCACATAGCCTTGTCTCTCAGCTGCTAAGTCAGAGACTGTGTGTAGACGAGAACTTCCCTTGCTCAGGCATCATGGAAATTCCTCTCATCATCATGGCTGCCATCCTTGAGGAAGGTGATGTGTATTCCACCCCTACTTCTACCCCTCACAGCCTGCTAGGCTCCACCCCCAACAAACCACATGACTTTGGTGAAAAAATTCAAAAAATAAAATAAAATAATTCCTGGGCCCCTCTACCTCAGGGCCTTTCATACTCAAACACCATAAAATCAGTAGCCAGAACCAGAATATTAAGTCATGAATCTGGATGTGCTGAAGAAATGAGAAATTTGTGAAAAAAAGTAGGTGAAAATGCAGGCTGAAAAGGGCATTAAGATGGAGGGAAGTAGTGCAGAATATATCATGTGAACACTGGGTGTCTACTTTAGAGTAAAGTACATTTTGGCTAGGTTTACTAAGTTTCAGGCAGGTTCATAATTCAGCTGAAATACAATGGAACAGAAAGCAGCCAAAAAGTGTCTGAGTGGTGAGAAATGGCCTACAGATTAAAAATAAATTGTGAATAATTCATACATTTTAGGACCATCTATGTCATATGAGATGTTAATGGCATAAACAATTAAAAAAGCAATTTATTGCAGTGGAATTCAGACTTATTTTCCATTTCCATAGATTCCTATTTCAATTATTTTTATTTAAAGAAGATAAAATACAAATAAGCAGTAACTGATATTGGATATTAATTTACTCCAATATATTTGAATTTCACATCCTTGCCTTTGTAATAATAGCAATTCAAATGCAATCAACATTCCTGTGTGCACAATTGCAATAAATACATTTTACCCAAAGTTAAAAAAAAATTATAATAAGCTATATAAATGACTGAATTAGAAAAGATACTTATTTGTCATCAGACTTGTGGATAGTAACTATTGTCCTTATATACGTCCATACATAAATAAGCAGAGGAAGACAAGATAGAAAAAATTGCCAAGTCTAAGTAGTATTTATATTAGGTGTACTATAAATCTAATTTATTGTACTCCTACACAAGAGATAAGATAAAAAAAAATGACCCATTATGATCCAAGTCCTGCCCATGTCACCAAATTCCCCTCATACTACTCTTCCCCTTATTGCCAACTTTAGCAGCACTGGCTGGCCATCTGTCCTTTCCTAGAGAATGCAGAATGCACACCATACCTGTTGTCAGCACTGTGAACTTTCTATTCATCTGTCAGTACAGTTCCCCTGCTCTTCTTGTAGCTGATCCTTTCTCTGATTATCTTTTTTAAAGTAGGTCTCTCTAGTTGTTCTTTAGACAGCATCTTTTTTATTTCCTTCTTGGCACTTATTACAAATGGTATGGATTTTAATTATTTGTTTAACTATGTATAGTCTGTTTCCCCACTTAGAATGTAAGTTCTTTAAAAGCACAGTCACCTGTAAATCTTGTTCATGGTATAATAAATATAGTGCTGAGTGTTTTGTAATATTTTTTTAAATTATTGAATGAAAGAATGCACTTATTTCACAACTATTATTTTCTTATTTTGTATTCTTGGAAACATAAGTATAAATTTCCCAAACCCTTCAGGGTATAAGCGTGAATTATATACCTATAGAATTATAAGGATATAATTCATTTCATCTTGGAACTCTTATTTGTACTTATTGTATAATATTTCTAGAGTATTTAAGGTGTTTAATAATAAATATTTTAAAACCAGTAGAAAGTGTTTATAATATCTATACTTATGATTAATAAAGTTGTGTTAGGTTGGCTGTTTTAAAAATTTTGGTATAGGGTATACCAAAAACCTAAAAAAGTACATCATAAACACATCTACGTTTTGTACAACTATACAAAATATCTACATAGAGGCATAGGAAGATAATTTAGAAGAAAATGCGCAAAATGTTAGAGGTATTTCCCCAAGGGTGATGGTAAAATAGGCAATTTAAATTTCCTTCATTATGTTTTTCAATATTTTCAATTTCTATAAAATCTGCATGCATTGTTTTTTACATAAAAAAAACAAATACCCAGAAAACCATTGAACAATGGGAAAATAAATTGCCTTTAAGAGCAAGATAAAGCTGCAGAGTGAAATGATTAATTTCTTTCATAACTATCTTGAGTTTTCTATGTTTCTGGGACTGTTGCAGGATATATCAGGTTTTCAAAAAGAAATCTCATTTCTACCCTTAACTATGTAAGTCATATTTACAATGAAATGTAATTAAAGACAGAATAGTGTAAATTATTATGAAGTATATGAGATACAGAGATGGGAAAGTTATTTTTTGGGTTGTGCTTAGAGAGTGTTTCATGAGAATAGCCATCAAGACCAGCAAGAATGTTGACTATGAGAGGAGGACTGTTCAGACTAAGGCACTAACATTCAGAATGGTGGCCTGGCAGTCAGACACAGAATGTTTTGAGAAAGGAGTGTAGGCAGATTTGTGTGAAATAGAAGATTTTTTTTTTTTTAAAGCGTTCAATAAATAAAAACACAGAAAGATCCATGGACCCAGTTTATGGAGTCACTAGAGGAGCAGTCCAGGGATTAAAACTGCGGTCAAGATAAAATTTGATACGATAAAAGATGACCAGATTGGCAAGACATTAGGTGGATAGAGGAAATAATGTACATAGTTTTCAACAAGCTATGTTTTGGGATATCTTTGTATCATTTGAGAGATGTCCATTAAACTGTGAAACATATCAGTATGAAGCTCAAGAAAGAGACTTTGGCTACACATAAAATGTGTGAGATAAATTTGTAAAGGAGATGATTGAAATTACCAGACTGAATGAGATCATCTGTGGAGTCAATTTAGAAGGACTGAGGCATTAGTAACTTGGGTATTTTAATAACCAAATAGAGAGAATGGAGAAAAGAAAACCAGTTAGGAGGCTCCTACTACAGAGGAAGTGCCTGTCAGAATTATCTACAGAGCTTTCTAATAATTTAATATATATAACAAACATTAATTGAGTCGATGAATAAATTAATGCTCAATATATATCTTAAATCATTATTATCAATACTCTTTTTATTAAAATTAACTTGTGGTATTATCAGACAAAAAATTACATTAGGTGAAAGAGAATCCAATATGCTCTATGGTTCATAATTAATAAATGTTTTTGTGTGATTTTAACATTAACAAAGAAAGAATGACATTTTAACTTATCTGTAGTTAGAAAGATTAAAAGTGTGCCAAATTTATATAATTCTAGGTTCTTGATGTCATTTATCTGGCACTCTTCTTTCCTGTGCTGGCAAAGTTACTTTATTAGCAGTTGTGAAAAGAGCCATAATATACCCATGATGTCATAGTCAATTAAAAGCTGGATCAAATTTATTTCATTTTGTATTTCCTCAATTTTACACCTGGGCTTGGAGATATTCATTGTACGAAATGCAAAAGTATAATGACTTCTTTTCTTTCTAAATAAAGATACTAGCTTTAAAATGAGCTAGATTTTTTTTCTTTCTTCTAATCACTAAAAGTCATTGAATCTCCTTTTTATCACTTCTCCCTGAATTTGAAAACTAATATTTACAAAAGCAATGACCTCCTCAAACACAATATTCCCAGAGACCAATTCTTAGTAATTATTTCTTCAAAATAAATCAGGAAAAAAATATTTCTTTGAAATTAATTATAAAAGCTGTGCCAATAGATAATAAAATCCAAGTTAAACATCTGTACATGTTTCCATAAGCATAATCATTCTTAACACAAATTAGTGTAGGGAAATTTTCAGATGGGTGTTTATTTTTCAAGACAAAAATACACTATGATATGTAATTAGTAATGGCTAAAATTAAGTTGTTCCACATCTTCTACAATTTTCTGATTACAATATTCCTCTTCCATACTCCCTAATATTCAAATATACTATTATGCTCTTATGATGTGCTCTGCTCCCAAAGGGTATATATTATATATTTTAATATTATTGAATTGCTATTAAATTCTTAGAAAAAGAGTTTTGGAATCGGCAAAGAGATCCTTAAAGAGAAGAATTATAGAGTCAGGCCACTTCTTTCATCATGTCATATCTTCTTCCCATATACACTGTTTCTCTTTCCACATCACCTCATTCTATCTGGGTTTAATTTTAAAGAATTCCAAAACTTCAGAATAAGGTATTTCATGGAGTATTTAAATCAAGCCTTTTAGCTTATTCACATGTAATTCTCTTCTACAATATTGCTGCAAATGGTGACTGAGTTGGGATTTGACTACATCTTATAGGGGTTCCTTTTATTTTTTGACACTCTGAATTGTCAGGAAGTGGTTCCTCGTAAGTTGGCAAAATATCTTACCCTGTATCTTCCTATCACTGGTCTTAATTACACCCTCTGGGGACATGTTGAATAAAGCAATGTATGTCTAAGTTTACCAACTTTGCTCAAATTCAAATAGCAAACATAAAAATCATGAAGATTGTGTCTCTTAGGCTTGTCTATGATCAACCAGCTGATTTATGCTGCTGGGAACTTTTTAAGTTGTTATAATTCCTCATATTTTTGCACATAATAAAAATTCATCCTCTGAGTATGTGAACTCATGTCAGAAGTTGAGTATGTGTAGAATTTTGCTGTTAATATTTTGTGTTTTTCCAAAGCAGTATTGTAAAATCAATGGTTTTGATGAGAATAGCATAGCAGAACATTATTTGTAGGGTAAATGTTGCAATTTTACATGTTTCCATTTTCTTCATCTTCACTATTTATACCCCTTCCAAAAAGTCTTTGAGCATGGCAACTGGAAAGTCTCTCTCCACTGTGTTACTTTGGTTGTAACTTTCTAAAAGCCCTAAACTTTCATTATCACTATATATGTAGGTTTATATAGCCAGATAGCTAAAATAGAAGTTCCTCATGATCAGGAACCATGTCTTATTCATTTCTGTGTTTTTTATTCCAAGAGCCCAAAACATACTTGTTGCTTAATAAGTATATATATATATATATATATATATATATATATATATATATATATATGTAGTGAATCGAAGGCAATGCTGTAATTAGCATTCCCCTCATAAGTTATTTTTTTTATTACTAGAACTAAATGAGATAAGATAAAAATTTGTTTTCCTTAGGCAGCACTTGACATATTTTTTAAAAAATAAATTTGATGGCTTATTATCTTGCTTTCTTTCTACAATTAGCTACTGATGGTTCAAGCAAAACAACATGGTTAAGAAACTCTAACATTAATGTATTTAGAGTCAGAGTAAAACTTCCTTATAAATGTTTTATTTTTCAAATAATTTCTGGGAAGATATTTTGACCAGCATAGTCACAAAATATTCACTGTAGTAGTAAATTATCTATATTTTGATTTAACTCTCAAGAAATCATTGTATAGATGATAAGTAATATTTGTCTTTGTGTGTGTGTGTGTGTGTGTGCGTGCATGTGTGTGTGTGTGTGTGTGTGTGTGTGTGTGTGTGTATTTAACTTAGTCTTAATTTTATAGAGGTGAACTAGGAGATTTCAATCTGTGCTTTCAGTATTTTAATCCAGAAACTTATTTCTGTGCTAAGGTTGGAAATTTTTAACAGAAAATCTTTTCAAATGAGAATATGATAATGTGATACAGGAAATAGCAATTGGTTGCATCTTAAATATTCCATTGAATGAGGTTATTGTTTTAAAAAGTGTATATGCATGTTTAAATTAAAAAACTCTGCAGAAAATATGTGAATTTGGTTCAACTGAAAAAGATGATGATGCAGCAAGAATTTACCAGCCTAAGTATAATGCCTTTTCATATATGATAACTGTGACGTTGGCACATCTACTTGCTGCTTGCAAAGATTTATCCAAGATTATCAGAACAGCCAAGAGAAGACACATGTAACATTACCAAGGGGCTTAATAAGGGAATAATGAACAAATGGTATTGAACCACCACTCTCTGGAATGTCCTCTTGCCAAAAGAAATAACTGGGCAGTGAAATGAATGATTTATGTGATTGTGGTGGTGATGGTGGTGATGGTGATGGTAGATCAGGAGGTGGAGAGAGAAGGTTGGGGAGGTGGGTAAAAGATGGGAACAGAGAGTGGGAAAAAAAAGAAATTATGAAGATTGGGGTAGAAGAGAGAGTTTCCAGAAAAAGGGAGGTTATTATGGGAAGGGAGAATATGAGAGAAGAGTGGAGTATTATGAAAAAGGAAGTTATGGAGATCTATATGGAGGAGATGGTGGTAAATCTAAAAGGTATTAAAAATTATTCAATTACATAACAGTGCTTATTTTTTGACAGATACATTAGGCAGAGTAATCTAAATAACATATTCAATATCATCTTTGAAGTAAACACCATGTTAGACTAATATCATTTTTGAACTGCTTAATACCTAAGAGCATTGATTGATACTACCATTTAACCTCTTAGAAATAATTTTTTCACCACAATTCTATGTGCTCTTAAACATGTTGTGTCTTTTAAATGACAATAATGAACATAAATAATTTTTAATGTAAATATTTATGACTTTTGGAAAATAGAAAGTAGAATTTTTAGTCCAGATTTTGTGCTTTGAAACATTATGTATTATATGTAGGAATGAATAAAATAACACTTTTATTTGGTGAGTTTTATAAATCTAGTAACCAATCAATAATTATAACTTGTAACACTTAATCACAAAATGTATAACTATTTTTATATCCTATCATTGTATTAAAAATATTATTTCTATAATTTACTATTTTAAATGACTCCTAACCTGGAAGCAGAATATTGGATATTCTTCTTGTGTTTTGTCTTCATGCTAGACAGAAGGAACTAATTCTTGGGTTAGGTTTGCTAGATTTAGCAAATAAAATACAGAACACTCAGTTTATTTTGAACTTCAGATAAACTATGAATTTTTTCAGTATAAATATATTTCAAATATTTCCCAGGATATACTTATATTAAAAATATTCATTGTTTATCTGAAATTCAAATTTAACTAGGTGTCATATTTTATCTGGCAGCACCATTTTGGGCAAAACGCTTAATTCGCTTTTCACGGACCCTCACCACAGGAGCAGTGTGGGACTTTTTATTAATTGGTCAAAAGAACACTCGCCGCCCCCCCCCCCCGTGAACATGGAAAAAAAGGAGAGATAAAGGATACTTATAAATTTTAGCTCAAAAAGAGTCTGGTATTTGAGTGTCCTCAGGCTCATGACTTGATGCCGAGCATTCCAAGATACTCACATCTTCTCATAAGTCATCTGTTATGAATTTAGAAACCTAGATTCTGTGTTTTTAAGATGGACATTCAAATATATATTCCATTAAGTCAATTTTGGAGTATTTTAATTAATTACTATAATTTAATTTAATTTAATTTAATATTATAATAGATGGTATTTATTGAGTATCACTTATTAAACTAAGCATTTAAAACACATTAGCTAATTTAAGTTTCAAAACAATCTTATGTGTTAAGTACTCTAATTTTATCCCTCATTTTTTTGGCAAAAGAACAAACCTCAGGGACAAAGGAAGTGAGGAACTCGTTGGTCATGTAGCTTGTAAAAGGTAGAACTGGAATTTGAATTCGAATTCTCTGATTTAAGAATTTTTTCTCTTGACCACTACTCAATTCCGCCTCTGAGCCTTGAGATAAAAATCTCATAGACAGATAGTCTGGCTTTCACATTTACAATAAGTTACAGGGATTTGCTTATTTGGACAGGAATCGGCACAGAAAAGGTACCACCACAACCAGGCCAACAGACTGTTAAAGCTTGATATTTTCCCTTGTTCTCCTTCACTTTCAGGATCCTTAATCTGTGAAGGCAATTAAGGAACTACAAAGATCACAAAAAGGCCTCTACTTCATCTTATGCTGTGGGTTTGAAATAAGGCCTATGATGCTGTGGTGAAAAGCAAAATGTGTTAAATAGACTCATCTTACTTTAGTTGACATTCATTGGTTGATCCAGGAGTCAGCACACAGCTTGTCTCCTTTCGGTTCCCTCTAGATCTAGCCTATGACTTCCTGTCCCAGGCAGGGCCAGCTCAGTCAGCTCTTGGGAGAGTGCCATTGCTTAGGCTGTTTCACTATAAAACCAACCAAATTATAGATCAGCCAGAGGAAATGGCAAAATAATCTTTCTCCTGAGACAAGAGAGCAGGAAGTTTATGAAGAGTTTCATGTAGCCTGGCTACTTTATAAAAAATAAGACTATTTCTCTTGATGGACCTTTAACAAAGGTAATATGAACCCATAAAACAAAACTTTTGTTTGATAAAAGAATATATGTTATCGGATAAACTGCTTCAAGTTTTCAACTTAGGCCTTTGTTAAAATTAGAATGAAACTGTTGAACAGCTTAATGCAATGCATAAACATGCAGAATTGTCTACTTGGTAGCACCCAAAGCAAGAATTAGACTTTTCTATTTGCATTAACATAATAATCAAAAGAATTTAAACCTTATATTAAAAAAGTTTTACTAAAATATTAGTTTATTTTAGTATGCCCTAGTGATATTAATTACGTACATCAAGTAGGGATTTCATAATTTATAAATCTCAAGTTACAGGATTAAAGTGATGACTCTTTTTCAATTCCTTTTCTTAAAAAAGTGATTTATTTCTACAGTATATCCTGCAATTATCCCTATCTGAACTGCTGAGTATACAAAATGATTATATAATACAAAAGTGGCAAAACAATTATGGAGATTGTCATAAAATTTTTTCATTCAGTATTCCCATAGGTTCATGAAGAATATAGAAAAATAGAATAAGTATAAGAAATAGTTGAGAATGCCATTTTGATTAATTTTCACAGAAGCCTTCTTTTAAGGAGGACATTTGGTATCCTTAGAAGAAGTAGTTCCCATTTTACTCATATTGCATCATCCAATATGGTTATTGAGGACATGTATCAACAACCATTTATAAATAGAATATTCTACTTTAAGAATCATGATATCCAAATACTTTGTGGTTTAAAATGAAACATAAAAATTGTAACTAACTTAAACAAGTAGTTTCAAATAATGCATTTATTTGTTCATGTACCTTTTATGTATCAGACATTGCTCTAGACTCTGTACGTCAGATCTAATCTTCACAACTTTTATAAATGGATTCTTTTCCAGATAATCTCCATTTTATATGTGAAACAACTCCTAAGTCAAAGCTGAGGAATGCTGCTGTTGGATCAAATTTGGGAAACTGGGGAGCCATAGGAGTATGAAGAGGGAGGTTGCTAATGCCTAGGTCTCAGGCCTTAAATTGTGCGCAATACCAACCTCTCGGGAAGACCTGGAGAGAGTAGGAGGAAGAAGAAAACTAGAAGACTGCCTGCTAGGATAGAGAGTGATCTCCCAAATGAAGGAAGTAGAAAATTTCCCAATACTCAGACTCATGAGTGTGACCAGGAAGAGTGCCATGCATATGACAGGGCTGGGTTTTGTATGTCGGAATCATTTGGGGGGCCGTCCTTGATATATGTCTTATAGCATTACAAATATGAGACTCGTCTTTGCTAAGTGAAAATTTGCTCCCTTTCCATAATTCTTGAAGAAATATATCATGAGAAACTAAGTATTTTTTATCCAGAAAACAGAGAACAAGATTTCCTTCTAGGAAGAACCAGTGCTATAGATAAAATTCATGTTTTTTTTTTTTTTTCTCTTTTCTAGTGAAACAAATGCCAGCTACTTGAGAGATGGCTGAGGCAGCTCTCTCTCTCTCTCTCTCTCTCTCTCTCTCTCTCTCTCTCTCTCTCTCTCTTTCTCTCTCAGGAAGACATTACTTGAAGTTTGGACCATACATTATAACTTTTCCAGTATGTGGAAGATATTATCTCTATATGCTTCTGCTTTATATGATAAAAGATCTCTGCTAGTTTTTTTCTTACATTTTATGCTTTCAGTGGTTAAATATAATATAACATATAAATAATATATTGATTGATTGATCAATTTATTGATTGATTCATTTATTTATCCATTTACTCATTCAAGAGATGTCTGTTAAATCCTGAGTACTATGACTGGCACCAAGGATTCAATGGGAACTTGATAGATGTGATCTCTGTTTGGAACTTGTGGCCTTTATTCCAGTAGGGTGGAGGTGGAGAGAATGACAAAGATATGTAATAAAATAATTTCATAATTAATTTTATGTGTAATTTTAGTTAGTTGTATGAAATAATAAAACAGGATGCTATAAGGTCTTGTCAGGAGAAGACATTCCTTGAAAAAGTGCCATTTTAACTCATCTGAAAGATTGACTTTGTTAGATGCATAGTCTCAAAATTCAAGAGCAACTTTTAAAAGACTACAAATAGAATGAGCAACATCTAAATCTGGAAAGAAGAAGTAAGTTTTTATTACAAATAGAATATGGAAAAAAATAAATAAAACAACAGTGAGAAGCTAATGAAGAGATTTAAGCAGGCCGTGACTGTTCTGCATTTTTTGAAGATCGCTCAGGATGCAGTGTGGAGCATGGTTGGTAGATGAACAAGAACGTATGTTGTGAAGAGAGCTGGGAAGTTTCTGAAATGAGAGCAGTTGTGTACTAGCCTATGTCTGAGGAGATGAAGAGAAACAACACTGGGGAGATAGACTTGATAGAGTAGCATATGAAGGGGGAGAAAGAGGGAGGTATGAAGGTGAACTACCAAGAATTTGCCTTGCAGAAAGATTTCCACAAATCTATGCTACTTCAGAGAGCAAACTAGGAAACAAAATTGTGTAGCACATTACACTACAGTATCTATTTTGTATAGCTGCTCTCAGTATGGTTTCCCTTAAAACAAAATACTGAGATACTTGTGATCTATGTCATATTGATTATACAGCAAAGGACTTCAAACCTTTTTTTTACACTATTCAAATAATTTTATGCTATCTTCCATAACTTAAAATGTAACTTTAAGCCATAACTGAGCAGTTCAACTCTTTTCAAGAGAAGGGCCTGGTACTGTGTTTGAATTCTCCATCATAAAGGTGTGTTCCAGAATGCCAAGTCAGGGTTGATTGCCAAGGTTCTGCTGGCCTCAACGAGCATCAAACATCATTTCTCACCAGTGAGGACTCAAACCATAGTTCTGAAAATATGTTTAGTCATAAGATGCCAGGTGGCCCAGCAGCAGCAGTTACTGCCTATTCATGAACCAGTTTATCACCGAATAGAATGATGTACATAGAAGACATATTTTCTGTTATTATGGGAGTCATGACGTTCTATAACTTCTGTCTGAAGCTTTACAAGTTGCATGAATCATAGCTTTTTATAAAGAACCATTTATACCCTTAATTATAGAGTATTTTACATGGAATTTTTGGCTACATGTTTATAGCAACATGATAGCTGTCAACCTTGAAGAATCTTTGATTACTGCAGATTTCAAGATGATGTAACCCTCTCAATGAGACCTAACCCCTCTAAAATTTTAAAATCGCAAGCTTTTCTTTAATGCCCTGCTTTTACTTATTTTTTTCAGAGCACTTATCATTTTCTAATATACCATACACGTTACTTATTATGCTTAACGCTTTTCTTTTTTTATCTATTTCCTTCCACTAAGATGTAAGAACCAGAACTCATTTTTGTTAACTAATATGATCCAAATGTCTGGCACACAGTTGGTGCTCACTAATAACTGCTGAATGAGTGAGTTTGCTGGTGATATCCTCACAGATAAAGCTGCAGGATTAACTTTGTGGAATATGATTGTCATTCCTTCTGTGAAAACTACTCTGATGACATCCCATTGCCTATGGGACTTGGTCTAACTCTAGTTTCTTTGCAGGCCTGAAACTGTGTCTTTCAGCTCCTATCTTTCCCTTATAGTCACCCATAATAGTCATGTTCTTTCACATGGTATTTCTTTTACCAGGTAAGTCTTTCCCTCTGCATTATTTAGTTATGTGGCAATAAAAAGGTATAGCAAAATACCTCAAAATGCAGGGTAGTGGGTTACAGCAACACACATTTTTGCTTTTCTCTTAGGCATTGTATAGGGCAGCTCTGTTTCAGGCTAGGCTCAGCTGATATCTGCAAGGTTTGGCTATCGGCTGTAAGTTGGAATTGGGTCATACTCATATGTTTTCTTATTCTTTTTGGACCAGCAACTATCCTGAGTATGTTCTCTTTCTGGCAGAATACTGAATACAAATAGTCGCACCAGATCACAATAGCACATTTAAGGACTCTGCTTGAATCATGACCTCTAACTCCCTCTGGCTAAAGCAAAACATATGGTCAAGCCCAATATCAATGTGGTTGAGAAATACACTCCACTCAAAAGGTAGAGAAATGAATGTTTTCTGATCAACATTCATATCTTTCACATTCTCCTTTGATAACGTATCCATCAAGACTCAGCACAAATGTTACCTACTTTATGAACCTTCTCCATTTCAGTAGCTAGTCAGATTTTCCCATTTTGTGCAGTGCACTCTGTTTATACTTACATTATCACACTGCTTGCACATCTGACACTTCTATTGAACTTTATGCTTCCAAAAAGTAGAGAAAATCTATTAAGATTTCTATTCTCAATATACCATAGAACTTAGCAAATTATAAGTGAATAGACATTAAGTTACACATAAATAGTGTGGATGGTACCATAAAAAATCAACCTCTTTAGATTTCATCCATGTCAGTTTTCTCTCCACCCTGAATGTATTTGTATCGTTTTTATTGCACTATGTACAGCATATCTAGAAAGTGTTCCCATTTAAAATTGACTAGAAGCAGGTGATGATCTCACATAAAATCTCATTATGAAAACACCATATTGTATGTTAAGGTGTTCAATATAATTCCCAAGAACAAGGGCTTTTCTATAGGAAGTGATGAAAATATTATTGGCCACAGAGTTATATTAAATATTTGAGACATCAAAGAATGAAATTCTTGACAGTCAAAAAGGATAGAATATTTTTAAATTTGTGTCAAACTTCTGGTACAGAAATGTCAGGGACATATATATATATATATATATATATATATATATATATATATATATATATATATATTTGTGTTATATATATATAACACAAATAATATCTATTACCAAATGTCTGCTTTTGTTCTAGATGATTAATTACTTTATCCATCCATCCATCCATCATCCATCCACCCATCTATCCATATTTTTACTCATATGATTCCACTTTCTCAACTAAGTAAGCTTTGTTTTAACTTCACTCATAATCATTTAGAATTCACTCTGTATCATTTCAATTACATCCTTGTCAAAATCCTAAACTGTTATTTTTTTTTTTATCTTGGCCTTTTCATTGCTTTCATCTAAATAGAGACTGTATAAACTCAGGACTCATTTTCATTCTACTTTCTTGAAACAGCTAACCATTATTTTGTTGAACTAGAATAGTCAACTCCCATTCCACCTGTCTCCATGGCTAATGCACTATTGACTTTTAAGATTTATATACCAATATCCAATTAGTTTTAAAACCATCTCATATAGCAGTTATCAAAAAAGTTTTATTTATAAAGAAAATGACTTGACCTTGGGATTATGCTCTATAACACCAGCAGCATGCTGCTTAACCTTATCAATGGAATGTTTGATGTTATTTTCTGGGTAATCAGGTTTGTTATTTTTTTGTGATAAAATTTAAAGTTTCCATTTCCCATGATAGCCAGACATGTTAGTGGGAGTTATCCAATTATAAATTGATAAATAAGAAATTAATCATTTTATTCATGCAGGGGATGACAAGAAAATTTCTAATACAGGAATTATAAATGTAAATGTCTTCAGATACGAGAAGAAGTCATGCAGGCAAAATGTAAAAATATAGTAATGGTAGGAGCTGTGAATAACTAAAATGTTTCCATCTCATTTAAAACATTCCAATTTAACAGATTATATTGGCCAAATAAAACAGCCCAGAATGCCCATTGTAAGGCTTCTGGTCCAGAGAATTGGACTCTACAAAGTAAGGGAGCCCTGAACAATAGGAAATCTCTTAGAAGAAGTCAGCAAGTATATGATATGCAATGTGAGGCAAGTCTTCCTGCACCAAGGTACATCTTAAATATTGACTTATCAGCGCTAAGATTTCCCATACTTATTTAAGGTTTTCTGTGTTTTACAAGTATAAACGATATTGGATGGGAAAATTAGTCACAAGTCCTTGCATTATAAGACATTGAACTTAAAATTCCTATAACCAAACAAAAAAAGAATTTTTTTTTTGTCTTCTAGACTCTTTAGGAATGTACAGAATAAAGGAAGCAAAACATTCATATGTTTTCATTTTAAAAAAGCATTGAGATTAAGCAGCAATATATACCGAATATCTAAAAGGAATTTTCTTTTTAATTTTTCTCCAGTGAGCATAATGGTTTTTTTCAGTTTAGCAAAATCTAAGTTTGTTTGTTTTGTTCTTAGACATGAAGATGTCATACTTGTGAATGTATGCCATAAAGTTGGGATTAATGTATGTTGCTCTATACAAGCACTCTCTATGTCGAAGAATGTACATTTCGAGATGGTGTCCTTGGATGAACAGAGAGGTTACCAACTGGCAAAAACAAAGCTTGCTACTATGTATTTAAGATTCATCCATGCTGTTCTATGGATTTGTGGCTTGTTTCTTTTGCACTGAATAAGATTTCATAGCTTAAATCTATTTATTCATTTGTTCTACTGAAGGACATCTTGGTTGTTTCCAGTTTTTGGCATTACTTTTTTTTTAACCTAGCATGAGAAAGTCACACAGCACCACTATTCCATACATATTCTGTTCTTTAAAAGTTAAGACATTAACACAAGTCCATATTCAAGTGGAGAGGAATTAAACTCCACATTTTGTAGAAGGAGTATCAAAGTGTTTGTGGATATGTTCTAAAACTACCTCAATATGATAAAGAAAAGAAATTCCAACTGTCCTTGGGGATTTCGTGACTCCTAAAACTCAGTTGATAGATGCTGTATTTGTTTTCTATTGCTGCGTAACAGGTAACTACAAATTTAGATGCTTAAAACAATACCAGCTAATTAGATCATCATTCATTATCTCACTCATGGTCAGTAGATCAGAAGTCTGGCACAGTGTGACTTAGTTTTCTGCTGAGGGGCTCACAAGGCTGAAATCAAGGTGTCACATATCAGAGTGACTCAGTTCTTATCTGAAAGCCCTGTTGAAGAATATCATTCCCAACTCCGTCAGGATTTCAGTCAGATTTGGTTCATACTGCTTGTAAGACCAGGTCCTTGTTTTCTCGCTAGCTTTGAGCAGGGGATTGCTCTCAGTTCCTAGAGGATATCCATTTTCATTGGCATTTTACAGCATAGTTGTTTACTTTTCTCTAAGTCAGCAGGATTGCATGTCTCTGACTTCTTGATCTGCTTCTTTTGGATGTGAAATTACTACCTAGATTTAAAGGGCTCATGTGACAAAGTTAGGCTCATGCAGATAATTTCTCTTTTTTAAAGTCAGCTGTGCCATATGACACAACCTAGTCACAGGACTAAAATACATCATATTCACATTGTGGAGATTATGTAAGATTACACCAGGAAATGAGGATCCTGATGACCATCTTAGAATTCTGCCAACACAATTATGGATCAAATATAAAGTAAATAACATATTTGACCAGATATCGGAGTGTCATAAAGGAGAATCCATTTGAGCATGCTTTCTTGAGTAGTGGAGTAGAAATATAATAGAAGCAAACTACTTATAAATCTAATTGAAGTAAAATACTGAGGTACGCATGGGGCAACTATGCATATAATCATGTGGAAACTGTACTAATTTTCAACTTTTAGACTCAACTCACAGATTAAAGTATGAGTATTTTGTCAGAATAGAATAGAATTTAAATGCCATTAATCTTGACGATGTAAAAGTCAAAATAAATTGACCCTTGAACAACATGGGTTTGAACTGCATGGGTCCACTATGTGTGGATTTTTTTTTTTTTTTCCAGTAAATATATAGTCAGCTTTCCATATCCCGGTTTCATATCTGAGGATTCAACCAATGGCAGATCAAAAATAACATTTTCCATACTGCTTAGTTACAAGGATGGGAAGTACAGCATGAGAAATATAGTTAATAATATTGCAATAACTATATATAGTGCCAGATGGGTACTAGACCAATTGGAGGATCACTCTGCAAATTATATAAATGTCTTACTGCTATGCTATATACTAAAACTAATATGAACTAATACCAAATGTCAACTCTAATTGAAAAAAATTTTTTAAAACAGTATATTTTTTCCATGGTTGGGAATTCAGAGAGGGCAGGCTTAAATTAAGCATGCACAGATTTTGGTACCTGCCAGGGTCCTGGAACAAATCTTTAATGGATACCTATGGACTACTGAACTTTTTGGGAAGTCAAAAGATACATATGGATTTTTAAACGTGTGGAGGGGGTCAGCGCCCCTAACTTCCACATTGTTCAAGGGTCAACTGTATAGCTCATACAAGTGGGTGGCTATATGAGTGGAAAGAGGAGAGGGAAAAAAATTATTATGGGTATTAATATACTTATTTAGCAATAAAGAAGTCCAGTACATACTGTCTATAGTTGAAAAAACAAAACAGAAGTTTAAAACAGGGGTTTGAAAATGATTTTCTTAGGAGGGCATAGTAAATATTTTAAAGTTTGTAGATATATGGTCTCTGTTGTACTTACTCAACATGGTTACCATATTATGAAAGCAACCACAGCCATAAACAGATGGATATGGCTGTGTTCCAATAAAACTTTATTTTTGAAAAAAGTGGCAAGATGAATTTGGCCTACAGTTTATAGTTTGCCAATCAGTGGTTTAAAGTATATTTTAAAACATTTAAAAAAATGTTATGCTATAACTTTATTGAGAAGAGATGAGAATAATACAGATTTTTAAGTAAATCAGATCCTTAAAGTCATAGTTTAACAAGCAATATATGATGCCTACTGTTGATAAATTGCAATTTAGCAATATGAACTTATCATTTAGAGAAAATGAAGGTAATTAAGTTTATCTAAGAACAGAAGTCATAAATGATTTTTTCTGGGGGATGAGATTGGGATGGGAAAAGATAGGGTAGGGACTATTACTTTTAAGCACAAACTACTTGGTACTTTAAGGTTTTTTTTAATTTGTATATTATTTTGATATAAATTTTTAAAAATAATTTACTGAATGAGACAGATTTATAGATAAATTCTCCACTTATTAAATTGATTAGGACTCCCTAATAACTTTATTACTACTATTCAAATCTACATAAATATTCCAAATTGCATTATTATTGAGAATATAATACTTTGTATTATTCATAAAGCTACAGCAAGAGTATAAATTCCATGCTATGAAATCATATCGATAGAATTCTGAATGACTAGCTTTTGTCTTATTTTAAAAAAGAAAAAATGATTAGTAAGCAATGACTTGTTTTTTGTTAATATATTCAGGTTTCTCTTTCAAAACCTTAACCACCATCTTCTAAATACAATTTGTAGAAAAAAATTAGTGTTTATATCATTTTCATCATGAAAAATTCATATTATATTTGCTAATCTTCAATTTATGGTGATTTTCTTGTTCAATAGTTTCCTTAAAGACTCTTAGCAGTAGTCCAGCTATTTCATATGTGAATTTCCTTGAGACCTCAGTAATTTACCATGGCACCATTTGTCCTGGTCAGAGATCATGTTTTAGTCTAACAGCCTATTCTCTTTTATACCCTTGTGTTTAAAGACATACATCCCTTCTCACTAATGCTTATTTTCTACTTTTTAATATGAAGATCATTCTTCAAATAGGAAATGGAATAAAAGTATGAGACAGTTTTATTTTTTTCTTTGAAATTAATTAATATGATTGGCTATAGACAATGAATCATTACTTTCTTGCACATCCAAACATATATGAAACATGAATTCCACAAATGATTTTGTTGAGATAGGCACCACATGATTTCAAATTATTACTTTTATAAAATTTTGGGCTTTGAATTACTATCCATTGGAGAGTATTTTATTAAAAACCATTAATAATAAAATCAGCGCATCATCAAGTTAACAATTTTTATGAGTACCATTAATTTGGTTAACATACAAATTGTTCTTCCTATGACCATATGATTGTGGGAAATAAAAACATAATAAAAGTACACGTGGGAATTTAGAAAACTGGTTCAAATTAACCTATTCCACTTTTGTTTTTACAAGTGTTTTCACTATTTGGAGAAGTATAATATGTCACTCATTTTGAGCAAACACAAACCAATGTGAATTTCTAAGTGGAAATAAAAAATTCTTTCTTAAGAATGCCAGTTTAAACTATATTTAAGTACAGTAAACTGAAGGTTTTCTAATTATTTGACCTAAACTATCCAGGAATATTTGTTAATAATAATTGTAACAAAATTATCACATATGACATGCTTACCATTTGTAAGGCACTATGCTAAGTGCTTTACATATGATGTATTTTCTTTTAATGTTCTCAACATCCTATGAGTAGGTGTCATCCTTTTTAAATGTATCAGAAAACTTGCGTCTGAGGTATTAAATGTTACACCTTACAGGATAAATATTTAAACAAAAATCAGGCTAACATTGACTGAATTTTAAATTATAAGTTTATAAATTTTCTATGGATAAAGAGAACAGAGATGAAAGACATATCTCTATAGACTAATAACTAAATAGACTCATCATAAGGAGGAAGTGTTTGGAGGAAGCCTCTGAAGGTTTAAAGAAAAGAAGTCTGTTAGTGTTATATGTAGCTGAAAGTTTGAATGTTATGAGAGAAAATTTCTGTTCTTTAACTGATGTTATTTGATTGTCAACAAAGGAGAATCAGAAGAAATATGGAAGAGAAAAATTTGAAGCTATATTCTTTGAAAAGGTTTAGAGATTGGATGAGGCAGTAATAAAAATAATTGCTAGAAAAGAATTAGAGGGGGATTGGGAGCATGGCAGAAGGAATGCATATAGCATTAATATGATGGCTAGGTAGAAAGCCAGGGGAGGGAAGGGACAATTGGGGGGAATCTTTTTTTGAATTATATAGATGTCTAACAAATGTTCTGTATACTTGAAACTAATTTAAACTAACTAACTAACTAACTAAAGAGTTCGATGAAAAGACAGAGTGATGGGGAGGATTGAAAGAGAGAACTTTGCCACACACAGATGGCTCTGAATTATTACGTGTATAGGCTATCTTAGATACATGATTAAATAATGAGGAATAACTCTTGGGATGTGTATGGATAGAATGTATTTAATTTGGAACTTTCAATCTATCAAAATTTTAGACATTGAAGAAAACAACAAAAAAATGAAATCATGAAACCCATTGACCCACATTTAAAATAATGTCATGCATTATTCCCGTATTCTTTAGCATAAATGTACGCACATACACACATTCACACAAACTCATTATATGGCTCCTATACTCACAGTTCTTTAAAAACTATTTAACATCTATGGGATCAATGTTTTCAGATAGGAGGCTCTTCACAACCTGTTGCCATTTACATCTTTTCCTGCCTCATCTCATCCTACCACTACCACCTCCTCCCGTGGTTGTACTTTATAACTTCAGCAAAGTTGAGCCAGTTTTGGTTGTTTAAAAATACTTTGCTTTCTCCTACTTTTACACTCGCTATTCCGTTTGCCTAGAATCTTTTCTCACCTCATCATGGACTTGTCTGCCTGGAGACCTCCTGAAAGTTATAATCACTTGCTCCTCCTTAGAACTTTGACCTGAGGCAGGCTTGTTGCCTCTCTACTGTGTTCTCCATGTGCTCTGTACATATCTTCACTCTTGTAGTAATACTGGATTATAATTTATTTTCTTACATATCTTCTTTGTCATTATACCTTGATCTCCTTGAAAGCAGGGCCAAGTCTTTAAATTTTGTAATTTCTATGTCTAGAGTACTGCTTTGGTTGTAATTATAGTTTTATAAACATTTGTGAATATTAGATGAATCAAAGTAGTTTATTTTAAATTAAAACTCCTCTGGTGATGACCTCCAGCTAGGGCACTAAGTACCTGAGACTTTGTGTGTGTGTGTGTGCATATTTTGGAGAATGTTAGAATGTTTTCTATTCCAAATTTATTGGAAAATATCTTTAGTGAAAATGACTGCATTTCCTTTTCACCCAGCACCTAGAATAAAACATACTTTGCAAGATAAATTTTTATCTTGCTCCTGGCAATCGCTTAAAAAGCCATGGGGAAATAAAAACAGAATCTGTACTTGATGCTATGGGGAATAGAGCCTAGAGGCAGTGCTGAAAGGAGGATTTCTTCATAGTACAGGTGCTTTTTCTAAAATGAAAATATGTATGGCCAAAAATAATGCATCTCCTCGAGCTGCCTATAATACTGCTTTAATATGGAAGGAAGTGTTCCAGATATATCGCTTTGTCTAATAATTTTGAATGGCTTTTTTTTTTTTGGAATGGCTTTTAAACAAAGGAAAATTACTTTTAAATATTTTTTAACAAATCAATATAAGTTGAGCTGTTAAATAAACTTATTACCATGTAAATATTATAACAAATATTATAACAATATATACCCTAAAGTAGTTTTATTCTATGCAGAAGACATTTTTTGCAAGTGAAAACAATTGCAACTCAAGGGTTTATGGAAATTGAAACAATCATGAAGTTTACACCATTTAACAACTGCTAAATTCAGTAACTGCTGAGTGCATGCATACTAAATACTTCAATTTTTTGAAGACAAATATTTGTCACATTTATATTCTGGGTGCTAATTATGCAACATATAGTATAGATGTTAACATCATAGAAAACTGTAGAAGTATAACACTAAATACATGAATTACATGAGAAAAGGAATTGAAGGTAGAACAATTGGATTTTTTACATGTGATTTTAAAGTTTCTATATGTTAGCTGCTCCCTTGTCACCATGACTGGGTTTGTGTACTTGACACTAAAGGTCACGGAACTCTTGATGGCCTAAGAGAGAAGATGAGTAGAATCTGCCCTTTGCAGGGGAGCAGGGGACTCTTTTCTTCTGCTTGGACAAATCTAGTCAGAGATTTTTTTTTTTAATATAGCTGATGGATGTTATAGTAGGAGAAGTCTGTGAGAAAGGAGAGAAAAAGAAATCTTTAAAAAGTAGAAGATGAGTGGTTTTTAAAATACATATCCTATTATTGTGATGTCGATATCGAATTTTCTCATTTTTAGTCTTCTAAAAGAAAACAAACACCTGAAAAGAACATGTGATTAGAATTTAAAATGTAAATTCATGGGAGAAATGCCTATAAGGATATTTGTGTTACTAAGCTATACCTCACAAGAATCACCTGTGAACTGAATAATAAGTGGGGTTTCCAAAAGCAAATTTTGAAGAAATTTATATAAAAAGCAAGAGTCCTAATATTAAGAAAATGGGTAAACAGTTTAAAACTTAGCCTACACATCAATCATTCTCTAAGATTTTAAAGTTTTAGAAGAATATTTGTCTGAGGGAGTTTAAATCTCAAAACTAAAACCTTAATTATTAGATGAATTTTTATTTTATTAGTAAAATGCTAGAGATAATCCATTTTTAATCATTCTATACATTTATTGATTCAGAAATGCCTCTAAGATTATTTATATATATTTCAAATAGAAAACAATTATAACATAATGAGCATTAATGTGACTATTTTGGATCTGCATATTAGACATTAGAAAAATAATTATTTTGAACTATTTTATTTAAGCCAAAATGAGGTTGTGATTTTTTTTTTATTGGTTAGAATTCAGTGGAAATGTTCAACTTCACTTTGTTCCTGAATTTCTTGCCGCACATTTCTTAACCAAATGGAATATAAATTAATTTGCCATTTTGTCACTAAACTGAAGTTGTACTACCAATTGATGTACTACATGGGAACAGTTGATATAATTATTATAAATATATACTTTTAAAATATCAAATACTATAGATTTATCAAAACACTCACTGGAGGTGCACCAAAGCCAGCAATGTAAGAATCGATTGATCGCCCCACCTTCGTGAAGTCAGACTGGTCATACCAGCACCAGGACAGTAGTCATCTCCTAACTGTCCACTTGTGAAAATAGCTGGCACGTATATGGAATCGTCATACCTAAGAAAACCTTGTAGTGGATCCTGGATCCTAGAATCACCAATACTCTTGACTGCGTCCCCATTTTTGTCTGAGTCTAAAAAGGATTGGCACATACTTTGTGAGAGTGCATCCAGAAATACACACCTATGCAGTGAAACTTACACTGAGATTTCCCCTCACCCTCTTCCAATAAGATAGCTTTACATTAGAAATCTCACGTAGACTGCATACAGTGTCTCTGGAAAAGCATATCCCTGCAAACAGAAAGAAGCCAACGTGAAAGCTACTGTTTAATTATGGTAGGAAAAGTTAGTTAATTATTTACTAAGAGTTTTTCCTTTACTTCTGGGTATAAAGTGAGACTACAGACGTCCCTCTTTATCCATGGGGGTTAAGTTCAAGGGCCTCCAACAGATGCCTAAAATTGAGGATAGTACTGAATCCTATATATACTGTTTTTCCTATATATACATATCTATGATAAAACTTAATTTATAAATTAGGCAAAGTAAAAGATTAATAACAATAGCTAATAATAGAACGATTATAATAATACGCCGTAATAAAAGTTATGTAAAGTAAAAGATTAATAACAATAGCTAATAATAGAACGATTATAATAATATGCCGTAATAAAAGTTATGTGAACGTGGTCTCTTTCTGACAACTGATCTGATAATCAAGCTGGCTACTAAGTAACTAGCGGAATGGGTAGTGTAGAGAGCACGTATATGCTGGACAAAGGGATATTTCGCGTCCCTGGCAGGATGGAGTGGGATGGTGTGAGATTTCAGAATACTACTCAAAATGATGCACAATTTAAAACATATGAATTGTTTATTTTTATTTTGATTATTATACCTGGAATTTTCCATTTAATATTTTTGGACCACACAAAGCACAACTGCAGATAAGCAGTGACTAATTTATATTCTCTAGACTCTCTTGCTATTAAGTATGATCATATGACTGAACAGACATGTTTTATGCCCTTAAATCTCCTTGTTGTCACTTACTCTCTTTATTCTTACATCTTCCAGCTACATATGTATGTCTAGTACTGTTTTGTTGTCCATATGTTAAATTCTATACAAACTTATCAAATAGAATCTAAAGACTTTAATCTATTTAACAGAAGAGAAATACAAGGAGACCACCCTTCGGTATGGTCAAGTGTCCTACATAATTAAACTAAGAACTGTCAATATTGTATCTCAGTGAAGTCCATCGCCATACTATTATTTCCATTTTACGACTATAGAAACCGACAAAGTCACAAATGTAAATTGCACCTTTTCTAAAGAATGATTTCAATGACTCCTGTGGAGTGTGAGTATGTTCAAGACCACATGTTGCTTTTCTTATGTACCTCTCTTGGAATCTGATGGAATTCATTCATCCAACAAAAATTTTTTCAATACTCATTATGTACCAAGCACTATTTTAGGTCCTTGAAATACACAGAAATATAGACAAAGAATTCTGCATCATGGAATAAACTTCCAGACTATACATTTCTGGTATAGAGAGAAGAATTTATTAATTAGAATGTAATTCATTAGGCAAACATTTTTAACCCCTGGAGATCTTGCATTTCTTACCTTCGGAAAGAACCTATGATGTTTGAGGTAAACACTAGTGGCTAAGAAAATATAAAATGCCAAGTTCTATCCTCAAGAAATATGCAGTCTCTACCGGAAGATAAATCACATATCCACGTAACTTGTATCGGACACCTTTATACACCATGTTAGATTCCTTCTGTATCACCTCTTCCTGGGACTGTTGTCCGCTTTTGATTCCCAGCTGACACTATGTTGGCCAACTCCAACTGCATGAGCTGAGACCAACCTCATATGAACAGAACCTGACAGTGCTTTGCTCCCTGCCCGCAGTGCTCTTTCTCATCTCCCACCCTAGAGCTTGACTGTCCATGCTGAGGCTTAAGCTGCAGTGAAAATAGCTTAAGTATAACTGAGAAGAGAGGCAGAGAACCTCTCTTAATGTATTAGAGAACAAATTTTTACCAATGGAGCCAGGAGCCAGCAGATAATGATTTCTCCCTTCTTCACTCAGAACAGAGGCAATGATATACAGTTGTTCATAAGGACTATGCTTCCTCAAGAATAACCAATTAGTTGTACCTGATATCAAACAGTACCCATTTCAGGAATTCACCCTCTTGAATTTAATATCTTTTTTTTTCTCCCCATGGCTTCCTCTCTTCTCCCTTCCTTCTTCTTTGTGATTACACTCTAATTAGTTACTAGCATATACATTTTTGCTTCAGTCTTTATTTTCCAGCAACACTTAATTATTACACATGGCAGAAAGTGGTAATGAATATAGGAGAATTGTGAATGATTTGCTATCAGGGTATAAAAAAGAAGACTTTTTTCCCAGATGTGGTTTCTAAGTGTCAGAAAAGTGACAAAAAAGAGATGGGATTTCATATTTTATTTTGAAAGATGAATATAATTCTAACAGATGAAGATGGAGACCACTGGCAGTCTAAGTTGAGTAATAGTACAAATAAAAGTATATCCAAGATTGGTAATCCAAGAGAGAGCCTTTAGGAGAAAGCTGGAGGCAAGACTAACAAATCAGATAATTGAAAATCTCTGATACTACAGATTTCAAATGCCGGGGATCATATACTCTTCTTTCAGGTTACCACTTTTGCTGTCATATCAACAAGAAGTGAGAGCCCCAACAAAGGGACAGAGAATGAGAGTGAACCAAGGTTGAGAAGGCTGCATAAAAATTTCCTGGAGAGAATTCTGGGCCCTATCCTCAAATAATCTGATTCGGTAGGTGTGATGCAGGGCCTCAAGTCTTGATTTCTACTAAGTCCCCGGATGCTACTGATACTGTCTGTTTAGGGACCACACTCTGAGTAGCACTGGTGTAGAAAAGGACTGTTCTTTCATTATATCAGTCCTAGCCAGAGGCAGCTCAAATCTGTGTGTTTATAAATGTGGAAAAAAAAATCCTCTTGAGCTATCCTTTAAGTACTTTCTGGGTACATGTGCATTTCAGGTGGATTAAGACATTTATTAAGCAATTTATAAAACTGTTGGATTTGTGCATAACTATGTACACAAACATGCTGATAGAAAACATTGTGAGCTAAGCCTGAGATTAAACTTTTCTACTTAATGCCAATCCATTTTCTACAGAGAAGATCAGGTTCCTGCTAGGACAGGGCACAGAGAAGGAAATTTTGATGGACAGTAAGCATCCAGATCCGCATGAGAAGGATCACACTTTGAGTAAGTAATGAGGACCCTAAATAAGGAAGATTAACAGAGGGAAGGCGTTGAAAATAGTCTCATCTTCCTGTTTTATTTTCCTGACTTTCTTCCACTGGGTATTATTTAGCCGAGAAAGTGATCAGTTTTTTAGTAAATTTTAAATAAAAAGAAGAGGCAGAGGGTAACGTACGTAATCTAGAATTTATCCACTGATCTCACAGATTCCTGGATCTCATTATGAGTACCACACCTCTAGAGAGAACAGGGTGGAATAAAGCAAGTCACATGGTATGAGGTACCATTGAGGGAACTGGGGACATTTGCCTTGAAAAAGAGATTCATCGCAATAATGGGTGTTACATATGACGAGTGTCATTTTCTCAAAGACTGCTATATAACATACCAGGAGAAAAATAAACACAACAAAAGGAAGGTTATGAATGAAAGTTAGAATGAAACAATCTGGATCCAACATTAGGAAATCTGTGGTGGTGGAATATACCGCTTGGTGAGGAAGAAAGTTCTTTATTACTAGAACTGTGAGAAGTAACTCAGGTTAGCAGACTCTTGTATTTTACAAGGGTTTAGAAAAATCAATTGTCAATTTCAAGTTCACAGGGAAAATGGACATTTTTTTCCAACTGAATTTTTGCACAAATTCCAGAAGACCTGAATTTATAGATGAGTATTCCATTTTGTTCATAGTATGAGAGACTCCACAGGTCATGATGGAAAAGTTAACATGGGAGCTAAAAGGGCATCCTGCCTCCCACCAGGGTACCGAATCTACATTAAACACAGCAGGGGCTGTGAACATTTAAACTCTTAGTGGCAAGTGATCATCTAATTGCTCTCTCTAGGTTTGCTTGAAATTATCAGGTCTTTTCCATGCTGTTTCCTGGAGTGTAAAGAGAAATTAATTGATGGTCTAATAACTGAGAGCACAAAAGGAAGTTTGCTGTAATGAGTTAAGAATAAATAGGGTTTCATTTTCTCGTAGTGTCCATTAACTTATAGATCTAGAGAGCACTGCTAAGTTTTCTCAACCAGAATGTGAACTATTTAGAGAGGCTGTAATTGGTGATCTCACTAAAGTAAAATCATTTGTTGTGTTACTATTGAGAATTCTTCACCTGGCACTCTTTTGCCTTACCCTTCTAGGCACTTTCCCCCTAATAATTTTTTAAAACATTTTCTAATTTGCTGCTCTTCAAATAAGCTACATTGCTTTTCTGGATAATTTTCTTAATAAACATTGACAACTAAAAACTGCTGTCTTTTGAGCAGCCAAGTTATGTAGTACTGTGGTAGCAGTGACAATGTATTTATGCAATTTTCAAGAGTAGAATAGCAGGAACACTTACTTACACGAATGTCTATAAATAAATTGAGTCTATAGAAGTAATATTCATTAAGTTTATCCCATCTAATAAAAGCTATTAAACGTGGATTTCCGATTGCAACATCAATTTAATTAATTCATTTATTAACAAGAACTTACTATGTTCATGTAACTTTGCTAAAAATTGCAGGGTATATAAAGAACTTTAAGTTTCTGTTGATGGATACTTAGTTGCATGAGAGAAGATACACTTATGGAGAATCCCTGTCTCACATGCAAAGGATTCAGGTGGCTGGATAAAGTGAGGTGGCCTGCAGATCTTTCCCTAATGACATGCCTGAAAAAAGAAACACCCTGATGACAGGAAAGAAGAGTCTGAGGTTAAGTAGAGTGAGCTTATTTCCTTCTTCCTTTCTCATGAATCTGGTCAGCTATTTATCTTCTTTGATTGTAGTAGTGGGGCAGTCAAAGTTAAGAAATACCATGAATGCTTACTTTCCATTTGTAAAATGATGCACTTCCCTACTTTATGCGTCAAGATAGGAGAGCTGAGAATAATACTCCCTTCACTAAGTGTTGTCAGTGAACCAGCTGCCTCCTAAGAGCTTGGGATCTCTAGAGAAGGACTTTTGCACAGTCTCCAGGAAAAGCATTTCTGAGAACAATAGGCCTGATAGGAATCTCCCTGGGGACAGTGCTTTGGGGGAAGCAGAAGTTCAATAAGCAATCCTGAATTTTGTATTTGTTTTGCTTTGTTTGGTCTCTCTTAGGGATTTAAATTTAAATCACTAAACATTTAAATACAGTGGGACAACAGGCAATCAGAAAATCGATCCCAAATTGAAATGCCAGTACAGTAAAGGTGCCCTGAGAAACCCATTGGTGGCACTATGGAGCTAGACAATTCTAGCAAATTTAGCATTCAATCAATATTCATCTGAAAACCCAAGGCAGCAATTTCCTTTGGTGGGATAATATGTAAATGAAATTCTAAATGAAAGCTCTACTGAGCTATTTGCAATCAAAACAATTAATTTCAAAGTACCATATATTATTTTGTTGGTTAAATTAAGTGCCCCACACAATTACATGTACGTGGACATACACATGCACACACATACATACCCACTCTCAGAACAAATATCTATGTACACATTTTTATACTTCGTGACTGCTCATCAACCTCACCAGGTCACTTTAGCTTATAGAGAACACAGGGTCAATTTTAAGAGTCAATTTATAAAATTATATAAATAGAAAGAGATGTTATGCTATTAATTTACATAAGTGGGTTTTGTTGCAAAAACCAGTGCTCAAAATACATATCTATGTACACATGAATAAAGTTTGCTCTGTTTTTGGAAATAAACATGAAACAAACTGCAGTATTTGTTATTTCTGCTAACAGTGATTAAATGGTTAATTTTTGATCTTATTTTTCTGCTTTTTAAGCTGATCTTTATGGTTTCGCAGAGTCCTTATTTTTAATTTATTCTTTGATTTTATTAGTAAGGTGATTGATAAACTTATGTGTTGATGTATAGTGCTTTAATGAGTGAATCTCTGTGCTTTAGTGTTTTGTTTTGGTTTGCCTTTTTAACCTTGGCATTCTTAGCAAGCAAGATGGTGTTGAAAAAACAAAAAGCAACAATATTATTAAAGATCATATACACTTTTAGACATGATGTTAGAATACTATTAAAAAAAAAAAAAGATGTCAGCAGAGGGCTAATAAACACTGTCCTAGAAATATCTTCCACCCTATCCATATTACATTCATCTAGTAACTCTAATTCATGAAATAGGAACTTGTTTTTTCGGCTAAGTCCTGAACAACATTCACTATCTAAGACCCATCTACGTTTTAAATTTTTGCTTAGAAAAGAGAGCAAAACACACTTAGTGTTCAGATTGGACATGTTTTAAATTTAAGAATATCCGCACTACAGATGTAAGCAAGATAATATGGGCCTATAGTTTTTTAAATGGCCACACCAACAGAAAATCACCTTAGAGGAAATGAATATTTCATCTGTTATTGATTTTTAAAAATTAAACTGATTGCCATTATGCTGAAGGGGCATAACCATCAATCTGCTAAAAGTTAGCAATGCCAAGTATGTCAGATAGGGTCGTGGGTATGTGGCCCTGAAGCCTGCCATCCGGCCATCTTCTGACAAGCCTCAGATGAATTGGATATCCCAGCTGGTACTTCCTTTGTCATTTCTGGCTATATTCTTCATCTTTCTTCCTCGCGTTCCCACTTTGATTGGAAACTAGTATTTCCTTTTTCTTCCTTGCATATTTTCTCATGAAATTCTATTTCATTTTATATTACAAAACAGATATATATATATTTTTTTTTATAAGAAAACCCAAGTAAATAACAAAAACCTTGGAAGGTAGGCTAAAGAAAATAAAATGGAAGCTCATTTGAAAATATTAGATGCTTAATAAAAGAAGTAACATTTTAAGATTTAAAGTTTAAGATTTATAATATGGAAGGAATGTTGCTCAAGAACCAAAATTACATAATAGACAACAAAAAGGCAACAATAATAACTTATGACATAACAATGAAAAAATTATTATCAAAGATAATAGGAGAATGTTGTTCGAGAGTGTTATTGTTTGCATTGTTTCCCCACTACCCAAAATTCAGTAGTAGTTCAGAATCCCTAGTAGTTCAGAACATGACTGTATTTATAAATGAGGCTTTTAAAGAGGTAATTAAATTCAAATGGGGTCTTTTGGGTAGGCCCTAATCCAATATGACTCTTGCCCTTATAAGAAAAGGAGATTCCAACAGAGACCACACAGAAGGACAGCTAACTGCATGAGGACACAGCAAGAAGGTGGTCATCTGCAGGCCAAGGAGAGAAGTCTCAGAAGAAACCAGACCTGCCAACACCTTGATTTCGGACTTGTGGCCTACAGAATTATGAGAAAATAAATTTCTATTTTCAAAGCCATCCAGTCTGTAGTATTCTGTTATGGCAGCCCCGCAAACTAATATAGAGGGTAACATTTGTCAGGGGAAGGTGAGTTTTAAAAGGACATGGAGCTTGTTTCAATTTTTTTCTTTCGGCATTCAGGTGTTTGATGAGACAAACTCTGCTCTTTGAAATATCAAGATGTCTCTCAAAGTTCTCACTGAAAAGGTTAATTAATGTTTTTTTCTGCCCATAATTTTTACACATTTTAGAAAGTAGGCTTTTTAGGAATTTAGCATTTGTATTTGACTGTCCAAATAGGATTTAAAGAGTGTTTATAAAATGATCGAAAAAAGATTACTCAGTACAGAGTGAGCAGGAAAAAAAGGAGGGGGGAGGGAAAGAATGGAATGGCGAATGAGAAAAGTACGCAGCCAACGGATTGAGTTAGCCTGTATGTTTCGGTTGCAAGGGTTCAGGTTCAAATGGAAGTATAGTGAGAGCTTCTGGTGAGTCACAGGTCCTGGGACTAGGGTGTGACTCACAGGCCATGTCTTGCCAATTAACACTTTTTCCCTTGGATTTATAATCTAAAACGTACTTGCCAATTGACATTTTTGAGCTAGGGAAATACCAGAGGTTTTTTTCTCTGAACTGTTTTTTTTTTTTTTTTTTTAAATCATTCCTTAAATTTGAGTTTGCTTCCTGTTTTTCTATGTAAGGTGTGACAACACCATCTTAAAACAAACAAACAAGCAAACAAGCAGCAATAATCCCTATCATAAGAATTTTGCTCTGAATTCTATAGAATGTCCCTGTGGATAGCACAGAAATTAGATTAAGAATTCTTTCAATAATAAGATAACAAACATACTATATGATAAGAAAGATCTAAGATTGCCCAATTTAAATTTTATTCTAACTGACTTGATACTAAATACACATTTTTGATCACATAAAGCAGAGTGTTAAGTACATATATAAATGTAGAATTAAGCTCCTCTACCCTAAATAGCTTTTGCTAAATTCAATCGCAATTGTTTAAATGTTACTAGTTATTATTATTAAGCTCTTAATATTTACAGGACTTTGTCACTCAGTAAAATATTACTTTTATCTCCAAGTAGAGCACTATGTGTTAACTTTATTGACCAAATGGAATTTGATCTCTCAAGAGACTGTCTACTATGTAGGACATATCATTCAAATTAGAATTCCCCTCATCTTAGGCACTGAGTCACTCAGTAAAGTATTATCGAACTTTACTGAAGAACAACATAACACTTGGCATTACAGAAACACAAAAGGAGAAACTTATTATCTCTAAATAGAAGGTTTCTGAAACTGATGTCTCCTAAGTTCTCCCTAAACTCTGAAATTACTTCACTACTCAAGCCTTCTGTCATTGTATCCATGGGCGTGTCCGTATTCCTACTGGAATAGATTCAGTGTATCAGCAAAAATACTCCCCTTTTGATGATGCTGATCTAAGCACATCTGGCATCTGCACACATATTAGAGCATATGCACAATTGTCAATTAGAGCACATTTCTACCTCTGGGGTGGTCAGTATATGCACACCGAGCTTGTTCAATCAGAGGTTAACTCTTTCAGGACTTTGCTTTCCTGTCTGGACAACCATACATTTATTGAATGTTTTTTGTGAACTTTTAAAGCTACTGAGTCATTTAAGAAATGTTTTCTATGTTGTATTCTGTTTTTTCTTGTTTAGTATTCTTCTAAAGATGTCTTCATTCTCGCTCTTATTTTTGTATTTCTTACAAGAAAATCCACAGAGGAATTCAACATAAGTCTACCATCCAGTGTACTATCCTGTGTTTATTAAAAAATATTCTCTGCTCTTAAAACTAACAAAAGAACCTTCCCAAGGAACTAATTGCTAAAAAAAAAGTAGGCTAAAACTTGAATCGTCTCCTGAGAAATCAGAATGCTATGACATTATAAATCACTGTTGTTGTTGGCTTTTCTGCTTTGCCACCTGATGGCAAGAATTGATGGCCTCCACATATGTTTGACAAGTCTCTAGTGGGTAAACTTCCCAGAGGCATTATGGCACTTTTGTCTCTTAGGAAGCAGACGTTTGATTACTCTTAGAGGACAACTCAGATGTCCCATGAAGAAATTGTGGTATGACTGAAGTACCAGTTAAAGTTCTCTGTAATTACCTGTCTTTAAAAATCAATGGTTGTAATGATAATGCATATTTTCTAAAGTCCTTTTTTTCTGTGACTTAAACTAGAAATTAAATTTTTTTCAGATTTCCTCCTAAAATTCTCTGGTTATCTAGGAAGGCCTTGACATTGTAGAACTTACCAAGGATTCCAGATGACAAGCATCCTCCCGGATCCTCTCTTACCTAACGCACTATGTTAAATGCCCTCTTGAATAGTTCAGAAGACATGACCCTTCCCTATTAGAAAGGTACTTTTGAAATTGTAGGAGATCTGAGTTCTGCTAGTGGAAAACTAGTGACTTGACTTAACTATAAAACAGAAATACTTTCTGAATCAACCTAAGTATGTAGTGACTTTTTTGTTTCAGACAGGACTTAAGCCTCATTGATATGGTATAAACTGGGATAGTGTGGTGCCCATAAACTACTAACTATAACTCTCCCTGAAAACAGCTGCCATGGAGCTGTAGAATATTTTTCTTAGACTTCAAAGCATTGACGTTTTAAGGAAAAATCAGCATTCTTGGCACAGCAGAGCTTACTCAACTAAAATGTCTTATATAAATTATTTTCATGCATGAAAACTTCTATAAATGTAAATAAATATATTATTGTAAATGACTCATACCCTCAAAAATGATATAATTTTAAATGACTTATATTACATACCAAAGACTATAGTAACTATAAAAGGCCAGTACCTTATATAAAATATTTAAAAATTTATGATATGAAACTAATAGGCCATGAACACATATGCTGAGTCACACAGCCAGAAGAAGAAAAGAAAGAACACCAGCCTTTGGATCAGAATCACTAGGACATGGTGCTAGCTCTGATTTAACAACTATGTCATTTGGGCAGATACAATAGGTACTGCTCTTTAGGTTGGGTAGGGTTTCCTTATGAATGTTAGTGCTCCATATTGAAAAATCTCCTCATTTAGTATCTCAAGAAACAGGGCAGCTTCCTGACCTACTCTATAGGACCTAAGCACAAAGCTCTCAGTGACATTTAATGGACGTCTCTTGGATCTCTTGGAGAGAGAATTTTATTTAAAAAATTAGAGGTATAATTAATATTCACAGAAATATGTGAGATCATACTGCATTTATACAACAAAAATTGAAGCTTTGCATAAATTTGTGGTATCAGAACTTCTTAGGATTAAAATATGATAGTTGGTAATAAAACTTTCAAAGGACTAGGAAATAAAACTGAGAAGGTAACTCGAAAAGCTAAATAGAGGGGAAAGATTAAAAATTTAAGAGATATTAAGCATCAATAAAAGAGGTGCAATGTTCAACAGAGAGGTAATTCAGAGAAAAAAATTATGCTACTAAGTATCAATAGGATGAAAGAAGAGAGATCCCCCTACCTGGATGCATTCTCACAAAACTCCTCTAAATACATGGAGAAGGTCTGTAAAGTTTCTAGTTGGGGGGAAAAACAGATCATCTGAAAAGATAGAAATACCAAAAGAGCACTGGAGTTCTCATTAGTAATACCTTAATGGGAGAAGATAATAAAGCATTTTCTTAAAATTCAAATTCAAAGGTAAAGTTATTTTGAACCTTTAATTATATACCCAGCTAAACTACAATCAAGCATAAGGGCCAGATTTAAAAAAAATTTTTTTTAGGCACACAAACACTCAGAAAATTTGCATGATAAGTATAGTTCCTGAAATTGTTACAGAGGTCATATCCCGGCAAAACATAGGTTCTAAGAAAGAGTAAACTCAAAAGTTCGGTGAAAGAAACTCTTAGATGACAGTTTGTCATAGGTCTAGACCAACTTGTCCACATTGAGATAAGACCTGATAACACTTTTATGCAGGTCAATTTAGCTTTAATCTGTGTTCAATTTAGGCATCAGGTCTAAATCTGATATCCAAAACTATAAACAAAAATCAATACAATTTAGACCCACATTTGTAACTGTACGCAGCATGAACAGCAACTGATGTTTTACTTTAAACACATAGCCAAGATGGAATTTTTAGAAGAAACTCCTGCAGGCATGTTTACAGAGTTATCCCAGATGTTCTGAATGTTTTATTACCTCCTAATCAAGTAATCTACTTAACTTGATTGTCATCTGTACATTATAACTTAGAACGAATTGATAAAAGAATTTGTTTGTTGAAATTGCTGCAGTTAAGAAGTGTGCATACTAGTTGACTAAGAATTTAACCCCTGATGACTTATCATAAAGAAATAATTGAACAAATGTTCAAAAATTAATAAAGAATTTTTATTGTAGTAGGCAATGTATTCACTCAACAAATACTTGAGGCAGTGGGCATTTATCAATTACAAACAGTAAAAGAAAGAAAAGAAACAGCCTAAATGCATAATGATAATTTATAGGATAAAGAAAATTATAAAGATATATTAAGGTAATATTTAGTCATTAAGACTGATAATGGTACAGAAATATATTTGTTAAAAATGAGACATTCTCTAATATATGTTTAAAGGAGAAAAGCGAGTTACCTTATGTTACAAGGTCTCTTTTATACAAACAGATAACAGAGATTTGCTGATAAATAAACCATCTCCTTCCTGGTTATCAGCAAGTTCTCTATCCTTTGGAGTTCCTCTTATCTTGAGATTATCTTCCCCACAACAGCAGTTCTAGTTTCTTGTCCATTAACCTCTCCCCAAGGTTGCCCTTCCTCTAGTACATTTTGGATAAAGATATTTATCACACGATTGTACCCAAATCACTCTTTATTGATTCCTTCCTCCATGCTCTGCTGAATCCTTCAGTTTTCTTATTTGTTGCTAATCATTTTAATACTACCATGCTAAGGCTTTTTTACTTGTTTTCTCCTTTAATTCTCACAACTATTTCAATATTAGTACTATTACAATCATCATATTACAGATGGGAAACAGGCTTAAACAGGGACAGTAACTTGCCAGTGGTGATGCAACGAGCAGATGTCAGCCTTTCTCGCCCCATGACATACTGTACTGCCTGCATTCTTTCCTCATTATTCTCCTTGCTCCTCAATCTGGTTAATTTCTTTAAGCCATTGTTTTATCTGGAAAGAAGGTATCTTCTTACCTGATTAAGAGAGATGAGTCAAAGGTGAATGCCTTATCTTAGCCATTCTAAGGAACATTTTAAGTAGTGTGTCCTTTAGCAAGGAGATTCTTTTTGCCCACTCCATTCTGACTCCTCAGGGCCTCTTGCAACATATTTCCATTCTGATCTATTCCCAGTCCAAGAATGAACAAACTGACACCCAGATCTGAAAGGTTAAGGCCTTGAAATGTGTGTTATCCGTTCCTCCATGAAATCTATTATAAAGCCAGTTCCCATTCTACAGGTTTTAGAGAAAGCACCAAAAAAAAAAAAAAAAAAAAAAAAAAAAAAACCAACCATGAAAAATAAACATTGCTCAATTTTTCATAGAAAAAACACCATATTGCATCTTTTTTCTAATTTTTGAAGAATGATTTTTGATTCAATATATGAATTCACAATGTTTCTGAGATTTTTTTTTTTACCTTTTTCAGAATCTCGTCTCTTATAATGTATTTAATTTTTTAAAGTTAATTATTATACCCATTTGAGATCAGGGCACTTGATAGATAGAGTATTTCTAAGAACTATTTTGATGTTCTGTTAATTAAGTCTCAGATCCATTTGGAAACAAAATTGTTTTCTAAAATAATATATTCTCTCTCTATATATAATGTATATTAAACAGACTATGCATTAAGAAGCTTAAAAGCTCTGATTAGTAATATTTTAAATGCGAACATTTAAATAAGATACAGTTCATGTTTCATCAAATTCTGTTTTTTTTTTTAAAACAGCTTTACCAGTGTGCCCTAAGGATTTGCTGAAATATACAAATGGTATTCGTTGACTTTAAGCTCCTGTTTTCCCTGAATTAATTCAGTGGAGATGGCAATCCTCTCATTCAGCACTAGTAACTCTCACACTTACTCTTGTTTAAAATGGAGACATAAGAGGTGCCATTGCTTGTGCTAACATGGTAATTTTTACATACATATAGGTCGAATTTTATAACAGTTTAACTGATGCTTTCAACAAAATTAAAAATAATTGTTTGGATAAACAATAAGATAAATATGACAAAAAATTCCTCTCTTATTCCTTATGCTAGTCCTATAGCATAAGACTCTACCTCTATGGATATCTCCTTCCTGTGAGCCAACCTGTTTTACTTTTATCTCAGCTTGGAGCTGAGGAGATGCAAGGGCAGCAAGAGTTATTGCACAGATGCTAATGGTGGCAGGAGAAGTGACCTGAACCATGTAAGGGCTCTAGATTAGATTCCAGGGAAGACTCTGTATAAAGATTAGACAGAGGTCTCTTTTTGTCAATAAGATCAAGGCTTATTTCCAAAAATTTTCAATAACTCTAAGTGCACTGGATCCCTGTCTTCAAGTATGACAGAATATCAAGGATACAAGAAGTGTCTGATTGTCTACATCAGACAAGGATTGCCAACAGTGGATCCTGAGTCAAAATAGCCTAGAGGAAGACCTGGTTGTCCAGTTTATCCTATATTCATGATACTTTCAGATATATTTAGCTCACTGCCTGGAATATTGTATAAATTCCAAAAATATTTGTAGACTGATTTAGAAACCTATTCGTGTGACTCCTTTAACTATCAAAACAGTAAACTAGTGGTTCTTAATATTATTTAAGAAGAAAAAGAATGTGAACAAGTAGAAATAGTGATCAGCTTAGAAAAGATGTTTAGTTTTCACCATACTTAACTGAATTCTTTGGATATCAAATGGTCTAGTGACTCTTTTAGGAATGAAGGGACACAAATTTGGACAGGTCTCCAAAATCAACTGGGTGGTTTTCAGTGCCTCTGCTTGCCCAAGCAATTTGGCAGTTGGCCTGGAATCTGAGAACATTCAAAGACACCTGCTCTGAAAAGTGTCAGTGATCTCATATACAGAGTCACCTGGTTAGCATTAAACTTAGGTTGTACTGAGAATCCAGAGGTTGTTTCATAGAAATCACCGTTGAGAATTCCCAGAAGCATTTTTATATTTTTAATCTCTTTTTTCTAGATAAAGTAGACACAATTGTCCATAGCTTTATTTATAATAGCCAAAAACTGGAAATAATCAAATGTCTCAATACATTAATGGGCAAACAAAACTGTAGTTATATCCATACCATGGAATAATACTGAGCAATAAAAAGGAATGAACTATTCATACACACATGCACCTCAAGGTCATTATGCTGAGTGAAAAAAGCCAATCTCAAAAGGTCATATATTATTTGATTCCATTTTATAACCTCAAAAGGACAAAATATAAAAATGGAAAACGAATGATTGCCCTTTTAAAGCAGAGTTGAGTATTTTTAATGGCAACATCTGTTAAATGGAGTAGACTTAAAAAAAAAAAAAAGGTTGAGTTATAGGTTATAAATGAGTTTACTCTTGGCTCTGCCCCTGATCCCCTTTGTTACTTTGATCAAGACCCTTAACTGGAGGGTGCCTCTGTTTCCTCATCACTACAGTGAGGTGATTTAATTACATTATCTTTCAAGATTCCTTCCACTTCCAATTTGTGATTCATTCTAAAATTAATGTGTAAAAAGTTTCTAATAGACTGACTTTGCCTAGGAATAAAAATACTGTTTTATGGCTTTACAGTTGTGCAGTACAAAAACTACCCTCTAAATCTTTTCATGTTAGATAATCTAGTCTCACCCCATCAGAAAATACCTTTTAAAATAGATTTCTCTAATGCTAAGATTTGAAGACATTTTTCTGTGTGTTTTTTTTTTTATTTTAATGTAATTTTTCTCTAACACTTAATTTGTCAAGTTGATTATAATTATTCGTTGAAAAAATAGCATGGAGTTTTGAATACTTATATCAATTTCTTTTACTTCTTTCATATCACTCATTAAGTTTTCTGACCAGGCTCATTTGTAGGCTGACAGCAATGTAATTAAATTAACAATGATTTTTTTCCCCTGCCTTTTCAAAAATGAATATTTAAAGCCATTGAAAGGAAATAGAGACTATTTAAGCAATAAGGGAAAAAGAAAGATTAATAGAATTCCAATTATATGCAAACCAACATTGCTCAGAGAATGAAGATGAGGAAAGAAGAATTTTGGTCTAAATATTCTGTCACTTGAATTTATTATTCATTACTTGGTATTTTTAGTCATCACTAATCTGCTATCTTAGAAATAGTTGCTAGTATTTGATGCATACGTATAGTTATCTTTGAATCTGATGTGAAAAGCATTGAAAAAACATAATTCACTGCTAGTCATGTAAATCCTATTGTAAAATAAATTATCTCAAAATAACTTTATGAAAGTTATGGAATGAAGATTGTCACAGAAATACTTGAGAGTAATTAACAATTGAATCCTATAAAATGAATCAACATATGCTAATGATGGTCAACCTCTCCTTTTCATTCCATTATATATTTTAAATGTAAGTTTAGAGAATTTTATTATAAAAAAATCCATGTGCTCCCTAAAGAGAGGAAATGTTAATATTTTGCATATTTGCTTCAGCTCACTTTCTTCCTCTTTCTCATGATTGTACTTGAAGATCTCATTATTCACCACCTTAATTTCATGTTTTTCTCCACAGAGATATGAACTCTGAAACTGCTGTTTAATTTTTTCAGACCTGCTGGCAGATTTATATTCTTAGAAAAAATGTTCTTTGATCATATTCAGTATTTTATTAAATACTTGTAAACAGAGAAAGTTAGGCAAGATATTTAATCATCTTTTATAGACTCCTAATTTCAAAATGTACTTCATAAAGCTAAATTATATTAACATTAATAAGATAAAATTAATGGGGATTAGTATTGAACCATTATTTAATTCCAGCCTTAGTCCCTTTACATTAACAGACATACCAGTATATTTGAGTCTTAACCTCACCATCATTAATTATTTTTTCTATCTCTTCTTTTTTTCCTCATTACTTTTGTTTGGATTAATCATGCATTTTAATTTTTCATCTCTTTTCTTTTAGGTTTTATATCTATACTTCACTATTCCTTCAGTGTTTACCTTTTTAACATGAAATTCACTAATTCATAAAATTGAAGGGTTAAATATATCAACGTTTGTCCTTTAATTATTTAATCTAACCTAATTAATGAACCAACTATAAATTATCACTTTAACTTTTCCCAAGGTAATTTAAGAAACTAAAAGCCCTTTAGGCCTGTTTACCCTCTCCAACTTTTTGTGCTTATAGCCATTCATTTGAGTTATATATACACTTTTGATGTTATTATTGTTCAACATAAATGTTTATTGCATTTTATCCATACAGTTACATTTACTAAGGGTTTAAAATGTTCATTTCTCCATGATTTCAGCAGAGATTATTTTCTTTAATCCGAAGACTTCTCTTAGTATTTCCCTTAGTATGTGTCATCTGGTTTGGTTGGCTGCAATTTTCTTTCAGCACCTTAAAAATGTCATTTCGTTGTTTTCTGGTTTGTGACATTTCTTTCGAAAAATCAACTATCAATATTTTTATTGATCCTTTGATGGTAATATAGAGTTCTTTTTCTGTGGGAGGGGATACTGATTTTTAAAAAAATTTCTCATTATCTTTATTCTTTATCAGTGGGACAATGATGTTTTTAATTGTGTATTTTAATGCTTGAGATTCACAGAGCCACTCAAATCTGTGGCTTGAAACTGAAGAAAATTTTCATCCATATGATCCTCAAGTTTTGCTTTTCTATATTTTCTAAATTTTCTTCTTTTGCTCTATCTTTTCACTTTCACTGTATTCCACATGTCTATTATTCAATTTTTATATCTTTCTCTATTTTACACTCCCTCTCTATTTTACATCCTTTCTTGTCCACATACTTTAGCCTGGATGTTTTCTAGTGACCTATCTTCTAATTTACTAATCTTTTCTTCTTTTGTAGCTAACATGATATTACATCTATTGATTTTATAATTTCAGATACAGATTTCTTTTCAGTTTCAGAATTTTCATTTGATATTTTATTTTCTATTTTAGATGAAATTCTCTATCTTATCAATATATATAATTTGACCTATTCATTATTTTAAAATCTATACATTATAAATTTTATACCTGACCAACCCATCACCTGTGTTTATTGCTTCACTTTTCCTCTTAATTTTTCCTTATTTCACCCTGAAATTTATTTAGTATTTATATACGTATATATGTATATTTGTGTGTTCATATATATGTATACATATGTATGTGTGCATGTGTATAAATGTGTGTGTGTATATATCTATATAGATAGGTAAGTAGACATATTCAGAGATTATACTCATGTATCACATAATGCTGTTAAAGTCAACTTTTTGATCTTACATACTTTTAAAATGTCCTGAAAAAGAAGGTGGTGTATAAACAACCATAATCATATTAACAATGTATATTTTATTTGTTTACCTTTAGAATAATGTTGCAATATACATATGTGTATATATTGAATTTCAGATATTTTGTTTAAAAATTGTACAGGCTTTGGCTCTGAATTATATATAATATATTAATTATATTAATTATTCTTCCAGACATTATTAATTCCCAGACATCAGTGGTTAGGGATATAACACCTTGGATCAATCAAAGATTGAGATAATTGGTTTCCTAGCTGCAAGTTCTATGAATATTGTTTGCCATTTTTCATATATTACATAGTCTTTCTGGGGTTCCTAGCCGAAAGCTTAGAGTATTTACCAAGGCCTCTCCTTTTGTGATACCCAAATGACATTATTTTTTTTTTCCTAGTCCTATACAATGCTCAAAACTCTGTTTGCTTTCTAGCCTCTCAATAGTCATTTTCCACTGGGTGTCTTACATTCTCAATTCTTTCAAGTTTCGGTTTAAGCAAATATCATAAAGGAAGAAAGACATAAGTTGTACTTCTTTATGGTTCCCTTGTCTCTGAGATCTGTCTGCTTTGGTAGCTCTTAACTGCAATTTTTGTTTCTACAACTTTGTGAGATGGCTAAAAGATCCAGATAGCTATTCTCCTAGAGAGAAAGAAGTGGTGGAGAATATCCCAAATCAACATACTTTCCTTCCTTTAGTGATGTGGATGGACCCCTCAATTCTTGGCTGTGTAGTTTGGTTGCTAAGTCTATAACTACCTGGCATATTTGTGTAATTATTTTTGTTGTTCTTTTGTCCAGCTTTTATAGGTTTTCTTGGCCAGTGGGTCGATTTGATGCAAGCTTCTCTGTCATTGTTAAAAACAGAAGTCTTAGAGCTTATTTATATTTGCATAAAGGAAGTCATACAATAAAAAGAAAATTATGGGAGGCTGATTTACAAAAATTTATTTGAAAGAGACCAAGGGGTTTTATTTGACCACAAACAATATGGCAAAAATGTTTACACAGTTTCAGTATAGGTATGTGTCCAAGTCAGAGAAGATAATAAATCTGCTAGACTCAGGGACTAAAACACTGAGTTTTCAAACCTCTTACAAAGATAGTGTGAGACTAATAAAATCATATAATAGAAGAAATAGCTGATCAAACAAAACATGTTTGGCTTGGATGGCCATAGTTATAGGTAGGGGTTAGGAGTGGGATTAAAGAAAGTTCTAAGTATTTGAAGGTTGTAGCGGAGAAGGTGTGGATCTGGGCATCTAGAAAATTCAGGAAGGTAGGTAGATTTGCCTAAATTAAAAAAATGTAACTTCTAGCCCTTAGGGTTATCCAACAAAACCTTGGGCACTTTCAGTAAACATTAAGTCACTTAAATATTCAGGCTTATATTAAAAGGACTCAGGAACGATGTTATAGAGGACATATTTTTGTTAGAAGGCGAGTTGCATTAGAATAGAAAAACAACAAAAGTAATAATTTTGTATATGTCTGGTGCTGTATAAGCACCTTAAATTGAATATGTATTTAATCTTTATAAGTGTATAAATTAAATGCCTTTATTATTCTCACTTTACAAATGAGAAAACTGAGGTGTAGAGGTTAAATAATTGGCCTAGGGCCAAACAGCTGGCAAGAGACTGAGATGAGACTTAAATCCAGGCAGCCTGTCACCAGAGATCACACTCTGATACATCACACTATGCTGTCACAATGAAGAGTTTTACTCTTACATGTTTTTAGATTGTCCTGAAATAGGCGAGGTATAAATAACCGCAACCACATAAACACAGCGTATTTTGTTTACTTTTTGAATAATGTTGCAAATAACACCATTAATAGAGTCATGGATTCCAGGTTATTTGTTACATGCTTTACTTAATGAATCAGTATAAAAAGCAAGGGCAATGGTTGGATAGAGTTTATTTTCTAAGTAACACTTATACAAATACACATATAATACTTTAGTGATATATAAAAATTGGGTAGTTTATGTGTGTGTATGTGTAAAATAAGTTGAGCATGAACATAGTAATTCTATATTTTAGTGTAGCATTACATAAATATCATAGTAGTGGACTTAAGAAAATTTGAAATGTCACTTAATACCACTTTAATGCTTACTTTGACTATACTGGAAGATTTATTAAAGTAATTTTAAAAACATGCTTTCAGAATCTACCAAGGAAAAGATTTGAAAGTTTCTTTTGTATCCAAGTTATCATTTTCATAACTTTTGTCAGCCCGTTCTTTCTTATTTACAACTGGAATCTTTCAGTAGAAAATAAGGCCATATTCCTCTACTGCAGTCTGAAATCCAGGCAAATTTCATCCATTACATGTTTGGATTCATTTGATTCTAGACAGTTAATAAAAATAGACCATTTCCTTTATACTATTTTATTATAACCTTTTGTGTTCAATCCTTTAGATGTTGAAGAATCAATCCCTAATTTTGCCTCTTATAATTAATGTGAGGACACACATAAAAACTATTTTAACCAAAAGTAAGCATTAGACTTACTATTTTTGAAAGGTTATCAAAATAACATTAAGAAGTGCTATTCTACCTCAGTACAATTATGACAACTGACCCCCTTAATTAACTCTATAACTACATTTCAAATTTTCACGTAGTGCCTTTGACACAAATGTTTCATGTTTTGCTTTAAAGCTTATTTTTCTCTTTTATTTTTAAATCTTCAAAGTAGTCTGGTATTTCAGAGAACTGTCAAAATGTGTTGAAACATATTTAAAAGAATGTGTATTTTCATAGACTGGCATAGTTTGTGCACATTATTATTTTTTCAGGTTTTCAGCTATATATAAAGAGGAAAAGGGTTCTGTGGGTGGGGCAGGGACACCATGATTGTCACAGGGCAAAAGGGACTCTCTCCAGTGTCTTTGACTTTTCTCCAGGAGAAATTAAGAGAAGAATTCATCAAATGTTAATGTTAAGAACTCAGAAACTGGAATGTTTGTCCTGAGCCCCAGGCCTCAGAGCAAATGCTCTTATGCTGCTGGGCTCCAGGGGAAGACTGAAGCCAAAGTCAACATGAGCAGAAACTCCATCTGACTGATGCTGTAGAAACAGCTGTAACCACTTAGCTGGAAAACCACCTCAGATTCCTCTCCCAGAAAACACTGATGACATGGGAGATGGGGAGCAGGAAAGCTCTGTCAGGGTCTCTCTTCAGCTGTAGTCAGAAAAAATATTTTCTTTCCCTGAAAACTGTAAATAGATCGGTTCAGCCTTGGTCATAATAAACCACCAAAAAGAAAAAAAGAAATCTTTCTTTTTCCATAAATTAACTCATATCTCCTCTTCTCTTTGTATATTAGCCAGTATTTGGTTTAAGTCATCTTTTATATACTCATATAAGATTTTTTTTTTTTTTAAAGACCCATGTGCTCATAGGTTCATTGTCTAAATAAAATTGAATAGAGTTCAGATTAGCATTAAGACCAGTTTGGCTGGTGAATGTTTAATTCTAATAAGTTTTCAATTTGTGAAAATATTCAATTCTTTTAGTTGAAATTTTACTTTCTTCTTATTGTTCTGCCTGATGGCTTTTTAAATGTTTCTTAGAAGGAAACAGAAAATGTTACATAAAACAACAAATAGATTTTTACCTCATTTGGGGAAAGTAAATTTTGCCTTATGATCACAGCTTTAAAATCTATCACAGTTTTAATGGAGAACTATGGGTAGAACAGGAAAGAACCCTCAAAAATGGGAGCAACTAATAGGAAAAAAGAAGGCAAAATAGCTTTATTTCACTTCTGAACATTCTCTGTTATAAAATGGCACAAAGTCAAGGTATGGAGTATTGATGGTGAGATATTGGACTAGACCAACAATTAAGTGTTTGTCCATATATGTATATATCATCAAACAGTGCATTTGTCTAGCTTTGTTTAGATACCTATTTGATTATTTAAATTTCATAATTTTGTGATAAATTTGGTTCTGGGCTCCAAGATCAATATATAACACAGATTATTAAAATACACTAGATAAATTTTAAGTATTATTTTTAAAGTGACTTGCATTATTAAGCATTCTACTTCCGAAGTAATGAATATCATCCTAAAACAATGATACCTCTGAAAGTGAGGCGGACTCCATTCAGGTATTTAACAAATATTTGCTATGTGGTAAACTCTATTTTAGGCTGACAATATAACAGTAAAAACATCAGACTCCCTTTGCTTATGAAGATTATATTCGAGTAGGGAGGCAATATACAATTAAAGAAATAAATATGTTATAGGTTAGGTTTTGATAACTGCTATGGTATAAAATAAAACAAAGCAAGGCAAAACATGGCACATTGAGGCTGAGAGTTGGTATTTCATATAAGAAACAGCTTCCCTGAAAGAATGACTTAAAAGTAGAGACATGAAATAAGATAGAGGTTAAGTCATGTGTCTGTTGGTTGGCAAAATGTCCCAGGCACAGAGAAAAACAACTGCAAAGATCCTGAGCTATAAGATGACTGGCTTATTTGAGAAAGTCTAGGTGGCCAGTTTGGCTAAACAAACAAAATGGAGGGAGGCTGGTAGAGCAGCAAGGGAGTATAGATCAGAGCATGGAGGGCCTTATAGGGTGTCTGGCTTTTGCTCTGAGATTGGAAACCATTGGAAAACTTTGAGCAGAAGTGTGATCCAATTTGACAGAATTTTCTATAGAATCCCTCTGCCCTCTGTGTGGATAATAGAATAGGAAGGCAAGAGTAGGAGAAGGATGATAGGGTCTTGGACCAACGTCATGACAACAAAAAAAGTAAGAAGTGGTTTTATCCTAAACATTATACCCTGAGAACATTTTGAAAGTAAAACCTACAGGGTTTGGTGATAATTTGGATATAGGATAAGAGATAAAGAAGATTCAAGATTGACTCTAAAAATTTTCACCTAAAGCAACTGGAAAACTATATGGAAGGTTTTTAATTTAAATTGCTTTAGAAATTTCAGAAGACCCTTTAAATGTCTCAAATGGATAAAAAACTGAAGGTAAGAGAACAGTATGCAAGTTGCTTTGGAGGTGAGAGGAGGCATAAAGCTTACAGGTCTGGAGGAAAGAAATAAAGTAGAAACAGATAATGATTGATTCTGCCTGAGGAATTAATTCAAGGTTCTGAGCCAAGAAATGAGAAGGCATTGCTAGAAAAGAAACAGTGTGTCAGGAACTTTCCCAGGAGTCAAATGATAGATTTTCCAAGTCTGGGCTATATTCTGAAAGCCAGAAGTATTTAGCCCAAGATGTGATGACAACTGATAGGATATGGAGGGTTCCAGCAAAAGACATCCAATTACTAATCTCCCAATCAATAGTGGAATGTAGCTACTTAAAGGCATGCAGGATAATGTGCTGGTGATCAAGGGCTCTGGCAACAAGCAGATGAAAATCCTGGCTCTGCCACTTATTATTTATGTGACCCTGGGTAAGGTATGTGACCTTTCTAAGCCTGAGTTCCTTCATCTTTAAAGTGGTGGTCTCAGAATTAAATAAAGTAATGGCTATAAAATGCATAGCACAGTATGTGTCACAGAATAAATTCCAATATGTTATCTGTATCATCACCGGTTCTCAAAGATGCATCTGAGATCCGAGTAGGAGTGAGATTTCAATTATCAGGGCCCAGTAGGCCAAACAGAGCAGAGAGCACGCAAATCTCCCTTCACTAGCGTGAAAAAGAACAGCTGCTTCCCATATGGAAATAAGATGTTTGGAATTTTTTATGTTATTGCTTTTTTTTTATGAGTCTACTGAGTTGTCACCCAAAAAGGCTAAAACACCTCTGATGTAAATGTCATGGTTTTTCACTTCTTGGATGAATTTGAGATTAATGTGTGTTAAAAGAATTGCCTTCAAGCAATAGAAATGTGGTTATAATTTTTTAATCAAAGTTGTTATTGAAGTATAAATTTTATGATTACAATTAAGTAGAAATATGAATACAAATCAGAAGGTAAAATTAAAAAATGGTGAGCTGTATTGTTGTAGAATATAATTGTTTTTATTAAAAAGGCTTCATAATGCTATACTTTGTATTATATATTTAATTACCTATTGTTTTTATAGTTGCATAATTTATATATTGTAATGCTTATATACTTTTATGTGCAACCCTATGTCCACAGCAAAATGCCTGAAAACTATATACCAAAATATTAAGACCAGTTATGCCTTGGTGGTTATGATTATTTTTCATTTAAATATATTTCTGAATTTTTCTGTGGTTTTTATAATATAATTTTATCAAAAGTAAAAGCTGTGTTCAGAACTAGTCAGAATAAGAAATATTCTTCTGGACAATCTTATTTATAAATGGCAAAATATTGAGCTCCTAGTTGAATACTTACAGATAAGTTTTATTTCTCAAAGTAGAACAATTTAGGTCTCTGAGACAGAGAAAGAGCCTTGGAAGGTGCTTGCTGGAAAAATATTAGTAAAGGCTACTAATTAAGTATTCACCTTGTTAAATCTCTATTCATTTATTTACACATGTTAAATAAGGGTCAAAAGTGGCCCTAAATTACAAGTAAATGAGATCTAACTATTAAATAAGAGCAACTGACTAATTAAATGTTGACCCATTTGGTATGGTTTGAGTTATTCTGTTTCTTACTTCCTTTCAAATTAAAAAAAATCTCTAAGTTCCTTAGAAAATTAATTTAATAATGACTATTAAATTATCTGACCAAGTCAATGTTATTCCTAATATTTTTTTAATAATCTGAATAACTTTCTATAAGACTTTCTTTCACTTTCATCTACAGATTGTCAAGTGATTTAGCCAATCTCTCGAGCACCCTCTGGTAATTTCTGGGTAGGGGCAATTAACGGAAATTATACAACTACTGTGATGCATGGATCCCCTGTGCATCTCTTGAAGCTGTATGCAAAGATGTTCTTTCCATGTAAACCTCACAGAGCTTAGGTGCATATTAAATTTCAGATAATGGTGACTATCTGAAAAACCTACCCTATTTACTTGTTCTGCTAAATAAAACAACTTAGCCTTTAGCAACTGGCATCTGCTCTAAATGTCTGTGGAAACACATATGAGAATTTTCTAATGTTGGATTTTACTCAGATTGATTCTTCATATTACCTCTAGCTAGCAAGAAAACTTCTCATTTAATAACCTACAAGTTTCATGAAAATTTGTTGTTTAATATATCTCAGAGATACCATACAGAACTGAAAAGCCTTAGGAATAAGATGCTATTGGGGTTCTACGTACAGGCCCTGAACATATTAAAATGCTTCGTGGATGCCTATGAGCATGACATGAAATCACAAAAAGGCAGAGGCCATTATGTCCAAGGAAAGTTTATCCTCATAAATTTTAGTAAAAGTCATGGATGCTAATTAAGGCCAACTCTTAGGGCCAAGTGTAGTTGGCCTTCATCAATCCACCTGATTCAGTACAGATGTTTCCTAAGGGAAACTGGAGGCATGTAATTTGTTCTCACAGGATTTGAATTCTGCCTTATTTATTTATGATAGATCTTTGGGTCTAGAGGTTACATAAGCACATGTTTATAATGTCATTAATTGACCACATAATTTATCTATTACTGAACATGCAAATAATTTTTAGGGACTATTTTAATAAAAATTTTTTAAAAGATGTCTTAATGATATAAAATGTAAGCACTCCAAATGGCTGAAATTGGATCATGTAGGAATTTTAGAAATCACATTATTTTGCATTTCTAGCTTTGGAGACAAGCCACAGTTGGAGAACTTTGTTCAGGAAGAATTACCAATGCTGACTCTGCCATGAATAACGCAATCCACATTCTTTCCTCAGAGTTTTAATAGTTTTTGGCAAGGAGAAGAAGATGATGAAGAACACAGCTCAGGAAGTGACCTAGCTGAGACAGGTGAGAAATATCCTTGAAAGAGAAGTGGGTACTTGTTCTACTTAAATCTAGTAATAGAATGCTAGATAATGCAGGCTTATGTGAGGACTTATCTTACAAACAAGATGTTTTGGTTCCAGGATGATGTAAAGTTTAAATAATAACAGTAACATTCCATTATTATTTAAAAAATTCTATTTCCATAGTTGTAATTGATTTAGAGCTCATAATTTCAGAGCAGTGGGTCCCCAGGAAGAACTGTATGCAAGAAATGGGGCATTTCGCTGTTTAGAAAATCAATAAAGAGGGACGCAAGCCTGGGCTTGAATAAAATTCCACAATCCAACAAACTCCTTTTCTTTACCATCCTGCTATCCTCTGTGGAGATCCAAAAATTTAGGATTTTTGACTCAGTGCCTGTAAATAAAAATGTAAAATAATAAAGTTTAAAGGTATTTTTTCCTCTTAAAACTGAGGAAAAACAAAATGAATGTTACCTTTATAGCTGTTGTCTGCAGAGGTTACTCCTATAATCCAATGCATACAACCCAATACCACTCAAAATATCCTTGGAGACTCCTTTTCAGAATTGCATTATGGATCCATTATAACCAGATAGTGAAGGGCTCTCTCTCACACGCTCTCTCTCTCTCTTTCTCTTTCTCTCTCTCTCCATTCTTCCCTTTTTCCTTTCTTCCTTCTTCCCTTCCTCCCTCCCTTCCTTCTACAACACTGAAATAGTCTTTCTCCCATAATTTTTTTTAAATGAATCTAGGCTTCTTCCATAAATTAATTCTTTCTTCAACACATGGCTATTCACCACTAGAGAATAACCAAAAAAAAAAATGTGCTTCAGATATAAAAGGAAATTCCATAACGACAGTGAGGGCGTCTTTATGGTAGTCACATCACCATCAAGCTGTGTTAAAACTGAATGGAACAGAACTGATTTGGAGGTGTGTTGCAAAGTTGAATCGATTACTTTACAGTTCAATCTCATAAGTCTCATAGATACTAGGGGCTCAATCTTTTTTTTTTTTTTTTGAACTAAACAGCTGATCCTGGAAGTCTCACTCACTACATTTATGGGCAAAAAGAAAATCAGACAAAAGTAACCCTCATGCTTTGTGTTTATGACATTTGTCATTCTTTTTTTTTTTTTTAATGATAAGAAAATAACGTATTTACAAAGAGATTAGGACAGAGAAAATTAAGATTCTGTATAAAATAACCAGGAAGGTTATTAGATGACCAGACAAGCCACATGGATGATTATGATAGGTAGAGACATGGCACTGTGGCCATACTCTGGCTGGCTAGCTTTGGAGGCAGTGAGGCATAGTGGTGAAGGGCATTCTCTAAAGGGCTATACTCAGCCCTAGCTACATGATCTGGAAAAAAATCCTCTGTGCTTTTTCTTATTTATAGAGTGGGGATAATAACAACATGGACTCATAGAGTTTTGAAAGCCTCATGAGATAATACACATGAAGCAGAAAGTAGAAGAAAAGTCATGTGGAGGAGAGAATCTTTATCTGGTGTCTCTAAATAAAATAGGTCATACTTATAAGGCATTAGTCTCTGCTCTGGGTCTCATTTTACGTTTCTTTTGTTTCTTAAGTAGCACCTTCTAGATGAGGACAGATATTTTTAAAAACAACTAAAACAAAAATGTAGAAACTGTATATTCAAGATGAACAACATACAAAGCAGAATAATAGCATTTATGTATCTTTCATTTAAGTATCTGAACACATTTTATGATTTAGTCTTTTTCTTGGCAGTTCTAGTTAGTTCATAAAAATACTAACAAGTTTTTGACACTAACAAGTGTTTGTGAAATTCAAATGATTCAATGAGTGCTGGTATCTAAATTGTATCTAAATTATATAAAAGGCTTCAAATAATGTCTTAAAGTAGAACTCTAATTCACATACATCACAACAAAGATGATGATAGCTATCATTAATTGAGAGTCTATAATATGCCAGACACTGTTCTTTGCACTTTACATGAACTATTTTATTTAGCTTTCTCAATATCCCTATGAGCCAGATACTACTTTTATTCTATAATGTAAGGAAGCTTTGGCCAAGATTACATGGGCGTTACGGACAGAGCTGGGATTTGACATAGACTGAGATTCCCAAAGCATGCATTTCCCAATCCTTCCTGAATAGTGTTCTATACACTATGCATATTGCTTCCCTATGGGCCATGCTCGTTTAAGTTGATTGAGGGAAATCAAACAATCTATTATAAGACTATGTGCCAATAACTTTTACTACTGATTTCTCTTTGTTTATTGCAGCTCTGGTACAAAAAGGTGCAGCAGAGGCATACCTCATTATTATTATAAAGACATTAATGCCTGAGGCAGAAGTAATTACTTCATGAAGTAAGAATCTTCCTTGTATAGTCAGTCATTATTCACATTTACACTCCAGCATAACTCCAACGGGGACATTCCCCTACTTTGTGGCCTTTCTTGTAGCTTCCCAGGGTTCTTTCCTGAATTGCACCAGTTTTGAAATTGCTATAGCTAATTGTCTAGGAGATTTTTGTATTCAAGAAAACACCAGGAATGACATCCTAAAACAAAACATCATAACCTTTGTTGTCTGTTCCCCTGGAGATGATTAATGGAGACATGACTAAATACACTTGCTGACTACAAAAGCAAATTAGGGGGAAAATGGCCATTAAGCAGAAATACCAGAGAACCCTCCAGGGCGACCTGCTTTATGATTTGCTAGAAAAAGGCATTGATGCCAATGTTCAAAAACTCATGGTGATTTAGAAAATTACCTCATGGTAGTTTAATCATGATGTAAATGAAGTTTTAGAAAGTACTTCAGAAAACTCTCTCTTTCAGTCTTGTCAGTGTGCTAGTAATATGTGATTTGATGCCTATGTTCGATGTGTTATTAGTATATGATTTGATGCCTCAACCAACCCTTTTTGAGATAAGGACATACAAATTATAGATCACAAGTACATAACTACTACATCTATTGAAATATATAACTATATTTCAGGTACTAATATGGAATACAGGGTTATTAAAGAATGTTGTTAGAGTCCATGGGGCCCATATATTATATGTATGTAAATATATTGACAATAAGTTGGTTATGTTTTTGCTACTACTTCTTTTAGCTGGAGCAATTTTCAAAATATAAAACAGCTACAGAAACCATATGGATATATTTATACTGAACACAGCCATTGGGTTTTAGTGTAGAAGACTGACATATTTATTTTTTAAAGTATTGCAAAATTAATAAAATAAATAAACACATTATGAAAACAGAACATATTGCTGCACATTATTTTTTATGACATTTTATAAATTTGGGTGTAGAAAATTTTAAATTTAATTTAGGACATGTTACTGTGGATGATACAATATTTAAGCTTAGTTCTCTCATCTGTAAAGTTGAGATAATAAGTATAAAAAATAAATGACAGGATATAAGTAAAATATTTAGCAGAGTGTAAACAACTTAATAGATGCTGAATAATGTTACCTATTGTGTTTTTGGCTTAATATGGCTCTTTTCTAGAAAGATTCTATCATTAATAAATTTTGCTAAAATAAATTAACATTAGTATGGTACAGAATTCATTTTGTTTGGTTCTTAACTATATTAAGAACAGATATTTTAAGTAGAAGAAAAAGATTTTTTAAAAAATCTAGAAATAATTGAAATAACATGTTCATCCCTCATTGGGAGGGTAGATAAATTGCCTAAACATATAATAAAAGACAAAATGACTGAATTTCGATATACATATCTTGTGTTATATAATTATGTTGGATTAGCTGATGGCAGGTAGGCTTGCTCAACTTGTAACAGAATAAACACAAGCGAATAGCACACATTTAAATTTAAAAATTAGCACAAAACTATATCTTGACAGCCACTCTGGTGTGCCCAATCTAATAAGATAGAATTTAGATGAATGGGCTATGGACAGTAATTATAGGCAAACTTGTTTTGAATAAACTCACTTTAGATGAAATGCCCAGCAAGGATAAATATACCATCTTACATTTGAATTTAGTGTTTGATGTCAGTAATTATAGGATGGATCAATCTGGCTCATCAGCTAGTAGGAGTTAGAAAACAAATAACAAAATAGCTTCAAAAGAAAACATTATCTCACCTACAAATATGTTGCATAATAGGATATCTTTCAATCTGGTTAATTCTTTAGTTCAGTACTATCAAGAACCAAAGTTTCTGCAGCACATGCATTAAATGGAATACTATGCAGCAAAAAAAGGATCAGATGGATAGCAGACTGGACATTGTAATACTGCAGTATTGAGATAATACTAAAAATGTTTCTTAAGTACACATGGAAATATATGTGCAGTTGTGTATATACAAGATATTCAAATATGTGTGTATATATATACATATATCCTATATGACTAAAAAATAATTTGCTGATTAAAAGACTAGAAGGGAATACATACTAAAATAAAAATATGTTATATGACATAGTTAGGTTATGGATGAATTAAAAACAAAAATATAAGGGAAACTTGGATCAGAAGTAGAAAATTCAGCACAGTATAAACTGGGGTGTCCCTGATGTGAGTGAGCTCCATTTGTATTGGAGCTCTAACAGAACCCCTTTCCTCAGAATTTGCCTCCTTTCAGAGAGACTCAAAGTTGACACCAGCTTCCCGGGCCTATCCTAATCCTGATCCTTATCTAAACCCAGAGCTTTTGAAGCTCTCTCAGTTTATGGTTTATAAGCATGCATTTTTAGAAAACACAAAGTTGAAAATATTGACATCAAAAGTTTTATAATATTTTTAAAGCTGTAGAAGAATGTCTGATTGCCAGTTTAACTATAAAAAGGAGAAAAAATGCTTAAGAAATAATTCCTCTATGGTTATGCATAGTATTTATTCTTTGCTGAAGCATTACTACTACTACTACTACTACTACTACTACTACTACTACTATTATTCTTAATGCAGTCTCATTTACTTATCAGTTAATGGAGGCAGAAAGGCCAATATTAAAAATAATGACCTATCTATCACTCACAAGAGCCAAACGAAGAACTTTACATTGCATGAGTTATTATCATTGTTTCTTTGCTAATATGGAAAAATGGTGGTTACTTGAAATCTTTCAAAAGTAACAGATAAATTGAAGCAACTGCCTATCTATCCATACTTGTGTGGAAACAGTACAATCTAAAGTCTATAGTATAAAGAAGTGTCACCAATATCACAGGTGTGCCTGGATTATTTTTAGCTGCTTACAAAACTTAAGTTAAATGGCAAAGAAATTTTTTATAAAGCTCCTTTTTCACAGTCTAGTCACATCTATTAAACTTTACCTTATGTTAAATGAATTTTGTTCTCAAGTTATTTAAGAGCCCACATTATCTTACATAATAACTTTAGAAATACATCCTGAACCGAGAGCCTCCTTGGGTACATGCGTTATGTTGCGGGAAACATAAAGAAAACAAAAAAGCTTTGATTAAGAGAAAAACTACCACGTGAACTAAAATGAAATAAAACAAAAGGGCTGTAATTGGGGGGAAAAAAGAGAGACCATAAACTGGTTATTTTTTTGCTAATTTCAGACATGTATCGAATACTCACGTTCTATAAAGCTCTATGTCAGGCATTTTATAACGACATGGTAATGTATAAAACGATTTCATTTTCTGCCTCAGTGAGTTCAATTTCGTTATAAAGAGTAAAAGTAATCCTTATGGTGTAGATTTTTCCAACATTAATACTAAGGTAAATTATTTTCCACTAGCTGTGAAATCCTTATATTGTTTTTATATGAAAACATTTTTAAAGACAATCGAAACTTCTTTCTGGGATTGAAAAAAGAACAGGCAGAAAGATTTCAACTACCAGCATTTCCTACTAGATTAAGGGCTTCTCTACTTTGCTGGTCAGCTCCAAAGTTTGAATTGTTTTGTTTTTAAAAGTAGCAAGTTGGTTATTTATTCAGTCACTAAAAGTTAGATTGAATGTCTTTGTAACACTCTTAGTCGCAAGTATGTAGAACAGGTTCAGAAACACTTAAAGAGATAAAACCTGAATAATTTCAATGGCCCCATATATTTAGCCAATCTAATTTCTCAAAGCCCCCAACACGAAATAATCTCTGTGTTTTCTCTTCTCATGACAGAACTTTCATTTCTATATTTTTAATCTAATCTGCTTTCCCAACCTGAAATTTTCTTTTTCCTCTTAACATTCATTTAGATCGTGCTTAATCTTTAAAGGCCAATAAAATCCCTGCCTATTATATGAAGACATACTACAGTAAATTGCGCTGGCGTTTCCCTTCTGTTTCTGTCTGTCTCTGTCTCTGTCTCTGTCTCTGTCTCTGTCTCTCTTTCTCATTCGTTTGACTTATCTGGGAGGAGTATTCATGTTGCCCCCTCCAGTTCAATGGCCATCAACATTGTCTGTACACTACATTCGTTAGGGGGGGGGGTGAGGAGTGATATTTGGGTCCCATTCCAGAACAAATGAATCATAAGGCTGGATTTAACCTGGGTATTGCTATCTCTAAAAATTTTCCTATGTGATTTTGATGCAGAGTGAAATTGAGAAATCAGTTAGCTTAGAATAAAATGAACTCAAAGCAGTTTGTTACCCATAAAGGGCTTTACTTGAGACCTTTCATTTTTACTCTTTCTTTTTTTTTTTTTGCCATATGTGTGACAGAATATGCATATTTTGGATACATAAATTCAGATGTCAGAGCACATTCAGGTCCCCAAAAGTGAATTAGTTTCACCTCACACACCAGCTCCAACCAATTGATAGTTCCTTCTTACACATCATGTTGGGAAGGATTCAGAGGACTCTTTGGTTTCAGAAATAAAATGTGTGACAATCCAAGCCTACTGGACATACGGGTGGAGGAACAGGGAAGACTTGACATTAATAGTATTTTTTATTCCAGATCTGGAAGAGATCCCTTATCATATAAGTGAATAAACTGAGCTCCTTATGGATTAAACTTAAAAATGAGGTAGAACTTGAATCCAGTTTCCAGCCATCTCAAAGAGTAAATTTTTAAAGTTCACTTGATTATAAACTCCTTTGTGCTCTAGGCCAACCTCAAGTGCTTTGGTGTTCTAAACGTCTCAGTTCTCAGTTCTTTTGGCCTCATACAACTGAATGCTCCACAGTGCACAGAATAGACACCAACGAAACTCAGTTGGCCTGAGTGATGAACAGTTCCTCTGCCTTTGTGTTTATAGCTTTCACAGGTGCTATTGTCCTATAAAAATGCCAAATTAAAAAAAAAAAAAGCAGAAAACAAATAAACAAAAAAACAAGGTCTCAATAAGAAATGAAAGCTGTATTTGAAATAATATAAATCCCAGAAGGCTCCCCCATAAAATTTAGTATTCATATAGTCAGATTGATGTTTGAGATGTGTTTTGAAGGGTGCTGAATATCCTAGAACACCAGCCCCACCTACCATCTTGCAACCTTCAAATCAATCTCTCTCTCTTGCTCTCTTTCTTTCTCTCTGTCTGTGCCCCTCCCTCTCCCTTACACATGTGCAGCACACACAGGCATCCAAACACAGGCCAAAACACTCAGAAATTCTATTTTTATTTAGCAGACACAGTAACCAGAAGTAACAGAAACTCAAAAAATATAAAATACAATGGAAAAAGCCAATATGAACTATTCAATTTAAATGAATACTAAAGCAATTTTTTAGTCAGTATCTGTTTTAATGTGAATTGGGTTATTAGTGGCTTCCCTCTACCCAGCCCACCTCCTTTATTTTCTTTAATTTCAACTGTTTGATGGTACTGAGTGGAAAAGTCACCTTGTCGCCAGTGATTAAGGGTTATTATTAACAAGATTACCAAGGAAAAACTTACATGCCTGGGCTTTTGCTTCTAAGAGATGCACTTTGGGGATGGCAAGATTTTCAACTCAGTTTTCAAGTTCTGTTATTTCGGTTTAGGAAAAATTCAAAACTTATCCTAAGTAAGCAAACTGTCATTCTCACTTTTTATAAATTATTGACAATGAAATTTCCAAATCATAAGTGAGCTATTTTACAAAAACATACTTTTGCATTTAAAAAAATAAAATGAAAATCTAAAACTCAAAGAATATTTCTTCTCTAATTTTCTGTTCTGCTAGGTATTGTGTGTGATCTTTGATATGACTTTGGCAGATGCCCTTCCCTATGTAAAAACAACTGTTTTGTGAACTGTAAATGATGTCTGAATATTCTTTTAAAACAAAAGTGTCTGGATTGATAGTGTCTGGAATTTCTCCAAGTTGCAAATATTTAATGGTTTTTAGCCAGCCAGACCAATGTAATAGCAAATACCTCAAATTTTAAAAAACTAGAAGAAATTGTTTTTAAAAACTTGTAAGCCTGAATAATGCTTGAATGGGTGAAAGGAAATAACACCATGAAAATTCTGCATTTTTGTTGAAGGTAGAATTTTCTGTTCCTATAATCGCAGCCTCTCTAATTCCACTAGCCAATTACGGGGTGTGAGGTAGTAATGCTCTAAAAGGGAAATGCCATTCCATTGACCTCAGAACTAGAGGGAATAGGTAATGGGCTGGATAAACAGCATAAAATAATAAGCATGCACAGTAAGGTAAGGTGAAATGGAAATAGAATGTAATCATAACAACTTTGATCCCCATGCTTTGAATCTGCTGAGCTGTTTTCCACTGTGAGTGAGAATGGCTTTAACTTCCTACTATAGGCACCTACTCAAAGAAATGTTGCTTTCATCAAGCAACTTCTCAAAGCTATGAGCTGTTTTGATGACTTCAGGAAAATTTTCAAATAGATTTCTTCCATACCAACTAATCAATTTATTATTTGAAGAACACACACACGGAGTTTTTGAAACTCCTGTAGCATTTATGTCTGCCCAAGAAACTTATCACTCATTGCCTTAATCATATATTTTATATATGTGTATCTATACACACAAACACACATATCACATTAATTAATTAACTAACCAAACAGATGCTGCTCTCCATAAAGGCAGACAGCAGGCTTAATCATCTCAATATTCATTGTGGGAGCCGGTACAATATTGTATTTAAGAATGTAGATACTAGAGCCAGGCTGGTTCTGCAACTTACTGACTATATAACTTAACCTCTCTGAGTCTTAGTTTTCTCATCACTAGTATAGAGATAGCATAACCTACCTTACAGAATTGTTAAAATATTAAATAATATCTATATTATGTAATATATACATAGTGCTTGGTTATTACTAGTCACTCAAAATTTGATCATTATCATTAACTATAAAATATAAAGGAGAAAGATGAAACAAGATGTTTTAAATGAGCTGATGTATCATTTTGGGCCCTTAAAGGAAATCAGTGTACACTCATATTGGAATAATTTGAATAGAATTGATTTACTAAAAGACTAATAACAAAGATATGAGAGGTACAGGAGCAGTACAAGGGATACTGCAGAGACTTGGAGGGAGAAAGGGAATGGATAGGTCACTGGAGCAAGTGCAGGGCTGAGACTTGTGATGTGCATCCTCATTACTCCTTATTTTTCTCCACTGCCCCATATAATTAATTGTTCCTTATTTGGCATTTTTAACCCACATAATTCTATGTTCTTCTCCTGCCCTCTGATAGACCATCTTCTGATAGACAACCTTCATTTTAATTATCGCTGCTTCAGTTCTTCCCGTATTGCTCACCAAATACATTCTTTGTTTCTTTCTTTGCTCAATATGCAATGAATGACTGTTATCTCCTGATTGAGCCTTTCTCTGAAGTATTCAGCCACCACCCCTTATCACTCCTTGTTACCGATAGAAAATGGGCCATTTCTGAAATCACCATTTCTAACATTCCACTTTCTAACCACAACCTATCGTGACTCTAGCTTTCTTACTCAACCTGGTAAGATTTACTAGGCAATGTTTACTTCCCTATTTATCAAATTAGTGTATCAGCCCTGTTCTCTGGATATAGATGAATGATAGATCAAAGAATAGAAATACATAAATATACTTTAGGGGCAGCAACGAAATCTTTTTCTTGGAAATTTAGAAAATATAAATGAGCAAATGTAAACAGAGATGAGTGGGGGTTTCACTGAGTTATTTCATGGACCTCTCCTACAATTTCCATTAGTTTCTGCTCTGCATTTTCTAGGCCTTGGTTATAGTTCTTTTCTTTAATGTTTAAGGGAGTCAGGGTTAGTTTTTTGGTGTGAAACGAAAAACAAAACAAAACTAAACAACAGATTCATGTCAACACTATAAATCTTAATCTACAAATGTCAAAACTATTGACTATCATTTTTTTCATCCATTAATCTCCTCTCTTACTATCCCTTCTTTCAATTTGGATTCCATAGTCCATAACTATAACTATTGTCCAGAAAATATCCTTATCGTCTTTGTCATCTCTCCAACAAAATCCCAATCATTCACTTTCTCCAGCTTAGCATCCATGAAACTGCGGCTTGCTGAAGAAATTTCACACAAGTGGCCAAATTCTGCTGCCAGAGTATGTTTCAATTTTGCCAAAACCTTTTTCTTCCCACTCTGAACAAAAACTAAATCCTATGGCTCCTCATTGGATTATTCCAGCATCACAGAGAATCTTAGGATCAATTCTCAATCCATTCTAATTCATTGTTCATAAAATATCTAACTTGAGTTTTGTAAAATATAACATCAGTTATTCCACTAACTTGCATAAAATTGTTTAACGACAATCTTTTGCTGTGAGAAAAAAAAAAATCAAACTCCTGATTATCACTGAAGGGAGCTGCCTGACCTTGTTCCTTAAAATAGCAACCTATTCCAACACCAGTTTCTCTCTTCCTTAATTCATTCTGGGAGCACACTACCCTTTTTTTTTAATCATGCAAAAGGCAAATATTGCCACCACAGGGCCTTTGCATATGCTGTCCCCGTTCCAGAAACACTCTAGTTTTCCTCCTTTGTGAATGGTTGACTCCTTTTTATTAGATTCTTGCTTAAATGTGCTCTTCTCTGACCACTTAATCTGAAGTCATCCTCCTCCTTTCACTACTCTCTCCTCAACACTCTATTCTTTTTCTTTATAGTTTAATTACTTGCTATGGTCTCTGCTACATTCTATGTGAGGTCAGGAACAATTTTTTTTTCTGTTTATCCTTTTATATCCCAAGTACAGTACTTGATACATAACAGATGATCAATAAATATTAAATTAGTAAATGAAGCTTTAGCTATAAGATAGTAGGTAATAGGGAGTCATGTGTAGCTTTTGCACTAGGAAATTATCTGCTATATCACTAATTTAGGCAGAGTAATTTAGTAACATGCAAAAATAAATTAAAAGTTAAGTAGAGAGAAGTGAAATGATTTCTTTCAATTAAATAAAATTAATAACTTCCATGGTTACCTTTGTATAGAGTTTAAGTGATCTGAACTTTCCTCTTTTCAATTACATATTTTTCTCCGAAATTTCCTCCTCTCTTTGATTATTTTCCTCATGTCTTGCATGCAATTCGAGTTGCTATCTCCTCTAAATGCTCTTATCCAGTTATAGATAACTCAGCTGTTTATAACTCAGCTAAAGTAGGCTGAAAAATAGAAAACATATTGCTAACTATTAAGAAGAGCAAATGCCTAAAGGAATAAACACAAAGAATATAAAAAGTGCAACTTAAAAGCTATCGGTATCCAAACTGCTCACTTTAGCTCCCTGCTGAGTGTATAACCTCTGGCTCACCCTAACTCTTGCCTAGAATTGCCTCCACTCAACCTCCAAAGCGCTGACACAGCGCACTGTCTTTGGTAGAACTCTCATTTCCTAGATCTCTGCATTCCCAGGTACTAGTGTCCTTGCCCTGATTCTCCATATTTTAAAGGAGTCTGCTCTGATCTTCCCTTGGTTGTCCTTTCATATGGAGTGAGAAATCTGCTGGACCAAGAAAACCTGCGCATCCAGAGGCTATAACCTCCTGTCGCCATTTTTAAACCACACTCCAGAAATCAAGCACTCTGGCATAAGTGTCAAAGGCCCACTTCCAGAGGCCTCGCAGAACCCTTCCTCTTCCCCAGGTCTGCCCTGTTATGGCAGATCATGCTCTAGACTGTATACACCTCTAGGCCTGAGGTGTGGCTACGGGTCAGCTGCTTAAAGGTGGACAGGTAGGCTGGAGTGTCCATATAAATGTGTGTAATTACTTCTATTACTGTAGGACAGATTGGGATAGAATAAGAAGGTAGGAACATATTTAATAAGAGCAGCTAAAATATTTTTATTATTATCAGGTATAAAACAAATATTTTAGATTAAAAATAAACAATCATTTAATGTTACACATTATGGGAATAAAAAGAAAAATTTAAACTCATATATACAAAATTTGGAAATAACCATTTTTTATTGTGATATACCTATATTCTCTAAATCAAATGAGGTTTTGCCCTACTTAGTAAGGTCTATATACAGAGTTCCACATATGTAAGGAAGTGACCTACACTCTAGTTGGACGGTTAGGAGATAAGAAACCCACATACAGATGGTTGGGTAGTATCCAACAAAAATAAGCCATTTGCTTTACTTCTCAGTACTGAAGAAAAATGAGCAAAAATATTAAAAGGCAAAGATAAACAGGCCTTGCTGAATCGTCCAAGACTGACTCCATTTAGGTCTAGGTCATTGGATATATCAGTGTGGTTTTAATTACATTGTTTTCTAGTGAGCATTATGGGTGTGTACCTTTCCAGTTTCAATTACAGTATTTTATAAAATTTTTCAACTGCCTGAGTTACAGTGAGCCACACTCTTCAGCATTAAGTCAAACAGAACTCCACCTAATTTCAATGGGAATATTTTAAGAGGATAAACTGAATACTTGTACTTAATATCTTGGAAGGCAATCTGTGAATTAAAACATAGCTTTTGAAAGAAATGTCCTGTGTTTGGTTAATTTATTTACTTTAAAATGATAATGGCATGTAGGTATATAAGCAAAGCACGCTGCTTGGGAGGACTGTACTATCTCTACTATCTAAGCTATCTGAATAGATACACAGTTCATCAAAAACATTAAATAATGGGGCCACAGTTCAGGGGCTAATTTAATTATTGCCTCTCTACTATTTTCTAGATATGGGTTAGCGTGTATGTTTCTTGTCTCTTTTAGCATAAACAAGTCTCCAGAAGAGTAGTCTAATCTTTTATGGTAACAGAACTAAAATCTTCAGAAATTTATATTTTCATGTGCATACTAGGTAAGGGTATTTATATGAATGGTAAGTTTAATAATCAAACATGAAAACTTTCAACCATTATAAAAATTACATACATAACAGGAGAGTTATTTTTCATTAGAAGAAAAAGCAATAAAGGATATTATTTGACAAGTCAACATTTTAAACTATTTCTAGTGCAAAACAACATGAAAAAGAAATTAGATTTCATAGAAATTCAACAAACTCATCAAACCTTCAGTTATTGGTGAACCATTATGTTATATGGAAACTAAGATTTAGGAAGATGGAAATAATTTATCAGAAATTTATAATCATATTGCTTGGACTTCATTCTGTGTATTTATTTTTGGTGACTAGAAGCTCTGAAACATAGTGGGTTCGACTGTCGACATTTCTCTAGTGTTTATGTAGGTTGACTAAAATAATGAGAGTGATTTATTGTTTTTGGACAGGATTCTGATTTTAAAAGAGATTCAATTGACCCAGTTGTGGCTAACATTACAGAGTATAAGAATTTTCAGAAAAAAGCAACTACGAGACTCTTTAAAAAATTTGTCACATCAAATTATATATGAAATCATTTAATTATATGAATTTTATTATAAAATACATAATTTATGATGATAATGTTACTATTAGTAAACATTTGGGGGTTAATGAAATGAATTAGGATAAAATCATAGAAAAGCTAAGTTAGGATAAAACCATAGAGAAGCTAAATTCTTAAAGTATTGAAGAATTCTTTTATAATAAAAAATCTAGTTTACTTGTAGTCATTTGTTCTTCAAAATGCTTAGAGACATAGAGTATTAAATACTGGTTCTAATTTAGGGTACTATTGGGATAGAACAGAATGTTCTCTATATTTTGTTGTTATTGAGAAAGGAAATACATTTACCCAGGTTATTTTACCTGGGTATTTGTGAAGAACCACGTATATGGACATCCAAAATATCCAGTTGTTCGGAGTCCTACAAAATAATGTATCTTCCTTACCACATCCATTCAGATACCCAGATATCATCTGGGTATTTTATAGTAAACATTACCCTTCTCATGAAATTATCTAGGTTGATTTGTACTTTCACTCAAACATGAACATCCCAAGAAAGAGTAGAGATTGGTTTCCTTTGCTGATTTATTTCTCTACAATTGCATTCCTTTATTGATTGTGTTTTCACTTCATTTAAACTTAGAATATGGGTCAGATTTGTGCACACAGTTGTTAGTGGCACATTGTTAACAGCGGCGAGATAAAGCTGCCAGTGCCATAACAAGAATATTTTATTAATTGTCCATTCTGGGCACCAGCCCAAAGTAAAACCAACAGGACAAATGGCCCGTTGCCATTGCTTTCAAAAGATTGTAGTACTGTTCTCTCTCCAACATTGGCTCAGTTCCCACTCTTTAATTGATCTGAGAGAGCCTGACACTATTATTTTTCTAATTTTCTTGTTTTGGGGTTGCCTAATGGATTTCCTCCCGTCTCCCTCCACTAATATCACATTATTCTCATTATGCTATTGCATGTAATTTATACAAATTCTTAGTTTTCCTGCCTTGTTTTCATCTCCTTAATATCAAATTTTAAGGTTAACCTATTCTTAGCTTCTTTTTTATTATTTCATTTCTCTCCCTTTCTCTCTCTCTCTCGCTCTATACACGCGCATGCGCGCGCACACACACACGCTAGATTAGATAGATGATAGATAGATAGATAGATAGATAGATAGATAGATAGATAGATAATAGATAGCATGAGTTTCATATACAAGAGACAAAAAGAGAGAAAACGAGAGAGGAATAGGAAGAGGAAGAGGGAGGGAAGAAGACAGAAATTTATGTCTTTTAGTCAAAAACTTAATTTTTTGCTAAAATGGGTTCAAATCACAGAGTAAAAACATTTGACTGAGAACATATTGAATTTTAACATTACCCTGAGAGCTTTATCAGCCAAAGCAATAGAGTGTAACATTATAATGACGGCACACTGAAGTAAGAAAATATTCATAAAGGTATTTTTTCAGGCCTTTTGCATTACAACATAAATTTCATTGTATTTTTTCAGAGGATTTCAAGCTTTTAGAAACTGTTGTCTTTTTGATTAGGCAACTTAAAACTAATAGTTAATTTTAATGTCTTGAATAGACGCTGAGCAAGGTAAAAACCAGTTCTTATTAACTTTATGACAATTTATTCTGAACAATGTTATATCATGGTATGTCAACATGGCCATAAAAATGTGCAATGAAATCTATATCAACTATAAATTGAAATGTAAATAACCATAATATTTTACCTACATGAAAAATTCCATATATAAATAGCATTAATTATTGTCTCATATAGTAAAGAGCTGTGCTTATAATAGAGAACTTTGTTAAGCTCTCAAATTAAAAAAAATGCCATTATTTAAATGCCATATGGTACTCATTTATTTTAAGACAATTGTAAACTCTTATTAATTTAACCATTATCTAGTGGGAGGGGGGGAAAAAACCCTCAATTGGTCTGGTCAAATATAAATCACAAAAAAAGGTTTTTCAGTGTCCTGCTGAAATGTGATAACACATAGATCTATAACAAGATCTAAATAACACGATATTGTCAGGTTTTTTTTTAAAAGAATAACTTAATTTTACTAATGAGAATTACTAATGGCCTTCACATGGAATATTTTATAAAGAGGAACTAACTCTACCAACACATGTTCTTGAAACACTCAGAAAATAATTTCATTTTGGTGTAAAAAGAAAATTCGTGGTAGGTAAGTGGCAATTTTTCTCATAACCAAGCATTTTAAGGTATATCCAGAATAGAATCTCATGTTCTTTTAACAGCCAATGAGAAGTCCATGGTCCTAGGGGGGCAGAAATGTTTGTAATTGACTTAGTTATACTTTTGATACTAATATATCAGCTACCAATATGTATGCCAAATATGTTTCAATAACAATACAAAGATCAGGAATTTTTTATTTGCATGCATGCATGCAATAAAAATGTAATTCTTGTGATAATTTGGAAATTCCTGAATTAATAATATCCTTACTTGAAAATAATACACTCTAAATTTATAAACCCAAATGATTGAGAATATTAATAAAAGCACCACTCAACATTGCTACACATGAGTAAATATGTGTATAAGTTAATAAGATTTAGTGTCTTAGTCATTATTCTAAAATATTCCTCATTATGCTATAGTCAAAATTCACATATATGGCCAAAATAATTACCTAAGAGACTCATATATTCCGAGCATACAAGAGAATTTTAGAAATTTCCTAAATCCTACTCAAATGACAATATTTTCCAAAGTAATTCATTTTGAAATAATTTTTACATATAATTTTTTCTATTGTGGGTCTTCAGGCTTCTGTGAAATCTTAATATAAATTGTTATGATGCCAAGTGATGTAATAAATATCCTTTGAAGGATTTCTTTGAATTATTCCTGGTGTATCTATCAGGTACAGCTCTATTCAGATTCTGACATTCCTCAGGGATCACATTAGGTATTTAAGGCCCAAACTGTCCATAGTACATGGAAGGAGACACTAGAACATTAACTAAATATCTGTGGGAGTGCTCGAGTGAGTTCCAACAATTTTTAAGGGAAAAAATATGGCCCTCTCCGAAGGCATCCCTTTGAACCACTTCCTTGGTAACATAGGATGACAACTTAAAAGAGAAAGATAGAAGTGTGACTTTGAAATCTTCATGAGAAAATATCAGTAATGCTTTTCACACATCTATGGCCCCAAAATGAATAAAATCTCATTTGAGCATCTATTACTTAAAAGAGTGAAGTTTACAATTTTCTGAATCTGTTTTAAAGTGCCTCTTTAGGATGTAACATAGCTTTTCACATTTTTGTTTATTTTTTAAGTCTTAGTCGATGCATCTTCACTTTGGTGATCCTTACTGAAAAAAAATTTAAAAAGCTTTGAAGAAACACTAAAGAAGTTTAACTATAGTTTTCCAAGAAATAAAAAAGATATTTTAACTAAATATCTCTTTATTTAAACTAAGGATCTTTTTACAGGTGCAAACTATAGTGATCAACTTATTTTCTTCAAGCTTTTTCTCACGAGGGTCGCTTTGAAAAAATACCTCAAAATCTCCTAGCATTCAATCCCATAGGGGAAATGCCTTCTCAGAAAAAAATGGAAGAAATTCTCTATTTGAAATGAGAACCATATAATGACATCAGTTGGGCTTTTTTGTTTGCCAGTGATAGATGTAAAATTCAGGCTAACCTTAACACAAAAGGGAACTTATTGGTTCTAGTAAGCTGAGGACCCTAAGGCAGCTCACAGACTTAACAGACTGGCTGCAACAATCTGTCTCCAAAGAGCTTCTCATTCTCTCTCTCATTCTCATTCATTCTCTCCCTCTCTCTTACTCTCTCTCTCTCTCTCTCTCTCTTTCTCTCCCTCCCTTCCCATCCCCATCCCCATCTCCTCTCACTCTTTCAAATCTTATTCTGTCTTTGCTCATATTACACTCTCCTCGAGGAAATAAAAAGGTGTCTATGGATTATGGTTCTGGAAGTCCCAATTTAAGATCTCAGGGGAGGGGAAGGATAGCCATTATTTCCCAATGTCAGTGTAACAATTCTAAGGATAAATTTTGATTTGCCTTACTTGTGTCACAGGCCCATTTCTTGACACTATCATTATTATTAGAGAGATGAAACTCTGTGATTACCCAAAAGTAGATCATTTGTGGCTAAAAGATAGGGTCTTCCAAGAGAAGAAATGCTGGCCAAAAACAATAGCTACCACATACCATTATTACAATTTAACAAGTGTCCTTTTGCCAAAAAGCTCAAAACTAAACATATTGCTCCTCTGCAGTAATAATAGTATTATCCCAGATTCCTTTTGTATCAAAGTTCCTGTTTGTTTTTAGTGGGTTTTGTGTGTGTGTGAAAATAAATAATTATTCTTTTTCTTAACCATGTTTTAAGACTATAAATCATTTCAGTATCTGTTTGGAGGTAGGTAATTTATAAAATACAAAAAAAGGTAACAGATTAAATGCAACTGGGTTTCCAGCAGATCAAAGCATTATCTATTTTATAAAAGTTAAATGAAGCATAGTAGTTTTATCTTAGCAAATGTGGATGGCTATTCAAGCAAAGAATTGGCCTAAAAATATCAGGTACCCTACAGTCTATTTCCACTACCCACTGGGTGAGTTAAACAGTAATCAAACTAGGCTTGGCTGTAAGTTTAATTGTTAATGTCATATTAAAGTAATTCCTTGATGTGATTTAGTTTTTTTGCTTCTGGAAATGCTTGAGCTAATTTAAAATCTATATATGACTGAGCATGTGAGCATGGCCAGTGACCTAATATTATGAGATGCTGCTAAGTCATAATTAGTTTTCAGAGAATGCGCTGAGGAAAAAGGTATAAGTCATTACATCTTAAAAATTATAATTAATATTGGCTTTAGAATGTCATATTCTTGGTGGAGTTTTGTCAGTGGATAGCTAAGATGTTAACTGTAAACAGAGATTAATGGTTGCCTATAAGGTTATTTTAAAGCCCTATGAGGATATGCTTGAAGGTATCAACTGAACTCTTTGCTTTCTATAAAAATGTTTTTCAACTTAGCTTACCACTGTTATAGGACCTAGTGTATGAAAACATATGACCTCTATAGGATGTCTGCCAAACCACTCACTTAGGAATTAGAGACAGGGTATAACACATTTATCATTTGCTGCCTACAGTGAAAAGTAAAATAATATGATATCTCAACTTTATCAGAAATAAGTTGTGTTCCACTTGTTTGAGCCACCCCCAAAATCCCAGGAGCAATCTCAGGAATCTATCTATCTCCAAAATTCTTGCTGGGCTTCTCAAGCCTCCATGCTTTTAGAATCTCTCTTGATTGTCCAACTTTTGCAATAACTGTCAGGTGATACCAAAGCAAAATATCTGTCCTGAACTTTCTATAGAGTATCTTTTCATTTCACTAAGAGATCCTGCAATTCTACTCAAAATCTTTCATTATCTCTCAAGAACCAGCTAGAGGATAATTTTGAATTTGAAAAGGGGGATGCCTCAGGTGGTATAGTGAGTTGATATTAGGATATAAAGTTCTAATCCCTGGAATTTTAAAATGTTACCTTATTTAGGACAAGGGTCTTCACAGATGAAATTAAATTAAGGATCTTGAAATGACATTATTCCGAATATTTTGGATATGTCCTAAATTCAGCGACGAATGTCCTTTAAAGAGACAAACAGAGAAGAGACGTATGTAGAAGAGGAGGAGGCAAAGTGACTATGGAGACAGGTACTGGAATGAAGTGATAACAAGCCTGGCACTATCAGAAACTGGAAGAGACAAGGAATAGAAGCTCCTCTATAGCCTCTGGAGGAAGCACGACCCTGATGACACCTGGATTTGGACCTCTGGCCACCAGAACTGTGAAAGAATATATTTCTGTTGTTTTAAGCCACATAGTTTGTGACAATTTATCACACCAATCACAGGAAACTAATATAGGTGGGAACATGTGCCATTAAACCACTGTGGCCAGAGAGAATTTTTCTTTCAATCTCACTGTATATGTATATTTGAGGAGAATGGGAGATTTTTAAATCTTGAACTACGGGTCTTGACCTTGGATTTAGGAAATTGTCTGGGATTTTGAGAAAGCGGGGAGTTAGTTAGACTTTTTACAACTAAATGTAGTCTAATTATAGGTTACAGAACATTTTCTAATAAACAGAAATGCATGGGAAAGCTCCTTCCTAGAGGGATCTGTCAATCTTCTTAATACCTTGGAAGACAATTTTTTAATCTTTGGTAAGACAAAGGAATTTTCTTTCTCCTCTTGCTAAAGACTTGAGATATGGAGGACTTCTTCCTTGTGGTCCACCTTAGCATGCTTTCTTCACCTCCTTTGCACAATTACACTGTATTACAATATCTGCACATTTATAAGTCTTCCTTATTATACCACTAACTCTCTGAGGTCTACAACTTATTCATTTTTGCATCCTAGTACAGTGCCTGATAAACAGTAGGTGTTCGATAAATGTTTTGTGACTACATATATTAATAAATGAATGACTCCAAAATTGAAGATTTTTTTTTTCTTTTAAGATTTGGTAGCATAACTTGATAATACTCTTGAATCTCATAGAACCTCTGGAAAGTACATTTGGTTTTAACTCTCTAGTAGCTTTTTCCCAATATATCCCTATGTACTGAGAATTTCCTTGATTTAATTTACTGAAGTCTCTTTTCATTCATTCATTTGATTATCCAAACAACTATGAAGATTTCTGGCCAGAGCTGGTCCTTTGTGTGTAGTTATGCCAGGTCTGATTACACACTCCTCCCTAGGCCTGTCCTTCCAGCTTACTCTGCAACCCTGTATCTACCCCAAGGACACCGGATAGGAGAGTCTGACCACAATGACAACAATCCCGTCTTTTGGCAATCTTTTCTTTTGGCTATAGTGGTTAAATTCTGTTTATCTGTATAGCCAAGGTTCATTGCCAGCATGATTGACAATTTTTAGAAAAGAAGTTTAAAGAAAAGAAAAAGAAAAAAATGAGGAAGAAGAGAAGTTGTTTTTGAGATAAGTCTTTGGTTCTTTTCCCAGTTTTCTAAGTCAGTCCAGGCTGTCGGTCCAACCCCACTTTGTACACTTAAGATAACCAACTGTCTTCTGACTGAATGAATCGATTTCTAGAAAATAAGATGACCAAGCTTATTTTTAAAGCTTATACTTGATAAAACTGAGGAGGAATTCAAGAGACTTACCCAAGGTGTTTCCAATATCTACATGCAAAGCTAGCACCAGGACCTAGATACCCACACTCTGAGTTCACTTTTTGTTATACTTTTTTTGTGTGTGCCATTTATTACATAGTTTGTTTTTATGAAAATGATAGATGATTATAATAAAAATAAGCTCACATATTACACAAAGGTAAAAATGTAACTCTTAGATGAAATCTAAAATAAACATTCCAAGTGATATATTTTCAGGTATTTCTCTCTGCATCTACACAATATATGCGATTTTACACAAATATGATGACATTCTACTTGCTGTTCTATAATCTGCTATTTTTTCTCAACAGTATGTCATAAAGTTTCTGTCCATGTCATTAAACATGTCTAATTAATTACTCCTAACGGCTACATGGTATTTCACTATACATTTAGACAATATTTTAATTTACTATCCTCATTATTAAGATTTGGATTATTCCCCCAAATTTTGACTCTTAAAATCATTAAATATTATAAACCTGTCTCATGATGTGCTCTGAATCAATTCAACTGATTATACCAACCATTATGACAGTGAGAAGCTGTTTGATTACTTTCTTTTCTCCTACATGGACATGGCCTGTGGTCAGAGTGCCTGTTTTGTGGCCTTGGGCAACTCACTAAACCACTCTGTACCTCAGTTTCATTTGTACATGAGCATAGTAATACTTGGTTATAGGATGACAGTGAAGATTTAAAAAAAAACTATTATAAACATATTGAGTGTGACTTAGCATATGATATTCAACAAACATTATCTAGGAGGAAGAGTGAGGAGACTCAATTTATGTGGTTACAGTCTCAACACCAAAGGATCAACTGATATCTGAGTAAAAGTATCCTTTTATGAAGAAATTAAACACATAGACTCAGATACGGATAGCTAAAACTGACTAAAATATGTAAATTTGGTAACATTTATGCTAGATTATTAATTTCTCTTTCTCTTACATGAGGGCAAAAACTGTCTTTTTGTTTACTATTATGTCCTTAATACTTAACAAACTGCTTGGCTGATAATAAAAATCATCATAATAATATAAATGTAATAAGTATAGTAACATTTACAGAATTTACAGAAACTTATGAAGCTCTTGGAAGTTCAGGGAAGAGTCTTTGCAACATGAGCAGTGCAGGTCAAGAAAGTAAATAACTTTAACCTATAACTCATCATGTTACACAGTGACAGCTGGGAGCCCGACCTAACACAGTATGAGAACTCAAAAGTCTCTTGACTTGGTCGTGCTGCCCATACTCTCTCATTTCTCTAGGAGTTTCTTCTAAGCAGATCCCCATCTAACTCACTGGATTGTGGAATTCTATTGAACTTTGAGGGCTCACTGGAATAACGACTGGAAAAGCCAAAAAAAGTCTCAATTTCTTAGAAAAAGAAAGTATAATCTGGTAACAGTGACTAAACAAGGATGCTTCTTTAAATCACACCGTTATTATTCTAAAAATAAATTAAAAAAATAAACAAATAAAACTGTTTATACTTAACTTCAACACAAATCACTAATACAACTATAAGAACACCTAAGAAACACAAATAAAATAGAAATTACAACTATAGAACCCCTGGATGTACATATAAGCTTTCCAAATTGAATTTAGGGGCCCTAAAATCTTCTGAAAATATTACATCATAGCTTTGATCTTCATGATATTTTATTGCTGCACTAAACAAATAGATATTCTTTGAGTGGAAAATACCATTTCCAATATTGAGATGAAATATTAAATTCAAATAGAAGTCTCCTATCTTTAAAGATAATTTGTCAATTTTAGAAGTCGTTTTGGTTTAACTATCATTTAGAAAAGAACTTATTCATAATCGGTCTTTCAACTGATGATATTACATAGTTTTCTAATACTAAATTAATCTCAGATAATCTATATAATATTTAGTAAAAAATATGTCCAATACTATATCTGGACCTTTCAGTAAAAATACTTTTTTCAACTTTTCTCTTCTACTTACAACTTCTTATTTCTTTGTGTCTCAGTCTTCTTTCATCTATGTCTTTACTTTTGCTCAAATTCTTATTGCTGTATTATCCAGAGAAGCTGAGTGACTGTTATGTATTATTTTTAAGAACAAATTTCCTTATCACTTGAAGATTATATGGTTCTGTCGAAACACAAATGTATAAAAGTTTGCTATTTCAAAAGCTTTATTTCATTTATTTCAATTTATATTTGTTGAGTTAATGATTTATACAGATTGAAGAAAATTTTAACATCCATAAATGCATCATATAGAAAAATCGCTCATTTAAATAATAGATACTAATATAAAATCAATATGTATACTAGGTTAAATCACGTAAAATTTTCACTATTCCTACAAAATTGCAGTTTGATGTAGTTCACCCTAATATGTATATGTTCTACAAAAAAACTTTTTCAATAATGATTATTAAATCAAACATTTGTTTATGCAAAATATAATTGTACAAACTTGTAAATGAATTGTTTACTTAATATACTTCATGTAAAAATTATTTCCCATTGAATCCCAATTAATATATTAAAACTTAACTTTCCAGATGGTGAAATATAAATGCTGAATAATGAAGATAATAAAATTGACTATTTAGATTGAACATATAATTTTATTTTAGTAAACAAAAGTTTAATATGCCATAGGTTGTATCAATGACAGTTTAAAGAACTCTCTTCTTGACAATATTTTAATGATGTTATAAGAATTAATTTACTTGAATTAAACATTTTATTTCAATAAAGTAAGTTTAATATTGGAGAACAAAATGTGTTTATACCAATGCATAATATAATTGTTAAACAGCAATTTTTATAGAATTCTACATTGAAGTGAAATGGTATCAACAAGAAAATCAATTGTCTATAAAAGACTATTCACCCAATCTACTAATTACTATAAGGTAAATAAATAATGACTCTTGTAGATGTTAACCTTATGGAGGCAAATTGCTTTATCTCCTACAGGCCATATTGATAGATGATAAAAAAAATTAGGAGATAAAATTTAAACCCTAATTCTAATTTTTAAAATAAAGTATGAAAAAAATTCAAAAAATAACAGCCATGGAGAAGAAAAAAGTAATTATTAAACTATCATTGATATTTTTGATAAAAGACAAAATATTTTTAAACTCTGGTGCCAAAATTAATAACCAAAGGATATGTTTGAAACAAAGACTCCACAAATTCACAGTAACAACAAAAATATTAAATATTTAAGAACAAACTTATGTAAGACATATGTAAGACCTGTAATAAAAGCGTTAGTATCTCTCTGAGAAGAAACTTCAAATAAACAGAGAGATATATTGTTTTAAGATTAATATCAAACTACCCAATCTCATCCTTAATTTTATAAAAATTCCACATCAAAACAGCAATAGATTATTTTTTATTAATAAAATAATTTTATATTTTATATTGAATAAAAATTTAGAATAGTCAAAAGCTCATAAAAGAAAGACTAACCAGAGAGAATCAAGTATTAAAAATATTATGAAACTAGAGTAAATCAAAAAGTGTGATATTGGTGAACTCAAAGAAGTAGATGTGTCCTAAAGAAAAGAGAAAAACAAAACCCTCCTCAGCTAAATCCTATAGAGACAATGAGATATATAACTATGCGTGTGAGCATTACATATATCTGGGTGAAATTTATGTATGCAAAGGAAGCACATAAGTCAACACGAGAGCTGATAAATGATGTCAAGAATATTGGCAAGACTTTTGGATTAAGAAAAAAATCATCATTTATCTTCTTTTTGTAGTTAATGCTAAAACAAATTCCAGATGGAATGACTTGCCCAATGTAAAAAAGGAAACCTTTTTAAAGTATAAAATTTTTAAAGTATAAAAATCGTTTTAAAAAAATCAAAAGATTTAACAATTCATAAGCAGAATTAAATGGTAAATAGAGTTTGTACAGAGCCTCTTTAAATAACTATTGCTTATATTTTAATATTTGGTAAACTATTGATTATTACTTATTACTTTTCTTTTTTTATATTATTTCTGGATACGGTCTCCTGTTTTTTTTCTATATAAACTTCAGAACTGTATTGTTTTAAAATATGATCCTATTAGTATTTTTATTGGGGGTTGCATGAAATGTATTAACTTTATCTTGGGAGAATTGACATATAATGGTGATTCTGCTTCTCAAAAACCACTTCTTGAATTCTTCTTTTGTGTTCTTCAGTAATCATCTCATTTTGTTATCTGTGTTTAACTTGTGGTTTATCCCTAGGTTTTGTCTTTTTTCTTGATATCTTATATGTGATCTTTGATCATTTCTTCTAAGTAGTTATTCTTTCAAAAATTCATTTCACAAATACTCATCAAGCATAGACTAGGTTCCATTATTGTTCTAGCAACCAGGGATACAAAAGTGAATAGAGCAGACCAGCAATCTCTGATTTCAAGTTTATGTCATGGTGGGGAAGATAGAAAATCATCAAGATTTATAATAACAGTATGTTAGTACCTAAGTATAAGTATGCTAAGTAAAAGGAAGGGCTAAAGAGGAAAATAACAAACAGAAGGGTAAAAAGTGTCAAGGCATGATTTGAAATTTTGAAATTTTAGGTAGAATGGCCAGGATAGTTTTCACTAAAATGACATTTAACAAAGGCCATAATGAAAAATTCGAACCAACTCACATGGTTAACTGCGGTAACATATTCCACTAAAAGAAAGAATAAGACATAAGCTCCGAGGCAGAACATGCCTGATGTGCTCTGGAATACAGAAAGAGTGGGGTGTGCTGGGAGATGAGTAGTAGCCAGGGGAATACTTTGAAAAGAGGGAGGTTGCAGTTCTCCTTGTGTAAATTGTATGTATGCTTTTTAATTGGATTTCATATATTTGTATTTTTTTGAAGTGTGAATTGATATGTTTGCATGTGTTATAATCAGTTGAGTTAACCAGAGGATCTATTTTTTGATTTTATGACAGCAGTGCTATTGATTCAAGCTAATAGTTCAGGTGATGGAAATTATAACATGCCATTTCTAAAACCTGCCAAAAGTGTTTTAAAATACAAACCTTTCCACTTCCAACAGTTCAGAAAAACAGACTTTAACAATAAAATGATGAGTCTAGAAAGGATATCTCTATGAAACAATCAATGAGGTCCAATTGATCTACAAAGGAATAATTGTAGCATAGCACACTCAAATCTAAGACCTTGACTATTCTCTTCTCTTTTCCTATCTGTTTTGGTTTGCCCTCTCCCTTACTTGAGAACTGAGCTTTCTGAGCTGGGCTACGTACCCTTGTTCATTGTCATATATATCTCAGTAGTTCACAGGTGATTGTCTTGTTTCTTGGAAAGAGAAGACAGGCTTGTCTAACTGTCAAGCTGGTAAACTCTCACAGTTCCACAGAGTGTAAGCTGAAAGAAAATCTCCTTGCATCAGTCCTTCTCTAGCCAACAGTAACATAATGGAGAATGTGTAAATAGTTGGCTAGACTGATTGTTACAGAGGTTGAAGCAAAACAAGAAGAGCTTTCACTCAGATAATGGAATCTGCACTCTATATGCAAATGCCCTGTTCTGGGGCTTTTCATACTTCAGTGTGCACAAGTCTCCAAATGTGCTCACACAGCACACACTTGCCTTAAGGGCTTTCAAGTGGCTACCAAAGGAGTTCAATTTCACTGGCTTTGGGTAACCTTTGCTTCAAAGCAAAAGCTCAGCTTTAGAGCTAGATTATTCTGGGGGAAGTTCTTTGATTGCCTTTGACCCCTCCTTTACTGGACTCTCCCAAATAGGTTTAATTCTAGCTCTAGCAGGTCTTGGTAAACCAACTAAACATTAGGGATCTAAAATACAATATGCAGGTAATTATATATTACTGCAAGCAGTACACTGAGGAATGATCATATCATCTTAGAAAGCATATACTATTTGAGTGGTAACAATAAAAAATGCATAAAAATACAGAGAGGGAAGCAAATGATGCCAGGTTGGACCTTTGTGTTGCCAATCGTTTTATAAGTAAGAATTTGACATGAGAGATTGTGATAGGAACTTTCAAATGTCATGTGTTTCTTTCTTATATTACTAAATTGATGCTGATAAAGTGTCCAATTTGTTTAAATATGAACTACAATAAAATTTATCAGCAGCATAAGATTCTGACTCTCAATTCTTTAAAGGCAGAGGTCTAAATTTAACATGATGGCATGTTTCTTTTCTATCCTCTAGTTGTATTAGCAAATGACAAGAGATAAATGCTACCCTTATTATAGTTAATATTATATGTGTATTTTCTTTAGATTATTGAACATGAAAATATTTGTTGCTTAATTCTAGGGATTTTGCAAGTGTTTTATAAAATATTATTAGATTTTTTTATATGTAGTTATAGAAATCTTGAGGTGGTGTTTATATAATAGAAAATATTCTATTGTAAAGAAAATATTTCATTAATCAAATGTTTCCAAGAATGCAGTTGTAAATATCTGGGGGAAAAAATATCCAGATGGCTAAGAACATACTAAAATAATAAGATGTAGAGTTTATGATGAAGCTAATTTTTCAAATATTAAATTTGTACCACCTAAATATATTAAATGTAAAACAATTAGTTTTATTCCTTAAGTGATTAAATAAATATTTAATAAGTTTCTACCATGTACCAGATACTAGCACAGTACCAAAGAACTAATGACCTGAGCCACAATATGTTCCTCTCTGTTTCTCCATATTACACGTAGGATTTCTTCATTTATGCCTTCCAGTGCATTCCCTTTGCTGTTTGGAATTTCCATTGAATTTTTAATTATAATATTTATATTTTTTATTTAAGAAAAATCTATCTGGTTCTTTTTCTTCTGTCCTATTTTTCAAGTATATATATTTTATTATTTCTTGTTTATTTAAAAGGTGTACCTGTGATTTTTGTAATTTCTTATGTTACATAAAATATCTATTAATTCCTGTATTTGAATGCCCTGGGCTTCAAATTATTTATCCTTATAGCTCTCATGCAATGATATTTGTTGTTCATTTGGCTTTTAACTTTTTAATTGTGAGTTCATGTTTGACTGAACTTAATCTGTATGTATCCTGAGAATTCAAATGAAGAAGGTTTTTCTCCAAAGAGAAACTGTGTTTGCTTTTTTTGGGAGCCAAGGGATATTACTAGACCAGGGCCACACTGATGAACTTTGAGGGTTTTGGTTTAACAAGAAATCTCAGGATTACATTTCCTAATCTAAGGTAGTCGCAGGGTTAGTCGGGTCTCTTAACACTCTACTTGTCTTGAAAGTTGTCCTTCATTATTTTCAGCACTGCATTACAAAGTATAGTTCTTGTAACTTATCTAGTATGTAGTTATATTATCGGAGGAAAGTCCCTTAAATTATCTTGTCTAGTATTTTTTTGGAAGCAATACTTCATTAATTATAATTTCTTCTTAAGCAAAAAAAAAAAAAAAAAAAAAAAAATTAGTTTATATCAAATTTCAGTGTCAAATAAAACACTGTTTATCCATGGATAGATATATATTTTTTAATTTTAAAAAGTAAGTTTTTAAAATTGAAAAATTCTACCTGAGAATTTTGGAATTAAAAAAACATAGACTCTTAAATTTTCAGGTGAACAACACTTTATCTGAGAGTTCCTGCTGGAGTTTATAAGCAATTACAAAAATGTAATTCTCTACCTTTTTGTTCTCTGTTGTTTAATAGCATAAGCACTGGCCACATGTGGCTATTAAGCACTTAATGCATGTGCAGTCTGAACTAAGACATGTCTCAAGTAGGAAATATGCACAAGATTTTGAAGACTTGTTACAGAGAAAAGAGTATGTCTATCATTAATAATTTTATATTGATTATATGTTAAAATAATATTTTGGATATACTGAGTTAAATAGAATACATTCTAAAAATTAAGTTCACCTGTTTGTACTTTTTAATTTAAAAATGTTAATAATTTATTTGTACTTTTTAATTAAAAAATTAAATTTAACTAAAAAGTTAAGTATGATTTTCACACATAATATTTTTACAAGAAAGCACAGTAAATCTATCATTTAAAAATTTCCAACAAAATTAGTTTTTTTTAAAAATTGTCTTTAAATATAAAACAAAAGGTAACTGTAAAACTATTATGGAATTGATACTAGTTACATAAGAGATGCTATATACATATCTTAAGAAGTGCCCTTAATTTTTATAAAATTTATTTTTTCATAGTGTATGTCTTGCTTTCTAGGTATTAAGAAATAACTTTTTAAAAAGAGCTATGGTTACTAAGGTAAAACCCCGGCTAGTCTTTATTACATCAAAATATCTACTTCTAAGAAAAGCTTAGAAATCCACTGTGAGAATTCCAGTAATTTCACAGAAAACCCACTGAGCAAGAGAAAGCCAATCTCTTAAGAAAATGTATTACTGTTTCTTTTCCTTTCCTTTCCAATTTTTTTTTTTTTTTTTTTTTTTAGCTGTAGAGTTAAAATATATAAATCTTTGACAGGGAGTCATGAATTGTGTTATCGTTACTGTTCCATGATGCCCAACAGCCAAAATATTTCCTCCATCTTCCATAGACTCTCTCTTCTTGGGGAGTCACTGTAAATGTGACTCTGAAATCTAATTATAACTTCTGTTTCTTAACCTACAGAGAACAAAACTGGAATTCTTTCACTGTCCTTTGTAGTTTTCAACAGTAACATAAAAGTCTTCTATGGGACTTTATAAGTCTGATGCTCTGCCCAGTGAATTTCAGAAATGTTTCCATTTATAAATTAGCCAATACTGTGACAATTTTTTAAGTTCATCTCTACAGATTTGGGGAGTTTTTGAAAATAAGTTGTGATACTTAAAATTTCTGTGAATTAGGAGATATCATGCAAGGTAAATCTAGTATTCCATTCGACTGAGAATTATAGGGGTTTATTGTTGTTAATTTTATTTTATCTCTTTGAAGGTCATCTGCCTTTACTAGTTTTCCCATGGTCTAGCCTAGACCAAATGTGTTAACTGATTTGGAGTTATCTTTTAGTAGCTTTAGCAAAAATAATTCATCTTTTTACTGTTCTAGGAAATTTAAAACCTATAAATTTGCCTATTAAACTTAATTCTAGTTTTTATGAAAATCTACTGGCATATTCTTTTTAAATTACTTATGGAAATTTTAAAGGTAAGACAGTTTTTGGCATTTAAATAAACTTTCTATATCGAATATTGTGATCATCTTACTTGCAATTATAATGGGTTACCTTAAATTTCAAGGGAGTGACTTCGGTGGTAGAAATCTCCCTCTCTTCCTGTGATGATTTTGGATGTGAGGCTAGAAGAAAAATGACAAATAGAATGCTTCTCTGTAGTGTAAAAGTTCCAGAGGAAACATATAGGGGAAAGAAAAGGAAGAAGAGAAGAAAAGAAGGAAGGGAGGAAGTGCAACTAGGGTCAGACATTGAACATCATCACCTATCAGAAATAAAGGTCCTCCTGAGTCCTTTGTAGAAATAATGGTTCATACAGAGTCTGAAATCTCCATCAGTTTACATTAAGAGGGCATTCTGTGCTTATATATTTTGCTCTCCTTGTAATAAAAAAAAAAGAATGGTGCTTATAAATTTTGAAACCTAACAGAATATATCTGAACATGTATAATTTTTTCCACTTAGTAAAACCTTTAAAACTTTTCACTGTATCTCAACATCAAAATTTGAAATACATGTAATTTAAAATACAAAGATTTTTGTTATTGCTAAAGAACTGTGACTAATAATTTGATAAATTATGAAATCATTAATAAACAGAAAAATACATGTAGATATTCTGTCGAAAACAGGAGAAACACAACATAATTGTTGAAAAATATTTTTAGAAAAATAGTTTTTAAAATATGGGTATCTAATGTTGTATAAATGTGTATTTTCAAGGAGGTAGAGAAACCAAATGTGTTTAAAAAATCATAATTATGTCTGAGTTTGTTGATGTAACAATGAAGCCCTAAATTGTTGTAGTAATAGGGGGGATGGGAAGATATTGAATTGGGAAGGCATTTCAGAGACATTGCCAGTAAGCTTAGGTTATTAGTAGATGAAGAGAACTTAAACATGATATTAAAGAAGGAATTAAGTCAGGCAGTTCAATATTTCATGTAGTGAAAAAAATCTATGTAAGTGGGAGGTTATTATTTAGTCAAAACCTTAATTACATTTTAAATCAATCTTTCATCTGTAAACCCAATGGCTACTACTGGGTACAGAGTCTAAAGGGATGGCTGTATTACTTTGTAGCATATCGATCTATATAAACTGAACTGGCACCAGGTATTTCATACAAATTATAACTACAGCACGTTAATTCTTGCATTTACAAGTGGTCTGGAAGATAAAGCATTTAATGAGTCAGCAAAACTGGTTTGTAGACTTAGAGCTTCTCTGACAGTATATATAACTTTAAGAATCGTTGTCTATAATGATCTTCAAGAACCATCTTCTACAGCAATATCTGTGAATGAGATGATATGTGGTGCTAGTGCCTCTGCTAAAATGCAAATTATTGTGAAGTAACACTGAAACCTTTGTGAACAAATTGCTGTATATGGCTTTTCATTGTTGTAATAATACTTCTGCCTGTTGTGATTTACTCTATTATGAAAGTTCATTTTTAATAAATTGTCTCTTAGAATCTAGATCTCTGTCTCTTGTTCACACACACTCAAACACACAAACACAGACATATCATAACACTTATTCAGTGTTAGTGTTTTCAAACATTTACATTCCAATCTTCATAGAGATTACATGATTTGAATAAGGTTATATTTTAATTGTTTTCAATTATTTAAGTTAAAATACCCCATTACTTGCTTAAACTTAATGTTATAATGGTACAGTTGCATTTCCACAACTTATTTTTTCCTATTTTCCTATTATATTTTTTCCTATTCTATTCATGCATTCTGAATGAATGAATTATAAGTCTAACTCCTCTAAGAACATATATGAAAAAAAGTACTCGCTATTTCTAACTTCTCATTTGTGACATAAGACATAGAGATAGTGGATAAATTTGCAAGTTAACTATAAAAAGTTGCTTGTAAAATTTATAAAATCTAGATAATTTATCATTATGATGCTATGCCTCTTCCAAGCATTTTAATTGATTGAAATGATAACAGCAGTAAAAATGTAGAAGTTTTCATTTTTTCTACATTGCTCATCAAAGAGAAAAACTACTAGGCCAGTATAGCTAGATTGAAGTGAGTGTGGCTAAGTGGTCAGAGATGACAAGTAAGAGGTGGGCTACAGTCAGGTTCTATCATGATCTAGGGCATAGAAAGAAATTTGAATTTTTTTCTATTGAAATGGGAAGGGACCAGAGGGTCATGATAATTGGAATAAAAACACGTTTGTGTTTATTTAGGATTTAGCTAGTTTGTACAAAATGAACCCTAATTCTGTAGTAAGCCACTGATCATATATCTCTAGCTCATGAGAAGAATGGCATGACCCGAGTTACATTTTATAAAAATTCCTCTAGTTCCTTTTGACTAGGAAGGTGAGAGTTAAGAGAAAAATGAAACTAGTTACTCTAGGCTTAGCTTACGGTGGTATTAGAGAAGTAATAAAAATTAGATGTCGATTAGATTTTGAAGAGAGAACAAGCTAGATCAGTTTACACATAAATCACACATATCTACATTATATGTGGATTACATACACGTGAGGTATGGGGGAAAAAGGATCAGTTAAAAATACTACTAAGGTTTTTGGCCTGGAGTAGCTAAGTACATGCTACACTCAGAGAAGGGGATGACTAGAGGAAGAGCAGTTTGCAGTTATCAGTACTATCATATGGTAGTTTTATATGTACATCCACTAAGTAAAGTTGCTCTGATTGTCATGGTTGGGACTATGGTGAGGCAAGTGTGGCACATCCCCTGCGTGTGAAATTTAAGGGTTCCCCCAAACACTCAATAGTCAAGATAAATAATATTTTAGTGCAATATTTTAAAATTCAAAAATTTAAAAATATTTTTAAAAATCAAAAAATTTGCAAAAATTTATCATGAACAAAACATAAAAAATGTAAATGAAGATAGAATCAGTGACAGTGCCATGCATTCATACCAGAATCTGAGGCAAAGGAAAAAAAATGTGCATACATAAAATTAAAAAAATATTATACTGAAATATTAATATTTTAATTTAGTCAATATTAAATAAGCTCAATTTAATATTTAACTGCATATTCACATCATCTTAATCCTGGCCCTGCTGACTGTGAACTTCACAAATACAAAAGGTATCATCTCATAGAAATCTGCATAAGTGGTACTCTAAGAGCTTGGTTGTGCACAGTCTCCATGGCACTTCGTTGTGGCCTGTGTGTACAATAAAAGCTTCCTGAAACAAAAGCAGCATTACTATAGTTTATCCTTTGGACATATATCCTTTCCAAGACCAACTAAAACAAGAGTAGAGCTTGTCATGACATATCTTCTCATATGGTATATATGTATATGTATATATATGTGTGTGTATATATATGAATATGTATGCGTGTATATATATGTGTCTATATATATACATATATACACCAATATTTACACATACACATATTTATTGACCTCTCTGTATCAGACAGTGTGCCAAATGTTTTATGTATATTTTACCTATATGACACTATTGTAAGATAAATGCTTTCATCTAAATAGACAAGAAAGCTGAGACTTGGTAGAAGTTTAAGTCTTTTGACCAAGGTCTTATAATTGATCAGTGGCAGGAGAGAAATACCCAGTCTGATGTGAATAAATTTAAATCTGTGTTCCAAACTGGCATGTTTTTCAAAGTCTTCTCTAAGAGACCAAGAAGAAATTCAACCCAAATAATAATCAGTCTTTTATGTCATTTTGGCATCTATAGATATAAATTAAAAAGCACTTAAATAATCAAGGGATTTTATAATTTCAAATAATAAAGAAAATTATCCATCATGTAAGTGATATCTCAAGGACTATATAATAATATAATCAGAAAATTTTAATCTCCCCAAAGTGTATATACAACCGATACAAAAAACTTGGTGTTCAATAATCATGAGTACTAAGGGAAAAAGCTAGCATATTTCATGCATAATGATAGCATAAATTTTATAAAATAAATACATAAATCAATGGTCTTTATATATATAAAATATAACAAATAACATAATAAAAGAAAATTTGCATAAAGTGACTTGGAATTTACATAACAAGAATTGTACAAGACCACCATAGGTGAATCTACTGAGCAATACAAAAGAACACAAATTGGACATACTCATTAAGTGTTATATGACAATATTTAATATTATAGGGTCAAATTCCTGATTTTAATGTAGTGATTCAACTCTACCACAATTTAATAATTGAGAAATATGGTAGATTTTATAATTGAATCAGAAATTTTAAAAATGTGAAATTAGGCAAAAAATCTAGAAAAACATGACAAGGGTTGTATACTAACAGATACTGAACTTCATTATCTCTAAATCTTTATAATTTCAAAATGTTACATAAATGAAACCATACATTATGTAAACTTTTGAGACTGGCTTTTTTCTCTCAGCATAGTTTGCTTGCAAGTCCTCCAGGCTGTTGTGTGTATCACTAATTCCTTCTTATTACTGAGTAGTTTTATGAATAAAGCTACCATACACATGTGTGTATAGGTTTCCATGTGAATATAAGTTTTCATTTATCTGGGATAAATGCTCAAGTGCACAATTGCTAGGTCACAAGGTAATTGTATGTTTTACCGACTGACTGTACCATTTTACATTCCCACCAGCAATGAATGAGTGATCCAGTTATTTTACATCTTCACCAGCATTTTGGAAATAGAGAACAGAATAGTAATTGACAGGGGTTAGGTACCGGAGTTTGGAAAGTAGGTGTGGGTGTTAAAGAGAAACATGAGGGGTCTGTTCTGAATTTTGACAATAGTAATGGACATACAAACGTACACAGGTGATTAAATTGTATAAAACTAAATACACACAGATACAATAATGAGCATGAGTAGAATTACAGAAATCTGAATAAGTTTAATGAATTATTAAAATTTCAGTTTCCTAGTTGTGATAATAAACTATAGTTTTGCCAGATATAAACAGCATAAAGAATACATGGAATCTTTCTGTATTATTTCTTACAACTGCATGTGAATCTGTAATTATATAAAAACATTTTTAATTAGAAGTGTATTACAAAACCACATTTATTAAAGAAGTGTAGTACTATTGCAGGAGTATATATAGAACATTATGGCACAATACCGAGTCTAAATGGAAAAGGATAATTAAGAAAAAAATGGAATATTCAGTAAAAAAAAAAAAAAAAGCTACTCACCTGAGAATAGCCAATCTGCGCAAAATTGTGTCTCAACATTGTACATTACAAATTCATTACACAAAATAAATTCCTTATGGATTTTATGTGTGTGTGTGTGTGTGTGTGTATGAAGTAAAATATATGTTGAACACTAAAATATGCAAAACTAATTCAGGTGATGATTTAAATATAGATTTACCCTTCATATATTAAAAAATACCAAGCACTAAGAAAATAAATATCTCAATAAAAAGTAGCACAAGAATTAACTGGGTGCTTCATAATTAGAAAATACTCATTTTTATTTGTTATAAAAACAGAAATTAAAATAATTATGAGATTCCATTTTTACTCTTATACATTAAACATAGTAGATTTTATCAGCTCCAATGTGATGAGACTATGGAATATAATGGGTTCACATACTGCTGTGAGTTTATAAGTTAGTATTACTTTTTAAAGGGCCATCTGAAAAGATAGCTCTTAAGACAGGTACATGTGTCGACATAAAGCTTCTGTCTTATTTATCCAATCTGAAGATGTAATATTCTTAAATGACAGAGTTGATTCTAATGGTGAACATTCAGACATCCTAAAAAATAACTTTTATTCCCCAACTAGATGTGAGAAGTCCATATGAATAAGACTTCATTTGGTTTAAATAAGAATTGTAAACATTGCTACTTGTCTTCTAGTCCAAACAAGCAGATCTTTATTTGATAAATATTGCTTACAAAGCACAATAGTATTTATTTAGGGATAGAGAAAATTGTACTAGATCCTATTTTAAATAGCATAAAATAGAATTAAGAAAATAAAATATAGCTACAGCAAATAATTGAAAAATGTCTAACATCACAATACTGAATGTAAAATAATGTGGCAGTATCCTTAAGAAACCTAATACATCTAGAAAAATATTCATAATGTATTGTTAATTTGGAAAGGGTGAAGTGAGGAACAGATTTTTAAAAATGTTTGAAAGCACTACATTAATAAATCATCAATGATTAGCCTTGAATAGTGAGATTGCTGGCAATTTCATTTTCTTCTTTTCATTAATCTATAATTTCTAATTTTTATAACAAAATGCTATTTACATATTTGACAAATATGTAAATTTAAATATGAAAGCTCGAACTTCAAAATATATATACTAATTGATCTCAATTACTTTAATAAGAGATTCAAAATTTCACATAAGATGTCATACACTTTCTTTTTGCTGTTGTTTGTTGACTTTTAATGGAGATAGTTTTCTTTTTAAAATTTTTATCAGTTACATATATTTATAGATAAAAATAGCAGCAAGGGGGGTAACAAATTCCTTTTCCAAAGTCTAACTGAAATGATTAAAGAAAAATAAAAAATGGGCCAGACACTTCATTGGTCTCAAAATTAGGGAATATTGCCAAATATATACACATCAAGGAATTTCTGTCAGATATAGCAGAATTAGTATAAAAAGTGACAGGAATAAGCATATAACTTTACTCCCTGAGAGAGCCATGGAATGATAAATGAAGTTATGTAGAGGAAGTGCTGGTAAATTCCTCCATAATTCTCCAATTTGAAGTGGCACAGGATGAAAGCATTTGCAAGCAATTTGAGGTTGTGGGGTTGCTATATTCACATTCCCTTTTCTGATTTTGAAAGACCAACAGCATATAAAAGCTGTTGTACTTCTTTTCCATCTTTTTTTTTGTCTATGTTTACTTTAACTTGTAAAGTTCAAAGAAGTAGTTAGCTAAAACTTTCTTTTCTGTCTTGAGGTATATCAAAATATCTGACTCTTCACCTACTTTTATACAGTTTATGTTTTTTACAAAATTTTGCAAAGTCTCATATTTAATGACTTTTTTTCTATTTATTTATTTTTAAATGGTTTTGAATCTATCCAGACATGTTAAATGACGACAGTTAGTACTTTTGGGAGACTAGTGAGTCATTATCTGCAGTGTTACATTATAAACAGAACAAAGATAGGAATTACAGCAGATCTCTTGTCAGAATTGTGCAAGCTACAAGTCAATAGAGTGACAACTTTGAAGTGCTGGGAAAAAAAAAATCTGAACCCAGAATTCTATAACCAGAGAAAACAGAGGGAAAATAAAGCCTTTCCCAAACAAAAACATAAAATTATTACCAGATAACTAATTACTCTGCAAGAAATTTTAAACTAAGTTCTATGGGCAGAAGCAATGTGATATAAAACAGAAACTGAAAGATACACAAAGAAATAAAGATCTTTGGAAATGGCGGAAGTGAAGATAATTATAATAGATATTTTGATTATTCTGGAATATTTTAATATTGTATATTTAATGTAAAAATAATAGCAATATATTTTGGGTTTATAGCATATATAACAGTAAATTGTATGACAACAGTAGCATAAAAGATGAGAGGGAAGAACGGGGATTATAATATTGTAAGATTCTTACTACATCTGAAATAGTGTGATATTTGAAGCTAGTTTCAGAGCTGAATGATTTGGGTTCATTCAGAAATTTAAGAAGAATGCATGAAACTGAGGTTGGGGTGTTTAATATTATAAAGGTAACTATTATACTCTGCTAGGAGTACTTCTTTCTTACTAGTAAACTACAATCATTCATTTTGATTAAAAACATTTTCACTCACTGTTATGTAAAGAATACTAAATTTCAAAAACGATAGTAAATCCTCTCCAGAGGAAATTTAAATTTGTTTATAATCAAGGCTTTAAAATTTTGAACTATTACTTCCCATGTTTTCTTCGCAATTTTACAAAGTTCTGGAGAAGAGGTAAATCAGAAAAGTTTTACCAGGAAAGCAGTCAAAAATCTGTTACAACATATAATGAAAATATCCCCTCAAAAGTCAGACATAATATATATGAGAAATAAGATCACAAGAGATTTCTACTGCTAAAATTTTTGCTATATATTGTGTTCTAAATGTAAATCAAAACAAAACAATAATTAAATATGTGATAAATGAGATTTTAAATTGTATCTATTTTATATTCATTTAATTGTAGAACATTCATATACTGGAACTAGAGTGGTCAGAAAACATTTGAGATATGAGCTTTTGTTTTATCATGAAAAAAACAGAACATTTCTTCCCATGAATAACATAAGGGAATAAAGCCACTTAGCAGCTCAGGGTTATTCATTTTCCTGTTTCCAGAGAATAGAGGTCACTGGTTGAAAAAAAGGCATGGTAGAATTTTTAATCTTCCTGTACTGGGTCCTCACTACTAATGTCTCTGGAAGAAATGAGCTGGAATTCCGCAATTCCAGTCACTATTTCATTGTCTAAGGGGAATTGTAAAGAGAACCCATCAGCAAAACCGGAGACACAAACCTTAACCAAATGAGGATGGCACAGTGTGAGAAAAATTCATTCGCAAAGAGCAAGGATCCTTTCATAGTCTTTTTATTAAGTCAATTTAAAAGTTTATCACTGTCTATTTTGCAATAGAGTTGTGAAAATACATATTTGTCTCCCTTGACAAAGTATTTGATTTTTATTTGTGTCATCCACAGTACTCTAATTGAAGAGTAGGGTTTCAATAAATATTGGTTAATTGAGAATGATTTAATAAAGTAATTTCTTCTAATCTATCCTAAATTCACAAAACATATTTTAGAGAAAACATTTTCAAAGAAAAGCAGGATACAATACATTCTAATTGGTCTCAAGTTAATGCACTATTAACTTAGTTCATTAGGAGGAGAAACTGATTCTTTATTAATTTGAGCTAAAAATGTCTAAATCAGAACTGATATCCAGAACATTTTACTGCATGAAAAATGTCATTCTATTATAATCAAATGTGTTACATGTTCACGTGTGCCAAGTTAGGTCTGCTTCTCTATTTTTATCTGTAAGAATAAAGAAAAACAGGATGGAACACATATTCCAGTAGAAGTTCTCAATCCTAAACAAAGAGAAAACAAATGCTGGAGAAAGCAAAGAGAAATAAAGGAAAGAATTATTTGACTTAAAAAATTCCAGGAAGAATACTTCTGCTTAATTGTATCTATTTGGTGGGACTGCTTGAAAAGTTGGAAGCAGGTTTCTGAACAGAAGCTCTTCAATTAGATCAAGTATTAGGATGTTATCATTAATTCAATTATGAATAAAAGGAAATATTCAAATGGAGTGTTTCATCCATAAAACTTCAATTACAATGAATATATTTATTCTTCAAATAAAGTTTGCTAAAGATATAGCTGCTGATTCCCACATATGTCAAACTTATTTTCAATCATTGGAAAAATTTTAAATGACTTTAATATTATTTATTTTCATTTATTTCTTAATTATCCTTTTTCATTTAGTTTTATTTATTTTTATAATATGTATTCAAAATTGTTTCCTTTACCACATTGTTTGTGCTTCCAAGGTCCTCTGCTAATTTCTTTTGGTACAGTTATGTCTTAGTTAACCACATTGGCGTCTATCCTTTGTTTATATTTTTACAACATAAATTTGATTCTGGTTTCTCCCACTGGGTCAAAAATGTTCCCCTTTTTTCCTTAAATATTTCCAGCATATTTAAGTTCCATTCCCTTCGGACTCCTCTTGTTTTACTCAAATAAACTTTTCCCACATTCAAAAATGAACCAACTGAATTCTTTTACAAACTTAAGCAGTCGTCCAGATAATTTAAAATATTTATTCTTAATTTGGCTTATAATTCTAAATGTTGAATATTTAACTTTTTGAAATTTAATTTATTAGGGCATGAGAGACACTTTTCATACATGTCCACTAACAAAAAATAAAACCATACAAATGTCTTGTGTTGGGTATTTGATAACCCTTTCTAGTTTAGGATAGTTTATGATAACCCTTTCTACTTGTTAATTGTCTAAGATTGATTTATAAGAGGATGATATAGTATTTTGAGAATATTATTTCCTTTATCCATTTGAGTATTTTCTTTCTTTGTCTTGGGTGTTTATGTCTGTATAAGTGTGTGTGTGTGTGTGTGTGTGTGAGAGAGAGAGAGAGAGAGAGAGAGAGAGGATTGTGACTACTGCAGTATCTAGAAATACATAATACTATCTGTGAAAATACAAATTATATGCTTTGTCTTTATCACCCAAAGAATTTCCAGAAGAAACAACTGGAAATTTCATCATCTTGACATTTTAAACAAACAAATTTGATTTACAAAACAAAACAAAACAAAACAAAAAAACCTTTAAGTGAGTAAAATATGTTTAGTATTGGCACATGGCTGGCAGATGCCTGAGAATTTTGTAGTGACTGAGTAACCTACCCAATTTAGCTGCCCTTAGGTGCAATGCTGATGGTACATGTGCTATATTATGGCCATGAATGTTACTCTCCTTATCTGTTCATACGCTGGCAGTAACTTTTCAGTAAACTAGAAAATACAGTAATGTGCTAAGTAGAACTCTTTCCTAGGAGGTATTACATGAGCAAAGTGACAAAAAGTAGGAACTTCTAACAGTAATACCACATACTTTCTATTTCCCCAAATATAATTATTTACCCTTTCTAGTACTCAGACTCCTTATTTGCAAAATGTGTGTGCTGTTCTGCAACTCTAGTGTCAAACTGTACTTTATGAAGTCTCAAGAATGAGTTAAGATGGCTTATAGGCTGCCTTACAGGATAAGAGAAAGCCTTAAGAAGTAGAACCCTGGAGTTTCTGCCCTTAGATCAATTAGATGTATTCTCTGTGGTATTATCTACTATACTATGGATATTTAGGCTCTATATAAGATTTGTTTGAAACAAGGATTTGACAATGAAACATGTTTGAAAACTACCTATTGTCCTTTCCATTTAAAAGTGGATTTTTCTAAGAATTAAATGTAATATGTAAAATTTTAAAAATCATAAATTCTATCATTGCATATTTTAGCTTTTATGTAAGGTTTCCACATTCATCGCCTAATTTAAATGTGTATTGAAAAGGAAGATGGATTCCTACTTTGCAGGTGAGAAATTAGAGGCTCAGAGGTATCACATGACCTACGCCAATGACATGGGGACTGGAATCCAGACCCCCCTTGCAGTGTTTGCTCCATTCCACCTTCTCTCCTGCTGTTGTGTAAGATCTAATCATATAGTTGCCATTACTAATTCTAATTTGGACTCGTTCCTCTAGCAGAATAAATATGGAATGCTATTCTTGTGGTTCATCTTAATTCAAAGTTCATACACTGTTCATAAAGTTTTATAGGAATTCTACAAATAAATGAGATTATCACAAACAGATGTATTTACTCAGCATAACTACAATTAATGAATTTTCAGTCTCAAGTAAAATTCTCTATTTCTTGTTCCAAACATAGCTGAAAGGCTCATGGTAACCACAAGACAAAAAAAGCTAATACACAAAAGATAAAGAGAAAGAAATATAAGAATACCATTAAAGAAAGTCATCAAACCACAAAGAGATCAAGAGAATAAAGTAACATAGATGAATTACAAAAATAGCCAGAAAACCATTAACAAATGGCTATAAGTACATATCTATCAATGACTTAAATGTAAAGAAACTAAATTCTCCAATCAAACAGCTTAAAGTGTCTGAATGAATAGAAAACAATAGCTGCCTACAGGCTGCCTCCAAGAGACTCACTTTAAATTTAAGGTCATATACACACTGAGAGTGAAGAGATAGAAAAAGATGAGAAAAAGATGGAAACCAAAAGACAGCTGGAGTAGCTATAGACAAAATAGACTTTAAAACAAAGACTGTGATAAGAGACAAAGATGGATATTATATAATGATAACAGGCTCAATCCAACAAGATAAAACATTTATAAATATTTATGCACCCAACATAGAAACACCTAAGAATATAAAGAAAATATTTAAAAACCTTAAAAAATATTATAAAGTAATAGAATAATAGTAGAGGACTTTAATATTCAACTTACATCAATGGATAGATCATCCAGATAGAAAATCAATAAGGAGACATAGGCATAAAATGATATATTAAAACAGATCGACCTAACATATACATACAGAACATTCCACCCAAAAGAAACAGGTACATATTCTTCTCAAGGGCACATAGAACATTTTCCAGGATAGATTGTATGTTAGGTACAAAACAAGTCTTAACAAATTTAAGACTGAAATCATGTCAAGCATCTTCTCCAATAACAATGGTAATAAGGTAGGAATTAATTAAATAAATAAAACTGGAAAATTCACAGTAGAGACAAGAAACATGCTACTGAACAACCAGTTGGTCAAAGAAAAATTCAAAAAAATAAAAAAAAAGAAAGAAAGAAAAAATAGCTTGAGACAAACAAAAATGGAAATATATCAAAATTATTGAGATACGGCAAATGTAGTTTTAACAGAGAAGTTCATAGTAATAAATGCCTACTTTAAGAAAAGATAAGTCTCAAATGATCAATGTAACTTTACACCTTAAGGAACTAGAAAATGAAAAACAAAGCTCAAAGTTAGTAGAAAGAAGGAAACAAAGATTAGAACAAAAATAGAAAAAATAGAGACTGAAAAGATAATAGAGAAGATCAATGAAACTAAGACCTGGTTCTCTGCAAAGATAAAATTCTTTGTGAGCCTGACTCACCAAGAAAATAGAAGAGAGGACTCAGAAAAATAAAAACAGAAATGAAACAGACATTACAACTGAAACCTCAGAAACACAAAAGCTCATAGAGACTACTATAAACAATTATACCCAACAATTTGAACAACCTAAAAGAAATGGATAAATTCCTAGAAACATAAAGTCTACCATGACCAAATCATGCTGAAATAGAAAGTTGGAACAGACCAATTGCTAGTACGGAGATTGAGTCTATAATAAAAACCTCCCAATAACAACAATGACAAAAAAAAAAAAAAAAAAAAAAAAAAAAAACCCAGGATCATATGATCAACAGGTCCATAAAAATTATGGTCAACATAAGTAGTCATCAGGGACATGAAAATCTAAATCGCAATGAGATATCTCTTAATAACTGTTAGAATGACTATTACAAAAAGACAATAACAAATGTTAGCCAGAATGTGGAGAAAAGGGAACCCTTTAAGTAAATTTGATTTTTTTTGTTTGCTTATTTCTAAAATAGACAAGAAGCCAAACTTATTTGTCCTTTTAAATATCTTTTTGATTAACTAATAGTAAATGAAAATTGCCTTTTTCTTCTCAGCTTAGAGGTAGCAGAGGAAAAGCAGTATAAAGGTATAGTTGATGTAAAGCTAGATCATGTATTCTGCCTACTATAGCATAATGAAATTGGTGCTGTTTTAGTTTGTCTTCAGTAATTCTGAGACCTCAAAAAATCACAAGTAGCTTCTTTAACATATAGATTCCATTACTGTTCTAAAAAGTTTTTCTTTACTAGTAAAAGAACTTGGTAATATTTCAGGTAGTCTTTTACCAGATGTAGGTCTTTTTCAGTTTTCTAAGGAGAAATAATGTGGTAAAGAATAACTTGGCAAGGAGAGGTGAAGTAATACATTTTATATCATTGGTGTTTTATTTAATTATTATGCTATTGCTTTCTGGATGTAAAGTTTGCTTCTTAGATATATTGTAAACTCTTTGATACCAGGCTTATTAACACAAAATTAACATTTTGTCAATGATTTATTTCTCCTCGTAGAAGTAATGGGTGACTACTGTGGATGACATGAAAATATTCAATGTGCATGAACTATCACCATATTTTATTGAATCAAAGTCACCATCGATTGTAAGACACCCTATCATTTATGTCTTACTAAGAAAAAAAAAAGGAGCTAATTAAATTATGATGTACCGACAATTTTAAACTGTATTCTCGTTTGTCAGATGTCAAAATGTGTAAACTTTATCTTGAAACATCACATCTATTATATAGCCTCTTAATGCTTATATCCAAGTAGGGGCACTGCTAGGGAAGTCAAACAAGAGTACAAATCAGTCCCACAATGACATGAACATCGTTATTAAATTCAATATAGCTAAACAGAAAATAAGCATTAGAAGTTCTTGGCAAATAGTGGTCACCATGTGGGAGAATTCTTAAACAAATTCTATTAATTCCCCCCTAAATTGCCTCACAATTTATTTGGGACTTATAAACATATTGATTGACATCAAAAGAGACTGTTAAAAGGAAAACAAGTTGGGCCACTTGAGAGCCCTGTCAACTCATTTTGTAAGTACTTTTCTTTGGAAGGATATGAAATGATGTCCGGAGGACACATTTCTCACAGTTTACACACTGAGAATTGATATTTAAAAGAAGAGCATTTATTGAAGGGATTTCAGGATGTCTACAAAGGTATGGATCTATCCCTAGTCTAGAAAGATTTGATCCATGTTTATAAATCTCCGATTCTTAAATTTGAAATATCATAATATACATATTTTTAGCTCAGCCCTTTTTGTTCTTAGACAGATTTCATAGCAGCTACAATAGAGAACAGATATAAATTATCATCAAAACTGCTCACTAAACAAACATTACTGATGGACTCCCATGGGACACTGAATGCTTGTAACCAATCTGCAAGGTAATCTTTTACCAACATCTATTTCCTCCCACAAGTTGTACTTATTGAGAGTCAGTTTTGTTTGTTTTCTAAATGGATCATGCTGGTTTCTCTTGCTATTATAATCATACAATTAAATATGTATTATAAAAGCCTATTTGAGTTTGCGTGTGTGTGTGTGTGTGTGTGTGTGTGTGTGAGAGAGAGAGAGAGAGAGACAGAGACAGAGACAGAGACAGAGAGGGAGAGACAGACAGAAAGAGAGAGACAGAGAGAAAGACAGAGAGAGAGAGGAGGAACGTTGGATGCTTTGGAGATATTTGATGAAAGAATCATTAAAAATGCTATCAGATTAGGTACTGGTGGGAAAATTGTGACAAAAAACTGTAAAGATATAGAAAGAGTAATACTCTCAAAAGTAATCATTATTTTGATCAGCTGGTCTCAAACAATGCTAAAAGAGCCTACTGCATTGCCTAGTATTTACCTTATAGATATTAAACTTTTAGTCAAGTCCAATACCAGAGCTTCAATTTAAGTGGTAAATCAGCTACTTAGTTAGTTGCATATCAGGGACTTGACTACAGACTGCGTAACCTTGAAGCCCACAAGGAAATGTAATTAGCCATCTAGGCCCCTTCTCATTGCTCTTCAGAGCGTGAAGCCAGACCTGCAGCAGTTAAACGCCCCATGGTTATAGGCAAAAGTATACGCAGAACTGTGTGGAGAAACATCCTGGGCATATACAGGGGAACGTGGGTGGCACAGACTTTTGTTGAGGCCCTCATCAACAGAGGCCCAGGTCATGGTTTGAGAGGCCCACAGAGGGGCAAGTATAGGAAAAAAGGGAGACCTGGATCCTTGTGGAGCTCATACTCCAGTCAGAGATCTGACTGACATCCTAACAGGCTGGAGAACACTGATTTTACTGGACTCATTGACGACTTTGATATCTTAACTATTACATAAATATATTATATATTACATGAATATTTTATAATGAATATATTAACTATTCATGTTATACTAAAGGTTCAGGTATATGAATGACTCCAGTTGCAGAGAGTGCCTTTGCCTTTCTACTTTGAATTCTCTGAGTATTGTGGACCCAATCCAGACACGTGGTCCATATCAGACTCATTTATCTCAGTCTGATGACTTTTCCATACATAACTCCAGGCACAGTGACTACTAAAACAGCACCCCCAGGAATTTTGTGCCTCAAATCATCCACCTTGCCTTGATTGCAAGAGAAGAGGCTCAGGCTGATATTATTCATAGCCCAGAATATTACTTCCCTCTCATTCACCCAGCCATCCATCTTCATATGTGTAAACACTAATATATATTTCCCCAAGGATCAACTCAGAAGGATTATATATGATCACTCATTTATCCTCAGGAATAAATGAACAAATGATATCAGGTGTAACCCATGACTCTTAATTCATAAAGAGTGACACATATGTGACAGGGAGATAGTAATTATATGTGTAAATTATATCTGCGTTTGAGCACTTGTTACTTAATCTTTTAAAAATTATTCTTATAATTTTTGTAAGGGGAAACATTAACCACATAGCACTTTTAAAACATAATCCAGTGTATAACTGGATGTATGATGATTGTGCATATTCTGAATTTGCCATAGAGATAAACTTTTAATGAAACTTACATAGGTCTTTTCATCCTGTGTTTAGTTACAAACTATATTCTCCTTTCTTAATAGTTTTGTCATTGCACATGTTAATTGTGTATGAGAAGTGCTAGTTGTATATATAATGAAATATATAAATCAAAAATAGATATTATAACATATTAATAATTTAATAGTAATACAGTAATACAATTGCACTGTTTAACTTTGTTATAATAAATGGTAATAGTTATGGAACTCTATCTAAGGTTTTCATTGAAAGAGTGACTATAATTCATATTTCTGGTTTATATTTTAGAAAAATGATTAAAATCTACAAAAGCAGTTCTAATTCTTTTATTTAATTTGCCCAAATTATTGTAACTTAGAAAGCCAGATCACATCATTTAAATGTTTTAAATTCTTCCAAAGAAGGGAAGAAGACCCTTTCAAAAACTTTAAGTATGATGTCTTAAAGTATAAAACACCTTGCTTGTCACGACGTGCTTAGTGCAAACTAGCATACAAATTCAGGTCCTGGCAGAATGATTGATGTATTTACATCAAGCTTCAGAAAATGTTGTGGCAAAGGGCCTATAAGTGTCCTTAGTTTGCCATACACGGAATAATTACCCTTTTGCTTTCATGAATCAGCCTTGGGCCTTAGAAAAATCAAAGGAGAGCATAATCCAGGTTTCTCAAAGAACTATAGCTAATATGAAAATAAATCCTCCGGAACACTGTTTCAAATTATAGCAGTAGCAGCCTAACTATTATGGGGACAATGAAAGGGATTTGAATAAAAGCAAGTGATGAACTTAAGATTCCTTAGTGGGCATTAGGAACAAGTCAGTATGAGAAACCTGGATCAGAAGTGGAAATAATTAGACGTGGTCATTCTATGTCCACTTCTGATAGCCCTGCACTATGTTTTTGACTTAGTGATAAGATGCATGTCTATAGCTTTTGGCTTTTTGAAATTGAAAGTTTTTTCAGTGTCTGATAACAGAATTCTTAACATATAGGGCTTAGACTATATATAGTTTTTATTTTATTTATTTTTAAATATTTTATATTAGTTTTGGGTGTACAATATAGTGGTTAGATATTTATATAATTTACTTAGTGATCCCCCTGATTAGTCTAGTACCTACTTGACACTACCATAATTATTACAATATTTCTATTGACTATATTCCCTATGCTGTACTTCACATCCTCATGATCATTTTGTAACTACCAATTTGTACTTCTTAATCCCGTCACCTTTTTGACCCAGCTCTCTACTTCCCTTCCCATCTAGCAATCACCAGTTTGGTCTCTGTATCTATGAGTCTGTTTTCATTTTGTTCGTTCATTTATTTTGTTCTCTAGATTCCACATATAAGCAAAATCATATGGTATTTGTAGTTCTCTGAATTATTTTTGTTAGATATAATTTCATTTCAGTTAATCATCAAGAGTCTTTTTTATTCTCAGTGAAATTTATTTTCTCAATAGTTTCTGTCCAAGTACAGAATGGTTTAGTAAAGTTTCATCAGCAAATCTTATATAATTAAACTCACCAAGTATACCATGGCTTATGTCAAATTAAGGCTTCCTGAAATAGATTTTCCAAAAGGTATGTTTATAAAAAAATATGTCAACTAAGTAGGAAAGAAAAAGGAATACACTGATATAGAGGGAGACTATGCAGAGAAAGAAAAAAATTACATTATTACATTGGCACAGTTTTCCCCCCAGTTTTGTTCTTCCAAAGACCTGTGTGGACTGGAAGAGACCAAGGTAATCATTGATTCTCTCACCTCTTTTTACACATAGGAAATAGGTGAAAAATACCAAAGCCTGGAAGGTTTATTCTCTCTATAACACTTACCTCGTAACTGGTAGAGACAGGACTAGAATTCAAGCCTCTCGATCCTCATTTATGTATTATTTAGCCTCTTCTGACTCTGGCTCGAATGAGATCTAAGGATCACCTGCATAGAATGCATATTAAGTCATGGAAGAAGATGAGGTCTTTCAGAGAAAATGTAAGAAGTTGAAAGAAAAATATCTGAAGATAAAATCCTAAACAGCACCAACATTCAAAATGCAGGGAGAAGTAGAGACATTTATAAGAGATGGTTAAGAAATAGCGAAGGAATCTATAGGAGAGCCAGGAGAGAACAGAATAAGAATCATGAAAATAAGGAAGAAGGGAATAATGAGAGGAATAATGTACAGTGAGTACAACATCACCAAATGATTCAAGGTCAAGCTGCCTTCTCGAAAGCCTTTGTTCTCTTCTAGGATACCACATTCTCCTGTTTTGTTTGTTTCTGTTTTAACCTTCCTAGCTTTTCTGCCTTTTTTGCTGGTTCTTCTTTCCCTGGTGAGCCTCTAAGTTTTAAAGTGGCTCAGATCTGAGTCTTGGGCTTCCCTCTTCTCTCTCTGTAGTCCCTAAATAACCTAATTCGTTTATTTTTTATTTTTCATTTTGTTGTTTTTGGGTTTTTTTTTTTTTTTTTTTTTGTTTTTTTTTTTTTTTGTTTTTTAGACAAGGCAACCCTTGGTTGACCTCACAGTTTGTAAGGACCTTGTTAGTTTACGATCTCCTCTTTTTTATTTTTTATGCCTACAGCACCTGGTCTTCCTAGGTGGTCTCCCATCCAAGTACTAACCAGGCCTGACCTTGCTTAAGCTTCCGAGATCAGACAGGATCAGGCTTGTTTAGGGTGGCATGGCCATAGACTAAATAAATCTAATTCAATCCCATGACCTTTAATATCCTCCACATGCTGATAACTCCCAAATCTACATCTCCAAGCTCTGTTTCTCCTGAGAAGTCCTGACTTGTATACGCAGTCTTCCTTGACATCTACATATACTTTACAAACTCAGAATGGTCGACTATTAATTCTTACCCCTAAATCTGCTTCTCTTTAAATGTCCTGCATCTCAATGAATGATAACAGATATAGCCTGTTGCTTACACTAAAATCTCAAGTGTATCCCATGATTATTCTTGGTATCTCCAATAGAGTACATCCAACCTAGCACTGTTTATTTTAATTAAAAATCACATCCTGAATGTGTACTTCACTTCTACTTTACTATCACTAGCTTAATCCTAACTTCATTTTCTACCTCCTAGAATAATCCTCCCAGAGTCGTGCAATAATCTCCTAACTGCTTTTTCTATTCATTCTTGATCCTCTATAATGTATTTATTGAAAAAAAGAGGAATCTGATTTAAAACATGAATTGGACCTTATTCCTTCCTATTTAAAATTTTCATGTATTTCTATCTTAATTAAAATTAAAGCCACAATTATGCTTTGGCCAGTACAACCCTACAAGATCTAGCCCCTACCTAATACTTCAGGCCCATCTTGTACTACTTCCCTCTTGCCAATTTTCTTCCAACATCACAGTCTTTTTACATCATTACTGTTCTTTAAATATGATAAACCCAATCCCATCTCAAAACATTTTATCTTGTTTTCTTTAACTTGGAAGATTTTCTTCCTGATCCTTGTCACTCAGATCTTACCATATATGTCACCTAAGAGAGATCTTCACCAAGCAGCCAGGCATTATTTGGTACATTATTCTATTTTAAATCTTTGTACAACATACTACTATATTATCTAATATTTTTTGTTTCCTCTGTCCATTCTCCAAAAATGTAAGCTCTGTGAAAACAAAGTCCTTATCCGATCCCAGAATTGTGCTTGATGTAGAATACATTTTATATATATTGATTGAAATAACAATAAAATATTTTAATTAGGTGGTCACTGGATACTTTAAACAGAATATAGAGTTGGAATACTAGTTGAATATAGTGGAAAAAAGTGGACATATGTTTTCCAGATAACAAAGTTTCTACTCAGTTTTCTGATTGACATTGCATTAGGGCTATGAAAGTGAGCAAGGCGGTCACAGGACTTGTTCAATGGGGAGAAAGTAGTCATTAAAATATAATTATTACGTAATTACCTTATTATAAGTTCTATAGAGAAAATTACAGGGTGCTGTGAAACATATAACCAGGAGATGTAATTAAGTAGATATCAGGGAAGATATTTAAAAAGTGGAATTTACAAGCCATTTAAGGTTCTGAAAAGATAATGATGTATAAGGGATAGAAATACTATATCTGATAGATTATTCTAGTCATTAGAAATATATAGTTCCTTCATTGCAGATAAGAAAAGTAATGTTTGGCTTTCTGATTTAAAACTCAGTCTCATGAGAGCTTAGTAGAAATAAATTCCCTAAAAAAGTCATTGGTGTGGTATTAACTAAAAAAGAAAATTTGAGTACCAAATTTGGATGCCAAATGATAGTCTGTCATGAATGATCCGAACGCTGATTTGCTATTAGACACTGCCTCCCTCTCTCTGTGACAGTTTTCAATCTCAAACATTTTATAAAGGCATTCATTCTTTTATGAAAACATAGAACTTGTACCTTTTATTCTATTTGTTTCTGATAAAATTATTTTTTATAGCCAATGATGAAAGAAAATAAATTTTTTTTCATATCCACCTCAAGCAAGGTTTAAGGTCCTATATATATATAGATTTTATATGTAAAGCCCTGATAAAACTGAATTCATAATTTTTTGGATGAGAGGCATTCTTAAAGATCATCTAGTAGAACAGAGGCGGCGGGGGGCGGGGGAAGAGCGAGAAAGAGAGAGAGAGAGAGAATGAGAGAGAGAGAGAGAGAGAGAGAGAGAGAGAGAGAGAATGAGAGAGAGAGAAGCTAATGTTTATCGAGAAGACATTTTCTGGTAAGTGTTCAGCTAGTTAGAGGACAAGAGACTTGTCTCAACATCTATGCTCTTTTCACAGCATCAACAAAGGGGATACAGAAATATTTAATGATATTATTCTAGCTTTACTTTTCCTAGTTTCAAAAAAAAAAAAGTCTATATTCCTTAGTGTATACAGGCCTTCTTTACTCTATTTCCCACCTACAGCTTCTGGCCCATTTTCTTACATTTCATGAATACCAAAGGAGAGGTGTATTTTCAAGTTCCTGGGTTTTTTTGTTTTTGTTTTTTGTTTTTTTTTTTTTCTTTCCATGCTGTTCCCTTGTCAGGGCCAACTTCCTGGGCCTTCTCTATTGGCCAAAGGCTTATTCTCAATGGTACTGAGCTGTGTTAGCTAAAAACATTATGGACTGTCAATAGGATAAAAGGTCATTTAATACTGATATATAAAAAAAGGAACTAAAGTATAGTAAGTTTTTTAAGAGCTTGCTGTTTGGATTATAAAACTGGTGACCCCTCGTACAAACTGACTAAACTGAGAAAATTATTTAAATTTTCTGAGCCCTATTTTTCTCATTTAAACAATTAGATGATAGTATTTTTTATTAAAAGTTACTTATAATTGTTAAATAAATGGCATATATAAAGTTATTAGCTTACCATCTGATATAAGAGCTGAATAAATGTTAGCTATAATTTTTATAATTTTTATTAGTGTCAGAATGTTAGCTGTCAGCTAAGAGTATAGAATTAATAAGATAAATAACAAGAATTCCTGGATTTGAAGCACTCACATTCAAATGGACAAAAATATCTAAACTCTGAAAGACATCTCGAGTTCTCAAACTGTTTTCACGTATATCATCTAGTTTCATCCTCATACCTTGACATAGGTTTATAAAATAATGTTGAAAATAAAAAGCAGAACATAAAATCTAGATGATTCACATGGATTATAATTATGCAAGGTATATTTTAAGCACCAACACATATACATGCATACATACATACACACATACATATATACATACACACATTTCAAACAAAAAATTTCTGTTTGCTAAAATTTTTGCATGTAAAATTATCTAAGGTCATTAAAATGATAATAATACAATAACAGTATGCAAAAATCATTTTAAGAATATGGGATATCATTAGGGTCCAATAATTTGAGTTTAATGAGCGAAGAATAACTAAGCAACACTTTGTTTTTTTCAGGTTAGAATCTAGAAGGTCTTTGCTAATAGGGTTTTAATAAAATTTTGTCTAAAATTTTCAGTTCATAGATGAGGAATCTGAAGTTTAGAGATGTTTAAAGACTTATTCAATACTGCAGCAATAGAAGCTAGTATACTGGCCTCAAGTTCTGCTGTCTCTTTACTAAGTCATAAATTCACTTCTGAACAGGTTTCTGTAGAGCTCATTTTTGGCAATGTACCTTCAATGTACTTTAAGATACACAAAGCCAATTCCCCTTCCTATCTATCAATCACACAGAATACATAAAACTTTATGCAGACTTGTCTTTAACACATTTTCAAAATTTATCATCTTAAGGATTTTTATTAAAAGGTAGCTTTAACAAATTAGTTTTGAATGTCATGGTACATACATTTTTAAAAACTCATCACTTAAGATTTTTACACTTTACTTTGCATAATTATATCTCTATAAAAATATAAAAATTGCATACCCTAATCATCACAACTGGTAAAAATATTTTCTTAGTTTATTAAATGAGGCTTTCAATTAAAAAAAAGGGAGCTTTAAATATTTAAATATAATACTTCATACTATTCATACTATTTATTATAATGTACAACATTAAAGATCAGCCCAAGTCTACAGAACAAGTTTCTGAAGGCAATATATTTTTTAAAACTTCAATTTTGCAAAAACTTTTAAATCATAGTAGTAAATATTCTGAAAGCTGATAAAATGTGATTAATAGATGTTACACTGGTTGTTACCTTGGTTTACTGCATAATTACGTTGGTATCCTTTGTTATATACAAATCGAGATTTGCCTTTGTATTGCTTTGACTTTTTTTATGAATTTATTAAATGAACCAATAAATTTTTAAATCATTGCCATCACTATAGAAATATGGTCTTCAAAACTATTGTTGTCTGTGTATGTTAACTTTATCTTGGGAAGGTGGTTCTTAGAGGTTGAGGGTTCCTTAAGAACATTTTGCTCTTTCATGGAGATCTTTTCTCATTTTTTTTTTATTAGAAAGCATATTATTTTCTAAAAGACTGATCAAGAGCATTTCAATGATAATCTAAATATTTTCCTGACTTTCATTGAAAAGGATATAATGTCTTGCCTTAGAAAAAAGAGCTTCTTATTTTGCTACACATTTAGAAAACATCCAGCATATTTCCTATACAGTGAACACAATCTTTGAGGCCATCCATAGTTTGCAACAAATTTATAGTTTAGTAGCTTAAATTAATGGGAAAACGAGCTGCTGACAGACATGTTTTTTTCAAATTGCTATTTGAGGACGGTGCGGTCAAAATACTCGACATGAAATAGCAAAGGAAATGAGGATTGTGGATCTATAAAACACAATTCTATACTGTCACACAAGCTAAAGGTGCTTAAAATTTAAAATTTTACTAGTATTTTGAAGTTCTATTTTATAATCTTTGATGCAATGATGCATTAAATCTTAGACTACAGCATTTTTTTTCTCACTTATTTGGGTAGATGCAGACATTCTTATTGTCAGCTAGTTTTCTTGAGAAAGCAAGTGCCATTTTACATAGGCACTCTGCTGAGTATTATTCATGTATTGATTCATTAAATCTCCAGATATAAAAAGAACAAATACAAAAACAAAAAAATTTCCATTATATGTATGATAGTGGTAGGGAATTATTAACTTCCAATTACTTTGGAGGATTCAGGTCCTTAATGTTTTGATGTCAATTTGCTAAATTTACTATTGTATTGCATATACACACAAATGTGTGCACACACGCTTACAACACACACACGTGCATATGTAGTTATGTAGTGCCTCAAAGAAAAAAATAATTTGTTTTGGTCTAAAACTATGGAGAAAAGAAAGACCCCTGTACGACCATGAGTAAATTTTTTTTTTTTTTTAAAGAGAAAAGATACTTTCAAACAAACTATTTTGAATTACAAAAAGTAAATTTGGGCGCTTGCTTTTCTTTTAGTAACTATTGATTAACAGATATTTATGAGGTCTTAATGTAGAGGATCTCCTGAATTAATGAAGAGAAATTACTGCTTCCATCCAAAGCAGTTTTGCCATCCTTGAATATAAATGCCTTTTTCCTTAGAGAACCATGATGTGTAGTCCATGTCAAAGATGAGATCTAATGGACATTTTACTCAGTCCACAGGGAACTTGGACTGGCACCTTAGGTGCCAACACTAAAGCTTCACTAGTTCTGTGCTTTCAGAGTTGTAACTTCCTGGTATAAAAAATCATCGTTGTTATTTACATCGTACTGCTGACCAACTTTGCAATTCCAATCAGTCTAATGAGCAAGATCATGTGAATTTCATACCAACTGTCTGCTAATATAAAGCATTTTCTATGTGCAAAGCAAATCGAGTCTATATCAGGGAAAAGAAAGTCTAAATAGTACCCAAGCTGCTTAATGGAAACTAAAATATTTAACAATAATCTAGATCTAAGTTAAATAATAGGTATAAATGCTAGAATTATATAAAATTTATTTAAACTGTGAAGCAGATTTGTCCTTCCCACAGTTTTGATTCACAAACACATAGACTGTGTCACCTCAGAAATCCTGTAACCAGCTGTAACTCTGCTTGCCCAAATAGCCTTCTGGGGCAGCCAAGCATTGTCTGGACGTGCTAGTGAATGGATACTTTATATTGCTTGCAATTGTCATGCAAAACACTCATCAAGGCCTGAAGCCATGTGACTTTGCCCAATTTAAGGTTTCTTTAAAACTTAAATGTCACCTTAGTTTCTATAAAAGTAATAGCTATTTATAAAGAAGTCATATATTCCAAGCAGTACTTCTAGGATTGAGTTCCTGAAAAAGAGTACAAGTGAGATTTTGTTAGATTTTGCTTGATTCACTCAAATGTAATGCAGATAGAAATTGAAAACTTTATAAAACTAAATGAGTAAACTTCCTCAGTCTACATAAATTTGAAATTTAAAAAGAGAAATAGCTAGGATATGACTTTTTTAATCACGAAAAACTTGAGGGCATTTCATAAATGTTCATTGAGTGCCTATTAATTGTTAAGCAGTATTCTAGGCCCTTGGGGTACAAGTGTGAACCAAATAGGGAGTATCCCTGTCACTCATGGAACTGTCACTTTAGTGACAGCAAAAGTAATTTTATAATATATTGTCAAGTATAACATAAATGCCACAGAAAGGAAAGAAGCACAGGAGTATAGAACGTGACAGAAGTATAGAAAGTGAGTGGGGGAGTATTCGCCTGAAGTTAAAGTGGTAAAGAAAGACTTTGCAGAGGAACTGATGGAGGAGCAGAGAGCTCCATGGAGTGACATTCGAGCCATGGGGAGAGTGTCTGAACAGAGGAAACAGAGAAGACAGTGAATTCTAGGCATTGGTGAGTTCCAGGAACATCAGTAGATAACGTCTGTGGATTTCTATAAAGAACAGAGAAAGTGTTAGAAAATGAGGTTAGAGAAGTCATCAGGGCCAATCACAGAGGCCTTTAGGACATTTTGAGGATGCTATGGCAACTATTAAGTATTGAGTCCCGATAAAATGATTTTATCTGGAGAAAAGAATAAAGTATATGTAATTTTTTCATTATCTTTTAAAATATGATTTATACATATATAACAATGTATGTGATGTGCAGTATAACTCTGGTCTCCTCCAGGTTCCCCCTTTTTTTCCACCAGCCATTCCCACCATTACCATGTTGCCTCAGCTGAGTAGCAATCTCTCATCTGGGATATGGCTTCCCTAAAGTCTCTATTTGGGAGTCCTGGGACCTGGCATTCATTCCTGACTGACTTGTAAGTGAAGAGTTAATACCCAATGGGGCAGCCTTTGACCAAGGGAGCTGGGACTTAATGATGAAAGTACTTTCTGTGGTTCTGAGGTTTATTTTTTTGGTTCCACAGAAAGTCCTCACAGATTTGAGTCCCAGATGTCCTCGATAACTCTATGGGCTTTCTCTTCTCTGTTCTCCTCTCCCAAAGCCCCAACCCTGTTCCCTGGAATTATTTCCCAAAAGATAAAGTACCTATATGCCAGCTCTCATCTCAGGCTTTATTTTCCTGGGGGAACCTCAACTAAGGCAGCAAATTAAAAGGTTTGAAGTATAATTATATAAAATACAACATCCTTGGTTATATCACTCAATCCACAAACTAGTATATTCCAATAACTGCAGTTCCCTCTGGGCTCCTCCCTACCCCATTTCTCAGCCTCCCACAGTCCTTGTCCCCTGGCCAGGCCAGCCAGGGAACTGTGGTCACAGGCTTCGGTCTTATCATTCTCTTATGGCAGTTCTTTAAAATTTTATCATATGTGTATATATTATATTCCAAAGGAATATAGTAGTTAGCTTTTGTATGTTTTTTAGCTTTATAAGATTATAATAAATGTAGTTTTATGCAACCCATTTGTTTTAACTCGAATTGTTCTAACATTCATCCCCGTTGTGCAAGGCTGTAATTTCAATCCTATGTCGTAATATAATTTAACTACCACAATTTATTAATTTATTCTGTCAGGAGACATTTAGGTTTTTTGACAGTTTTGCTATTTTGAGCATTGTCTCTGTGAATATTTTTGTACACATTTCCTGATGCACATATGCAAGAGGCCCCTCAAGCTATACTATCCAATACATTGGCGCCTTGCCACATTTAACTATTGAGCTTTCTAAATGTGGCTAGTCCAAATCAAGACATGCTATAAAGTGTAAAATATGTCCCAGATTTCAAAAATTTAGTATAAAAAATGTTTTAAATAATTTTTAAATATTAATTACAAAATGATATTTGTCTAGATATTTGGGTAATATAAAATACATTATTAAAATTAATTCACTTGTTTCTTTGACATTTTTAATGTCTACCAGAAATTTTAAAATTATAAATTTGGCTTGAATTGTACTTCTACTGACAGTACTGGTCTAGGACAATGCTATTCAAAGTGTATTTCCCCAGCCAATCGCATCAATGTCATCTAGAAATGCACATTCTCTAAATCCAAACCACTGAAATGCCTTGCAGCAAAACAGAATTCAAAACAGAAAAAAACAAAAGGATTGGAAAAGATACAGAATCTAGGAAAAAGGAAAGAAGTGCAGTGTAGAGCGTATTCATCCAGATTAATAGTAAACACAGAATTCTGTAGGGAGGTCTCTGAATACCCGTAATTAGATAAATCAATAAAAGATAGAAGGTATATTTATTATAAATAGTACATAAAAAGGAACAATTAGAAATTTAAGGGAAAAGAGAAAAAGCAGCAGTAGTGAAATGGAATTCTAATCACTCCTGGATCTTTTAATGAACAATATACACAATTATGGAAACTGCTGTCAGGGTGTCGAATGGGGGAGATTATATCCATACTTTACAAAGTGAATTATCTGTACCTGAGGAAATATGAAATAAGAAGTTAAAGCATTACTTACAGATACAAAGGGACATTTTTAAAAGGGAACTAAACCATGAGAAAAAAAAATATTTATTATAATATGGGAAGAGGAGAGCTAGAGGTTTGGCAAAAAAGGAGAGATGTTTCATCTACATGCAAACGAGAGTCAATGACTAAAATAATAGACAGAGAACTAGCACTAGAATAATATTTTCCAGAAGAAAGAGCTAAAGAGATAAAAGTGCTCAATTCTGAGGAATAGGTCTAAGGTAGAAAAAGGGTAGGAGAATCATTGCTTGTAATTAATTTTAAAGATTGCTTCATAATATGAAAAATTATAAAATGCTTACTAGATACAAAATAAATACTTAGATATATACTATATGTAATATATAGTTATATACCATTAATGGACATATATAGTATATAGATATATTACTTAGATGTAGTTCCTACTAGTTTATTGTTAATTTCTTCCCTATTGACATTATACTTGTAGTTTTTTCTCAGACTTCTCTCAATTTAAATTTTTTTTGACAAATGTTCTTATTTTGTTTATTTTTTAAATGTATATATCAATATGCCATCCTCTATCTTAAAAGTTCACAGGTATTCTTACTATTTTCTGTCTTGGTTATTGATCTTTAATAAGGTAAAACATTCTTCACATAAAGTATGAGAAGATTCTAAAAAAGATTTAAGGTATGGCTTAAAGAGTAGCATGGAATCTATGTCAAAAGAGCATTTAAGGGTATATAAAGGTAAGCAACGATAGCAAATTTTCTAGAAAAGAATGGATGTGATAAAACAAGCAATGTTTACTTGTAAATTGATTTCATAAAGTATCCCCTAAGGAGAGGAATTATTTTAAAACTTAGAAGCACTTCATAGCTTCTACCATTTTTGCAATGAGTATTTCTAGTGCTTTAATTCTATCTTCATTTTTTTGCAATGATTGATGAACCCCAGTCGTTCCCCAATACATAGCCCAAGGTCCTTGTATATCAATGAAATTTGCAAAGCTTTGCAAGCAAAAATTATTTTTGTGAGATTTAAGGCACTGGATAATTGTTTTCTTTGGGTTAGGATGCTATTTATGCAGATTATTGTAGTTGGATCTTACTCAAAACAGGAATAAAAATAGACTCTTTTTCAGATCTCTATACCATAAGGTTAGCTTAACTTTCATTCAAATCTAGATGAATATTTTGGTTGTACTATATTTCATGTGCATAAATTATTGGGAATAGGTATAGTAAGCACACAGTATGGCCCAACTGTGAAGAGCTGATTTACAGAGCATGTAACATGCCTGTGCTAGCAACTTTTTAAATCTGAGCCACTCCTGCTAGAAGTCCTGAAAATACCTGGAGCAATGACATTCAAATAAATGGAGAAAGTGATCAATGATTACCATCCATGGAATTATTTGTCAATAATTCATATATAGTTATCTCAACAAAAACACAGTAGTTGTGTTGATGAAGTTGTGGATTTAGTTTAATATCTATAATAAAGCTTTTAATTACTAAGCATAGTGACTACAATCAGTATAGACACCTTAGGATTTAGGATCACTTTACCTTTTCAGACAACTTTTGATTTTACTCTTGATTTTGACTGAAAATGGACAACTATAAACACTCTACTTGCATCCCAATTTTAGTGTTGAGTGTATTCATGAGGCATCTCAATTTGAAAGCAATATATATATATATACATATGTGTGTGTGTGTGTGTGTGTGTGTGTATAGAGAGAGAGAGAGAGAGAGACAATTTTTAAACAACATAAATAACTCCAGTGACTGTATTTCTGTATTTGTGGGATGAGATCTTTTTGTATTGCTGTAGATTTTTAGAGCTAGAAAAAAGCTATCATATAATTTATACAAACTCTATCGCATCATTTTTTAGGCAACTAATCTAAAACAGAAATTAAGGAAGTGGCTTCCATCAAAGAACCAATGGTCCAAAACTTCAAACATGCTTTTCCTGACTGATAAAGTATGCGCACTTATCTTTTAAGAGCTTTAGGCAAATTCTGAGACTGGAACCAGACACATCTATCAACTGAGGAAAAATACCATTTTTCAGTTCAAGGAATTGAGGGACTACTGAATCATCAATAAACTGACTTGCTGGAATTATAGATGAACCATTCACTATCTGGTTCTTTTCAGCCATGTAGATAGTTCCAGACATATCTGGTTTATAAAACAATAGATTCCTTATTCTGGGGAAAACAGCTGCAATAGTTCAAAAGATGAGTGGCATTTTGCTTTGTTTAAAATATTTGAATTTTATATGAATGGAAAGACAATGTTTTATTGTTTAATAATAAATTATAGAACAATTGCTGTTTCATGGCTTTCTCTATAATAAGAGCCTGTAGATTTTCTACAGTGTTTTTCATTCATTAATTGAAAGCAGGACATTGGTCATGATAATTTACATCTTTGAGTTTCTGTTTAAATTGACTTATATATAGTCTTTAAATCCTTTAGCTTAGTTTACCAGGCAATTAGATATAACTTATAGTTTTATTTCTGAATATCTTAAAATTATCTGTAATGCTAAAATTACTTCAACTATAGAACACGAACAAACTTTTAACTCCAATATTCTATTGGCTATTTTAATTTAATGAATTAAAAATGTGCATAAAATTTATTTACTTTAAAGATCTTCAGATTTAAAAGTATATTTAATATTTTGGTGCATATACTATTATAGATATGTGAAGTTTGCTTTTTATACTCTTTCTAAAGGAAGATGGAGATTAATATTTCATATTGATGTTATAAATTAAAATTATTTTATATTATACTTTTTCCTAATATTTAACAAATAAATTGGCAAGCATAAAGGAAAAAATAATATTGAGCCAAATACCCTTGGTAAGTATGGTGGCTATAATCAAATGAAAGTAAATGAGCTTTAGAAATTGATCAAATTCCATTTAAATTATGACATTTTCTGAAAGGGAAAAACATAAACTCTCTCAACATATCATTTAGTTATGACAGGAACTTCTGAGACTTTCTCCCTCTCTCATTTTCTCTCTTATTTTCCCTCTCATTTTCTCTCTTACGTTCTCTCTTATTTTCTTTCTCACTTTCTCTCTTATTTTCTCTTTCTCCCACCATTCAATTCTCTCCCCCTGTCCTCCTCCCTGCTTTGGTTTGTTTTTTCACTAAATTGCCATAAAACCCAATTAGGTTTTCCTTCTTTCCTCTTTTTCCTAACAGAAGTAAACTCTTCTTTTAGGCCAATTTTTCCACAGGGATAACCTCTGTATCTTCAGGCATATAATTGACTCCAGGCCCACTCTAAAGCCTATTGCAAAGATGGTTTGTTTACAATGCACTAAGACCTTCCCCCTTCACCTTCTGAGACTAAAAGAAGGGGTTAGATCCTCTTTCCTGAGTCTTCTGGTATGCCCTGCACTTGGTTTATTTCCTCCAAAGCTTGGCTTTGTCCTTCCCTTTCTGTATCCCAAGGTGTAATAAAACTCTCAACTATTTTACTTTTTCTATAAGGCTCTCTTTGCTGCCAGAACTTTAGATATTATAAAAGCAGTATGTAGTTATAAGCCAGGAAACTAAAACATCTTAGAGGTCTATGTCTTTTATAAAATATGATTTTTCATAACAATCACATCGGAGTTATTTGTGTAAATAGCATAGTAATAAAGTAATAAACACAGCATGCTGATAGGTTTTTAACTATAGTTTTTTAACTATTTAAATGCCATAGCAAAATTGATATTATAGCTATACTTCCTATTAAATGAAAATTCTACACATCCTTTGAATTAATATGTATTATTTCTTAATCATTCTTTAAATCTTTTTATCGAAACTTGTAAAATCAAAGCTGTTTAAGATGAAGAGCCTCAATATTATAAGGTAATAGAAAAGAGAAAATAAAAAAGGTAATTGTAGGTAATAAGTAAAACACCATTTTGGGCATAGAATAAACAATAATTACGAGAGGTAAAGGCTCTGACCTCAGGAAGATTACAGTCTAGTCTAGAAGACATTTAGACATGTAAACCTACAATAGAAGATGGACAAACATTTTAGTTCTTTCTTCTGTTATGGAACATAAGAAAGAACTAAGGGAAAATGCTGGCTTTAAGCATTCAACACCAGAGTGAGTATAAGTGAGGCTGATAGAACCTAAACCCTCACTGGACACCTAAAAAGCAACCCAAAAATACTATGAAAGACCCTTGGAAGAAGGAGGTTAAGTCTCTGGGTTTGGAGAAAAAAGAAGCCTAGATTAAGAGAAGACCAGAAAAAGACAATGTGGAATACGAGCTCAGGTAGAAAGTTTTCCTTGTACCTTATGCTATACCGCTTTCCCCCTTATTACCCTGGCTGAGGACAATCCAGAAGTCTCTAGCAGAATGGTTTGAGAAGGGTAGCACCTTCTCCATTATAGTCAGAAATGCTGTCTGGGTCTTATTAGCCAGGTCCAGAACTCACAGAGCTCATAGTCTCACAAACAGCTATCCACATGTAGGAAGTTTTCAAACCACTCCAGGAAGAGCACACCTCCAGGATTAGGCTTTTGTTCCATGTGTTAGATAAAAATTATTAGTTATGAAAGGTGATATTTATCATGTAGTGGTTCTGCACCCTGACTACACATTAGAATCTCCAGGCATGGTGAGACTTAAAACAAACAAACAAACAAACAAACAAACAAAAAATAAACTTGCCCTCCCCCCTCCCGCACCACATCAATTCCCAGATCTCCTTCTACACCAATTAAATCAGGGTCCCTTAAGGTGATATTATAGCATTGGTATTTCTTAACTATTCCTTGATAGTTATAAGGTATGGTAAGTGTAGGGAATCATTGCCCCTAAGGCATTCGTGAGGAATATTTAAAACCTGTTTGAGAAAGATAAAAAAGGAAATAAGTCTCCAGAAAAGAATGAAATAGCCAGTTAAAGTATTCTAAGTTAGAGAGCATTCTATTTGTAGTCTGTTCTCTTTCCCACATTGCCCTGAGTGTGTCCAGTGCAGGAGCTGCCATCAGGGTAGCCTGAGAAAGATGTTCCTCCTCCACGGTAGTCATAAAGTTCAGCTGGTATTTACTGGCTAGCCATAGAACTCAAGATGCTCAAAGTCTCTCTCTCTGTCTCTCTCTGTCTCTCTCTGTCTCTCTCTGTCTCTCTCTCTCTCTCTCTCATATACACAGACACTCACAAAATAAGATCACAAATATAAGAGTAATTAGAGTTAATAAATGGGTAAGAATAAACTAAATATAAATGAGTACAAACAATCAAAAGATAGAGAGAGGGTCTCAGATTTGTTTAAGAAGAATACATTTGTTTAAGAAGAATACAATTAAGAAAAATGAAAGTAAACAGAAAGTATGAAAATAAAAAAATGAAAATGTATATTAGCAATATGGGAATTAAAAAAGTTAGTGTAACAATTTTAACATAAGAAAATAGAATTTAAAGTGAAAATCATAACATTTTCTTCACAATCTTACCTTTGACTATTTCAAATTATATACTATTTCCACACTGACCACATATATATCCATCATACAAGGATTTTTTTTTTTTAATCGCCTACAGCACCTGGTCTTCCTAGGTGGTCTCCCATCCAAGTACTAACAAGGCCCAACCCTGCTTAGCTTCCGAGAACAAGGATATTATGAACCATTAAAAGGCACAATATATCAAAGATATATAATAACCGCAAACACATAAGCGCTTTAATGTAGACTCAATTCTGATTAAATTGATCAGAGGTGGGATTTGAGCATCCTTGTTTTTCAAAAAGAGGCCCAAGTGATAAATAAAATACAGTAGAAAATGAAAAACCATCTAAAAATAGCAAATACTATTAATTATCTAGAAAGTAGCCTCATCAAGAAGGCTTCTTGCCTTTATGATTAAAATCTAAAATTTTCTTAGAAAACCATTAAAGAAAACTTGAAAATAAGTGATATGTTAACAGATGGAATAACTCAGCATTATAATATAACATCAATAATTTCCTCACAAATTAATCTATATAGTCAATGCAATTCCAAAGAAATATCCAATTGGATTTTAGGGGGAACTTGTCAAGTTAAGCAAAATATATATGTAGAAGAATAATTCCCATGAATAAATATGATCATTTCTATAAAGAGGAGCAAAGAAAGGGGTATCCCTACCACACATAAAGATATATTACAAAATCACAATAATTAAACAGTGTGGTACTGGTGAAGGAAAAGGAAAAAATAACAGATCAATGAAAAAATTATACCACACAAAAAATTCTAGCTAAGAAATTATGTAATTAAAAATGTTTATATTTTCCAAACCCTAAATGTAAAAAAATTACATTTCGAGCAATGGTTATCATTGACTGGTAAGGCATTAGGAGAAATGCAGATATAAATTTTACAATGAATGAACAAAGCTAGCATTACATGAAAAAACCGAGCAAAATAATTCATGACAATGTTACTTTTGTTTCTAATTATACAATGTTTCTGGGCATATTCATTTGTACATGGGCACTGTGCTAGGCTCTTACCTAGCAATAAACAACAATAAATTATTTTTTTGCGACAGTAAATATTTTTTTCCAGAGGAGACCTCCAGCTCAGTCTGACCCTCAAGAAAATACTCAAGAGCTCAAATAACCCAATTATCTTTAATCTTATGTGTTGTGCATTGATACATACATATATCTTTTTCTATGGTATTGATATTTCTATCCTAATCCCTCCAGATACCCAGTAAAAGAAAAATATTTTATTTAGTCCTTTTTACAAGTCATCATTTTTACCTCCAAGTCAAGTGACTTCCACTTTTGCAATACTTTCTAGGCCTTAAGGCTTTCTATCACTTAAAAATTATATACTCTTGGGACTCCTGAGGCTGCACAATGAGAAACAAAAAACATTCTGCAGTACATGAATAGGGATCCCAGGAATTCTGGCAGTGTTTGCTTCAGATACAGCAGGAAAATTTTCCCCATCTCTATGCCTCATACTGATACTGTGACCTAAATTAAATTCATTATTTTAACTAAGGTGAGGATATTCTTAATAAAAACATAGATTTAAAAAAAATAATTGACCAAGTTTGAATTTGGCTTTCTTTGGGAACTATTATGCAAAGCACAATTTTACAGTAGGCAAATATTTCAAGGTTGCTGTAGTTGGCAAGAAAGTAAGAAATAGACATGGAATCAAATTCATGGGACGTGAAGCTCAATGAAACCTTGAATTTGGTATAAAACTTGAAGTCCAACTTGCAGTGGATAAAATTACATATTCTCAGCCAATTACAAATCATACCTCAATTCACTGATCTGGAAAGGGGGTCAATGCTGAGTAGTTTTTGCTTTTTGTTTGTTTTTAAATCGAAGGACATAGTTGATTTTTACACAAAATGGGTTGTTTTTAAAAACAAAATTTTAGCTTAGGACATCATGTGTCTGTTTCCTAAGTTCCCTTGGCAGGCCCAAGTGGCATCATAAATTTAATGTACTGAAACTTGAGCTTCTTCATGCAGAAAATCAGGCCAGGATATGTCAACTCATGAAAAAAAGCATATTATTCTTGGAGGTATAAAATATTTATTCTGTAGCTACAATCATATTAAAATTTCCTGCAGTTCAAATTTAAGTGTTCCTAGTGGGGCATGTGATGAAGCTCTACAGTCTTGGCAGACACTGCGTAATCTCCTCTGGAATCTTTTTGGCCTGGATGTTGGAACAACTTGGTTCTGTTTTGTTTCACCTTTGATAGGTGTCTGGGGATAAGGTCTTGACTCTATTTTCTCCTCTTGTGACTCACATATCTGAGGCATAGTTTCTAAAGAACAGGCCTCTGACTGCAATGGTTAAGTTCTGGGATCTAAGAAGGACATTTGGCAAAAGTACATTGATAGAGTGATAAATTCTATTATCATTCCATTTAAATACAATTCCAAAAAATGTCCAGGATAATTGCCACACAAGAAATGATTATGAAAGAAATGTCAGGACAATGGCATTTACATAAAAAGCAAAATAAAACAAGACAATACGCAACAATAAAACGAAGGCTTAGTTTCCAAGGTCAGAGGTTTAAAGAAAAGGATGTATTAAAATTTGCAAATGAATGAGAAGTCTCTTTTCTACTTAGTCTTCCAACATAGCACCCAATCAAGCCAACCTAATCATATCGGCACTGAAACCAACTTAATCAACAACTCCATTAAGTCATTGCAGTGAATGACAGGCTGTTTCTATACCAAGTGCATCCTCTTGTATAATTAACAGTGCGATAATGAGAAATTGAGGCAGATGTATCAAGGGGCCCTAAAGAATGCCAAGGTTCTGAGATGTGAAAGTTTCTCATGTACACACAAGAGAACCTAGTTTTGTACTTAGTACTAAGAGTAACTCAGGACAAGTATTACACTGTGGCCACCATTGACCTTGATCTTAAGTAAAAATGCCTATAGTTTCTATTACAAATATTTCTAAGTATAGGTAGAACATCAAAGGGATTTTGTATGATTACAGAGGACCTTGGTTTTGAGTCATAAAAGAGTTTATCTCTCTCCCTTTAATCTTCTCAATGTATCATGTGATTGTGAGATTTATTACTCTAGAAGTATTACTACTTTCTTCTAAATTAGCAGAAAAGCCCTGGAAGTACAGAATCACAGATACAGCACAGACCTTTAAGATTATTTACTCCACCTCTCTTATATTAAGAAGAGAACACTGAATTTTTGAGAGGTTAAGTAAATGCTGAGATGCCCAGGTTTCCTTTGTCCTAGTCTGGCAATAAGTCTATTATGGTAAAAAAAAAAAAAAAAAAGGATTCTCAACACTAGTCAAAATATATAATAGCTATGCTTCTTCAACTCCAAAAGTTGGTATACATGGAGAAAATTTCCAGCAGCACTAACACATCACACACTGAGGTCCAACTGCCTCCAACTGTCATTCATGAATAAATGGTCTCATTTTCTTAATCCATCTGTTTGGAGTATACTCTGATTATAGAAGTAAAATATGTTCAAACTCTAAAAGCTGGTTTAAAAAATGTCCACAATTGTTGGTAAATCTGAAGTAATAAATTAAAGAATTTTGACATAATCCAGGTGCTAGCACCATCACTATATAAATGTGCTTGGTTTCTTTTTACATCTTTCTAGCTCCAGGAAGCAAAACATCATCATGTTTCCAGAGTTTGTAGCTATAAAAAATAAGAAAGTGTTTAAACTGAAGAGCAAAATGAGATTTATGAATAAGAATTATGTCACTCTGAAGACTTACTTTCACAAGAACCATTGACGTTAGCTGAAAAGCACATTAACTATCAGTTGAAATTCACAGAATAACATGTTACAACTGAAATTTCATAGTCCTAAATTTGTGTAAATAAAAGTAATGGTAATGAAGGCTTTAAAAAAGATTGAAAGGTTGCTAATAAAGGACTCAGGTCTAGAAAACGAGATGCCTATGTTTGAGCTGACCTACCCCAGCAATCAGTTGCATTCCTAGGTGTCTACCAACACTTTGAACATATTATATACTATCCCACTTAACTTACTAATGTCATCTTATGTTTTCACATTTGCCATCTTTGATAGGTTGGAATACACTAAGAAAATAATGAAAGAATAGGTGGGTAGAAAGGTTAATTGCAGTTGTCATAGCAAAAATAATTAAAATAAGAATATAATAATTAGGGGCACCATACATCCTGGTTTTCCTAGGACAATTCTATTTCAAGCCCTACACACTATGTAGTTTGGCATTTGTCCCAGATACAACTTACAGGTTTAGTGATAAATAATGTGGTTGTTCTACAATAGTTGACAATACTTTAGTGTTTATCAGAAGCCACTAAGGATAAAGATCTATATCATCTAATGTAATCCACTCAACAATACTATGAAGTATAAATTATTATTATACCCATGTTATAGATGAAGAAACTGAGAAGCATAGAGTATATGTGACATTATAAATATCATGCAACTATTAATCAAGGGACCCGGACTTACTGACTCCAGTTATTTTATTGTAAACTCTTCACTGCTTTACAATAAATTCACATTTCCTGGGCCTTGTAGAATTGTTCATTTAAAGTATAAATAAAGATAAGTTTCAATATTCGAACCATAAATTTAGTAAATTGCCTGTTTTTTAGCTGCCAGATAGATTTGATTGCTGTTTATAAGGCCATGAAAGGTGTGGAAAAGGCAAACAGTTCCTTTAGCAAGCCCAGAATATGAGAACCAGGGCCTATCCCTTGAAACTCTAAGAGATGAATTAAGTAGAAAGTATAAAAATGCATTTTACAGAGTGAAGGCCTATTTATGGATACTGCTGTCATGTTGATACAGATTGAAATTCAACCATATTCAGGATATAACTTTAGGTATAATATGTTAAGAGTGAGTTATTGAAGCAAGGTAGGTGTTGGGGTGGCAGATATATGTTACTTCTTAAGGATGATATTAGAGAAGAGACCTCCTTAGAGCACACTGGTACCCCACGTGGCCTATGCATGAGTCCGACCCAGCTGGTAAGTTTTGTCTTTCCTCATGACGGTTAGGTAAAATCTCCTGAATTACAAAATATCTTTCTGGTGACCTTTTCCCTTCAGCCAGATATCCTCATTAACCAGCATTGTATTTCCTGAGGTCTACGATTGGCATTCTTCATGAAGAATGACTTAAAATATCTTCTAATTCATTAAGAGTTATACTGAAAGCAGTGCTATTCATTTCTTTTCCTGCGAAACTTGTTAATATTTGAATACACGTGTGAAGTAACTGTGCTACTAAGAATACTTGAATAATTTGAACATTCCATTGTCCAATTTAAAGAGCATTCACCATAGATGTGGACAAGATATTAAGTACTATAGAGCATTTTTGTTTTTGTTTCTTTTTTCTAAGTGGCATATATATACACAGACAAATAATGGTAGCCTTACCCTTGAAAATAGTTTGCCAACATGTTACTCTGCAAAGCCTCGCTATAACAGAAAAAGTCTGTTTTATATGCGCAATGGGTTATAATATACACACCATGACTGAATAAGATTCATTCCTATCTAAAAGAAACAACGATGAATGAACCAGATAATTACAGCAAGTGAAATGTGTTTAGAAGCTTATTTCTAGGAGGTCAATGATTGCACTTATAGTACAGTCATGTTTCACATAACAATGTTTCTGTCAATGATGAACAGTATATCTGACAGCTGTCCCATAAGATTATAATGGAGCTGAGAAATTTCTATCACCTAGTGACATCATAGCTCACATTTGTGGTGATTCTGGTATAAGTTTGCTGTGCTGCCAGTCACATAAAAGTATAGTCTACACAATAATACTTGATATTACAAGTACAGTACATAATACTTGATAATGATAATAACTGTTATTTACTAAACTTTTTAATCATTTTAGAGTATATTCTATATATACATATATACATGAAGTTTGCTGTAAAACAATATGTTGTGTTGTGCTGGCAACAGCCTCAAACATTTCGAGTGTTCTGTGTCTCTTGATTGTATCATTTTCTCTTGCATTTCATTCAATCTTGTGTTGTTTTATAAAATAGTGTACCCTAAATGTGTTTATGAAGGCTACAGTAGTATACAATAATGTCCTAGACCTTCACATTCACTCTTCACTCACTCACTGACACACCTAGAACAATTTCCGGTCCTGTAAGCTCCATTCATGGTAAGCGTCCTATACAGGTGTTACCATTTTTTATCTATTATACCATATCCTTATTGTACCTTTGTTTAGATATATTTAGATAGACAAATATTTTCTATTGTGTTACAGTATTCAGTAAAATAGCATGCTGTATAGGCAGTAGTCTAGGAGAAATAGGGTATACCATATAGCCCAGGTATGTAATAGGCTATACCATCCCGGCTTGTGTAAGTGTACTCTACGATGTTTGTACAATGAAGAAATCACCTAACAACACATTTCTCATAAAAAGTCCTTGTCCTTAAGTGGCACATGGCTGTATTTCAATATTAGTAGACCAATTACATTGCCTATTGAAATTATTTAATGTTCTTTGTGTCAGGAGGGACCGGAAGGCGTTCACTGCTATACTGCCATGTTGTGTGCACTTGCCAGGGACGATGAGGTAGACTTGTTAGAAAGATATGCTCTCAGTACTTGGCTGTATAACACTTTAAAAGTCTATTAAAAAACATTTGAATAAAAAATAAGCTCTGAGTAGCTCCAATTAAGTTTGTATAGTATAATCTTTTTTGCTTAAAATATTGCTTTTTATGATATTTCTTTTTTTAATAATCCATAATTTTGGTATAAAATATATGCAAACTTAGTCATTTTAAGAAAGAATTCTAAAATATTATATTTAAATTTGTTGAAAAGATTTGTAACTTTTATTTCTCAAGAGTGATACCACCAAATATACAATTATACCACCACCACCACACAGATACATACACTCACATATGTATATGTATATATGTACTCACTTTGCACAGTATTATAGGACTGTGAAAAATGATCACATAACCTGAAACTGTGCAGAATGCTCTTAATACCAATCAAAGGGAAAAATTCTAACTGTTCTGTGACTTATAATAATTTTGTCCAAACATTAAAAATTCTCTTATTGTCAGTTTTAAATGTATTTCAAAATGGAAAAAGTAAAATTATTATTTACTTAATATACTGTAATGTAAACCATTAGAAGTATTGAGAATCAAAGTGTTTTATTTCTTTAGAAAAAAACGTATCAAGAGCGGTTGTTTGAACAGTGCTTGCTTCCTTCTTGTCATATAAGAGGATACAGAGCTATCATTTCTAAGCTTTATTGTTCTTCATTTGTTTGCTGCACTTTGATCTCTGTTGGCCAATTTCTTCTTTTGATTATCCATTTTTGTAATATGTCATGTGGATTTATCACTGGGAGAAAAGAAAACAAGACAACTACACCCTTTGCTGTCTGTGGGAGAATCAAATAATAGTTATACAGTGACCAATCATTGACAGACTTTAAACAGAGTGATGTGATCAATTCCTGTGCACAAATCATGTGCACAGGTCATGATTTGTCATATTTGTCATGATTGGTATTTATACAATTACCTAAAGTTAATACAGTGATCATTGAAATTTGAACATTATTAGTAGGCTGATATAACTTATTAAATTGTGCCAAAATTTGTGCATATTAGAACTGTGCAAGAAACAGAATGCCTGTAAATTTTTCATTTTTCCATCATTATACCTTGGGATATGCCCTGATGTCAAATATTTAAATGTAATAAAAATTGAAGCACGTGAATCTTAACTGGGATGTATATGGTTTAATCTTGCTTAGGTCACACATAAAACACTCAATGTTGAACAAATGTGTTTTCTAGAAAGGCCCTCGTGTTACGTGGAGGCTTCGGGACAATTAAAATCCATCCATACATAACTGAGGCACAGCATAAGAAACAGGCTGAGTAGTGGCATGGTACATATACCTAGGAAACACAAAATCCATCATTGGGCTTTATAGAGGCTTGTAAATTTTGATTAGAAAGGAAAAATCTTCAGTGGAATTGTTCTCCTTGAGAATTAATATGAGAGTAATGTATGAAATAGATCATGGGTGTGGGAAAATTTGTTCCGAGTAGGGAGTTATTCATTATTTTAGTAAGGCATAGAATTATTCCTGGGAAAGAATTATTGAGTCAATGACAGTAGTAATGGAAAAGTAAGAGACCTAGACAGGGGTGCAGGAACTAGGATTTGTCAGTAGGAGATTCACATGGAGAAAAGAGTCTTTTGGAGACAACTACAGTTTCAAGCTTAAGTGATTTGAGGAAGCCTGAAAACCTGAACTTCACAAGATACTGGTTAATTTTTAATATAGCTTATTTTAAAAAGATAAAAAACAATTGCTAGGTTCTCTCAATAGGTCTAATATGGTATCTTTCATGATCATTCACCTACATTTCTGGGTCCCTTAAATTATAGTGTATTAAAAAAGAAATAATACAGAGATGATGACAAGATCTACTCCTTTAAGCCTTTTTTATCTACGGTATCTAGCACTTTTCAGACAATATAAGCTTGTTCTTTTATCAAAAAAACTTGAGATAATTATAAATATTTATCTAAATATATGTGTATATGTATCAATAAAAATAGATTTTACTTGTTTTGTCTTTTATCCATGAATATTTTAAATATTTAGGTTCACTTAAATTCTTTTGTTATTTTCATTTTGGTGAGAAGATTCTTTGCAATAGAGGTAACAAATAAAGGCTTTGCAATCTTTCCACATTACAGTTTTAGAAAATCAAAGGCATGTTGCACACACTTTCTTTTATTTTTTCTTAGTGTGTTTGTCATCAGTGATCATATGTTCCTAATATTCTGAGCCTCACAAATGCCATAGTACCTCACATTTGTCTAACAACATGTGTTTGCCAACATTTTTCTTCAAGGGAAAACTTTTATTATAAATGCCAAGTGGGTCTGGCATAACTATTCAGATCCAGAGAATGTATAATGATATAAGCTGAGCCATGAATAAAAGGAGAATGAATACTTGGTATTAGAACAATATTTCCAGGGGATCATTCGTGCTCTTGTTACCACAATCTAATTTACCTGACAGCCATGGTATATCCTTTTCTAAATCAGGCATAAAAACATTATGCACAGTTGCATTTCTTACCCAGCTCTGGTGTAATAAAACCTATATTAAATTCAGATATATTTCACTGTGGCTTGTAGATGTTTCTAGTGTCATATGCTAGAGTAGACAAGGCTTTTCTGCTAACAGGTAATGAAATGGTATTAGAATGTTAAAGAAGGAGAGACCCGAGGTCCAATCTTGATTCTGTCTTTCACTCAGCTGTATGATCTAGAAAGAGTAAGAGAAACACACTGAGCTTCAGATCCTTTGTTTATAATTAGGGATAACAATGATTCTTCTACTCAAGTCAGAATTCTGTCTTTAAAATCAAGAAAAAAACAAAGTCTTGCCATGTAAATTTATAAAGCATTATACAAATATAAGGCTTTATGGTTATTATTATAAGGCCCTACCTTTTATACTGGAAGATGTATAACTGTCTTCACATTTATCAAACTCATATACTTTTTTCTACTAGAGGTAAAATAATGAGTAGAATCAACATAAAGAGGAAATAACAGTATTAAAAAGGATGTTAACTATGAGTTAAACTCTTGGTCTCACATTAAGTTCTCGAGCACTGATGGACAGCATAGAGACTACTGAGGAATATGTTGCTGGCAGAGCTTCAAGACACATGACTTCATTTCTGAAGGAAATATTGCTGTCAGTTTCTACTTCTCAGAAACCAAAGACCAGGTGTTAGTGGTTCCATTGCAGAGCCCAATTCTTCATCGATATTTGATAAAGCAGGTAATAAAAGTTTTTTATATGTTGTTTCTCAGCATAGCTCAAATACAGCAAATCTTATATTGAAAGAAAAAATGTGGCCAATAAACTTTTCTTCCGTCTAGAAATTTCTGATGAAAAAAAGAAGAGAGGAGAAGTCATTTTATCATTTTTAATGCATGTCATACCGCAGTATTAATAGACACACAAGAACCAAGGAAAAACAAGAAGGCTCAGAAACAGATTTGTGTTTAGGCAGGGTAGTGTTAAGTGATAGATGTGAGAACACAGATCGTTAAGGGAATGAACAGATTTTTTAAATTGAATGAATTTGTAATTCTGGCTTCTATATAGAAAAAAAATAAAATCCAACCCTTCTTTCAAACAACATAGAAGAGTAAAAATCAGATTGATTAAATATCTAAATGGGAAGGTAAAACTATAAGGTAAATGTTTTTTTTAAAATGTAGGATAACATCTTTGTGATTTGGGGTTGAAAATTTCTTCAATAAAAAAGTAAAAGCACAAACCAAAAGGCAGAAATAAAGTATGATTTAACTATGTCAAAATTAGTGATTTCTATGCAATGAAGAATACCACAGATAAAATTCTTAAAGGGGGACCAACTAGAAGTTGTTAGTGAACTCTAAATCTGAGAATTGAATAGCAGATAAAATTAACAAAAGAATTCTTATTAATTAGCAGTAAAACTATGAGAAACACAATAGAAAAATGGTCTAAGGACAAGTACAAATTACAAAAGAAGATCTTAAGTAACTTTCACGTAGCAATGACATGATCAACTGACTGTGCAATCAGAGAAAAGCATATGGAGTCTTCTTCATCCAGAAAAACAGAAATTTTAAAATGCTCAATAATACTGTTTTACTAAATATATGGGAAAATAGAAACTTCTACAAATTTCTAACGGGCATGTCAGCAAGTATAGCCTTTCTGAAAAATAGCATAGCAGCCATCCCTTGTCTTAGTGTATCCACGGGGACTCTCTCCTATAGGTTCATGAGAAGACATACAGATGTTAATTGCAGCAATTTCTGGGGAGTTGGGAAGCTCATATGGTGGAAACTTATAACACTATTCTTTGCAGCAATCAAAAGACTGAATTCCTGCATAGTGTGTGTGAATATGTGTTTGTGTTTGTGTTACGTCTTACTAGGAATGGGTCTTAACTATATGATGCTGAGTGGGGAAAATTGATAAAGAAAAGAATAGAACACAATACCATTTTCATAAAAAAATATATACTGCAAACAATCACATACACACACACATACACACATATATATGTGTTTACATATATATATATTTCATGAATACATCTATACTAAAGTCATACACTAAATACATTAGATTGAGTTTCTATGGACAGTGGGATACTCTAGACGGAGAGGCTGAAGTAAAAAAATTAATAGCCTTAGATTAAACAGACCAATGGTGATAGTATGCAATGGATTGAGACTCATAAAATAAAAAGCAAAAAGGAAAATAAAATATACCTCAATGCATCTTTTAATTTGACTAGAAGATATTGAATTTTTGCTTATAATTTTTAAAGAATTCCCTTAGAATTAATGTGAATATACCCAAGAGAAAGATTATTAATAATACTGGCAAGTATAAAACGTGGGAGGAATAGCAAAACAAGAAGCAATAAGGTAACAGTGTTTGATCTGATAACACAATAACATAAATATTTGAAGATAGTACATGATAGCAATCATGTCTAAAATGGCATGAAGAAATCCAGTGCACAGTGGTAGGAAAACAAACGAATACTAGGAGAAAATGTTAAAACATAAGCGGATATCACCTAGAATCCTAACTTTGAGTTGACCTTGCATATGTTCCCAGAGGTAAACAGGTGGAGAATTCTCATTATATTAACATGTTTAAATTGGTTAAAACTCAACATTTTATTTAATGATATATAATATAGACTGGTAAATTTTCTGGCCTTCCAAATTAAATTCTAATTTTTTATGATTATTACCTCTAGTCCAGGGATTATTAACTTTTATTCTGTGCATGTGTGAAATGGACCCCTTTGTAGTATGTGAGGTCCTGATTAATTCTCAGAACAATTTTCACAAAATTCAGTATTCGTTTGTTAAATATTAATAGGCTTTGCTATCATTTGTGATTTTCAGCAGGAAGATAGTGATTGGTCCTTGATATACATAGACAAATGCAGGTTTTTATAAATGGTTTTGCATAGCAGCAGCTCCTCAGACCCGTGAGTGGTACTGACTAAACTTGTTGCCTAGCAACACTACTTTATCACAGACAACCTTATAGTCAACTGAACTGGAAGAGTCAGAAGTAGAAAATGGAAAGTACAATAGTTATTTGCCTAGACTGAGATTTGCCTGGTTTTCTATTACTTGTGAAAATACTGGCCTTGGGAGTATTTTTTCTTGTTTATAACTCCATTAACATAAGAAAAGTCAGATATTAGCAAACTACAGCAGCAATCTTATCTATTTATTGGCAGCAAGGATCTCAGGGAGCCTAGGGCAATTGCTTGGAGTACTTTAGTTTATACAGGTTCAGGCAAAGGGTCAAAAACAATCATTTGAAAGTGTTTCAAGAAGTCAAGCTTCAAATTTTCTCTTCTATCATAAAATTTAATTATAATTTAAAACAATCTGGTCACCTATAACTGAGACACCAGAAAAAAATCCTCCTGCCTTTTTTTTACAGATGTAGTTTCATAGTGTTAGATGCAAAAAAAAAAAAAAAACAAAAAAAAAAAACCCGAAATGAGGAATGGGTGTGTAATTATACTCTCTTGGTCTTCCTCAAGCTTTTCTGCTTTTTCCTTTTCACAGATTGATGAATCTTAAGAAAAGTATGTTTGTATGATGTCGGTTCAAGGCAGTGTATTGTCTTTGATAAAACTTGCTTTAGTTTCTAATTTCAATAAAATAGTTTCAGAGAAGATTCACTTGAATCTACCAGCACACTCTATTTTTGGTGTGGTATTTTATACTCATTACCAGAATATCTCATTGTTTTGCACTCAAAATCTGTCCTTTCAGCACTCTTGGAAGACTGTCATGTTCCTAAACTCTCATTTCCACCTTTTCTATTATTTTCTTGCACCATAATCACTTTGGAGTCATCATATTGACTTCAAAAAAAAATTTCTCTTTCCTAATTCCCTTTTATCTTCACTCTATATTGAATGTATGAGAATTATAAAAACACTATATAATGTGTTTGCTTAGTGTAGTCTGAAAGGTGTCTCTGGATCTCCTATTACCCCAAAAGTGCAACTACATTTTATATAAAATGCAATATAAAAATTGCATTTATAAACTACAGGTGCTATGTGATCCATGGTTTCATGAATCTGTCATAATGAATTGTGCAATGCTAAATCTTCATAACATTACTAATCCACAGCTATGCCGTATTTACTTGAAAGAAAGTACGTGACATTACATAGTGTGGGTTTTCATTTAAAATCCCATGGTTGGTTGTTTTACCATTCATTGAGCTTTAAAGAAAACTTGAGGTTATTTTAAATCTAGTCACAAAATCTTATTGGTTATTTTCCTTTTGACAGTGAGTTTCTCTCTCTCTCTCTCTCTCTCTCTCTCTCTCTCTCTCTCTCTCTCTCTCTCTCCCTTCCTCTCTCCCTCTCTCTCACATTCATGTATACACACACACCACCACCACCACCACCACCAATTTTTTTATTCTAATTTTCTATTTACTACTTTTGCTTTAAAATCTTCGATACTTCTGTATATTTATTTTCTAATGAGTTCCTGAAAAGTTTAAGAATAAAAGTATAATACTTTTTTTTCTGCCTTTACATTGCTACTTAACACAAAATTTCTACTACTTTCATTTTATATTTTTATTTTGTGTTTTCATAAAATTGTTATTTATTTTGCCAGGCTATAAAATTTTCATTATTTTTATTTTATTTTATTTATTTTAGGAGAAGCAACCCATAGTTGATCATACAGATTGCAAGGACCTTGTCAACTTACAATCCTTTATTTTTTACCCCTACAGCACCTGGTCTTCCTCGGTGGCCTCCCATTCAAGTACTAATCAGGCCTGATCCTGCTTAGCTTCCAAGATCATATGGGATCAGGCTTGTTCAGGGTGGCATAGCTGTAGACTCATTATTTTTTAAACTCAGAATTATGAAAAACTGTTTTAAATAACATTCTGGTATTATAAGTTCTTTCCTTTAGTTTATTGAAAAGAATTCAACCTTGAGGTTATTACCACTAAAGTATTTTTTAAGAATATTTTCAGAAAATGCACTTAGCTGAAGGAACTAATAATTATGTTCTAAATGTTAAAAAATGTGTTATTTAATCTTTTCAAGATATATTTATCTGTTGCTCTTACTTTTGAAAAAGACTAAAAGTCGCACTGTTATAAAGCTAGTGGTGTTTGAAAATTCGTAATTGGTGTTTTATTTAAGTAGGTATTAAGTTAGTTATAATCAAAACTTTCCAATTTTACCATATTTTTTAATTTTCTAATCTATTTCAGGATACAGTTTGCATAATAATTTATGACATCTTTGATTATTTTAAATGCATGCATACATTTTCTTTGTAAAACTCTGGATCTTGCATCAAATGCATCTTTACCTATTCTCTGTTTTTTATTTGCAATTGGTTTCTCTTCACCCATTGGTTTTCAGGGCTTCCATGATTCTAATATAACTGAAGTCTTTTTAGGTCCTTCATGTAACTACTATTGTTTCTATTTAATTATTTATATTTTACTCTTTGGAGGTTCATAGTTTCTTTGATCTTCAAACCGTATTAAGGGTAAGTAAAAGCCTAATCATTATACATGTGTTTAAGGTACATTGATTCCTGTCAAGGGAGATAATGTTCCTAAAAATGTTGATGGACACAATAACAAGTTTGGGATTCTATGGCAGGCGGGGGAGGGATCTTCATCTCATCTCCTTCAGAATTAGATATTCAGTGATTTATTTTTGGTTTATTTGACTCCCTCCTCTACCTTTTGTTTTCTCTAAAGAAAATTTAGGAAAAGGAATGAGATTAAATTGCATTAGCATTTTTGGTTGGACTTTTGTAGAACCTACCGAACAAGTCAGCAATAAAAACTGCATAATCCCTCTTGGCTCAGTGCATATTTTTAAAGATCTAGATATTTCTCCTTTTACTTAGCTGTCCTGTGTACTTCAACTATTTGAAGAAAAAAAAAAAAACATTTTCCTCCCCGATTATTCTCTTTTCTATTTTTACAAATTCTCATACATCTCAGAAAAAAAGCAACCTATCCTTGGTGCTAGCTTTTAACATTGAGCCATATCTCTTATGTCCTCCATACAATGTTCAGCTACTTGTCCTCTCAGCTCTGCTCAGCAAAATACCCCATCCAACAGTAATCATCAAAGCCTATACTTTGTAGCAAACATAAATTTAATAAATTGTTCAGAATTTGATGGAGTATCTATAAAATTTTGTGACACACAGGTTAAGGTCAGACTATTGACCTCTCCTAAAATATTCTCTTTTGCCCCGCTCCCCATAAGAATTCTACCTATCATGGAGGGTTTACTTAAAACCCAGCCTCCCTCATTTCAGCTCCTGTACAACCAACCATATCCTGCATTGACCTTTCCTTGTTTTGAAGTACATTAGTGAATGCATGGTCAAATTTCCAATTTTAAACATTAAATACATATCTTAGCCACCACTTATGAAAGTTTGAATATAGTAAATTCAGAGGATGATAATTCAAGTTTAGTTCTTCATTTCTGGTTGTATTATCTTTGGTCATTAACTTAGTCTCCTTGAGCATTAATTTTTTATATGTAAATGAGGAATAATATTACCTACTTAATAGTTTTATCATGATTATTAAAAGTATTTATGAAATGAGTTTGCAAATGTAAGGTAGTTGCACAAGCAGAAATATCAATGCTTTCTATATAATATACACTCAAATTTCTCATCTTTAGCATTAATATTTTTCTGTATGTAAGTATAAAAATAATTTCTTATCTTTTTTTTCATAATATATATCACTCACACTTGAAGGAAGATGAAAATGAAGCTAAGTGTCACATAGAATTGTACAGTTATGACTTTCTGTCACCTCTAGTGGAGATGTTTGATCAAATGAGGAGAGGGTTTTGGGTAAATGACCATCTGTATTAAACTTGAAACAGACAAACATTTCAACATCACAGCCAGATAGTATGATGTCCCAGCTGATCCTGAAGTAAAATTGCAAATAGCTAGTGAGAAGAGTTAGCAAATAGTAAAAGACAGGACATAGTTATGTTATATACAACTGAGTTTCTGGAAGAGGGAGAAAAAAAGCAGCTTCCTACACAGGAAAAGAAGTTCTAAATAGAACAAGATGCTTCCTCCCCTAAAACACTGAAGTTTACTTACTAGTATTGAAAGTAAGGAAATAAAGTATCAGTTGCTTTGAACATGAAAGGACAGAAAATTCAAAAGACTCAAACTTCTTGCTTTTATCCCATTCTTTTCTCCCATCTGGATGTTAAGGATATTCTTTTCTAAAGTCATAAATAAAATTGAATTACTATATAATTTCTTTATGCACACCAAAAAGACCAGAGGGAGTTACACCAACTAAATGAAAATCAACACAAAATTAGTTGAAATGCAGAAAAACTAAGGCACAATTTTTAACTGATCTTCATTCACAATTTATTGAGAGACCACCAGCATTTCATTTGGTTCTAAGTTGAATTGAACATGACCCTGTCCTCCAGGAATTCATGAACTAGTACAGGAGATAAGCACATAAAAAATAACAAAACAACAAATGCATTGAGTTTCATTGCAAATGTTTTCACTAAGTTCTCTATACATCTATGTACTTATATTTATTTTGACTAGTGGATATATACACATAGATATATAAAAAGGTTTCCCATTTAATAGAATAATTTTGGTTGCATTTAGCAAGTAGCTGTGTAGGCACAGAACAAGGGCATAGGAAGGCTAATAAAGTTAATTCCTTTATAGTCTGAAACAATTAAGAATTAGGCCTAGTATAAAATAATTCAGTAATTTGAGTGAGGATGAGGAGGGAAATAGATTTTAATCAGAAAATAAAACCAAAGACATAATTAAAGTAAAATTCAGCCATTTTATTAATTAGGAATTGTTATGGGCTGAATTGTGTCCTCCTCAAATTCATATTTGAGCCTAGTACCTCAGAATGTTACTATATTTGGGGATAAAGCCTTAAAAGATTTGATTAAGTTAAAATGAGGTCATTTGGATGGACGCTGATTCAATACAACTGATCTTAGAAGAAGAGGTGATTAGGACACACAGAGACATAGAGAAAAGATCATGTGAGGGCATAGCCATCTGCAAACCAAAAAGAAAGGCCTCAGAAGAAACCAGTCCAGTTGATGCATTAATCTCGGACTTTTAGTCTTTAGGACTATGAAAGCGTAATATCGGTCAAGACGCCCAATCTGTGATACTCTGATATAGCAGCTCTAGAAAACTAATACAAGGATAATTTATTCTGATTAAAGGATTTCCTTAATTTTTCTTCGTGGCCCCAATTTCCTTTTCCATTACATTTCCTCAGAAATGACAGAATTAAAAGAAATACATAGTCTTAGGGTAAAATAAATTTGACTTCTACATCTTCCCTGGTTTTTTCCCAGGCTAAAATTAGGCTATTCTAATTATTTTCTCCAAGAGTTAGGGATGTTATAAGGGCTATTTAGAGCCCTCGCACTTCTCAAATGTATACTATTTTCAACGTGGGGAACCAATGTGTTGAAGGAAGATAATGGGAGGATAAAAGTTAAAATAAAAATTATTTAGCTGTTATTTTACATAACTCTACAATTAATTTATATATAAGTTATGGATAGACATTCTTCTGCGCTTCGCAAAAGTTCTTATGGGACCCTTCTTCGCAAACATAAGTGGAGCCCAATTTCTGAGCAGATTTGGAACAAGGAAGTAGAATAAAGATAATGAATCTCAGACAGGAACACCTCTCAGGGGACCAGCTGCACATACTTGTGAGCCCCTCCCCACAGCTGGATTGCTTTGCTCACAGTCACTTCCAAGCCTTGCATATTGTTTCCACTATGAATATAAGTGAGGTTATTAAATCCTTATGTTTGGAGAGTTACAGCAGCAAGACAGCTGTCTGGGAGCACGTACACAGCAAATAAGGCTAAAGAGGGCTCCCTGACATTTAAGAGTTTTCTGTCTCTGGGGCCTTGAAACAATTGTCCACTCTAGCTAGCCCCTGCTATGAGCTCTGTCCCCACAGACTCTGATAACTTCCATTCCACTGCTCAAACTTTTGTTTCCTACTGGTAAGCTTAGGAACGCTGAAATGCAAGAAACAACAGAACCATGCAGGCCCACCACACATTAGCTACATGGAGGTGGAGAAGAATAAGGCCCTTATGATGAACAAATACAAGATGGAGGCTATCAGATAAATTATTTTCATCCCCCTACTTGGAAATACTGCCCTGAGAATCAGTCCTTGATATGTCCTCTCAGAAGGTGTTCCCGAGAGATTAGGTAGTCTATCACACTTGATGCCAGTTAGTGATCGGTTTGATAATGAAGCCTTCCCTTTGATGCTGTTTCCCTTCCTGGCTTCTCTTGCCTCTCCCCTCATCCCTGCTCCTAAGGCTGAAATTATAAACCTTTTTTTTCAGGCTTTGCTTTCTGGGTGATGTAGGCTAACACAGAAGGGAAGAGAAAGCAGTTTTTCTTGAGCTAGCTGGCATTATTTGCTCCAAAAATGCGAGAATAGATTGTTTAATTACTGATTTCGAATACATGTCAATTTATACTTTACCAAGGTACCTTTTGATAGGTCAATTGGCCTATACTGAACTACAGTACCCAGAATTCCTTTTCTAATATTTTTCCAGATAGGGTGGACTACAAGGGATAAATTCTTGTGCTGCTGGAGGACAGAAGGGAAACAGCCACCATTTTGTGGCATAAACACATTTTATCCAGTTATTCAATCAATTCAAGTGCTGCTATGAAGAGATTCTACAGATATACTGAAAGTCCCAAATGCGATAATTTTAAGTTAACCAAAAGAAAGCTTACCCTAGATTGGCAGAGCTTAATCGGTTTTGAAAGAAAGCTTGGACTTTCCCTAAATGAGGAGTCTCCAAACAGTAGCCAGAGGTACAATTACTCTCACAGAACTCCAACCTCCTTGTGATCTTTCCATCCTGACTGTCTGCTCTGTGGATCGCAGGTTTCCTGTGACTGCCCCCACAATTGTGGAACCAATTCTTTGTTAAAAAAAAAAAATCCATCTATATGTTAAACTTGAACATTTTGTTTACATATAGGTAGCCACCTAACCTATTGTTTATCTACCCTTGAAGATAATAAAAATGACCACAGAATGAACCACAATATATCATTTATTTAATTTTTTATTAAATTGCACCTATTATGTGTCAGATATCATGTAGCACTGTGGAACCAAAGGTAGATGTTGCATTTTCTCTATCCTCTAGGGACTCACAATCCAGTAGGAAAGGCAGACACCTACCTGATTAGTTTAGACAATGTTACCTGTCACAATCTAAGTAAGTTCAGGTCATCACACTGAAGTGGCTTCTGATTCTTTGATTCAAGAGTTATAGTATCTAATTGAGCTGTCAATCAAAAGATGATTTTTTTTATGACAGATCACTATGTGATTTTTTGCATATAACAGAGTCAGGTGACACTGCTTATCATTCACATTTATAAAAGCGAAAAGTAGGGATAGATGGACACTGAATCTATTATTAGTCTTGTATTAATATATGAAAATATGTGGAAAGTGTTTGAAGAGAAAGCAACTATCTGTTTTAAAATATAAATTTCCAGTAAAATTTAAAATTTTGTTTAAAAAGCCATTAAAATGTAATATATTTATTATTTTTATCAATTTTAAAAAAATATATTATTATAATAGCATATCAATCCAGAAGAAATTTTTTAACAATTAGAACATAATGGTCAAAAAGTTAATTTCAAACTTTTATATTTATTTAAATCACTATGTTGTACACTTGAAGCATAATATTGTATGACAACTATAATTGGAAAATAAATTAACTAAAAAAATTTAAAAATAAACATAGGTGGTAAATATGTAGATATACATATATTTTTTAATTGCATAGAAGTATGATAAGGTCATAAAAGATTTCAAGCATAAAATATATTGGAATAGTATTAGCTAGTAAAAGAGTTATATTTATGTGTCAACTTGGCTGGGCCATGAGGTGCCCAGATATTTGGTCAAATATTAGATTCTGAGTGTTTCTATGAGGATATTTTGAATGAAATTAACATTTCAATTAGTAGACTAAGTAAAGTAGATTTTTTGTCATAATGTGAGTGAACCTTGTCCAATCAGTTAAAGGCCTGAATAGAACAAAAGCCGACTCTCCACTGACCCACAAAGGCACTGGTCAGTCTTCAAATTGGAGCATTGGCTCTTCTTGTTACAGCAGTCGGCCAGCCTTCAGGCTTAGACAGGGACATTGGCTCTGCAGATTTGGGACTTGCCAGCTCTCATAATCATATGAGACAATCTCTTACAATAAATCTTTACATATATGTATTTACGTAGATGTATTTACCCTCTATTGGTTCTGTTTCTCTGGAGAACCATGACAAATACAAGTGGTAACAGGAAATGAAAATATTAATTCAAGAAGAAAAGGGAACTATATATAATGCCTGGTCATTAAAGAGCTTGTTTATTAATTTTTAACATTAACAATGGTTTTTAAAAAATTAATTATGGTATACAGATTACACTGGATATGTTTTTAAAGTGGAATAAGAGTTTTATTCTAAAACAGGATTTCACAGACTTTTTCTGGAAAGGACTTGATTGCAAATGTTTTAGACTTTTTGGACGACGGTCTCTGTAGTAACTACCAAACTACTGTTGTAGCACAAAAGCAGCCAAAGACAGTGTGGAAATAAATGAACATTGCTATCTTCTAGCAAAATTTTATTTACAAAAACAAGTAGTGGGCCTAATTCAGGCCATGTGTGGTAGACAGTTTGCTGACTCCTGCTCTGTAATATCAATATTTATATTATATCGAAGATTATATTTTTACATTTTTTGGTAACCACTTAAACATATGATGAAAAATTTTAAGAAATCATGTTGAAAATGGGTGAATGTGTACATAGTTCTTCAAAAGTTTTTTTAGATGGTGCATGAGCAAAGGATTTTGTAGACCAATGCCATTGTTGTGAAGAATGAGAAGGAGGACAGGAGGACCTAGCCAGCTGAAGAGGAGAGAACGGATGTTTCAGGAAAAGGACACAGCATGGTCAAAGGCACAGAAGAGAAAACAGCACAGTGTGTTTCCACTCTTCTAACAACTTGGTGTTGTGAGAGTGCAACATACAAGATGGCTAAAGAGGTGAAGCTAGGTTGCAGGCAAGGGCCCAGTGGCAAAGACCTTCATATGCCCTGCTAAGGCACTTGGACTTTATCCTGTAGGTAGAAAGAAGTAGTTGAAGAATTTTAAGCAGTGGAATGGTATTACCTGAGGTTATGGGTATGCAGGATAGGGTTAGAAATACAGGACTAGAAGGAAGATAATTTAGGAGACTATTATTGTAATAAAGTTGAGAGTTGAGAAGTATCTGAACTATGGCAGTGGGGCTAGAAATGATTACACACAGACTTAAGAAATATGCGTAGTGATGGGCTGTCATCATTGGTTTGTCATTGGGCAGATTAGAAAGGAGGTTGAGGCTTCCGGTGGCACTATGGAAAAAGGTGTTGATAAGGATTTTACTTTGTTGTCAGGGGAGAATATGTTGTCACCAACTGAAATAAACTTCAAGAAAAGTGTCAATTGAATAACATTGAGAAAATGAATTCATTTTTTACATTTTTGAATTTGAGGTATTGTTAAAACATCTAATTGGAGTAGTCAAGAAGGCAATTGGATACAAGTTCTTAAAGTCATATAAGTAGCCTTGACTTAAAGACATAGATTTTAGAGCTATTTTGATATAATTGGTCATTGAAAACATGAAATTTGACAAATTTTTGCATAGAGAGTACAAAGTGAAAAGAAAAGATGCTGAGGATGAAGCCTCCAGGAATACCAATACTGAAAAATATGATGGAGAAAAATCTATTAAAGAGAAAAAGCAAAGATAGGAAAAGACTCAAAAGGGGATGCTCTTTTTCAACACAAGTTAAAGAAACTTCAGAATTAAATGATTAGTAGAGTCAAATGCAGTAAATAAATATAATAAAATAAAGACTAGAAATGACCTTTGTAATGCAGACTAAAGTAAAATTCAAAATTCAAAAAAAAAAACTCATGAGAACACAAGCTAGATTACAATGGCATCATAAGTGTATGAGAAATAAGAAACCGGAACTTTGAGAAGTTCAAATGAGAAGAGATAGTAGATAGGAGGTTATGAGCTATTTAGGATAGATTAAAAAAAAAAAAGTCCATGTGTACGGGGTGAAGAAAAGACCCTAAGATAAAAGAGGTAGTCTAAAGACAGAATTAAGAAAGCAATTGAAGAAGCATAGTCTTGGCAAAGGGTGGGAGTAGAAAAATTGGCATGACAGTAGAAAGAGAAGTGATGAGGAATGAACGGGGTTGGAAAATGAAAGGAGAGAAAATCTAATCTAGTTTTTATGGAAGAAAGTACAATCTACATAAAATGGGAGGGGAAGTGAGGGAGGTGAGGTGGGAAGAAACAAAAGTCGATTTAAGTCCTTAAGTGGTAAAATTTTGAAATACACATTGAGAAAAATAGAGTTGAGCTAACTATGTTAGTGTTAGTGTTTAGCAAATATCCATCCTCTCTACATTTCCTTAGCATTCATGCATCTAGAAAAGCTCATGTGTACAGAAGTGATGTGTTATCCGGTCTAAGGCAGTTTTGGGTGGGTATACTTCTTCCACACTCTCTCTTTCCAGGCTGTGAACATCTTAAAGGCTGTGGTTCTAAATAGAAGAGAGCTGTAAATTGGAGAAGGGCTATCAAGCATTATCAGAGCACAATATGAGCAGAAAATAAACTTTATTGTGTTAAACTGCTGAGATTTTCAGATTTATTGCTACACCAGTACAGGCAATCATCACTAATGAACCAAGAATAATTGAAAGGTTTCTACCAAGATTACAGATCAGTATTTGTAGGACTGATGTGTGGTGTCCATTGATTTTTTAGCAATCTGTCCATAGGAAGTAAAGAAGGCAGAGTTGGGGTTATTGGTGTCAACTGTGTTAGGGATGGGATAGTGAGGGAGGGAGGAAGTGAGAGATGATTAAGCAGTGAGGAAGGGTGATAGGCTGAAGAAAAAAGTATTAGGGAGTATGGGAAGAGTTAAGCTAAGTAAGTTTGAAAAGTGGGTAAATGGGAAAAATGAGAGTGAGACTGAAGAACTGAAGAATGCAGTCAAAGAATGGAAAGCTAATTTATGATTTTCAAGGTAGGCCATTTCCAGGTAATGATTTAAGTTTATGGATTTTCCCTAAGGACTGCGGCTGATGTGAAGTAGAGATGAAAGTTAGGATGCTCCTTAAATTTTTCAGGGAAATTATTGCTTGTCTCATTTATGTGAATGTTGAAACAATGCGAACCAATTAAGGTTCTGATTTAACTGCTCAAAATGTATCCTTATATCACTAAAGTAAAACATTCACAAATGTTATTGTTAATGCACTTCCTTGTTTATATTTCTTGTCACATAATGCTTTTACTTGGAGGAAACACAAATGCTTTATAAACTTTTTGCTGAGATACACTATCACAGGGCAGGTAGAGGTGACTACTCATTTATTTATCCAGCTTTTCAATTTTAACATGACAGTTAAATTAATAAGCAAATATATTTTAACACCTAAATTTGACCTCTAATAAATTCAAATAAAAAGATTATATATGGAGAACTTAAAATGTGAATTATCTATTTTTTTCATTTTCAAGGATGAGTAGACCTAATTAACTGAGTTGTAATGTTATTAGTGCATAAAATATTTACTATAGGCACAAAAGAAATTTTAGTAATCCATTTGACTTTATATATTTTTTCAATTGTCTACTAAATAGTTCATTTCGTTAGTTGATTTAGACATTATATTTAAATATATTTAAAAGTACCATAACTTGTGATCTTACAAAGTGTTTCTTCTGTATTTTGATGTATAATTTTAATATGATTATAGTAAACTTTTAAAAGATAAATCTTGGCACTGAGAGATAAGTCTTAATGCTAACTTCTAAAGCTACACCAATGATTATTGGAAAAGAAATAATTTTAATGAAGAAGTACTTTATAGAACGTGTGAAATTTGCTTAACAAATTCAGTTTGAGTTAATCGGTGCATACAGACCACATGAAAAGAGTTAGGCTAGGTAAGGGCTACAGCTAGAATATCCTGAGGGAAGCCTCAGAGAGTCTGCCATATTGAATGAGAGAGACTTACCTGTCCTTCCCTGCACCTACCCCAACAAAATTAATTTGCCAACTCTATTAGTTTTATATTGCTGTAACAAATAACCACAACATTAGCGGTTTAAAACTACACAAATTTATTATCTTATGGTTAACTAGGTCAGAAGTCTGACATTGGTCTTCGTGAGCAAAAATCAAAGTGTTGGCAGGGCTGTGTTTTTTTTCTGTAGGCTCTGCTTCCTTGCATTCTCTTGTAGAGGCCTCTCACATTCCCTAGCTCATGGTCCACACCTTGATGTCAAAGCCAGCAGTCATGGGCTGAGTTCTCACACTGCATCTTCTGCTTCCCTCTTTCAGTTTTAAGAACCCCTGTGATGACATTGGTACCAACTAGATAATCTAGAATAGTCTATTTTGAGGTCAGCTGATGATTAGCAACCTTAAATCTATCTGCTACTTTATTTACTTTTGGTATTTAAATTAATATATTCACAGGTTCCAGAAATTAGGATGTGGACCCTTTCCAAGCACCATTATTCTACCAACCATATCGACAATTTTAAATTTGAGGTCCATAACTCATTTCTCCCTGTTTCCATGTGGCTCCTCCAGCCCTCTGTCTTCACAGCACCCCACGAGAAATTTCCCTGTACAAGTTTGCTTGCGTTCCTCTCCTTCATATTATTATTTTGTGGAGCCACAGTGACTCCAGGATATAGCCCCAACTTCTTAGTATGGCAGACTAACTTTCCTCAAGATATGGCTTTCACCCAATATTCCAGACTCATTTTTTCTCAAAGTGTCTTCCTCTCATACCTTCTCACATATCAAGTCTCTTGCACTTTTAAAAACATGCAGTCAGCTGTACATTTGCACATGCTGTTTTATTATGAAACTCCATGACCCCTTCCACCTCGCTGTTCACCTGACAATTATTCATCATTTAACACTCAGCTCAGATATTCCTTTCAGATAGCCTTCTCCCTCTACTGCCTTACCGCCCTTCAAAAAACAAAACAAACATACAAACAAAAAGTTAGGTATCCTGACAACTTGCTCCAATAGTGCTTTATTATTCTCTCCATCATAGTAAATAACATCCTCTCTTGCAATTGTGTAGTATTTGTTATTTTCTTCTTGACTATGAATTTCTTAAGAGTTGGATTTATTTGTAATTCATATTTATATGACCAGCATCTAACACAGTATCTCGTTTTTAGTACAGTGTTTTTCAACCTATATATCACTACCCATTAGTGGATATGTCATGGTGTAGGTTTGACCATCATTCATTTTCAATAAAATAGGATACAAAATAGAGTACAAGAGGATAGATTATTGTTTTATGAAAATTTGTTTAGGTCAAATACATATCTGTAATTGTATTGCCATGTAAAATATATATTTTATAATTACTTGGTCATAATAAAAAATGGAAGCTACTCAGTAACATAAATAATTGCAGAATGGATTACGTGCAAATAAGTATATAGTTGATACTAATAGCATGTGCCCATTGTCTCCACAGACTTTTGAGAATTCCTCTTGATTATGAGTTCGAACTGGACTTTCCCTGGCCTTCCCTTTACCTGGATGGCTGCCTCAGCCTGAAGGGAAAGGGAGAGTGTCCTGAAAGTGAGGTGCTTCCATATCCACTTCAGCTGGTACAAGAAGGCTCAATTCAAGGGAAGTTGGGGAAGCCTCTCTTAGAAGCCTTGAATTGATTTATTTTCAAAGAACTTTTGGTGATAAGCAACCCCTCCTTGTACCAGAGCTTGCAGAATGGCTCCAGTATCCATCACCTCAGCCTTGAGGGTAACTGCTGGAGTGGCAGAGGCCATAGAAGCCCTGCTGGCCTGGGGATGGCAGCCAGTCCTCTTCATCCAGCAACCCCCATTCAATTCACCCATGCTGTGAGGTGGCCCCTGTCCCACATCAATGACCTAAAAATATTAGTTATAAAGAAGGAAGTCATTTCAGTATTGCTGGAGGCAAGTTCAAATTGGAATAATAGAGAGTCCTTGAATCAAATTTTTATTTCTTTAATCAGATCTGAACAAACATCTGCATCTGTGGCTAACATTATTTCCATGTTTTTGTTTATTTGTTAATTTTCAAAAAGTTCTTGAAGTAACTTAACCTATTTCAGACACAATTACGTAAAGGCAGAGGTTAGGGGAAAGAAAAAAAAATTAGAAATTAAGAAAAAAATTAAACAGGAAAAAATAGTTCTTCCGTGATATACCTAGAGAAAGTAGATTATCCCCATCCTAATGATTTTCATGAAGTTTTAGGAATTTAATAGGGGAAAGGCAAAAGCATTCTAAAAATAAATGAAATCGATTCGCAGAAACCTCTGGGAAAGGGATCTTTTCTCAGCAATGTGAGTATTCTGCATGTGTACTACCATGATGGGCAAAAGTTTGTCATCCTATCCCTGGTTAAAACTATTTCCTGTTATTCTCCCTCAGTTTAAGGGATGAAATGTGCTTCTGTGTCAGATATACTCACCTTCTACTTCTAAACTGGGGTGGGGGGCGGAGAGAACCCGTGAATATGAAAACAAAGGAGTACTTTTCTTCTCTCACCTCCGCTTACAAATAATGAGGTTTGTTTTCGATTTTATTTTTCTTCTTAGTAGTTAAGAGCAGCTGCTACAAAATGATTATGTTTGGAGAGGTGACTCAGCAGGAAAGTAGGGGGCAATGAGTGATTCACTAAAGCCAAGAAATGAAGAAATGACAGTAGAATAACCAAACACAGAGAAGATGAAGACAGGCAAGTAAGAGAGAAGCTGGTTCCTAAAGAAAAAATTAGTTTGGACATTGGGGCTGAAAAATTAACTTACAGTGAAGATCATGGAATAAAAATAAAATCAGAAAAGGGAAAAAAATGTTAAGAACTAAGCAGGAACCACTAATGTTTGATGACCTGTCAACTCTCAAATGAAAAGCAGGTGCCCCCTCTCTTAACCCACTTCTGCTTCTGAGCAAAAACTCAAGGTTTCCAAAAGGAAAGGAAGGACAAGCTTCGGTTACAACTCAGGTTACCTAGATCACATTGGATATATACATTTTCTACTTTTGTTTTAAAGTCACGCTGACTGCATCTGTGAAGGACTTGAGCCAACTTTGCTACCTAAATGAGGTTTCCTTGATAAGCTGTCTCTAAACATTAGAAAACACTATATTGTTGCATTGCAACTTATATATGCCAAAATATTTTAAGTTATGACGGGAAGTGAGCTGAAATACATTCCTTTATATTTTAATAGAAAATATAAAAATCAAGAAAGATCAAAAGGAAAATACCTAAAATTCTGTAAGTTATTTTTTTTTTTTAAGCTGTGGATCAGTGTCATGGAGAGTTTGAATTTATAAGTGACCCTACTTTTGTATACAGAAATGAACTCAGTGGAGAATTACTTTCTTAACTGTTTAGTGTTGTAATCCAAGTACGACCTATTTATATTATTCTTTACTTTGTAAATCATATAGCTTTAGATATGATTTTAAAATTGTAAATATAGCTATATATTATTCTCTAATATATATATATGTTAATTAAATATAAGGAAAATCAATAGAAGTATTACTTTTTCTCAAAGACTTTACAAGTATGGAACATGATTATCTTCAAATTTTGTCATTATCTGTTTATCTATATATCTGTCTATCTCCTGGTTGCTATTTGAAATATACAGTGTTCTACTTTGCCTCGTTTCTAATTAAAAAATACACATGTTAAAACTTTTTAGACTAGGGATTCTGGTTCCCCTTCTGAGATGCAGTATTAGTATGAGAAAGTACCATTTTTTTTTTTAATCAGAACTTTAAACTATATCATTTGAAAATTCACCAAGAGTAGAAATCTAATTAGCCAGGCCTCCTGTAGCTGGAGCTGTTGGAAGCCCTAGAGCCTCTTCCTGGCAGGGTGCTGAGTGAAACGACTGAGACCAGAACACAGCTGGGAAAGGTTAGCTCTGTCCACAGTCTCCTCCCAATGCGAAGACCCCTGACAAACAGAGGGTTGATAGAAGCATGTCATGGGACTCTCCCAGGCCAACAGGGTCACATATGTGGGACATAGCATGTAGCACCTGTGGCAGCATCACTTGTCCATTCCATATTAAAATAAGCAACTACAATTTCTCCTTACTTTTTCTGTTTGGGAAGATGAATAATGGAATGGTTGTACATTCTGTTTGACTATTAGAAAGCAATATCATTGGAATATATTTATGTGTATTTTATTCACACAGTTAACACACATTCATTGCACAGAGGTCAAGAAAGCAAGCAGCCAGGATATTTTTTTCTCTATATTGAAATATTATGGCTCAGAGGGGTAAACAGGGGGAAATCATAGAAAAAAGTACATTTTGAACTTTTTTTCCCCAAGGACTTTTATTTCTTCTGAAATGTGTGTGTAAAACATATGTGTGTATTTATATGAAATACACATGTGTAGATGTATACTTTACCTATAAATACATTTAATATATTACATACACATTTATGTGTGTATGTATGTGTATATATATATTTTAACACAGAAGAGGTCATTTGAAAGTTTGGTATTGCCTTTTAATCCATGAACTGCCATTCTTTTGTCCTTTTTGGCAGCAGTTCCCTACTGTGTGTCATCTTGGTGAAAGTCAGCTGTCTGCCTCCCAATGCCAACACCAGAGGGCAAGAATTTCTCTTACTCTACTCTGGCAGGCAATGCATATGGATGTTGCTTTGCCACAGCTAATCAGGTGGCCCAAATTTGTTCTTGTCTCTCGAATGAATCTCACAAAGTATGAGGAACAGTAATTCTTTCAAGAGTGCTGTAGAGACCATATTCTAGAGCTTCAGAAAGTTGTCCTCTTAACCCTTTCTGCTAAAAGATAGATGTGCTTTTAGCTTTTTGCCTCTAAGCTGGCCTTCTAGTACCAAAGCCTCTCTCCCACTCATTCTGTAGCCCTACATAAACTTCTAATAATTTTTAATTTTAGCACGTTAGAATTGGTTTCTGTTTTTTTGCAACCAGTTGCTTTGTAGATGATGCTAATGCTGAAAATAGATTCAGTCTCAATTGACATCTAAGATCTCAAAATAGATTTGAAAACAATCAAATTGGTAGCTTTATATAAAATGAGTTACTGCACTGAGTAACAATAATATCCATACCCCTAAACAAATTCTCCTACTATAATAAGAAAATAGACAAGGTCTGAGTTTTTGAAATTTGGAAGTTGAAATTTGACTCTCCGAGTATCTGGAAACTTGAAATCAACTATAATATTTGTCCTTTATAAAAGTTGCTATTATAAATGTTCTTGATAAAAATATTAAATTCTGCTGTAGTAATATGAACATACTTTTATAAATTAGGAAAAGAAACTAACTTACTATTTTTCACTTACCAGGTCATTCTAACTATCTTCAAAATCATGTGGCGTATATAGATTGAAACATAAGGTATTCTTTCAGAAGTAGCCATTAAAACCACTAAAAATCTTAATACATGTCCATGTGTATTTTGAAACATATATGGATTCATAGAAGGTTGTAAAAAATGTACGAGAAATTGTGTTAATCCTCCCGCAGGCTCCCCCAAATTTAATATCTCATACAAATATATATTAGAATATCAGAACAAAGATATTGAGATCAGTACAAATTATAGAGCTTATTTAGATATCATAGGTCACACATGCCCTCTTTTGTATACATAGATCAATGCAATTTTATTAATGTGTAACCTTGCATAACTACCAGTATAAACAAAATACTCACCTGTTAAATCATCACAGATTACCTGTGCTAACACTTGACAGCCACACATCCTCTCCCTCTCCCCTGTTCCCAACCCCAGGCAAATACTAATCTGTTCTCCATCTTTATAATTATGGTATTTCACGATTGTAACATAATAGATTCATTCAGTACATATCCTTTTAAGATTGGCTTTTTTACTCAGCATAATTCCTTGAGGTTCATCCAAGTTATTCTTTATAGCTGTAGTTTGTTCTGTTCTATTGCTGAGCAGTATTTCATGGTGTGGATGTAACATAGTTTGTTTAACCATTCACCTATTGGAAGACAATTGGATAGTTTCTAGTTTGGGGCTATAATAAATAGTTTCTATAAACATTCAAGTATAGATGCCTGCATAAAAATAAGTCTTTATTTCTCCATATTAATTGCCCAAGAGTGCAATTCTGAGTTTTATGGTAAGTCCATAATTAATTTTGAAAGAAAGTGACAAACTACTTCCAGAGTATCTATATCATTTTAAATTCCCACCAGCAATGTATGGGTAATCTAGTTTCTCTGTATCCTCACCAGCATTTGGTGTTATTGCTATTTTTTGTTTTACCCTTTCTGATAGGTGCGATACCTTATAATTTTAATGTGCATTTTTCTAATGGTCAATGATATTGAACATATTTTTTCATGTGTATATTTGTTATCTGTATATCTTCTTTGTTGACACTTTATGTATTTTGTACCTCAACACAAATGTTAAAAAAAAAAAATCTTCTTTAAGAAAAGAAAAGGTTTTAGGCTCTGGAGGTAGACTCCCTTAGTATTAATACAAGCTCTACTACTTACCAGGTGTGAAACTTAGGCAAATTTTTTACCTGTATGTTTAATAAAGATGTTGTGGATATTTAATATGTTCACATATTTAAAGCATTTAAAACACTGCCTAGTAGTCTATAGCCATGCTACCCTGAACAGGCCCTATCCCATTTGATCTTAGAAGTTAAGCAGGTCTGGCCTGGTTAGTACTTGGATAGGAGACCACCTAGGAAGACCAGGTGCCATAGGTGTAAAAAATAAAAAAAATAAAGGAGTATAAGCTGACAAGGTCCTTGCAATCTGTGAGGTCGACCAAGGGTTGCCTTGCCTGAAAAAATAAAAATAAAAATAAAAATAAAAAATAAAATAAAATAATAAGCACTGCCTAGTAGACTATTGAGACAAAAAACATATTAACAAAAACAAAACTTTCCCAAATCCCCTTCTATCTGTCTTCTTATTCTTAGCTTCTTGCTCAGCTCACACATAGAATATTACGCTAGGTATATTAGATATATTAACTCACAACAACCTTATAAAGCTGATCTACACTTTACAGATTAAGAAATTAAGCCACAGAGAGGTCAAGTAATTTGTACAAGATTCGAAAGCTGTCATAGGCCAGGCTAAGGAATGGAACATGGGCAGTCGGGCCCAGAGCAGTGCTCTTAACCACTAAGTAGTCAAATGGGAGTGGACTTACTTTAACAATATAAATCCACCCTCTGCATTTGGACTCTTTGACTCTGCATTTCCTTCTTTCACAATAAAATAAATGTCTTGCATTCATCTAAGGTCAGTCCCTATACTTCTGCTTGGAACAAATCTCTGTTACTTATTCAAGTATTTCATTCTGTGGTGGTCCCTACTTCTCTTCTGTATCTTCAATTTCTCTCTCACACATGCATTGTTATCATCGATATAGCAACATGCCTCACTTAATATTAGCTTTTCCCCCATGCTTCTAGTATTCTTCTAGAGTTACTACCCATTTTTCTCTTTAATTCATAGCAAAATTTCTTAAATGAGACACGTATACTTCTAGGGTCCATTTCTTCATGTATTTACTTTTAAGGAACCCTAGGCTTCTTCTCACTACTCATAAGAAGAGCTCTGAGAAGGGCTCTTAACATGCTATCAAAGCCATGACACTCTACCTTTCCCGACCATTCACATTATTGACTCCATTCTCTTTCTCAAAATAGCATTTTCTTTAACTTTCTATTACAATAAAGTTATTTAATTTTCTATATGCTCTTGGCTATTGCTTTTCAATTTCCATTTTGGCTCCTTCTCCCTGGCACAACATCTTAAGGAAAGCATGGCTTATATCTCAGATATTCTCTTTCCTCTCTCTTCAGGACTTGCCCTTTTCCTAGATGGGTTTACTTAGACCCATTGGCTTCAAATACACTGATATACTGATGATTTTGAGTACTCTGCCTACATGTCCAATTGCCTATATGATCTCTCTACCTAAATATTAAATTGGCACCTCAACTTTGAAATTGTTGTTCAAAATTGATCACTTGATTACCACATGCCCCATACAACAAATCTACCCACCCACAATCATCCTAATCTTAGCTAATGATGCTGAGCCCAAAACTTACGAGTTACTTTTTTTATTTTTCTCTCTTTTATTCTAGTTATACCAGTATCTGTTGGCTACTTTCTAGGAAAAAAAGATAATCAAATCACAGATTGTCATCTCCATTGCTACCCTGCTAATCCTTGAGATTCTGTATCTTTTATTCTAGCTTTTACTCTTGCTTCTCCATAAAGGAGCCAGAATGAAGTCTGAGTAGAAATCAGATTACTTTATATATTTGCTTAAAATTCTCCAATGGATTCCCAACACATTTTGACTAAAATTAACACCCTTATCAAAAGAATTGTTATTATTGAAAAAAACCCTATGTGAACAGACCCTTACCCATCTCTCTGAATTTAACTTCTTCACTTTCCACATTATTCACAACTCTCTAGCCACCACGGCCTTCTTGATGGTCCATAAACATGTCCAACTTTTTCTGCCTGAGTTCTCTTGCATCAGATATTTTTATGACTATTTTCAAGTTTCTATTCAAATTTCTGTTCTTTAAAGATGCTTTCCATGACCACCACACTCAAAGTAATTGTCAATCACTCTTTATTACTTTATATGTTTATAATCTCTTCATAGTAGTTACTACTTAAAGTCAAATTGTAATTATCTTTTAATTATTAACATTTATATTTATAGTCTGTCTTACCATACCTTTGTCACCCTTTACCCTTCTGAAAGTGATTTTCAGAGTTGCAAGGATTTTGTTTACTACTCCGTTTTCAAGATCCACAATTTGCCTGGTATTTAATAGCTACTTTCTTTCCTTAAATGTTTAGTAGTCATTGGTAGATTCATTATTTAAGTATTAAGAAGAAAAATATGTACATTCATTCATGTTTTTTTAATGTATAGGTGAATCTTTGGGTGTAGATCTAATAATCAGAATTCCCACAGTTTTTGTGAATTATACCCATAAACCATCACATGTAATTACCAGACTTTTAAGGCTGAGGACGCAATTAAAGACACTTGTGAAACCCTCCGTATGTCTGATCAAAGCTAATTTAGCATTTATTTCTTTGGCAACACACCTTAATATTATTAATATTTCCAAAGCTTTCACTGAAATTTCATAGAAAAACAACTTTGTTCCATTTGTCACTCATTTCTCATTGTTTTTATGTGATATTAATTGGTTTATTGTGACATTAATTACACTGCATAATTAAAATAATAAGTACAACTGCTATAAACAGACGGGCACAAATCAAGTGCTTCTTGGTAACCCACTGGAGAAATAGCAATGAGAAAGTTATGATAATCTATCATTTCCCAGCTCTTCTGAGCCTTTAATCTGTAGTTACATAACCTGACAATAGCCCAGAGCTTTTTGTCAATAAACTTAATAAAATCTTATTACATTTAGAATGTTTTTAATTAAATTTCATATCATAGTCACAAGCAAAGAGTGAAGACATATTTGGCCATTACTAAAAGACTCACAGGCTTACTTATATGAATTTGTGAAAAAATAAGTTTTTCCAAAATAATATATTAATCTGTTCTGAAACTACTGCAAACATCATATATATAATTAATTTCTTCTATTTTCTCAGAGACTCAGAAGATATATGAGGCTTTAAATTCAGTTAGAAAGTCTAGACCAACAGGTAAAATATTAATAAATGTACTTGGAAGAAATCACTTTTTTTGAAAGTCCTACATAGTTGTCTTTTATAACCTACAAATTTCACAGTACATAACAAAATATTGATACAACTAAACATTCACGATAATTATTTTTCAATAAGTGACTATTTATACATAATTTAATCTTATGATATGACTAATTTTTTGATAAATCAGTGAAAATTAAAATATTGCCCATTTGTGCCATATGTAGAAATTCTGCTAATCTACCTCCAGTAACACAATAGATTTCCCTGCTCAAATATTGGCTAAGAGATTAATACAAGAGTATTATTGTATACACTGTGTAAAACTCAATACGTAGTTTTTTTTTTTCCAATTTTTATATAATGAAATATTTCATTTAAAACCCTAATTAGTACTCAGAAAAAGTTAGTTATGGACAGATTTTCCCCAGAAATCATTTCATTTATACTGGTAAGATAAAGACTAACACTTATGGAAACTGTGGGAAGGGTTCATTTAGATACATTTTTATACAGTTCATTACACAGTTAATAAGGTTTAAACATGCAGCACCATTTTTAAATTTTAAAAAAGAGTATTTTTGTCTACAGCCATGCCACCCTGAATGCACCCGATCTTGTCTGATCTCAGAAGCTAAGCAGGGTTGGGCCTGGTTAGTACCTGGATGGAAGACAACCTAGGAATACCAGGTGCTATAGGCATTAAAAACAAACAAACAAACAAATGATAAAAATAGTATTTTTGTGTAACTACCAGAATTAATTTTGTGTGATGGTAGTAATGATTGGAGTACAGTTTCTGACCACTCGGAAGGTATTAGCTTTAATCTATAGCAGACCGTTATGTTATTTGCAACTCTATCTTTGAAATCATCTCATTACCAGTTAATAAAAATACGTACCTCATTAAAGAAATATTATAAAATATGAGCATTCTTATGTATATCAAGGTAAAGAATAGTCAGCTCTTGAGACCCAAAAATATTTGTATTTTTGAGGGAACTATAACTCATATGACAAAAAGCTTTTTTAAATTTCTCTAAAATTTATTTCAAGTTAAAGTTAAATAATTAATTTTGCTTAATTTCTTGCCAGCTAGAGAAATACAAAGAGAACATATATTTAAAAGCCAATTAATTATGGTGTGCCCTTTGGAGAAGGAAGACACATGCTGTGACCAAAATTTAATGCATATCCTAGAAGTATCTAAATTCCCTGAACAGATTGTAAATCAACTGGTTCATGCTTAAATCTTTAGTACATGAATCTTTGAAAGAATATATTAGTATATTTTAAATTATATTCTAATAAAGTTCTCTGAAAGAGCCTTTAGTTGATAAACCAAATATAATTATGTCTTTAGAGAATTTGTGTCAGCAAATAATATCTGAGACCTCAAGCTGGGTGTCCTAAAGTTCTGTCACAATGAGATTGTGTCAACATAATATATAGACATAATAAATTCCCTTTGGACTAACGATATGAATTAATTTTAAAATAGAAATTTGAAACATTTAGAACTAGAAAGATGATTATTCATTAGCTAGTTCAATCTCTGAATTTTGGAAAAAAAAAACGGTTAAGTGCAGAGAGCTTAAATATTTACAAAGTCAAAAAATTATCTTGAGGCCTAGTTAAATGCTCTTTAATTTAACACTGAAATGATTAGATAATGAATTGTAAAAACAAGAAAGTCTTCAAACCTGTCACAAATTTTTCAGGGCCCTTAACCTGTAAAATTAATTGCCCAGATTTCTTAGGTCTGCATGAATGCTTCATTATTTGCAGTATTCAGTAATTGATCAACATGTACTAAAGAAAGTCAGTGTAAGATAAAAGGCTGAGTGGGTCTGGGTATCCTTGAACAATAACTACCCAAGTTTCCTGCAACTACTTATTCTCCCTTTTACAGCATCAAGTAATAAGCCCCATAAATACAGAAGTGGGTGATGGAGAAATGGATTTTTAAATCACATTGTCATACAATCAAGATACCTTTTAACTTATCCCCTTGTTGTTTACATACACTCTCAAGAGTTTATATGTAAATCTGATCAATCTAAACTTTATTATGTTGTATTGAAATGCTGTATTGAAATTTATTTTTAAGAAGTTAAATGATATAGATACAATTGAAAATCTTTATATATCCCTTTTCAATGCAATTCTCAGTCTTCCATCTCTAGATGTAACCATCATAGTGACTTTAGTGTTTATCATTCCCATGAATGTGTTTGTCTTATATTTTGGCCACAAATCTATTAGACATAAAAATATATGCAGTAGTATGATGTTTATATAGTACTTTGAATTGCTGTTTTTAATGGGCCTATATTTTTTAGTATTATTCTTATAGTTGAATTTTCTGGTTCACTTTTTTTCAATGACAATGAAAATGCTACAATTCATTTATTTATTCTATAGATAGATATTTAGGATATTTCTTATTTTGCTTTTACAAATAATGCTGAAAGGAAAATATGTATATATTTTTCTAGATATATGTGTAAGAGTTCTTATAGTGTATAAGCCAAGAAATGGAAGTGAGATTTTAAGATGTACAAATCTTAAAAGACATTGGATAGTGTCAATTATATTTCCAAAGTAGTCAAACAAATTTATATTCTCATTATGAGTATATCAAAATTCTTTGTAAACATTTAGTTTTGTCATATTTTTTAAAATTTTTGATCAGTGTGATGTTTATAATTTTGGTTTTAACTTATATTTCTTTCATTGCTTGGAAATTAATTTTTTACATGTTTATAGGCCATTCAGGTTTTTCTTTTGTAAATTGCTCACCTATTTGATTTTCATTCTGTTCTTTGTCTTTTTTCTTATTTATTTGTAGATATCTTCATATTATATAGGTCCTCTTTTGGGATAGGTACCTATATATGAGATATACATCTCCAATATCTCCTCCCAATGTGTTTGTGGTACAGAAGATTTAAAATTTAATGTATTTTTATTAGCCTTTTGATTTATGATTTTAATATCTTGTTTAAGAAAATTTTCCTTCCTTGAGGTCTCATTTTTATATACTTTTATATTTGTTTATAAAAGTTGTAAATGTTTGTATTTGGCTTCTGTTCCAGTGGAAAGTAATTTTTGTATATATTTATTAGATTATCCTCTTCCACTAATCTGTAATTCTACCACTAAGATACATCTTTTCTATTTATGTATGTGTCTGCTTCATGACTCTGTTACATTGCTTTATTTGTTGTACTCTGTAATGTTTTTAATAAGTATCTTAAGACAGGTTAGCAATAAATGATATTGTGCAGGAGTAATACCTCTCAAAGCACACTTTATTCTTCCTTTTCAAAATGACTTGTCTATTTTTAATATTTGCTCTTCTTCCCTATGAAATTTAAAAAGTCTTTGTCAAGTTTAATATAATATATATTTAGCAAGCTTCTGTAATAATTCTTATATTAGCAATGCTTTTTAATGAATGTAAATCATTTTAAATGCCCAATGCTAAAGTATACAATTTTATCTAGTTCGACATATGTATACGTCTGTGAACCCTTTACCACAATCAAGATAAACATTCTTATCAATATAAAAGTTTCATTGTGACATTTTGCATCCTATTTCTCCTTCCATCCCTGTCCCAGGCAATCACCAATCTTCTTTCTATCACTAGATATTAGTTTGCATTTTCTGGAATTTTATATAAATGAAATCATATAGTAGGTACAATCTTTTTCATAGCTTTTATTGTTCAGTGTGATGATTTTGATATTTTGATATTAAAAATATCAAAACTGTGTGTACCAATAGTATATATATATATTTTTAATTTCTGAGTAGTATTCCACTGTACAGATGTACCACAATTTATGTTTACATTCATTTGTTGATGTATATTTGGCTTATATCCAGTTAAGGTTATTATTACACATAAATCCGCTATGAACATTTATGTATAGCCTTTATGTAAACACGTGTTTAATTGCTCTTTAATTCCTAAGAGTGGAATGCTTGAGTTATATAGGTATTTAACCTTTTATGAAACTGTCAAATTATTTTACATAGCAGTTATACTCTTTTACATTCTCACTAGCAGTGTATAAGAATTCCATTTTCTCCATATTTTCGCAAATACTTGGTATGGCTGGTACTATTTTAGGGGTTCTTTTTCAGCTATGTTGTATTAATTCAAACACAAAAATTATGTAAAAATCAGCAAAAAGTTAGAAATCATCAGAGGACACTTCTCCTTGCCTAACTGGAGCAAAAACCTTCCTTATTTTATCTACCTTTTCACTGATGACATAGCACTGCAAAGGCCCCCACTTTAGGTGAAGGCCCCTTTCCTAAATCCCTAACTTTCATGAACCAAAAGACTGATTTCCTACACCTGCATAGATTACTAGATTATTAAGGCAGGCAAATCACTCATATTTCTCACTTTCCATCTCAACCGATTCCCACTATCTATCGCCAGTTTCAATGACCATAGTCTCTCTTGGAGTATGTTCTCTCTGATTTTGCTTTGAGAGAAATTGAACCTGATTCATTTATTAAAGTTCATTTATTCACATTGACTATTTTGGTTGGTTCCATCGCAAAACAAAATTTCTAGTCAATTAAATATATTCTTCCATATTTGCTTTGGCATAAGCCTAACAATTATACTAAATTAGAAAAGCAAAATAAAATAAAAATAAATGCTTTGGAGCACCACTATGCAGACTAACCAAGAAGTGGAAGCAATTAAGATGTTCACTGACTGATGAATAAGTAAATAAAATGTGCTGTACATACATATTTTTCAGCCTTAAAAAGGAAGAAAATCTTGTCACATGCTACAGTATGGATGAACCTACAGGACATTATGCTAAGTGAAATAAGACAGTCACGAAAAGATAAATACTACATAATTCCACTTATATGAGTTATCTAAAATAATCGAATTCATGGAAAGAGAAAGTAGAATGCAGATTGCCTGGAGCTGGGAAAGATGGAGAGGGGAAGTCTGGTTCAATGAATACAGAATTTCAAACTTAGGAGATAAAAAAGTTCTAGAGATCTGTTTCACGACAAAGTGAATATACTTAACACTACTGAACTATACACTTAAAAATGGTTAAGACTGTAGATATTATATCTTTTTACTACAATAAAAATGAATAAAAGCTTTGGATAGTTTTCATTTTTATCAGCACGAAACTGTCTTCTTGTTTCTTCTGAAATAGGTCTATTACTAACTTTTCCCACAAAATTTGGTATGCATATTTAGTGAAGTTTTTGAGCAACATTAACAACAATAGTTCCACTGTGATGAATTTCTGAATACTGAATGAGGCTGAGAGAATTTTAAAAGATTTGGACTCACTGTAACCTCTACTCACTGAAGTTCAGATCCATTGCTCCAAGGGCAGATGAGTTTCCTTCTTACCAGGAGATTTTTTTTTCTTTTAGCTGAAAGGAAATGTCCTCTACATTTTCTTTATCAGTAATAAAGCTCAAAGGAAACAACCCTGAATTACGATAGTTTCTTTTTAAGAGATAATTGTGTATAATCAAATCTATCTTAAAACGGCTTTAAAAGATAGTTACCTTAGTTCACAATTGTCTTGAAAAATTTGAAAACAAACTAAAGCAGACTCTGCTTTAGTTATTTATTTTAAAGCAGTAGTAATACAGATAGGTTTATCAGAAATAGGCACAGAATATTAAAATATGTATATTATTTCAGAAATTTTATTTGTATTATCAACAGAGGTGGTCCTTAGTATGCAATTGATTTTTCAGGGGCTCATTATGAAGGCAGTTATTTAATCTTCTCCCTTCTAATTAGGAAGTGTAGACATTTTTTGAAGAAAGAGGAATCCATTAAAAACTTTTCAGTATTTTCAGTAACTTTACTCTTTTGACACAATCACTTCATAGAGTATGTTTGAGTTCCTATTGAAGTCCACTCAGCAGGATAGAGTTTTGAGTTTTAATTTTAAAGAAAGAGAAAAAATATTCTTATCAGCAAAAGCTTTTCCATAAACAACTTTTAGGAATCTGGTACAGGCTTTTAGAGTGTAAGACTATGTAGCTTTTCTTCTTGAGGATTCTTTAAAGTAATTTTAACTCTTTTCAGAAACAGGTCAAGACAGTGAAATATAGTTTCCCCACCACCTCCCTTGGACCTCGTTTATTTTTAAGATTTCTATTAATACTTACACTTTACAATAATTCTCTGTCATTATTTTAAGAGTTTTTTTGAGGTTTTCTGTTTTCTGAGGTTTTAGATGCCACGTGGCTAGAAATTTAGGAAGTGTAAAATTTGTACTTGTAGCATTAAATTATTTTTTTAGAAAACAAATTTATTTCCTAAGAGTATAGGGAAAAAACAAATATTAAATAAATTTTTAAAAGTCATTCCTTATGATAATCCAAAAGCTTTTAATACAGTTTTAGATTATTTAGTTTTACCCAAATTCTAGATAATAGAGTGGTTCCAGCTTTAGCTTGGAGGTGAATTTAATGAAATATCTTCTACTTTTTAAGTAGGATAATAGGTCTAGTATTTAAATAGACCATGTATTACACTAAATAAATTGAATTACCATAGATTGCTTTAGCATAAAATTACTCTTAGAATAAATGGCTCACAAACTTTTCTTATATATATAGTCTATGTAATGGCAGTAGGAAAAAATAATTCTGGATCTGAAGCTAGAAGGCTTGCGTTCATTTGCCAGCTTCCGTATATCTCTCTCTCTACTTTGAACAAGTCATTTATGCTGTTTCTTCTGTAAAGAATGTATACAAAAGTAATCGCTCTATCATGTTTTCAGATTAGTACAGAATCAAATAAGGAGGTGAAGTTAAAATTATAACATTTTTGAAAATTAAAACTATGATATTCCATGGTTTTATCATACTTATAATGACATGACTCAGAATCGCAGATTTATAGAACTAGAATAAAACAGAGAGTATTTTCTAGTCCCAAATTTCCTAAATGTTCTTAGGTTACAGAACTTATTGGAAATTTGATTTTAAAAACTCTGTTATTCTAACAAGAAAACCATACATACTCACAGGTAAGAAAGCTATTAAATATAACTTCATGTATTTCATGTATTCTAGATATGAACATCTGATCAATTTTAATGCTGCATTCTGTAGAGTGGATAAATGAGACCTAGAGAAATGAAGATATTTAACTGAGGTTACACAGAAATTTTGTGGCAGAGATAATTCTCAAGTAAATGTCTGCTAACTCACACCCCAGTATTTTATTTCCTTAGATTAGGGTTAATGCTAAATGTGTCCCACAGAGACTTATTCATTTCAAAGAGCTATCTCAGGAGCAAGCTCAAGACAAAGCCCTCCCAATCATCCATATTTTTATCTGTTTTCTACGTTGGGCTTCCAAATTTCTACCTTATGAAAAAAAAAATGTTTGGATACTATTGCCATAAAAAAATAAAAAGATAGATGTGAAGTAGAAAACAAAAAGTAATATAGAGACAGAGTTCTCTTTTAATTATCATGCCCTTTTTGGAAGAAAAGTGTAGCTCCAAGAATTATGAAGTTCTTTAAAAACCACATGGTGTCTGGTAGTCCAGCTATGAGTAGCTCTAAAAATATTAGAAAAATAGAATACAAAATTTTAAAAGTCTCTAAGCAGTAATCTTAATACATGTATGATAGCACTAAAAAATTCTACCAAATGTTTAAAAAAGAATTAACACCAATCTATATAACCTTTTTCAGAAAAAAAAACATATCCCAATTTATTTTATGAAGCTAGTATTGCCTTAATACCCAAAACAAAACAAAACTGCAGCCAATATCCCTCATGACCATAGATTCAAAAATCTTTAACCATATAAAATTAAAAGGTATATAAAAAGAGCTATACACGGTGACCAAGTAGGGTTTATTGTAGGGATGCAAAGTCAGTTCAACATTTAAAAAACAATAAAGGTAATCTACCATATTCACAGGCTAAAAAAGAAAAATCACATGATTATACGAATTGATGCAAAAAGCATTTTAAAAAATTCAACATCCATTCACGATAGAAACTCTTAGCAAATTAGAAATTAGAAAATTAGAAATCAGAGAGAAAATTCTTCGACTATAAAAAAACCTACTTCTAACATCGTATGTAATACTGAAAGGCTGAATGCTTTTCCCCTGAGATCTGGAACAAGGCAAAAATGTCTACTCTTATTCAGCATTGTACTAGATATTCCTGACCATGTAAGAAGGCAAATATAAAAGAAATAAAAGGCATAAATGTCATAAAAGAAAACATTAACTGTCCCTATTTGCAGATGACATGATTATCTTTATAAATAATCCTAAGGACTATACAAAAACACTTGTGTAACTAATACCTTATTTCATCAAAGTCATAGAATATAAGATCAGCATAAAAAGATAAATTATTGTATCTATAAATGACCAGAAAACAAATCAAAACAAAAATTTTAAATATAATTTCGTTCGCAATCATTCAAAAAAATTAAATATGTGTTTTTTTTCTAAATAAATAATACTAAGTAAACTAAAAGGATAATATATACTTAGATATAAATCAACAAAATAGGTATAGGACTTACATGTTGAGAACTACAAAACATTGATTTTTTTTTTTTAAATTAAAGATCTAAATGATATGGAGACACAGACTATATTCATGGACTGAAATATTCGACATGAAAAATGTCAAATCTCTTTAAGTTGACATATGTTCAAGGCAATCACTATCAAAATTCCAGCCAGATATTTTATATAGATCAGATTATTCTACAGTTTTACAGAAAGGCAGAGAAACTAGAATAGACTTTTATAAAGGAAAAGAATTATAAAGTAGAAGGACTCTATTCAATTTTAAATGAGAATTAGGGTTTGGTGAAGAGTTTTTAGAACCAAAAATATGATCCATAAAAAGAAGAAAACCTGATAAATGGGACTTCATTAAAATGAAAAATTTTTATGCTGCAAAAGAGCCTGTAAGATAATAAAAAGACTAGTATAAAATATCTGAACATGATATATATGATAAAGGACTTATATCTAGAATTTATAAAGGACCCTCCAAATTCAACTGTAAGAAGCAAATAATCTGGAAAATAGGCAAGGTATATGAAGAGGCATTTTGCCAAAGAGGATACATGGTAGGAAAACAAATAAAACCATGAAAAGATTTTAAACATCGTCAGCCACTAGGGGAATACAAATTAATACTGTGATGAGATATCACAAAACATATAGGAGACAACCAAAATATCAAAATAGCAACTATGTAAAATGCTGGCCACAATGCAATAAAACTGGATCTCTCATACATTGCTGATAGGAATGTAAAACAATAAAGACATTCTGGAAAACAGTTTGGCAGTTTCTTTGAAAGTCAAATATGTACTCATCATATGACTCAGGAATCACCTTGCTGGGCATTTTTCCCAGAGAAATGAAAATTTATTTTCAAACCAAAACTGGTACATAAATGTTCACGGCAACTTTATTTGTAATAGAAAAAAACTAGAAATGATCAAAATGTCTTTTAATAGGTAAATAGTTAAACAAAGTGCCATATCTATGCCATGGTATACAATAGTTGCCCCCTTATCTTTGGGGGATATGCTCCAAGAGCCCCAGTGGATACTTGAAACTGCATAAATTAATGAAGCCTGTAGGTACTACGTTTTTTCCCATACATACATATCAATGGTAAAGCTTAATTTATAAATTAGGCACAGTAAGAAATTAACAACAATAACTAATAATAAAATTGAACAATTATAACAATATACTGTAATAAAAGTTATGTGAAAGTGGAGTTTCTCTTTCCCTGAAAACAAATCTGATAACTGAGATGGCTAGTAAATGATTAATGGGTAAACAGTGAAAACAGCATGGGTTTGCTGGACAGAGATGACTCATGTGCAGGCAAGATGGCACCGGATTCCTTTAAGCTACTCAGAACAGTGTGCAATTTAAAACTTATAAATTATTTCTGGAATTTTCCATTTAATAATTTTAGACCAAGGTTGACCACAGGTAACTAAAAACTGCAGAAAGCGAAACCATGGGTAAGGGGGGACTACTGTACTGAACAATAAAAAGTAAAACTATATATATGACAACTCGAATAGGACTCAAATAATACTTAGTCAAAAAAAAAATCTCTAAAGGTCACGTACTATATGATTTCATTTATATAACATTTTCCGAATTATAAGATTACAGACATAAAAAAACAGATTTGTGGGTGCCAGGGATTAGGGATGTCTGGGGACTGGGGATAACTGTAAGAAAGAGGCAGCAAGAGGCAGATGTTTATGCTGATAGCATAGCTGTCCGTGCACATAGTTAATGACACACTTGATTGCAGTGGCGGTTGTACTACTATTTACATATGATAAAATCATAAAGAAACTATCAAAGTAAAAAAAAAGTGATTTCAGCTAGATTTAAGAATAGAATGTCAATATAACAAAATAAGTTTAATTTATATATACCAACAGCAAACAAAACAGTAAGGAATGAAGTTAAGAAACACTGCCATTTATAGTAATTTTAAAAAACATAATATACTCAGCAATACGTTTAACAACAATGTCCAAGATCTCCATACTAAAAATCTCCAATATTATAAAGAGATATTAAAGAAGATCTAAATAAGTGAAGACATAGATCATGTTCATAAATTGGAAGACTCATCATTAAGATGTTAATTTAATGCAAATTTATCTATAGATTCAATGTCATCCCATTAAAAAATCTCAGCAAGACTTTTTTGTAGAAATTGAAGCTGATTTTAAATATCGTGGAAAAATAAAGGACCTAAAATAGTCAAAATAACCTTGAAAAGTATAATGAATTTAAAGGAACTATATTATCTGAATTTAAAACTCACTATTAAATCACAGCAACCAAAATAATGTAACATTTTCATACAAATAGATCAATAGAATAGAATAGTGTTTTTAAAAACAATCTAACCATGCATAACAAATTACATTTTTGACATATATGCCAACAATTCAAAGGATAGACTTTTCAATAAATGATGCTAGAACAACTACATAGCCATACATTTAAAAACAAAATCAACCAAGAAAACAAAAAAAACTTGACCTCTATCTCACATCATGTATAAGAATTAATTTGAGATGGATTATAGACTTATACATAAAAGCAAGAAGACTTGAACACAAGAATTTGTAAAGATGCTCAATATCATTAGTAACCAGAGAAAAGCTAATTAAAAGCATAATGCGATATTATTTCACACCCATTATAATGGTTACATTTTTAAAGATTGGCAATACCAATATAGAGATACAGAGCCACCAAAATTTGCATGAATTGTTTGTGTGACTATAATATGGTAACAGAACTTTGAAAACATTTGGCAATTTATTATAAGATTAAAAATATACCTACTCTTGACCCGTCAATTTTATTCCTAAGAGAAATGGAAAACATACATTCACAAAAACATTAATACAAGAACATTCATAAAAACTTTAATCATATTAACTATTAAATACAAAATGGTCAAATGTCCAGCAATGGGAAAATGAAGAAACAAAGTGTAATATGTTCGCACAATAGAGTCCCACTTGGCAATTAAAAGGAGTGAACAAACTGATACATATGACTTGAAAAAAATCTCAAAAACATTATGCTGAGTGAAAAAATCAAGGAGCAAACATATTCATACTGCATCATCTAATTCCATGAAGTTCAAGAACGAGACAAATTAACACATGAGAATAAAAGAAATAGTCTATATATCTTGTTTATCATGGTTACGTGGCTGTATCTGTTTGCCTAAGCTTACTGAATTGTATACTTTAACATATTTTATTGTATGTAAAGTATACTAAAAAAATCTTTTAAAAAGAAAAAGAAAGTTTTTCCAGCTATTCATCAATTGTAAACTGTTTATCGAATGTCTATTAAATAAACCTCTAAACACTACCACAATTAGTAGCATTGATTCGGGAAAGCACTAAAGCACTGACTTTCAGTTTTGCAATTACCCAGTCTTAAATATAAAAAAAGAAAAAGATCTTCTAAATTCAAATGAATAATTTATCTATGTTGAAATTATTGCATGTAATTTGCCACATTGGTAAACATTTTCTTTCCATTGTGTAATAGGCTCCACAAAATAGACTAGGCCAAACTGAACAATCATAGAACAGGGGCAGAGCATTGGACCTGGAGTCAGGTGACCTGAGTTTCCTTCTAGCTTCAGCATTCTATGATTCTGTTTGACAGAAGTTCCCAGCTGGCTATCACTGCTGACATTCCCTAACACTAGAAGTATGTAGTGAATACAGAGAACCATTGTTACACAAAGCAATCGCTGATGCCTTCTTGGTTGTCAGCTTCAGGATAGTAAAGAGACACTGGTATCTACACTGAAATGTGATTATTCTAGCTCATCATTCTCTTTCAGTCTATTGACTATGCTGTACCTTTGTTTTAATATACAAGAATCACTTTTCTGTTTCATTTTTAAAGTTCTTATGAAATCACTCGCATGCTTCAGTGACACCTTTTAAGCAGCTGACATAAAGTCAAAGTGACAGGGCAGAAGAATAAATGCTATCTCTCTTTTCTTTTGTCTTCCATTACATAGAAACATCTCCATGGCTTTTTCACTGATTTCCTTTCAAATTGTGCCATTTTGCTAAATTAATGAATGTGTAGCTTTAAAAATGTAAGACTCTCTTCACCTCTGTTTTAAATGTATTTTCCTTAATGTGTTACTGTATAAAAACAAAACAATTATATATGTATATATACACATACATATACATATAATGCTGATGAATATTCACATATGTAAAATATATGCAAATAGTCATTCACTTCTTCATATAGTCGTTCATATGTAACTATTCAATACATATTTTCAGTGCCTGCTATATACAGGCATTGTGTTAAGCACTGAGAATGTGATCATAATAAGCAAGAGAGTCTACATCTCTAGATTAATAATAATTAAAGTTTATATTTATACTTCGTACTGTTTTAAATTCTTTGCTTTTTCTAGAATTGCTTAACCTTCATAGCTGTATTTTAAAAGGGGTATTATTTGGTTGAAATTCAGAAAAAGAGAGGAAGAATAACTTCTCCTATACCGCATAGCTAGGAAATAGTAGACAGGATTTCAACACAGATTGTCTAGCTTCAAAGGAAGGAATAGGTAACTGCCATACCATGCTCCCTTGCTCTTGTATCTTATAGAGCTAAAGTAGGAAAAATATTGACTAGTTATGAGGAGACTGAAACAAGCAGATATGATGCAAAATGTAGTTCCCTCATACTGCCTGAGATATTCCACTTATCTCTCTTATAGTTTCAACAATTCCAAATTGTTGTTATTTTAACAATTAAAATAATTCTGGGACATCTTTACTACAGGTCAATTCTTTTTTTCCTAATATGTATCTAAGACTAGATAAGAGAAGGGGTGACGTTTTTAATGGGATAAATTGGCTTGGCAGGGGGGGCAAAATGTAACTTTAGAACATGGAAAATTGTTATTTTAACAATTTTGGGGGGAAAATAGGCTTGATAGATTAAATTACTGTTATCAATTATTCAGCATCTTTCATATGAGTCATATATCATATCCATTGCCATATAACTTACAGAACTTTGCTATAAGAGAAAAATATTTTGCATCATGTTAACAAAGATTTGGCCATAGACTTGCTTTGGCCAGTAGAATATGAGTAGTATGTGTGCTGCTCAAGGCAGAAGCTTTACAGTTATTTCATAGTTCTGTTATTGTTCCTCCTCTCAGCCCTGAGAATGGTATATCCTAAATAAGGATTGTTCCTTTGGTCTGGAGCACATAATAAGATCCACAATAATGCTCAACTCATATATAAGGGTAGAAAGAAATAAACCTTTGTTTCTATAAACCAGTGAAATTCAGGTTTGTTTCAGAATAACCTCACAAAATTGGAAGGATTCAATAGAGTTATCTTTTCATATTCCTTAATTAAGAGTTCTAAATAGACTTCTCTTCAAAAATTTTTCAATTGTCAATGAAAGAAAACCACTTGATATACATTAGTAAGAAAGTACCATAACTGCAGGTAAGAGAAAACATATGGTAAAAGCCGGGTAAACAAGTAAAACCAAAATCTTGCACATAACCTATTTTTTTTTTTTTACATCTTGCCTCTATATTTCTGTGTATGACAACTTTTCTTTTTCCTCTCTTTCATCTCTCTCCCCTCTCCCACATGCCCTGTCCCTCTGTCTCTCTCTCACCTCCCATCTTATCTATCAAGGTATTAGCACATGTTATTCTCTTTCGTTTACAGAAAAAAAATGCCTCTTTTTGATCCTTTGCTGGTTTCCACCTGCTCCCTCACCTTTCTTCAGAATCAAGCTTTATAAAAGAATAGTTGTACTTTGTCTCTATTTCCTCATTTCCTATTCCCCCTTATGTTTACTTCAATATCTTTTGCCAAGATTGCTGAAGAACACCCAATTTTCGCTGTAAATTTAATTGGCTTCTCAGCCAATTTTATCTCTATCAACCATACCCTACTTCTCAAAACATTTTCTCTGCCTATTTCACTTACGGCTTCCAACTCCTTCCTAATTATTTTAGTCATCCTTTATTTCTTCTATAGAATTTTCTTCCTACACCTAACCATGAAATATTGTTTTTTTTTTCTCCCCAAAGTTTCATTTGGTAAATATTCTCGCTCAACAGGAAGTCCCTCAGGGAGCTTGCCTATGCTCTTGGCTTACACTGCAGCACACTTGATAATGATTTATATATGTATGTGTCCAATCCAGATTTTGCTTCTCAATCATATGAAGAGACAAGGGAAGCACTCCCTTCAAAGAAGTGATTGCAAAGAATGTCTAAGCTTTTATCCAATCTTATAGCAATCCCTACAGAAGTTATTTATTTTCCTACTCTTCCACAAAAGTTCATTCTTTAAATATTATTAGCCCCAAGGAACTTCTCATAAGTTCTTTTAGATGCAGAAGTGAAATCGACTTTTTCCAAATTGCATGGGCTAAGAACTGAAAGAGGTGTCTTCTCATTGAAAAATTGAAACTTTTTATAAGAAAAGCGAGTAAATGTTAGGTAGGCATAAATAACAGTGCCCCTTGCACACTATGATACTACCAGAGATAGCCATAACTTCTAACTCTTGAAAGAGCCAAAATTTGACAGAGAGGTAAAAAGAGGCAGGTGGCAAACTTCAGTGGTTGTTGAGGGAATATAAGGATTTGGAGTAGAAAAACACTGAGAATAGAATCCAGTAAGTCAAGAATATCCTGTGTAAATAATGTATACAGAGGGGAAAGGGCAACATAATATAGGAAATCTACGTCAGACAAGGGAGCGATTATCCACAGATGTATGAATGGATGGGTGAAGCTAAAAGCCAAGGGAAGCAGACAGTACAGGAGATGAGCAAGGAGTCAAACAACAAACTGAAGGAAGGGATGTAACAACAGAGTTTTCAGATATTGCATCAGAAGTAGAAATGGACAAGATTTACAGGTTCCAGAATCCAAAAACAAAGGAATTGACAAAGTATGACAAAACAAAATATGTTTATATACATGTGGTATAATGGAATACAAAGGATTGGATTAAGCCAGTATATTTTAACCACTGATTTAACTGCTTCAGCACCAGGAATTGATTCTGCTGCTAACAAGCCTATCTAATGAATTGTGGGCACAATTTAATGTGTTCAGGAAATATTGACATAACTATGTTCAGCACAATAGTCAGATTATATTTAGTCCTAAAATACAGAGGGTGAAAGTTAAATAAAGAGAGGAAGTCTGAAGTAGAGGTATAAGTAAATATAAAAATGAGGGGTATTTAGGTCAATAAAACCAATAACTCTTTGGGGCTAAAATCTTAGACTTAGTATTTTGCATGGGAAACAAAGAATTAACATGTATTTTGATCAGGATATTATGGAAAGCCATCTTGAATAGCTGAAGTTTTTTAAAGTGGCAGACCAGGAGAGCAATTTAGGTTTAGGTTTAAAGGTGTTGCCAGCTAACCATATTGACTGGGCAGACTCTGTTATTGTAAAATTTCTTTAAGATCAGGTAGAGAGGCAGGAGTATGGCAAGGTAAATGAGAATATGCTTTAACATATGAGCTGTTGGTTCAGTGAGGGTTACATAAAAATTATTTTGTAATGTCTTCACAGTGGGTAATGTTATATTGGGGGGTGGGCTAGAAAAACAGAGATCTAAGGAACAGAAGACAAAAGAGAAGAAGGAGAAGGAAGGATAGCTCACAGCGGTTAGGGTTGAATTAGTAAAGAAGTGACGGGGGAGTAGATGGGAATATAGAGGGTGGAAAATACATTTATCTTTTATATATAAAACTTAAAATACATAACTTTATGCAAATACTGAAGGCTGTAGATGACTTTATTTAGAATGAGTCTCACTATTCCAACTTTTAGGTTGAGGTAATTATAAGGGATGAATCCAAGCTTGGAGCTGATTCATCATAAACGAATACACCTGCATGGCTGAAGTCATTATGGGGAGAGGATGTGAATCCAGCTGTGAGGCTGAGATCACTGGTATAATACCATAACTGTGTTCTTGGAGAAAGTTGAATATGGCTAACATCTTCTCTGCAAATATTGTGTGCCATGGCAGGATTCTAAAGGCACTCCCTTGGGTAGTCAGATAAGAGTGTATTGTATCCCTTCAAAGGGAAAATCTATGGAGAAATTCTAGGGGGAGAACAGGGCAGGTATAACCAGGTTTGGGGCTGGGCTAAGTGAGACAGCGTGTAAGTTGAGCTCATATAGTGAGTAGGGTTTAGAATGGGGCAAAGTTCTAGAGCCTGGGCTAGAGGACTGCAGGGTTTAAACTTCTTGCCAGCACCAAATGGGGGAGTGTATGTGAGCTTTCTTAGCTTGTCTAGATGGTGCAAAGAAGATGGGGCTTGAAAGTTGTTAGTGATCAAGCATCAAAAATGAAGTTCGACTCTATTGCTGTTATGGTTTTAAAGAATTTTAACAATGTATATGAACCTATGTAGATTACTTCTTAATTCCAAGTGACAGTTTCAATATTGCTATTTGAAATGACAGTAGAGCTGTAATAAAACGTAGTATAATAAAATGGAATTTTTCTTTAACCATGATTTCTAGACCAATAGAAAAAAATAATGATACTCAAAAATTGACACTGCTAAAAACTGTTTTACATGTAAAAGCACATATGATAATAAATTAAACCTTGCTTCCTTGAAGTTACTTTTAACTTATAGACTAAGGGACTGAAGGAATTCAGATAGAACAAGAAATAACTAGTAGTTTAACCTTATCAGGAACGATGCTTAAAATACATACTCATTTTTTTTAATTTTAAAAATAACCAGCAATTTTTCACATTGTTTTAAACTCAGAATCTATCCACCCCTGTTTTTTATTGAAGTAGTTCAAAAGCTGAATTGAGAATCATTTCCACAGATGCAGAAAATACTAGAAATCTTTTAGCAAAATCTATATTGTAGAGATTTTCTTCTGCAGCAATTTACATAAACTCAAATTTAAAACAAAGCAAAACAAAACCTTTTTTGACATTTAATCCATGAGTTAGAGTAATATTTTTAAAAATAGAATACAACTGCATTATGATAATTTTGGAATGGCAAACAAACATTCCTTGAATATATATGGTAAAGTTTATAGTTACCCTACTTTTAATTGAAAATCAATATATCTGAAAGTCTATTTTGTATTAAAATTATTTCTTTTTATAAACATCTATGTGCCACAAACAAAATAAAAATACACTCAGTTCAAGAGAAAGCGTTCATAAATAAATTCCTTGGCCATTAATCAAATGTACCATTTTAATATTTTGCTAAATATATTCATATCAATATACCCTGGCATTATTGGATATGAACACATTTAATTTTGTCATCACTTCACTAGTTGAGTCTGCCAGAAGCAGAATCAATTCACGGTGCCAAAGCAGTTAGATCAGTTGTCAAGACACGCTGGATTAATCCAATCCTTTGATCCTTTGATCTCATCTTATATAAACATATTTTGGTATTTATTTTCGAATATAAACCACATTAAATGTGATATAGACTCTGAATTGCTCTTAAACTTGGAAGAATGAATGAAATAGTATTAAAATTACTAGTGTTTTCTTTTAAAACATGGCTTTATTTAATGTAATCTATTGTGCTGAAATATTTAAGAAATATTGAGATTTGCTTTGTATTCAAATGAATCAAATAATTAAAAGAACTGATGGAAAGAACAGAGAGATGGGTAGTTATATAGTAAAGTATAGCAAAATGTTAATGGAAAATCCAGGTGATGGGTATATGGGTATTCACTGTAAATTTATTTTAACTGTTCTATATTTTTGAAACATTTCATAAGAAAGTGTTGAGAAAAAAATATTTAACATAAAATCTCAAATTCTCAAAGATTTCAGGCAAATAAAAGAGATAATCTCTGACAATAGAAGCATATTTACTTTATGATATCAATATATATTAGGCTACAACAATAATATTATTTTCACAAGTGAAATGAAATACCAGTTCCTTCCCTGTGTATGTATGAACATATATATGTGTTCATAATACTCAACATAATACAAACAAAACAAAATTATAGGTTCTATTACAAAATTACACTAATGTTTTGCTACCTGCTTTTTTAAGGTCCATGGACAGTTTTTTCTTAAATATCCTCAGCATTTGCTCACACATCATTTTATATCAAATATCTCAGAGAATTCAAAGTCATATATCTTTTATTTACTACAGTAGATTTGGTGTAATGCATTTTTTTGTCAAAAAATTTTAACACTAAATCATTATAATATCATTTGTTTTCCAAATATAATTATTGTGACCAAAACTCCCCATTGCTTTATATGGCACTGATGGCAAAATCTGGGTTGTGTTAAATGCATTCCCAACTCAACCCTAAAACCCTTTAATACTCAAAGCCCACAAAAACCAACTTCATTTTGCTGAGTCAAGTTATCTTCTAGGCAAAGAAGTACATATTTAAATTAAAATATATTTTATAATGTTCCTTGGGACATTAATTTGTTTTCATAAAGCAATGTTTAGAAAGGTAAATGTAAGTGAGCCATGTGGATTGCATTCCAGTTGATATAACCACACATTGGCAACTTAAGGGAATATGGGCTTGGAAAATTTGCAATGTGTTAGGTTACCAGTATCAAGGTTTTTCATAATTATGTTTGACGGTTTCAGCTAACAAGCCACAATTGGAGAGTAGAATTACCACACATAGCAGGGGTGGCATTTCAGTGGTATGTATGTGTCAAAAAGTACTCAGTCTGAGGGTCTTATAATCTGTCCATTTGGGAGAGAGTATATCACATTTCAGGTAAGGGGTATAGAAGCCTGGTTAGACTTAGAATATATCTAACTTAGTAGTGTCATTCAATATATTATTTATTTATCAATTTATTCATTCATTTTATAGCATTTAATTAGTGCTCTATATTATCATTAGCTTGAAGACACAGATCTTGATTAAAATCTTCATGTATAATAGATATTCTTTGCGACACACCCATATCCTTTTGGCACTACTATTTTCATGCATGCCAAACTTCCAATAGCCAGTATGTGAATATTCTTATCTGACTGCTTTTTCTGGCCATCACATTCTGCTCTGCCCATGCACAATAGGCTGAAGCTGTGGACTTTAATGCCTCCCAGAAGCAAATCTTCTACAGGGATAACATTAAAGTCCACACTCAATAGATTCCAGGGTTTCTTATCAGGCTTAAGCTTCGGATGCCCACAGTGTTGATAATTCCTTCATTATGCTGTTTCTCTACTCCTCTGTTCATGTTTCCTGATATCATGCCCCAAATAAGCTACTTGGTTTAGAATCCTTCTCTTAGGATATGCTTCTGAGGAAACACGAATTAAGACAATATGTGTATTAGTCAGGATTCTCCAGAAAAACAGAACCAATATGATATATATAAAGATATATAAGAGGAAAAGTTTTATTATGGAAATTGTCTCATATGATTATGGAAGTTAAGCCATGACACAATATACCATCTGTAAGATGAATAACCAGGAAACCTGGTGGTATAATTTAGTCTGAGTTTGATGGCCTGAAAACCAGAGGCTCCAAGGTCCAAGTGCAAGAGAAGATGGATGACCCAAATCAAAGAGAGAGAGAGAAAAAAAATTTTGCCCATCCTTAATCTCTTTGTTCTAGTCAAGACCTCTGTGGATTAGATGATATTTATCCATATTGGTGAAGGTGATATTCTTTACTAAGTCTACTGATTCAAATGCTAATCTCTTTTGTAAACATACTCATAGAAACACTCAGAAATAATGTTGCGCCAGCTATCTGGATGTCCCTTAGCCCAGTCCAGTTGAAACATAAAATGAACCATCATAATAGGTAAGGTAGGCATGGAAGCAAATAATCACATACACGCCAAAAAAAAAAAAAAAAATGTGTATGAGCCATAGTAATAAATGTCATGAGAATAAAAGGAGAGAGCTACATTCATTTGTTCATTTAACACTAATTTACTGGGCACCATTTTCTATATTTCCAATTGATACAAATGTAAAGAAGGCACCAAGGCAAAATAATCACTCTGCCTAGGAAGAGAAAGGGCAGAGTATGGTGGAGAGAAGAGGGGATGAAGAAGAAAGAAAGTATAAAAAGAAGAAATAATGGAAGCTGAAAATATTTCTGAGGGTAGATAACGTTTGAGTTGTGATTTGCACCATGACTAATTTTTCCATATGGAAATTTAGAGACTCAGAGTCTAGGCAAAGGACAGAAATCTGAGAGGCCACACATTGGCAACGGGTATAGTGACTTAGGAGTAGCATTTCAGTGTACCCAGAACACAGTTTAAATGGGAAACTTGAGGACGGTAAAGCAAGAAAAGTATATTGGAATGGGACTGTGTAGAATCTTGCATATAAAGAGCATAGACTTCATTCTCTGAGCAACAGGAATCCACCAAGACCCCTTATCCTAGGGCTCCAACTGGCATGCCCCTTTTTCCTAAGTGCTCTGAAGAAAGTCTCTCTTGTACAAGCTATATTTGGGAGTCTGTCTTGGGTTCACCAGTCACTAGAGAACTAGTGCAAAACTGTTGAATGCATTTGTGGATATAAACTATTTTATGCTACCTTTGGTTGCAAAATTACCAAGCATTTAAACTACAAAGATTATAGGGAATATCTGTCCAGTCCCTTCACTTACAGAATCAAGACTTAAATGCATATATCATAAATCTTAGTCCCTCTCCAGTACACTAACTTGTTCCTTAACAAGACCATTTCAATCAAAATAATTGTTTAAACTATGCAGTGTTTGTCAGTATTCCTGAATACAGAGAATCACGGACACTTTATTTCAAAACTCTACTCTCAGCAGATGAAACAAGATTGGCTACATGTTGATTATTACTGATGACGGGTAAGTCTACACGGAGTTCAGCATGCTATTTTCTCTACCTTTGTCTATGTTTTACATAATTCACAATAAAATTTAAAAAATGAAACAATTCTCAAAAAACAATGAAATTGAAAAATGAAAAAAAAATTTTTAAAAATCAATGAAGTTATCGTAGAAGGTTCCACTGGAATACCTTTAGCAGTCTGGTTTCCTGTCCACAGCTGTTGCTCTCTTGTGCATTCTTCTTCAGAGCGCTGTCCTTGGTTGACTTTGAAAGTCATCTCAAATGGCTGAGAGGCTCTTGCCATTACCACCCTAGGGGGGGCCATAGCTAATGATTGACCGAGGAGGAGAAAGTAGTAACAATAGTTCTCTCACACTCAGATGAAAAAACTGCTGGTGCAATTCATATTCCAGAGCTGCCTGGGGGATGAGGCTGAAGGTAGACTTCTCCTGATCTCCATCTCTGTCCAGCTTCTTTCCCTGCTTTGTCCTGTTTTCTTCCCCTAGAAGTTTCCCTTGAAACATTCCCTTAGTATGTATATCGTTTCCAAAAGACTATCTGTCTCAGACTCTGCTTCTAGGGAACTCAGACTTAAATAATTTTATTTTGGAATCGATGGAAATTAATCTGTTGATTAGAGGACTAAACCAGGCAGAAATCAGAAAGTCTGGTTGCCAGAATGATTTTGTGTTTCCTTACCTGTGTCATTCAACTCTGTGAACATTAATTACCTTTGAAAAATGAAAAAAAAAATAAATAACATTTTTCCAGTCTATACAACATGATATCTGAGGAGCAAATGGGATTATGCATATGGAAGCACTTTTGAAAATGGAAAGTTCTATATAGTATCATTACATTACTGTGCTATTTTTATTATCTTCAAAAAGTTACAAGTTGCCTGAAATAATTTTATTATTATTAATCATTATTAATACATTACTGAATTATACAAATTGAGAAGTTATTTTAAAACAAATAAATTGAGGCTTGTTGAAATGTGCCGCAAAACTGGGCTGTTTTTTGTTTTTGTTTTGTTTTGTTTAATTTAGGCCTTTCATCTCTGCCTTCCTTTTCCTGACAAGACACTAGAGCTAGATGTGAATTTGAACTTCTGGTGGACAATGGAATCTGTCATCTTTATGAATAAAGAGAGCATATTTCCGTTTTCTTTTCCAGAAGTGAAGAAATGTTTTGCAAATTGAATATCAACATCTTATAATGTGTATGAAGAAAAATAAAACAACAATAACAATCCAGCTTAGTTAGTTATACACTGTAATAATAATCTCCATTATCGATCATGTATTCTATTTTCCACAATGCCCACTGCAAAGAACGGATACCACTTTCTCTAATCAGGTGATAATCCAGCAATGTAAGTACTCATGTACCAGAACCTAAGTGCCTGACAATAGTGATTGCTGCAAAGTTGAAACAGTGCATGAAATTTCATCAGAGTGAACACTGCTAGAGGGAAGATGTCTATGTTTATGCTGAGTTCCTGATGCTTAGAGGATCACTCTTAAAAGAGAGCCTTGGAATTCTCACACTCAATGACCCATTTTCCTGGCATAATGTCCCTTTCTCAGAAGTAGAGTTTGGAGAAAGGTAAAAAGATTGTTCATGATTAGTCTTTTTTCCCTTTTCTCTTTCTTCATATGAATGGTTCTTTAAAAAATTATTAATCTTTATTTATACATTTCTATCTTAATAGACATATCTTTGACATGTGGCTTTTCTGAAAGATGTATGAAATTACCATAAAATATCTAAAACAGAATCGAAATTATGTATGTTCCCACTCTTGAGATACTTCTGGAAATAAACTTAACTCAAAAATAATATGTGGTGATCTTACATGGCTGGTAACTAGGAGATATTAGTAAGATGTCAACATAGCTTAAAGTAATGACCTGCATAAAATATGTAAGTATTGTGTTTTGTTCTCTGTTTTCTATTGCAGTATAAAAAATTCTCTACATTTATCTTCATAGGAACTGATTTCTCAATGAGAAAAATTTAAATATCTATGACTCCTAAAGCATACTGAGCATAAGGAAAAGAACTGTTAAGAGAGCTCACTGTTTTGAAAATCTGCTGTGCACACTAAAGTGGCTGCAAGTTAAATAAACATTTGAAGCTTTAAGTAAGAAGAAAAATTAGCACAGGCAATTTCTAAGAGGATGCCTCTAAACAATATTTGGAAGGTTGCTAATGGGATGTTATTGAGTGTATGTGATGTGACAGACTATTACATATATATGTAATTTTTTTTCTAAAAGAATTATTGAAATTTTTACTTTCCTCTGGGTAAGAATGGACAAATTTATTAGTAAGATAAAAGTGTTTTCTTTATTAAGTGAATGAAAATAGGTGGAAAATGGGCAGGTAAGGAGATAATATTGTTCTACTGTGGAGGAAGTAGAACCATCTGAGAAAGATGAGGTGCATCCCTGAAAGTGGTCACCCCACAGGCTCATCGTTGAGCACCAGTAGAGAGGCGCTTTCTTCCAGACAGCAACACTCAAAAGTGGTGCTTTCCACTGACTCCACCTGCCTCAATGCTCATACCCTACACAGCCAAAATCCCATGCCCATGTACCGAAAAGGAGAAAGGCCTCCACAGGCACAATGCTCACACATTATTTCTCAAGCTATTTAAAAAAAAAAAAAAAAATTACCGTTTCATCAAGCTGAGGACGTAAAGCAACACTGAGCTAGTCTTTTCTCTTAGAACGTGGAAAAAAATTATAAAAAGATAATGTAAAACATGTTAACAAATTTAAAACTCTAGGGTTTTTATCCTTGCAGTTGTACTCCTCCCAAATGAAATCATATTGGACCTAGTTAGGAATGTTAGTGTAATTTTAAGAAAACAGGGAAATGAAGAAAGATAAATGATAACCTCATGAGATTCTTTAATCAGCAGACTTTCCAGCCTTTGGACACTTTCTGTGGTGGGCTTGATGTCAACTTTTCACTAGGTCATTTCCCAATTGAAGTAAACACAACATTTCTGAATAAAATCTATGATTATTTCATTGGCGATTGGGTAATTCTGTGACAGATTTGTTATGTCAAGTAATATTGATACATGAACGAAATATGAACTTAACTTCCCCCTAAGAACTAAAAAAGTTTTATATTAAAATGCTATACTTTATGAATTTTAAAAGTCAAAGATTTTCAGACTTCCGCTCCTAGGAAGATGAAATGGACACACTTTCCTATTTCTTCTGCTAAGTACATCTAAAAACCCTGGGCATTAAATACAAAACAAACAGAAGAAGATTTTGAAAGGTGGAGAAGAAAATGCAGAACATTCTGGGCTGTGATGAACTCCCTGTATTCTTTTTCCCTTATATATATACCAGATTTGGAGGCAAACGAACTGACGACCCAGAAATACCAACAAATAGAGGCAAAATAAGTAAATAATCAATGAAAACTACTCTCTTGGCAAAAGGAAAAAGTAAGAGGCAACACAACAAGATAAAAAAAAATTTAGATGATAACCATTTTTTTCCCACAGGGGGAAAAAAAATGTAACCCCATCCTTATCCACGTCAACAAGATTGAAGCGTAAGCCTTGATTTCCATCCTTGCCAGGCTATAATGAAGCGATCTAATCCATTCCCTTCCACCGCCAAGATGGTGTCATAGAAGGCCAAGTAGGTAGCCAGAAATTTCATCCCATTTGGCATTAACAAGGTCATCTGTCCCCTAATAAAGGGTACTAGTGGAAACCATTGAAAAATCTGGACTACCACTTCTGTTCGGTAGTAATAAGTCATCCCTTCTTCTCCCTGCTGGGGTAGTGTAGGATAAAACTTAGTAGAGAGTCAGGACTTTCATCACCATGCAGCAGTAAGAAATACCCTCCAATACCATGATGTGGCTGGTAGCTACACAGAAAACAGTAATGAGGCATCCATACCACTCCCTGCCAATGCAGTATCAATTGAGGCCTAATGAAGAGCCAGATATGCCACTCATACCCACATCAAGGACAAGCCCTTTCCCCATAATACCAACCAAGGTTGAGTGGTGAACCTAAACTTCTACTTCTACTGGTAAAACCCAACTTTCTTCCCCCATCTTACAGTAACAAATCAGAGACCCTCTTCTTCGCCTGATGGAGTTATTTCAGATAAAACCAGTTCGAGTAGAAGGTTTACATGATTCAGAGTCTACTACCATAATGTCATTTTTAATCTTAGAACAATCACATATCATACTGAGAACCAGGAAAATTTCAAACTGAATGAAAACAAGCAATAGATGCCTACACCAAGGTGATAGTGGTATTAGAATTATCTTATAATAATTTTAAAGTAGCCATCATAAAGAGGGTTTGGTAGCAATTACAAATACACTTAAAATAAATGAAAGAAATGGAAAGTCTCAGCAAATAAATTATTAAAATATAAAACAAAATAGATATTTTAGAGCTAAAAATATAACCGAAATAAAATTACTAAATATTACTGTTAAGAGAATAATGGAGGAAACGGAGGAAAGAATCAGTGGACGGGAAGATAAACAATAGAAATCACTCAGCCTGAACAACAGAGAAAAAATAGATTGAAACACACACACAAACACACAGACACAGACACAGACACACACACACACGCGCGCATACACACACACACACACACACACACACACCACAACCTCAGAGAACTATGGGACTATAAGAAAAAGTTCTAACAGTATGCCATTGGAAACTAGAGAGAAAGGTGAAAGAGAAACCAAATTTGGTAAAAGACATAAACCTATAAATCCTAAAAACTGAGAAGAATCTCAGAATTTGTTCTAACAAATCTAAACTAAAAGAATGACTAAGGTATGATCTCTAAACAGAATGAAAATAATAAACAAAAGAGACCATAAAACATCAGGAAGGAAGAAAACACATTGTAAGCAAATTTATGGGTAAATTAAGATGTACTTTCTCTTCTTAAGGTTTCTAAATTATGTTTAATGATTGAGGTGAAAATTATGGCACCATCTGATGTAGTTCTAAGTATAGGTAGAGGAAATACTTAATACAAGTACTTTATAAATGGGTAAGGTAAAGGGACACAAAGGCAAGAATAGTTTGTAGTATACCTCACTTTAACTGATAAATGACAATACTGGTAGACTGTTATTTATATATAATATTATATACACAAAACAATTACTTAAATAAAGCTATATGAAGCAATCGCTAAGAAAATAATGTAGATAAATTAGAATAGAATTCTAAAACGTCTTCAAATAACCTACAGGAAATCGAGTAAAAGAAGACATAGAAACAAAGAACAAAGGAAAGAAACAGAAAGCAAAAATAAATAAATAAATAATTAGTCGATTAATTAATTAAATAAATAAATGATAGAAAGATAGATAAGCATATTTCAGTCCTAACATATCCATAACTACATTAAAACTTATATATTGTCTAAAAAGAACTCACTTAAAATATAACAATATAGGTAAGTTGAAGTAAAAAGAATAGAAAAGATACATGATATAAACATTGATCAAAAGAAAGCCGTAGTAACTGTGTTAATATGAGATAGAGCAGACATCAGAATATAGAAAATTATCAGAGGCATGGAAGGTGTATATTGGGGGAGAAAAGTCAATACACCAGAGGTAGCAGTTCTAAATGTAATGCATCAAAAAAACTAGACCACAAAATATATCTGAAGCGAAAGTGATAGAAATGAAAGAAGAAATAGACAAATGTACAATTCTAGTTAGAAATATCAACACTCCTCTCTCAACAATTGATAGAAACATCAACAAGGATATATAAGAACTCAACACCATCAACTAGCATAATGTAATCAGAATTTCTAGAATGCTGTACCCTGATACAACATAATATACATTTTTTTGCAAGTGACCATGAAACATACCAGCATAAGTTATATCTTGGGCTATAAAACAACATGGAAAATAACTGAAAATCATAGAGTTTGTTCTCTGAGCACAGTGAAATCAAATTAGAAATCAGTAACAAGAAGATAACAAGAATATTTCCAAATGTTTAGAAACTAAACAATACATTTCTAAGTATTTCTTGAGTCAAAAAAGTAGCTAAAACAGTGCTGAGGTAAATTTATAGTACTAAGTGAATCCATTAGAAAAGAGGATTCTATAATCTAAGTGCCTACATCAAGAACCTAAAACATGATTAACAAAATAAACCACAGGAAGCAGAAAAAAGCAAATATATGAGCAGAAATCAATGTAATTGAAAACAGAAACACATAGATAATGAAACAAAGAGCTTACTTTTTGAATAAATCAATTAAATTGACAAATCTCTCACAAACCTAACAAAAGAAAAAGGAATATGACACAAATAACCAATGCCAAGAGTGAAAAAGGTGGTTACTATTACAGATGATATATACATCAAAATGATGATAGGAAACTATAATGAATAATTCTACACACAATGGAAAGTTCTTAAAAACACAAACTACCACAATTCACTCAAAATTTATTTTGTAATAAAAAATTCCCCTAAAGAAGCTCTCTAGGCTAAGATGTTTTCAATGGAGAATGCTACAAAACATTTGAAGAATTAAGACCAATTCTGCACGATCTTTCAAAAAGTTTTTAAAATGCTTTCCAATTTATTTTGTGAAGCTAGTATTTCCCTGATATCAAAACCACAGACAGTAAAAATAAACCATAGCCAATATTTCTCATGAATATAAACCAAAAATTATTAATAAAATATTACCAAATAGAATTGAGCAACATGTAAAAAGAATTGTGGCTAAAGAATTTTTATTCCAGGGATGCAAGGCTGATTCAATATTCAAAAGTTAATCAATGTACTCTGCCATGTTAATAGGCTAAAAAAGAAAAATCACAAGATTATAAGATTATATCAATTTATGTAAGAAAATTTAATATAATTAAAATGCATTTATGATCAAAATTCTCTAAAAGTTAGGAATAGATAAAAATGTACTCAGCTTGCTAAAGAGCATGTATAAAATACTTATGGTTAATATGCTTATTGGTGAAAGGCTATTTTTTTCTCAGACTGAGAACAAGGCAAAGATGTCTACTCTTACCACTCTTATTTAACACAGTGCTGGAAGTTCTAGCTAGTGCAAAAAGGCAAGGAAAAGAAATAAAAAGGCACAGAGATCAGAAGTGAAAAAAATATATGTATACATATTTAGAGGTAACATGATTGTTGTCTTAGTCAATTAGGGCTGCTATAACTAAGTACCATAAACTGGGTGGCTTATAAACAACAGAAATTTATTTCTCACAGTTCTGTAAGCTGGATGTCTGAGATCAGGGTATACCAGCACAGCTGGGTTCTGGTGAGTTCCCTCCTCTTTGTTGCAGACTGCCTAATTCTCATTATATCTCACCTTGCAGAAAGAGAGTAAACTAGTTCTTTAGTCTCTTCTTAAAAGGACACTAATCTCATTCACGAGGGCTCCACTCTCATGACCTAATTACATCTCCAAATTACTACCTCTAAATACCGTCACATTGGGGATTAGATTTCAACATATGAATTTCGAGGTCCACAAACATTCAGTCCATAGAAATTGCTTACATGGAAAAAGCCAAGGACTCTATATACAAACTCCTAGAACTAAAATATGAGTTCAGTAAGGTCAGAGGATATAAGATCATCACAAAAAAAAAAAAAACAAAAAACAATTATATTGCAATAGTCTAATAATGATCATGTATAAATAAAAATTATAAATACAATACTATTTAGGATGGCTCAAAAAATGTAACACTTATGCCTAAATGAGAAAAACTACAAAATACTGATGAAAGAAATTTAAAAAGTAACTAAATAAATGAGAGACAACATTGTGATAATGTCAATTTTCAATAAATTAATATACAGATTTAACAGAATCCCTATCAGAATCCCAAAATAACTTTTTAAAGATATGGACAAAATTGTTCTAAAATTTATATGAAACAGCAAGAGAACTAGAATAGCTAAAACAATTTTGAAAAAAATAAATAGGAATAATCAGTTTATCTGATTACTATACTTATTACATAGCTATGTAATCAAATGTATGTGGTATTGAGTAAAAGGAAAGACACATAAATCGATGGAGCAGAATGGAGACACATAAATTGGCTCATACAAATATTCCTAACCAATTTTTGAAAAGAGGTAAAAATGCAATTGAATGGAGGAAAGTCTTTTTAATAAATAATCTTGGAGAAATTGAACATTCAGAGGCAAAAAAATAAACCGAAGTCTCACACCTAGTCCATAAATTAAAACAAAATGGATCATAGATTTAACTATAAAATGTAAAACTATAGTTTAAAAAACACATGAGAGAAAATCTTGAGGATCTAAGTGTAGACAGAGTTCTTAGATTTTACACCAAAATCACAATTCATAAAAGATGCAGTTAACATTAATGAAATGGCTAGCTAGAGAGACAGAGAGAAAGGGCAATTAGAGGGATCACTTTATAAACTATATAAATGTCTAATCAGTATACTGTACACTTGAAACTAACAATAAAATAAAATAAAAATATTTTGATAATTGGAAATCATCAAAATTAGATCGTTTTGCTCTATAAAAACCCATTTTAAAAAATGAAAAGACAAGCTAAACACTGGGAGAAAACATTTGTAAACCATGTATCTGACTAGAATCTAGACTATATAAAGGATACTCAAAACTTAAAAGTTAAAAAAATCCAATTTAAAAATTAGAAAAGGACATATTACTGAAGAAAATATACAGATGGCAAATATGTACATGAAATATTTTCAACTGTATTAACCATTAGGGAAAGGCAACTTAACACAAAAGTAAGATATATCCTTATACACCTACTGAAAAAAAAAAAAAAGACTAAAGCAAAGATAGTGAGAACAGTAAAAGCTGGCAAGGATGTGGTGAAACTGGATCACTCATACATTGCTGATGGGACTACAAAATGGACAGCACTCTGGAAACAGTGTAGCAATTTCTTTAAAAACTAAGTATTCAACTATCCTACAACCTATCCATTATACTTTGGGGCATTTATCTCAAATAAATGAAAACAGGTCACCCAGAAATGTCTACATAGATGTTTATAAATGGCTTGATTCATAATAGCCCCAAACTGCCAACAATCCAGATATCCATCAATGGGTGAACGGTCAAATAAACTATGGTACATCCATCCATGAAATCCTACTCATTAGTAAAAAGGAACAAACTACTGATAAATGGAACTCTGGATGAATCTCCAGAGAATTACACTGAGAAGAAAAAAGCCAAAGGTTACATCCTATGTAACTCCATTTATATAATATTCTTGAAACAATGGTAGAAATGAAGAATAGAACAGTGATGTGTTTGCCAGAAGTCAAGGAAGTTGTGGTTTGGAAGAGAAGTAGTATGGCTATGAAATGAGAACATGAGGAAGCTTCACAGTGATGGAAATGTTTTGTGTCTCTACTACATCAGTGTCAGTATCCTGGTTGTGATACTACGCCATAGCTTTACAAGATACTACCACTGAGAGAAACTGGCTGAAAGGTATGCAGAATCTCTATTAGTTTTTACAACTGCATGTGAATATAATTACTTTAAAATTAAAAACTTAATTAAAATAAAATAATCATAGAGGGTAACATGATTACAAAAAATCATATCTATCTCCTTTTGTCACTTGGTATCATGTCAAAAACATTTTACAGTTATTACATTTCTTACAAAACAACCATAGCTTTTAAAAACTATCTTAAATAATATTTCTGATATTTTCCTTGATGAATACATTATATATGTTATTTATTCTTCTAAACTGAATGTATACAGTTAATACAAAAAAAATCGATTTTTTTTTTCATGAAGTAAAACAAAATTAATTTAAGATTCATCTGGAACTATAAATATAAAAGACTATCAAATAATATTTTCAAATATTTAAAAATGAAGGAACAATGAAATATAACTTGATCAAAACATAATTAAATGCTATAATACTATCACTCATGCATACTATATTAATGGATTTTAAAGAAATTGTCAAGAGAGACCCCATGGTATCTCTTTATCACACATCTGCAACTCATTATAAGGCAAAATAATTAAAGTTTCATAATTTTATCACGTACATATCAATGAATCACAAAAGAATATTCATGAAAAGACTATCAAATGTCTTGTATTTGATATATGGGAAAGAAAGCATTATAAAAAATGAGAAAATATTACTAAATTCTAATTTAGATTATAAGTGGGTAATTACATTTTTAGAAAAATAGATTCACAAATCTATCGAAAAAACAAAATTAATGTTCATTATTTTGTATAATTATATAAAATTAATCAAAAGAAAATCTATGCAAAATAATCTGATTATATACTTAGTTAACCATCCTGAACAACATTCTGACCACAGAACTAACATTTTACTAAGATTTATTTCTTTGTGATTAAATGTAGAATTTTCAATTAATTTAGTGTTCCTTTCCAAGATTCTTCTAAGCTCAATATTTTCCAAAATGCAATTATATTTCCAAGCAAGTGATCCATTGAGTAAATTCTTGATCCTAAACATTCAGAATTAGAAGATGATAAGGGCAAACATGATTCTCTCTTCCTTGATTTCTCCAGATGCTCTACTTTGCCTTGTGAATTCAAATCAGATATGTATAACAAAAGAAACTCACAAGTAAGCAAGCAGAGAACTTCCTAAAGTGAAAAACAAGTGATCTTTCTATTTTACTTACTGTATCTTAACAATAATGTTGTAATATTCTTTATAATAACTTTCATTTTAATATGTAGTTGAGGACATTCAGTATTTCCAAAACTAAGCATTAAAATTTACTTCATAAATAGGCTTCTATAAGAATCTTTCCAGAATGACTCTAAAAGAGACATGGAATGTTGTACATAAGATGTACTGTGAGAGTTCAGCCAATAACATTATTTTTACTTTGCAGCATTTGCTGTTTCTTTAAATATTTATGTGTTCCTTACAAGTACAGCCAGCTTTGACTGAAACAAATATGTTTCTCTTTAAATCGAGATAACTGGTTAGGAATGATAATGGCTCTGAATTTGTGGTGGCTCTGAATTTGTGGTTTTCTTTGAAAAGCAAATCAATATTACTCTAATAATCTTTTTTTAGCTGCTGAAAATTTTGCACTGAGACTAGAATGTATTTAAGTCTCTTAAACAAGAAAAAAAAATGTGTTTATAAATGTACAAACACAAGTCTTAACTGTCAGTCAATAAACTGGTAACTGGTTGACTCTGGAGAGAAATGGGAAGAAAAAGGAATAGGATGAAGAAATGTTTTCATTGTATGTACCTTATACTTTTTATTTGTTTTACCATGTGGTATGTGTTATCACTTTAAATGAATGGATATAAAAATAAATAATTTAAATAATGCACAGAAATAAATAAAACTATTATATGAGATAAAACTTTATTTTTCACACCTATTTATTTTTCTGGAAAAAATCTGTATTTGAGGAAAATCCCATTTGGCAATAGTTGAAGAAAAATCTTAACTTTCAGTGATTTATTATTATGCTTGCTATTAGCTTTAATATGTTCAGGAATCTGCAAGTAGTTATGTGGCTGCCAGTTTGCTTCCTCGGTAGTTACTGATCTATATGACATGTGCCACAAGTAAGTCATAAAACAGCACTATAACTTATTTGCTTTTCTGAAAAATGGAGGCCATTATTCTTATTGATGCTTTGCCTATAGAGGGTATTATAAATAATTTGTCAAGTAACTTTGGTGCGTTCATTGTTTTACCTGGAAAGAAGGTAAAATGTGTTCATTATTATTAGAGCAAACCATAGGTTAAAAAATGCCAACCTAAAACATAAGCATTCTGGCTATTAATAAGTTTAAATGAGTTAAGTTTCTCAGAATAAAAGTAATATGTTTACTATTGATTTTGAATAATGTGAGAAGAAAGGAAAATCCAACAGTGATAGTTGTAGCCGCTTCTGAAGATAAAAATCGCAACTGAAAACGGCATAACTTGAGAAATGACAGCAGTAAATAGTTAAAATCCCAAACTAGTCCAGACCATGAATATTTCACCAGCATAACATTTTCCCAAAATCTCAGTGTCATAAGTTCCTCTTTAGCTTCTTTTTCAAATTTCTGTTAATAATTATTAAGTAAAAAAGCACTGTGTGTGTCAAATGCAGTCTATCTGCCATTCGATATCCACAGGGAGCTATAATCAGCTCAGAAAGCCCATATACCATCTCTCTGAACTAGATGTTCCTAAAAGATCAGAGTTCCAAAAGTAAATTCTGTTATCTATGTGTACAACCAAAATGCAAAAGTCTTTTGAAAATGTAACGAGATTTCATCTTGCTTCTCAAGCTCTAAAATAAGTAAAGAATGTTTTGTGAAGACCTTGACCGATTTTATTGATAATTTTCAACATAAGAACTATAGTTGTGCCCTAGCACAATGACCAAGTGGTGATTGTCACAGAAGTCTTAGAGAAGGTAAATTTTTGCTGAAAAAATACTGAAATAGAATCACTACATCCTTTGCTTGAAAGGAATATAACCTGAATGGGATAGTAAATTCCAAGAGTCATTGAACTGTTTTTTTTAGCTTACATTTCATAGTAACATTAACATATGGCATAAAATATTCTACATTAGGATAACTTCCTCAGAGAATACTATGTTTAGCATTGAAGACTCAGACAAAAAAGACACTATTCTTGCCTTCAAAAAGCATGGTGTAGTCACCCAGAAAGGAAATTAGATTGCAATATAATAAAACATATGGCAAAGAGAACGTATAGAAAAAGTACCCAATTAGGACTAGGGAAGAGTCAGAAAAGGAAAGGCTACCTAGAAGAAAGTGACTGTTGAGAAATGGAGACATTAACCAAAAGAAGAAAGATAGACCAAATGCATTTTAAATAAAGTAGTCTAAAAAAAAATTTTTTTTTTTTTACAACATTTGTTACAAAGCAAGTATGAAACCTGAAGCATAGTTTGCTCAGGAAACTGTAAGGTGGAGGTGGTAATGAGACATGAATGAGGTATCACTGATTATTGCAAAAGTAGGTGGAGATCGGACTGTAAATCAAGATATGTTTAAAAGGCTAAAGCTATAATGCTCTAGGCCTAATGAGGCCATCAGAAATGGCATAGGGAAGCACTTGTGTGGGAATAGGTATACTTATGAGGGCTGAAAGAGCTCCTATACTATTCCAATGATATAAAAAGCAAAAGCCCTGAAAGCATTCTTTTTTTTTTTTTGATTTGATAGCTTTCTCATTTTTGTGGATGGTGTTGATAAACAAATTTCAAGGTACATCCATATACCCATTACTCTTTTCATAAATATATCTTTTACATTGCTCATGTGCTGGCTTTGTGTGTGGTGAGTTAGGAAAAGAATATTGCTAGCATGTGTTATCGCTGTTATAGTTTATTTTGGCTTGACAATGGCATTCTTTGATGGAGGAAATACAGAAGATAGGTCCAGGTGGTAGAGTAATGATTATATCATCTTTGGAGGTAACTTGGGGAAACATAATTGTAGTTCTTAATAAATGCAGACAAACATATATAAATCAGGAGATGTTAATAGATGTGTAATGATAACATATATAACCAATATTTGGTATCATGGTAGTATATAAGATCAACCCAGGAGGGCTAGAGTAAAATAGAGGTTGAAGAAAGAGCTCTGAAAAACAGTAACAGTTATAATATGGGTAGAGAATTAGATGCCTTTTAGCTGAGAAAAAGTAGACATAGAAGGAGATAGAATACCAGAAGAGAGTAATGTTCTAAAAATAAAGAGAAAAGAGAGTTTCATGGATTTTATTAAAGATGAAAGGAAATGACTAGATTTAATTTTTGATAAAATGAATAAACTCTGATAAATCTATGTCATGTGAATTAAATTTATCATCACATACAGGTTAAGTAAAATAAGAAATGATAACACTTTTTTTTGATAGTGACAAGGGTAATTCATTGCAGTGTTTCAGTTGAATGTGGCAAGGGAGACTGGTATGCAGGGATGTATAAAAGGATTAAGATATAGAACCTTTCTAATAAATTTCAGTTGATCCTTTCAATTTTTTTTAAATAAATGTAGAAAGAAGCAGAGTATCTTATTCTAATATCTTTGGATTAGTCATTTTCATTCTAATAAGAGCTGTTTTTATCACATATGTATGTGTATATATTTATACATATATATATTTACAACTGTATATATATTTTTCCCCAAATTTTACTACAAGATTATTATTTATGAAGAATTTCTAGAGGAAAAATTTTAATAGGTCCCTTAAAGGTTGCGAATATAAAACTAAATATTTTTGAGTTTGCATTTATTTTTCAGGGAAAACTTTAGGAACTTATTAATAACTTACCACATAGAAAATATTATTTGTAACTCAGGCCTACAAGGAAATGGACATTAAAAAACCATCAGAAAGGGAAATTAAGAAAACAATCCCATTTACAACTGTATCAAAAAGAATAAAATATCTAGAAACACATTTAACCAAAAAAGATGAAATCTTATATATTGAGAGCTATGACACTGGTTAAAGAAATAGAAGAAGACATAAATAAATGGAAAGATATTTCATATTCATAGGTTGTAAGAATCAATATTGTTAAAATATCCATAGTACAGAAAGCAATCTACAGATACCAAGCAATCTCTATCAAAATTCCAAAGACATTTTTCAGAGAAATAGAACAAACAATCCTAAAATTCATATGGAATCACAAAAGACAGTCTATAGCCAAAGCAATCTTGAGTAAAAAGAACAAAGTTGTTGGCATCATGCACCCTGATTTCGAACTATATTATAAATCAATAGTAATCAAAAAAAGTATGGTATTGGCATGAAAACACACACATAGATCAGTGAAAAAATAGAGAGCTTAGAAATAAACCCATGTATATATGGCCAATTAATTTATGACAAAGGAGCCAAAAATATACAATGGGAAAAGGACAGTCTCTTCAATAAATAATATTGAGAAAACTGGATAACCACATACAAAAGAATGAAACTGGACCACTCTCTTACACTATCTGCAAAAATTAACTCAAAATGAATTAAAGATTTGAATGTAAGACCTGTTTATGTAGAACTCTTTGAAGAAAATATAAGTGGTAAGCTCCTGGACATTGGTCTTGGCAATGATTTTTTTGGATCCAACTCCAAAAGCAAAGACAACACAAGCAAAATTAGACAATTGGGTCTATATCTAAGTAAAGATCTTTTGCACAGCAAAGGATACCATCAACAAAATGAAAAGGCAACTAATGAATGGTAAAAAAATATTTGCAAATTATATACCTGATAGGGGTTAATATCCAAAATATACAAATAACTCAAATAACTCAATAGTAAATAAATATATACAATTTAAAAATGAGCAGAGGATCTGAATAGACATTTTTATAAATAAGACATAGAGATGGCCAATAGATACATGAAAAGATTCTCAAAATCACTAATCATCAGGGAAATGCAAATCTAAACCACAATGAGGTTTCACCTGACACCTGTTAGAATGACTATTATCAAAAAGAAATAACAAGTGTTGGCAAGGATGTGGAGAAAAAGGGACCCTGACACATTGTTGATAGGAATGTAAATTGGTGCAGCTACTGTGAAAAACAGTATGGAGATTCCTCGAAAAATTAAAAATAGAATTACCATATAATCTAGGAATTCAAGTTCTGATTATTTATTTAAAGAAAATGAAAACACCAATTTGAAAAGATATTATGCAACCCTATGTTCACTGCAGCGTTATTTATAATAGCCAAGACACATAAACAACCTAACTGTCTATCAGTGAATGAATGGATAAAGAAGAAAGAAGATGTGGTATTTATGTATGTATGCATGCATGCATGTATGTATGTACATATGTACGCATGCATGTATACACACATACATTATGTATGTATATACATACATACACAATGGAGTATTATTCGGCCATAAAAAAGAATAAAATCTTGCTATTTGTGACAACATGGATGGACCTCGAGGGTATTACACTAAATAAAATAAGTCAGAGAAAGACAAACACTGTGTGATCTCACTTATATGTGAAATCTAAAACAAACAAAAAATGAACTAAAAGGTACGAAAAATAGATTGATGGTTGCCAGTGGCTGGGGTGCAGGGTAAGTGAAATGAGAGAAAGTGCCCAAAAGGTACGAAACTCCAGTTACAAAATAAATGTCATGAGATATATTGTATGACATGGGGACTATAGTTAATAATGCTGCACTGCAGAGAGTAGAGCTTAAAAGTCATCAAAGAAAAAAAATTTCTAACTATGTATTGAAGTTTACTAGACTTATTATAGTAATCATTTTACAATATATATGAATGTCGAAGCATCATGTTGTATACTTGAAACTAACATGATAGTATGTGTCAATTATACCTCATTAAAAGGGTGGTCATCAAATAGTGAAATCAAAATTAAGCAACAAGGGAGAAGATATGTACTATCCTAGAATCAGAAAAGGAAGCATTATTTAAAGGGGTGGAGAATAATGAGTTTGGTTTGAAATATGTTGAATTTATCTCAGTTGGACTGAAACACTTAGGTCAGGGCAGGTCAAGAAATACAGGTTTGGATATTACTAACACGTAGATTGGTATTTCTCAAATTGTGGTCTGTGAACCATCTGTATCAGAATCATTTAGGGGGTGATTGTTAAAAATGCTAACAAGAAAAAGAATAAAATACCCAGGAATAAACTTAACAAAAGGATGTGAAAGACTTATATACTGAAAACTACAAGATCCTATTTTTTAAAATAAAAGAAGACACAAAGAAATGGAAAGATATTTCATATTCATGGATTGGAAGAATCAATATAGTTGATCATCAGATTTGCATGGAATCACAAAAGACTCTGAATAGCCAAAGCAATCCTGAGAAAAAAGAATAAGGCCAGAGGTATCACTTTGCCTGACTCCAAATTATACTACATAGCAACAATAATCAAAACAGCACAGTATTGGCAGAAAAAAAACAGACACATATACCAATGGAACAGAATTGACAGCCCAGAAATACACACACACACACACACACACACACACACACACACACACACAGACAAATAATTTTCAACAAAGGAGCCAAAAACAAACAATGGAGAAAAGAAAGCCACTTCAATAAATGGTGCTGGGAAAATTGGAAAGCCATGTACAAAAGAATGAAACTAGACGGCTGTCTAAAAAGTAAAAGGCTCCTTCAAAGCAAAAGAAATCCTCATTGAAACAAAGAAGCAACCTTCTGAATGGGAGAAGATATTTGCAAGCAATGCCTCTGATAAGGGGCTAACATCCAAAATATATAAAGAACTCATACATCTCAACAACAAAAAACAATCCCATTAAAAAATGGGCAGAAGATCGGAACAGACTCTTCTCACAAGAAAACATACAAATGGCCAACAGAATAATGAAGAGATGCTCAATTTCACTAACTACTTAAGAAATGCAATTCAAATCCACAATGAGATACCACCTCACACTTGTAAGAATGGCTATTATTAACAAGACAGGTAATAACAAGTGCTGGAGAGGTTGTGAGGAAAAAGGAACCCTCATACACTGCTAGTGGGCATGTAAATTGGTACAGTCACTATGGAAAAGAGTATGGAAGTTCCTCAAAAAAATTAAGAATAGAATTACCATATGACCCAGCAATTCCTCTTCTGAGAATCAATCCCAAAATTTTGAAAACATTTATTTGTACAGATATATGCACCCCAATGTTCATTGCAGCATTATTTATGGTGGCCAAGACATGGAAAACAATTCAAGTGTCCTTCAATAGATGATTGGATAAAGGAGATGTGGTATATATACACAATGAAATATTACTCAGCCACATAAGAGATGAAATATTGTCATTTGCAACAACATGACAGAAAAAGTTGAGAACCATATGATTTCACTCATATGTGGGATAAAAAACTAAAAGTAACAAATGAACTAGACAGACAAACAAAAACTCGTAGACACATACAGCAGTTGAGTGGTTACCAGAGAGACATAATCAAGGGGTTAGGTAGATAAGGATAAAGGGAGTCAAATATATGGCGACAAAAAATTTGACTTTGGGTGGCGAATACACAATACAATATACAGGTGATGTATTACCGAACTGTACACTTGAAACCTATATTATTTTAGCAACCAAAATCTCCCCAATAAATTTAATTTTAAAAAAATGTTGACAACCTAGATGTCCTTTTAGGTCTATTTATTCAGAATCTCTGGGAGAGTGGCCCCAAAATCTGCATTTTAATTGAACACCCTATATAATTTTAAGGCCACTAGAATTTGATAAATTATTTTCTCATCTATAGAAATACATGGATCACCCAAGGAGAGAATATAGAATTAGTTCTCTCAGGATTAGGACTCTCTTTTTCACTTCTATATGTCTAGCAGCACTATGTTTTCTGGACATTATTATACAATTAATAAATGATTGTTACTATTATTTTTGAATCCTTTGGAAATAATGTACAATATGCACCAAGAATTATAAAATATTCATATTTTTGATCCAGTAAAATCACTTCTGGGAACTTATTCTAAGTAATAATGCAACAAGAAAGAAAATATAATCTATGGAGATGTTAATACAACATATTCATAACAGCAAAGAATGAGAAGAAGGAAATGCCAAGCAATAGAGATGTAAGCAAGTAAGAAGAGGATATTTATCTTCTACATGACATTTTGTTACAACTAGAAATAGTGATTATAAAAACTATGTAGCAACATGGATAAACATTAGAATAATATTAGAAAATAAATTGTATCTATACTAGGGTTACAATTGTAAAAAAAAGATATGCTATGTATAAATACTAAATGAAAAATTAAAAATATTTGATTTGCTAGGTTGACACATTATGAGTAATTTTATAATCCTTTTAGTTAATTGTGGCGGAATGTAATATGTATATAAATATTTCTCATTTAGAAACCAATAATGCCTCATTCAACCATTTCAAGTCACTATTAAAGTGAAATATGGTTAAATAAGATCCAATTTTGTTCAAAAAAATATTATGAACCTGTTCTAAAAGAGGTAGTTTTAAATAAGGAAATCAAATGGTATTAGAATTAACTCCTAGATCTCCAAGAATTTTTCCAAATGAATATCAAATGTTTTTGCAACTTGTTCCAAAATAGTTTTGAATGCTAGTGTACTTTTAAGTGAACAGAACTGAAGAAAATATAAAACTTTTCTCTCTCCCTTTCTCTCTCTCTCTAGTTAGCACAGAAGAATGTGGAATGTGTTTGAGATTTTGTCACTGGATTTTTCCACCTGTTTCATGACATGCCAATATAAACATACAAAAACTCAGGCACACCCATTTACCCACCCCATATATACACATATAATTCAAATCATGGCATTTAATGAAACTGAAAGAAAAAGCAGTACAAAATTAAAGACTAAAACAGTCATAGAGAACCTGCTTTTCTAGCAAACATTTGTCGAATAAACGTGTCTAGTCTACATGCAGAATTTGGTCTGTGTCTTGTTTTCATTATAAACTAGCAGCAAGTCTGCAGAAGTAACTTCCCCTTACCACCTCAAACTCTTAGGATGCCTATAATTACCGACCAACAAATGAAACTTAAGATCATGAATTGCCCAATTAACTTAGGTCCTTTTGCAACGTCTTAGAAATAATGATAATTTAAGGGATAGAGTAAAAGGAGATCATATAGATGGCAGAGTTATAAGAAAAGCATAAAATATGAAACGTAAGAGTGTATTCTTCAAGATAATTAACAGTGGAGGAAAAGAGGGAGGAAATGAAGACAAGTATAGAGAATGGATTCAACAACTGTGATGACAAAGGAATGTAAGAGATTGATATAATCTAAGGATGATTAGCAGCAGGGTCTTTTTTTTTAATGTTTCACATAGGGAAGGTATGTTGACTTGAATATTTTATTGAGGAAGAAAAGAATCTAGTGAAGAAGCAGCAGGACATAATTAAAGACAGAGTAGGCAACTGATAAAGGAAGGCCCTCTGAGAAGATACAGAGTGTATCGGAGAGCACAGTTGAATGGATTAACCTTCAATGAAATAATTAGTACTATTCGATTAGAATAAAGACGATAAGGATGTGGTGGGCCCAGTGAGTAGTCTATAGCCATAAGAAGTGAAAAACTCAGTGGCAGTGTAGGAGAGGAAGAAAAGTATTTCGATCATGTAGAAAATGGTAAAGCTACATAATTTTTGTTGAGGGTCCTAGAATAGAAGTTTTTGAACAACAAGAAAGTATTGATAACAACCTGTGAGATCATCAAATCTGGGAGACAGTGAATGTATCTCCCAAGTTGCATAGTTTCATTAGTTCTCCAATGCTGTTTATAATGGATAAAGCAGATGGCTATATAGATCAAGGATTAGGATTCTGCAGGACAGTTATGAAATAAAAGAGCAAGAGAAATGAGAATTCAAAGTATCCTCATGAAAGAACAACTCAGTGATAAACAGAGAAATCTTTGCACTAAATAAAAAATCTTTGATTCAATAAATGTCTATGTAATTTCTGATCATGAGGTGCCTAAGAATAGTAAAACAGTAATATCATCATCAAATAAAATAATAATCTATACTATGAAAGATAGTTTTTTAACATAAATCTGGTGGATAATTATGTTAATTTTATTGACTACCAATAAAAATATAAGCTTTTCATTATTTTAAGAGTGAAAAGGTCTATCTATTTAGAGAGTAGATAAACATGTGAGAAGATGTGACAGATGCCCATAATAGCCTCATCTCTTAAAGGAAAATCATTTTGAGAGATTTGGGGTATTATTAATTTCATTTCCTAGTTATACCAAACCCAAAACAAATAAGTTAAGTCATTTGTCTCAACTGGCCCTGTGGAACAAGAGAATGCTTTAGGCTCACTGGAATTAAGGAGCCATATGGAATTTGTAGTGTACTTAAAACTAAGACAGATGGCAGCAGAATGGAGCCAGCCTTGAGGCTATATAAACATCCCAGTGACGATGAGCAGCCAATTAAGAATTGAGACAAGAGGAAAATGTCATTTCTACTCCTGTAAAATTTATCTGGTACACATATCCTTGCTGCCATTCATAAGCTCGTGTCATAGACTATGGCTCTAAACTAGAGCCAGAGGAAATGTTTTTCTTACCTCCTCTTATAGAAAGCATCTAAATTCTGGTCCAGTTCCTAGGATGTCAAGGATTAGAATTTCTGTTTCTACTTGGAGAAAGCCTGGAAAACTAGATTAATTCCAGCACTGTTCTTAGCAAGCTCAAGATGAAATATTCCTTTAGCTCCTAGAATAAATTAATATCCCCAGGACTCATTCATGAAACAGTTTCTGTATATATGCTCTCTAACAATGGTAACAAATGACAGTTAAAGTTCCTGTTTTCAAGGTCATGAAGGAGACAGTTAAAGTTCCTGTTTTCAAGGTCATGAAGGAGACAGACAAGTAAACCAGACTGGGTATTCTAATAAAAAAGTAGAACTCTGTGAGCATAGATAAGGCTAACTCTCCATCCAGATAAGGCATGACTCTTTCTTAAAGATTTGTTTGAGTAGAGTCTTGAAGAATACGTGTGGAAAAGAAAAACAAAAAGAAAAAAAATGATAGAAGAGGGCAAGCATTTGGCATAGAAGATATAGCAAGAGCAAAAGTAAATAAAGCAAGAAGCAACATCACTTAATCAGGAACTGAATAGAATATACTGTGGCTAGAACACAGGGCATGTGGCAGAGAGTGTGTTGTGGATGAGGGTGAATAGGTTTACAAGAACCAGGCCTGAAGGCCTTCAATAGCAGTCTCAGATCACAGTTTGATGCTGTAAAGAGACACTGAAAGAGACTTTCAGTGAAAATAAAGTCAGCTCTGAATCTTAAAATATATACTTCTGTATCTATGTATTATATTTTTCTGTCTATAAAGGGCAGACGTTGAAATATGTAGGGGGGTAGGATTGTGGGAGCAAGGATGGTCCAAGACCAGCCACAGGGAGAACAATTAGGAGGGTACTACTATTAACCTGAGCTAGAAATGATGAAAACATGAACTTCTGTGTCTAAGAAGGAATCAGAGATTGTGTATAAGAGAGGATAACCTAAGGAAAATCAGAGTCTCCTCCAGATATGTCTTTGTCCTAAATCCCAGAACCTGTGATTCGTTATATAACATGGCCAATGGAAATTAAGTTTATCCATGGAATTAAAGTTGCTAATAAACTGACCTTAAAAACAAGAAGATTATTCTAGATTATCTTGGTAAACTCAATGTAATTACAAGAGAACTTCAACATGAAAGAGAAAGGAAGAAAAGTACATAGGAATCAAAGAGATTTTTGAAGATGCTACATGCTATTTTTCAAGCAGAAAATAGAGGTGAGAAAGTAAAGTATCAACTGCCAAATATGGCCTCAAGAAACTTGACTCAAGTGACTATGTCCTGTGTGAGTGGAGGCTGAAAGTTATTCTTTACCTGACCTTTCATTTCCCATTCTTATATCCTTGATTTGAATTTGCTTTTCTAGGAAGAAAAAGCTAAAAAAATGTGTCCAAAAATACTTTTGCAAATCAAATACTATACTATAATGTGCCAAAATTTACTTGTTTTGTCATTGTTAGGGAAAGTAATGCTCTGCATTAGTATTTTAAAGATAACTGAAACTTATCATATTATGTAGCAATTTGTCTGTTAGTTTAACAATATTTTATGACAGGTTTTCTGAACCACATTAAGTATTTATCTCTTCTAAAATGAATGGGTATATAGAATGGAAATGTTGGAGATATAATTCAAGCTTTTCCTGAGGACTTAATGACATCAGTGTGAAAGCAATGATTGTGTGTACTTATAATTCAGTAGTACTTCCATTGCCTAATGAGATGTGAGCTTTGAAATTATACCTATACTACTGTTACTTTGTATTCTTGTGACTGGTGTTCACATGACCAGTGCTCCAAACCTGGCAACTATAATTTCACACATCTGTAAATAAGATTTCTTTAGATCCTCCTCCGACCCTAATCAAATTATTCTTATTTTCTAGTCTGTGGATTTAAAAGCCACATTATCGAGATTGTTGACATAACAAATAGGAATAAATAAGTTCTGTTGGTGACCTCTTATGTATTTTCATTAACGGATATATATGTAGATTATCAAAGACTTTTTTATTTACCTTTAGGTTCTAGGCAACATTCTAGTGAATTGAGGATGCCAAATCAATAACAGGAATATGGGTAAGCAAGTAAGAAAAAAAATGCTTGTAATGTATTATTGCCTGCACTCATAAATTAGTTTTGCCCATTGGATTAAGCATCTTAATTCACATTGGAACTAGTTCTTTAATAGAGTTAAATACTATAATAAACATATTATAGGAAAGAAAAACTACAAACTAATATATCTCATAAACACAGATTCAAAGTTCCTCAAAATATTAGCAAATCAAATACAACAATATATACAAAGAATTATATAAAATGACAAATTTATATGTAGAAAATCTGGTAGATGATTGGATAAAGAAGTTGTGGTACACATATACAATAGAATATTACAGCTGTAAGGGATGAAATACTGCCATTTGCAACAATGTGGATGGTACTTGAGATTGCCATGCCAAGCAAAAACGTCAGAAAAAGTTGAGAACAATATGATTTCATTTACATGTGGGATGTAAATCTGAAAACAACAAATGAACAAGGAAAATGGAGACTCATGGATATAGACAACAGTTTAGTGGTTACCAGAAGGAAAGGGGGATGAAATGATGGTAAATAAGGGGAAAGGGGGTCAAAATATGCTGACAGAAAGAAATTTAAATTGGGGTGGTGAACACCGAATGCAATATACAGATGATGAATTATAGAAACATAGACTTGAAACCTATATAAGTTTATTAAACAATGTCACCCCAATAAATTTAATTAAAAAATAGAAAATCCAAAAAACACAAAATTTTTGGAACTAATAATCAAGTATAGCAAGGTCGCAGGACACAAAGTAAAAATATAAAGTTAATTACTTTTCTATATACTAACAATGAAAAATTGGAATTTGGAATTGAAAAAATACACTTAAATAGTTTCAAAAAATAAAATGAGTATTTTATAAATAGAAGAATTAGGTATCTAACAAAATCTATGCTAGACCTATATGTAGAAAACAATTCTGATGAAAGAAATAGAAGATCTGAATAAATGAAGTGATATTCTATGTTTGTAGATTGAAAGACTCATATTGTTAAAATATTATTTCTTTGTAACTTGGTTGACATATTAAATATAACTCCAATCAAAATCCTAAACAATCTATTTTGTAGATACAACCTTATGTAAAAATTATATAAAAATAGCTACCTCAAAGTAGTTTTGTTAGGATTAGTGTATTAATACAAATAAAAGACTCAGAATAGCGTCCTGTACCTATTAAGAAATCAATTATTGTTAATTATTATTTAATTATTTTTTAAAATAATTTTAAAAGTTCTATTTAAGAAGTGTAAATAGAGACCACTCAGACCCAATAAACATTTTATTTATATATAAAGCTCCCTGCAGCTAATCAACTAAACGCTCTCAACTTTTTAAAGATCAGTGATTCTTCCCATTGATAAGCAATTCATTAGTCAAGGTTTGGTCTGGGGAAAGTACACACTAATTTGAAAGTTTACCGTTCCTTCCCTAAAAAATGAACATCACCCAAGTAGCTACTGTATAGTCATGTACAGATAATTGAAAATCTTGTACAGAGAAAAATCTTTGCTTTGAGGTCCCAAATTCTAGGCACGTCTCAGATTCAATTTGGTCAATTACTACTTTTCTCTTGCGCTATGAAAATACAAACACTGATTCTGTAGCCCAATAACTGAACTGAGCATGAACTCTTTATGAAGACTCTTTCATGATGGTGATTAATGGGCTGCAAAGATTTTGAAATAAAAACCTGAAACCACAAACTAGTCATACAGTTAACTAAATATTTTGTTTGGGTGCTCACACCCAACCTACAGATAACCTTATGTTGACCCTGTATTCCAAACCAGGAAGGAAGGGCCAGAGTTTTCAGAAAGGAGATTTGTGGTTTGGGTTTGGTCTGTCTATAAAAAGAGTTGCAGAGCATAGTCTTAACAAAGTTCAATTTCCAAGTCTCTGATCAACTGAGTATGAGGTTCTCACAGAAGTAAGTCGTGACAGCTGGAATTTGGCATCCACGGCCCCTCAGACAGGCTGCTGATCCCAGACTGATAGTTTTAAAATCCTAAAAGAAGCCGGTTACCATTCGTGAAATTTGTTTCAGCAGGCGCCAGAGAGGAATGTTACAGCCCTCTCATTGCTTGCCCTGAGTCTCATCCCAGCATAACTCTGAAGAACTTCTGGGCTCTTGGCTTATTCAAAGATAATGTTTCCCAGTTGGTGGCAGGACATGGGCGAAACCACATGCTTTGTTTAAATATGTGGAATGAGTGGTAAGATCAGCAAAGGCCCTTAAGGCAAATGTCAAAAGGCCATCGCCATGTGAGAGAACTGAGCCAAATGCATGAGACAGGTGATTTCTCTGAATCTTATAGAAGTAGCTTTCTAATTATTTAAGAAAAAAAAGTAAGGTCTATTTTCCAATTTTAGATACATAATGTCCCGTTTGTATCTATTTTGAATTTAATGCAAAAGAAAGCATACATACAGTCACTAACTATTCATTGTTTAGATTATAAAACTCAAGTTGTAGGTGGTATATGTTCTCTGATTTACCCCTTTAATCTTCCTCTTATGCCTGAGAACTAAATTATGATTTCTATAAAAAAAAAAAAGGGACAAGTTAGTAAAGAATAAGAAATTTAATATTCCCTTTGTAGCATCTTTGAAGAAAACTACTCTAAGGTATGATTAGTGTATTAGTAAATACCTTACTAATTTGTGATTAGTAACAAAGACTGTGCAATATTCATGCAATGACATATAATTTTTCCTTAGTATTTCAAGTCCCTGTTCTGTTGCTTTCTAGTGTGAACTTTGGCAGGCCTCCAAACCTCTAGAAGCCTGTTTCCTACCACAAAATAATAACAAAGTTACGTGATGGTTGTGAGGATTTATAGAGTAAATATGAGAATATCCTTTGAAAACATACAATTATATAAATAATGTGATATTACTAAAATCCATGCTCATGTTTATTCAATGAAATCCTTAAATGTTACTGCTATTTATAAAATATAATTAAAAATCATAATATTGATAAGCTTAACAATTTAAATCAAGTTCTTTATTTTTATTTTAAATGAAATAGAACTGAGTAGGAAAAAAAAATATCCCAAATATGAAGACTTAAACCAGGCTATTTGGAATCAGGAGAATATAGCAATTACCTCCTGGATGCTGAAGGGGTTGTTAGCAAAGAGGTACTTGTAACAGTGGAAGCTGTCAGTATGAATCAATTTGTAGAGAGAGTTTACAGAATAAGAAGAAATAAAGGCCCACAGTTGTATTCATGAGAAGACCCACCATTGTACTCTAGGGGGAGGGGAAGTATAGTTTTTAAAAAGTGCTTGGAAAAATAAGGCTACTCAAACTTGAGATGCAATACCGAGCAAATTAATAGAACTTAGACTGAATGGTTTTTCTGAGACTGAGACTCCAATACGAAAGACATAGTCATCGGCCATTCTGTCGATGCTACTGAGAAGTCAAATTAGATGAAAACTGAAAAATGTTCAAGTAAAGTGGCCAGCAATGAACTGTATGAGTAGTTTAAATGAGTGTTGAGGAAGAGATCTAGATCTTAGTCAGTACAAACAGCAATGAAAAAGGGGCAGGCAGCAATGTGAACCACTCCATATTTCTTGTTTCAAATTAGGAGGAACTGTATATTGAAAATATCCTTAGGTAAATGATGGAGAGAAAGCAGGATCATTGGAGGAGCAAATTCCCTCAGGAGCTAGGAAGCTGGTGACATGTAGCACGTGGGCAGGAAGATTAGACTTGGAGTAGAGACAGAAAGGATAGAGGGAGACAGCACATACAGGTAAGTTTATAGGTTTGGGAGCAGGAAATAAATCAGATAGCTTTATTTTACGCATGAAAGGATCAGCTTTAGTATATCATGATACTCAGGATATTACAGCAGAGCTTAATATAATAAAAATAGAATGGGAAAATTCTATTTGTTATTCATTTTTAGTTAAATATTGACCAATAGAGATTTTATAAGCAAAATACTATAATTAGCTATTTGTTCATTCATTCATTCACTCAATGAATAAATATATCGAGTTTAGCAAGTATAGAGACTTTTATTTCTACTGAGAGCACAACAACAAAAGTGAGATTTAGATCCAACATAAAGGATTAAAACTGTGCAATGACATGGCTTGACTGTAAGGATTCTGAAACATCACAATGAATTCCTTATAAGGAAGTCTTGTATTTTACAGCTGTCTTAAAAATACTGTGGTTACTATGTTGACTGAGACTATTTAATCTTTAAGCATGAACCTGTAGCCTGGATGAGAATAGACAATATATCTTGTTCAGGGAATGAATCTCTAAAACACTTCTGTGGGATAAAATTGGTCTCGCAAATTTAAAAGCAGGACAGAATGTAGGTCTTCTCCAATATTTTTTGTGTGCTAAATCTCACAAAACAATAAATGCAATATTGTTTCTATACTATTCATAGGCGCTTAGTAAAATAAAAGAGAAAGATGTTAATATTTGAGTTTAGTATATTTGGGTTGAAACATTTTTATTGAGAAATGAGTGTCACTTTTAAGGAGTTATTCTAAATATTCAAATGTATGTGTATGTGTTACATTATAGAAACTTTAAATAAGTCAGGTAAACACTGAAATCTAGCAAGCACATATTTAATATTAATTTTCAAGAGCTTACACTTTGCCTTTTATATGTACTTACTGGTTATATTTGTTATACTAATAGTAAAACTTTAACTCATAAATTAGTTTAAGATCAGTTCAGTTCCATTCTGATTTTTTATAGATTAAAAAACAGAAAATGTAAATTAAACTAAAGAGAATTTAGCAAGTTGTCCTGTAAGATAACACACACACACACACACACACACACACACACACACACACGCACATGCCCATAGAAATTCAAAAAGCCTATAAAGAAACTAGATGTTTTGCATTAACCTGAGATTAATATTCTAATAGCAGGCACCTACTTTTGTAAAAATGTGTCAGGTCTCCAATGTCTTACCTTTAACATTTATGTGAATGTTTACTGTTTTAGATTTGTGTTTATTGTTTTAGATTTGTGCCTTTTGTCTCCTATTTCTCTCTCTGTTATGGGCCATAGTCAGAACTCTCTGGGAGGTTATAGACCAATACCAAAGAGAAACTCTCTATATAACATAACTCATAACTCGCACACACAGAAACATTTACATATACTTTAGTAGACACTACAAAATTTTTGAAGGATCATTTGTCTCATTTTATTTTTCAGTTGAGATCTAGCTTCTGTGAGATGGATTCAATATCTCAGAACAAATTAAGTAGCCATAGAGGTGAGCTATTCTTTATAATACACTTTTCAATAGAGGACCTGCTGTCTGGAGTATAGTAATGAATGCTTACAATTTACAATAACTAACAACTTACATTATGATTTAACTTTTTATGATGTTGGAATTCCTAGCATGAAGTGTTTTATCTACAGTTGTTCTGAATCATTCTTTTTAAAAATTATTTCCTCAGGCAAGAAGATAAACCATGTGCACCTAAGGTTTGCCAATTTCTGGTAAACGACTCAAGAGGAATTTAATTGCAACTACAATTAAATAATAACTACAATTAGCTATTTTATATACATATATAATAAGATATCTATGTGGTTTTAATTGTTATTTTTCACTTAGAGTTGACATTCAATATTATTTTGTATTAGTTTCAGGTGTACAACATAGTGCTTAGACATTCACACAATACACAAAGTGATTCCACCCAATTAGTCTAGTACCCATCTGGCATTATACATAGTTATTACAATACTATTGACTATATTCCCTATGCTGTTCTTCACATCCCTATGAATATTTTGTAACTATCAATTTCTACCTCTTACTGCCTTCACCATTTTAAAATACATTTTTAAAGTTTTTAAGAAGTTAAAAATTTTTTTCAAGCCCGATATACCTCATGACCAATAGAAAATGTACAAAGGGACAAAAGAACCACAAATCTGGATTTTCCAATTTTTGCTCTACAAAAGAATAGGGCGTTTGTCTTAAAGTTAACTTCCTTTGGTAGAACTTGCATACTTTCTCATCCCAAATGACCCTGTAAAAAGTTGTTGATATACTCTCGCATATTTGCTAAAATTATAACTAATAGAACACATTGTAGATTAACTTACAAGTGAGCATTTATTAGGAATTTATATTTGCCACTTAGTTATTTATTAAGCATAAGATAATAGTTAATTCATTTACAGTGATATAATAGGGGTAATTATCTGAAATTTTAAGAATGTTAGGTGCTATTACAGACAAGATAATTTTCTCATATTATTGTGACATTTCTTAATGCCTAGAAGAATGGCATAGTTAACCTTCAATAGATATGCTAAATAAATACAAGGATAACATATTTATTTAATATGTGTTTTCATATAGGCAAGGAGTACATTTAAACTTTTAATTGATTTAAATAAAATAAAAAGTAAAATTATTATATTTAAGATTAAACTATTTTAGTAGAAAATATACTGACCAGTACTTGCAGTACAATACTCTAGACCAGACTTAAAACTATAGCAAAATGTAACAATTCAAAGAACACTACTCAAGACTAATAAATGACTTCAAGAAATTTCTACACAAAGGAATTTTAGTTGTTTTATCCCACAGATGTTGAAGACAATAGTATAGAAGACTGACTTAGGAAAATTTGCTTTAGTAACAATGGGGGATTAATTACAGATATCAGGGAAAAAAACTTAGAAGTCTTAATTTGACATTTTTTCAAGTTAGTGATAAAAAAAAAAACCCTTGGAACCATTTAAAATTGACTACACAAAGTGTCAGAATATCTTGAGAAAAGATACTTCTGGGAAAAATGGTAATATGAATGTGTTTTGCTTTCCAACATCTATGATAATAAATAACAATTAAAAATATGCTAGGGAAGAGAATGTACATTTTGGTCTTTAAGACATAAAATGGGCTAGATTCTCTACGCATATCAATTACACCCTAGGAGGCACCTTTGGAAATAGCATAAACTGTTTCAACTCACTGAAACCCATTTCACATGATCGCCCTTCCACCTAATGCAACTCCCAAGGTGCCCATGATAACTAGGACAATTTGCTTGTTCACAGCATAGGCCCTGAGTAATCCTATTTTATCTAAGAAACACAGCAAAAAAATAAATAAGTAAACATGTACATATTATTTCTAGTTAATAGCTATTTTTCTTTTTAAGAGCAGCCTTATCCTACTTTAAATACTGAACTTTAGCCATATCCAATGTATTATGAAAACAACCAAAGTGTTTATTAGGGGGAAAGAAAGAGATAGATGACTTAGTAATGTTAAGAACTGTATAAAAACATTCCTCAGACACTTCTCCACCAAAAGAAGTCAGAAACGGACTGTATTATCACAAATAACCAAAGTAAAGCCAACATAGTTTCTCTGGATCCATAATTAATGAGAGGCAAAGCAGAGGGTCGGGGAACTTTCCAGAAGAAAAATTTTAAATCATCCATTTTGTCCCATATTTGCAATTAGTTCAATTTTTTTTTTAATTCTAAGCTCCTAAAAATGACACATAGAAATGAATATATTCATTGTATACTTAGATTTCAGTAATTCAGAAAATTTATAGAAAACATTCACTCAAATCAAAAGTAATTTCCTTTCTACCACACCAGACTTAAAAATCAGTACGGACAAATTCTCTTTTCCCTCATAGTTGTTTTTGTTCTTTGTTTTTTGTTTTTCAGATTGGAATGCTAGTAACTCTTGCTATCCTTGAGAAAAACATTAAAGAGAGAATTTTTGTGATCAGAGCTGCTTAACAATCTTAGTTTGCTCATATTACAGAAGAAAGAGGCTCATGTTTTAGCTAATAGCTATGTGTTTGAGTCGTTCACGGGGCTAGTGAGAAAAAAAGGCTAGAAAAAAAGAAAGGGATTTGCTTTCCCTTTTTAAACTCTGTAAAATGGAAAAAGAGAATAAACCCTTGAAAGTACCCTTTTATGAGAAACTCGCTGATAGGTTTTAAATATTTTTATGATTGTTTAACTTGTATAGTGAACTGAAACAAAATCTAGATTTTCTCTCATTCTACTTCTAATAGTCATTATGTAATAATCTATAACGGTCTCTGTTAACAGAATTTTAAAAAATCATGAATTTTCTTTGATTTTGAATTTAAAAAGTATAGAAATAATCCTAGAGAAGAATAACCGAAATTGATAAAATATCGAAACATTTTTTCCAAAACTGGCAAAAGTAAAGTACTTCTAATACATGTATTTATTTAAACTACGGAACTACAAAAGGATTTTAAAGATGAAAAAAGCCTCTAAGAACATTCCCACTGATGTATTCTTTTTATGTAACTGTGACTGTGCAGTTAAGAGTCTCGTTTTGTGTTTTTTATGCATTTTACATACACTGATGATTAAACTTGCTATTACTATCGATGAAGATATTCTTTTAACCCTGGTATGGGAAGAAGTCACTCCTACATGTTCGGTAATGTTGACATCACTGTGGATTTATGAACTGTTTATGGAAATGAATTAGGCCTTTACCATTCTACATGACTATGAATAAACAGTGTTAGCAATATTAAAACATTCTGTTAAGGACCTGTTTGCCTTACTTTAACAATTTAATTATAAATTTCCAAATAATATGTATACTTATTTGTTTAATGTCTTAATATTAATTTTGAGCCAAATCAATCAAATGTCTTCTGTTACAATAATACACTTAGGAACATGCTTATTTGTGGTTTTATTTCTGCCTATACAATTGTTTTAAAGTAAGAATCAATTTAGTTAACATATAAACGTTTGTTTTCAAATGACATGAAAAGGATTATTCAGTAATTTTATTTTTTTACTTTTCAAATAATTGTGGAATTGCATTGCTAATAGGTCTCAGGAATGCTAACAAATGACTTTTAATAGACTGGCTATTTTTGCTAAATAAGTGTATTAACCGATTGTTTTTTCTTGATATGATCACTTATTTTAATGACTTCATTTGATCAAATATTTGTAGGACCAAATTAGCAAATTAGTTCATGTATTCAAAATTCAAAACATTTAGTGGGTACTTACTATGTGTCAGGCGCTGGACTAAGTGCTGATGATACATTGGTGAATAAATTACGAACGATCTCTACATTCAAGTAGATTAGAATCCACTTCCACTCTCTACCTGTTCTGCCTCTTACAAGTAACAAAAAATTACTAGTTTTTTTCCAACTCTGAGATTCATCATCACTGTATCACTGTGATTAATGTTTCTGACCTTTGATAATGGGATAGAAATGTATTCATCAAAGAGACTGGCCACAACTTCTCTTTGGAATGGGAATTGTTTTTTTCATGGGACTATACCTTGGTAAGTTACTTGGAGTAGAGAGTATGTCCAAAGGAACCTGAATGTTTGAAAGAATCAAGGCTGTTCTGCTCAGCAGGAGACAAAAGGAGAAATTTCTGTATTTCTGCAAAGGAGGAAGAGAAAAAGAAAACAAGAGCCAAGAAGAAAAGGAGGAAGGACAGAAACCAGAGAGTCAGTGTGATAAGAGGGGGCTCTCAGTGGAAAGGGGAGCAGAAATTCTCCTGTTTTAAGTGGCCAGAGGATTTTTTAGAACAGAATCACAGATGCCATATATTTAACTCAAAGTTATATTGTTACTGCTGCTATTTTTTATATTTTTGTAATACAATTTCTTCTACTTCACTCCAAATTTTTAGTAAATTCTACAACTTTGCAAATATTTTGAGCAAGTGGGTTGTTTACAGAAACTATGGGCAAGACTAGATTTTACCCCTGTTTTTGGATGATATGGGGTATTTGAAGAACCAAGAACGCAAAGACAGATGTGTCTCATAACATAAATCTTCCCTATCCCCTAGAATATATGAATGTACTGCAGAGAGATTTAGACTTCCACACAACATGGGAACCAGAGTTCAAACTAATACCTCTCAAACATCTAGAGACCAAGAGATTTCTGTTGACCCAAGTTTTCTTGCATCCCAGAATCTGAGAAGTGGCTTTCTTGCTTGGTTCTGAGATATGTATTGCGAGTCTTAGTTTCTTAATTAATTTTGTTAATTTGTCTGGACCTTTTGTGACATGAGTCCTGTCTTCCTCTTTTCAATCTTTCTGTATTATTCATTCATTCATTTGCTCATCAATTCTTTCATTGATAATTATCATACGTTTCCTGGAGACAAAGCATGTGATTGGCAATAAAGTAATTGCTAAAAACACAAAGCTAAATAATATCCAGTTTCCGAAGATGCTCATGGCCTGGTGTGGAAATCAGACTCTAATAAAAGATTTCAAAGGGTTAGAGATTTAGAAAACAATGAAGTCATGTAAGAGGAAGATTTGTTTCTGTCTAGCTCTTGAGTCGCCATTAAGGTGACTAAGTAAGCATCTTGATCTGCTCAGTATGCTCTAGTTTCAGAATCAAAAATCTTATGTCCTAGGAAACCCCTCAGTGCTGTGCAAACTAGGACAGCTAGTCACCCTATTTCTCAGACAAGAACTGGGTTCCTACTACTCTCTGACAGTCTTAACTGAAGCTATACATAATCTGAGGGCTATGCATGTTTCAACTCATCTATGACATTTCCCCTACTATAACAGGGAAGATTTGGTCTTCATATTTAGAACTTTATTCAAATTTGTCACAAATATATAAGGAAGGGTATTTTAAGCAGAGAAGACATTGAGTACAAAGGTACACAGTTATGAAACAACATGATGTGTTCAAAGAAGAGAAAGCAGCTCAGTATGGTTGGAGTACAGTGCTCCTTTTCAATATTGCTAGGAAACAATTATAAACAGGAAGGCAGAAGTCAGACCATAAAGGACCCAGATATGTAATACTGTTTAGTATGCATTATATCCAAAAAGGCTTAGGGGAAGTATTGAATGGTTTTAAGCAGGAAGCTAAGTTTTAGTTTAGAAAAATTACTCTGGAAAAGTGTAGTGTATTCATTGACTGGAAGTTAACAAGAAGTTCAGCAAGAAAACTGGTGATCAGAGTATTATAATATTTGAAGTGAGAGAATAAAACATTTTGAACCAAGAAACTGGTACTAAATGGAGAGCAGGAGTCACATTCCACAAATAGTTAAGAGGAAAAGAAACATGAATTTATGGCCAGTTGAATGTGGAGTTGGGAACAGTAAAAGTCAGTAGAAAAGTTAAACCAAATCCCTAAGAGAGATCCAAGAGTTAATAAAGGAATAACAAATACAGATGATAAAAATACTAAGCAAGACTTAAACCATAAATAAGAGATGAAGAGCAGATTAGAAGCAAATACAACTCAAACAAGTCAACATAGATCAAGATACTCAGAGAAGGACTCTAAAGTGGTCCAGTATATGTGGTTTATCTTTGTGGAGAGGCATAGCAATGAATGGGTCTGTCTGGACTGGATATCCACATTGGACATGGACAATTCTATGGAATTGTCATTTTGTAAATGGTACTTTTCTTGTTTTCTTCTAAATCCATTGCTTATCTGGTGTTTAACATAGGTGCTGATTCTCATTTTTTATTAAAAGTAAGCTATTGTTATAATAGTAACATTTCTTACATAAGCTATTTATAACAAAAAAAAAAAACCTGTTCACGTCATCTTCCATTGCTATCCATTTCATTTGGTACTTACTAATAGCAAAAGGAGAGTTCACTCTACAATGAGCACAGAAACATTTATTTTTAAAAAGAGAAGTTTAAGACTCACTGTATTAGAAAGTCATCAATTGAAAAAAAGATTAAGCCAAGAACATATTCAATGTAAATCTCAAATCACTGAGTTTTATTTTTTCTTGTCATAAGAAGGTCATTTAAAATAAATTATTTCAGAATATATACATATAATTTCCCCGTTGAGCCATTTTCTTAGATCTGATCAAGATGGTCTCTTTTCAAAAGAATTCAACTAAAACCCGAATTGCTATCTTGTGTGTATTCTATAGATTTTTAATCTAATACTCATTACATATTGGCTTTCATTTATAAGTTTTCATTTTTCAACCCAATTTTCCCAGCGAATAAATTACTCCCTGGGAGTACACAGAGTTTTGTTGTTTTGTTTTGTTTTTTAACACATTAATTTCTTAAAGCCACCAAGGTTTAATTTTCAGTATACTGAAGTCATTATATTTCAAATGATTCACCAGAGCATTTAATTCACGATTTTAGCATATGATTTAAATCATATATTTATGTAATCACTTTATTTCAAGCTGAATTATCCTGAGAAATCAACTCATTTGTTTCTGCTTGTTATAGCTACTTATTTCTATAAAGTAACAGCAGAGGTTTTCCAATTTAGATTGCTGAATAATCCTTTATTTGTTTGTTGTTTGCTTATTTGTTTGTTTTACTATGCATAAGAAAAGAGTTAATTTGCTAAGATGAGTATCAGTATAATCATACAGTAACTTATGGGCTACTAACGAAATCAAGTGAAAAGTCACATTTCAATTTAGCATTTCACTCTGAAGAAGGTTGTAAAATTATACATAAAATATTTCAGTTTTTTAAAACATTCTGTCAATATTTTTAATTTTCATTGGAATATTTGATGTTGAATAGACACATCCTTACTAGTAAGTGGTCTTATTTGAAATAAAGGTAGAATTTATTTTCAAAAAAATAGATACGGAAAATTTTTTATAAATTAATTTTGCATTTAAACAACTTTGTAGAGAAAAACATAATAGTAGAAGATTAGCATTTTTTTCTGTCTTGCTGCAAATACAAAGTCTTGTTGCAAATACAAAATGGATTAATAATCGGACCCCTGGCCCCAGTAATCTCATGGAGATACATTTATACTGATGGGCATTTTACTTGCAGGTATCTTTTCTCTCCAGGCACAGTGTTTCTTTTTATATAAAACTGATGATGGTGTAAATCTTTGTGAATAAATAAAAATTGTACCTGTTCAAAATGCTTTGGGTGTTACATGGCAGTCAGGCTAGAAAAATACTTTACATTTAACATCTTTTACTGCAATTGAAATGAAACCTGCCACACAATTCTGTTGACAATCATAAATGATTAATAATTTTGATAAAAGACCTTTCTAAAAATTAAATGCTGTCTACAAATCCATGAAATCTATATCAGTGTTAACATTTATCTTGACATATCAGATACAATTCTATACCATAATCAAATCATTAGCTGAGCTCTATCATTTTTCACTCAGTGGAATGTCAGGGAAATAAGACACAATGCTCAATAATGTCATGAATTTTATAAGAAATGGGACATGGACAAATCCTTGGTGATAATTTCCATTCCAAATGAAAACTCTGTGATGACTTTTTCTTTTTACATTTCCTTTCAGTCATTTAAATGTACTGTAATCTTTTGCCCTTTTTTTCGCTATTCAAAAATATCTTGGTTATAAAAAAATGTTGGAATTATAGAATATATTGTATTAGTTTATTTTCTCATTCCAACTTTTCTACCTTAAAATATACATTTATTTTTATAAATACTTATTTTGAAAGTATTTTCTTATATCAACATAAAATCACTTTGACCAGGTTGACTCATTAAAATTATCAAATTCTGCTAAAAAATAAAATAGGCAAAACAATAAAAGTTAAACACCAAAGACCAAAGAAATGGCTAAGACTGAACTATATCATCAATGACAAGCTATAAAAATAATGCTATTGGCATATTTGTCAGCTACTGCTAGAAGGAAATGTGGAAAATGCTTTCCAGGAATTGGACATGGTTTCTCCAATGAGGCATTTTACATCCCCTCTATGGCTTAATTCATGAGGGTAAATACTAAGTTTGTCTTATTTGAAACTGTGTCTACCTTAGGGCCTGACACATATAGGTGCACAATAAATATTGTTCAATGATTTAATGAATATTTCCTCATCCCATAATCATTGCGATTTTCTAAAGAATGCATGTCATCCACATTTAATCAACATCCATTACTATTACTGCTTTTAGTAATTGAAACAATCCTAGTTTTTCTAAAACTCAATGGCTAAAGATAGTGAATATATATTTTACTTCTCTGACTCATAGTTTGTTTTACTGTGTGTAAAATAGGGATGATAATGATTTTGTATAGTTGTAAAGAGAAAAATACTGTAGAGCCCCTGGTACATGACAAATAAATGCCTTTACTAGCATTGCTAGTATTACTAGTACTGTTACTATTGCTGCTGTTGCTATTATTAAATTATTATAATACTGCCTCCTTGATGTGTTTGAGAATAGTTTAGTCAAATTATGATATTGCTCAGTTCTAATAAAATCATCACAATCATTAAAAGTAATGTGAGCAAATTTTTCGAATTACTTTAAAAGTACCTATTTTTTTTCTCACTTTGACTAGAAGGTTGTTATTGGCTGAATTGTGTCACCCCCAAATTTCATATGTTGAAGCCCTAACCCCCAGTAGCTCAGCATTTAGAGACAGGTCCTTTAAGAATGTGATCACATTTAAATAAGGCCATTGGGGTGGGTCCTAATCCAATCTGACTGGTGTCCTTAAAGGAAGAAGAAATTTGGAAATACAAAGAGACACACAGAGGGAAGATCAAATGAAGTCACAATAGTAAAGCATTCATTTACAAGCTAAGGAGAGGGGCCTCGGGAGAAAACTAACCCGTCAGTACGTTGATCTTAGCTATCTAGCCTCTAGAAATGTAAGAAAATATGTTTCTGTTTAAGCTACCTAGTATGTGATACTTCGTTATGGCCGTACTGGAAAAATAATACATGGTTATTGACTTACACGATATATTTTCAATAAAATTTGTGTTATGTTCAACTGCTTTATTAATTTTTCTTTGCTTCATTGTTCTCACAAATTTATTCAAAATGTTAAGCACTTTATGATACATTTCAGAAAACAAGCTTATGTAATGTCTCAAAAGGAAATATTTAAAATTACTATTCATTAGTAAATTTTAAAGCTGCTTTAACAACTTAGACTTTTGTTACCAAGCACTGTTTGGGAAATGGTCTTAAAATGCCTGTATCTTTACTTTCTTTAACTAGTAAATACCGTCACCATAATTCTTCTGTTAATGAAAAAGATGGCTTCCAATGGTAACGTTTGGGGGTAAATATGTGATTATTAAGAAATATTATTATGTGAAATAAGACAGAAAGTAAAAACATTGTGTGTGTGTGTGTGTGTGCGTGTGTGTGACTAACACACATGCACACTAACATTTGGTTACTACTTAAATAGTTATTGAGAGTTAAAGATGTATGTGACATTGTTTCTCTTCCTCTCCTGTTGTAAGCAGTAATTAGATGTGAAAAAAAAAAAAAAAAAACTCACCTCTGATTGGGCTTACAATGTCTTGCCTAAAAGAAGCTTTATTCCTAGTAGAATAGTTAATCAAGTTACTTCTACATTTCTTACAATATGGATTATTTTCTAGGTTAAAAAAATAGACTTCTCTATATTGGTTAAGATTTATATTATTCTGCTTGGTGAATTTAACTGAATCTTATTCAAAAACACAAATAATGTCTATATGTACAGCTTAGTTTGACAAAGTTTCTTGCCAAGATGTTCAAATCAATTAAAACTACTGAACACATAACAAAAAACTTATATATAATAAAAATTATGTATTAAAGAAACTGATATTTCTAAATTCGTTGAAACTATAAGTATTTAGTAAACAACAAAAGCGGTTTTGCATATACTCTATAACATGCAATCTCAAATTCTTCTCAATTGTTTAAGATATATAGTCATAAAGCATCCAATTATATTTTTACATGAATTTCGAAGATTTTTTCCCACATCTGGTTACCTTGAACCATGTCCAATAGTTCATGATGAGCTTTTAAACATTTTTCCTGTGCTTTATACATTGAAATATTATTATATGTGCCAAAATGACAAATGTACATAAGAAAAAATTTTTCATTTAACTTCCTGGTTTTGATGTCTTCATGTTCATTTAAACTGTTTTATTTCACATTAAAAGAGCGTCTTTTACAAAATGTATTTGTTAATAGTTTTTCTCATTATTTCAAAACGTTAGCTAATATGTATTGAAAACACTATAAATCAAGCATTTTCCAACATATTTACATATATGTATATATGTTATATGTACATACATAATTATAACTGAGCTATAAATCCTGATTTATAAACTTGATATTAAAAATACAAAACTGAAAAATCTATTAAAACAATAACTTGAACTTATTTATTTAAAATTTTTTCCCCAGCTTTATTGAGTTATGATTGATAATAAAAAAGTGTATATTTAAGATATACAATGTGTTAAACATTGTAAAATGATTATCACAATCAAGTAATTAATGTATCCATATCCACATAATTAAATTGTGTGTGTGTGTGTGTGTGTGTGTGTGGTAAGAACACTTGAGAATTACTTTTAGCAAATTTCAAGTTTGCTTTATTAATAACTATAGTCACCATGTTATATATTAGGTCTCCAAACTTATACCTTTTAACCAACCTGTCCTCATTTCTCCATCCCTTAGGCCCCATTAACTCCCATCAAGTGTCTGTTACTGTAACTTTGACTTTTTACATTCCACATATATGTGAAATCATACAGTATTTGTCTTACTCTGTCGGGCTTATTTTGCTTAGCAAAATGTCCAGGTTGCTGGAAATGACAGGATTTCCTTCTTTTTATGGCTGAATAATATTCCATTTTACATACATATATTTATTCATCTGTCAATGACCATTTAAGCTGCTTCCACCTCTTGACTATTGTGACTAATGCTGCAATAAACATGGGAGTACGGCTTTCTTGTCAAGATCCCGATTTCAGTTGCTTTGAATATATACCCAGAAGTGGGATATCTGGATCTTAGGGTAGTTTTATTTTAACATTTTGTGAAACATCCATGCAACTCTAGCAATTTATATTTCCATGAATGTTGTATAAGTGTTCCCTTTACTTCATATCCTCGCCAACACTTTTTGATAACAGTCATCCAAACAGGGGTAAAGTGATACCTCACTATGGCAATGATTAGTGATGCTGAGAACATTTTCATGTACTATTTGTCTGTCTTTTTTGGAAAAATATCTATTCAGTTTCTTTGCCCATGTTTAATTGTTGTTGTTGTTGTTGTTGTTTTCCTATTGAGTTGTATGAATTCCTTATGTATGTATATATTTGGCTATTAATTCTTTATTGGGCATATAGTTCGCAAATATTTTTTCCCATTCCACTGGTTGCCTTTTTATTTTGTTGATTATTTCCTTTGCTGTGCATGTGATTATCCAGCTTTCCCAAACCATTTATTGAAGAGACTATCCCCTTTCTGTACTCTTGGTGACTTTGTCATTTAGAATTCATTACATATGGGTTTATTTCTGTGCTTTCAATTCTGTTCTATTTTTTTTATTACGGTACCATACTATTTTGATTATTACAGCTTTGTCAAATAATTTGAAATTAGTAAGTGTGATGCACCTAGCTTTGTTCTTCTTTCTCAAGATTGTTTTGGCTATTTGAGGTCTTTTCTGGTTCCATACTAATTTTAGGATTGTTAGTTCTGTTTCTGTGAAAAATGCCATTGGAATGATGATAGGAATTGAATTGAATCTGTAGATTGCTTTGGGTAGCATGAGCATTTTAACAATATTAATCTTCTAATCTTTGAACACAGGGTATCTTTCTATTTATTTGTGTCTTCTTCAATTTCTTTCATTAATACCTATAGTTTTTAGTGTACAGATCTTTTACCACCTTAGTTAAATTTATTCCTAAATAATTTATTTTTTGATGCTATTTTAAATCGCATTGTCTTCTTAATTTATTTGTGAATAGTCTGTTGTAAGCAAAAACATCACTTATTTTCGTATACTGTTTTGTTTCCTATAATTTCTGAATTATTTTTTAGTTATAACAGTTTCTTGGAATCTTTAGGATTTTCTATATATAAGAATTATATAATCTGCAACTAGGGGCAACTTCATATCTTTCTTTCCAATTTGGATGACTTTTATTTCTTTGTCTTGCCCAGTTGCTCAGCTAAGACTTCCAGTAACACATTGAATAGAAGTGGTGAGAGTGGGCACCCTTTTCTTGTTCCTAATCTTAGAAGAAAAGCTTTCAGTCTTTCACTGGTGAGTATAATTTCAGCTGTGAGCCTGTCATATATGGCTTTTTGTATGATGATTTACATTTCTTCTATAATTAATTCTTTAAGAGTTTTTATCATGAAAATGTGTTAAATTGTGTAAAATAATTTTCCCAGATCTATCGAGATGATCTTATAATTTTTATCCTTCATTTTGTTAATGTCATATAATACATTTACTGATTTGCATATGTTTAATCATCTCTACATCCCAGGGATAAATTCCACTTTGTTATGGCATATGATTCTTTTAACATGCAATAGAATTGAGTTTGCTAGTATTTTGTTTAGGATTTTGGCGTCTATGTTCATCAGGGATATTGGCCTGTAGTTTTCTTTCCTTGTGTTGCCTTTGCTTGGCTTAAATAACAAAGTGATGCTGATCACATAGTATACGTTTGAAAGCATTCACTCTTCTATTTTTATTAAATCTAATAAGTCCAAAAATTTTTAAATTTTTTAAAAATCTATTAAAATCTATCTTTAAAACAATGACTTAAATCTGGTTTAAGCATGTAAAATTTATAATTTTGATACTTGATGTGAAATACAAAGCATATAAATTAAAATGCTATACACATTCACATATATATTTAAAATAGTATACCAAAAATTTGACCTTTCCAAAATATTCTGTTATATTTTCATATTTTTAGTATACATATTTTTTACCAACCTCATCATAGAATTAGCATGTTTGTAATGTGCCAGAAGATTATTGCCCATGTGAAATATTTTACAATTCTAAAATTGCCAAATGATAGATTTGTACCTAAAAAGTGTAGATACCTTCCATAGTCAACCCTAGAGCAGTCCTTGTTTTTCTTTACCTCATGATATACATTATTGAGGATAAGCAACAAATTAGAACCTAATATGAAAATATTTGCAAATGTTTTTTTCTGCTATTATGGTCGATTTATTGAGCAAAATGAATTTATCTTTTGTTAGAAACTAAAGTTTTGTTGAACGGATGAACAAAATGGTGGTATTCCAAGAACATTCAGTCTGGATTATTTGATGATATATTAGGAATCATGCTTCCAAGACATGGTGACTTACATTGCACATACTACATTAATGTCGAGCAAAGATCACCTCTCTTAGTGTTGCTATTCTAAACCTAATTCTCTTTATTGGAAAATTCATATAAAATTAAGATTCTTGCATTAAAAAAAATTAAAATTAACCCTGGAAAACATTTATCATCATGATTAACCATATTGGTAGATGAAATTAAGCACACATGTACACACTTACCCAAATTAAAGAATGCATGATAACTTTTACTATAAATAAATCTCTAATTTGTTCATTTTATGTTCGCTAAAAACAGAAGATAAAACTCTAACCAAAAAAAAAAAGAGAGAGAAAAAAACACCATGCATAAAATCAAAATATGAATGACACTTTTTAAAAAACTCGATCTCTTTGAGGATCTACATTCTGAGTTTTTATATAGCCATATATGTATGTGTGCCTGTGTCTCTGTGTGTGTGCATATGAGTTTAGGAAACAGATCCTCAGATTTTAAATTGAAGCTTTGAATAAACCTTATACATAGTTTGAATGATAGGATATAAATATTCATTCTTGGCAAGAGCCTCTAAGAAGTTTACATTCACATACTAAACTTTTCAAAGGATACACTTAGAGGTAAATATTTTTTATAACAATTTATCAGAATCCCAGTAAATTTTCAATTTAAACTGTAGATCTTAAAATAATATAAAAAGACTCTTGAAAATACTTAGACATGTTGGCTTTTCATGTTATATTGATAAGTCTAGTGGAAAGAACTTTGGAGACTAATAGTCTAGTCCCAGATTTAAGATTATGAAGTTTGGTGATGGTAAATTATCATTTACTTTTTTGAGTTTGAGAAAGCTTAAGTGCTTTGTACTCCAATTAAATTTTAGTTTTCGTTATTCTATGGATTAGTACTGGCAAAGTGAACTGCAATGTTTAGATAAAGGTGTGGTTATATGACTCACATGTAAAAATGCAGACTTCCAAATTAATACCAGCCTTTAGTGAATTCTTGCTTTCTTGATTTATTTGATTTTTATTTATTTCTCAAAGTATCAGTCATTATGGCACAGCAAAAAGCAAAGTTGTGACCAAGAGAAGAAAAAAGTGCTACCATAAATATTCTCCTAGAGTGTCTCCTTGAAATTGCTTGGCACGGAACTATCATGTGTGGCTGGAGGATAGGAGTGGAGATGAAGTTAGTAAAAAGGGAATACATGTTTTTGTTTTTGTTTTCATTTTTAACTAGGTGATACATTTATCTTATGTTACTCTTAAAATGTTGTGTGAGTACTTTTTAATTATAAGGCTCTATGCAATGTTAAATGTTCTGATTATTATAAGATCTGTTATTTGACATTAATGATTTAATTTTTTGATCAAATGATATACTTGTTTTTCCAAATGGATTTGACTTAATTACATAAACCAACTTCTTCAAGATAGAGATAATGGTTTCATTTACTAATGATACTTCCCAAAGCAAACAAAAAAATAGAAAAAGAAATATCTTTTATTTTAAAGCAGACAAAAATGTTAAGACATTTTAGTGAGAAAGCTCAGAACTTCAAAACATGATCTAAAAGCAAACAAACATTGAATATTCCCTAAGAGGCAGCTACAAACAAGGATATCAGTAGTCAACAGAGAGTAGAGTTTGGTCAAATTCAATCTCCTAACAGATGCATAAGTTTATCCATTTCAAGTGAGGCTAAAGCAGACTTTTTGATGTTGCCATGTCTCAGCGTATTCTGGAACCCACTGTCACATAAATTTATTCGGCAACAGAGCCATCTGTGAGAAATAGTATCAGGATTGCCATACGAGGAAGCATTTCAGCAACCTCTCTCCTTAACACAGCTTTCCCTTTTTTTTTTTTTTTTCTGGAGCATCAAGACAATTTCAAAGTAAGCCTCAAAAATGTCTCTTAAATTTCACATTCATTTATTTTATACTGCACTAAGAACAATTTCCACATGTTAATCCACACAGCACAGAGGAAGTTCTTACTTTTTAAATGTATCATTTAAAAAATTACTTTCCAATAGGGTGCCTGGGTTTGCATGTATAATATATTCTCTTATAATTTATATGTTTTCAACAAAAAGCCTCATTTTAGAATACACTTAAGCTCACAACTCCTACAAATTCTTTTTCCTTTTCTCAAATTTCAGGCAGCAAGAGTACCAGAAGATTTGGAATTTGTATAACCCCAAACTGTGTTTTCCTAACTAATCTTGGCAAGCTTAAAACCCTGGAAAGTCACATTTCACTTCCCAGGCGATCATCCTGGACAGCTCAGCAGCAGAAAACCAGAACAGGATATCCAGCTATTGAGCAGGGCTGCCGGCCCAGGTGTCCAGCCATGCAGCTGCAGAGAGCATCCTACCAGGAGGATCGCGCAGGGCTGCAGGAAGACATGTTCCTTTCCTCTGTCTGTTTTCAGCCAGAGAGGAAAGTACAGTCTACACTCCCCAAACACTGCCTGCAGACACAGCACTTTTCAGCAACAGTGAAAAGAGGGTATGTCTCTAACAATAAATGTCACAAGAGGAACAAATCATTTATGAGATTTAGGAGGCTCTCACTCAAGCAGATAGTTAACTATGGAAAAACAGCTTGGGTTCTATTATTGAACTGAATGAGAGAGATATAGCATCATAGATGTGAGACCACTTAAGACCAATTGTTTTTGTACCTAAAATGTATAGAATAAAAGACACTATGGATCAAAAGGCTGGGGTTAATTACAGGTTCTCTACTCTTGTGTTAGGAATTTCATGAAAGGCATTTTTATCATTAGTAAGGCAAAATCTTCTTCCTGATACCATTCTTCTATTGTTGTATCTTACATTTTTTTTTTTAAGAAAGAGTGATTTTTATTCAAGCTAAGAAATCCTCAAGTCATTCCTTCTAAGAAGTTGTTTGTACTTATGAAATAATTTTTTCCAGTTTTATTGAGATATAATTGATATATGTACTGTGTAAGTTGAGAGTATACAAGCATAACAACTTAATTTTTATGTTTTATAAAACATGGTCTATACATTGGTGAATATGAGCAGGATTAATCACCAAAATAAGAAAGAACTGACCTGTTGTTCTACTATTGTCTATGGGATATATTTCATCTTGAGTTGGTTTCTCCTTTTATTAAACAAATAACTGTTTAGTCAGAAATATCTATTCTTTTCACCTCAACAGTCTTCTTCTAAATTAAGATTTAGTGCTCATCAGTATTTTGGTAAATTATATCAATTCTTACTTTGATTGTATCTAGGGGCTAATTTATCAGACATTAACTTATTTGGAAATCCAGAATTTAATTTTCCATCTGCAAAAATCTGGTAGTAATTTCATATCTCTTGCTAAATTAGAAATTTTAGTGTATGTGTGCTAATTTTTTAGTTTAATTTTTACTAAAATATTTTTTGACCAAGAAAAATTAGAAATTTAGAGAAGCAGAAAAAAAATCATACAAAATCCATTACTTAAACAAGTTAATATTTTAGAGTCTATATATTCAGTATTTTCTGTGAACAAACTTGTTTTAACAAAAAAAAAAGGTAACATAAGTGTGCCTACTTTTAATTATCTTTATTTTCAGTTATTATATTGACTATATTCCCTATCAATCTGTATATATTTGAACTATCATCTGTAGAATCTGCACATTCTATTTATAAGTATTTTCTTTAACTTATTTAACTAATCCCTGTTGCCAGACATTTATTTTGCAGTTGATTTGTACCATTCTAAAGTGGTTATAATTACTATATCATTCAATCTTTGTTAAATCTGAGATAAATTCCTAATAATGGAATTACTGAGCCAAAGTCAACATTGATTTTTAGGACTTTAGATTAATATTGCCAAATTTTCCTCTTAAAATATGTATCAACTTATATCAATTTATTCTCCCATGAAAAATATATATAAATACCTGTTTTCACACATACTACCGTCACGATATAGTATTAAAAAATAAGAACTCTGGCCCAATTACTTTGTTCAGACATGAATCCCATTTTTTTTTTTTTTGCATTTCCTTCAATCTCTTTATATTACTTTAAAAAATTTCTTTATTGACCATTAGCATTATCTTCTTTTGCTTATTTGCTATTGCTGTATTGCACACATTCTGTACATTTATCCATCTTCCACACTTTAGTTTTTCTACTTTATTTTTCTATATGAAAGTTATTAACCATTTGTTTATCACATTTGAAGGAAATCTGTTTCCAGGTGGCCATTTACAAAATAACCTTTAGGAAAGAGGATAAATTTCAGGGAGGCAAACTTGGGTTTCAAATATGAATTCGATCATTTACTAACTATGTGACTCTACAGAAGCCGCTATGGCTCACTAAGACTCAGTTTATATATATAATGTGGATGGTAAAATCTGTTATAGACATAAGCAATATGTCTAGGAAATACTAAGCACGAATTAGTGATAGTTATTATTATTTTCTTTATTTGTAATGATAGTTATTATTATTTTCTTTATGTAGACACTGTTCAAGTTTTGTGAAACCAAATGTCTATCTTCATGGTTTCTAAAAGAATTAACTTATAAAAGTCGTTAAGAACTCAAACTCAGGAAACTGTCTTGAGTTAGAAATGTAGCCTTGGTTCTTAGTGATTGTTTGATTTTAGGCAAGTTATTTAACCTTTCTGAACCACAGTTTTCTCATATGAAAAATGGATGGAAATTAAAGATGTCAAGACAATAAAATAAAGTATTATTTATAAAGTGTCTAGCACAGTCCTTGATATGTAAAAAATTCCCCTATTAATTTTATCTTTATAACTATAAGGATGACAATTATCTTTCTGCCTTAAAGTGCTTTTTCATTATTTAGGGTTTTCTTAATTATTAAAATGGCATGAGAGGAATTCTCAAGATTTCATAATATGACATAATCCAGCTAATTATCGTAGAGGCTTTCTTGGCTGCCTTCCTATGCTGGAGACTCCTCACCCTGGCTAAGAAAGTTTTTTTTACTGGAGAGTATCACTGATTGAGAAGACGAGAAACCTATTAATGTATTTTAATGATGCAATGCTTGGTATCTGGGATCTCAACAAACACTTGCACATTTAGCCTCACTGAAACATGTGGTCTTTTTACTCCTCTTTTAGTAATCTCCAAAATAAAAAGATCTATTTTAACGAAAGTAATCTTGGAGTGTTAAAAAAGAGATACCATTAACTCCATGTGGACAAGCTTAATCCCAGCTCCTGGAAAGGGGTAGAACCATAGATTAATGGAAGTGGGCATATCCACAGAGTGTGTCCCTGAGGAGCCAGAGAAGAGGAAGCAGTCATTTTCTAGTAGATCATATGATTCAACCATCAGTGACCCTAGCATTGCATTCAGAAAATAAGATTTCCAAGACCCATTCTGATGTTCTAACTGGAGGAGCTCCAAATAATTGCTTGGATGTTTGAGCAGTGAATGTGTTGTGCAGTCTCCCACCAATTGACATATACTAACTTTCTGGATATAAACATCACCGCAAAACAGGATTTTTTCCCCTTCCTTGAGGATGAAGCAAGAGGGCTTTCTGTACCACATACATTCCTATTTCACAGTGTAATTGGTCTTTGGAACAAAGGATTTGTAAATCAAAATGATTTTAATATGCAGATCCCATCAAATTTTTTTTCTTGTGCAGGAGGCCTTCATTTCCATTGACTCATATTTCTCAACAGCTCAGTTCCCTTCATCTCCTATTGATGGATTCTTATTGGTTCACTTTTCACTATATCCTGAATTCGCTCTTATAGGCACTAGGTCATGGACTCTAGAGATATTTTTTGCCCTCTGGTTACAGAACTTTCCATCAGTCAGCTGTAAATTTAGGCAGAGAAATACTAAAGCCTGCAACATAAATCTGACAATTCAAGAAGTAATCCTATCCTCGCTAATCCTCATACTTGAGCAGGCCCATGGTCTTCTTCCTGCTGATGTCTCCTAAGCTCATTAGTCTTGGTAGTGTCACGAGACCGTCTCAGCTCTTTATGCACTATACTTTAAACAGGTATGATCCTCCTTTGTTCAAACCATGATTCTCACTTATCTTGAAATGTTAATTTCAACACTAGCTACTCCTGATCTTTAGGATTCACAGCTATTTTTAATTATAGGAAGGAAAAAAATTATTTTTTTTAGTACCAGATACAATTATGCTTGTCCAGATTTAGTATGTTTCACATTTCCTCTCTACAAAATATCCATTTCCTATCTGTAGATGTAAAGCAGATTCTATCCTATAGTCTTTTCTTGATATAAAGGTCTTATTATATGTCATTGTTGAAAGCGATGCAATGTTTACCATGTAAATCTATTGAATTCAAGTCAGATTTCTTTGTGCTACTCATTTCTGTTTAGGGAAAAATGCAAAAATCTTTGAAATAAGTACCATTTATGTAAAAGGAACAATTTGAAAAGGAAATGTTTTTCCTTCACAATATTTAATTTTATCAAATAATGAAGGGACAAAATAGAACTTGATCTACTTTATGGAGAAAAATACTATCCTTTGAAAAAAGCCTCTCATTTTGTGAAGTGGTCCCAAGAGACAGCTGGCATATTCAAGATATAACAACTACTCTGGAAAGCAATGAATACAAACACATACAACAAAATCTGTCACTCAATGACTAATATTCATGAACTATCAACAGAGAAATCAAGTTCATAATGCAAGCAGAAAAACTATTTCTTCAGTATTTTCCTGATAAAACTTACAACATAAACAAATTATAAAAAGCCTGATCGTAGCAGACCCATGGGGAATTGTGGCGCTGTCCCCATAATTCCATAATTTAATTAAGCACTACCACAGATAGAGCAGAGAACACAATTACGATCTCCAGCAATGTCGCCATACCCCTGCTATGGGGACGTTCCTCCCCAAGATTTTTGTGGAAGATATTTGTGTGTCATAAATAAATAAAAAAGCAAGATGATATAAGTAAATAGCATTTGCTATCTTTGCAAGGGTTATCCAATGAAAATGTCAGATCTAAGCTAAAGCTCGTAGCTGAGTCTGTAAAGATATACTTTTATGTCTTTTCTTATTATAAAGCTCTGGTTCCTAATTCCCCTCATGGCACTGACAAATTAAAGTTATATCATCCTCATCAATTCACATCCACTTAGCATGCACTAGAGGCTTAGCACTGTGATTAGCAGAAATCATTATCAAAAGAGTTACCTAACTCAATGTCAGAAAGAACTGACTCAATAGCTAGAGAGAAAACCTACCTCATCCCAAGTTATTGAAACACAAAGTTTTACTGCATAATAGATTTACTTTAGTTAAATATATCAGCGTAATTCACTAAAAAATACTGAAGGTTAAAATTCAAGCTTTATTTTATTTTGTTATTAATATTACAAGAACCTTTCCAAATAATGCCAGAAGCACAGATTTCAAATATTCAGTGCTGGTTCTCATTCTATTGGCCAAATGTGCCAAATACGTATATCAGCCTTTTGGGTGAATTAAAGATACAGATGAAAGTCATCCTTTTAATTGATAGTAATATAGCATTCAAATGAATGAATAATGAAATTCCATCTCGTTTCACTAGTGTGGCAACTTTTATGTAATAGCGTTCCCATTAAATGCAACTTTTGGTAAAATGGTCTTTTGCAAGGATCGGACCAAGTCCATTGTTCCTTTGATCTTGGGGAGCCTAATTCATAAAAAATGTATTCTATTATGGCAAGAATGAGTGCTTTCAATGGGAAGAGCTGCTTCGCTGCTTATCTCTATCTGACTTTTTTCTATGGGTTCCCAAAAAGTTTGGCTCCTTTTAGGAAGTTACAAGAAGGACAAAATCCAGAGTAGGGCTGCAGAATACTCACTTATCACTGTGCCTGACACCCCCAACCCCACGCCTGGTTCTGTCCCCACCCATGCATGCCTTGTGTGGGGAATGAAGATCTGCTCTAAGATCTGGGTATTATCAGAGAAAGAGCAAATACACTTGGGAAGGGCACCGAAAAGCTAGACCTTATAGTAAAATGCAGATATTTACATGAATTATAAATAATGTAAAGTTAATTTGAGATTCTTCCGGTAAAAATGTAAAATGGCTTTCAAATTAAAGACCAAAACAGTTGTCAAATACAAGGGCTACATGAAGATTTTAAGAAGTCCAACGCTCTAAAAAATCAGGTGCCTACTTCTTACCATTTATCTACATAATTTAAAATAAAAACAATACTGAATCATAAACTAAGTATAAGAACATCCAATAAAGTTCCGATTTTTTTCTTTTGATAGTATTTTTAACATCTACATAAAAGTGTGTCATCTTTCTCCAAAATATTTCTGAGGCCGGACCTTATGGTACCCTGTAAACATGTTTAATCTGTCAATTGTATAATCCAGCCATGATAGTAGCTATCAATTAATTTTCACAGTGGACATTAGAAGCAACTGACTAATCCTGGCCAAATCACTTTATCTCCTCAGACTTTGATTTCTTTCATCTATGAAAGAACTGAGTTGAAACAAGGTTGACTTCCTAAAATTCTATATTATAATGAATTGTAGGGAAAATAAAAAGGATAGTATTATCTCTCTTTCACAGATGAAAAAATAGATTTAGAATTCTAATGCATAATTTGTCATACTCTTACAAAGAAACTTAAAACATTGCAATGGCGAGTGAAAAGGAATTTCTTTCTAAACTTTCTTGGTGTTGTACCCTTTCTACCATATGCAAGCACCATGATTTAGCCTTATCCTTGACCTCATCAAGTTCCACCCCATCCATGAAGTTTTCCCAGGCTTTTCCAGTGTCCAAATTTTAACTAAACTTTGTTAAAATCCTACAGGACCTAATTACATATTATCAAGTAGCATTTGTTACCTGTTTATAACATGAATCCCAAAACATAGTATATACATCTTGAAAGTAGGGATTATGTTTTATATTTAACTGTAGCCCTCACATAATTTAGAAAGTTATTCAGTATATAGGAGGAGGTGATAAAAATTGGTTATTAGTGTCTTTCACAGCCCCTGACGAATAAGAAACTAGCAAAAGTATACATAGAAAATAATACAAAACTATACAGACCAAAAAGTTCAATTTCTTCATTCTGGCCTGGTCATCCCCTCATCCTGAACAACTTTTCACATCTGCCAGATGGCATTTTCTCTCTTAATTACTCTTTCTTTGACCCAGCTTTGAATTATCAGTATAATGTCTATTTATTGTTTAATAGTAGAAAGTTTTTAAAAAGGCTTTCTAATTATACATGACTTTTTAAAAAATATTCTGATCTACAATGTAAAAAGAATAATTTGCCAATATTTTAAAAAGTGACATAATGTTGACCCAATAATTTCTATTATTATTCAGTTTATATAATTTGAGATTTTCCAATCTTATAATAATACATTTATCTCTACATATTACTATAGTCCTTCTATCCCCTACTATCTTTTTTTTTTTTTTTTTACTTTTCAGGATAGAATTAAAAAGACATAATTCCACAAACTACTAACATATTGCATCTGTGGGGAGACAATAAGAACAACTTTGGCTTATTATCATTCTCAAAAAGGAATTGTATGTGACAAACACATTTTTTGATATCTAGGAACATATGGAAAAAAATGGCAATTCTTTTTCCATAATGCATTTTACCACTCTCAATTTGGGATGGACTAATGAACAATAATGTAACCACGTTTTACTATACCCATTTTCTGCTTGTTAGATACCATAAAAACATGGGTACATTTTTAATTACCTCATACCAGTATTTATTACCTCTCAAAGCATCTCACACAGTAGAAACTATATCTGTAAAGTACTGAGTTAATTTTACTATCAAGTAAAGTTCATTCAGATAATAAATAATCCTCATGGTTTTCCATATGTTTATTACTTGAACTTCCATCTGATATCTTTCCTGCCACTTGAGAAGGAAAGCTACGTTTATAGGCTTACATTTTATCAATAGAAATTATGCAAGTTAATGGACTCAACCCTACTTTGACAATATAATTCTTTGAGTAAGATTTCTAAGTTATTTGGTCAAGAATCTCATAATCAAAGCTGGGAATTGAAAAGGACATTCATAATTACCTAGACCAGAATCTGGTCTAGGTAATTATGAATTAAGTACTTGTGTAAGTACTTACACAAGCCAGACAGATAAGGTAAGGTAGCACTACAAACTCTATGCCCATTTATGTGAACAGGAGCTGCATAATTTCAGACAATGGTCGCCATTGCAATAATGCAGGCCAATAGCACCATTTTTCAAGTGAAACCAGAAATGTTGATTTTAATATGAAATCTATCAAATATTACTTCACATTCACTGCAAGTCATTTTGTCTCTTCAATCACAAAACTATCAATTTCTTGAGAGCAGGACCCATGACTCTAATTCTCCTCATTCAAAAGCACTAGCAGAAAGCCATGTCTAAAGAAACTATATTGTAGATATGGTTGACTGACTGACTGACAGACATGACTACCTGCTTATATCCTTTCCAGGGAAGAGCAAGCTATGATCTACAGAATCAAAATTCAAAAACTATTTTAAAAATACAAATTGCTAAGGTTGAAAGAATATCTAAGAATCTTAGAAAAGTGGTGCTATGGTGCAAAGGAGCTGGGTTGGCAGTAGTAAGATAAGATAGTATTTTTGATAAAAACTTAAATCTGACAATATGCCCAGTAACCATTAGTCATACTGGAAAGACAGACATACACATATAATGAAGAAATATTAAACACATATAAAAAGACACATTTTTCTTAAATTTAACATTTTCACTTTGAATAACTGCTAGGTACTCCACAAGGAAACAAAAGTGACATCAAACAGTGAATCACGAATTTAAAGCTATATTTTTGAGGAGAATAAAATTTTAAAACTCTGTTTTACAAAATATATCCTATAGCTGGTGATATGATGTAGAAAATAAAATCAATTGCCTAGAGCAGCAACATTTGAAGAAAAATAGAATGTGAGTTACATGTGTAATTTAAAATCTGTAGCAGCCACATTTTTTAAAAGTAGGACTTAAACTGGTAATAATAAATTATATTTAATGTAATACATCTAAATATTGTCATTCAGCATGTTTTCTTTATTTTAAAAATTATGTGCAAAGTATTGGACATTTTTTATTCTCAGTCTTTAAAATTCTATTATTTTTACATTAATAGAACATTTGATTTGTACTAATCATATTTCAAATACTCAAAAGCCACATGTGCAGCACCACAGATACATAGAAAACTATGCTTTCTCTACATACATTAGATAAAATCTGACACTCAATGTTATCTCTATGAATGATAATTATCAAGAAAAGAATGGTTCAAGTTTCAGAGAACATAGTGGCAAGAATGACTTAAAATAGCTTTAAACTGGCCTTTTTAATCTTTGAGATGCTGTTAATGTCAATGACAGAATTGTCTCTTCCAGTATTTGTGTTCTTTTAGTGAATTATAAGACAAATATAAACTCAAAAAATAGTTTAAGACACAAAGGTACTATCAGAAGTCTATTTTCTAATAGCCTTTTTCTAATCATATTATGGTGGCTATGAGAGTTATTGTCTATTTCTTCCCAGGAAAGTTAATGCTGCCCTAGAAGGTCTTAGTTAACCTTATAAATTGTCTTTTAGGAAGGTCGATATAATAAGCAAATCCTAAGTGAATGGTCACAGAAATAAACTCTGAATTTTAATCTATATCCTAAAATATCTACCTTTCTTCTAAGAATTAGCAAATTTGTATTAATATATTTATACGTGTAACAAAGCTGAATCACTACTCTTCTGATACAAAGAGAACAAGTCTGCTATACTTAATAAATATTTGTTCCAATAAACAAGTAAATACTTGTACTGAGCATTGGGTTGAAATTACTTTTCCACATTTCAGCAGACAGGTGTATTCTTACATTCATGGCATGGGGGAGAAGGAAAAAAAATGAATGTATTTCTTTTATATTTCTCTACCTCATTTTAGATAATCCCTTTGCAAGCTGAAATGTTAATCTCTGAAAATACTGGTATTCACTGTAAGATGTGTGTGTGTGTGTGTGTGTGTGTGTGTGTGTGTGTGTGTGTGTGAGTTTGCCTGTGTGTTGCTTTTGTGTCTTTATTCTTCTTAGCTTTGTTGGGGCTGGAAGGAAGAGGAAGGAGGCTTATGAGAAAGAAGGGGTGGTATTGAGGAAATGGGGTGTGAACTCACATTAACAATGAAGGCTGTAGACTCTGTATGTGACTTAAGACAGAAAGATTAATTTCATTAAGAGCCAAACACCAGCCTCCAGGAGTGCTTATCACTGCTCTTCAGAGAGGAAGTGGCCATTTTTGTTGTTGCAAAACAAACAGTGCTTGTTTTTGTAGCCCTGACCTAAGATCTCTCCCACTGTATCTCTCTGTGTTTGCAAACCTCCTCCCTGGGTCCAGTAGCAGGTGTGAGGGAATTGAAAACAAAATGTTTAAACTGAACAGTCACTTTTCCATTTGAGAGCTCTGTTACTATTTGAGTTCTTGGAAAGGCATAGCTGAGGTCAGCAGCATGATTACATGAAGCGGCTGCTGCCAACTAGCAGACATTTTCCAAGGTCATGGAAAGTCTAAAACATGAAATATATTTCTAGTCTTTTATTCTGAAGTTTAATATTTACATTTGTTTATATAAGTTGAATTGCAACAAAGAAAAGTTTCCGTCTGGATAAAAGGAGATCAAACATAAAAGTGCAAGTGACTATTATCTCTGAAGTTGAGGGAGAAATAATCCCCTATCAGAAATCTAGTGGTCTTAGACTACCAAAATATATCTGTTTAGGGGGAGGGATTTTGCAGTCAGAAGCCCAACCATTTCCAAAACATTAAACTAGTTTCGCCTCCTCCTTGAATAAATCAATCCCAGCAAACAGAAGCTGCCAACTAAATTTAAACATTACACAATCCACAGGAACAATAAGCTGGGTCTCCATGTACATAATTAGGTGTGTTCTATAGATCCATAAAGTATTCTTGAGTCTGCTTCATTTTAATGTGATCATTTTTTTTTTTTTTTTTTTTTTTTTGGTTTACAAGAAAGTTCTTCACAAGGCCTTCTGAGAATTGAGTCATTGGGTTTGTGGCCTGTATAGCATTACAGATGACATGTGTTTGTCCGTGTGGGGATAGTAAGTATGAAGAAAAGGGAAAAGGCCTGTGAAATACACATTTAAGAGTACAAATAAATGTATTTTTCAAATCACAACTCATTTGAGATAGTTTAGTAAATACGGACGTATTTCCTTAAATACAAAGTAAATCATATTATTCTCTTTATAGAGATGGATCACACCAACACAGTCTCCTTAAAAATGAGAGAATCTTCCCCTGTTCTCCCTCAGCCCCTTACTCAATGTGCAACACACACACATCGTATACACTCACCACAAACATACATATACAACACATACACTCACATACCACAAATATAAACATGCATGTACACACTACACACATTCACATACAACAAAGATAAATATGCACATACCACATACACACAGACACACAGTCCATATATGCATACTAGGACACCATTTCCTAGAGGCATTTAATACTGTTTTGCCTAAGGTTGCTTCTTCCCATGAAAAACCATCTTCACCATAGACTAAACTTATTAGGTAATTTACTAAATCTTTCTAAGACTCTATCTCCTCATATGAAATAAGGATAATCAATATAATCCTATATAATATGAAGATAAAGTAAAACATAAAAATATGTGATAAAGTATCTGGTATATAATAAAGGCTCAGTAAATGCTATAAATTGTTAATATAGTATTATAACCTTGAAACCATGGTTTTCCTTCTAACGGATCTATTTTATTTCTAAAAGAGCATTAGAGGAATAATATCCTGAACACATGGGACAATTTAGCCTAGTAATTATTACTAGGTTTTTGTTTTTGTATTATGTACTTTTTCATAGTTAAATGCTTCAGAAAACTTTTCTATCTCCATAGTTTGCATGATAATCAGGTCTCATTTCTGTTGCCAGTTGGAGAAGCCATTGATAGGCTGGGAGGGAAGTTGTCTTCCAGGAAATATATAAGAAATGGTTAAATATATATATATATATATATATATATACACTCACACACATACATATATATAAACACACATATGTACATATATACATACATATATATATGAATGTATGTATGTAAGAAATGATTATAGGACAAGAACATTTATCAACATAAGTGGGTAAGGCTCTGCACAGATGTTCAGTCATCGCTCAGATGAAAATGTCAATATACTGTCATATGTATTAAGCCTGCCAAAAAAAAGAACAAAGCTCAAAGAGGTACTTAAGCAGCCACGCTAAACGTTATAATTTGCCAAGCACAAAGAATGTATTTTAGAGTTGTTTTTATTTTCAGTCAAGTTCCTTTATAATATTGTCAAACTCTAAATTTGTACTGAATAGACCAACTGGCTCGAAGTACTCTCAGCTTTATAATTTTCACTTCTAAGACTCTGGCTTTTCAACCTACGATTTTCCCCAGGCTGGTTCAACTAGGCTGCATATCAGACTCATGGAAAATGATTATCTACACTGCAGGCTACTTAATAAAGAGCCAGTGAAAGACATGGTTAGCCCTTTGAGGGGCTTGTCCATTAGTAAGAAAGCCTACAATTAGCAAAATGCATCTTATTATATGGATTCTATTCCTCACACGTCAAGAAAATCCCTATACAGTAAGTATTTTCCATGGAGTATAATGACTGTAATTTGGAGGAAAGAAATGCTGATCTATCCTAAGACTCAGGCAGCATTTTCCTTATTCTTCGGTTTTAGTTAATGTGGAGAATACACATGGAATGATATTCCCACTGGTTAGGTTTGATGTAAGAGTCTCTGTAGGCCAGACTCTTTAGTACCATTTGCAATTTGCCCTATAGATACCTTTAAGACACCTTTGAATCACCCGAACATCACCAGACTCTGGTAAGTATGGTCAAGAAGATGCCTACTTACAGTACCTCTTCCTACTATTCTTTCTTCTCCAAAACAGCATTTATATTGCTGCCATACTGGTCCTTTTTAAACAAAAATATGGCAATATCACTTTTAATTAAGCTTCCTTGTTGACTCCTCATTACCTACATGACGAATTCCAACACCTAGGCACAGTCCTCTGGAGACAACTGCTGTCTACTGATAGAGCCTCACTATTAAGTACTGCATCGTTACATGCCTTTATGATCCTAGCATTCAGAATTACTGGTAGTTTCTCAAGCAACTCATTTTTTCTTATTACTTAACTCCTCCAAGAATTTGTCCATATGTATTTGTTTGTTAGGGCTTTCGTAACAAAGTACCACAAACTGGATGGCTTAAACAATAGTCTCACAGTTTTGGAGACTGGAAAGTTTGAGATCAAGGTGTTGGCAAATTTGGTTCCATCTTAGGGCTATGAAGGAAAATCTAAACATATCTCTTCTCTCCTTGATGTTCACAATGCATTCTCTCTGTGTGCTAGTCTGTCTCCAAATTTCTTTCTCTTGTAAGAACACTTGTTATATTGTATTAGGGCCTACCCTAATGACCTCATTTTAATTTGGGAAGGACCTCAACTTGGTAAAGATCCAAATAAGGTCATATTCTGAGGTACTAGGGATACTATTCAACTCATAACACCATCTCTCTGCTCATATTACACCACTCCGTCATCTCTTCTCTTTTGGGTAAATTATTATTCACTTGTTAAAAACCTGTTCCAACAAGTCCTCCTTAGAGACCCTACCCTGACTGTATCACCTTTCACCTTTCTCTCCTCTAGGCTGCCTGTGCACAGTGTATGCACTTGCATTTATTCCATGGGCTGAAAATTTATTTTATATCTACACATATTTAGTATAGTAAATATTTGTTTCTTGAATTAGAAAGCTTTGTGAGGTCAGAGTTTTCTTCATATTTATATTCTAAGCACCCAGAGCAATGTCTAGCACATGGTAACCATTCAAGAAAAGCTTGTTACATTAAATTGAAAGAAAGGCAAAAATAAAAGACTGCTTTGAGTCTTTCAAATAAATATTATACAGAAAAATATATTACCTATATCAGGTTACGAGAGCTTTTGAAAGGAGTAAATGTGGTGGGAACTCATCAGAAAACAATACCTTTTGGTTTATTCTTACTTTAAAAATGATAACTATATCTAATATAGTTTTTAAGAAAAACAAATGTTCTGAACTCTTTGTTGTCCCCCACCAAGAGTTTTACATGATCAGTTTATTTTCTTATTTTTTTTTTTTTTTTAAATCTGTGATCTCTAAAGGACACGCTTAGGTTTTAAAAAAATAATTGCATGCAAGGTTTTAATCAACTAGGTAATGTTTTGTAAGAATTTGAGATGTAGTAATAATGGGGGGAGAGAGCAAAGTCCAGCAGTTGGAGGGAGCTCTGTCATTTAGGTAAGCAAGCTCTCTGACACAAAGCTTTCCTCCACCCATTCCATCATCTCAGTGTTTGTACAATCAGGGAGTGAAATAGAGTGTCCCCTCCCTTCCTCTAAGGCACACACAAGGCGGCAGGGCAGACCTTCAGAATATTTGTGTCCAGAGGAAACAATAACTGCTTGGGACCCTGAGGAAGCAGGAATTGGGCAAGGAACTTCCCACCACCCCTCTAAAGAATAGCAACACAAACAATGCCTAATCTGTAAAATCATCTTTCTCCGTGGATAGAGATCACTTAAAAGTTTTGAGTATCACATGTAAAAAAGTCAAAAAATCTTGGACTGCAAAAAATCATTTACATTCAAGTTTAGTATACATGATGGATACTTGGTAATAGCAAGTGTCCTAAAATTTGTACAATTCATCGATTATCATATTGCGTACTTGGTCTACTAATTTGTAGACATGTTTAAAATACTTGTTCACATCACTTAGGGAAAAATGATCTGTTCGAAGCTCTTAAGACATCTTTGTTAGTTTTGTCTTTACAGCACCACTGCTGGTGCTTTTACTGTTTAAGATTCTCAAATAAAAAGTGCTTTGGACAGAAGTTCTTGCTATGATAACAGATATGGGCAGAAAGATGCAAGATAGGTTAAATATATTTTTAATAGATGCATGAAAATTAGGAAAAACAGCAACATTATGGTATTTCAGGCAATAACATTTTCCTAGTTATGAGTAAAAGAAGTACTAGGTTGAATGTATTATTTAAGCATATGTCTCTTGAGAAAAGAAAAAGAATCAAATATAAACATTTATATTTTCTAAGCAGTAATTCTTATAGTTCACATAAATAATTATCACTTTATATTTATTGTTCAATACTACACTATGAATTATTTTGATTATTAGTTTGTGGAAGAAAAACATAATTCAAATACTTTCATCATAGATGACATTGGACCATTTTTTCCATGTAAACATTGTATTTTGTTCATTTCTGGCTAATGCTGTCAACTTGCTAAAATTTCCCTGAGATATACCTTCCTTCCCTTGAAGTTTTTTCAAATTTGTTGTTGACAGAACGTGGACTCATAATGACCTTCATGGCTTAAAATACCTTTCACTTGTCTTGTATGTCCTTGCTTTTTACCTCCAAAACACTGGTTAAATTTCATGCCTTTCCAGTGTCTGACTTAACTTCTTGCTTGAATCTTGCACCAATATATGTACCTTTACAAATACAGATAAGCCCAAAACGTATTTATATACATTTTAGGACATGATGTTAGATTCTAGTGGAGGCAGTGTGATGTTACCAAGAGCACTAGGCTGGGCATCAAGGACCCTAGATTGATTCTCTGCATCTGCCAGAATCTGCCAGTTGAGATTCCTTGAGTGAGTCACAGGACACATGTCTCTGTCCTGCACTCTCCGAACTTTGAAATACAGAGTTTGAGCTAGAGGAGCTTCAAGAGTCCTTCTAGCTATTCCATTTTAAAATACAGACTTAGTGAAATCTGTTTACATTTGGACAGAATATAATTAAACATGTCATGAAACTCCAAGGACTGGTTTTAAGTTACTAGGAAATATTAGAAACAAAGGCCTGTAGATTCTGGCCCTGTTTGCTTCTCGATAAAGCTAAGAATAGATGCAATTATAGCATCTTGATCACTTAGCTTACTGTTACTCTTTTGTTTGGATATCCTTAAAATTGACAGCTCATTACAATTCATTTATTACAACAAAAAGAAAACACTTTCAAGTAATATTCTTTAGCATTTTTCTTTATTTTAGTTTTATTTTATGTGTTTGAGAAGGATATAAAATTGGAGATGGATTGGGAATAAAATGAGGTAAAGATATTTAAGAATAGCCATGGCATTGTGAATTCCAGAGCAAAATGAATTGAATAAATTTGGAAGAAATTATACGAAGTCCTCATGTGAACTACATTCCCCATTGAGTAATCACATAAAACTACAATAGCAATAAAAAGCACGTGATGATTACATCTCCTCTTTCAACTTAGTTAGAAGATATGTAAGCTTTATATAAACTAACTTCATGAATAGTCTAAGATTCTGGCAAAGTAAAATCACTATGTATATGCAGCATCAGATTTTGCTATATACAACAAGAAAAAGAAGCCAAGAACATTAAATTTTCTCTCTCATTGCCACAAAAACACAGAGATTGTAAAAAGCAATTATCTGGGTATTTGTAAATAGAAATTTTGTTTTATGCTTCAGAAAGAAATTCTTTTTTTTTTTTTGATTCAAAAACAGGTTTAAAATTATATAACCCTGGCATTAAAAAAAAAAAAAAATCCTCTGCCAAATTTCGCATTTCTTTCTGATCAAATTCTGAAATTGGTTAAACTTGTCACCATCATTTTAGCAATTTACTTTTAATTGTAAAATGTATTTCTGAAACCATTGAGGAAACATCTTTCTGGGTGGTATATGATTTTATTCCATCAGCCTAACCTAAACAGAGACCATTTCGTTCACTGAACACAACAAAAATAGCTTACAACTGAGAGGGGACTTGGGGATGGCAGCCATGGATGGCTATAAGAGTGGACTATTTATCTGGAAAGCCCAGGAAACAGTAAGCCTTTAAATATGAAAACACGGTTGAAAAAAGAAGGCTAAAATTTTAAGGTTCGAGTGGTATTTAGAAATAAAACTTTGTATTAAGGGTGCTCTGTTTTTTTTTAAGCAATTTTAATTATTTGTATCATCTGCACATTTATCCTAAAAAATGTTTAAAATTTGTCTCAACAGTAAAATCAAGGTGTTGAGATTAACAGCATATTTTTAAGAGTAAAAATTATTATTGTTAATGCCTTTAAAACCATCGCTTCCTTGCAGGGTGAAGAAAAATAACAAAAATATTGTTCAAAGCACACTTTCTAAATAGGAGGATATTCAGAGACTAAGAAAAGCTTCTTGTTTTGTTCTCAGTAGTATCTTTGACTATGAAAAGTCTTTAAGAAAATATCCTATTCCAAATACAAGATCATCTCGAACATCGCAAAGCTTTAAGTGGTAATCCAAGAGCTATAAATACCTTTCATCTGAAAGATAATATTGAGTTTAATGATGCCATTGGTTTAAATAATAGAGAACTATAATATTTGTTTTCATTAGTCTATATTTTTAAAAATATATATATTAAGACTGAGCATCTTAATCAGGTTTCTTGGATTAAATTTTAGAACTACTCAACTGGCCTTAGACAGCATTTGCCTCTGTAGTCCTTAGTTATCTCATCTGTTAAAAGAGTCAAATATTCCTCCTTTATGTAGTTACTTGTGAATATTAAATCAGACTCTGCATATAAATAGACTGATATACTGTGCTGCACATACTAAACACTTGATCACTAATGTATTATAAACTTCGTCCCAGATTACAAGCCCAAATGACCACTGTTTTTTTCTGAAGGATTCTTTAATGACATAGTGAGAAAGCTATATCTTAATTATTACAAAGCATGATTACACAACCATTACTACTGCTTTGGAGAGAATGTTCATTCATCACAAATATTCATAAGAAAGTTTATATCATATCATACTTCTTATGAATGCTCTAAAAGAATGCTATTTCAAATGAGGCTAACTTAGACTCTTACACATATTCAACAAAAAAAGGTTTAAAGAAAGATGAGGAAAAAAAGAATAAAATATGACAATGCAAGCTGTGTTCATAAATTTATAGTAATTTTTAATCCCATTAAATCTTAATTTTGCAATCCAATCAACATTCTAGTTATTAGTACATTTTGAACTCAAGTGTAAGTCATTCACATTTTTAAAATTTATTTCATAGCTTTCAGAAATTTTGAGGCTGATCCACAACATATAATTTTTAAAATTACATATGGAAGATTATAATAGTCTCTTAATTTTTGCCTTTTCTAAAAGTTAAAGTAATACTATGAGTTCCATTTTATCTTAAAAGTACAGCAATAATTGTAATTTATTTGACATTTACATATAGCATTTAAATATAATTTTTAGTAATAATTAATATATTTGCTGTCTGTGTATAACCTTATTATAAATCCAAAGAATTCCTACACTTAGTTCTTCTTTACAATTTTAAAAATAATGCTATTTTTGGTAACATTTTCCCTCTAACATATTTGTTAATTTAATCAAAATCTTTTAATTGCGTATAGATTTTCCCATTATATGATATTGTCAGCATATTTTAGATTTCTACTTCAAAAACTTTGCAATTTTCTTACAGGAAGTGTTAATTAAATATATTCTTTAAATTATGGCTCTTTAATATATTAAATTATCCACACCATACGCTCTATTGATTGATTTGAGAAGTTACATATTTTAAAAAAGCCAATGTTGATGGTTTTCATTAACCCAAGGGTAGAGGAGGCAAAATAAAAACAAGGGAATGTAAATCCAGAGAAACTATATAGAAGGACACAACACTGAAAGTAGAAATTAATAAAACAGATCTTAGAAAAAAATGCCAAAACTTGGTGTTTTGAAACAACTAATAAACCTCGGATGAGACTAAAATAAAGAAAAAAAGGAGTGAAAACATAAATAAATAATATCAGAATACAAAAGAGGGAAATCACTACAGATCCGAGAATCATTAGTAAATAGGAGTATATTATAAACAAGTTTTCACCCAATAATTTTGAAAAATAGGTGAACTAAATTTTCTAGGAAAATAGTCAACATTAATACTAGAAGAAATAAATCATCTGAGTAGTGCTATATCAATTTTTAAAATTGGATTTATAATTAAAAACCTTCCAATAAAGAAATTTTTAGATGCAGATTCTATTACTATTTATTTCTACCAAACATTTAAGAAATATATGGAACTGATATCACACAAATTTTTCTAGATATCAGAAAAAGAAAATATTTAGCAACTTTTTTTGCGACCAACAAAACTTGATACTAAAATCTGATAAAGACATTATAAAAAAGGCAATCACAAATCAACAGATAAATCACTTTCACGAACCTATATGTGGAAACCATAAACAAAATATTAGGCAACAAAGTCTAGCAATACATAGAAACAATCATGACCAAAATGGTTTTATTTCAAGAATGTAAAATCGATTCGATGTTTGAAAATCAACCCATTTAATTCATCACTCTAAAAGGTTAAGACAGAAAAACCATATGACACTTTTAGATACAAAAAGAATCCATTAATAAATTCCAATATCCAATAGCTATTTCAAAAATACACTATAAATAAGGAATAGAATTAAGAATCTTCCTTAATCTGACAGGCATTTTTAAAGGAAAGAAACCTAAATAGCATATTTATTGTTGAGCTATGGACTGCTTTACTCAATGCTTTACTCTTGAGGTAGAATGAAACAAGAATGCCTGCTATTACTGTTTCATAGCTGTCCTAGCCAGAGCAATGAATCAAGAGGAACAAATGAAAGGTGTATAGATTGCAAAGAAGGAGTGAAAACTATTTTATTAGCAGATAACATGATTATATAGGAAGAAATTAACAAAATACAAAGATTAATAGAATTAAAAAGTTAACACGACATTAAAAAAAAGATCAATATACATAAATTACTTATATCTCTTTATACTTGAAAAAACAATTAGGGGAAGATTTTTTAAAATAATTCCATTTACTAAAGCAAATTTATATATATACACACACACACACACACACATACATATCTAGGTATGAATATAATGAAAGATGTACAAGACTTCTACAGAGAAAGCTCTATAACATTATTGAGAACAAGTGAAAACCTAAATAAATGGGAGGTAGGTGAGTGGGTGCTTTGTTTTAAGGGTCACAAAATTCAAATAAAATTTTTGTGGAAATTAAAAAAAAATTCTAAATTTTCTATGTAATTTACATAAAGTACAAAGAAGCAGGAATAATATCGCATTTTTTTACACAGATTATATAAAATTTATATATAATTTATATACAAATTCAAAAGGTCAACTCAAGGATAGAGAGAGAAGGCAAAGAGTAAGGTCTAAGACACCAACATAAGTCATTCCACAAAGTCTAAGTGGCTCGCTCATTCAACAACGAAGACCACAGGACCCACCCACATACACAGAGCATCCAATCAGCTTTTCAGTAGCACTCTTGTTCTCAGGTATGACTAACGGTTACAAATCATCAGATATTTCATGACAGCATTCAATGTGACTACTAGTCCAAAACAGAAAAAGAGCAAAATGGGGGAAACAGAGACTAAGCAAGGAAGGTGAAGTAATTTTTTAAAATTATATATATTTTTAGAGATAAGTGAACACATTGCAACCATGAAACAAGATGCTATAAAAAGAGGAACATATTTACAACTTACCAGAACAGACTCAGGTGCAGAAACAGCCCTGAAAAACAGAAGATATGTACAGGTTACCAGAGCTGACTCAAAAGTAGAAACAGATTTGGAAACGGTGCTGGGGTAGGACAAATCGAACAGCTAGAAGTTCGGCATGGACAACTCTGAGAGTTAAAAACTCCAGGGGGGCGCCCAGTCATAGAGGGTACCTCCATAATATTGTGAGTCTTACTTCCTTCCAGGAGTTCAAAGAGGCTCTCACAGTAAAAAGCTAGAAAAATCCCTTTGGGCTTCCTGTAGGGGGAGGGGAAAAGCAACCATTTGGAAAGATGCCAGAGCACTTTGTTCTTCCTAATGAGGCCTGCCCTCAGGAGAAACTAATTAACCCAAGCCTAAATTACTGGGGTATAATTAGATCCTAACTGACCTGGGGAAATGGAAATATCGAACTCCACCCATATGTAGCCATCCTGTCCCACCTAACAGGGGAGAAAATAAACTGAGAAACTCTTGTGAAGTTCACAGTCCAGAGGCACAGACTCGCTAAATGGTAACATAAAGGAGTATTTCTGAGGTATTGCATATTTCACACCACCGCAATAAAGCCAGTCCTAATCTCTTTGTTGGTGAAGGGTCTTGCCTTTGATTTGTAAAAAATGTAACATCTCTGAAATGCAAAAAAGCTAAGCATATAAAATGAGGCATGCTGGTATAATAAGATGAGACGGTAGTGCTCTTAGATATTAAAAAAGTGGTAGAAGAAATAAAATACTCAATCGAAGGTTTGGATGACAAAGATGAGGAAATCTTGCAGAAGATGGAGCAAAAGACAACAAATCAGTCAAAAACAAAGAATGAGAAATTAGCTAATTAGTCCATCAGGAATACAACCAAATAATAGTCCAGAAAAGAACAAAAGAAATAGAGGAAAGGAGATTACCAAAGAAGTAATACAAGAAAATTTCCTGGAAACGAAACGCATGTATGTCAAGATTAAAAGGGCCGAAAAGGTGCCCAGCATGAATTAACTATAGAAACGAAATGCAATGATACTCAAATTTCCCATATATTTTTAGTTTCTGTTCAACAAACTCTCATAATTACACTTTTTAACCCAAAAAAGTAAACAAGGAAATTTTCATAAATAGGTTAAAAATTTTGTCCATTGCCAAGGGGGGAAAAATAAAAAGTGTGCTTCTGTGCATAGGTTTAGCCCTGGTTAGAATTAGCACTAAATCGATTGAATATTTACTTAAAATGGTCTTTGACAAGGTAACCCACAACAGAAAAAAAATATTATACAATAGATCCACTATGAAAATAAAGAAATATATATTTATCTAAATGAAACAAAATTTAATTATATAATATTTACCTTTACTACCTGCAAAACACTCCAGTCTATCCCACCCAATTTTTGCTTAAAGAGATAAACCCCACTAGTGAGACCCCCTAAATTAATTTTACAATGTTCTGACACCCTTAGATTTAAAACACTGCCTTTCTTAGACTTCATGTATAATGAGTCTAACTTCATAGTTCCTTATTACTGATTTTTTTAATACCGGTGAAATTATGGCAATCTTATAGATTATTAAAGGTTAAAAGGTTTCAAGAGCATTGAAAAGTCTTGAGAAGGAGTATTCTTAGAAGGACTATAAATGAACGTTATTCCATTTCAACTAATATGGTTTGTTTAGGTGAAATCATGAGCCTTATTTCCAATTTACTACTTTCTCTACTTTAGTGGTGGTCTTTAAGAACATTATCAGTTTTTATAGTACTGTTGGAAATTTGACTTACTGTTAAAGTGGTCATTAGCGTTACCACCTGGTTTAGCAGATGTAGCTGAATCAATATTATTAACTGTCTAGAGATTACTAAGGAGAGAAGACTATTAACTCTTTTTTATGGAACCTAATGATCTTTACTAAACATGTTTGCCAGTTATCAACATCTTAAATTCTATAGTTTCATAGATTATTTAATAAAGGAATGAAGGGATCAAAGAAGTAGCAGATTCTCTAGTATATAACCAAATTTCCCATAAAAATTAAAGTATTTTCTTTCTTTCTCTTAAAAAAATAGTTTTTCTGATACTTCTTTTTTTCATTCTCCTTAATAAATTCATACCCACACTTGCTCTTGACTTAGTTTTATATCCCTTGGGATACTATTTTTCGGGTCGCTGCAGCAAAACAGTAAATTTATTATCTTAGGAAACACTAATCCTCTTTAAGTTGGATGAAAGAAAACAATTGGAGAACAATGAGTAGCAAATGACATTATAAAAGGGCATTATTAGAAGTGATAATAAACTGAAGACACAACCCAAGTGAAATACAGGGTAAAATGGACGTTTATCTAATTAACTCCTCAATCCCCAGAATGTCTTGTCTTCCTTTGCCTTTCCTTCAGATTTTTTAAATTAAATTTATTGGGGTAACATTGGTTAATAAAATTACATGATTTTCAGGTGTATATTATCATTTAACATTTGTATTTTCTATTGTGTGTTAACCACTCAAAGTCCAGTTTCCTTCAGCTATCATATATTCGATCCCCTTTACTTATTTGACCCTCCCCATACCCCATATATTTTACCCCCTTTACCTTGTCTACCTCTCCTCTCCTCCCCGACCCCTTACCCTCTGGTAACCACTAGTCTAAGTCCATATCCATGAGTCTCTGTTTGTCCTGTTCCTTTGTTGCTTTTAGGTTTATATCCCACATATAAGTAATGTCATGTGATTTTCAACTTTTTCTGTCTGGCTGATTGCCAGAGCCAGCCGGCTGAGATCAAACGGCACCTGAAAGAGGGGGGTGGAGCCTAAGGGAAAAAAGAGAAGACAGAAAAGATCTTTCCAGGAGGGCATACAGTCAGAGCTGCAGCCCCAAGTTAATTTAGCATAGCCTTTTTATGTGATTTTTGAATACCATAATCAATCACCATGTTACCATAGCAAAGCACACCATACATATCTATAACAATGCTTGTCAATTACATATGATCATACATAGCCCTGTTTCCAAGGTTGTAAAACATTCTGTTGCCTTAAAAGTTGAGTTTATGAGGCTCACCAAGGTAACTCAACTTCTTGTTTCCTAGAACCATTGTTTAAGCAAACTCAGTAGCCATGTTATGGCTTCTAGCTACATGACTTCTTCAGTGCCTCATAATGGCTTCCATCATGTCTCAAAATGGCTCCCGACAGCTGATTTCGCTTAGCATGATTATCTCGAGTTCCATCCATGTTGTCACAAATGGCTGTATTTCATCTCTTCTTATGGCTGAGTTATATTCCATTGTATATATGTACCATAGCTTCTTTAGCCAATCATCTATAGTAGGACACTTCAGTTGCTTCCATGTCCTGGCCACTGTGAATAATGCTGCTATGAACATTGGTGTGCAAATATCTTTGCGGATATGATTTTTTAAATCTTTGGGGTGAATGCACAGTAGAGGGATTGCTGGATCATATGGTAGACCAATTCTTAGTTTTATGAGGAAACTCCATACTGCTTTCCATAGTGGCCGTACCAATTTGCAGTCTCACCAGCAGTGCATGAGGGTTCCTATTTCTCTACATCCTCTCCAGCATTTGTTATTACTTGTCCTGTTGAGTATAGTTATTCTAACAGGTGTGAGATGGTATCTCATTGTGGTTTTGATTTGCATTTCCCTAATAGCTAGTAATGTTGAGCATCTTTTCATAGATTTGTTGGCCATTTGTATGTCCTCTGGGGAGAAGCATCTATTCAGATCTTCCATCTATTTTTTGATTGGATCATTTTTGTTGTTGTTGTTATTGAGTTGTATGAGTTCTTTGTATAGTTTAGATATTAGGTCCTTATCAGAGGCGTTGCTTGCAAATATATTTTCCCATTTGGATGGTTGTCTCTTTACCTTGTTGATAGTTTCTTTTGCTGAGCAGAAGCTTTTTAGTTTGATGTAGTCCCATTCATTTATTATTCCTTTTACTTCCTTGCCTTTGAGGTCAAATTCATAAAATTCTCTTTAAGTCCAAGGTCTTTGAGTTTCATTCCTATGTTTTCTTCTATGCATTTTATTGTTTCATGTCTTATATTCAGGTTCTTAATTCATTTTGAGTTCATTTTAGTGTGTGGTGAAAGATAACAGTCTAGTTTCATTCTTTTGCATGTGGCTTTCCAGTTTTCCCAGCACCATTTATTGAAGAGGCTTTCCTTTCTTCACTGTATGTTTTTGGCTTTTTTGTTGAAAATTATTTGCCCATATAAATATGGGTTTACTTCTGGACTCTTGATTCTGTTCCAGTGGTCAGTGTTTTTCTGCCAATACCATGCCGTTTCGATTACTGTCATTTGTAATATAATTTGAAGTCAGGCAGAGTGATGCCGCCAGCCTCGTTCTTTTTTCTCAAGATGGCTTTGGCAATTTGGAGTCTTTTGTGCTTCTATACAAATCTGATGATCTTTTGTTCTATTTCTTTAAAAAATGCTGATGGGATTTTGATGGAGATTGCATTAAATCTGTACAATGCTTTAGATACTAAGGTCATTTTAACTATGTTGATTCTTCCAATCTAAGAACATGAAATATCTTTCCATTTCTTTGTATCTTCTTCAATTTCTTTGAATAGGGTCTTATAGTTTTCATTATATAGGTCCTTCACATGTTTCGCTAAATTCATTCTTAGGTATATTATTCTTTTCGTTGCACTTGCAAAAGGAATTTTTTTCCTACTTTTTCTGACATTTCATTGTTAGAGTATAGGAATGTTGGATTTTTGAATGTCGATTTTGTATCCAGAAACTTTCCTGTATTTGCTTATTGTTTCTAGTAGTGTTCTTGTGGAGTCTTTAGGGTTTTCCATGTAGAGAATCACGTCATCCACAAATAGCGACAGTTTGACTTCTTCATTTCCTATTTGAATGCCTTTTATATCTTTCTCTTGTCTGATTGCACTTGCTAGGATCCAATGTTATTTTGAATAACAGTGGCAATAGTGGAAAGCCTTGCCTTATTCCTTATCTTAGAGGAAAGTTTTTAGTTTTTAACCATTAAGCATAATATTGCCTGAGGGTTTGTCATAGATGGCCTTTATTATGTTAAGGTACTTTCCTTCTATACTGATTTTGTGAAGTGTTTTGATCATAAATGACTGCTGTATCTTGTCGAAGGCTTTTTCTGCATCTAATGATATGATCATATGATTCTTATATTTTAATTTGTTTATGTGGTGTATCACATTAATCAATTTGCATATGTTGAACCAACCTTGTGCCCCTGGGATGAAACCCACTTGATCATGGTGTATAGTCTTTTTAATATGTTGCTGTATTCGGTTCGCTAGTATCTTATTTAGGATTTTTGCATCTGTATTTATGAGAGATATTGGTCTGTAGTTTTCTTTGTTGTGTTATCTTTACCAGGTTTTGGTATCAGGGTAATATTGGCCTCATAAAATGAGTTGGGAAATATTGCCTCCTCTTTTATTTTTTGCTTTGCCCTCAGTTTTTAGTTTAATTGTATATTGGTTATTTTAAATATTTATTTTTGTGTTTCTATTTTCTTTGTCTCTCATCATAAATTCTTCTTTTTTCCTTCATTTTAAAAATAAAAGTCATTTCCTGTTTTGTATTTCTTGAAGAAAAAAGAGTTATCTTAGTTATTTTTATATGATTTTTCTTAATTTACCAATTTATGGGCCAGTTGCCCCAAACAGGCAAAAGTTTTTGACTCACAATCTACAGCTGCACTAGCTGCACTGTCCGACATAGTAGCACTAGCCACTGTTATTTAAATTTAAATTAAAGCAAATTAATTAAACTGAAAATAAATTAAAATTGAGATTTTTTAGTTTCACTAGCAACATTTCATATGTTCACAAGCTATTTGCAAGTAGTAGCTACTGTGCTGGACAGCACTGATAAGATTTCCATTATTGTAAAAAAAAAAAGTCATATTGGTCAGCACTACTGCACACTAATCTTTCAGTTTACCAAGAGTACAGCTAACCTATATGGCTATCTTTAGAAGGTGTGAAGGCTAGGGATCCTTTGAGACCTAAAACAAGTAATTTGATAATCTCTACAGGAACAAATTCCTGAAAAGTAAACAAACAAACAAACAAACAAAAACAAAATGAAAAACAAAACAGAAAACAAAAGCAAAATAAGGTTTCAGAAATGGACTATAATTTGAATAATTTTTTTAGTTCAATTTATTAAATCAACTTATTGAATTTGCCCACAGAAATGTATGTAGGCGTGTTACAAAGCTCTGCATAATATGTGTCACCAGTGACAGGAAGTTATGATATGATGCAGCAAGCATTTTTTGCATCATACCGGAGATGTGAGAGACAAGCGCTATTTACTTGCACCAATAAGAAAATCAAGTAATCTTTTAAAGTTTCTCCTACAATACATGCTAAGAGAATTGTTTTCAGACTTCACAAGAATTTGAGTTTCATATGCCATCTTGTCCCTTATAAAACAAATTATTCTCACCATATAAAAAAAGGCTTTGGCATGTTTATTAGTTAGATTCTATTCAATGCAAATTTATTAAATACCTCCTATGAGCAATTTTCTCTGCAGAGAATAAGAGAACTGAGCATAAAAACAACCTTTTGATGAGAATCGTGGTCCAAAAGAATTGGCCTGAGCTTAAAATAACTGCAAAGACAAGTGAACCAGGAGAAGCACATGTCGAAAGGCAAAATTAATATGCAGAGTCAAAAACAAGAAAATTTTCAAATTCAGGAGAGGAGAGGAGTGGCGGGATGGCTTCTTAAGAATTTTGTAACAGGTCTTGCAGATGCAGATGTTCTATGTACCATCTTGAGCAGGAAGAACAGTCTGAGCATAAAGCTCAATACAGGACCTGTAAGAAGAGCTCTTTTGACCAGAGCATCTCTGAGTCCTGGTCACACAGAGCACCTGTGAAAGGGAACTGGGGACAAGTAAATTGAGGCTATGTTGTAGAGATTCTTGAATAAAAGGGTGACACGTATCATCTTGATTTGTTGTTGATGAGCAGAATTAAAAGAGGCAAATCAAGAATAAAGAGATAAAGAAAAATTCTGTGAGCTTTCATATTTTGCCAGTCTTGTAAGTCTCTGCTAGAGATAAACATTAACTAAAATTGTTTAACACTTTACGGTTTATAAAGTGCTTTCATATTCATGATCTCATTAAATAAATTCTCACAAAAGCTATGTAAAGTAGGTCTTATCTCTATTTTATAAATAAGATAAATGCAGTTCAGAATTATGTTACTTGTCGCAACTCACAAAATAACCTGTAGAATTTAAATTAAAAAAAAATGTTCTGTTTCCAAATGCTCTTATCTTTTTACTACGCCAGTAGTTCTCACACTTTTTTGGTCTCAGGAAACTTTACACTATTAAGAACTATGAGGACCACAAAAAAGTTTTGTTTCTGTGGGTTATCTCTCTCAAGGTTTATCATAAAACTGAAAATTTATAAAATATTATCTATTTGTTTAAATCAGTAATAATAAGCGTATTATTACATGCTAAGATAGATAACATTTTTTCTAAACAAAAATAATTTTCAAAACAAAAATAATTACTAGGAATAGTGATATTATTTTACTATTATACAAGACAGCTGGATTATCAAATCAGCTTCTGCTCAAAATATCAAAATATATTGTTTTGGTTAAAGCATATGAAGAAATTTCAACTTCATACCAATGTGCAAGTGGATAGGGAAGAGTATGTCAATAGCCTTTTAAGATATTATATGTATATTCATCTTTGATATTATGCCAAAAGCTCAATTAGAAGTAGTTTCTTGAAGGTTAGTTCCAATGAAATTTGAAACCACATCGAGGAATTTTTTTGTACTCTGTTAGTCTGAAATCCATTGGTCTATATTGCATGCTGAATGACTCCTTTGTTCATGAATGATTGGGTAGCATCAAGCAATGATTATATGGAAAATGTTGGTTCACTGAGTTATGCAGCTTCTAAATGTGGACACATTTCTTTACGTAAAAAAAAAAAAAGGAATCACATGCTAACATTACTAAAGTTTTTAAAGTATTTTTCAAGCCACAATGGTAAATACAAGTTTTCTAAAATTTGAATTTTCCCTTGAAAGCTCAAATTTTATCATTAGAAACAAATTCTGTCAGTTTTTCTTGAAATGAGGCTAGTTTCTTTACTTCTCAGGAAAATGTCTTTCCAATACCCAAGTATGAATAACTATAATTTGTTTGTCAATTGTTCTTTCAAGTAAAAATAATGTTTCATGAAAAATGGTGGCCAGTTCAGCTTTACAATTCAAACCACCATACAAATGCTTTTTCTCTGGATCACCATCAATTACCACACTTCAGTATGCAGCAAGTACTTTTTGCATACTTCTCATGTTGACACAGAATATCTTAGAGAGATGGGTACTCAAGGGTAAAAATATAAAAGTTACAAATTTCACTTTTTCATCGAGAATAATCTTCGGTGAAATCGGCACACATGTAACACAATTGCATATATATGTGTATGTACATAGATATATACAAATGTGTATGCATATGTATATATAAAATTAAAATTTTATGGGGGTAAAATTATTGACACATTAATGTGAATAGAGGCAATGACGCCAAACTGAACAATAAGTGGTAAATAATATAATAATATAATAATTACCTCAATTTGATGTTACTGCTTTAATTCATGTTAAGGTACCAGTAATTTTACCCCCCTCATTTTGGCACCATCAGTGTGAATGTCATGGAAAAGGCAAATAGCAATGGAGTATTATTCTGAGAATAGATTTGATCTTGCCAAAAAGGGTCTTGGGGACCCACGGTTGGCCATGAGCCATACTTTGAACACTGGTGTGCTATATACACATCTTGCATCTCTTGATTAATTCTTATTATTGTGTTACAAAAAGATAGTCACTAAATAATACCTAACTGAAAATGCTATTTAGTATATTAGAAATCCCAATCAGAAGATGAATGGTTCATTAAGCAGTTTATTTATAACAAAAATCAAGTTGGCCCCAACACACTGTTATGTATTGAATGTTTTTGTCCTCCTAAGTTCACATGTTGAAGCCACAATCCCCAGTGTGGCTCTACTTAGTGATGGGGACTCTAAGAAAGTAATTGGAATCAAATGAAGTCATAAGGGTGGGGCCCCATTCAATAAGATTTGTGCCCTTATAAGAGACACCAGAGAGCTTCTTTTTTTCTCCATCGTGTGACAGAGGATACAGGAAGAAGGTAGATGGTCCTCACCTGAAAGTGACCCTGCTGGACTTTGATCTGGGACTTCCAGAATCCATAACTGTGAGAAAGCAAATTTCTGTTGTTTAAACCACCTAGTATTTTACAGTATTTTGTTCTATGGTATTTGATATCTGGTCTATGATATTTTTAATGATAACTTGAGCAGAATAACACATACTTACTTTATAATTCATAAAAACCCAGTCAAAGCCCTGGAATTTTACTTTATATATATATATATATATAGTCGTGAATTTGAATGCAAAATTGGCTTTTAAAAAAGCTAAATATCGAATGCCTAAAGTAATGAGTCATTATACTAACTTTACATATTGTTTCAGCTCTAATGTTAAGAAATTAGATTAGATGATTACTTTCTTTAATGTCCCGTGCACGCCAAGAGCTTGAAGAGCCTCGATATATTTTCCAGAATCAATACTTGTTATTTAGCAGTGACACAGTAGCAGACAATTGCATAATGAAGCTGTCTGTCTTTATTTACACAATGTATTTTTGTATTCACTAGGCCAGAAAGAATAGTTCTGTGTAGCAGCTGTCATTGTATTTTTTTGCTTATCTCAGTCCTGTCTGCCAGTGTTATAATTCACCAGCTGACACCCGCCTTGGCAGAAACCAAGGGCAGTGATTTCATGTCAAAGCAACAACGAGGCTCTGAACTCTGACACAATTCATCTTAGTTCTAGTTAGTAAAGGGGGATTCTTTGAGTTTTCTCTCCTTCTGTTAAGGCATTTCACTGCTGGAAGGAGAGAGGGAGAAGGAGGGAGATGGGGGGGTGTGTGATGGAAATGAACACTGAGAAACAGTTATGGCTCTGTCTGATGCAGTGGAACAGGGTCACGGGAAGACAGGGCCAGTTGTGAGGGATAAAGCCTGAACACCAGATAATGAAATTCCTGCTTGTTTGATTTTGCAGAGTTGGAAGGATACGAGAGCACATTTGGTATCTAAAAATACACTTCTGTTCAACTCACCCTATTTGGAGGTTCAAAGTGTAATTTCTGGCACTTTTTGATTTAGGAAGCTTAGACTTGGGCATAAAGGCTGTTGATTGTAGTCATTAAAAATAGCCTTGTTTTGGTTGTGAATGCTAAATGAAATACAAAATATACTTGCTGTCATTTTTTCTACACATTAACGTGGATAGTTCATACAGGTCTTACTCTGCAGGCAGAATAATGACAGGCTTTGGAATGTAGCCTATGTCAAATTCGAGAAATATTGGCCAGATTATCATAATTTTTAAAAAGTCTTTCCTTTTTACAGTTAAAAAAGTACATGTATCCACTCTAAGAATTCCATACATTTCCCAAAATGAGAACTGTACTTTCCAATCCATTTCCTGATACAGAGTATATCACAAAGTATTAAAAAATGCAGAAATGAGAAAATAAACTTGATAACTGAGGGTTTTGAATATCATTCTGATGTCAATTATCTTATAAGCCAAAATAAGTTCAAAGCTAGAAATATTAAGCTAAGTGCCTTAGTTTTCCTTTTTCTTTTCTACATATAGGCATAATCTGATTAAGAAAGTTTGCAACAAGAGGGTTGCCTTAAAAGTAACCTGATTTCCTGTTGTATACAAGTCTAACATTTTTTGGCAAACTATAGGCCAGTTCTGATGGGCCCCCTGTATTATTACAGAATATATTTGAATTGTTTCTGATTGTAATCTTGGTATTGTGTTACTGGCATAGATACAAATGTGAAGAGAAACCTTATGTGTCAATACTGCAACTTATTAGTAATAACAAAAACAAAAGGCATAATAATTTATCAAAATCTTTTAAATAAAACTACAACATTGGATCATGTAACAACAGACCAATGATGAGTCAACAGTCACTGAATACAAAAGCAAATATTAGTTTCATATGTTTTGCTCACTACAAAGTTGACATCACCGCATTGAATAATGCCAAATTTTCTTGATAAAGGACAATTTGCAGGAAATGTTTTGGCTATGTGTACTCTACAAAAGAGTATTTGAAAGAAGATGTTTGCAGAAGTTAGTTTTTACCTTAAAGCTCATAAAATAACTTTAAAATATCAGTGACAGACCACATCTACCCCAAGGAAAAAGAACAAAATACTCTCATTTATTGATTCTACTCTTGTTGGTTTTTGTTTGTATTTCAACATTTTATATTTTAATTTTAACTATTTCTTGTGTTATAGTTCTTAAATTGTTTCTAGTTCTTGAATGGTTATATTATTTTCCAACTTTCTTAAACTTTTAAATAATATAATAGATTATAAATCTTTTTTCTAAAATCTGGAGTCAGGGCACAGAGGGAGTCACAGGTCCACAGGTGCATCCCACAATATTTTATAATATTTCCAATTGCTTTTAATTTTAATATTTTCTAATTTCCAAGGAAAGAGTTTAATCCAATAAATTATTTAATTTAATTTAAATTTTTAAGCTATTGACGTAAGGAGATTAACCATTTTATATGTTAATTTCTGATTTTATTAAGTTGCGGTCAGAGAAAATTGTATGTATGCATTCTTTGGAATTTTTTTGAGTACATGGCCTTATAAAAGGTTAATTTTTTACTCCATTTGAGCTTGAAAAAATAATACATAATATACTGATATAAAATATATATTCCATTAATTAATTTTATTGTTCAATTCTTCTAAGACTTACTAAATTTTTGTGAGTTTAATCTATTGGTTTCTAAAACATGTTAAAATCACTACTATAACTATTGTTTGGCAATTTGTCCTAGAAATTTTATCGATTTCATATTAGATAATTTGAAGTCATACTGCTGTATGCAAAAAGTAAGTAACTGTTATATCTTGCTAGAAGTTTATTTGTAAGTATTTATTATCCTTAGCTATGCCTATTAGTCTTTTTCTCTCGATTTGATTTTGTTGGTATTGATATTGCTCTATCCATTTAATGTGGGTTAGAATTTTGTGCTATACATCTTTTTACATCTCTTCATTTTCAGCATTGCTTAATCATTTGACTAAAGTATATCTCTTGTCAGTAATATGTGACAATCTTTCTGTCTCCTTGTTTTCAGATCCCAATAGACTTTTCTTTAGTAGCAGGTATAATCCTCTTACGTTTATCGAAATTACTGATACATGTAGATTCATTTCTACCATCCTTTTCTATTTTTATATGCCTTTAGTAGTTTCCCTGACCTGTTTTAATTTTCTGAGAGTTTAGAAGATACAAATTGCAGATAAATAAATAAATAAATAACATGTACAACCGTACATAACTATATATGTATATGTGTATGTAAAATCTCATATACTGACCACACTCCTACATATGAATACACACATACATGCATTTCTTTTATTATTGTTTGAAATCATATATTTTTAAAAGAAAAATTATTATTTTTATATTCAATTACATTAGTCAATAGCTTCTTTATTGTAAACAACTTTAGAACGTACCCTATTCCTCTCTCTGTGTAGATTCTAGGGTACATCCATTAATAGTTTTTCAGTAAAAAGTTATGAGCTATATAATCTCGTAGCCTATATATGTTTGAAAATGTCTTTATTTCACACACAATTTTGAATATAGGTAAAGTGGGTAGAAATACTAGGTCGACTGTTTTATGTATAATAATATCCTATAAATAGTATATTATTTCTTCATCTTTTATGATTTTCTTTACTCTTGATGAAAATAAATTGTTAGTTTATTGTTTCTCTGTAAAGTTATCAGTCAAGTTGCTGCTTCACTAATATCATATAACAACAACAACAAAAAAACTGCAAAATCTCTGTGACTTAAAACAACATTCATTTATGTCACACTTACAGGTCTATAAACTAACAGCAATTTAGCTGATCTTGGCCAAATTTGTATGGACCTAACTGGGTTCCAGTTTTCAATTATTAGTTCAGATCTGTTTCTTTTGCCTTTAATGTAGGAACCTGGCTGAAGGAATAAAGATGTCCTTCAAGAAAGAGTTCAGATTCAAGGTGACTTTATAATTAGAGTTTGTACATTTTTAATTCTACCCATTTTCCATTGGCCAAGTCCAAAATGAAGGGACCAAGAAAAAATATAACAGCAACTCCAGCAAGGGTAGGGAGGAAGATTCGTAAGCAAATAATACAAACTGCCACAACTGGTAAACTATCTTGTGACTTTGAACATTTCTTCTTTATTCTTCATCTTCACAATTACAGTTTGCTTTTTATTCACATTAAGTGGCAGTTGATGTCAGCCTTTTAATTTATAACTCATCTTTTTTCAATACTAAAAATTATTTAATGTATTATCTCTTTCAATATTATTTATAGGCCATTCCTTTTATTAACTTCTTCTGAAATTTCTTTAAAACATCTGTGAATTTGTTTACTACTTTCCATATCATTTAGCTTCCCTCTGCCTTTTTTGTTAAATTCATCTCTTTCTTTCTTTTACATTCCAGAAAACTGCTAGGCTATTTAGTCTCACTTTGTGTCCATTTTGAAGTAGCCTGTGTATTGACTTTTTTTCAACTAGGAAATTTATCATTTTAGTACTTCTAATTGGTGTTTTTTTTTTTTCTTTTTGGCCAGCATTTGTTGTTTAATTCATGGGTTTTTTGTTTGTTTTTTTTTTTTTTGCTATTTTTCTTCACCTACACGTTTATCTGTATCTTTACCCATTCCTGTCTCTTTTTCCCTGTGTCTGTAAAAGAGGGCTTGCTCCTTCTATCCACGTCTAATTTTTCTTTTAAACTGTCTCTAGATTCAATTTTCTTCTGCCTCCTCAGGACGTTTTGTTTATTATTTTATTTTATTTTTATTTGCCCTTAAACCATTCTGGTACGTCTAGCCTTTAGCCTTTAAATGTTCAAGTCTAGCTAATCTTTAAAAATCAAACAAATATTACATCCCTTCAGCTGTTACCCTTCTTTTCTTCTCAGTAATTAACTCTGCAGGATGTGATGCCAGTGAGTATTTTCTCTCACTTATATCTAAAAATCTTGTTACCTCTTTGTTTTCAAGGCTCTAATCTTCTGGATTTATACCTAACTTTTACCTGCAGTTTCCATGTTCTCTGCCTATTCCTGAATGCTGATGTTTCGCAGACCCGTGACTTTTACCTTGACTTTTATACATTTTCCTGGTTTATTTCATCTACTTTCATAGCTTCAACTGAGACCTGGTATATGTCAGATCTTCATCTTTCACCCACATCTGAACTAAGCTCTCACTCAGCTGCACATGATATGTCCGTTCTTTGATAAACCACAGGTAGTTGCAGTAGATGTTTCCAAAAATAAACTCATCATCTTCCACACCAAATTTTATCTTCTTCCTAAATTCTCTGTGCTGGCTTTTGGCATCACTGTACACTCAGTTGTCAAAGCAAGAAATCAAGACTCTCTTCCCTTATTTTTCACATCCAAAAATCACTGAGTCGTATCTATAATTTCTGCCCCTTAACTAGTCTTTGAATCTGCCCCCTCTTCTCCATCTCAGGCATCACTGCCTTGTTCAGGCCCCCTTCTGGATTACAACTAATCCTCAGAACTGGTCTCCCCATTTGCATTCAATTTTAAACCATAGCCAAACAGTGCTTTCACTATGATAATCTGAACAAGTATTCTACTGGTTAAACTCCTCCTATGGTCCCAAACCACAGTAAAATATAAAAGCCTTACCAACGAACAAATGGGCCTTTCATACTTGGTCTCCTTGTAAACCTTTTATTGCAATATTCTCCACATTGCAGTCTATGTTCTAGTTATACTGATGCACTTGTAAGTAGGTAATTTAGTACATGCTAGTCTCTCATTTCCACTTGCTCTGATTGATGACCACCTATCCTTGAAGACTAAACAAAAGGGTCATCTTCCCTAGAAAGCCTACCTCCTTTGTATGATCCATCAGAGCAATCTGTTTGCATCTATTAGAATACATACAATAACACATCATTGCCATATTTACACATCCTGCTCTCACAGCTCAATGCGAGCCCTCACTTATTAATTAATTTATAATTTTAGAAAACCTTTACACATAATAGATGCTCACTAATTTAAATAAATTGATAGATAATTATAATAATTTAATGCCCTATGGCATGTGAAAGTTCTTGATATTTATCAGATATACAAATAATTTATTAACATGTGAAACAAGTAATATTTTAAGATAAGAAATATGGAACCTGAAGGGATGGATGCTAACAGGGGGTCTGAAGAAGTGAGAATAACCAAAGATTTGAGCATTTCGAACAAGTTATTTTATTTTCCCCACCATCGTAATGAAATGTACCTGAAGGTATCAGCAGACACTTTCCTCAAGTCTCATTTATTCATTTTTAAAACTTTTTGTGCATTAAGGTAACACAACTTAAAAGGTCTTTTTCTTGGTGGTAGTGATGGTGGGTTTTTTTTTTTTTTCTTGGCAGGTGAAAAAATGTGTGCGATGAATTTGATGATACAGTTATTGAGGTGGAAATTTTATTAAATTCCCTTTTTTTTAAACTGACAAGAATTTACAAATAATAAAGTCAAATAGACCTGTGTTTCTTTTTCTTCTTCACCACATACAGAGATTTCTAGTTATCTGTCAGAAAAGTAATAGGTCCAAATATGTCCCATTTGGGGGAAAAAAAAAAGGCTTCTCTATTAGATGATGAGTTCTGGTAAGTACTAAAATCATCTAGATGTTATTAATCATTGCTTTAAGAGCACTTGGTACTTTGTAATACTCATAACAGTAGATGATGCTTAAAGGTAGGAAACAACATGCTTCCTCTACATTTTTTAGCATGTTTATTTTGTCTTCTCTACCTTAGGAGCAGAAGGAATGGCACACAACTAAAGACTGCCACACCCTTTACAACAGGGCTTAGAGGAAGAGTGCAAAGAAAGTTCACCCATTCAAGTAGAATTTTATTTTGAATATGTAATTTTATTTCATAGGTCAAAAAGAATGTTATACCGGATATGGAAATTAACACAAAATTAAAATAGCTTTAAATATATTTGTGTGGCAGGATAACATTTTTGAGATATTAATGTTTTTGGTATTTTTTTTCCTTGGTAGTTAGAGTTTTTCCTTCTCTCCATTCAAGCAGTCTATTCAATATGTTGACTGTGTTAGAAATGACAGAGTTAGTGACAGAGTGAAAGTTGAGAAAAGGAGAATTTTCCGGAGTTTATTTCCAAAATCAACAGGTCTGAGAGATATGGAGAAAATTTAGGGCATGGACAACTTTGGGGAAGAAACATCTAGTGCCAGAGAATGAAATATTTTTTCACTAAAAAGGGGTATAGTGAGAGCAGATATTTTTTCCAGTTTTACTGAAAAACAATTAACATACATCACTGTGTAAGTTTAAGACAAATAGCTTGATGGTCTGATGCAGAGGTATTGAGAGGCGGTACAGATGACATGATATGAAGAGAGATAGAGACACAGAAATGAGGAATTATTCTGCAACAGACCTTACTCTCAATCTTTCAGCAGAGTGAGAGCTGAATCTGCACCAGTATACTACTCACTATCTATGATCCCCACTGCTCTGGGGCTGCCTAGGAGCTGAATGATCATATGTATAATGCCCAGCCCTAACTTGCTCCTACAAATTGAGGCCAACATGGCTGAGAACCATTCTTTCCAATTTCCTGCTATTATCTCACAGACAGTTCTCTTCTCTACCATCAATTTCCTCAGTATTTGTCCAGCATGAATGATGTTGTCCATAATCTGAAAGCTTCATTTTGCAACCTCTTTGATTCTAATAACATTCCAGGACATCCATAAACCAAAAAGCATATTTCCCTGGAAGATGAGCAAAGAGGTGTGCAATGTAAAGGTCCTGCACCTGTACTGGTCAGAGCTCGGGTAAGGAACTGGGGGGTGCTGAATGGAACTAGTCCCTGGAACCAGAACTCTTCAATGGCAAGGGTAGGAAGATATTCTTCTCCCACTCAAGATGTTTCTTTCAAACATATTATCCAGATGTGCATTTTATATTTATATTTCTTTTATAGACATTTCATATAGTTATTAAATAAAGTTGGTACTTTCTAGATATACCCTTTGTTTTACAAAAGAAATTTCACACTGAGCACTCACGAACTTGTCTGTTTGGGTCACATAGTGTTTTAATTACAGTTCGTTACCAGAATTTACATATTTGGAGATTTCAAATAAAAATCCAGGTTTCTGACTACTCTTCTAAACTTGGATCACTTAACAACACTAGGACTTTTCTTAAATGTCAATAACTAACTACAGCTGAGTAGATGCTAGTGCCTTAAGATGAGACAAGTGCTCTCCAGGGATTGTGCCCACAACCATTTTATTCATTACCTTCCCTTTCTGGAACCTTAAACATTTGAATCTAAAAATGCTTGCATGAGGAAGTTTATCATCCCTTCTAAAAATTACCTACCCTTTCAATTTCAGAATGAAATATGGTACACTAATAAATGCTTGCTACGTGCTTAAAAAAATGGAAATTACACATATAATTATGAATCATATATCCCCAAATCTGAATTCTTAAATGTTTCCAGTATTGAAAGAAAGCTTTTTAGAATTTAAAATATAAGAAATGCATAAGGAGAATGGACAGCATACATGCAGGTGGAATGTAATGGGTCAATCAAAGAAAACATTTTGCACAGAGATTCTAAAAAAATAGCTAGCTTTCCCCTTAGAAAAATGAGTGGTGCCTTTATAGAGCATAGAAACAGTTCTGCAATACAGAATAAGGACAAGAGTTCACATTTGGATTAGTAGACCTATGACCACTTATAAATACTTCATTTAAAAATTAGCTCTTAATTTTCCAGAAGAAGAGTTAAAAAGATATTTTTCTGGGAACAACCTCTCCTTGCTAAATTAGAATACTAGTCATTTGAGCAATAATGATTTATAAGTATCATTGCCTCTGTCACTCTTTAAATAGATATAAAAGAGAACTCAGGACATCCCTTTGATCCCAATAACTCAGAATTTAGAGAATAACATAAATACACTCAGAAATTCAATGGTGAGCCTTCATCTCATTTCTTGTCTTCATCATGGATTTATAATGTATTACAAGACTCTCAGCTGGCATATAGTGAGTAGAATGTGTTGGCAAAGGAAATTTTAATTGGTATAAATTCCAAATACTGCAAATACTAGATAAACGGTAAAATGTAAATTTTTTCTCATCATTTTACTAAAATCCTTTGACTTTAAAGAGAACACAAAATGTCAAGGCATTAGAAAAGTCCTATGCAGTATTTCTTTTTAAGGGCTTATTTTTATTTATTTTCTATTTGTCAATATACGCAATAAAAAGCTTTCATCATTTAAAAAAATTTTTTTTTCCAAGAGGGTGAGCTATTAAGGCATTGTCTTCCTATTTTATTTCTCACTGACAACTATTTATGTTGAAGGTTAAGAAGATTTTTAAAGTACTTAATAACTATTGACTAAGTCCGAAGAATTATGAAGGTTTATACATTTTAACTTATGTGATGTGATCTTAATCTGTTCAAATCTAAAAAAATATTTATTTTACAAAGACCCAGGATTTGGACATGAATCTTTATTTTGGGGGATACCTATTTGGTTCATGGATCAGAAATTTTAAACACAACAGAAAAATATATCTTGTAAGAAAAAAAAAAATCAGGCATTTGTAGCATGATGGAAATGTTTTAGAGTGCTCTGAGGGAAGTCCATTCAATTTCACTGACATTCATAAACGATGACTAATGCATTCAAATAGAATGAGTAATTTACCAAATTACGAACATTTGGATGGGCTCAGAATGAAGATCTTGTTTGTTTGGATATGCCCTGAAGTGAATCTCAATGAGGTTTACTTCATTAAGCCTGACTCTACAAATAGGCTTCAGTCACAATCTGAACAAAAACCCCGACATGTAAATAAATGTGCAAATGATGGCTGGCTACATCACTCTTTTTGTCCCCACTCAGGAAGAGTCGTCCCCATCAAAAATATCAGTCACAAATAGATGGCACCATTGTACTTAGCACACAGTACTAAAGAGATTTCCCTTGGCAGGGTGTCACTGTTACATCCACCCTCTTCTTGACCACAGGTTTCCTCTTCTAGCAACTGTGGGCCTTCCTGCAAAAAGCAATCCCTAACAAGCTCCCTCCACATTGCATATTAGTAACCCACATATGACTAGCACCTCCCACAGCACACCACAACAAAAGGCTCCGAACCTAAAGTGCTTCTTTAAAGGGTTTCCACCCTCTGGTAGAAACCATAAAGTGAAGAGCAGCAGCAAACCCAATTTCCAGTGATAGTAACATGCACATCGCTATATGTCCTAGGATGGTGCTCAAATTTTGTGCAAATTCTGGCTGTTTCTATAAAGATAATAAATGCCTAGTGAAAAAATTTAAAACCCATCTTTTACAGAATTGTTTCACTTATATTGAAAATAAATTAGACCTACATATGTCTAGTCTAATGAATCTGAACATTTGATAAATTCAACTGACAAAATAAAAAAATAATCTTTGTCTCTGATAAGCTGAATTGATTTAATAACGCTACATTTTTCTACAGGAAATAACTTTACTACTTCAGCTTCAGCAAAATAAAAAAAAAATCTTCTTAATTGGATTTTGTTTATAATTAGAAATCCTTGTAATGCCATATCCAAAGCAGTTCTATATTTGTCTATTTTTTTTTGGCAGAAGTCATAAACTTATCTGTTGTTAGCCTGTTTATTCTGATGTTTCATCCAAGCATACATAGAGTATCAAATACAGAACAATTACAAGCACACTTACTGCATGCACATAAGGCAGCAGTAAGACAAAAATAATTTATGAATTCATGGAAGTTAAATCTTGCAGAGAAGACATATATTGATCACATGATTGGGGAGCGATAGAGTTGTAGAATATAAATACAAAATTCTATAGAAGATTACCACAGAATCTTACAGGGACCTAACCTAGTCTTAGAGAACAAAAATAGTTTCTCTAGGGAATGATGATTAAGTTAAGACTTGAAAGATGAAGGACTGACTAGGTGAATGTGTAGCTTGAGCTGACAGAAACATATCAAGCAGAAGGAACAGTACCTCCAAAAGTTTCAGAATAAGAAAGATAAATGTATTCAATGAACTACAAAAAAAGCCATTGTGGCTGGAGTGAAGATAGGGGCAGAGAGCAGCCAAGGATGAGATGGAGAAGGTAAGCATGAGCCATGTCATTTGGGCCCTAGAAACCACATTTTAGACTGTGGACTTTAAGCTAGAGATGATCAATGTCATTAGAAGATGTATTAGGTTGCTAGGGCCACCATACAATGACTTACCAAGAAATTCATTTTCTCATACCTCTGGAGGCTAGAATTACAAGATCAAGGTGGTGGCAGGGTTGGTCTCTTCTGAGGGCTCTTTCCTTGGCTTCTAAATGGCTGTCTTCTCCCTGTGTTTTCATATGATCTTTCCTCTATGTGATACTATGTCCTATTCTCTTTTTCTTATGATAGGATACCAGTCATATTGAATTAGGTGCCACTCCTAATGACCTCATTTTAACTTAAGGACCACTCTAAAAACTCCAAATGCAGTCACATTAAGAGGTACTAGGGTTTAAGGGTTCAACATGTGAATTTTGTGGAGGGCACAATTTAGTCTAAAACAGAAGGTTTAGCACAGGGCAGTGATATGACCCCAGCTATGCTTTACCTGGTCACTCTGGTTGCAATAGAGTAGAGGGATAATAGAAAACATAGAGGCCTCTGATATAACCAAGGAAGAGGCTTGCTGAGCAGGGCCCAGCTTTGTTTTCTGAGAAGGACTGTGCTGTTAAACGTAAATCCAGAGGAGAAGTAACTTGAAGAAGGGACACATTCTGCTTTGTGACAGGAGGGAAGGAGGAAAAAAGGGTAAATTGAGGTAGATTTGCAGATATGATAGCAGGAAGTTGAGGTGGTGTGCTTTCATGGTTTCTTTTTTAATTTTCTGTGAAGTATGACATCTGCTTAGAACAAGAAGAAAGCAAATTGCAGATGTGAGCTGAGTGGAAAATGTTTTAAATTGCCATTCCAGACAGTGGGGAAGCAAGCTAACAACAAAAAAATTTTCATTAGAATTTCTATGAAGTGTTAAAAGCCCCCATAATGTGGGTGACCATGGATTTAAAATGGCACAGATTCCCCTAGTTTTGTGCTGTTTCTTCTTTGCTTGATTTTTTGGGCACAGATGTGGAGGTGCAAAGTTGCATTCTTTCAGGATTGGGGTTTCTTAGGGCAGAAGGGATGCTCCCTGGGATCACTGCAGGAGTTCTAGGTCACAACTGTTGCAATTCTTGGGAATTTCCTAGGTTCTTGGAATTTAAAGTGATCATTTAGGAGTAGATGATGGAGTTCTAGGTGTCTGCTTACAGTGCTGTTGGAATGAAAACCTCCTGGGAGCATTTTCCTTTGTTGCAGCTCTGAGAATTGTTTCCTTGTTCATCTTGAAGCACTCGCTACAAGTCATAGCTCCACACATTGATACTAGATAGATACACTATATCTTTTTACCTCTGTATACTTCAGCTGTTTAAAATGTCTGCTTGGCTGAATATTTCTCTGAACGGGAAAACTTGCTTAGAATTTAATAAAGTATTATGTTCCTGACACATAGTATATAACACAACACAAGATATGATGAAGAGCTTCTGTCTAGATGCCCTCTTCCTGCTCTACCTGCTAAAACTCTACTGGGCTTTTGCATTATTCTTGCTGCCTTAGAAATTGAAAGACATATTAATTTTTTCTCTGAAAAATTATGATAATTCCTAGGAGTTTGAACACAAAGGAAAGATGCCTCAGAAGGTCCAAGAATTTAATGCTTCACTTCCATCAGCCCATGTGTCTCGAGAATTCTTCCATTCCAAATTGTTCCATTGCCTGCCCACTCACTCCCCAACACACACACACACACACACACACACACACACACACACACACACACATTTTCATAGTCTCAAGCTCCTCAGAACTGTAGGAGTTCATATTTCACATATCTCAAAGGGAAGGAATTTTAGGATATAAATTCCACAACTTAAATTGTTTTTACATATGCTACTACTTACTGAGTTTTGTAGCAGGATATGGGCTCTTGCTGTGAAATAACAATAATGACAAAGGATTTGCCTATAAAAAGAAGCTGGGTACTATACAGTGTTGTCCAAGCAGAGTGTTGCTCTAAGATAATGCCTAGACATTTTAGAGTATGCTATGCTTTCTGAAACTTACAGTTAAGGCAGGCATTGAATTTTCTGAAGAATTACAGGATTTCTGTGTTAAAATTCATAATATAAGTTATAATATCAGCAATGAGAACTTCAGAAAGTATCTACTTGAGTTCATCCTAGAATATAAAAAGATGTCTTTCTTAGAGATATAAGCTATTTTTCCATTATTTGGGCTGGGATTTCAAACAGAAGAAATTAGATAACCAGCTGCTGAGTGGGAAAGAATACTGTTGAATTTAGTTCCTTTTAGTAATTAGAGAGCTGAGTTGGTAAGGAAGAGGTAGAAACAGCATGTCTGGATGGTATTTTGATCAGATGATATCATCAGAGAATCACTTATTATATGCATTCCAAAGATAATGAATAGGACCACCTCCCAAGCTAAAGGCCTAACTGAACCAGAATTATGACAGCTGGTCACCTTGCAATGATGGTAACCAAACTTCTATTTCTAGTGCCTTTCATTAATTTAGACATGTGTTTCTACAATCTAGTGCATTTCTAGTTTCACATAATTGAAATTATATATGTGAGTGTGTGTGTGTGTGTGTCTGTGTGTGTGTGTGTCTCTGTGTGTGTGTGTGTGTGTGTTATAAATTCTACAATTCTTTTCACTTTGTACGGAATTCTTCAAAGAGAAAAAGGAGAGAGAGAATCTACATAGCAGCTAGAAATGACTACCATGGCTTCACATGGGCTCCTAATTAAGAACAAATCTATCAACATGAGATAGCTCACAAACTTCTTTAAGAAGAAAACATTGCATAGTTTGCAGAAATGAAATAAATCTACCTAAAGAAATAAAATAGTCATAATCCCTTTAAATTAGGGGGAAGTTTTGCCTTGGCTCTTTCTTGGCTTTATTTCTTTTTTACTATAGAAACAATTCAGATGTTATATACTTTAAACATATTCTATGACATACTGAGATATTATTTTATTTGTGGAAATCAATTATCTCAAAGAGGCAAGCAGAGAAACAAACAAAAAAGATAGCTCCACAAAGCTATTTCACCAAAATCAAATGACTATTAAACAACAAACAAACAAACATATGACAAACAGACCTAAGAGTTTGTTCTAAATTAGAAGTGTTATACCTTCCAAGTCTCAGTTAAAGACCGGAATTACTTCTTTCTGTCTGAGGTCTGAGAAAATCACATTGAAGTGGTTCACAGACTATTTCCTGTAATATTTTTTCAATTCCTTGGACTTGTACAATCTTCAGCTGTGACACTGTGAAATTATTTTTAGATTTTTTCAATATAATATTTTTCTTTCTTTGCTATTCTCTTCCTCTTACATGGGAGCTTGTTACTACATGTATCTAACAAACAAACAAACAAACAAACAAAAACAATGAACAACTAACTTTGCCATCCCATGGCACTGCACCTTTGCCTTTTTGGTCAATATCAGTGAATACAGTTTCTGCTATTTCTCAAACTATCAGAAACTGAGTGTCCTCAGGATACGTATCGTTCTACTTCCTGCTAGCCCAGGCAGGGTGTTCTTCCCATGAAACTTCCTCCATCCCCACAGCCATTTACAGCGTGGAGCCAGCATTAAGCCTGTGGTCAAGGCGGAAGTGAAGGTAACACTTTCCCCATCTGTACTGCTTTAGTCTGCTCTGATTGAGATTTCCATTATGATGGTGTATAGATAAACCTTGAGAATGAATAATCTCTTTCCACAATTTTTCATGGTTATTTTTTTATTTTTATTTTTGGTGCCATCTCCCCTCAGTGTGTATATTCCTACTTCTCTCCCAATCCCTTTCTCTCAAAACTTCCTCCCAGGCAAGGTTGTGCAGAACTTCCACAGGGATCTGCAAACACTTTGGTATGATTGAGTTACTCCAATACAGTGGATTATTGAACTTTACAGCAAACACAAATTCTTCAAGCCAGGAGTTGTGCCTCCATTTCTAGAATTTTAGGCTTGAGCAAGTATGTAGAAACACTAATTTAGAGAGTATCTCAGAGATTACCTCATGCAGTCAATCACCTACTGTGACAATTTTTTTTTTTTATTCTATAAGCATTGAGTGCCTACAAGATATCAGAAAGCATTTCTAATCTAGTAGGGGAAGAAGGACCCCAAAACAAGAAAGGTCATTTAAACATTAAAGTGGAAGACACATAAAAAGTTCACTTTTGGAATATGAATAAAAGCTTCAGGGAATGGCGATGCTCTAGGTCTACAAGGTGTGAGATATTTTCTAGGTAAACAAAGGAGTGAAAGGTTTTCTGGCACTTCGGGATTGCTATAAACCAGGCTTCTGGAATATGGTGAATTGAGAAAATATAAATTATTCAAGCAAGCTAAACAATGGAATATGAAGAATGGCTTAGAAAGAGATGAAGCTGGAGAGAAACTAAGGCCAGATCCCTGAGGCTTTGTGTGCTTTGCCAGTGTGGACTTTAACTGTGTGTCTCTACTTCCCAAAGTGAGACATGAGCTGATTTTAGGTGTTTTTCTGATATTTGGGTTATTTTTGACCAAACATTTTGGAGAAAAATCTTTTTAAAATGAGGTTGTTCTATGAAGGTCATGAAATGGTGGTTTTTATTTTCGGAAGTCACACAAAATGCCCTGTAATACTACTATTCCTGCTGCTAATAAATGTATTAAGTATTTTACAAAAAAGTAAAAGAATACATTAAAAATAATGATACGAATTATACACAGGCATAAAAAAAGTCGTAAAAGTGGCATACCAATAACTTTAGTTGGAGAAACATTAAAGCAGGAAATAGGAGGCTGTTGTGATGTCCACCTAGCAGGAACACCATTAGCATGGAGCTCCCGTGCAGGTCATTGCATGCTTACCACCAGTGTGCAATCAGCCCTGTTTTGAGTTTCTACTCTACAGCCACTATCCTTAGGCATCTTCCTGCCTCATGGAAACACTGAGTGTTAGTTAATCAGGGTTGTGATGTGAAGGAAAAGATTTGAGGAGTATTAAGTGAATGACACCCTTATCCATTTCAAAGCAATGGAGAGTCAAGCATTTGAGTTGAGCACAAAGCAGTGGAGCTTACTCCTCCTTCGTACATGTGTATATGTATGTGTATCCATGCACATATGCATGCACAGACATACACACACACAAACACATGTGTACATGCACATTACAAAACAAGATAGGGCCATCTCTTCCTGGAATTCAGTCAACAATAATTCTTTTCTTCTTCAATGGGTATCACATTCCAGAAATCATCCAAGGAGACAGAATCAGAGGAATTGATGTGTCTATGCATTAAAAAATAATTTTCAAGGTCAGTGACCTGGGCTATCTTTGTGTTTATTAATTACATGGGTATTTTAGTTTCCATTCATTTTTGGTCCCTTCCAATAAAAATAACTGATGAGACGCTCTTGACTAATGTATTGAACATACTCAATTTTAAACTCCCCTTAAGTAAAAGGCACATTGTGGGTAATTTCACATGATGTTTTGATAGTATTTACAGTTGTCGTTTAACTACTCAAGGCTTAGTAGTATACTGATTTATATTGTTCACTAATTATTTTATTAGTGATTGTCTTGTCCATCCAACAAGATTGTAATTTCTGTAATGAAAAGAGTAGTTTGTTTCATTTACGTGTCTCTCAGAGCCCCTTGCACAGGGTTAGGCATGTAGTTAAGTCCTAGATAAATATGTGTCCATTCATGAGACAATACTTAGTCTGTAATTTCTTACTAGGGTATGGAGGGAATATAGGAGATGGGTGTAAAAAAAAATTATGGGAATAATTAGAAGACTTAGAAAACCTAAATTAAACAAAACTAAATTATTCTTGTTCCTAGGCTGCACCTAGTAGGAGAGAGAGGAAAGCTAACAATCCTTCAACAGCTACTATGTGCCAGAAACCATGCTAAGTTTTTGCATGTTAATACACTTAAGCCTCACAACCAAGTAGGGAAGCAGGTGTTACTTTTCCCCCATTTTCAAATAGGAAACTGAGTTTTGTAAAGCATTTTTAAAAAATAATTTTATCTTTCATCTAATGTTTCCTTTACTACTACTTACTTTTTTTTAAAGTATTTTTAATGCTTACCATGCATATATATAATAAATATTTTCAAACTGAATAAGAATACAGGATAAGGACTCCTAAAACATAAAATGTATGCAGAGAAACAAAATCAAATAAAAGGTACAAAGAGATCAGCCTCGGGAAAACCTTAATGGTTATGAGTAGAGCTTCAAATGTGGCTACAGCAAAAGAGGAGACAACTGATTCTTTATTATTAATTATTAGAAAGAAGAACTCCAGTTCTTCATTTTTCCTACTGAATTAGAAAGGACACAAGTCATCTAGCTAGTGATTGCGTGACCTCAAAAAGAGTCTCCAAGTCTGTCTGAATATCACGATTTCTCATGGAATGCACTCCTCTTAAAGCTCTTTGGCTCAAAATGGCTGATTTTTACTTCAGTGACATTTTGACCAAAGATTTCCCTTAGCAGCACAAATTTTTCTACTATTAAGTATCAGCACACAGTCTTAATTTTCTGGTCTCACTGCAGAAATCATGGTGCTATGTTTATCTAAACATAGTTGTGCAATTTCTGACTTATTAGTCAAAGAGATTACAGTATATATCATGAGAAAATGCCATTACTAATTGCTCTAGGGTATCTCAAATGTGAAAGAACACAGTCTTGGGTATTCTCATAATCCAAAAGCATCTCTATATGAAATTTTCATTGCTATATTGCAACTTTAATATATTTTTACATTCCCTATTCTAACTTTTAAAATATTTTAAATTTAATGAAAATAAAAATACAGCTTATCAAATGTGTGGGTGCAGTAAAAGCAGTGTTTGGGGGGATATTTATTGCATTAAAAGCATATATTAGAAAACAAGAAATATAAAATCCATAACCTACAATTTATCTTAAGCAACTAAAAAATAAAGAGTATTTTAAGCCAAAAACAGGCAGAAGGAAATAAATAATATAAATCATAAAAATTAGAGCAGAAACTAAATTAAATTAAAAACAAAAATAACAGATAAAAGGAAAAAATAAAAGCTGTTTCTTTGAAGAGATCAAGAAAAGTGATAAATGTAAGTAAGACTACCAAGTGAAAAAGAAGGCACAGATTACTAGTATACAGACTAACACAGGAAGATGTTTACTCGAACCCTGTAGACATCAATACGATAATAGGTAAATACTTCAAATAGCTCTATGCACATAAACTTGACAACTTAGATTAAAGGGAGCAATTTCTCAAAACAAACAAATAAAAGCCACTATGATATACACAAAAGGAAATAGATAGCCTGAATAGCTCCATAGCTATTAAGGAAATTGAATTCATAATTTAAAAAAGAAGCAATAGACAAGATAGCCTATACAGTAAAAAAGTTGAATCGATAATTAATAATCTTGCATGTAAGTTTTAATCACATACAATCAAGCATAATTAGAACTATATCGAGGTATTACATTCAGCCATGAGTAACATAAAGCACCCACAGTCTTTCTCATATGAGGAAGGTATTTCTTCTCACAAGGAAGGACTGGGTCAGAACTGTCCTCCACTGCTTTAGTGTAGAGAATTTGAATTCTCCACCATCTCTTCCAAAAAGTAGAAATAGAGAGACCATTTCCTAATTCACAATTCATTTCCTAATACCTGCATTACTCCAATACCAAATCCGGATAAAGACATTACAAGAAAAAAAAAGAACAGACCAAACGAAAATAAACACAAATATCCTCCAGAAAATGTTGCAAATTTTATCCAAAAATGTATAAAAATAATTATACACAATGACCAGTGGGATTTATTTCAGGTATACAAGGGGGTTCAACATTCCAAAATCAATTACTGTAATCTACATATCAACCAGCTAAAGCTTTAAGTAAATTAGGAATAGAGGGGACTTTATTCAACTTGATAATGAGCACCTATAAAAATATCTTGCAAGTAATATACTTAATGACGACAGGCTGGATGCCTTCCCCATAGGATTAGGTACATTAAACAACCTTTATTCAAAATCATACTGGAAGTCCTAGTTAGTGTAATAAAAAAGTAAACAGAAATAAAAACTATGCAAATTGGAAAGAAATAAACAAAACTGTCTTTATTGGAGAATGGTATTAAAAACTACAATCTGGGGAAGGTAAAGGCCTGGTCAAGAAGAGGACTCAGAGGAGCCTAACTAAAGTATGGTCAAGGAATCTGTAAATATGCAAGAAAATGAACCTAAGCACAAACCTTTCATAAGACTTAACTGAAAATGAATCATACACTTAAATTTAGAATGTAAAATTATAAAAGTTTCTGGAAGAAAACATAGAAGAAAAATCTACATGATCTTAAATTTATGAGTTTTAGATACAACACCAAAAACGTAATCTATAAAAGAACAAATTAGTCTTTATCAAAATTAATATTGTCTGCTCTGTAAAAAGAAGTATTAATAGATGAATAGAATAGACAAGCCACAGACTGGGGAAAATATTTGAAAAATACATATCTGAGAAAGAATTTGTATCTAAAAAACACAAAGAACACTTAAAACTCAACAGTACGAAATCAAATAACTCAATTTAATAAAAAAACAAATGCTGTGAACAAATAGATGTCACACCAAAGAAGATACATAGGCAAATAAGCATATGAAAAGATGTTCAACACCATTTGTCTTCAGCGGTATTAGTTTCCTATTATTGCTATAATAAATTATCACAAACAGTGACTTAACCCAACATAAGTTTATTCTTTTATACTTCTGGGGTCAGAAATCTGAAATAGATCTTACAAGGTGTAAATCAGAGTGTCACCAGAGCTGCATTCCTTCTACAGGCTCTAGGGAAGAATTCATTCCATGTTTTTAAAAATGTATTGCACAGAGTAGCTCACGCACATATATTTCTTTGCTCTTTCATCTGAGAGGGCTTAGAAGCAATGACACCTGTGTAGCAATGAATACATCTAGAGCCCAGATCATGGTTTTTAATGTCATTCTGTAATAAAAGAAATTTCAGGTTCCTTGGAGAAATGACCGATTCTAGGACTAGGGAAGGAAACATACAAGACTAGCCTGGAGCATCTTGTAGTGGCAGAAAGTAAGAAAATGATAAAACAAACAAATACAATGTCCAAAGAACACAAGAAACAACAGAAACAGCTCATAATGGCCAAAGCTGGAACAATTTGAGCAATAAACTAACTAACATTCTCCTGGATTATAACCCAAAGTATAAAATAAATATTCATGATTCTACACTGAGATAAATAAATGATTGAATAAATGAATAAATAAGGGATAAAAACAAATATTCTGTTTGGAAAATTCCAAATAATTTATGTTCAAGGAAGTGAAGCATAACTCCCCATTCATTAAGTGTGGGCTGCACATAGTGACTTACTTCCAAAGAATAATATATAAAAATGAATGTAAAAGTAACTTTACATTGAAGAAGTCTGACAAACATTATCTTAGTGATATGATCAAGGTTAAAATCAATAGTGACTAGTTATCTTATGACCCTTGATCTGACATAAGAATGGTACTTTACTTTTGTGACCTTACTCACAAAAACTTATAATGCCAGCTTTATCATGAGAAAAACGTTAGACAAATTCCAATAGAGTGACATTCTATACACGACCAGTACTCCCCAAAACTGTCAAGGTCATCGAAAACAACAAAAGTGTTTGAAATTGTCACAGCAAAGAGAAACCTGAGACATGACAACAAAATATAATGCAAATGTAATCCAAGATAAGGTATGGTATGCTGGAAAAAAGACAAAAAAATATTTAGGCCGAACTAAGAAAATCTGAGCAAAGTAAGGATTTTAGTTAATAATAATATTAACATTTGGTTCATTAGATAAATAAACCATACCAATATCAAATGTGAATAATAAAAAAATTGGATATGGGGTATATAAGAATTCTCTGTCCTTCCTTTATAACTTTTCTGTAAATCTAAAACTATAAGTTTATTTCAAAAATTATTCATTCTAATTTATCTGGATCAGCATCTTATTACCAAGTTTTACCACAAGATTTTTAGGTACATAGTTCTATATTTGTTTATAATCGTATTGATGCCAAATGATCATGGTAACATTTAATTTTCACTGAATATGTCTGGGAACCAATAGCAGTGTTGATCTAGGTTATTATTCTCATACTGAATCGTGTTACTAGAAATAAATAAAAACTATATCTTCTACATGAATATTTCACACTTGTTAGGTATTCTGTGGTATAGTATTTAATTTCTTAATATTTTGAATAAACAAAGACTTTGGTTCTATATGACAAATGATATTTTTGTGATAATGCAATACACTATCTTTATCTTTTTCGATTAAGAAGAAAAGTGGCTTAATCCTAAAATAAAATGGTCAAGCCAAGTAAAGGCCAAATGCCAAATGATAGCTTCAATAGAGTTTAAATATTCCTAGAGTTGAAATCAACTTCAGATACTATTTTCTGGTTCTTGATTCCAGAAACAATTGGATTACATACACATTTAATGCAAATTTTAATAACATTATGTACTTTTTCTTTCTCCAAATGAAGAAGATAGCTTTAGAGACTTAACAAGCAACTCTTCATTAAAGCAACATTAGAGTATTGCTTGTTGAGGAATGATAGATAATCCTGAACTTGAATTTATTACTATCCTTTTGTATACTGTTGTAATGCTACCATATTTTGCATTTGTTTGATTAAAGTCAATCATTAGCAAAAAAACACAAAAATGGATCTAAATGACTATCTTGACTATACTTTTACATTAAAATTTAAAGTTCATTGTGTTTATTTTGTTGTATTTAATGTGTAGATTAGTTATTAGTTGTATAATAATAACATTGTAAATATATATAAAATTTTGTGATATATGTGTGCATCATGTTATAACAAAAATAACTAATTATAAGATAATAAAAATAACTAATGGCAACACTGCAAATATAGACCATTGTTTCTTTCTGAGAGAAATCAATATATTACTCCAATTTCAGAAAGACTTCATAGAAAGCTCATAAAATTACCCAAATATCAACCCAACATTGAGGAACATCAAAGGATTGTTTTAAAGCAAATCAATACTAGGTTTCACCTGTTCCTCCCTCGGTTTGACCACTGATGCTAAGAGGTGATGATTTTCTACATCTTGCATTATTTAGGAGGCATAACTTCTAGTGGGAAAGTCATCAGCTACAGACAAATGTATTATTAATAGTGAGATTCAATGAAATACTAAATTTAAAAGATATGGAGAGAGTGACAAGGAAAAAGGAATGAGATAGGAGAAAGAAAATGGGTGAAAGTATTGAGGCCAAATTGTAAAAGAAAATAACACAAGAAAAGTTCTTTAAAAGAAAAAAAATTTTAAAAAAAAGAAATGAAGATAGTATTATCTGCTACAGTTTCATTAATCTGTATTCATCTGGTTCTTCATTTTGGGATATTTCCTCTTACTAAGTCAGACAAAAATGCTCTCTCTTCACCGGAACTGAAAATTAGGGGAACTGAATTTGTATATCCGGGAAAACACGGTGAAAATCTAATGGTTGATTGATCTTCAGGACACAAAGCAACTTATTTGACTATGCTTTGTTCAGTCTATCATTAATTTTTTCATTAAATTAAACTGCGCTTTTTGTTGTGACAAAAGCCAGTCTATCAAAACAAAAACAAAAACAAAAAACTATCATTTACCATTTCTATGACTTCTTTTCCAGGTTTTGGCAGAAATGCGAATGCAAAGTGAACCTACTCTAGGGGACATAAACCAATCAATGTGACTATTGTGATCATTCTTTGGTACTGGTACAGATTCAGCAGCAGCTCTAAGTACAGATCATGAAAGCCAAAGGTGTGATTTGATCAGATAGAGTGCCACCTAGCTCAGCAGTCATAAAGGCAATGGAGGTTTGAAGGATTTGTCTCAATAATCAAATAGAAAACATTCTAGTTCTAGTTTATTAAACATCATTTAATATTGGTATAACAAGTTTTTAAAGGATTCTATAAGTAGATACATTTCTAGAAATTTCTTAATTCCAATGAGTTTATATATCAATATATGTTTTTAAGAATTAATGGCAGATATTTTAAATTCATTGGATAAATAGCTACATGCATATAAAATGCCAAATTGAAATGTATCATATTTATATTTATATTGAGATGATATATTCTTATCCCCCAATATTAAATTTGTGTGTGTATTTTAAGTAACTTAACTCTCAGTCCCCTTTTAAAAATGTGGAAATATTTCATTATATAAAAAATTTTCAGATGGAACTGAATCTTGACTTGGAAAGCATACCTCTCTCATCTCTAAGAATTCTGGTTTCTTTTAGAAGTCTTATGTCGATCACATCAGGAATCAAACCCAAAGCACCTAGATATTTTTTCAAATCTGACAATAAAATTTAGTCATATTTATGACAATATTTATAGTTCTCAAGTTATAATGGGTGCATGAAGGGAACTCAGTATAGAAGTTTATTTACTCTAAGTATTATGGGTAAAATTTTATTTAAGATATAAGACTAAGGGAAAACGTTCATCTTTGTTTTAAAAAAAGAAACTATGCATTTTATCCATCTATTTGTGCCTTATTACAATCCAATTCATACTGTCATTTTGATGTAGTGGGGCTACTACTATTCAGGAAGAATCAACCAGTCACCAATTTCTTCCAGCTTTTAGGTTCTCCCTGCAGCAACTCATCTTTTGTTCAGCATTCATATTTTTGTCCTAAAACACCAAAATAATTCTTAAAATGTACACAATGGCTGCTCTGTCAATAAATGCAGCATTTATCTGCCTTTATCTTTCTTGACATTTCAAATTTAAAATGGTTACTACTCTTTCCCTTTCGAAATGCACGTTTCTTCTTGCCTCCAAGGCATGACACTCTCCTGCCTGTTTCGTCGCTGCTCTGGATGCACCATCATTGCTCCTCTTGCAGAGCAAACACTGGTTGAAATTCCTCAAGGCACTATACTCAACCTAGATTCCCTCCTTTGGGGTTCTCATCTGCCCTGTTAACTACCACATCATTACAGGTTATTTATAAACTTATATTTCCAACCTAGACTTCTCCTCTGAACTCCAGACCAGGATATCCAATCACCCCTCTTAGATGACTCAAAGTCACCTTAAAATGAGAATGTACCAAATTGCACTTAGATGATTTTATGACATGATTACAAATTCTGTGAAATTCTTCACATCGAGATATAGGGTTTCTTTCCCCTCTCTTTGAATCTGTGTAAGCTTGTAACTGTTTCAACTAACAGAGTACAGTGGAAGTGAAGGTATGTGATTTTTAAGACTAGAATATAAAAGGTCGTGCAGCTTTGACCTTGGCTGATGGAATGCTCGTGGAAAGCTACTGTGTAAGACTCAATAACCTCAAGTTTGTCATGAGATGAGGAAGCGTGAGCTGTATGTAGAGGACATGTATGATCATTTTAGTACAGATACCCAGCTGAGCCTAAATCATTATTGAGTCCTCCCAGGCCAGGTTCCACAGAGAAAGAGGAAGGAGCCTCCAGGCAGTTCCATCTGCCATCCAAATTATTTCTGACCATCTGATTTGCCCCAGCTGAGACTCCAGATACCGTGGAACAATGACAAGCAATCTTTACTAGGTGCTATCAAATTCTTAATCCATTTGTAATGCAGCAGTGCATAGCAACCATGGTCTTCTTTCATGTCCCTCTGTTTCTACTCCATCATCAACTCCTGTGGATTTTGTCTTTTAAACATCTCTTGAATCCAGTAACTTCTGTCAAATTACCATTATCCTTGGCTTAAATTATGGCAATGGCATTCTTATTGGTCACTCTCTTCTTGACTCCAGCTCAACCCCAAGCCATTCTCTACATCGCTAGTTGATTTATCTTTTCGAAACTCAAATCTTTTAATGTTACTGCATGCTTATGACTCTTTAGTAGTGTTTCACTGATCTTGGAAGAAAGACAAAATTCTTAGTAAGGTTTTGAAGGGTGGTATGATCTGAACATGGTCTCACTCTCCCATTCTGCACTGTCCAACAGAGTAGTCATCACATTTGCTTAAGATTATTGAACATTTGAAATGTAACTAGTGTGACTAAAGGACTGAATTTTTTAACTTTATTCTCTCTTAATAATTTAAATTTAAAAATAGCTACTTCATTCCATTTTTAGGAAATTTTTAAGTATGTTTGAAATAACTTAATATGTGCATTTATTTTTTCAACTATAAATAATGCGATTTAAATACAGATCAAGTATTCCTGAAGAAACAACATGGAACTCAGATATGCTATGAGTTTAAAATATACATTGGATTACAAACACTTAGTACATGAAAATGAACATAAAATATCAAATTAATACTTTTTATGTTGATTGTGTTGTAATGATAGTATTTTGAATATATTGGATTAAATAAAATACTTTAATAAAAGTAATTTCACATATTTTTACTTTTTAAAATGTGTCTACTATAAAATTTATTACATAGCTGGCTCTCATTATGTTTTTATTAACAGTGCTGCTTTAGACCTGTTTCACACTGGTCACTTTTTTGTCCTTTGCACTAATGGTGATTCCTTTCTTCACAGGGCTTTTGCACATGCTTTTCCATTTTTTGCCCAATTAACTCCTACTCATCTTTGAGCTCTCTGCTCAAACTTCATTTCCTCAAGGAAAATATTTATGACCTACTTTACTTCGTTCAATTCTCCTATTATCTACTTTAACACTATTATGAACCTTAACTTTCTAGCATTTGTCAGAGTGGAAATTTTACTGCTGTATATATTTCAGTTACCTGCCCCCCTAACAAAGTTGTAAGTTCACAGTGTCCAGCATATAGTATCTCAGGTTGCAAAAATTAACAAAACACAAGTTAGGACCCAGGAATGTCAGACTATAGCAAACAAGAGAACTTTGTATTCCAAAAGCAATAACACAATGCTATGTATTTCACTAATTGAATTCAAAATGTAGCTGTTAAATGAATGAATGAATGAATGAATGAATGATAATGTCACTTCTCCAAAATAACATTTCACAGTTTTCTACTTTGATAGAAGACAAGCCAAGGTCTTTGCCTTATCATTGCAGCATATCATTTGAGCCCCAGACTCCCATTCTAGTTTACTTTCTACCAGTATCCCCCTCTTGAAAAGACAAATTTGAGCATGGTCCTGCTCTTCTCTGTGAGCTTTCTAAGATGTTTCTTTCTCTTTAAGAGGGGATAATGATAGTAACCATGTTAAAAGGCTAGTGTAAAGATTAAATGGAATGATATATACATTTAGCACAGTGTCTGTCATGTAGTAAGCTCAATAAATTTTAGCTGTTAATATTATCTCTAGGCCAAGTACAAGATAATAATAATTACCCTTAGTAAATGTTTACTATATACTAATCATTGTATCAAGCGTATTTTTTCAATAAATCCTCATCATAGTTTCTATCAGAAAAAAGAACTGAGGCTCAGTGAGGTTAAGTCACTTGCACAAAACCACACAGCTAATAAAGAGATGAGCTTCACAATGCAGTATCTTGATACCTAAGCCTATCTTTATTACCATTTATCTCCCTACCTGACGGCAAACACTCAGGTAATTTTAATTTCCTTTTTACTTTCATGTATCCTATGCTCCTATCATTTAAACAAACACTTCTCCAACAGAGTATGTACTTTCACAACTCCATTTTCCTGTTTACACTGCTAACTTCCTTTATCTAAATTACCTGCCCCCTCTTTTCGTGAAAGGGCAAAATTCTATTCAAGCTTCAAGGTTATCTTATACATTATCACCATCTTCCTCTATTGTCTATCTTTCCTCTCAGTGTATGATTTCATCTTACCAGTTAGTTAAGCATTCTGTTCACAAATTAGTAAACACACATTCCATTGCTTTATTGCTCTTTGTATGCAAAGTTATCTTTCCTGTTCTGTTCTGACATTTTTCAAGGTCCAGAAAAGGGTCATGCTCATTTTTGTATCCCATATGTTTAACAAAATGCTAGGAACATGTGTTCAGTTAACTTATATTGATGTGAAAATTAACTTAATATGTGGTATGCACAAGCTGCTTTTATTTATACATGCACATATTTACACACACGTGCATATACAAATGAACCTGTACATAAACATAGGCTCACATGAATACAAACACACATGCCTGTACATGCGTACAAAACCACACAGGCGCGCACATACACTCACTATAGTTTGTACACATGCAAAAGCACAAACATACACACAAACACGTAGGCATGCTCACACACATATTCATGCACACATGCAAATGTGCACACACAGGTTAATTCAGTTTTTTGTTATGTTTGTTTATGGCTAGGCAAATAAATATTGAGGGAAGAGTGATTTTAAAAAGATTTTGTGGAAATTATTCTGTCATTTAAAACAATGAGAGTAATTTGTATATTTAATTTTGAGAAAAAATGAATAGCAGGAGTATTTTTTTTTACTTTATTTTTCTAGTTTTATTATAAAGATGTATTTCAAATCAAAGATGATCTCGGTATTTGGTACTGAGATATCTCTCTCTGTCTCTCTAACATGCGCGCGCGCGCGCGCGCACACACACACACACACACTCACAGAAAGATGCACATGCTCCATTAGAATACATACATCTCTGTTAAAAGAACAGACATATTAAGAGAATTCACACCAAAATTACCTTGAAAAGATCACATTAGAGGTTTTATATCAATATTTTTATCCAAACTATTTGGCTTTTGAATTTTATGTTCTATTAAGAAATCATAAGCTTCTAGAACAGTTTATGATCTGAATATTTAAGGCAGTAAAGTTACCGATAAAAGATGTTTTAAAGAATTAAACAGATACTTCACCTTTTAAAGCAAATAAAAATGTACCTCCAAAGCAGAAAAGTGATGCAGCATAATCATTAAAAATTTAACAAAGCAGATTATAAACAATCAAGATCACAACTGCATATATAAAGATACGTGCACCCCAGATCGCTGATGGCATTACTAAATCATGGGAGCTTCACTTTCAGCTTAGGATGTGCCCAGAACCCACAGGGGAATTATAGCCCTATTACATACAGCCAAAGGCACATTAATATCTGTTGGGAGGAGGTGCTGGAGTTATAAATGTCTTCTATGGTCTGCACTCCATTAGATAAGGATATTAAACCCTCAGATCAATAAGACACCATGAAGCTATTATGGTCGTTGGCAGTGAAAATAGCTCCACTCACTCACTTGTGTCCACAAGAGGAGTAGTATTTTTGTGCATCAGATGTGGCTGCATTCTAACACTTTCTGTGTGAAGATTCACTTTCTCAGTACTAGGAAGGAATACTTTCATTTGCATACTCTACCTGATGCCTACATTGTGAGTGCTTGAAGTGGGCCTGATTTATGTTAGTTTAAGAGAGCCCCATGATTTCAGAACTTGTAATGGAGTTTTCATTCTTCCAGCTATGTAACGCGTGCAAACATTATCCCAATGCCTTTTAAAAAGTTGTCAAAATGCAAAGAGAGAACCAAATGTATTATATGTTTGCCTCCTTTTGACTGCAACAGGAGAAGAATGGCTCAGAGAGATTTCAACTGTGTATAATTATAAGTAGCTCTTCAACTGAACAGTTATTGTAATACCCACAGTGTATAGTGTCTGGAAAAAAATACAGAGAAGTGTGCAGCACAGTATTTTTGCCTAATATACTATACAAATATTCACATATGCTGCATGATACCATCACTACTCCCCATCATCCTATATATGAGGAAATGCCAGTAGCAGTTTACCTAAGTTCCCACCTCCCCATAGCTCGCTCCATGGCTTGCCTGTCTCTAAAAAAGGGAGAAAGGAGAGTGGAGTCCCATATTTCATTATGTTGTACAGGTTCACAACTTTCCATCTGGTCTTAATAGTGACACTTGAGTAAGCAGAACTATAAATATGTCAGAAAACAATTAACCCTCACTATGTTTTCACAGTGGACCATATTGAGGGGGGCAGCTCTAGGAAAATCAACTCACTTCTGTATAAGACCACTCAGAAATTATTTGAGTGTTCTACAGGTCAGGGCATGGCGATAGGGACTTCTACACATCAGCATTTCCCGACTTTCCCAAAAGTGTATTGAAGATGTGAGAGGAAGCCCAACCCCCCTTGCCCTTTTCTCCTTAGCCTCATTCCCTTGGTACTAAGTATTTGGTGGAATCCCAGGCTCAAAGAAATATATAGCCATTTGGGGGATATACAGTTCTCACATATTAAATAATTAGACATAAAATAAGTTAAACAAATAATCTGCTAAATGCAATGACATTAGGGACTAACATATATCATATAGGCAAACAGCATGAGATGGGAGAAAAAAATGATCAAATTGCCTGATTTTACCGGGAAAATTATACAGAAAAAGGAATTTGAGGAAAGCTATCAAGAATAAGTCAACGAAAAAGGGGTAAACAAAATCATTCAGGCCAAGGCACAAAGGCTAGGTGCTCATGGCAACACCTTCCTCACAGGGGTAGAGAAGAGGAATGAAACAATGATTGACAAATGATAGAACCACAAATTGTTAAGTGCTTTCTTTGGATATGGAGAAAATTAGGAAGCCATTCTCAGTTCTGGAGCAGTGGCTGTCTATCAAAATCACCTGCATCCAGGCCAGCTCATATGCATGCATGTGAAGTTACACAGGGGCTATGTCTCGTTCTCACATATTTTAAGGCTGACATGCACGTTGATTACCTGGTAGGCTGGGCAGTGGAGGCAGGTGCTGGTGGTAGTTTGTGTGGGCTGCTGGAGTGAGAGGAAGCCACTTGTCCTACCCTTGCATCCTGACTCTGTACGAGAGCCTCTTCCGCACAACTTTCCTCTGTGCCTCATGACTACTGGGGGGATCCTTGAGTTCATTTTCCAATGATATATCCATAAGTCTTTCAATAATCATATAGCCTTCAAAAATTTGGGGGAAAGATCAATTTTTGACAATGGACTCAGGCAAACAGCTACTTCCTGACCCTCTTTCTTCTTTTCTCTTTGGTCCCATTGTCTGTGACCTTTGGAAAATTTCTTAATTTCTTTATATCTTTACTTCCTCATCTGTAAAACTGAGACAATCATATTCAGCTTAGGAATCTATGAAAATTCAAAGAGGATACTGTACTTGAAGATAGCTAGCTCAGCAGTCAGGACTACAGACCTCTTCCATGACTGTTCCCGCCCTCTCTCTCTCCAGCCAACCTTCCTCTCATCCTTCTTTTTTTTTTTTTTTTTTTTTCCTCTATTGGAAATATGCTAGATAGACAGGTATTTTGATGGTTGATTTTCCTCAAGTACTTTTTTGGGTGTAAGGAAAAGTTGTATTTAGTTTTGGGGGGGTAGATGTAAATATAAGTAATATTCAGAAAAGTAAGCCACCTCAGAATCAAAATTGGAACTAAGAATCTCATTTGAATTTCTTCAATAATGGAAGAAAAAAAAAGTGAGAATTCTCCTACCAGAGTCTGATAACCATCACACTTAAGTTCTTTAAGACATCAAAATTATAGGCTCTCTCTTTCTTTTTTTTTTTAAACCAGTTTCAACCCAAGAACTTAAAAACACATTGCCTTATGGTTAGCAGGAAATAAGAGGTCTTGAGAAACTCCGGAAGGGATGAGGAGACCAGCACTTGAAGGGAGGTAGAGAGGAATTTACCAGTAGTGGTCAGAGGGCTCTTATCTAAGTGGATGGTGATGAGGTACATTTGAAAGATATCATAGTGTTTGTCTCAGAAAACATTAATAAATGATCATTTTTTTTGCATGTCTCATTGTATGTCATATCACTGAGAGATGAATTTCATCATTAATAGATAGGATGATATGTAGACATCATTAGCTTTAGTTCTTTCCCCACCTAGCTTCTTGGATCCAGAACACCAGCTTGCATTCTCTGAATAGTTAGTTATCCTTCCCAAAACTCGGTAATACCTGCTCAGGAAATCTTGTTGATGCCTTGATCTCCTCCAGCTCAGATCCTTGGCCAGCTCCCAAACTTAGAAGCAAAGGGATCCAGTCCTTTCTTTTTTTCTTTCTTTCTTTCTTTCTTTCTTTCCTTTCTTTCTTTTTCCGTTGGTGGGCGGGCGGGGGGCGGGCGTTCAGTGCAGGGAGTTTGGGCGTGAGTTCGGTCGTTTTCTGTTCTGTCTTGTATTGGGTCTTTCTTTCTTGCGGTCTTGCGTCTTATTTCTTATTCTCTTTCTCTCTCTTTCTCTCTCTCTCTCTCTCTCTCTCTCTCTCTCTCTCTCTCTCTTTCTTTCTTTCTTTCTTTCTTTCTTTCTTATCTTCTAGTTCCTAAGTCATTTGTTAGTTTTTGTTCCTAAAGCAGGGGTGCATGTAAGACAGTTCTGAATCTGGAACTCTATCTGGGACATTGTCAGTGTTCAAAACTATAAAGGAGAAGTTCTGAAGTGTCCCTTTTTGATTTAGTTTTAGGTGAAAATATGGCAGTAGACGATAGGGAAGTTCAAAAGAGCAAAGATGCTTCATTCCTATGGAGAAGCCAGGAAAAATTCTTACCATTTAAGTGGATTTTTACTTTTCTCAGGTATTAATGAAGGAATAAAAAGGAAATCAAGTAGGAATAGGCAGTTCCACATATACCTTTGGTGGGGTATATGTGGAGGTTTGTGGAAAGTGAGGAACACAAAGAGAAGCTGATGTAGAAGTCTAAAAATGGTACCCATGATGTATGGAAGACTTTTTGAACAGACTAAATTTATTTCACCATAGCTTATGAAGATTGTAGCAGTACTTACAAATCTAGTATGCATCCCCATTCCTTATTTCTTCATTTGAAATTATATACAAGCATTTCCTTTAACCTATATCTTTCATTATTCAATATATAATAACAAACATAGCAACTTTGTTGCAGCTCATCTTCTTGATGGAATTAGATCACATCAAAATAGCCCTCATACCTCATTAAACATTTATTGCTAAGAAATACAACCAAAAATTGTGGTCACAATAAGACTTGTGTGACATTGCATATTATAACCTGGCCTGGAGATTTTGCCTGCACTATGAGCTCAGTAAAGTATATGTCCTTTTCTGGAGAAAGGATTTCAAAGCTAATCATGAATAGACAAAAATGGAATGTGTAACCTAAAGATTATAAAAGTTCTGCTGTTGAAAGTTTTTTTAAAAAAACCATTACCAATAAAGTTCATTGCAATTTTCTCCAACTTTTAGGGATAATATTGTTTTACCCAAAGGAGAAAAATATAGAGAGACACTGCAAACAAACTATGAATCTCTTCAAGTTCTTAATGTATGTTTACCCAGATTTTAAAGAGAAGCATTAAGGACTCACTATATGGGGAGTAAAAGGAAAAAAAAAAAATCTTCCTGTAATTTCAAAATAAATCATATTACCAGATGGACTATTTCCCTCATTGAATTAAATTGACTTTGACAGCAAATGCCATTTTTGGCTTAGAGAAACCTCTGAATTCCTACCTGTTCTTTTCACTGCTTCCCTTGGGACTAGATTCTGATTGACTTAGATATTTAGTCCATCCATTAGAATGGTAGTGTTGAATTACAGCCTCAGCCTTGCTTTCAGAAGGTTTCTTACCTTCTCAACTCTCCTTGCCTGGAAGTTCTTACTTCATTGACTTTTATCAGTGTCTCAATTATTCAAGGTATTACACCATATCCTGTTAAGAAAAATCTCCATTGCTCAGTTCCATGTTCACTATTACATGGAAAGCAAATGATTGAAATTAAATGTGATTCTCATCAAATAAAATAACCAACCCTATCTGATATAGGAGTTTCGCCATTAGAAGATAGACTATTTTCCAAGCAAATTCAGAAAGATTCTGTTATACATTTTTCTTTTTTTCAAATTGTTCCAAAAATTCATGTTGACCAGTGATCAGAGACAATTCAACAACAGATGGGAAGGAGATGGAGTTTTCTGGTGACAGCAGGTATTATGAAAGATGGGAGTCAAAGCCTACCCATATGTCAAGACCTCACCATCTCACCAGCAAAAGAGTATGACTTAAGGGATCTAAATAAAGTGACTGCCTAAATTAGTGCTATTAACTCACTTGAGTGGAAAATTTATTCAATTAACCCACACCACATATTGAACTCAAAGAAAACAGTGAGTCTAGTGAATCCAGTCTGGTTGCCAAATTTGTCACCAGTTGAATCAAACTGATATGTATCTATCTTCCTCCATGTGTGTGTGTGTGTGTGTGTGTGTGTGTGTGTGTGCACGCGCGTGCGCTTGTGTAAGGTTTTATTTCATATGCTTGCATAAATTCCAAAAGAAAAAATTACATTTATAAAAAACATCACAGTTTTCATAGTGGAGGCTAAAAATCACTTTTAAATAGGAACTTGTGAATGAGTCTCAATAAATCAATCATATTAAAATTGTACCATAATATCCAGTGTTAGTGGGAAAAGAACATCTATTTAAGGCTATAGTTCTCTATGCCAATCCTCCTTCATTAATAATAGATGTTAAATATTTAAATGTAATTTTCTAAAATTTTAATGTTATATTTTAAAAATCACATGTATAGTCCATATTAAAATATTTTTATCTTGAAATGAGAGATCAGATATGTGTGTATCCATATAATCATTTATTTTATTAATGCAGTAACATATTGTCTCCTAGAACAATACCTTAAAGTATCACAGAGCAAATTGATCATCTTTCCTTTTCAGTTAAGGCCAGACTAAACTAAACATAATATTGTCACTCCTTGATTCGTCCCTGAGCAGACCTTTGTAAGTTTGCTTACTTGCCCCTCCTTTTCAGGAAATCCCTGCTGATTCCTCCTATGGAAGAATTCTAGGCTCTTGCTTCCCAAAGCAGGCTGCATCTGGATTGTCTCCTCTGTGGCTCTGGCGCCTGAGGAGGCCAGAGCCTTGACCTCCGGGGGCTAAAGCCTTTGAAGGATAACCTAGCATCTGGGCTGCCTCAGGGCCCAGCAGGCATGAGGACTGTGACAACATTGTTTTTTCACTAACTAACATAAATCTAACTTTAAATTGTTTCTGTTGTGTTAATTTAATGTATACCAATGCATATATCTTTGTAATAATGCAAATTGAGAAACAGTCTTGCAATTGTGTGGTCTACAGCCCTCAGAAATTTTGAAAATGAGGTTCTGTTAGTTCGTAAGTATTTTTATTTGACCTACTTTTGAAGAGGACATCAAAGCAAAAGGGAATGTATTGGTGTGTATATAACATGTAAGAGTAAATAGGGTACACAAATACACACACCACCTTAAACTCTTTCTGTAATGAGATTGTAAGTTATCTATCTTTATAAATATCTAAATATACATATAGAAAGATAGTTACTCCTTAACAGTCATAAAAAATGTTGTATTATTCACTGCTATATCTAGAATCTAGAGCCTTAGAACACTGTCTGGAATACAGTTGGTACTTAATAAATATTTTTACTTAAATTCTTATTTTGCTTAATTTTTTTAAAAACATGTATTTATATATGTATAGATGTGTGCATATATATATATACATATGTATATACATATATATTAAAGTCTGTAATTACGTGAATATTTGAGCATGTCAAACAAGCAAGGCTCTCGATTTGTAATGTCAAGCAGCTCTATTAAAACCAAAAGCATTAATATGTGTGTGTATTTTTTAAAAGTTTTATTTTGGTTTTGATTTTCATCTTTTAAACCATGATGTTTTCTTTTCATTTTTAGAGAAAATCTGATGATGAACCCATCCTAAGAATAGACTTTTCTAGTCTCTGTTCTCTGTTCAAAAGCCCACTTTTAGACAAAGCTGGACTTACTTGGCATCCTTCAGAAAGAGATGAGAGAGGCAGACAGAGAGTGAGAGAGAGAGAGAGAGAGAGAGAGAGAGAGAGAGAGAGAGAGAGAGACGAAGGGAAGGAGGAAATAAGGGAAGAAGATAGAGAAAAAGAAAGGCTGAGGTCAAATCTCTCTGGTAGTTTGACTTATAAACCATAGGCCAGAGGAACTGAGATGGACCTCTCTCATCCGGCGTGAGAACTGAGGAAGCAAAAAAAAAAAAAAGAAAAACAAAAAAACAAAACACCAGTCACAGTAAGAAGGAAAAAGGAACTTGGGCAACAGAATCTGATCCCTTTTCTAGTCTCTGTTCCCAAGGCCTGTAATACAGTCTTACCTCCTGCAACCTTAAAAGAATATCCAAATGTATTTTGCTGAAAATAGATGTCTATTAATTTTAATGAAAAGAGTTATAAATTGGTCAATTCACACACACATTCACAAACAGCATTATCAAAAAGGATTTAAAGTGGCTATATCATGAATAAAATAAAACATAAAATTATTTTAAAAATTGAAAACAGAAGAACCACACACACACACACACACACACACACACACACACACACGTACCAGCCAAGAATGAGGAACTCTAAATTGATCCTCACTTAGTTTACTTGTTAGGCTAACTAATAATCTACGTTTCTTCTATAAAGCATCTGGCTATTGCCCAGGACACATTAATACTCCCACTGGAAGGTAACTCTTCATTATACTGGTATATCTTTGTCTTGAGTTATAGAAATACTAGTATCTGTTGTGTTTGTTCTAAAGCTGGTTTCATCTTCTGACACTTGCTATTTTAATAATCTAATTAATTAAACTGTATTTATGTTTATGAAATGAGAATGTGAAAAGAGATTATGCCTAAAAATAAATAAATATAAAGCTTCAGAGAGATGTGATATAAGCATCTTGCTCTAAAAAAACAAAAACAAAAAACAAAAAAAAAACCCCAAATTTTCCACATATATCCAAAAGCCAGTTCTTTCTTACTACTCTCACTGGTCCCAATGTGGTCAAAGCATTTTCCGTCTGAATTATTGAAATAGTTTCCTCACTGACAGCCTTATTCCTTCTCTTTTTCCTTTTAAACTCATTTCTAGTGTAGCTGCCAGGGCCTTTCCGCCATCTGATCCTCTCGATGGAAGGTTCTACCTCACACACTTACATAACTAATTCACTCACTAAATTTAGGTCTTTGTTCAACACTATTTTGTCAAGTGGTCTACCCTGATTTCTGTAGTAAGTTTTCAAACATTTCTCCATATTTCCAATCCCCTTTACCCTAATTTTCTTTCTACTATAGCACATTCCATTTCTATTATAGCATATAATTTACTTATACATTATGCTCTTGCTTCTCACGAGGTATACAAAATAGAATTGCCATGGGAACATTTTGCTATCTGATCTACACCAAATGCCTAGAAGAGTGTCTGCCACAAAATAGACTCTCAATAAATATTAGATAAATTAATGAAAATAAGTGTGAAAACATAGCTGTAAAATGTAAGAAGTAAATGAGTTTATGAATAATAAATCAACTTATGAAAACCAAAAGTGTTTCTCTCTACCAGCAATAGCAAATTAGAAAAATAATTATTAAATAGTTTTTACAAAAGGCACAAATTATGAGGAATTTGCTTAGCCAAGGGTCTATAAGACTTCCATGAATAAAACTATAAACTAGGAAAAAGAAAAAAGACAAAAAGGATTATCTGAAAAAGATATTCACATCAATTTTTCCTCTAATTTAATCTGTAAAATCACTACAACCCTAATACAATTGTATTTAAATATTTGAGAAAATTAGTAAACTTATAGATCAAAGTGAAAAAAAAATACTATTATGATATTGCCAGAGCAATAGACACATAGATTAATGGTACAGAATAGAGAACTCAGAGAAGACTCTTAATTTACAATAGAGTTGACACAACAAATTAATTGGAAAAGACATGTTTAGAAAATAAAGTTTGGAAAACTAACGCACTACGTGAAAAAAAAAAAAAACTGTGTATCTACCCAAAACAATAAGTGATGTGTACTATAGGCAGATTAAACATTTAAAGAGATAAAACTGTATATTTAATAGAGAAAAAAATAGAGAATGGTTCTCTCATCTAAGGGTAGAGAAGTACTTCTTAAAACTTCAAAAGTCTCAATAAAGACATCATAAGAAAAATGAAAGAATACTATTACATGAAAAATAAAGATGTCTGGTCAAAGAAGAACTCTATGAATAAACGGGCAGATGGAAAACATTAGCAATGTCCAAAACCGACAAAGGACTAAATTCTATAACAAACATAACTGAATCAAAGAAAAATACAGATCCTCAAAGGAAAATGGTCAAAATATGTGAACAGACAATTTATAGGAAAGGAAACACAAAAGATCACCAAGTTTATAAAAACACCCAAACTTACTAGTAAAAAAAGAAATGCAATTTAAAACAACAATGAGATCCACTTGACTTAATCAGCATTGATAATCATGTTCATATAACTTGTGTCCTGATATGACATGGTGAGAAGGGAACATTATTTCTACGGTCTTCTTCCCAAACTCCAAACCCAAGCCTAAACAGGAGGAAACATCAGACAAGCCCAAATGAGAGGGCATTCTATAAAATGCCTACCCAGTATTCTTTAAAAGTCTCAAGGTCATAAAAAAACAAGGAAAGACTGAGAAATCACAAACGGTAGAGGACAAGGGGACATAATAACTAACTGTAATGAAGTTTTCTGGACTGAATCTAGACCATAAAAAGGACCTAAGTGCAAAACTGTGAGATTTAAACACATCTCTAGTTTAGTTAACAGTTTTTTCCCAATGTTGTTCCCTTGGTTTTGACAAATGAATGTTAACATTTGGGGAAGCTTGGTAAAGGATATATAGGCATTTTCTGTATTATGTTTGCAACTTTTACATAAATCTAAAATTATTCCAAAATTTAAGAGATTTTAAAAAGTAAAATTAAATATTCTTTTACACCTGTTAGACTGACCAAAATTAGACCACTGAGAAACGCAATGTATTGCAGAGGATATGCAAATATAGAAACTTTTATGCATTACTGGCAGAATTATAGACTGGTGCAGATATTGGAGACAAATATGTCATACATTATGAGCCAACAATCTCTCTCCTGTACATCTATAAAAAAAGAAATTCTCACTCCAAACCAAAGGAGACACATGATATTTTTATACATTACAAAACATCAGTATTGCTTGTGATGGTGAGTGCCCATCACTGTAGAATTGAATATAGAGTATAATAGATTCATTTCAAGGAGTATCATGAAGTATTAGAAGTAGCAGACAAATCACAAACAAACCAAAGTGGGTGGATATTAAAAAATATAATAATGAATGAAAGAAGAGACAAAATGAGATATACTATATTTAATATCACATTTATAATATAGCATACGAATATTGTATAATTTACAAGAACACACACAACAAAAGTTATATACAATCAAATACATTAAAATGGTTGTCATTACATTAAACATATTAGAATGGAGAGAAACACAAGATTAAGGAACAGGTATTATTGAGCAAAGAAATGATAATAGTAAGACACAAAATAAGTAGTACTTACTCAACTTGTTACACTAAAAAAATCATAAAAGAGGCAAAATCTAAAATATTATACTCAGACTAATTAGCAAGTGTCCTTAGGGTTCTTTTGATTCTTCGTTAGTTTTTTTTTCTTTTTTCATTTTAAAAAAACTGAAATTAACAGAAGAGACTCAAAATCCACTCAGAGGACTCATATTCAAAGACATCACCCTGAATCTACAACTAAAGTTTGACAAATAAATGGTTGTGTTAAGGTAAAATATTTATGTTTTAGGTTCAAATTTTAAATTATGTATGTATGACTTTTTAATGAATCTCAATTTAATATGTATAATTCAATTACCTAATGAACAACTAGCCATCATCCCCGAATAAACTTATTCTAGACTATATGTAAACATAAATGTGAATATATGTGCATATGTGTGTATATACAATCAAATACATTAAATGGTTGTCATTACATATATGCATATATACATATATACATAAAAATACATATATATATATAAAAACGAAGTATTCACTTATCCCATAGATTATCTTGCTCAATAAACATTAACTGCCTTAACTGCACTTAAATTTGTGGTTCTAGGGCTCATGAAAATAATATCTCTAGGTAGGTGATAACTTTAGTGTACTCTTTTGTTGACTGAAAAACAAATCATGTATTCTAGGGCAGCCCTTTACAAATCTTATGTACACACAAATCACCTGGTGATTTTATTAAAATCCAGGTTCTGACCCAATAGTCCTGGAGTGGAGACTAAGATTCTGCATTTCTAACATGCTCCAAGAGGCACTGACAGGGGGTTCATAAGTACACTTTATGTATTAAAATTTTCAAATGGCATGATTAGTTTCTCAAAATTACAACTGATTTACTAAAATTCTTTAGTATGGAGCTGAAAGTGATACCCAAACCTAACTTTTGAGAGATGTAATTGTGAAGCAGATATTTATCTGTGTTATAAAATATATTTCAATTATTTTCTGTATTTATATTCAATTTTATTTCCACTATAATACATTAGAAACAAATTGAACCCCCCCCCCAAAAAAATAAACTAAATAAGTTAAATTATAAAATACATGTAGTGCTACCCATCTGAATGCTGGAAGAAATCTTCACCAAATTAAAGGTTTATTTTGGTCCTAATTAGTAATTAGTTTCTACCACCCCACCCATAGTAATTGACTAACAATTAAAAATTTATTTTAGGTCCTAAAATATAAATAATATGAAATAAATAAAATATAAATAATAAGGTCATGTTCTCAGAATAGAGGAAGATACCATTCTCTTCGTTGGCTCTGACAAAAGGTCTAGTATATATTTTAGCCATAAACGAAACTTGTTTAAATAACGGCTTGAGGAAATTTATATATTCCTATGTAACTGCAAACATGTTTTCACTTAACAATGGCAAAGACATTTTAAACTGAACAAATGATTCCAAATTTATTTATACAAAGAAAATACAATTGCGAATGCTATTTTTTCTTCATTGTGTTTTTCATTAGGAAACATTCACTATTTAGCTATAACATGTATGCTAGTTAATTCCTTACGAAAGCATTTATTGCTGTTCTATGGATAGGCATAAATTATAAATCATAAATTCATCTAAACTTAATTTTATCAGTACCTTGAAATCAACATTAAATGAATGTTGATTGAATTTATTTAAATATTGAAGTTGGCTGTCATTTTCTTTGACTTAATGAGTTTCATACAGAATTTTAATCTGTGCAATGTTAGATTTTTCTTTGTTTTTTTATGATATGGTATAATATTTAAAATCTGAGTTTCTTCTCTATAAGAATTGTATTTGCACCATTTCGGTAGTTCAACGGTAATTAATGGTTAACATAATTAACCTAAATACATATGATTTCAGGATTTTCAACCTGTAATTACATTGCTTAATTAGGAAATTATGATGCAGAATGAGATAATTATGAAAGGTGATGACTCTAAATAAAATCAATCCTAAAGTACTCTTTGTTTACTTAGTAGAGTATATGATTATGAAAATTATATAGAATTTCTTTCTTCTCAGTTATGTATTTTTGAAGGAAAGCAAATAACATGTATTATGCACTGATTTTCCCCTCCCAAGGTTAAGAAGAATGTACCCTACCTAAGAAGATGAAAGAGAATCAATCTTATTCCCAATGCTTTTTTCCACAAGAATATGGCAGAGAGAATAAATTGTAAAGAACAACACTATTTGCCAGAAAGTAGCATCACAGTTTCAGTAGAAGTGTACTCACTTTGTTCTTTTGATGCCAGGAGTCAACACGTAACTGAGACCCCAAGAATAAAATACTAAACAAATCATACTATTGAGCCTAATGAAGAAAGAGAACAATTTGCTATTAATAATTTGCCTTAGTTCCTATATGAGAGTCACTCAACCCCTGACTGCTTCCTGCTTCAGTGAACTAACATAACACGGTCCCAGTGAAGGTCACAACTGCTTCATCTAGCTCAGCCTGGACTTCCACACACAGGTCCATGACAGGCACTGCATTCCTCTTACGCAAAAGCTTATCAGCTTACATTCATTTGTCAGTAATGCCTATCTCACCCATTTGTTTGAGAATCAAATAAGGAGGTATTTATGAAGTATGTGGAGCTGTAAAAGGCTGAAAAATACAAGGGCTTTTGTCATTTTCATTAGAATCCACAACTGTTGTATGATGAAATTAAGAGTATTTCAACCCACCCTCTCTTCTGAGCTATCGACATTTCCCAAAGAAATGTTTGCTATGTTGAAACGTCCCTCCTCTCACATATACCCAAACTGGAAAAAGTACTCTTTCCCTAGTCTGTGCTCTAATAATATATATTGTATATTTCTCATTTCGGACTTTGGCCTGCTATGAAAGATATAGGTCTTCATTACTGAACCAAGATCTCCTTGAATGCAAAGGCCATATTTTTCATTTCTGTTCCTTGTTACCTGTTAAAGTATCTATTATATAGTAAGTGTCCAATACATTTTGTCAAAGAGCTAAATAAATAATACATAATGAAGACATCCATAGATAACTGGGAATCATCGTATATCCAACCTTTTACAGTTACTATTAGAGTCGTCCAAAGGTCCTAAAAGTAATGGGAATTGAAGTAGAATTTAAATTCTATGTCTAAATTAAACTTATCCCTACTACACAAAACAAACTTGTTGATTCTAAGAAAAGTAATTTCTTAAAATTTTAAGCAAACTGAATTTCTATGACCCAAATACAAATTCTGACTACGACTGCAATATTCTAAATAAAATTGCAAATAAAAAGCTTCATAAACACACGCACACTCTGTGTCATACACATACTCTCTCTGTGACTCGCGCACATACACACACACACACACACACACACACACACACACCAGTTTAACTTTATCTTCTAAGGAAATTAGCAAAAGCTGTTGTTACTGTATTTATTCTTCCCAGCACCTCTACTCTTGAGTAATCTACAGTGGCACAGAAAGCATTTTGGGACAGACATGAACCTAATCATGGGCCAAGATGGTAATGTATCACAGTTGTTACTGTCCGCAAGATGCAAAGCAGATCCAAGCCATCTGAGGCTTTAGTGGAAATTGTTAAGTGGGGATCAGATGATTATCCAGCAGGAGGCAAGTCCAGCTCGAAGAGTCATTGAAAGCATCTCTAGTCACTTTTTAAAATGTGTTTTAAAAATACAGTCCTTGAGATTTAATTCTCTAAAATGCCAACATAATTTAGTCCAAGCTATTGAAGAGTAAATTTTTTCCCTATCTTTTAATTTCTGGTATAATTCTTTCAAAATGTCTCTACCAGAAATAGCTGATTCTGTATTAATTGATGGAAATCTTTCTCAAAATATAACCTCTTTCTCTAAGTGTATTTTCCAAAATTTGGATGCCATTTGTAGTAGAGAAAACTGTTGCATCTTGCTTCTTTATGACCATGTTCAGAAAAATAAACTCCACAAACAGATTTTAAGACTCCGTGATGCTGTGTAAATGCTACATTTTCAGAAGCATTCCACACTAATACCACTGTTACTCTCCAATAGCAAAGCTCTAAAACATTGACATAAGGAAAACAAACTGTGAAACTTATCACTTTGTATTTCTGACTTTCTGCAAAATCAGCACGTTAAAAGACGAACAAATAGAAACAACAGCCTAAACATTCTCTTGTTTTAATAGTTACACATGTAAATATTTTTACTCTTTGGTGAAATTTCCAACTGAGCTTTGCTTTACCAACTAATTTAGGAGTTTGTGTCCAAAATGGTCCTCTGGGAAGGAAAGAATGTAATAATCTTCCATTTGGCAAATGGTCTATTTTCTGGGGCAAGTTGAGAAGGAAGAGGATGTAATATGATAAACTGTCCTTCAAGATGGTTTGCAAATATTTCTGTTAGCTGCTAGTTTGAAAAAATACATATATATATTGGCCTATATATTCAAGATAAGACTGTTGACTTATATGGGTTTAGAACCGTATAGTTCTTAGAAGTGTTCGGAAGATTAGAGTCAAGAAAAAAATTTTCTAACAAAAAAAATTCTATGAGGTGCTACCAAAACTTACTAGAACATATACATCTTGACCTTCTAGAAGTTGCAAATAAAACTTTTTTTCTAGTTTACCTTTGATTTGACTTCATAACTAGAAAGAGACATGAATGTGATGAAAATGAATTAAACAAATACTTCTCTCTAAACATATTGACATGTAATTTGACCAGGTTTTCTGATAAGAGGATAACATCTTTGGAAGAACAATCTATTCCCAACACCAAGTTCTTTGAGAGAAAAGTTGATGCCTTATCTTTGTATTCTTCACAATAACCAGTGTAGAACCAGGTGTGCGGTAAACAATCACTGAGTATCTGGTGATTTCAATCAATTTAACTCCAGCATGTACCATATAAGAATGTATCAGGTGCTGTTCAACCCCACAGGTAATATAAAGCTTATTGTCTTATTTGGGAAACCAAGCTCGCAAATATTAAATTGTTAAATGACAACAAATCAGAGTGTAATACCAAAAAATATCACCCATAGAGTTATCTCCTACATTTAATAATTATAAAACTAAGTTAGAAAAATAGCTCATACATACTTAGACATATAAATATAATAGAAGGAGAAGAAAAACATGAGTCTTGAAGCTAGTAAAAAAGCATCAAATGACTGGGATTGAATAAAGTTTGACAGTGGGGAAGTTTTGCTACAGAAGATCAGAGAAGATCAACAGAAACTAATGACGTTTTTCCAGTAGAAATGACATTTAAGGGATCCGAAGACCTTTAGTACATAAAAAAGAAGAGATGAGTTTGGCCAATTTAAGAAAGAGCAAGAACAGTGGGGGAGAGTTTAAGCAAATGAAGGGTGACAGAAGAATTATGAGAAGACTGAGGTGATTAATTTAGGGTTCATATTATAAATATTAAAATAGAAGACAAGGCAAAACAGGTAAGTTGCGGTTAAATAATGAAGATCTTTCAATGGTAGGTAGGAAAATTTGGAATTTATTCTTTGGTCAAATGAAAATCACCTAAAAATTTTGATCAGATAAAATTTTAAAAAGAAAGTAGTTTTAATTAAGCTTAATCAAAACATGAAAAAAAGGAATTAGATTTATTCTTTGTGGCTAAAGAATAGGTCTAGGACCAATGAGTATAAAACATAGGAGGAGGAATTTTGCTCAGAGGGAGAAGTATATAACAGTTTGGTTTAACTGAACACAGAATGGAGTAACTTAGAAAATGTATATCCCTTATTAGTTCAAAATGTCTTGTACTTACTGGTCTTGTGGAAATAATCACGCACCAAACAGATATTTTGAAAGATATTCTAATTCTGGGCATTTAAAGAACAAAATGTAGAAGGTGTTGGCAAATTCTGGGTATAGAAAGGTCAGCCAAGAAGACATTTATAGTTCCAGGTTAGATGATGCAGCCAGTACCACTCTTATTAATCCTACCAATGCCTATGAGCTCATGGTGCTAAATGGTTTGTGTACCTTTTAATCCTTTCAAGACCCTATAGAGTACACACTATTCCTCCTCTTATATTACAGATAAGAGAAGAGCAATGGAAATGGGGAAAAGTAGAAGAGGTATTTAAAAGGATGAGAGTGAAGTTATTAATACATTACAGGGAGTGAAGCGCCATGCTGAGGTTAAGGTCGTTTGGTATGACTTAATGCTGCATTACAGCACAGTCCTATATAATCCATGGCACCTTAGTATTTGAGCGTCAGTGACTACTTAATCTCAAATCATCATTTTTATCTATTGATTCCTTTTTCTTTTTTCCTCAAGCAACTTTAGAGTAGATTATCATCATCATCAAAATTATTCATAATATACCTCTTGGTCACAGGGATCAGAAGCACTGGACGAGGTCCTCAGCAGTAAAAGATACAGAGAAGCCCATGGCATGAGGCTAAAGGCACTGAAGGCATTTAGTGCAAATGACTAAAAAGGAGAATGTCCATCACCCTCTCTTTTATTATATACTGTTCAAGAACTGATTTACTTAGTGCTTTTTAATGAATAGATTTACAACAACTATATTGTTTTAACTGTTGAGGATAATGCTAAACTTTTGGTTACAACATTATCTTACTGTTAACCATGATTTTTGGAAGCAGGATGTAGACATGTCATTTATAAGTATACTCTGCTTTTGGCCATCTTAAGACCTTTATTATCTGCTGTTTCTTCTACCTAAAATTTCCTCGGACTTCTTCACTCTCTCGGGAAAGCTAATTCAACTCACAACCAGAGCCACCTCCTCCTAAAGTTTTATTACCTCTCCTCAGCATTAGTGACTCTATCAGAGCCTTTGTTATGTTGTGTCTTTTATATACTCTGAGTTCCTCATAAGCAGAAAAAGAATTTTTTTCCTTTTTTTTTTTTTTTTTTTTTTTTGCTGTTTATCCTCATTGCTTCCCTCTCCACAAACTTCAAAGCTAGAAACATAATTTGTGCTCATGATTTGTTAAAAATGAAAACCATAGAGGTGACTAAGATGTATGTTCAACCTGGTTAAGCCGTTCAGGTGAGTAAGAAGAGGAAAGGATGGATTAAGTCCACCTTCCTCTTCTGGTCTACCTGAAACTTATTCCTGTAGCTAATACAGCACAGTACATCAAATTATCATAAATTCTTGGCCTTTATGTCATGCTTAGCAAGCTGTATAAAGCATATAGTTTACATTCAACATATGTTCCTTGAATTAATTCAAATTATCTTTGTCTTCTAAACAGCTAATATAATTTAATGGTATAAATCATTATTCTAGTTCTGGAACAGAAATAGGCAAACAGACGTGGATTAGTGAAGCTAAGAAATGGTATTTAAAACTAGCATATATCAAATCCCCTAAAATAAGCGGCAGCAAATTACAAGTCAGTGAGTAAAAATATAGCCAAACCACAGGTGGTTTGCTTGGCTCAAAATGTTTCTATAATGCCTTTATGTGTGCCATGCAAGCTGCCATCTTCAAGTCCTACCATTCTCCACTGATTTACACCAGACCTTTTGCCACATTCATGTTCACTTCTCTACCTCTTGGGGATTTCGAATTTGCAGCCCCTCTATTATAACTTGTCTTGGAACTATAAATAAGATCGATCTAATTTTCCCTCAAATATTTTATCAACTGTTTTTCTTTTAAGTTTCAGTTAACCTACCAAACTTTCAGAAATATAAGTTGCATTCCTAAAGCAAAACTATGCTTACATAGATGAAATAGAATACGAGAACTTGTACTAATAACAGAGATAGTGCATTTGCTTTTATACATATATTAAAACTTTGCTATTTAGGTTACATTTATAGGAAAAACTTTATGTTTTGGTTATATTGAACATTATGGATGCAATTTTTACTTTTCTTATTTAAGTGATTCCATAATTCTTTAAACACCATGAATTTTGGGGTAAAAAAATGTCCTTTCTTATCCGTTTTCCTTCCATTAAGTTATAATCCTTCAATTATGGAATTGAAGGTGCTCTGAAATGACTAAAGGAATAGACATACAAATGGATGACAGTAAAAAAATAAGTCCCTGAACTCGAGGAAACAAATGTTATTTCTATGCAAAATACAAGAATGGAAATAAAAAATAGTCACCAGTAGAATAGTATTTGGATGATTAAAACTTTCTCCAATCTGTGCTTCAGGAGTTTGAGGCACTCCTTAGTCAGTGACTATAATAATAGGGAGTGTGCAAAGGGTGTTAAAACTTCTCTAGATTTTTCTCCAAGAGTTGGAATATGATAGATCTTGAGCATAACTCAATTTGTCTAGAATTTTAAAATATGAACTGAATTTATGATTCAAAAGTTCTCGTGTCACCTTGTGTCCCTAAAATACAAAGAAAATGTTTTATTACTTTAACTATGAGCATGCACTGTACCTCTTTGGGGGGAAATGTCTATTCTACTATAACTTTTAAGGAGGAATAAATTCATCTTTAAATAATAAAACTTTAATTGTCTTACAGTTTTCTGAAAACTAAATGAGTTATAAAGGGAGATAAGAAAACAAAAAAAGTATAGCAAGTGACATGGCCATCGCTTTTGGATATTTTATCATTTTAACAGGTATGTTCCTGGTATAAAATAATGCTTCTCTAAAGCTACTGACAGTAATACTAACATTCCTTAATTCTTTATTGAAAACAGTTCTTGACAGATAGTTACTAAGCTACCATTATTACATCAGACATTATTCCAAGAAATTTATATGTATTAATTCAACTATTCTCCCCCATAAGATTTAAAATATGTGTATGTATTATTATTTTTGTACCCATTTTATAGATAAAGGCACTAATACTCAACCTAACAAACCCAGATTTGAACCTAGGCCAAGGTTCTTATCCACTGTGCCATTCTGACTCCAGATTTAAATTGAAGATGTGCGAAAAGACACATTATCCTTTTGATCATTATTTTAGTTAAATTTATCAATATATCATGTACTTAGGAGTCATTGTTAAAAACAAAAATAAATCATTCATTTTATCTAATAATTATATGTCCTTCCAGTAACAAATTATTCTAATTAGGTTTGATTAAATTGATATACCATAGAAATAATTTTTGTTAAATTTTAGTAAGTGTATATATCCTTCTCAATGTAATTTGGTTTTATTGGAGATAAAATTTAAAATATTAAATGGTCAAAATTACTTCAAAAATTTGCATTTTGTCTTATGAGATATGTGAAAGCAGTTTTAATTTTGTCATCTCTTATCTCATTAGTTTTACTCTCAAGACAGTGTATATTCAAAAAATTTCTTGTTAGTATGTGGCTACTTCTCAAGTCAGTATTTTCAACTTAAGTTTCTTTTTTTTTTCCCTGAAACTCAAGAATACGGTTTCCAGTTTTCTAATGATTGGTGTGATTTATTGATAAACTCAAGAAACCTCCTAATTTTCTTCTTGATTTCCTCTTAATGTTAATGTCGGACACTAACACTAAGTTATTTTCTTGTTTATCCAGGATTAAAATATCAAAGTCATGGTCTTTTCAGTCTCAGAGCATTTGTTCGGGCTAGTGTATCTTTCTAGACTGCCATCCTACTATATTGTACCTACTGAAATCTCATCCTTCTAAGCTTAATCTCTTCAGTTGAATGTGGCCTCTTTTTCCTTGGGCTCTCTACCACATTAGTTTTATCCCTCTCTTACAGCAGCATATGTTAGGAGCCATGCTTCTTGGGTTCATATCCTGGCTCTACCACCTACTAAGCCATATAACACTGAGCAAGTTACTTTATTTATTAAGTCTTGGTTTCTTTACATGAAGTGAGAAAACTGTAGTATCTTCTTCATAGGCATGTTGGGAGGACTAATAAAATAATTATTGCAAAGTACTTAGTTTATTCTGTGTGCTCAATAAATGTTAGCTTTTATTATCCTTATATTCACTGTCATCATCATTGTCATCATTTTAAAAAATAAGATATGGCTTATTTTATTCCATTCAATATTCCTATCTTATGTAAGTACTTTTCCTTTTTATCATGAACAAGCACCCAGCTTAAGAATAGAATTGCGTGTGATGTTGAGTAAGTAGGTATGACCAAATAGCTATTATAGCTGGATCGACTGTAGCAATAGATGTGACAAACAAGTTATTTTTAGGTATTATTTCCAAATGATGTTATTTTTTATGAATTGTAATACAAAATAAATTATTTACAAACATGGCTAATTCATTTGTCATCCTTGTATTATCTGTCACAGTCTCTGGTATGTAGTTGATCTCAATATATAAGAGTTGACAGAATCATGACATAGCATCATTTAAAAAGTAATAACATTGAATATATTTTGGATGATGACCTATGTCTATATTTATTTTCTAGGGCGATGAGCTTTTTTTATTCAATAAACCCTTAACCTCCCCAAATTATTAACATTTGTTTTTTATCCTTTACTCTTTCCTTCAATTAGTATAGATTAAGTATAGATGTATGCCAGATGTTGTTGCTTTAGGATTCTAAAAGTGCAGATGAAGTCATTATCTAGAGCCTGACTACCCAAAGTATCAGCAGCATTAGAACACTTGGAAGCTGGTTAAAAATGTACACCCACAGTCCCTAACCCAGGCCTCCTGAATCAGCCCTGGCATTTTTAACAAAGTTCCCAGCTGGTTTGTGAACATATTTAAGAGACGCACTGGCTACATATAACAATCGGTTATGTTTATAAAAATAAGATGCCCAAAATTTAAGTGGACAGCTGATGATACTGCACATCTTAACCAATTAAACAATTCTCTGATAACTCAAGAAGTATTTTTGAATATACAGATGAATTTTTCTAGAAGTACGATTCAACTTTGCTGCAAAATACGTTTTAATGATGTGGCAACTATAAATCCAAATCAACCTGCTGTGATAAAGGAATGAAGGTATTAAGATATTATGAGGATGCTGTCTTCTAGTCCTCTGTGTCGATATATTCTGGGAAGATTATATCAAAGAATTTTGTTTTTAAAAATACTCTTCATGAATTTTAACAGTGATAAATTCTAGATGAATGAACAAAAAGGGAAACGGATTAGACTTTCCTCTCTCTGACAGGGTTAAATCAGAGTTGAATGGCCAGATAGAAATAAATGTCAGTCAAGTCCAGGCCCTGTTCAAGGGAAAGGAACCGAACAGGTTAAAGCAGTACTTGGTATCAAAAATACCAGAAGCATGTGGCACTTGATGTGCTAACCAAAAAGAATCTATTGGAGGAAAAAACCTGGGGCATCCCAGCTGGTCTTGTGGAACTAGCACTTCCTCCTGGAGTAGCTAAGGAGTTGCTAAGTCACATTATGTTACTGATGAATGTACAATAATGTGTTCTGCTTAACCTCATTTTAATAGCTGTAATCAGATCACATAAAGAAAAAACAAGTTCTCGCCTATGCTTTCTTAAGTTTTAATGATTTTCCATGATCTGCTCTAGTGCACAATTTTGAGGTACTTGGAGTGCCCAGAGATGATCATTGTTTTGTGTATTTAAAATTTATGATAGGAAAGTTTCCTCAGTGTGTTTCTTATGTGGTGTTTCCTGGATTAAGGGTCAAGAAATAAAACCCCCAATAAATTAGGTAAAACATAAAACACCATTGGGTAATGTGAAAATGGCCTGGATCCAAGAACAGCACGCAAAAAAGCAAGCACTTTGCACTCCTTAAACTTTCCTAAGTTTTCAACACTTATTTATTTATTTATTTATTTTTCACTTCTTTTAAGGAAAACTCTTAGATACACACTGTGGGAAGGACTCTCTGTCCCCTGGGTCTCCTGGTTTCCTTATTTAAATATTGATTTAAGAGCTGACCAGAGCAGGCTAACTACACATGACAGGTAGAACCCCTTTTCAACAAACTTAATAGGGCACCAGCATTAATCTATTATAACCACACGACCTTCACACAGAAGCCTGTGGCCCACGTGGACAGATGAGGTGTCAACAGCATATAAAAATCTTTTTACAGACTTCGTTTTCATGAAAGAACAAGTGTGCAATTGTGTATCAGCATTCTATGCTGGGAAGATAGACACGGCTATTCCAAGTTTACATCTTTGGCTAAAACAGTCTAACCAGCCTATTGACCATCCCTGAAGGACACTCCTTCCTCCCTTTTTTATGACTTTTCTTCTCTATCCAAATTCTAACTGTTTTTCAAGGTCTATGCAAGTTCCTCTTCCTCCACAAAGTCATTCCAGACCCCTCCTCGAACTAGATGGAATCACCTCCTCTTCATACTTAGAAAGTCTCTTTTACCATAAAGATATAAAAAGAAGTTCACACATTATATTTATACACATCATTTTTTGTGTGTAAATGTGGTTTATAACCAGTCCCACAAGTTCCTGATAGAAGTCCTACGGCATCATATAGTATGTTACCCTGCTCAGAATTCAGCAGAGAACATAGCTCTTCCTCCCTCTCTCTCCTACATAATGCCAGTATCCATGAACACACTGAGCAGTAAATAGGCATTCAATTACTACTAGATAAATAATGGAATAAGTAAATGCATGGACTTTAAATAATGTGAAAGTATAGTGTATCAATAGGACAAATTAATGTTAATAATAAACAAAGACAAATAAATGTGGTTTGTACAACTGCATGATCAAAAAACATCATTCTGAAGTTAATGACATGTTAGTCCTCTTAGTTCCATCCTTCAATAACCTACAGGACAGTATACTCAAAACTGAGTTCAAGTGAAGATCATCTGAGAAGCTTTTAAAAATGTTTTGGGGTCTCAGATCACTCATTTACTATATAAGAATTCTCAGGGGGATAGGAGAGAATAGGGGAGGGTCTTTCCATAGACCTAAATTATGTTACCAGGAACCATATCTAGGAACTCCTTCCACTTGGGTGGTTGCAAGTAGCTCCTGGCTCTCTCCTTGTGGTTGTGGCATACCAAGCCTCTCATCCTTATAGCATCAGCCCAGCAGAGTCTGTGTTCCAACATTCTGAGTAAAAGATCAGATTCACTCTGATCAGACCAGTCTTGATTTAATTACCAAATCCCTTCTCCCCATACTAGTCACTGGTAGGCTAAGCCACTTATAATAACTAGTAGAAGCATTAATCTTACTAAAACTTGTTCAGATAGAAAATTTAGAACCAAGATACCAGAGAGATGAAGAAATAAATGCTATGAAAGTAACTGGGAGAGATCACCACACATGGAAGTAAGTTACTAGAGGGCAGAGATATCTACTTAATCATCCATCCAAATGGTGACTCCAGGTTCTTTATTGATAAAATGATGATTTAAGAATCAGCCCTAATTACTTTACATGTTTTCTTTTAAATATTGATTTTGAAAAACATATAGTTATTTAAATGAATTGTAACATTTGATTCTCACTAAACATCTACTAGGCAATAAATAATTTATTAGCCTCTTTTAGTAAATGAAAAAAACTGAGGTCTAAAAGGTTAAATGTTTGCCTACTCTAATGATTTTCCCACCTTATCACTCTGAATTTTCACATTTGAATGAAATAGTAATAATAAAACCTTTCATCCACATGATGGCATTTTTATATAAAACTATTTTCTATAATGGCTAAGGCAAAGTAGAAATTTATAGAGAGTCTATCTTACCCAGAGCTTTGCATAACTTAAATTATCCACCTGCCATGTACAAAGTAAATAGCCAGTTTTAGAAAATAAAAGTTAAAAAATGATGACTGTCTGAATCCATACTTTATGTTTTAATCTCTATGTCTCTTGGTGACACATTAAAGTACTATCAGAGAATTATATGGTGCCTTTAAGATGTCATCCAGAACAAAAGCCTCATCACTCATAACAGGCCAAAAAAAATCTAGGAGAAGCAGTAAGCAAATCATTTGATAAAATCTGTCTTATCTTCCCCACCTGATCATTTACTCGTATCCTTGATATTCTGCTACCTCCTCTGGCATCTGACCCAGCAGTACAGTCTGGACCTTGTATTCTTATAGTCTTTCGAAATGATTTTTGTTACGGTCTGTGGAATGCTGTTACTGACCCTGCTTGTTCTTTATGTTCCTTATTCCCTCCCCTGATGCCTCCGAGGTCTTGGAAACAACTTACCTCTTGGCCTCATGTTCCTATTATGAATCTGGCATGCCTGTCCCTGAATTTGATACCTGATTAGCCCTTTTGTGCCAGTATCTGGCAAAAGCTATCACTGAGTTTTAATTTGGAAAATGCAAATGTGCCTCTCATTTATTTGAGACAACAGGTAACCTGTGGAGAACTCAACTCCTAAGACAAATAACAAAACCTAATCTGCATGCTTAGCTACTTTCAAAAATATCTAGAGATGCTTTTCTTGATGTTGTCTTCATACCTTGTAATTCTCTAGTGGTAATATTTGCTCAGAAACAAAAATGCACATACTCAAAGGCCCAATCCTATACAAGTGCCTGTGCTCATTTTCAGCAGAGCTTTGTTATTTCATCTGTGATCCAGAATTTTAATGAAGCAGCCAGATGGGAGCTGTACTTTTCATACAATGAGGCAAAGGAAACACTAAAGCAGAAACCATTTATAACTGTATTTTTGCAAAGGGCTAAACTTATGTCAGATCTTAAGATCTGCAATCGTTCCCCTGTCTGCGACTTGTAAGTTATCAAAAATGTCCTGATGCTACGCTGTCAATGGCGGAAGCACTAGTGTGTTGGTTTCAGTTGTTTCCTTAAAAGTCTCTGACTTTCCAGACATGAAAGATTGGAGTTATTCTCTTTTTATTATTAAACAACCACCAGAAAACAAAGTTATAGTCAGAAAGAGAATTAATTAATTTGTTTTATGAAATAGTATAACTTAAAGCCTCATTAAAACCACAATCTGAAAGATAAATTTTTCAAAATCAATATTCGCTCATCTGACCAAAATAAAAAAAAAAAATGACTATAAGAATGAGAAATCTGCAGTACTGGATGAGGAAATCTGTTCTTTTCATATTGTAGAATGCCTATTATCATATTTCCTACTATAGAAACTGTTATAAGAAATTTACCATCAAAAAGATTTAACAATATTTTGAAATGTCATGCGTCTTACTGCCAAGGATAGCTTCATTTTAAATTTTATGAAATTTGATGACTGTGATTAACAGTTTTATTCTTTCTCTTAAAGACGTGAAGTGGATGGATATCTCTTACATCTGAAAGTCAATGCTAAAAAAAAGTCAAGGGATAACTTTGTAAAAATGTACTGCTCTTTGGAGCTTGATTCTCATTCCTTTCTGGGAGAGGAAAAATTTGGTTCTAAGGTCAAATAGGGAAACCTATCTATGTCTCCTGGGACATCAAATGCTTGGTGCCTAGAAAGTAAAGAAGCCCTTTCTTGGGCAATGAATGTGGGGAGTGAGGGACACTGGTCAGTGGCTCTGATCCCTGATTGCCCTTCTCTCCACACTGGCTACTGGTTTTTAATCATTGGTACCTTTCATAATTACATGGTAGCTCATTAAAAAATATATATACATATTAGATACACCCCAGGAGGGAGACTGATTGAATGAGCCTGAGAAAGTCTTGTGCGTCTGTACTATAACAAGTTCACAGATAATTCTGCTGCACCCTGGAGCTGGAACCACTGCTGCAGGCCCCGTTTCCCCAGATCCCTTTAAAAAGATACACTATACAGTATTCCTTCATCAAATTCGTTTCCCTATAAATGGATGTTCTCTTGAAATAATAATGAGAAACTGATTGGAGATGAACAAGCCTCCACACAAAGCTATTTGTTACATACAAACACTATGCCAGGTAAACTCCACCTTCAATCACTGCAACAGCAAACAACTGTAAGAATACAGAGAGGAAAAAAGCACTAAACGGAACTCAGAAAACCCAACACAAATATTAAATTGCATTGACTACACCCCTCAATCCCTTAGTCAAAATCATTTTATTGAGGCTGCCTTGGTATTTTACCACTGACTATAGGAACAACAGGTAAATCTATTTCAGTATTTGCACTGGTAAGGGGAAAAAGTCTAGTCCTTGCATTTTTGTCACTCCGAGAGTTTTCAAATGTGACTAAAATTGTCGATACTAAAGGGCTCTAGAGAAGTTGCTGCTTTTAACTATGCTGTTGTCAAGGTTCCCTGTAGAAAAATCTATTTTAGTTGATTCCTATGGTAACATTATGCTGGGCCATCTGTATCTTAGCCTGTGACCTTGTGAATATCTCTCTGGTAAGAAGTGCGATATTTCTGGTAATAAGGGTCAGGGATTTTCTTTTTACTGTACCTTTTTATTTTAAATATTAAATTGTATTGGCTGGTATAGTTCTAGTTTTAATTCAACTGACTGTTAGCCCTGTGCTGATGAAATACAATTGTTGGGTTCTTTGGTGTGTAAACCATATATATATATATATTTCTAGAATTACTACAGTGGAATAAAATAGTTCTTAGATGACATGTGGCTTTTGAGTGGAAAGAGATTTCCAGGGATTAAAAATATGTTGTAACAGCTGCTTTCAAGTATTTATGATATCCTCCAGCATTGCTGAGTCAAACGATAGAATCGAACTTACTTTAGAATCTGTGTATAAGTAGAGCTTGACTTTATCAACTCCGACCAAGCTAAATCACTGCATAATATTCTCTGCCAAAATATACACCCTTATCTGTAATCAAATGATTTATCAACTGATAAATATCTTCCATATGACATACATGTTACTGATTTTTTGTATAAAAGTAGATCTCTTTATACTCTTTATAACATTTACTGTAGTTCATGGATACTGTTGAGTCACTGTAAGGGAATTAAAATGAAGACATTGGTACCTCTGGAATGGTAAAGACAATTGATGAGTTACTCTATAGTCCTTCTAAACCTTTTGCTTTCCGTGGGCAAAGTAATGGAAATGTACCCTTCCTCTTTGAAAACTAATGGAACTTTTATTTCACTTAATCATATTTTCTTTTCTGCCTGAAAGCCCTTAACTATGGCTGCTTCTTTTGACTCATGGTATGACCATGATGTTTCCGCCATTGCCCTTTATATTCCAAGATTATAACTCATTGTTTCTTGTTGGATTTTTAAAAAGAGTAACCTTACTATTACTTTTCAAATAATTTTTCAAGTTAACACTATTCTATCATGTTTTTTCATGTCAAATTCAATACAGACCTTTCTAAGATGAGAGTTTTTACTGCTGCATAATAAATTATTCTAGAACATAGAAATTTAAAACAACAATATGCTTTTATTATATCACATAACTCCTGTGGGTCAAGAATCTAAGAGCAGCTTACCTAAGTGGTTCTGGCTCAGAGTCTCTCATGAGTTGCAGTCAAAATGTCAACTGAAGCTGCATCATTCGAAGATAAAATGGGAACTAAAGGATCTTCTTCCAAGATTATTCACTCACATGCTTTGCAGATTGGTTCTGGCTGTTGGCAGGAGACCTCAGTTCCTCATCCCGTGAACCTTATCTACAGGGCTACTTGAATGTCTTCATGACATAGAGGTGAGTTTTACCTACAGCACATGAGATAGGACTGAACCATGTGGAAGCCACAAATCTTTTACAACCTAGCTTGGAAGTCATACACCTTCATTTCTGCAATATCTTATTTGTTACACAAGTTAGCCTTTCTCAATATAGGAGAGAATAAAAGTATGAATACTAGAAACAAGGAAAAGAAATATAATTTCCAGAGAGATTATTTTCATAATTGTCTTGTCCAAAAGTTATACATTTCCAAAATAATCGTGAGAATATCACAGTACTTTCCAGAAGGCTGATATCAAAGGGAAATAGTGGGAACTACTGAGGTCCAAGCATCTTAACAGACCACAGGTCATGACTATAAGAGGGATCTCACAGGTAGGTATAGCAAATGGTCATTATGGTCAATGTCATAAAGATCAGAAAGAAGATGAGACCTTTGAGATTATGCATCTTGCGGTCATACTATCCATAGGGGCTTTCTTTAGAAGACTTCTAGGAGAAATATGATACAAAGACAAGACAAAAGCCCAGAAGTTAGCAAGCCTTAAGAAAACCAATCCTAGTGAAGATTATTGCAGATCTCTAAGTAAATGCTTGAAAGATTTTTGATGATTAAACAAACAGGAATGTTTTCCATTTGGAAGCCAAATGCAAAACACAAGTGAGCAAATATGCAAAGACAAAGATAGTTGAAGTGAAAAAGGGTTTCAGAAAGGGTAAGAGCAGATGCTGCAGTTAAAATGTTCAATTTAATACACTGGGAATGAGACTTCAGGAAATGCAAGGACATCTGCAGAGGACTGCAACTATTATGCTTTAAATATGTTATTGTAATAGAAGATGCCTTGTTCATTCATTAGACATGCATTGAGTACTGCTGCATACCAAGCATTGTGAAGAAAATCATGATCCTCTTGGAAAGGATCCTATTAAAAATGAGAGCTGAGGTCAGGATTGCCCTTCTAGTCATCAATGGTGGGAAAATGCTCCGATCCCTAGTAAAAATGGAAAGTGAATAAATAATAATTACAAATGTGTGTCCAACATTTTAATTATATTATTTAAGTGCCCAGGCTAAATGCATAGGAGAGGCATCATGGAGTGTACTTAATTGCAATCCCAAGGGCAAAGAAAATATTTATTTTTATTTTATTTTATTTTTGCCTAAAACTACACCGATTTTCCTCAGGTATTCACACTGTCTGGATGACAAGGATAAAAATAAGAAATGTCCAATCTGGTTTATTAACTACAATGATAAAATAAACAGTTCCTTTAGGCAATAATCCATTTTGGGGACCATTTCTCAGGCTCTCTTAGTTCAGTGCTCTTCTCTCTAAAATGGAGTCAAGGGGTTGGAGGGTATATAGGGTGGAGATTAGTGTGACCTTGCAGATTCCCGATAATCATAGGTGAACTGTTTGGTCTGCGTCACTGAAGTATGGCTGGCCCAGCCACATCCTTGAGTTGACCTTCTACCTCTACTGATGACATCCGCCTCCTTTCACCTGGGATCTACTGTTTCTCACCTCAGTGGCCTTACTCTTCAGACTCAGTTTCCCCTTAGCTCCTGCATAAGTCTCTGTTACATGTCCCTTAGGCCTGGCTGGTTTCACCCCACCTTCTGAAATAATCACTTTGTTCTTGTCCCTGCAGGGCTCAATGACAGGTATGCTGGCTGTCAACATAGGTCCAAAGTGTAGCCAGTAAGTTGAACACACAGGCCTCAGGATAATCAGAAGGAATCTTATGCTCTCTCCACACAGATGTTCAGAATGAGCTTCTCCCTATGGATATGGTTTTCCCACTTCTCAGATAATCTTGAGCAAGGTTCATAGTTTACTATTCTCAAATAAAAAAAAAAAAATCCCTCCAGTCAATTCTAATAAAAAAAAATATTGTTTATTAACTAATATGTCTAAGACAAGGTGGGGGGAGGTTTACTCTCTAGAATTTAAAGTTAAATTTTCTTTAATCCTCCTGTTTGGACCTACAGTAGGCTGGATACCTTCTTCAGAGGCAAAGGGATGTGTGGTTGGTTTACTTTTATTTTCCTATCTTAGCCTTCTCTTTTTGGAAGCCCACTCACTGGGCTGAGGAAGGAGGGAGGGAAAAGAAGAAAGAAAGGTAGGGCAGATTTTATTTGGCTGGCACTGATGTTCTTCAGCAGGAGTTTCCTCTGGCCAAAGCAGCTGTTGAAAGACTCTTGTGGGTACTATGTCTTCCTGATTCTTCTACTGGCCTCTCCGAATACAGCCTTCAACTCTGGCAAGGCCTTTCTGGCCATCAACAGCATCTCCTAAGCTTTAGCATTTATTTGTTAGCATTTAGTTCTCTCTGTTGCTGATATCATACCCTCTGGCAGAGACCCTCCTGGGCATTATCCTTTTAAAAATAGTCCCTATTTGACATTTCTACTGCAAGTTCCAAATCTAGTTTTAAAGACTCAAGCTCCTTTGACCATTTCTCAATGGTCAATGGCTTATTCACTAGAGCTATCTCCTATTTCTATATATATCCAAAAGTTTGGTGTGTATTCTTTCAATAGCATTAAGCAAAGGGTGAAATGGTCTTTTTATCTGTTATTTTAGTTGGAGTTAGTTAATAACATCTTTTGATGTATATATACTATTTAGTGTCTTTATTCTCAAGAGTGTAAAGGTTTTCAACCATGTTGTTTTACGGTTATAATAAGGTTTAATATGGCTAAATAATATGGTTAAATATGTATTTATATAATCTCTAGATAAAATTTGAGCTGATAACACCCATAGAAATATATTATTGTTGTAAATAGGTAGTGTCACAAAGTGATACATAATAATGTTATAATCCTGATAAATAATATTTGGAGAATAAAATTGTCAATTATTCAATAAAATATTATTATACATATATTTTTTAGAAGCTGACATTGAGCAAATAGAGTCCAACTCAAACCAAGCAGTTATTTTGAAACTTCTTGTTTCAAAAACAGAGACAGAATGGCTAATGGTTGCTAAACTTTACATAGTATTTTTTGACATATCACGGTGCTTTATATAAGTGATCTCATTCAATTTAAAACACCAAAACCATCTTTGAAAAATATTATTAGCCCCTATTGTATAAGTTGATAATTTATGGTTCTGAAAATTTAAGTGATTTTCCTAAGGTCACACTAGAAGTGAGTAATAAAAGGTAGATTAAAATTTAAGCACCTATGCTGTGTTTTTTTTTATGCTTTTCTGACTCAGAAATTAATTGTGTGGTCCCTTACTTTGATTTTTCCTAAACTGAGACCTAAGAAAAATAACAATCTGGGAGAATTACATCTCAAGTTCGCAATCAAGATTGCCCCTGACTCATTCACACATCCTTCCCACATTTGGATAGTGGCATTAATTGTCTGAGGAAAGGAGTTACATAGTAGAACACAAAGGCCAATTATTTTTGTTGTTGTTCTGTTTTTAATGGTGAATGTTATTTTTTTCAAAAATGTCATTTTTTTTTAGAGCAGTTTTAAGTTTTTGACAAAATTGAAAGAGAAGTATAGAGATTTTTCATATATTCCCTGTCCCCACACATGCATAATCTCCTCCATTATCAACATCACTCACCAGAATGGTACATTTTTTACCAAGGATGAGCTTACAGTGACATATCATTATTACCCAAAGTTCATAGTTCATCTTATATTGGTGTTGTACATTCTATGGCTTTACAAAAATCCATCAAATAAATCCATTATTATAATATCATGTACAGTAATTTTACTGCCCTAAAAATCCTCTATGCTCTGCCTATTTACGCCCCCCCCCCACACACACACACAAACAAAACCTTGGCAACCACTGATCTTTTTATTGTCTCTATAATTTTATCTTTTCTAAGCTGTTATATAGTTGGGCTCATACAGCAAGGAGCTTGTTTACCTTGGCTCTTTTCACTTAGTAATATGTCCTCATTTCCTCTATGTCTTTTGATAGCTTCATAGTACCTTTCTTGTTTAGCAATGAATAATATTCCATTGTCTGGATATATCACAGTTTATCCATTTCCCTACTGAAGAACATTTTGGTTGCTTCTGTTCTGACAATTATTAATAAAGTTACTAGAAACATCTGCATGCAGGTTTTTATGTCAACTTGTTTTCAGTTCCTTTTGGTAAATAATAAGGAGTACAATTGCTTAATCATGTGGTAAGAGTATGTATATGTAGTTTTATAAGAAACCACCAAATTGCCTTCCAAAGTGGCTGTACCATTTTGCATGCCAGCTAGCAACAAATGAGAGTTTTTGTTGCTTCATCAGCATTTGGTATTGTCAGTGTTCTAGACTTTGTCCATTCCGTGTGAGTCAGTATCACAGTTTTAATTTTCATTTCCCTGATAATATATGATGCAATACATCTTTTTATGTGTTCATTTGTCATCCATCTGTATATCGTCTTTGGTGAGGTTTCCATTAAAGTCTTAGGTCCATTTTTAAATCAGATTGTTTTCTTACTGTTGAATTTTTAAGTGTTTTTTGTTATATTTTAGATAATAGTCCTTTATCAGATGTGTCTTCTGAAAATATTTTCTCCCACTCTGACTTGTCTTCTAAATCTCTTGATATTGTTTTTCCACAGAAGTTTTTAACGTTAATAAAGTCCAACTTATCTAATATTTTTTCATGGATTATGTTTTGGGTGTTGTGTCTGAAAAAGTATTACAATATCCAAAGTGATCTTGATTTTCTTCCATGTTATCTTTTAAAAGTTTTATAGTTTCGCATTGCACACCTAATTCTACTACCCATTTTGAGTTAATTTTGGTGATGGGTGTAAGGTCTAGATTCATTTTTTGCATGTGGATGTACAGTTGTTTCAATACCATTTGTTGAAGAGATCATCTTTGCTCCATTGTATTTACTTTGCTCCTTTGTTAAATATATTTACAAGAGTTTCTTTCTGGGCTTTGGATCACAATGGATTTGGATCACAATGAATCTATAAATAAAGTTGGGAAAAAACTAACATCTTGACCATGTTGAGTCTTTCTACCCATAAACATGGACTATCTCTTCATTTATTTAATTACATTCATTAGAGTTTTACAGTTTTCTTCTAAAGATCTTGTACATTAATATCTAAGTATTTAATTTTGGTAGGTTGCTAATTAAAATTAAATTATGTTTCTAATTTCAAATTCTATTTGTTCATTGTTACTACATAAGAAGGCTACTGACTTCATATATTAACCTTGTATCCTGCAACTTTGTTGTATTCTTTTGGATTTTCTACATAGGCAATCATGTATTTGCAAGCAACGACAGTTTTAAATCTTCCTTCCCAAGCTGAATATCTTTTATTTTCTTTTCTTGTCTTATTGTATTAGCAAAATTTCCAGTATGATGTAGAAAAGGAGTGATGAGAGGGATATCCTTGCCTTGGGCCTAATCTTAGAGGAACAGCTTTAAAGTTATCACCATTAAGTATAACGTTAACTTTAGGATTTTTGTAGATAGCCTTTATACAGTTAAGAAAATTCCCAATTCTAGTTTACTGAGAGTTTTTATAATGAATGGATATTAGATTTTGTCAAATGCACTTTCTGCATCTATTTATTGTATGTTATGCTTTTTCATTTTTAGTCTGTTGATCTGATGGATTACATTAATTGATTTTTGAATGTTGAATCAACCTTGCATATCTTGAATAAATCCCACTTAGTCATGGTATATAATTTTTTACATACAATTTTTGAATTTGATTTGCTAATATTTTCTTACATTTATATCATAAGAGGTATTGGTCTGTAGTTTTTTTGTAATATCTTTGTTTGGTTTTAGTATTGGTTAATGCTGACCTCAGAAGACGTTAGAAAGTATTCTTTCTACTTCTATTCTCTAAAAAATGTAAAGAATTAGTATAATTTCTTCCTTAAATGTTTGGTCGAATTCACCTGTGTACCTATCTGGGCCAGGTTCTTTCTATTTTGGAACAAAGCCAATTCTTGACTTAAAAAAATTCAAAATAGTTTAGGGCATAAAAACGGTTTTGATAATTAGAGACTGCATGTTAGAAAATTTCCCTTTCTTCCTATTCATCATCACACATCCCAGGTTATGTAAAGATTCTAGAGTTGTACTACCTAATATGGTTGCCACTAGTCACTTGTGGTCATTTAAATTTAAATTAATTAAAATTAATCAAAATTAAAACCTGTTATTTAGTCACAGTAGCCACATTTAAAATGCACAATAACCAAATTGGACTAGTGGCTACTGTACTGAATCACAAAGATATAGAATATTTCCATCATCACAGAAAATTCTACTGGACAGCATTTATCTAGAGACTGAAATGAGGCTGAAAACAAGGAATGAAAGTTAGAGATTTAATAACAGAGAGAAACCTTAGTAAGTGTCCCTGAGAAAATGCTTGAGTCTTGTCAATGTAACCCTCACAAAAGTAGACAATTGAATTGAGAGCTGAAGGGATGTATACTTCACTCTCAGGTAATCTCTAAGAAAACGGCAAAATTTCAGAACCTTCCATGCCTCAACATAACACAGAAGCACTTGAACAGCAATTATCGAGGGTGTTGTTTTGGCACATTAGCCTGGGATGATCCCATATACATAGGTATGGCCAGGAAATGGTCAAACGGTAATTCTTATAGATCCCGAAGTAGAACAGGTATAGTTAAATTACCTGCCATTCCAAAACAACATCAAAATAATGGACAGGGGTGGACCTTGAGAAATTTTGTGACTGAGAAAAAGGGATGTATCCACAGAAACTAATGACTAATTCTTGCTCAGCATCAGATAATTTAGCAAATGCCTGCAAAGACAGCTGATAATGACAAAAAACAGGTGCCCTTTTCAAACCTAATGTTAGGATATTTATAATTTTCATTAGCATAGGTAAGCATGCACATTAAGATATTTCATGTGCAGCCAGCATTCTAATTAAGAATCTTCACCCCAGGAGTGGTCAGCTAATGGTCTATTAGAGAAGCTCCCATCCAGATATGTCATTTATAAGCACTTCAACTATCATTAGTTCAGATCACACCAAAATTTTGCTAATTAGTAGACTGTCAAACATGAGTTTTCATTAATCAAATTAGTGACATATCAATAGCATGAAGAATGTTAGAAATACACTTTTTGGTGACAGTAAATCTATTACAGAATGTGGACTGAATAAAATATTTTAGATACACTCTTATCTTTGTCTGCTTGAAGTCAGTTTGGTAACAGCCTGAATCAAATGCTATGCAAGAGATCTGAACGAATTTGGTACCAGCTTTCGTAGATTACATTAACCTGTTTCCAATGAAGTGGAAAATTCACCAGAAACTAAGACAGTGTAGAAATGAGGGGAAAATATTATTTGGACATAATTTCCATTGGTCTTTTAGGTTCTTGCATTCTTTTAGCAGAGACAACGACTGTCCCTTTTCTGGGCTATCTTTTCAAGTCTTACTGTATTGTTAACAGCCTAGGAAGATAGAGATGGGTTTCCGCCTTGGGCAACTGGCATGTTTATTTTATAGCAGGAGTTGGCAAACAATGGCCAGTGGGCCTAATTCAGCCAGTGGGCTTAATTCAGCAGGCGGCCTATTTTTGCATGTCTTGTGAGGTCAAAGTAGTTTTTAAATTGTCAGAGTTCTAAAACAAACAAAAAATGAAGAAACATCTGCAACAGAGACTGTATTTAGCCAACAAAGCCTAAAATACTTACTCTCTCACCTTTTACAAATTTTTTTCAATATATGGCTTACAACATTAGAGATAAAAATAATATTTCTCTCCAGAGCATGGAGTAGTCAGGATGACCATTGAGCATAAAAGATTCAGAGTTCTCTAAACTCAGGTTTACTCTTCTGAAATGTATCTGATTGAGAATGCAAGTATAGTCTGGCCTTCTTTATATTGCCATATTGTGATTGGGGCTCAGAGAACCAGTGTAAAGGCTGATACTCTGGCTATTGCTATAGTTATGCGTAATAGCTGCCCTTTGTCTCTGATCTGGAAATTGCATCTTTTGCTGCTATTCACTAAACTATGGGCAGATTAACAAATGAGCAAAGAGAATAAATCTCAGATCCTTTACAGTTCTTGACACCTGTTGACAATGGAAACAATTGTGGAATTCTGCCTCTGGAAGATCATCACATCTGCTTTAGGGCACCTTTCATGAGCAGCGGTGGTTGGAGCACATTAAAAAATAGAGAAGAGAAACAGAGACTCTGTGGAGACTATACAACAGGCTTATCAACTGTTTTGTAATGGCTAAATAATAAAAGTTTGTTTAATATCTCCTTCCTCTCTCTTCTTCTCTCTGTCTCTCTCTGTCTTTGTCTCTGTCTCTGTCTCTCTATTTCTCTGTGAGTGCACACACATGCATGTGTGTGTGTGTGTATGTGTGTGTGTGTGTGTGGTATGTATATGTGGTGGAATTTGGTCTGAGACTTACTTTCTTTTACACCTTGGAATTAAATTTCTTGAAAGGCTGTCATTATCTACAGAGAGAAAATGGACTCACGTCCATTTGTAACACGTTGACATCTTGTAAGACTCCTATAACTGAGGTGCAACTTTAGAAAACATGTCCATTACCTAGCAGAATGAAAGCTCAAAACAAAGATTAAGTTCAATCATAGAAAGACTAAGAGTTTGTAGCTTAAGTTAAGTACTTGCAATAGAAGTGGTAAGCGGCTGAAATACAGATACAACTTTCAAGACAAAAGTTAAAATATGTGTAATTTGGACTTGCTGTTTATATTATTCTAATTACATTTGGAGTAGTATAATTAACCAAAAGCTATTCCAAAGAAGGTTGTGATTACACTTTATGAACTTCAAGATGAGATTCTATAGTTTCTCACAAAAATGGGAACAGTTAAAAGAATTTAAGTATGCTTTAAAATTTGTGCTCTATCAGAAAATGTATGGAATAAACTTATTAGTTATAAACTTTAAATAAGAATGGAATTTTGACACCTTTTATATGTCTAACCTATTACTATAGAATGGGATTCTACAAAAAAATCTTATTAAAAGATATAATGATTACATATGGGGAAATAAGTTATGACCTTTTAAAGAATATTTGTCGTCTCCTTTTACTCTTGGAATGTTTAGATAAAGTTTACATAAAGTTTCTTGACTGGCTTATAACATTTTCCGCTGCCTGAGTCTCCTGTTTTATTCGAGGTACACATTTTCAGTTATAAAACAATGTTGATCCTGACATTAGTTAGTAGCTGAAGAAATGTTACATGTAATAGGAATGTTAAATTTATTCTCCATTCGCTTGCTAAGTTGTAAACATAGTTCATACCTTCTGGGTGGGTAAAACCTACATGAGCAGCATTCTAGAGCCAATGCCATTTCCACCAATCTGTGTGCTGCCCTGTCAACACCATGTACAGGCTGTCAATGGCATGGACTCCGCAACAGTCACTCAAGGCACTGGGTAATAACTAGTGATTTTCTCCTTTGCCTCCTCTCATTCCTCTTCTTTTCCTTTTTGTTTTCTCTTTCTCTCTCTCCTCCTTGTCATGTAATACAGTGGTCTCCAACTTTTTTGGCACCAGGGACCAGTGTTTCTACGAGAATCTAGTGCTTGATGATCTGAGGTGGAGCTGATACAAGGTTGCTAGCACTGGGGAGAGGCTGCAAATACAGATGAAGCTTAGCTTGCTCACTCACTGCTCACCTCCTACTGTGTGGCTTGGTACCTAACAGGCCATGGACTGGTACCAGTCCATGGCTTGGGGGTTGGGGATCTCTGATGCAATAGATATGCTTATATATATACATATGTGTGTGTGTGTGTGTGTAATTTATTGTATGTATATATATATGTGTGTATAATTTATTCAACTAGTGACATTCACGATTATTTTTATACATCTACAATCTAACAAAAACAATGCCTAGAACATGTACAACACATCACACACATGAATGACTGACAAAAGTCTCACTTTCCATTAAAAATGTTTTAAAGTACTGCAGACACAACTATGTTCAGAAACGAGTCTTTAGAATGGGCTCTAACACTGCTCAGAGAGAAGCAAACAAAGGTCACTCAATGGAGACCACCAAAAGAAGGTTCTTTCTGCTAGAAATTTACTTTTCATCCAATACAGTTAAAACTTCCATAGGGACACATAAGTAGGTAAAGTAGGTAAATGTTGTGTTTGCCTTCTCTTATGACCACATCAAAATTATGACTAAGCCACAGAACAGCCATCAGTGAATTGCCTGAAATCTAGGTGAACACAAGTCCTACAACTGAGGACACACAGAAGGAGTCACCTCGAGACTGGTAGGAGGGACAGAGATGTGGAACAAGTTGATCCCACATACACATGTGATGGGTGAAAATTGGGAAGGATATCTTAGCTGTGGAAGTCTCCCTGAAGGAGTGAGAGGTTCTAGCCCCACACTGGGCTCCCCAGACCAGGGTTCCAGTGCCAGGAAGAGAAGTCTCCACAAAAGCTGAATGTGAAAATCAATGGAGACTGTGGTTGAGTGAGATCGAGGGCTATAGGGTTTCAGATGCTCTTCTTAAAAAGCCTGAACATGGACTTACCTGCCAACGAAGTCACTCACTCTGAGCTCTGGTGCTGGGGAAGCACCTCATAAAGTGCCAAGGACATATGGAGAGGAACTGAGTTTCAGGGTGAGCGCTGGAGAGGCAGCTTTTTCCCAGACAGAAGTGCTGGTGGAGGCCACTGCCCCTTTGTTGGGCACTCCCTCAACCCAGTCTGCAGATGACTGCCATTTTTGAGTTATCATCAACCTGGCTAACACTGGTTGCCCTGCCGTGATGATTCCCTGAGACCTTGCCCTACCCAACTTTCAGGCCCACCCAAGCCACTTGCAATGTCTTTTCAATACCAATAGCCTGTCTTGGTATGCTGTAGACTCTCCTAAGATCTCTCAAAAGTTTACAAACCCAAAACAAGCAGCATCTGGCTCCAGTGTGCTCCTTACCCCTTGCTGAGCCACCCCAAACCTGGCACTAGTAGCAGCCAGCCTCAGTGCCTCTTGAGAAAACTCTAACTCCAGTGTGGGTGGCAGTCATCTGCAATTGCTTGATGGCTCATGCCAGGTGGCCCTGGGCAGGGCACAGGCAGTGGCTGAACTTGGCCTGTGGTGTGGCCCCTCCCAGGAGACTATGGGGCTGGCACACCCTTTGGCCAGCTTTGGACTGAGCTAAAGCACCACTCAAGGCTGTATCTAAGGATGACATATGCAATGGTCAGGCTGGGTAGGTACCTGCTAAAGTGAATCCTGTTCTATAGGGTTAGTCTCTGCACAACAACTCCTCCACTGTAGTCGTCAGCAGGTCTTCACAACCAATCGGCCCAAGGGTATATCCCTCACACTGACCAGTAACCAAGGCTCAACTACAATAAGAGGATACACACATTCTATACAAGGGACATACCTGGAGCACCCAGCTCATGTGATCAGGAAAACTGTATTTCTGGACACCATAGAATATCTACTACATAAAGCCACTCTACTAAAATCAGGAAACTTAGGAGTGCTACCTAATACATAGAAACAAACAGAGAGACTGTGTTTGTTTCTAAGTAAATGAGGAGGCTAAAAAACATGTCTTAAACAAAAAAAAAAGGAAAAAGTTTTAGAAAAAGAATTAAACAAAATGACAAAATGTAAATAAGTAGTCTATCAAATGTAGAGTTCAAAATACTGTTTATAAGAATGCTTAATAAACTTAAGGGAAAAGTGAACTCAGTGAGAACTTTAACAAAGAGATAGAAAACATAAAAAATAACCAGTCAGAAATGAAGAATATAATAATTGAAATGAAGAAGACCTTAGGAACTATCAATAATAGATTAGATGAAAAGAGGATCAAATTAGCAATTTAGAAGATAAGGCAGCAGAAAGCACTCAATCAGAACAGCAACAACAATAATGAGGATCGAAAAAAGTGAGGATCGTTTAAAGGGCCTCTGAGATAAAATCAAGCATACAAACATTCGCATCATCGGGGTACCAAAAGAAGAGAGGGAGCAAGGAACTGAAAACCTATTTGAAAAAATAATGATGGAAAACTTCCCTAACCTGGTAAAGGAAATAGACATACAAGCTCAGGAAGCTCAGAGAGTCCCAAACAAGATGAACTCAAACAGGCCCACACCAAGACACATCATAATTAAAATGCCAAAGGTTAAAGACAAGGGGAAAAATCTTAAAAGCAGCAAGAGAAAAGTAATTAGTTACCTACAAAGAAGCTCCCATAAGAATGTCAGCTGATTTCTTAACAAAAACTTTGTGGCCAGAGATATTGGCACAAAATAGTTAAAGTGGTGAAAAGCAAGGATCTACAACCAAGATTACTCTACTCAGCAAAGCTATCGTTCAGAATCAAAGGACAGATAAAGAGCTTCCCAGACAAGAAAAAGCTGAAGGAGTTTATCAACACCAAACCAGTAAGTACTACAAGAAATGTTAGAGGGATTCTTTCTTTAAGAAAAAGAAAAAAAAATCAAAAATATGAATAATAAAATGGTAATAGCTACATATCTATCAACAACTACTTTAGACGTAAATGGATTAAATGCTCCAATCAAAAAATATAGGATAGCTGAATGGGTAAGAATACAAGACTCTTACATATGCTGCCTATACAAGATTCACTTCAGATCAAAAGCCATATATATAGTGAAAATAAAGAGATGAAAAAAGATATTTCATGAAAATAAAAACAAGCAAACAAAAAAGCTAGGATAACAATATTTATACCAGACAAAACAGACATTAAAATGAAGGCCATAACAAGAGTTAAAGAAGGAACCAGTAATCTCACTTTCAGATATTTATCCAAAGAATCTCAAAACACTAACTTTGAAGGGACATGTGAATCCACGTGTTCACTGCAGCATTATTTACAATAGTCAAGATATTGAGGCAACCAGGCTGTCAATCAATGGATGGATGGATAGAGAAGAAGTGGTACATATATACAATACAGTATTACTCAGCCATAAAAAAGAATGAAATCTTGCCATCTAGGATGGACTTAGAGGGTATTGGGCTGAGTGGAGTAAGGCAGACAAAGACAAATGCCACATGATTTCACTTACATATGAAATCTAAAGAACAAAATAAACAAAACAGAAACAAATTTTGATGGTTGCCAGATGGGAAGGTGGCTTTGAGGGGGAATGAAAGAGGAGAAGGAATTAAGAAGTACAAATTGGTAATTACAAAATAGTCATATGGATGTAAAGTATGAGAAATAGTTAATAATATTGTTATAACTATGTATGGTGTCAGATGGGTACTAGATTTATCAAGGTGATCATTTCACAAGATATATAAATATCTAATCATTCTATTGTACACCTTTAATATAATATTGTATGTCAACTCTAATTTAAACATTTTAAATTATATTAAAATAAATAAAAATAACTGTCAAATAGCTTATTTTAAAAATGTATAGCAAATTCCTTTAAATCAGTATGAAAAAAGCAGACAACAACAACTAAAAAAATCATTCTACTACTTCTCAACATCTAAGCTGGAGAAAATGAACTCAAAGTTTCACTACTCTGTGAGTGCTCTGTAACTAACATTTTCTTCGTATGTATTTTCCATAAATGCTCCAGCTAAGCAGAGTTCCTGCTGGCCACTCCAGTAATGGAGACCCAAATTAGGTGTTTTTCTAAACATGCTGAATAATTGGCTCTGGATGCCTTTTACAGAGGAATTCATATTGTTTGGAGGAAGGAATTTTTTTTTAAGTATAGAATGTTGTGAACTAATCCCAGGCATACCAGATCCTGAACTCTAGGGAGATAGGGTCTGCAAGATTGAGAAGGCATGCTATTATTTCCTTAAATTTTCTTTACTTTTTGTTCCAGATAGAACTACTTAAAGGAAGTCATAGCCTGATGTGCATGGAACAGAGGTCAGGAGAAAAACCAACCAGCCAACAAACAAACAACACTGTTCCCATATATGTGAGTCTTGATATTTACACATTTTTTTCAAACAAGTACTCATTAATATTATTTAAGAAATCTTATATTTATATTATTCTTATGATTTTCAAAGTGCTCAAGCATACACACAAACAGGCATATGTTGCTCCTAGCTACTCTATATCTTTTATTATCTCTACTTTGTATGTGTGAAAACAGGAAACCATCTGCCTAGGACTATAGTTAATTAGTAACAAAATCAGAATTAAAGTCCAGAATTCAAGATTCTTATTTGACTGTTCTAAGCCCCTATACTTTAGAAGTGTTTGCTGCTCAAAGATGCCACAGTATTTCTCTTAATATAATGACATACTAATTGCCAAAAGATACAGCATATAAAACAAGGTATTTTTCTCATATACCACTTCTACCTGTTATTTGGAAGTAAAGAGGTATTATCAAAGACCAGGGCAGTCTGATGAATTGCTCTGTATGGAAATTCCATTTTCTCTCTCTCTTTTTTTAAAAATTTTATTTTATTAGTTTCAAGTATACAGTGCATTGGTTATTCCATTTTCAAACAAGATTTCTGAAATTAGGTCATTAGCAGGATAACTAAATCAATTCCCCAGACCTTCCTTTGACATGAAGACAAACCAGAAAATGGAATCTCTTACTTTATCATAAGAAATACAGAATACATGAAAATAAAAAAGTAACAAGAGGAGATACTGTGTCAATAAATTGTTTATGTGCCAACCTAGTCCTTAAATCTTACTATCTCTCCTCAGAATTACTCTGTGAGACACTGGTCCTGTTGCCAAACAGATACCCTAAATTCTTTAGGGTGAAGAGCACTGGTTTCACTTCCAGTGCAACAATCAGCAACATCGTAACAATTTAAGTTTACCCATCATTGTTCTCATTTTGTGGTCTTTAAGAAAATCAATTCATAGAATATCATTGAAATAGCTAATATTGCCAGTTTGATTCTTAAGTGATAATCCATTAATTGCTGCTGTTATCAGGGTGAGTTATGTCTACAAAATTGTTCAGAAGGGAAAACAGTGCTATGAGCAGCCGTTGGGTTTGACCATTCCAAGCCTGGCAGCTTGATCTGATTCAAAAGCTTGGCATAAATGAGCCAAATATGAGGTTTGGTCAATAGCAAACACAAATGAAATAATAATAATTTATCCTTTTCACCACGTAATTTCTCTTTACCCTTATCCTAGGTGTTCAGCCTATTTTATTCGATCTCCTTTCACTTTATCTCTAAAGTGTGTCCTTTTCCTCAATCTATAGTGAAAAGATTGTCTATCTGTCTAGACTGTTGAGGCTATCTCTTGCCTTAATTATTAACACTTTCTCATTGAACTCTTTGCTGCTTGGCCTTTTCTTTTTTTGTCTAGTCAATCAAAATTGTTGCCCCCAAAATGATAATACCTACTTAAAAAAAAAATTTAATTTTCATCATCATCTTTGAATAGGAAGAGAACACTTTGAAGAAAAAGTTTCAGGAAAGTTAAAAAAAATTTTTTTTTGAAAGAATTCAATTGTATATATTATGCATGTGAAGAATCTTCTCCTCTACCTCCCAGAGACTTTGCACTCAAAATATTCCCCAGTATAAAATTATGCATCAGCTGAGTCAATGCATATTAACCAATAGGGGGTAAAAAAGGAAATTTAGTTAAATAGCCTAATTTTAAAACAAAAATTGCATTTAATTATGTGTGTGTGTGTGTGTGTGTGTGTATTAAAATATAAGGTTACTTCACAATATTCACCAGGCTTACCATCTTCCACCCCAGGAACTACTTTCTGTCTGCAGACAGTCTTTATAAAGATTCTTTAGTGCATATCGATGATGCATATGTTGATAATAAATACTAGCTTCTTCTGGTAAAGCAAAGTGTCTTTAAGTTCAGTGGGGAGAAGTTTATTATGTTAGCAACAAAGAGAGGCTGAAGAAGACCATGTAGTCTTTGGCAATACAATCTTTGTCACTTTCTAATATTTACAATCCCCTAAACTTTGCTAAAGAATTCTGAGAGAAGGTAAAAGGCAGTCAGAGTAAGATGAGCTCAGGGTCTTGCAAATCCATTACCTGGGAGTCTTTTTCTACTCCTGGAACTATCGGATGATAAACATATACAGTATTTCCTCACAAAGAATTTTATTTGTTCTGTGAAAAACATATTTTACTCAAAATTTTCATTAAAAGACAAAGTTTACCAAATGTAAATCTCATTACATTCAGTGTAAAGAGTTGAACTCTGTTACTATTGAGTAGTTCAATGTCACAAAACATTAAGGATTAAACATTTATAAATTTTTGTATGTAGTAGATTGAATAATGGCCAAAGACATCAACTCCCCATCTTTGGAACTTGTAAATGCTACTTATTTTGAAAAAGGATCTTTGCAAATGAAATTAAATGAAGAATCTTGAGATGAGGTGATTAATCTGGATTATTCAGGTAGGCCCTAAATGCTATCACAAATGTCCTTTCTTGTAAGATAGAGCAAAGGTTGATTACACATACAGAGAAGTCAATGTGAAAATAGAGGCAAAAATTGCAATGATATAGCCACAAGCAGAGGATTGCCAGCAGCCACTAAAGCCAGGAGAGAGCCATGGAATTCTCTCTCAGAATCTCCAGAAGGAACCAACCTTGTCAATAACTTGATTTTGAAATTCTGGTCTCCAGAACTATAAGGAAAGAAATTTCTTTTGTTTTAAGCCAATGAGTTTCTGGTAATCTGTTATGGCAGCCCTAGGAAACTAACACAGCTATTTATAGCACATATGAATTTTTAAAATGGTTATTCTTTTTATAAATTTATGAACTTTTGTCATTAGAAGACTGTGTCTGCAGTATGTACTACCATGTATTACAAAAGAAATAAAGCAGAATGGGAAAATTAAATACTAGTATCAGGAAATTAGAAAGTTTCAGGGAACAAACTATGAAGATTTGAGAAAAAAATACAAAAATGAATCAAGATTTTTTAAGCATAGTTCTTAATGAAAGTAGAAATTGTATGTCATGTCCTCCAGGCTTCCCTGAGGCTGCCCTTCAGATCTGTTTAACAGATCTATCATGAAAACAGGTTTAATTTAGGCTTGTTTCTTACAGATGAATGAAATGCTTTTATTCAAAAAGTCAAATTTTGTGCAAAAGTAAATTAGATTTGGACTTCATGTGTTAGTATCTTTAGAAGTTAATTCTTGTCCTGACTTAAAAGAGAGGCAGGGAAAGAGAGAGGAGAGAGGGAGAGGAAGAAATGAGGAAGGAAGAAATAAAAAGGGCGGGAGAGAAGGAAGGGAGGAAGAAAGGAATTAACTATGGTGTGTTAACATTCAAGGTGCCAAGAAAATCATTTTCTAATTAAATACCTCCTCCAGACCAGCTCTAAGACAAACTCAGAATTGGATAAAAATTTTTTGTGGTATTCTTCCTTACTTTTGTTCCCGCCTCACCTACTAAAATGAAAAAATGTGTTTGAAAAATATGTTCATGCCAATGCACTAAAGAATCAATATATTAAACATCTGTAACAAAATTTTAGTTAATCCCCCTCAATATCCTTTCTCCTCCCAGTAATGAAATCTCTAATTTTTAAATGGGTAAATAGAATAAAGTCTCTCTATTATAGCCAAGTGATGCCACATGAAGAAGATGAACGTGTTCTTAAAGGGGGGAAATAATGTATTTTGTTTTTTAGTTGCTAGTATGAGCATAGAGTCTATAATTTAATTCTCAGCAGCCATCTTGGACCAGGAATGGAAACTACACAAGGTGGACAACAAAATATACAAACTACAGACAATCTGTATAAAGAGTAATATGAATAGAACCATAAGCCTTGGTTTTTATGCCATTCGAGCCAATTCCTTAGCATAATGCCTAACACAAAAAAAATGCTCATTAAGAGATGTTCTATCCTTATTCATCTGAATAGCTATTATTATTTAATAGCTATTATCATTTAATTATTATTATTTAATAATTAATTTCCATGTAATAGACATTTTACACATATAGTTCTCACAAGGATCCAATATGTTAGGTATTATTAACATCCTCATGTTTTACATAAAGAAACAAAAATTCTGAAAGATGCCCAAAGAACTAGTAATTGACATCTGAGACAATCTTATCAGGACTACGTGATTCCCAACTGAGTGTTCTTTCATTATATTATTTTTTTTTATCATAAGATCATTGGTTTGCTGTCTCTGATTATCCTAAAGTTGTTCTAAGGTTTTATTTCTCTTTTCAATGTAGTAATGGTACTGTGCACAAAGGGAATAGTGCATTGAAGAACATAATATGTTGCTTTAAAAAAATGTAAAAATGATACATGAAACAAAATGAAATCTGTAGGGAAAAGAATATTTTGGATGATATTCCTGGTATTTCCTGCTATTAATCATGCAGGAAATGTCTTTTTCATTCTTTTCCTCAACACTTACACTCAAGATTTCAGCACTTCTATTTCAGACTGAAGGCAATAGTGAGGGTCCTCAGGAGGAAAACAAACAAACAAAAAAATACAAATTAAAAAAAACTCATTGCATTTAGAAAGTTTATAAAATTCATCAATACGAAAAGGTTTTAAGAAATTTTTCAAATGTCTAATAGTTTCTTCATTTTGGTTTTCATAATATGGAACAATTTAACTATCATTCTCAGAAAAGCTTTAACTTTTTGTAGTGAAGATAATTTATTTCCAGATACTTTAAACATTCTGACTACGAATAACATTGTGACAAAGAAAACAGAACATAATCTTCCAGACTAATCAGGAGGCAGAAAAATGTTAAAATTACAATCTAGTTTCATCTTTTATTCCAATGTAATTTTTCCTTTGCAAATTGCAGGCTGCATGTAAAATAGTTAAGAGTATTTAATAGCCGGCTGAACAAAGAAACTTGGCCAATGTCAACATTTAGAGTTGTATCTCACAGCTCTTTATTTGGTCAGAATCTACTCAATAACTTGGATATAGGAACATATCAAATTTGTGAGTGATATACAAGTGTAAAGGAAAAGTATTATATTAGATGTTGCATAAATTAGCTTTTGCTATTAAAAAAAAAAAAAATCAGCCCAAAACATTGTGGCTTAAAATAGCAGGCATTTATTAGTTCATAGTTCTATGGTTCAATGATTTAAGTTGGGTCAGTTGGGCAGTTCTGCTGACCTGGGCTAAGCTTAATATATCTTGGCTAAGGCTCATTTATATGTCTACGATCAACTGCAGTTTGGTTTGGATTGGCTAATTGTAGGACAGAGTGCTCAATCAAGATCTTTACATGGCCTTTCATCCCCCCAGCAGGCTAGCTTAAGTGTTTTCACTTTGTAGCCTCCTCGTTCCAAAAGAGAAGGCAACGAAAGAGAAGGCAAGCCCTTCTGTGATCACTTCTCAGGTCTCTGCTATGTCACATTTACTATTGTTCCATTGGCTAAAACAAACCACATTGCCAAGCTCTGCGTCAGTATAAGAGGGCCTAGCTTAGTGCAGGGATAAAGGGAAGTATAAATAAATTTATATCCATCAGTGCAACAATGTAACACAGATAACAAAACTTTTTTGAAAACTTTAAGAATTGTGAGTATAGGGCCATGCCACCCTGAACATGACCAATCCTGTCTGATCTTGGAAGCTAAGCAGAGTCAGGCCTGGTTAGTACTTGAATGGGAGACCGCTTAGGAAGACCAGGTGCCGTAGGCAAAAAAAAATAATAAAAGAAAGAACAAGAAAGAAAGGAAGGAAGGAAAGAAAGAAGGAAGGAAGGAAGGAAGGAAGGAAGGAAGGAAGGAAGGAAGGAAGGAAGGAAGGAAGAAAGAAAGAAAAAGAAGGAAAGAAAGAAAGAAAAAATTAAGAATGGCGGGCCAAGGAGAAATCTCATAGGGATAAATATAAAATATAGCATTTGCATTCAGTAAACTCCTATGTAGGTATAGAAAAAAAGAGACCTGATTTAACTTTACTCCCATTGAAAAAGTCCTAGGAATTTTAGCTGGTAACAAGCTCGTATAAACCCGCAATGTAAACTGTCTGGCATTTCTGGCATCGAGGCACCAAGCCAATGGAGCCAAAAGTTTGCCAGGATTTTGCAGTGGTCATACCCTACCTGTTCTGCATACAATAAATGAGAAAAGAAAATGGAACACAAAGTGTTCTAGAAGAGTATGACCTAAGTGATAGAAGCTGAAAATATACTGTATACAAATCCTGTAAAGAATATGAGGATGTTCAATCTGCAAAAGAAAGTTAAAATTTGAAGGTAGTGTGATAACAGTTTTTTTCAAACATTTTAGAAGCAATATTACACAGAAATTGGATTAGATGTACTCCTCATGGCTTTGGAAGGAAGAAAGAATTTATAAGTATAAGCTATAAAAAAGCAAATTTTAGCATAGTGGTAGCAAAAAAGAGCAAAAACTCACAATTATTAAAGGTGTCCATAAATGGAATGGTCTACTTGCCAGGTAGTGAGCTTCCTTTCACTAGAAGCAGAGACAGAATGGCTATGACTGGAAAGCAACCAGGCAAGGCCCTCTGCAGCTGTGGCTTACCAATATGGCTGTGCTTCAGCATCACTTCTGGAGCTTTGTGAGGTACACATGCCATGGTACACCTCTGGCATGAAAGCTGGTCATCTGTGCTTTAAACTTCCTTACTGAGATTCTGATAAATGGCCAGATTTGGGAACCATTGCTCTTAGATAGAGTTAGCAAACTATGACTTGCCACCTGTTTTATATGGCCTTGGAGCTAAGAATGGCTTTTACCTTAATATTTTGTGACATGTGAAAATTATATAAAATTCAAATGTCAGTGTTCATAAATAAAGTTTTACTGGAACACAGTAAAATAAAAAATAAAGTTTTACTGGAACATAGCCAAAGTCATTCTTTATGTTTTGTCTACAATGCTATAACAGTAGAGTTGAATAACTGACACAGATATCGTATGGCCCACAAACTCTAACATATTTATGATCTGGCTCTTTACAGAAAAAACCTGCCAACCTCTTCTCTAAGATCTTGCTATCAAAAGTGTGATATCATCAAGAAACTTGTTAGAAATGCAGACTCTCAGGTATCACTTCGGACCCACTGAATGAGAAACTGCATTTTAAATGATGCACAGGTGATAAGTGTTCACATCAAAGCTTGAGAAACACTGCCTTAGAGGTGTTGATGGAGTCTAAATTTCTAAAATCTGTATACATTTAACACTCCACGTTGTATTGTTTATGTCAATTATTCAATGGAAACAATGGGATATTATTTAGCCTGACTCTCCAATAAGTGTCATATTTGAAACACTTTTAAATGACCCAGAAATCCACTGGTAAAAGAAAGTGTGTAAGGTCCTTTCAGTCACATGGAGAAAATTGGTATCACAAAACCTAGGGCAGTCTTGCTAGCACCTTGAGGCTAGTTTCTAATAAAAAGAACCAAGAGTCCTCAGAGAAATGACTGATTCTAAGACTAGGGGAGGCAATAGACAAGATGAGCCTGGAACGTTTTATAATGCCAGAAAATTAGGAAATGAGCACACCTAAAAAGATGGGGATTTGTCAAAGAGATACAGGAGATAATAGCTTCTAATGGCCAAAGCTGGAACAATTTGAGCGAGGGGAAAAAAAAAAAAAGTAATATTAGATTATAACCCAAAGTATAAAATAAATATATGTGAGTCCATACTGAGATAAATAAATGACCGAACTACCACCTAAGTGAAGGAAGAGACAAGTCTCCCATACAGAAGAATTTCAAATAAAATGTATGTACTCTGCTACCAAGGAAGTGGAGCACAACGCCCATCCACTAGGTGTGGACTACACGTACTCAGCTCTTTACAAAGAGACTGGTTTGGGAGGTGAACTCCTTCCAAAGGTTACAGTGTGGTTACTTTCTGGTGGAGAAATCCGAGGAGCACTGCCTGAGCCAGATGATTAAGGTTCACATCCATAGTGGTAAGACCTGTGGATGGCATGTGCGCTTGATGTAATGTGATAAAAATGGCATTGTACCTCCTTAAATTTATAAGCCCAGTTTAATCATGAAAAAAATTTCAGAAAAATCCCAAATGAGAGAGATTCTATAAAATATTTAACTAGTACTTCTCAAAACTGCCAAGATCATCAAAAATAAGAAAAGTCTGAAAAAACTATCACCGTCCATCTACAGGAGCCTAAGAAGACATGACAATTTAGCATAGTATGCTGGATGGGACCCTAGAACAGAAAAAGGACATTAGATAAACAAAATAAAATAAAACCTAAGGAAATCCAAATAAAGTGCAGACCTTAGTTAATAATAAGGTTTATTGTAACAAGTGTATCACACTAATACTAAAATAAGAGAAACTGGTACAGGGCTCATAAGAACTCTGCTATCCTCACAATTTTTCTGTAAATCTAAAACTATTCTAAATTTTAAAATAATTGGAACATTTTCAGCTTTGACCTCTATATATTCATTTTCATGTACTTAGAAAGTTTCCTAACACATTTTGTCCAGAATCCCTTTTTGAATTAGGTTGGCTGTAAATCATAAACTATAAATTAAATTAATTAAGTCATGACCACAATCCACAATCATATTCTGGTACATCGTCTGGTTAGTTCTTCATGGCACAACCTCTTTTCATTTGACTGAATGACTGAACACTTTCTATTTATTGCTCTACCTACATGGCTGTTCCAACCAGAGTGAGTCCTTCCTGGGTTTGTTTCCGAAGCAAGAACAGAAACTCATGTGGTCTGAATGTAAGTTGAAGTCATGAAGTGATTCTGACACATGGAGAGGCAGAATTTTGACCTTCAAGCTTTCTGGAAATGTGAATGCCTGCTGAGAGCTGTGGTCAGACTCAGCAGGACGGAGGAATGTTAATGAAGTCTGCCTTTTTGTAAGCAGAAAGAAACCACAGTTACTAATGATGAAATATTATAGGGAAATTTTTGTAACGTAAGCAGTTCTGCCTCTTACAAATATCCCTCTTAAAATCCTCAATAACAGCCACTCCTGCCAGCAGAGGCATTGTGAAAAAAGAAATAAAAATTAAAAACAACAACAACATAAAAACTTTTGGCGCATCTGTGGTCTCAGGAGAAAGCAAAGTTGCTATGAAATGTAGAAAGAGAAATTGCCCTTGTGGCATATCCTGAACTTGCAACATCCCGAATGGTTGGTGGCACCTCCCTGGACAAACAGATCATATGTACTCAGCCAGAATTTTTAAGTGAATCTGTTACATTTTTAAAATTCCACCAATTCATCTCATTATGAAATGTAAATATAACTGGCGTCCTTGTGAATCCCTGTCTTTCACTATTCATGTGGTTTAACTCCATCAGGGGACTGATGACTGCCCCGTTAATACCTAACTGAGGATGACTGGAGCACCTTTGACCGGAGTAGCTCTTTGGCATGGTGCAGGTTTATGGAAGCAGCAGAGAGACCATGTAACAGAGTGGTTTAAAATGTAATTCTAATTAAATTTTAGAATCAGTCTGTCAATTTCTAAAAAAAAATAGAAAATCTTGGACTTTCGATTACACTTATATTAAATTTATAGATGAGTTTAAGAATTAACATCTTAATAATATTGAGTCTACCGAACCATGAGATCACACACACACACACACACACACACACACTTTTATTTAGGTACTCAATTTCTATCAACAATGTTGTATAGTTTTCAATATACAGGTTTATCACTTGCTTTATTATCTTTAAATATTTCATGTGTTGATGCTATTATAAATAAAATATTTAAATTTTATTTTCTTATTGTTTATTGCTAGTATACAAAAATATAATTTCTTTTGTGTTTGACGTATTGACCTTGTATGTTGATACCTTGCTGAATTTCTCTTATTAATCTTTGCAGCTTTTCTGTAGACTCTTTAGGGGGTTCTGTGTTACATGATCATGTTGCCTGGAAACAAAGACAGCTTAACTTTTTCCTTTACAACTTGTATGTCTTTTATTTTTCTTACTTTATTGTACTGGCTAGGGATACAAATATATTGAATGGAAGTGATGTTAGAGTAGATATTTTTGCCTTTTTCTAATTCAAAGGGAAGGGTCCCAATTCTAAAGGAAAAGATTTGAGCTTTCATCATTAAAAATATATTGTTAGTTGACATTTTTAAGTGCCCTTTTTCAGAACAAAAAGTTTCATTCTACTCCTAAGCTTATCTAGAAATTTTCATCATGGATAATAATTGATTTTTTTTTAATCCATCGAGACGATCATATGGTTTTTTATCTTTGTTCAGTTAATGGATTAATTAAACAGAGAGATTTTCAAATGTTAAATCAACCTTGTAGAGACAAAATATTCCATGTTGTGACTTATTATTTTTATATGATGTTGAATTTAATTTGTTATTATCAAAGACTTTTTACTGTGTTCCTGAGAAATATTAGTTTACAGTTTGCTGTCTTATAACGTATAGCTCAGAAAAATGCAACCAGAGAAATGCTAGCCTCAAATAAAGTGTTAGGGAGTATTATCCTTCTTATATTGCCAAAAAAAATGTTTGTATACAATTGGTATTCTTTCTTTCCCTTAATATTTGATAGAAGTCAGCAGTAAGATCATTTGCTCCTGGGTGCTCTTTATGAAAATATTAAAATGTAAATTGGTAAACACTATTCAGATTTTCTATTTCTCCTTGAGTTCATTTTTATAATTTGTATTTTAAAGGCATTTAATTTCATGTAAGCTGTCAAATATATTGGCATAAAGTTATTCATAAGATTTTATTATCTTTATCATATGTGCAGAATCAATAGGTATATTCCCTGTTTCACACTGGATATTGGTAATATCCCTCTCACTCTCTCTCTGTCCATCATTCTCTCTTTCCTCCCTCCTTCCAATTCTAGTTTTAAAAGATGGTTGGATGACAATGGCACCGGTACTGATTTGTAAAACATGTTAGTGTTGCTGGGAATTAGCATATATTACATTATAGTTTCCTGGACTTTTTGTGGTTTAAAGGGAGAGAACATGGATTAGTGTTATTTGGGCTTTAAATGGAATCCTAGTGCTCATGACTAATGTACACAGGGAAATGAGCATTACAAAGCTTTAAAAATATGAATAATTAATAGCTGGCCATAACAAAAGATATAGTTCTTATAGTCATAAGGAAATAGTTATTTTATTTAAAAAAAAAAGACACTTAGAAACTATTCATAAATTAGCTAATTTTGGAGTGCTCTTAAACACTAATTTTATTAAATAAGTACCAAGGCTGTACTAACAAAAATCTTGGTATACATTTCTGAGATTGCTACACCCTCTGTTTTATTTAACAATGACTGCTGAGCACTCATAAATAGTAAGCATGCGGCTTTTTGAAAGGCAGCTGAATATTCCTATTGTTCAGCATCGCAAAATTGCACTGTTGGTGGTACTATAGTATACCAGGAAATTCCCTATCAAAATTCATATCCTTGTACATCAAATGCAATAAAGTTCAAAGATTACATAAGATTTGCTTAAGTGGTCGGAGTGTTGTCTCAAACAGTTCTTGGGACAAGAGGAATAAAAACCATTTTTTAAAAGGCATGTAAATTGAATCTATTTGGTTACGAAATTTAAACAGTTAGATGGATGGCCTTTTACATATTCAATCATATTGATGTTTTAAAATTCAATTGAAATTTAGTTTCAATAATTCTTTCATGGTTCAAAACCAAAATGTATTGGAATTGAAAACAAATAGCTGATTCTGTTGATAGACTCATCTTGTTAAATCATCTTTTAAGAGACAAAATTGTGGTTAAATATGTTAAGAATATATTTTATTCCCTATTTCAGTTTTTTTTTGCCCTGTGTAACATATTGCTTCTCCTGCTGTTGTTTGCAACCATTTTATAGTTTGAATACATACATTAAATCTATTCCTATTATTATGAGCATCCCACTGCACAGCTCCCATTACAATAGTGTCTGTTAAGCAGCATTTTTAATGCCTAAGTTACCATGCTTTTGTAATGTGTGTTATTAATTGCCACCTCTTTCTAGCACTTCAAGTCTCTATCTATAATTATGAAAGAAGGCAACTGTATGTGTGCATATTTACACAGAAGCTTGAACAAGGAAACCGGCTGTTAGATGGCAATAACAGAATTTGTGTCTGGGGATTCCACTAAAAAATAGTAATTTTAGTTCAATTTTTTTTTTTTTTTAAATTTCCAGGGAACCATTTGAATACAGACCTCTGGGCAACCACAAGCATACTCATTGGAAAGAGATATGATTGCAACACTGACAAATGCAACAAAATCCTCTCAGAGCATTTTTTTTCTATATAATATTGTTCAATGTACAGCAATTTGCTGCTTAATAGACACAGAGCTTATTTGTTTGTTTGTTTAGGCTTTGGCAGTGTATCATTTTTATAACTGAAGACAATTATTTCTCCAATCCAATTATATAGCATAAGTTTGAATAGATGTAATAGGGACAGACATTCTTGTCTCTATCCAAGCTACTCGTGTAAGTTTACTTACATGTCGTGAAAAAATTATTCTTTTTCAAATATATTTTAGTCGACTAAGTTAAAGGGGTCAAGGTCCTAAAGGCTGAAAGGAGGTGACTAAGGATATGGCTGGTCAAAAAAGACAGATATTTGAGTCATGGTGAACCAAACATAAAATATGAAGCACAGTATGGAAGATCAACACATAGGGTTCTAGATCACAATAGCCAAACTTGGCTGCAAACCATCCTAACAGAGAAATCAAATTTGCCCAGCACTGTTTAAATCCATACGCATATCAGCAGAATAGACATGAAATAACTAAGAGTTTGCAAAATTATTAGAGAAACTACATTATGACTGAAGAACCTTTGAATAATGGAAGGTAATATTCAGTCGAACATCAAGTCATGATGTACAAAAGGGGCAGTAGTGTTAAATATGGGATGAACAAGTTTAAAAAAGTTACACGATCCATATGCGATAAAGCAGTGGAAAAAGGGAAAACTGGTAAGGGTTTTTGAGAGGTAGAAAATAAAAGCACAAAGGAAGTTTAATATTGCTGAAGCATGTGATACCTGTTTGCTGGTTTATTGACTAGAGACAGACAATGAATGCATTTTATGTAGCACTTTACAATTCACAAGATCCCTATCTCATGCTGATTCACCTAACCAGTCCTTGATGTGGGGTCAGCAGATATCTCCAATTTCCAGAAGAAGAAACTAAAGCTCAGCCTAGTCGAAAGCGTAATGATGAGTACACAGCAGAGGCAGCACTGGAACCTCAGTCTCCTAAATCCTAATCTAGTGCTTTTTGCCATTAGTACAAGAAGTTATTATTTTTTTTTTTAAGTAAGGATTTTTGGAATTATATTTTATACCTCTTTTAGAAGATAAGTATTCAAATGTAACAGTGGCAATTCTGGCTCTTGAAAATATTTTCATCAACCTCCATTTCACCATGCTGGGACTTTGCTGATGAAAGGTAAAAGACATCAGAAGGTACCCAGAGTAGGAGGGACCAGAGGGAGGAGCAGCACCATCCCTTGCCTTCAGAGCTTCAGGCTAAAATCTGGCCAATTAGCCTTGAATTTTCCAAACTGTCATCTGTAAAAAATAATGACCTTTTCATCTGACTACAAAGGCCCCCTCGGGGGGTGCTCTATTGCAGTTTATGTACTGCACTGAAAAGATTACTAAACTCTCTAGTTATTTTGTAATAATGTTTCCTATATTCAAAGGCTAGAAGTTTACAATAGAATGCATTTCCTGTTTTCACTCTGCTGAGACACCAACTTCATATATTTGACAGTTATCAGCCATGAGCATCAGGTCATAAGTAACCCTTTGGTGTGTGAACATGGGGGATTTTTAAATACTGGGCTCTTTGGGATGGATTTGTGTTACAATCATGTCATCATCTCACGCTTCCACAATTTCAAAGGATCAGATGGCTATAATTGCAGAGAAGTAAGTGAGTAATCTTTAGTCTATTTTAGAAACAGGAGGCCAGATGATCCCCTTTCCATAAAGAACTAAGTTTTCATGCAGTGCCGACGCTGAGTCTGATAAGAATTTAGTAGTTTCTGTGGGTGAAATCTGAACCGAAGCAAGTAATGTTATTTTCATTTTTGAAAATTATCTGTTTCTAGTATGGCATCACCTAGTATGACCACACTTCAATAAAAGGATTTCAAATGAAGACTTTCTTCTTTCCTTCAGTTCCCCTCTTAATTCTACCTTAAAGTATATCTTGAATCTGAATGAGCTACAGACAAACCTCACATACAACAGACAGGAGAATTCAAACCAATGCATTTATTATGCTCTGGAATCACAGCTGACTCCCAGCGTTGCCAAATCAAGCAGGGTTTGCACAAACTGCACATGGTTTTCATAAGCATTGATTGCAGCCAAAATGCTGTTTTGTGAGTTGAATTTTTATTCAATTACCAAGTGACCAATGTTAACTTTGCATCAGTATGAGGGTTTATTAAGCTTATTTTTATAACTTTTTACATACTAGCTTGTTTATGCAAAAATGTAACATAAACATGAAAATTTCCTTCCAAATTACTGCCAATGAAGACAATGTTGTTTTGTTTTGTTCTGATAAATCCTACGCAGTTATACTATAATCACTTACCAAATAAATAAATAATAAATAATAAATAAATAATACAAATAAATGAATTCCTCCAGAGATTTAGGGCTATGAAAATGCAATTTTTATCTATAACGAGATTATGTTCCTGCATCTTTATCTATACAACCACTAAATAATTACTAACAGAGGAGACTTGTAAAAAAAAAAATAATGAGTTTTCCATGTACCATATTGTCGAACAGATAAAAACAGAGTCCAAGGCCCAGAGGAACTTGGGAGCACAAAGTTCTGCACGTAGTTGCATGGAAACAATGCAGGACTTGAGCACAGTCACAGAACTCACCTCTGATGAGGGATGTTCCCTAAGGAGTTTGTTGCTACAGAGTCTGTCTAAAGAGTTTCCACAAACCATTTGAGTCTTGGTCATCTGGCATTCAACAGTAACAGCTTTTAACGAAAATCAGTCTTATTGATACCTATTCATGTGTTTTAGATAAGAAAGGGAAAACATAAGAAAAAAAAAAAACCCAAAATAAATTAATGTTTTGAATGAGACTCTCTCCCTTTAACATATGAATCCGTTCAGAGTAGAAATGTTATCCCTGTCAGTGACCCTCTTATTATCAGTCTCTGCTAAGACCGTAAGAAAGAGGCAAGAAAAGGAATCTGAAACATACTTGTCTTTTGGGTCCTTGTTCTAGAAGAAAGTGCTCCCAATTGGAAGAATGCTTACAGCTGTCTGTGGTGTCAGTCTTTGTGAAATATGGGAGGCTCATAAAGCAAAGTCTTCGGTATGCAATCACCAAAGCCAACTTAAAAAAAAAAAAAAAAAAAAAAAAAAGAAGGAAAATAATTGAGTTTACTTAAAACTGAAACCTCAACTTCTACATATTGTTGAATATTTGACAAGGTGATCAGTCTTAACATCACATAGGCAAAGGCAGAAGGAAATAAATATTGTTAGTCACTAATCAATAAGTTTATATCCCATGGACACCTGCCCAATTCTCATGGAATTTTCTTTTTTTGTTTTTTATTAATATAACAGCAATGTTGCTATCAATGCTCTGTAACTATTAATATTTGTATTTGCATGCGGAAATTATCAGCAACATGATAGTCAAGCCACACCTACTACTATTTTTTCAGAGTCTCAAAAAGTACACTATAAAATGCCGTAATCTTTCATATCCTCTAAATTTGTTTTAAAATCATTCTGTAGAGCACTGGTAGTCCTAAATATACTAATGATGTCAAAATTGATTACAAAATTTAAAAACGCACACACACACACACACACACACACACACACACGAAGAGAGAGAGAGAGAGAGAGAGAATGAATTATAGCTTAAAAAATGAAATTTAAGGATCTTAGATGCCACTATATATATAATTACATAATCTATCACTTTTATCAATGTCAAATTGGTTAAAGCTATAGCATGTCGCCCCTCATTAAGGAAAAGGGTGCCACTCTTAAAGGCAGAATGGCCCATGATTTGTTTACACTACTCCGTGTAACTGTTCAGCACACGTTCTCTCTGGCTTCAGCTTTCGGAGCAATGTCTGATTTCACTGATTTTGGGTGAGCGATATAAAAGTTTTCACTTTTCCTGTAACCCCCCAAATCACATTTAATTGTCCCTTATTCGGATATTAGTAGAAATAAAGCAATCTCTTTTTCTGGACTTCAAACTCGAGAGGCATTTCCTAAAGCTCCACTACAAAATGAAAGTTTCCCTCTCTGTATCTGTCAATTAGGCTCTCAGCCAGTATCCTCAGTAATTCACTGGGGATTTTGCTCTAGAGAGTTCTAAGTGATTTTAAATTTAATCCTAGGACAATTATCACCATATAATACTCCTTTAATTTCTGTGATTTGGTAGCACCACTGAAAATGTGTCTTATTTATTAGCCCTTTTATTTTTAACATAGGCCAGGACTAGTTCTGTAACACTTGTGAAGCTGATGAAATTTGTCTAAAAGTCTCTCTCTTCACATCCATTCTAGCACATATTTTTGCAGTCTTGGACAGGCCCTGTCAGCAGATCCTTTTGTCTCCTCTATTTGCAGCATTGAAACTCAGAAAATATCCACCCCCAAAAAACCTATCACCAATTTCTCTCAAAATGTCCCATCGCTTTGGACACTACCTTTGAGTAGTTATCCTTAGAAAAATTCATTTATTAATTTTTAATTAATGCAGCTATCTTAATATCTATCTGTTGGGTACTTGTAATGTACCAGGAGAAAAGAAATGAGGCACAGTTTCTGTCCTTGAGATAGTTCAGAAGAAGGAACATGAAAGGAGGTAACTACATTAATTTCTTTCTTGCCCTATTTCTATCTTCAAGTTGAATTCAATGTTAAATTTTCAATGCTAAAATTTTAATTCAATTAAAATTTTAAATAGTCTAGGCTTAACTAACCATTAGATAGTACTTAAATAAACATCTCTGTACCCACCACCCAGCCTGAGAAGTAGAACAGATTTAATTGATGACCATAATATATACTTCCTAGAAGATATTCTCAGCTTCTATTCCTTAGGATAAAAAATTATCCTGTAGTTGGTGTTTATTATGCCTATTAACTTTTTAATACTTTTTCTATATTTTATGCATACGTGCACAATAAAAAGCAATATTTTACATGGTTTTCAACTTTATATACAATGGGTCTGCGCTGTACCTACTATCTTACAACTTACTTTTTCTTTCAACAGTAGGTTTGTAAAATCAACTGATACTTATAGACGTAGTTTCTCCTTTGTATGAATACAACACCATTTACTTATACACTGCTGTAAAAAGGCTAACTCAGCAAGTCTAGATGTCCACATTCTGCACATATCAAAGAAAGACTTGCTTCTTGTCCAGACCCTTGGAGGTAGCTTCTAAGCTCTTGAAGTATCCTGCCTAATAAAAGTGTCCTTGTTTACCAAGGGAGTTTCGGGAGTGCCAAGCACTCTACACTAACAGTGTGATTTATGATGGAGGACCTGGGCCATGTAGTATCAGCTTGACTTCTGGAGGGGTTAGACAATGAGATTAGCCTAAGATCAGCCACACAGGCAGTCAGCCAAGCCTAAATGAGCAGCTCCAATGAAAACCATGGACACCAAGGCTCAGATGAGCTTCACTAGCTGGTAATACTTTGTGTGTGTTGTCGCACATTATTGCTTATAGAAATAAGTGCTGTCTGTCTAACTCCACAGGACAACTAGAAGCTCACAATTACTGTCTCCTGGAGTCTGCCTTATATGCCTCTTTCAGTTGCTAATTTTAATCTGTATCCATTCACTGTGATAAACCATAACCATAAGTACAACAGCTTTGCTGAGTTCTTTGAGTCCTTCTATGAAATCGTTGAACCTGAAACTTCCAAAGACATATACTCTTCTATTGATTGATACTGGTTTCCAAAATTTTACTATCGAATACAATACATATAAAGAACACACAACACATTTTACTAATGTGTCAGTGAGACACTGGAATTATATTCTGAAATTGTGACCTGCTTTCTAAGGTAATTGTGTCATTACACGGTTCCACTAACTTTGTCTAAGAGTTCCTGTCACTCCTATTTTCACTAACATTTGGTATTGTTAGACTTCATGGTTTTTAGAAATCTAGTGTTGTGAGATCATATTTCATTATTCTAAAACTTGCATTTCCTTGATGATTATGAGGTGAAGGTATGCATGATCTGAGGTTTTCTTTCCTGCAAATTACCTATTCATATATTTTGCACTTTTCTATTGTGTTATTTCTTTTATTGTTCATAGGAATCCTTTATACATTTGAAACTAATTATTTAATGGTTATAAGTATGGCAAATACATACTCCTGTGGCTTATCTTTTTACTCGGTTTACCAAAGTTTGTAGTACTTACATTATCCGAGGTTATGTTCATGGCCCAGGGTCTTAGGCATCACTAAAGAGTCAGGAAGTCTTCATTGGTCAACAGTTATAGGTCCACACTAGTTACCATTGATATAATACTTTCCTTGTCCCAAACCACAGAGGCTCTTCAGGTCTGGTGTCTTTGCTACTTCTGTGCCATGCTTAAGGAACGGAAATTATTGCCAGTCCCGAGAGCCTCTGGTTCAGCTTCCACAGGCCCCACATACAGCCATGTCTTCTGAGATCTTGCTCCCTCTAAAGCTGCTGCCACAGTTCCACATGAACAAGCAGGGTGGGATTTCACCAATTCCTCCACTTCTGATTAGCCTTCTAAAAACAATCAGAGGTTTCGTCTATTAAACACACAAATTAAAATCTTAATATATTATTTGCCTGTGTGCTCAAATCACCTTTAAACACATTATTCTATTTATTTACTATTTACCCAGGTTTCTATTTACTTGCCAGGGGCTGGGTATTCATTTCTTGGCACACAACTTTCCTAACACTCCCCTTCCCGATATGTACACATACCGTAGTCATTTGATCTATTTAGCTCCAGCCTCACCTACCCACACATCTAATCTTTGCCTTCTTAAAACTTTTCCTAACACAAAGAATTTAACACTAGCTCTTCTGATTTGCTTTCTCACTCCCATTACTTCATTCGATGAGTAAAGAACTCTTTTTAGGAATTGTCAGTAAGAAATATTTTTCCCCTTCACAAATGTTTTTCCCAGTTAGGAGGCCATTTACCACACAATCAGTAGTTACTAACTTGGAAGGCCATACAGAATTGTGCAGGATGCTGGCCTATTTTTGTGAGTTAAAGAAGGATCACAGAGAGAGGGAAGCCCAAAGCAAATGTAGAAGAATGGGTAGACAATTTGCCAGGCTCAGGAAACTGGGCAAGGGGAAATTTCTAGCAGAAGGACTCATTGGTACAAAGGAACAGAGTTTTGGTAGACTATAACCCATATTTTAAAATATTGAAAGAGTAATATGTGCATTTTAGAATAAACATAAAAGAAAGGTACGAACTTGGGCTAAAGAATTAGGATTAGACAACAAAGGGTCTTTTAGTTCATATTAAATACTATATATCATCTTACAGGTGATGGCATCTATTGAAAATACTTGAGTGGAGAAGAGAGGAAGTGATAAAATATTTGTCTCCTTTTTAATTTTTGTGATTAATAACTGATTTCAGCTTAATACATTAGCTCTCTAAAATTTTACATTTTAAAGAAAATATTATATAGTTAGGTAATTGCAAAATTGAAATGAAGAAATACTACTACACAACTATTAGAATGGCTAAAATCTAAAAAACTGACAATACCAACTGCTGATGAGGATGCAAAGAACAGGAACTTGTATTCATTGCTGGTGGAAGTACACAATGATACAGCCACTCCAGGAGATAGCTGGCAATGTCTTACAAAATTAAACATAGTGTTATTATATGGTACAGCCATTGTACACCTACGTATTTTCCTGAATGAGACAAAAACTAATAGATACACAAAAAGTGCATATGAAGGTTTATAGCAGCCTTATTTATAATTTTCAAAAATTGTAAGCAACTGAGATGGCTCTCAATAAGTGAATGGATAAACAAAGTGTGGTTCATCCATAAAATGAAATATTAATAAAAAATGAGCTATCAAGCCATAAAAAAGACATGGAAGAACTTTTAAATGCATATTACTAAACGAAAGAAGTCAATTTGAAAAGCCTAATTACTGGCTGATTCCAATTCTATGACATTCTGAAAAAAAACCAAAACTATAGAGACAGTAAAAAAAAAAAATCAGTGCTTTCCAACAGTTCAGGGTTTAAGGGGTTGGAGTGAGGAAAAAAGAGATAAATTGATGAAACAAAAGAGATTTTTAGAGTAGTGAAATTATTCTGTATGATATTGTAATCATAGATACATCACAGCATGCGATTGTCAAAACCAATGAAATGGTACAACACAAAAAGCAAACCCTAATATAAACTATGGACTTTAGTTAATGATAATACATGAATATTAGTTAATCGGTTGTAAAAAATGCAGCATTCTAATGCAATATGTTAATAATAGGGGAAATTGTCGGGGGATGGACCAGGAGAGGGGGTGAGAAGAGGTATATGGGAACTTGTACTTTTTGTTCAATTCATCTTCAAACTCACCAGTGTTCTAAAAAAATTAAGCCTGTTAATTTAATTAAAAAGCAAATGTGTGTGTGTGTGTGTGTGTGTGTGTGTGTACATACACAGTTGATCCTTGAACAACATGGATTTGAACTGTGTGGGTTCATTTATATCCAGATTTTTTTCAATAAATACTATAAAATATTAATGTGTTTTCTCTTCCTTATGATTTTATAACATTTTATTTTCTCCAGCTTACTTTATTGGAAGAGTAGAATATACAATGTATATAACTCACAAAATATGTGTTAATTGATTATGTCATCGGTAAAGCTTCCAGTCAAAAGTACATTATTACTAGTTAAGATTTTAGGAAGTCAAAAATTATACGTGGATTTTAGACTGTGTAAAGGGGTTGTGCTGCTAACTCCCAGGTTGTTTAAGGATCAACTGTATATATATGTCGAGAGAAGAAAATAACTTCATCCAAATTGATTGACATTTCCAACCATCTACATGCACAGTCCACTATTCTACACACACACACACACACACACACACACACACACACGCACGCACACAGTGTTCTAGACATCTTAAGAAGTTCTGAGATAAAAGCTTCGTGAAGACAGGAGTCTCTGACACTGAGATCTGTGTCATTGATATATCCCGATGCCTGCCACAGATATAGCCCAAATGTGTGCCACAGATAAGCCATTTATAATTAACTAGTAATACGATTTTTATATTAAAAAATAAATTAGTATAAATATACAATAGAGAAAGGGATTTGGATAGGGATTTTAAAAGAATCCCCAATGAGTCTAGACATGACTTTTTTAGTAAAGAAAAATTATTAGCACCAATGAAAGAAAACGGGAGGGACAAGACAGAGCCAAGTAAGGAGGTCCCATTGGTGAGGGGGTTGCCTATGGCACATGGAAATGGTAAGCAGGATTGGGAACCTTAAAAAAGAACCTGAGAAGGCACTTCATCTATTTAGTCAGGTGGGTGAGGGCCAGAACATACATGGATTTGGACTTTGTCACCACGGAGAATTTAATTTCTAAACAAACTTGCTCTGTGAATGATCAAGATTGGCATATGCCTTAAATAGGAACTTTCTATTGAGATATTTCTGTGGCAAGTTTCTGTCTCATATTTCACAAAAGAGGGTGGAATGAACTGGGAAAAAGTAAATTAGGAAAATTCCAGGAAATTTTTATGACTATACTGACACTGGCTTGCCTGAATATAAGAAAATGTCTTTCTTATGATGTTCAAAACACAGTTTAGAAGAACTGTATTATTAAAAAAAAAAAAAAAAAGAATGTTCTATAAACTATAAAAGAACTAGCAGAAATTACATGAGAATTTTTAAATAAATAAAGACCAGGACCATAAAGGAAAAGTATGACCAAATGGCCATATAAAATTTAAAATGTTACTTTCACTAAAGATGGCATAAAAATGTTAAGATGGAGTCACAAAAAGAGTTTCCATTTTAAATAATGGACAAATATTCACTAGACAAATGATAAACAAATAATGTGAAGAGAACAAATAGATAATTCACAACAGAAAAAAAATCAAAAGCTTGAATACGTCATAACAATTTTTAATCATTCTAAGTAGTGAAATAATGCTAATACGGATCATTTTATAAAATCTATTAGATGGAAAAAGAGTAAAAACACTATCCAATTTTAATAAAATTCAATATAAATAAATTGATGTTGTTTAATTATCCAGTGTTCTTAGGAGTATAGGTAAACAGGCTTTCACAAATGTTCTTAAGGAAGATTAAATCGTTTCAACTTTTTAGAGGCTGCTTAGGCACATTTACCAATAACAATAATGATAACAAGCACTTATCATGTGCTATGTATTGTTATAAGTACTCTATGTTTATTAACATCTAATCATTAAAATGACTGTGTAAGGTAGGCACTGTTATTATCTCTCATTTTAAAAATGAGAAAATCAAGTCACAGAGATGTCAAATAACTTACCTAGTGAAAAGTTTGCATACCTATAAAGCAGGAATTTAAACTCAGGTATTCTGGCACCAGGGTCCATGGCCTTAACTTCTCTGTAATACCACCTCATGCTGTTTCCTATATTATTTGAAAATATACCTAGATTGACAGTGAGGCTAACAGATTAGAAGATGACTATCACTGAAAAGACAGTTTGTTACTCAGAGTTCTCAAGAGGAGGGTGGATGTCATGCCATGCAAAGATTCACAGGGAATCACCAGGGTCAGTCTGAAGGCAGAAGTGAGGGGAAAGCATGAGCGAGAGCCTTGCTTGGTTTTGGCAGGAAGAAACCGGCAATGCAGGTTAGTCAAGCTGAGCGAATTTAGGATTTGACAGTTTGAATAATTTCAGCAGGCTCTGAGCTATGGGATAATTAAAACAAAGAATATTGTGAAAGGTAAGAGCCAGCTGGAGTTCAGAATATGATCTCTGGATCAGCTGATTTTTATATCAAAGGTGTGCTTGCCAGGCAAGTTATTTTCTGTCTCTTGGAATTAGATAACCCAGTCTCTCTAGGATCAGCAAGGCCCCAGATTCCAGAGCATCAAGAACACATGAAATAAGAAAACATATTAACACATATATGTATGCTCTTTGACTCAGCAATTTACCGTCTAGGAATTTATACTATAGAAATAATACACATAAGCACAGAACAGAGGTGTAAACACAAATACTCGATGTAGCATTGCTTGTAACTGCTTGAAATTGCTATAATTTTGGTGTTCATGGAGGCTAAGAAGCAAGGCTGTGTCTTAAAAAAGGCAACCAGGGTTCCAGCAAAGCACTATTAACAGATGGGGATGTTTCTGAAGACTTCTGACCACTGGCCAGAACAGGAGGACAGTGATTCTCAAAATTTAGTAGACAACAAAATCATCTGCAGGGCTTGTTAAAACAAGATCCAGATCACTGCTCAACACCTTCTAGAATTTCTGATTCAGGGGGTATGGGATTGGACCTCCTAAAGGTGCATTTTTAACAAATTCCAGGTGATGCTGATGCTGCTGGCCTAGATGTCATACTTTGAGATCCACTGCCCAAGAGGAAGAACTATTGAATGAAAATACCAATTTGGAGAAGACATTCTAATAGCTTAGCTTAACTGACCTTGACAACGGAGCAACCAACCACAACTGTGAAACTGGGCGAGCAAAGCTTGCAATCTTGGGCACCCCAGATTGGACAGAGCTACTGTTCTGATTAGAGCTGACTTAACTGGATGACAAATATCCAAAATTATTCACTTTTCAAGTAAGGTTAAATAGTAATTTTTTAACACAGCTGCTTTGAGTAATTTGCTGCAAGATGAATATTTAAAAGGTCAATTCTTAGGTCTGAAATGCCCAGATGGCCAAGTCACATATGGGTTACTAAGGACCTTAAAATAGGCATTAAAAAACTTAAAGCTTAAAAGTTCCTATGCCAGGGATATTGTTCTACAAAGCATGTTTCAACTTCCCTCCATGGTCTCTTCAATATCCATTCGGATACATTCTCGTGGTACTTAACTCTCTAAATGGTAGCACTAAATATTCCCTGCCTTCATCCCTTTGCTAGGATAATGCCATGAGACTTCTGTTTTAAACTATATCGCTTTTTTAAGAAAAATATAGAAACTCCTTGCTTGAATATTTGCTTTAAACTTTAACTAAACCCACTCATGAAGTTGAATTTTAATTATTTTATTTCCAGAACTGTGGATCAAATGATGAAAGAAAATAACATATAGTAGTTCATTACAATATTTTTTATCATCTTAAATTATAGTTCCTACCACAAATTTTGTATAGAGTTCATTTCAAAAACAGCATAATCATATTGATATGAATTATAGTACAGTAAAAAACTGTGTTTTCTTTCATTATTGTTACTTAAAGTTAGCTTTTATCATACCTATTATTTTTAAAAAGGATAATAGAAAGAAAAAATATTATTAAAATATGCTGTTTTACAAATAATTTCCAAGAGTTGAATCAAAATAATTTGGGCTCAAAACACTAGAATTTTACTTAGAGTTAAATATTCCCAATGTGAAATACATTTCAAAGTTGAAAAATAGATTGTCTGATATTATAAAAAGCTAATATCATTTTTTTTTATTGTTCAACATTTAAATTAGACAGTGTCACTCTCAAATTTGAGAGATAAGGAACTTTTTAGATAACCATATCACTTCTTTCTGAATATGACATGTCTTATTATTTGATTTTAGTAGTAATCTAATCACAGTGATTATATCCTACATCACAGATTCTCAGACTCCCCTGTGGGATGGTTTGTAAAGAAGGGCAATGGTTGGCTAATAGGAACACAGAATACAGACCAGTGAATATGCATTTTGGACGGATGGTGTTCACAGATGAGCAACATATTTCCCAGCTAGTAATACCCAAAACTAATGCAGTTGATACATCCTCTCTCTTTACAGCCTGGCAACGGGCTTTGGCAGAAGAAGGCTGTCATTTTTATCTGCTCATTGCCATGGGATTCTATTGCCCTGGAGATCCTTCTGCCAGAAATAGCAGCATCAGCAATAGTGTCATTTACACTGGGAAGCTGCTCAGGGCAGGAGCTGAGGTGACCTCTTCGAAATCAGAAAATGTCATTTTTACAGTGGTTAAGTGAGTAAGCTATTTAGTTTGATCATTTTTGCTTTTAACTTAGTGCCATTAAGTGGTGGTGGTGGTGGTGGTGGTGGTGTGTGTGCGTGTTAAGTATAACTGACTTCTAATACATCAATATGACAAATTAATTACTGTATTGACCCACCTCTTTCCTGAGCATAGAACATTGAGATTTGCATGATGAAGTCTAAGGCTCTGCCATCCTGTTTTAGTCTAAAAAACCTTCAAAATAAAAGAAAAAAGCACAAAATATTCAACATAATGAATCATAAGTAAATACTAAAAACTTAACACACATTATATTTAAAATGCATGAAATATATTTATTTTATGTTTTAGAGTTGGGAGTAAATTTATCTACTCAGGTGAAATTTCCATGAGACAGTATTCATATGTTTATATTTTATAATTACTTAGAGCCCAGGCTGAAACTTAACTTTTACTTTCAATAAAGAAATTTTTTCTTTGCAAATTAACAATATCATTAAGACCAATGAGGTAATGTTTAAATGTCTTAAAAATGTTTTATTTTCAAATATGCTAAAACAACTTAAAGCATTGACTTAAACTTAATTTATATGTATACATTGTGTTTATCTTCCTGGTAAATTTTTACCTGTTGTTCACTAAAGATTCTTCTACAATAATTCATTAACTTAATTGAAAAACTCATGGTACATGAAAATCATTCAATGGCATTTTTAGAATGCACAATATATACTAATTCAAGAATTAGTTAAAATGGAGGAGTGGAATAAGGCTCAAATATCAATATTCTACTCAATATTTTGATAAAAGAATATTTTTATGAAAATTTAAAATTTTAATTCAATTAACATTTATGAAATATCTACTATGTGCAAAGGCCATTGGCTTCTGTGAGTCTGGTAAGTACTTATTCAATTTTTAATCTTCACTTTTTCCTGAATACAGAATCTTGCATTCTATTGCATGTGGGTATGGCAGTGTGCCAAGCTGAGAATCTACATTTCCTAGCTTCCTTTTCAGACAAGTATGGCCACATGACTGGCCGGTAATGTAAAGTAGACGTTATAGGATGAGATGTTATATAGCCCTTCCATCTTTCTTTGGCTTATTAGCTGGAACACAAATATGAGGGCTGGAGTGCATTCAAAAGGCCAGAGCTGAATAAGAGAAGGACCGTGGGACATTACTGACTTATTAGTTAGGTTTCTCCAGAGAAACAGAACCAATAAGAGATATATATGTTATGAAGTGCCGAGATCTAGTCAGCAAGCTGGAAATCCGGAAAAGTTAATGCTTCAGTTTGTGTCTGAAGGCTGGGGGGAAAGGATGTTCCAATTTGAAGGCCATCAGGTAAGAGGAATTTCCCCTCACTCAGCTTTTTAGTCTAGTCAGGTCTTCAACTGATTAGATGAGGCCCACCCACATTAAGAAAAATAACATGCTTTACCAGTTTATTGATTCAAATGTTAACTCATCTAGAAATACCCTCACAGACATACCAAGAATGATGTTTGATCAACTATCTGAGCACCTGTGGCCCAGTCAAGTTGACACATAAAATTAACCATTACAATGACACCTGGCCATCACATACCTGCCCTGGACATTATGGCTTCAGACTTCTTTTATGTGAAAGAAGAATACATTTCTACCTTTGTTACCCCAGGGTTTTTCAGATCTATTACAGCCAAATGTAATTTCTAATTGTTATAGTGACTATAAACGCATTCGAGTGTCTGGATTTCCCACAAATATTTAAAAATTTCAAACATCATTTTCACAGGATAAACTCAGCAAATATGTTCTAATATTGATATCTAAGACCAAGACATTAAATCTTTACTAAACTATAAATACAGTCATATTTAAAATTTATAAATATTCTTTTTTATTGAAAATATTGTCCTATTTTTCTTTCTTTTATTTACTTTCCATCTACTTCTTCTGGCTAACTCAGATTCATCTTTAAGAATTCAGTTTATGTCATCCCTTCCAGGGAGTCTTCTAAAATTTAGATATCTCTCCCAAGTTCTCTTTTAGCACCTTGCACTTCCCTCCATAATGAGTCTTGTTATATTCTATCATATTGATTACTTAGTCATTCCATGAGCCCTCAGAGGATTGGATTTATGTTTTATGAGGGTTTCTTTTCTTCTAAATATTTTGGATCTCAAGTAAGGAGAGCTGAGTTAATCCTTCCTCTGAGTTCACTGTATATTGCCACACTTGTTCTTTCCGAGACCACCCACCACCTAGTTTTACCTCTTTACTTATCTATTTAATCTCTTAATCTCTGCATAACACTCCAATGCCTCTCTGCCATCCCATAGGCAACCTGTGTAATGTGATGATGCTCCCTCTTGCATTTGTATGTGTTCTTGTAAACAGTTTCCTATTGCCTGTGCTTCTATTTCAAAAATTTTTATAAGTGGTATTGTGTTATGTTCTTTGTTTTAATTTGTTAACTTTATTCTGTGTTTTAATTTGTTTATTCAACAATGTATTTTTAACATCCATCTCTGACACCACGTTTACATTTAATCTATTGCTTTTAACTGGTGTATAATATTCTCTGGTATCCAGATGCTGTAATTTACCTATTCACTCCCCTAAGACATTTAGTGGTTGCTTCCAAATCTTCATCACCACAGTAATGCAGCTAGCTACAAGATTCATTTAAGAGGTCCCTTTAGATCCTGTGGGAATTTCTTTATGATGTGTGTGTGTGTGTGTGTGTGTGTGTGTGTGTGTGTGTGATGTGTTTGTAATGGTATATATACATGTGTAATATTTACATATATAATATGTATATATGCATACACAATATGTAATATACGTATGTACATGCATGTATCATGCATGCATAATATACACATGTTAAATATTTATGTGTGTGTATAAATATAAATGTATTCTAAGAGTGAAAACTCATACACTAATTTGACTAAGTAATCCAAACATACTCTGCAAAACGGCTTAATCCGTCAATCCTTCTACCAGCAGTGCACGAGAATATCAATACACTCATGCACTCTCCAATATTTGGTGTTATCTCTCAAATTTTTGCCATTCTAGCAATATAAAATTATATTTTGGTTTTTAATTTGCATTTCTTGATTACTAATGTGTTTGAGGATAACTTTATATGCCTAGCCTTTTGGAGGTTCCTCCTCTTCTCTGCATCACTGCCCATATTTCTATTGGGATTGCTTTTTGTCACTGTTGATTTTTGTCAGGGATTTTTTGTGTAAAGTCAGGTTTAGACTTTAGAATTATATTCTCCCATCGTGCCACCTGTTCATTGCATTGTCCTTTAAATTCCTTTCAGAACAGAAATACTTAATTTTGATGTAAAAACAGTCAATATTTTACCCCGTGGCTTCTACTTTAAGTTTTAAGAAGTCCTTCCACACTCTATATGTTAATCACAAAAATATTCACCTTATTTTATTATTAACTTTTCAATTCTTTTACATTTAAGTATTTAATTCATTTGTAGTCTACTACTATATGTGGCAATATATAGGGATCCAGTTTTATCTTTCTCCTTATAGTGAATAATTTTCCCATCATCATCTTCTAAACAACTACTCCTTTCTCCATTATTCATGATGACTTCTTTATCATGTATGTACATATTAGCTTGTCTCTGAACTTTTTTAGTATATTTCTTTTTTCTTTACCTGTTCTTATTCACCTTATTGATCTTTATATCCTCAGAGCTTACCATAATGCCTAAAATATTTTGTGCAGTAAATGGTGATACTCTATTCATAACAAAGCCTTTTTTGCCAGTGTCCATTTAACATAATTGTCACATCAACCAGAGTTCCCTTCCCGTTTTAAATATAGTTTGATATTCACAGTCTCTGAATACTCACAGCTGAGATTCTATTATGTGCCCTTACACTTTTGTATCCACCAGTTAAATTGTATGCTTATTAAAATTAAGTATCTTAGTTCCAAAACTGTTTATGTCTACCATACTTATTATTACAACTATGTAATTTAAATATTAAATAAATAAATAAAATGGAAGTTTAAAGAAAGTTGTTTTAATAATAAAAAAAAAAACCTAGTTTGAAGAATTGTAAAAAGAGTATTGTTAAAATAATTATTGCAATTAGGTGATGGACAGAGAGGAGGGGGCTTGAGAGGCTAAGAGAATGAAGTGAAGGGTTAAAGAAGTACAAATTAGTAGTTGATAGTTGGTCAAGGAGAATATGGAAGAGGGAATGTAGTTAGCATTAATATGATGACTAAGTGGAGGATGGAAGAGGGAGGGAGCAATTGGGGGATCGTTTTATGAACATTATAGATGTCTAACCAATGTACTGTAGACTTGAAACTAATTTAAATAAATAAATTTATTTTAAAAAGAAAAAAAAATAATTATTGCAACATAGATGGGGCTAGGCAACTGTAAATGAATTAGACAAGAAGATAAAAATTATAAATATAGAGGAACCATCCACATAGAAGACTTTAGGTTCTTGTCCAACTATAGAGAAACCAAAACTTGGAAACACAGAAAATGTGTTATGGACATGGTCTATGCAAGACTGATGAATGGGAATTATAAACAGGGTTATCTGTATTCAAAAATAAAATGACTCTTAATTAAAAGACTAACACAAAAATGTACAGCTATAATTTACATGGATAAAATATATCAATGTATCATATTTATGATTCCCTTTTTCAATCAACTTTTCATTTCTTCAACCAGTTTTGAAATCAGATAAGAGGTCTTCTATGAAGCAACCATGTAAAGATTGAAACAAGTTCCGAATAAGCTGCACATTCAAATTTGGGGATACAGTTAGAAAAAACTGTTCTCTAAGAATTTATTTAAACCATCGAACTTGTTTTCTTAGATTATCAAAATTAGAGGTTCTATGGTAAAGATTATTTCAAGATGGGGGCTGAGCATGTACAGCCATCTTTAAATGTTTTTAAAGGAACAAATCCACAACAACAATGACAAACAGAAAAAAATGTCATCAGTTCATGGGAAATTTTGAGGAATTCTTGAAAAATAGGAAGCAGATGGAGTGAGAATGTCAGAAAAACAAAATCAGAGAAAACAAAAATCTAAAACACACAGATGAGAAAATTATGTTAAAAGCAAATTCACATATAATCAAAGCTCAGAGTCAATAAACAAGAGATCTTTAGGAAATAATCAGAGTAACTAAAGTACCATATTCTGAGTAATTAGTCATGTGACCTCTCTTATGCTTACTTATACAAAGCAACAGACAGTAACTATAATTTCTCCAAATATCCTTTATTTAACTCCTTCCAAAAACAAAAATGTTTAAAAAAAAAGAGAGACCTTCCAGGACAGGGTTTTTAGTACTGTGATGAAAAATAGAGGAAAAAGAGTGAAATCTGAAGAAACTTCATCATCCATGAGGAAACCAGAGAAAGAAATAAATGAGGAGAGCAGTAGAATAGTTTTCCATGTGAAAGCCATATACACAAGTCTTTCTGACTGTATATTTTTGGTATAAAAGACTCTTTGAATAAATATTGGGCATATGGAAGTACAGCTATACCCCAACGAGTTTAAAACTATGGGATAAATAAGGAACTCTCACACTTAGAAGGATCCTCACAGTCTGGCAGACAACATACCTATCCTCTCATACAGCTTCCAAAGAAGGCTACTTTAATCAGAACATATGTTTACAAACAATTAATCATTGATTATCACATGAAAATAAGAACAATCAAGATTCACTGAAGATTTGAAGAAAACCAACATCAAGAAAAAGGAGCACCTTATTCACCAAATAAAAGGACACCCAAGGCATCCACGTAAAAAGAACAGAAGACAGCTATACAATGTATAAGTACAATTAATATCCTCAACAAGGTTTAAGTTGGTATCACATTCATAAGACAATAACACAATTCTATGATAAAGAAATAGTTAGAGATCTTAGAAAAATAAAAACAACTCAATAAATGTGCTGAGTGGCACATTGGACATAGCAGAAGACAGAATATATAGAAGATAGAATATATAAAATAGAATATATAAGCTGGATTATCTCCCTGATGGATACTCTTAGAATGTAGAATGGAAGAACAAATAGATGGAACACATAAAGAAAAGCTGAGTTTACAGACATGCCACCCTAAACAAGCCCGATCCCATCTGATCTCGGAAGTTAAGCAGGGTCAGCCTGGCTAGTACTTGAATGGGAGACCACCTAGGAAGACCGGGGTGCTATAAGCGTAAAAAATAAAAAATGAAGGATTGTAAACTGGCAAGGTCCTTGCAATCTGTCGATCGAGTTGCCTTGCCTAAAAAGAAAGAAAGAAAGAAAGAAAGAAAGAAAGAAAGAAAGAAAGAAAGAAAGAAAGAAAGAAAGAAAGAAAGAAAAGAAAAGTTGAGAGACCATTAGAATAAATATAGATATTATATCTAAGTTAATTTTATCATTTATAGCCACCCCGTAAGGTAGATTTAATTTTTTATTGTTCATTTTGCAGATGGAGAAACTAAAATCTGGACATAGTCTAATGGAATAAGTCAGTGGCACTGTCCAGTCTAGGACTTGGGTCTCTTAAGTCACAAGCCAAATTCTTCTTCTCCCTGGTCCAATGCATGGGGAATTGTTGAGCTGAAATAATTGGGAAATACCTGTTTTAATACATTAGAATTCTGAGAATATCCAAGAGGAGAGCACAAGTGTGGCAGTATCTCAAGCAAAGTTAAGTAGAAAGAAGATCCAGAGAAGGTTGCTGGATTTGGCAATTGATAAATCTTGAAAAAGATTTAATCAATGTCGTGGCTCTCAAAGTTAGTTGTATTAGATAATTACCTTGGGAGTTTATGAACCTGCAAAACTCTGGGCCATATCTTCAGAAATTACAATTTGGATAGTGTGGGTGGCTTCACAATCTCCATTTTAACAGGCATCACAGGTAATTCCAAATCAGGTTCAAAACTGGCAGGATAGAATTGAGAATATGGATAGGCCAAGGTAACTAGGGAAGAGCACCAGAACGAAGAGACAGCTCTGGAGACCTACAGAAGGTTCTCTTCAAATCTTCAGCTATGAAGTGATCAGTACATGCCTCTGAGGAAACTACTCTAGGCTAGGGAGCAATTTCTAGACTGTACACAAGACCATATTCCCACCAGCCAGAGTGGAGGATTTTCATAATACATAGACATTAAGTAGAGTACTCAGAAGGTTATTGCCTCAGTAATAAAGCTAAATTAGCCCTAGTTCAAATGGCACTCTTGTCCCATTTGATAAATCAAAAAGGGTCAAAATGTCTCCAAGTAACAACTGCATTGCAAAACTGAGCTCCAGAAGATTTAAGAGATATTCCTTACTCAAACAGAAAACCTCATAATACCTGCATCTAATAAAAAATTACCAGACATACAAAGAAACAGGTCTATAATGAGGAGAAAAATTCATTAATATAAATAGACTCATAAATCACACAGATGAAAAAATTAGTAGACAGGACATTTAAAAAAGTTATTATAACTATATTCCACATATTAAAAAAGGAATATAGCATAAGCATGTTAAAAGAAACATGGATGATAGTTAAAAAGACACAAATAGAACTAGAAATCAAAAGTACAATGTCTGAAGGACAGAATTAACAATGGATTAAATGTTGTAGGAAAACAATTGGGGAACTTAAAGGTCTAGCAATGCAAACTATCAAAAAATGAAAGAAAAAAGACTAAAATAATAAATAGAGCATCAGCAAACCATGGACCAACTTTAAGCATACATGTGTTATTGAAGAATTAAAGGACAATATTTTTTCCAAATTTGATTAAAACAATAAACCCACAGACCCAAAAAGCTCAAAGAACCCAAGCACAAAAAACCTGAAGAAAATTACACCAAGGACTAACATAATTAAATTGCTTATAACCTTAATAAAGAGAAAAATCTTCAAAGCAGCCAGAGGAAAAAAAAAAGCCACATTGCATACAAAGAAACAAAGAATGACAGTAGATGTCTCATTGGAAACAACGCTAACTAAATGATAGTGGAGCAGCATCTTTCAAATACTGAAAGAAAAATAATGAGAAAGATAGGGCCTTCCTCATTTTTGTGTCAGAACCCAGAATAAATGCCCAGAACACAGTCTGGGTAGAAAAATTCTGATGAGTGAGTGACTATGTAGACTCTTGCTCTTCTGATGAATGGTTAGAGTAAGGGACATTATTATAGTTTTACAAATAAAACAATCAGAATTATGAACAAAATTGCAAATTCGAGCACAATATAACACTTTGTACAGTTCTGCAGTGTTATTTTGACCTGTAAAAGCAATCTTTAAAAAACATTAAGTCATCTAATCATTTGTCAAAGGACACTTCGATTGTTTCCATGTCTTAGACACCATGAATAATGCTGGTATGAACATCAGGGATCATATATCGTTAGGAATAAATGTTTTCAAATATGTGGGGTAAATACCTATATGATTTTGTTAGCCAATGTCACCCCAATAAAGTTAATTTTTTTAAAGGAACTTAAATGGTGAAAATGTAAAAAATAACATTAAACTATAGTCCAAGGAAGAAAAAGTAGAAATTATGTATTGACCCAAGATAATATAACATTCTCTTAAACTCTCCTCCAAAAAGTGGGTGGTTAATGTTAAGTTCTCATATCCATTCTGGCATTCTGCTAAATCCAGTCCTGCTTTACCTACAGCTGGGTGAATTTCCTTTCATTTATTCTCTGTTCTTCATCGTTCTTACCGAGCCTGTCCTCCCATTAAAGTCACCAGAAAGCAGATGGATGTCCATGAAAACAGATCCCAAGAGGGTTCCAAGGTCTCTAAAGTTGTTGTTAACCTGTCTCAGAGTACAGATGGCAGGGTGCAAAATCTCACAAGCAGACCAGAGTCCCTGCAGTGGAGTTCGAGCCCCAGTAAATAAATCGTACACTTCCTTTCGATATTCTGGCACTGGGTACTGGGTAGCATTTGTCATTTACCTGAGTCCTAAACATCTTGTTATGAAGCTGCAGAAATTTCTGATATATTCTTTATGAACAGACTGTATGCAACACTTGGGCCTTCTTGGGTATATATACAGCTGTACAAAGAATTCTAAACTTGCTCTTGGTTGAATCTCCCTGACAGTGACAGAGCCTCCCACCTGCCCCTCAAAGAAAGGATGCATTTGGCTCAATAATAATTAGCATCAATTATAGGAAAGCTCTTTTCAAGGACTGAGCCTGGCCTTCCCAGGCTGCAGGTGCAGAATTATCCCCATGACCTTTTGCCCCATGATAGGTCACCGAGAAGAGGAGTAGAAGCCATCAGGAGGGAATCACAGGCCTGTTTATCTTCCCTAAGAATCATTGTCTGGCTTCTGCTATTCATGTCAGCAGCAACATTTTCCTCTTGGGAAACTTACAGGAGAGGCTAAGATGCCTCATCTGTGTGCTTGCTGGCTGGAACCTTGTTCAATGGGCACCTGGTTTTATTTTCTGAATATCTTTATGCTTGTTCGACAAGAAAGAAAATACACTTTATTACAAGGAACAAAAACATAATGGAAAGAGCCCAGGTGGCTGGAGACTGACTGACAAGCAAGACATCAGGAATAAGATGTCAGACAAGGGTCCTGTGTTTCCAAATGGCAGCGTCTGGCTGCCGGTGCACACATGGAGCCTGCTGCGCTGTGGGGAACTACTCAGAAGTAACGAAAAACCAGATCCCTCTTCACTCACATCCTCCAAATAATTCAGGTATTGCTTGTCTTTTCTCTGATTTGCTTAAGGTCTTGCTTCATAGTCATAATAAAAGAAAGAAAATTCAAATAGCAACTGTGACCCCCTATTCCTCTGAGGGACTGATTTTAGAATTTTATAGGATCAAATGCTTTTCTGGCTCTTTGCCTTTCTTGGTGAGAAACAGAACTCTTACTTAAACATGTCTTGTTTCCCTGATTTTTCATGGTGCTTTAGTAACCATTTTGTACCTTAGATTACAAAATCTAATCTGAATGAGCCCTGTCTTTCTTCCCTGTAAACAACTGGAAGGTAGAATAGAGTCTGATCCATGTTTGCCTTGCACATAGCTCTTCTAGAGTTTTGGAAAGTGCCTGGAGTTATAGGAGAAGAAGAAGCAGAAGCACCCAGTGGTCAGACGAAGTGGTACCAGTCAACTGGAGTCTAAGCTTCAACTGTGAACATTCCAACTTTAAAACTGATCTATTTCATTTCCTACAGGTTTTAATTTGAAAGTCATCTCAGTGACTTTCATCATTAGAAATTTCAACCTTCCTTAATATTTGATATTGCCCTTCCTACTTTATTTTGTTCCTTAACACTGTCTAAAATATCACTTAGCCCACTTACTTATCTTGAAGAGTGTCTATTACCCCTATTAGAATTTAAGTGCCGTGATGGGAGGAATTTCTACCTGTTTTGTTTACTACTTTCTTTCCAGAAGTTAAGCAGTGTCTGACACATAGTAGATCCTTAATAAATATCTGTTTGTTTAATTAATTGATTAATTATAGAACAAAGACATGTAAATTCTTTGTATCTCTTAGGTGCTTACAAATTATTTACTTCCAATTTGTGACTTCCTTGAGTCAAATTAAATTCAATAGAAATTTCTATGTATTTATGAAGAGTTCTTTGATGAGTCAAATGTTTAGTAATCTACAATATGTCTTCTAGGGTTTTAATACCTAATCTAAAACAAAACAAACCAAAACAATATTGTTTCCTAGTTCAAAGATATTCACAGTGGTATTTGTATCACTAATGGCATTAGAGGGAGGAAAGAAAAACAAAGAAATTAATATACAAAATGTAAATCTTATTCATTGATATGTTTGCAAATAGTGGTGGTATATACAAAGGGGAATTCAAGGGCTTAGAAAATTGTTTGAAAAGTTTGTTTGTCTGCGAGGTCATGGCTTCCAAAGATATTTAGGTTTGAGTATTTTGAACTCTTCACCCTGCTCTGTTCTTACTGCATCTGCTGTCATTAGGATAATACTTCATATAGTGAAGCCTGAAATATGTTGCTGGAGCATGTATGGCAAATTCCTTTAATAATCTGGTTTAAGTCACCCATTGTAGGCAGAATAATGGCCTCCTAAAATGTCCACATCCTAATCCCTGAAACCTATGAACGTTCCCTTACATAGCAAAAGAGACTTTGTAGATATGACTAAATTGAGGACCTTAAAATGGGGAGATTATTCTCGATTATCCAGGTAGGCCCAATCTAATTACGCAGATCTTTAAAGAGGAGTCCTTTTCCAGCTTTGATCAGAGGGAAGTGTGACTGGGGAAGAAGAGTGGTCAGAGAGATTTGAAGGTGAACTAAAAGAGTCTCTAGGAGCTAGAAAAAGTCTAAGAAATGAGTTCTCCCTTAGAAAGAAGCACAGTCCTGCCAGCACTTTGATTTTAGCCCAATAAGACTCAGACTTCTGACCTACAGAACGACAATATAATGAATTTGTATTGTTTTAAATCACTACGTTTGTGATTACTTATTAAAGCAGTGATAGAAAAATACTACTTTACCTGTTCTGGCCTCACTTCCCAGTGTGTTCCTAATGGCAGCTTCTGGCTGCCAGTGCACACATGGAGCCTGCTGCGCTGTGGGGAACTACTCAGAAGTAATGAAAAACCCCATCCCTCTTCAGCACATCTTCCAAATAATTCAGGTACTGCTTGTCTTTTCTCTGATTTGCTTAAGTTAAGTACATTTTATTCTGCTCTACTTGCTATACCAGAAATGTAGCACTGGATTAAGAATAGAGACTCCATATCTTTATTCTTACTGCTAAACTCCATTGGGTGACACATTCTCACTTTTAAAATTTTCACCCATGATTTGCGGCCAAAACTGAATCATCCCCAAGTCCCAAATCAAATGTATGCACTCTGCTCTCACCTCATTTAGCTCTTACGCAACCTGTGTAGCGTTCTTTTCTCTTTGCCTTGAATTATGTTTACTTTGTTTCTCTCCACCATCATTGTTCTCAAAGAGCAGGGCCTTATGTTTTACATCTTTGTAATTCTTATAGCACCGACCTTAGAATCAGACACATGATGCCCATTTGACATATTTCCAATGATTAAATAAATGAGAGATTGTCTGTTTATTTCCCTCAACTTTGGAAAGATTCATAGAGAATAATTTTACTCAATCGTCATCTAGGTTTAGTAGAGACAGAGCCTTAGATGTACATTAAAAGATAGATGGTAAATATTATTCCCAGGTGTCAGGAAGTAAATTCAGTGTGAGGTCCTATAAATGAGAGGAAATGCTTATAGAAAACAGCCTGAATGACTCTCAATTGCTATCAAAAAAAGAAAACAAAATATATAATGTAATCAAGACTAAAAACTGAATAGATAATAAAACAGGTGGCTGTGTAACAAATCAAAGAGAAAAAGGCTAGCTTCTAAAGGTAAAAATAAAAGGATAAAGAATCAGGGATTTTCTTACCAATGAGAATGATAAAAGGCACTCAAAAGTAAACATACCCAAAGAAGAAAGGATGAAAACACTGACAAGGTATGAAAATGACAGGTGTTTTATTCATTGGGCTCAAAAGTTCACGAGGAAAATAGAACATTCAACTTATTTTTCTTTCATTTACCAAATGTTACTGTGTGCCTGATATTTGCAATATATTTTGATAATCATTTCAGGGGATATGAAATTAAAGAACAACTCTAAAGTTGCTCATAGGTTTCTAAAATCATGAAAAACAGAATGGCCCTATAATCTAGCAATTTCACATCTATTTCCAAAGTAAATGAGCACATTAGAACAAAAAAATTCCGGCACCCCCATGTTCATAGCAGCATTATTTACAATAGCCAAGACACAGAAATGACCTACGTGTGCCTCAATAGATGAATGGATAAAGAAATTGTGGTATGTATACATACACACAAACATGTAATATTATTCAGCCAGAAAAAGTGAGGAAATCCTACCATTTGTGATAACATGGATTGGCCTTGAAAGCACCGTGCTAAGTAAAATAGGTCAGACAATAAGAAAATATGGTGTGATCTCATTTATATGTAGAATACAAAAAACAAAAAACAACAAACAAAGCCCACCAAGCTTAGAAAAAGAGATCAGATTTGTGGTTATCAGAGGTGGGCATAGAGGAAGAGAGAATTGGAGGATGATAGTTGAAAAGGTATAAACTTCCGGTTAGGGATGTAATTAATACATATGACTATAGTTAACATTGCTGTATGATATATAGAGCAATAAGATAAGTTTTTAAGAGAGTTGGACCTAGGAGTTCTCATTAGAAGGAGAATATTTTTCTTTTTACTGTATCTATATGAAATGATGAATGTTAACTAAACCTATTGTAGTAATCATTCATAATATATATAAATCAAACCATCATGCTGTACACCTTAAACTTACACGTGATGTATATCATTTCTCAATGAAACCGAAAGAATAAAAAAAATTGCTCACAGAATAATAAGGCTACAAGGTAGTATATGTGGAGTAGGTATAAAGATAGAAAAGGAAATCACAGTTATAATTAGCAAAAGTGCTAGAGCAGAGGTCCCCAACCCAAGGGCCACAGATCAAATGGGTTTGTGACCTGTTAGAAACTGGGCCACACATCAGGAAGTGAGCAGCGGGTGAGCCTAGCAAAGCTTCATCTGTATTTGCAGCTGCTCTCCAATGCCAGCCTCACTGCCTCAGCTCCACCTCAGATCATCAGGCATTAGATTCTCATAGGAGCACTGCTCTCTGCTGCCAAAAAGGTTATGGGCCAGTATGCTAGAGTATTTATCAGCTACTGATTCCTATGTGTATTAGGATTGGTTTGATTACAAGCAAATCCAACTCAAAATAGATTGAGAAAAGTGAAAATTAGTTGATTTTTATAACTGAAAAGCTCATAGGTGAAGCTAGCGTCATGCATAGCTGGATTTAGGGCTCAAGGAATATCAAAAGATCCTGGTCTTATCATCTTTGTTCTCTTCCAACAGTTGGCTTTGTTTTCAGTCTCCATAGAATCAAACAGCTTCTATTATCTCAGTTTTATTTCTAATGTAACTGAAAGGACGTTCTTTAACAATTTCCAGTAAAATGTTATTACATTGCATTGATTCGGTCATTTGCTCATATTTGAACAAATTATCATGAACAGACAAATGTGATACTCTGATTGACTAGATATGAGAGCCATATTGTTACCCTAATTCAAGGGAGCAATCAACTCTTCTCGAAGTACAGTGACTGAGAGAAGGACAAGAGGTGGTACCCAGATGAAATTCAGGGTACAATTACCAGCAGAAGAAAGAACAAATGCTGAGTAGGAAAAAAAAAAGATGTCCACAAAGTGATGGAAACATAGTGGAAAAATAAAAAATAACTGAGGGAAATAAAGAATATAATGTCAAAAAATAGTTATTACAATAATTCTTGACCTAAATTATGGATGACAAGTAAGAGTAAGCCAGATGATTATGCCCCCTCCACACTCCAGTACCCCGGTGATGAAAGGTACATAAAAACTACTAGGTGAGGCCATCAAGGTTAAAATCATGTGGTTCCATTCCCATATTTATTTTCCTTTAAGTGCTTATCAAGGGCTGCCTACATCAATATCACAGAAGATACTTATTTAAAAATCCAATTTCAACAGGCCTTGCCTCATACTACCTAAATTTTGAGAGATCTAGGGCCTAAAATCTATATCTTAACAAGACTAAATAAGCCCAAAGAATCCTTATATGTGTTAAAGTTTAAGAACTGTAGCCCTATATCCAAATAATTTATATAATTTCTTTAGAGAGCATGGGTACAACATTCATTCATTTAATAGACAGATATTTATTGAGCACTAATACATGCTAGTCAGTCTTCTAGGCACTGTGAATATGGCAGTGAAATAAACAGTTCTTACTAACAGTACTTGCTACATAATTTGTGAGGTCTAGTGCAAAATAATATTGTGGAAATCCCTTGTTCAGAAATTAAGAATTATGTCAGCTACAGCAGAGCAGTAAACTAATTGTGACTGCACAGGTCAAATGCCCATGAAACAAGACCTTAAATGCTAGTATAACATTTATAATCTAGTGCTAGCTAAAGGCTGACACTCAGAAACAAGAAGAGAACACGAGCTCTTAAAAAAAAAAAAAAATCCAAAGGATTCTTTCCCACACTTAGAAGAAATCGTACTCACACAGAAACCTGATTTTTCTTTTCTTTCTTTTTTTTTTTCTAGTCCTTTTATCAAAGTAGAATTTGACAAAATGAACTGCAACTTGTTTCCTCAAGCTGTTGATGTTTTGAGGAGAATGAAGTATCTCTGAATTTGGTATAGAACTATAGGATTAGTCTTTCAACCTTATTGTACCAATGGTTCCTAAACCAGCAGCATCAGTATCATCTATGAACTTGTTAGAAATGCCCCAGTCTCACTGAAGCAGAAACTCTAGGAGTGGGGTCAGCAATCTGTGTTTTAACATGCAACCAGATGACTCTAATGCATTTTAAAGGTTACAAACGACTCTCTGACACATACAACACCAGGAGCTAGTTAAAGTGTTGCATTCTTAGTGGATATTTCTATGAAAAACAAATTCCACTTGTAAAGGACTTATTAAAATAAATGTAAGAAATTGTTCTCCACTCCTTATTCCAATTTGGCCTTCTCACCAGTATTCCCCCTCTGCCCCCCACGGTAAAGAAGGAAAACAAATAACAAAGGGAAACACTTGACCTGGCAACCAAAGCTTACGCCATCCAAATTTCTTCCTCTTTCCTATTGATGGTAGCTGGTATATTACAATTTTCTTTTTCAGTGGCCTAAACAGGTGAGATAAAATGATGAGACTGCTAGCACAGCATTTGAAAGTTATGACTTCAGCAAGTTTGCTGAAGAAAAATGGATGTTGCTTTTTAAATGAACTCTTTCCCCTCCTTGTTTTAGTAAAAATTTTCATCACCCTAAAATATTGTTTCTTATGTGAAATTGAGGTTTTATTTTTGTTTTATCAACCCGCTCTGGCAACACTCTAGAATTAATAAAAATAATTCACTGACTTATTTTCACTCTGCATACATGTGGCCCCAAGTTATAAAGATAAAATAAAATGACATATGAAATCATGAGAAAGTCTAATTCACCTTCAAACAGTGAACAGAAGAAAGAAAAGTTAGATTTTATAGAGTGGTTTGTGGTTTCTTAGGTATAGTTAAGTTGATCTGAGAATAAATCGATGTAGGAGAAAGCAGAGTCGAGACAGATGGAAATAGAATATGAAATGGTTGACAGCCTGCGGGGCAAGAGGGAGAGATACGGTCATGCTGACATCATTCGTGGCCCTGGATCTGGCCATGTTTAATCTACCACTTTAGCTTTATAGATAATGTGAACCCATATTTCTCTTTTGTTCTTAAGCCAGTTTGCTTTCCAACAAAAGCTATCTGACTGACAAGCTCTCACAGGAAAGGCTGAATGTTAATTGTTTACATGTTTATGTCTTCCCAGGACTGGGAACTCTGTTAAATTATACCATCTCAATATTGTTCCCTTGCAATGAAAATTTTTATTTACTCATTTACTCAAACAATAAATACATCTTCTTTTTTTTTTTTAGCACTTAGAAGAGATTAGGGTAAAAGGGTACTAAGGATGAAGCGCACAGGCTCTAGGGTGGACTGATTGCCTAAATCTTCATAGTTTCTCCACTTCTATGGCATTGTGACTGACTCATCTCTTAGTCACCTCACTCATGAGAAGATAGTTTTAAGGATTAAATACAGTTATAGTTGTAAAATGTAAGAAAATTAGAATAGCAGGCACTTTTTAACTTTTAGTTATCATTATCATTAGCATTAATATTACTAATATTGTTATCTTTGGTATGCGTTAAGTATTCTTCTAGGTGTTCCAGGATCTAGGTAGTAAAGGATAGGTGATCGGTAACTTTAGAATAAGGAGCTGTAATTGTGGGTTGTAAAATGTACATACTTAATGGGGCGTAGTAATATTTAGGATATTTAGAAAACCTTTAAAGTACTTTTTAAAGGATGAAAATTTCCAAAATGTATTCATATTTTTCAATATGATGAATAGATTTCCAATGTTGAATCATTTTTGGATTCCTGAAATATATCCAACGTATGTAAATTATTTTTTAATGTGCTACTAGATCCTGTTTGCTGATATTTTATTTAGAAGTTTTGCTTATAGTATCAATAAGTAAAAATTTTCTATAGATTTTCTATCTTTTCTGAGGTCAATTTTAGTAAATGTTATTAAGCATTTTGTTTAGATTTTCACATTTATTTATGTTTCTCTGAATTTTCTCTATTTCTATTATTATTTTCTCTTTATTTATTTTCTTTGTACTTTTGCCTTTCCCTCATCTTTTTTGGCTTGATTAATTTAGCTAAGGATTTTTGTTTTGTTTTGCTTTTGGCTTTCTTCTCTTTGGTTTGTTTTTTGATAAGCCTGCTTAGGGTTGATAAAACAAAAATAAAACCTCAATTTCACATAAGAAACGATATTTTAGGGTGACGAAAATTTTTACTAAAACAAGGAGGGGAAAGAGTTCATTTAAAAAGCAACATCCATTTTTCTTCAGCAAACTTGCTGAAGTCATAACTTTCAAATGCTGTGCTAGCAGTCTCATCATTTTATCTCACCTGTTTAGGCCACTGAAAAAGAAAATTGTAATATACCAGCTACCATCAGTAGGAAAGAGGAAGAAATTTGGATGACGTAAGCTTTGGTTGCCAGGTCAAGTGTTTCCCTTTGTTATTTGTTTTCCTTCTTTACCATGGGGGGCAGAGGGGGAGGAGGGAAATACTAATGAGAAGGCCAAATTGGAATAAGGAGTGGAGAATAATTCCTTACATTTATTTTAATTTAAAGTCAAGGGAGAAACTAGGTAAAAAGGCCTGTTTGTGAAAACTTTAAACTTTCTCCACTGATATTATTTATGGTAAATGTCTCCTAGAATGAAACCTCCACTGCCCCAAACACATTTATTAGGAATACATTTGGATGAAATTTCTTCATTTTCTTCCCATGTACTTTCTTAGGATACTACCTCATAGTGTCTCCTTCCCAAATGTAGGACAGGGAGTGGGGCCTGAGATAAAAACACAAGGTCAGTTAATAGGAAGCAAATCTGTATTTCAAGGAAGAATATTCACAGAGTGCCTAACTCGTAATACTTTGCCCAGAATTTTCTCAGTCTTAAGTTTTGAGGGTCCCATGTCCCAAGAACCAATTTGGTTTGTGGTGTACCATTCTCTATTCCTTTAACTGTTTGGTGTGAGAATTGAGGCTGAGATTAGAAATGGGTCACTTAAACCCCACACTAATACTTAGTGATTATTTAGCTACTATGGAAGAGTAGCTGTTGAAGATTGCACATTAATCTCTAAGGGCAAAATTTATGTTGAGCTTTGAGAGTTCCAAAAACCAATGTACAAGAGCCCACTAAAATGAGTAAAAGTTAAATATGTCAATAAAATATTTTTTAACATTGCCAACAAAGAAACAAAAAATTTACATAAAATACACAAAAATAGAAGTTAAGCTTTAGCAATTGAGAGTTTATTGGCTAAAATATAAAAGTGCCATGATAGATTCTTCAATATTCTTCTACAGTTCCTGACTCTAAACCAAGGAGAAATGTAATAAAAATCTGGCCTTTTTGTTAGAGAAAGTTCTGCAAGTGAAGCAGCTCAGCAGCTACACCAACTATTCTCTGTCAACCTGACTTCAAACTGTATTGTCTAAATCTTGCCATTAGAGAAAAGAACAGATATATTCTTAATGAGTCATGCTTTATTTCTTCTGGTGTGTTTGGCAGACAGCAATCTGCTTGGACTAGAGAGCAAAGTAAAAGTGGGTGGAATAAAAGAAAGCTTTCGTAAGCTTGAGGGAACGTGGAGGAGACCGCCTCTGGCACCAGCTGTCTCTGTGCTCTCCTGCATTTCCCAGGATTCCCTGTAGCTAGGTTGTGGCCATGCAACTGAGGGCTCACTGATAAGAATGTGAATGGAAGCCCAGCCTCGGACAGCCAAAGGGTAAAGGGGGTCACATATGTGGTGATAGAAAGAAATCTAACTATGGGATGTGAACACACAATGTAACTATATATATGCCTTACTGTTAAAATGTATCACTTAAACTTACTGGATTTCATTAACCAACGTCACCGTTAAATAGATAAATAAATAATAAAGTGAGGAAGTCTGAAATGAAGTCATTGCAAAGAGAAGCAGCTGGATCCCTGAGACATCATTGTTGGAGGGCCACTGAGCCACTAAACACATAACCTGCATCAGATTTTAATGTGAGCATGGAGTAAGCCTTGCTCAATCAGTGGTGCTGTATTAAACCACTGAGACTCTGGGGATTGTGAGACTGACCTGTAAAATGACTCTCGAAAATGATAAAAACTAAGGTTCCCCCTAAAATTTCCTTTTTGAAAGCAATCTTGACTCCATATTACAAAGTATCAAGTGGGCATCTCATAGCATAATCAACTCAAGAATAGGTGCCATCAACTCTTTTTGTCCTTAGTAAAGTTATCTTTGGGAACATCGCGTGCTCAGAATAGAATAATATGACTATATTGCCCAGCTTGTAGTGCAAGGACATTACAAATACTTTTCTTGTATGAGACAGCTAGTCTGGATTGCCACCTGTTTTGTCTTATTTCCTCTCAGCTCCTCTCATTCTCTATTCTAGATTTCATTTCTTTACTCAACATTACAGACTGTCATGTTGCATTCAAATGGACATGCTGATTATTCATTCCAATGAAATAGTAGTAGTAAAATAGACAAAGAAGTGTGGCTTTAATAAAATGTTTTTCCTTGACTATAACCCTGTCCCTGGCTATCGCTACAATATGCCACTGAAGTTGTAGTGTTGTGGTGTTGTGAAATGAAACATAGAATCACAAAACATAGAATCAAGCCTGTGCTCCACTGCTTATCAGCTGTATGACCTTAGGAAAGTTACTTTACTTTTTGTCTACAAAATAAGAGTAGCGCTACCTATAGCTATTTTAAGAAATGTAAATGAGATGATGCTGGTCAAAGTATGCACTGAAATATTTGGCACATAGTGAGAGCTAAGTAAATATGTGTTAAATGTTCATGAATACACACAAATAGAAAGCATAAAAGAAATGCGCAAATAATTTTAAGAGCTGTGTACAGTGGTATGCTAGTAAATATTAACAAATGGTTCTTCTGGGGGGGGAACCATTGCAGAGTTTGCTACTTTCTGTGGTATAAACACTTTTCATGCTACTAACGTGAGGTCACTAAATGTGGAGTTGAAAGACTTGTGCATATCATCATATGGTATTTCTACCAGATAGACATGATAGACATAAACAATATCAAAAGCACACCTAATGGTAAACTGTAGAAATATAATTAAAATATGATACATTTAGAGTTTTTATTACCTTTGTTTGTAATATAATTTATTAGATTTTAATTTATAGAATTTTTGTTAATGTCCACGTATGGCAACCAACTCTTGAAAATTTAACAATCGGCTCTTTTGTGAGTTGGTACAAGCCAACTCTAACACACACTGTGTCTTCAGCATGTGTAAATTTGCTTAAGTTAATCCTAAAATGTGTTAGCTCTACAACCTTTATTTTCACAAGCTTCATTTTCTTTATCTTTACAATTGGACATTTGGGGCTGAAAATAATACCTAACTCATAAAATGTTTATAAATCAAAATAATTCTTATAAAAAAGGTATGATGCCTAACACAACATAGAATTCAATAATTTTAGTACTATCCTCTCCTTTTTCTCCCTAATCCTCTTGGTCTTTATAATGCTGAGAGGAAAAATAAATTAACCACAGAGGCAAACAACAATGCCCCTTTGAACCTGAAAAAGAAAAGTCCTTGATCCAGATAACCTCGCCCAGATTGTGTCTTTGTGTGCCTTTGTTCCTCAGCCAAGAGTAGGTAACTAGAATTACCTAGAATTGGTGCCATAACAGGAGCAATTACTATTTAAGTGAAGCAGCCCTTACATCAGTGTGCAGATAAGAAAGAACCTTCTTTGAATCTTTTGAAAGGAATGGGTCTGGAATTTGGGTCAAGTGGAATGTTATGTCTGGGTTGTAGCTGTGTATGAGAAAAAAAATTTTTTTGAAAATGCTAACATGTCAAAAAAAGAATCCATGACTCAGAATTGAGAACATCTTTTATAAATTCATTCTTGACTTTTACTAATGTCAAGCATAAGACAACAGATTGATATGTAAGATATAAAATATTCCTAAATAAAAAAATAATGTTAATTTATGTGCTTGTATAAAAATCATTTTTAATGAGACATTAGACCTCTTTTCTTCTTTCTTTTAAAAAATTAAAGCCTTACTTTAGATGTAGCTCTTAAAAATAATATGAAGGGAGTCAAAGTTAAAAAAATAAATAACTAAATAAATAACATGAAGTTATAAAATGCAGCAACATCTATTGCACCAGCTGCTCAAATATTACTAAGAATATATATTTAAAGAAAACCTCAAATGTGTCCATTTTAGCCTTAGCCACAGGAATGTATTTAAAGAATAAAAATATCCTTCATAGTTGACAATTTTACATTTTTGTCTTGTTTTTACTACAGTTGATGTAACCAACTAGGTGTCATCAACACACCTCATCACTATTTGGAAGCAAGTTACAAGCCACTTAATCCTATTTTACCATAAAGATATACTACCTGATGCTCTCAGCTCTCAAATCCAATATTTCTAAGTAGCATAATTTTAAGTAAATAACAAAAATATCAGCATTGCTACTGGAATATAGAAAGTTATTAACATTTAATAACTAATTAAGGATTTATGATGATATGTGATATTTTTCAATGACGCCCCACTCCCCTTTTCCAGTCAACTTTCTGGTATTTCACTGTCCATTGGCTAGCACCAATATTTGAGCCAGGTAAATTAGAAAAGTTAAAAACCCCAAGGAGTCAATATTGTGATTTATCAGTAACTTTGTTCAAAAGATTTAATGAAAAAAAAATGTGGTTCACAATGTTAGCTAAAACCAGGTATTGGACAGCTGAGTAGTTTCTTTCTGGCAAGGGCTACATAAGGTTAATTGAGCTTGATTTTGTTTTTAATGAGCTGCCTATGCACGTGTGAATGTGTGCCTGCATCCTATCCCTGAGACCGTGCTGGTGCGCGTGTAAGAGCACGTGGGTGTGCGAGGGCCTGTGATGTGCTGCGACCCAAGGAGGAAGAAGGGTCTCGCCGACCACTATGCATTTTAAAACTCATGGGGCAGTAACAGTTATTTCAACTAAAAAGAAACATTTGTGGTGTTCCTATCATGGGCAATCCCACTTTTGGGTCCTGGGTCCTGTATTATAAAGATGAATAAAACATAAAACCAGTACTCATGGGGTTTATAGCCAACTGGCTATAAACTAACTTGCAAATACATGTAATTATAATTAAATCTCTTATTCTACCTATATTAACAGAAAGAAATGGGCATGCTTTTGTTGTTGTCGTTGCGGCATGTACTGAGGCGATTTTGAGCCTTTTTTTTTTTTTTTTTGCCAATGGTAATGGAGCAGAGGAAAGGGAACAGAAGGTGTACTTCCCAGTGCATCAGAAGTTGAGTGCCAATGGTCTTCAAAGTGTGTGTGCACGCTTATACACACATACACGCCCACACACATACACATATACACACACTCCAAGACACAGGGCACAGAGGAGATAGAAGGAAGAGAGGAAGAACATCTTGAAAGGGTTACTGGAAGAGCCTCTAGCTGGTTTGAGTTATATGAGTTAAGTAAGATCTCAACAAGCATGAAAGGGGTATGAGGGTCAAGGACATTGGACTGAGGGGCAAAGCTACGGGCAAATGTGAGGAAAGTGCGCGGTGTCTTTAGGAAACAGATTGGGACCTGCAGCCCTGGAAACAAGACCCTTGTGGGAAGCTGGGAACAAGAAGGCTGACTGAACAGTGCTTGCTTGCTTCACTGAATCCTGGGCAGAGGGTTGGGAGTGAATCCTGAACTCCATGTGAGATTTGGGGAATGACACAATTGTATCTGTGTCTATATACCACATGGACAGCAGTGGAGAGAAGGGGTGGGGAGGTGCAGGTATATGGGAATCACACTGGATTCAGTTTGATGATCAAGTAGTTTACACCCAGTAGTAGCCATGAGGTAAAGGGACACATGTAAATACAGTAAGCACTGTACAATAGGGCAGCCACTAGCATGTGGAGCACTGAAATGTATCTACTGGGTACTGAGGTATATATAAGTGTGACATACACATCAGATTTCAAAGACTCGATACAGAAAAAATAAATACTTCAGTGACAATTTTTATAGTGATTTCATGTTGAAATGATAGTTTATTATATACAATGAGCTAAATAAAATATTTTACTAAAATTAAATTCACCCGCTTTTCACTTTAATATAGCTACTAAAAACTATTAAATTTATACATGCTCATATTTCTATTGAACGGTGCTAATGGATGGAACTTTTTAAAAAAATAATATTAAATTAAAAAGCTCTCCTCCCAAAATATAATTCCTATTACTAAATTGTGATAAATCTATGAAGTTGGGTGATTATTTCTTCTGTACTGTCTTTGCAAGTAACCTCGTACTTCATACATGTATTAAATGACAACATGTTTATGTTACTATGTGGAAGGACACTGATTACTAAAATGAGTCATAAGAACAAAATTTCTAAGAGTTTCAGAGATGGTGAAAGTAAAACAAGACCAGAGACATCTGGGAAGCAGGTGGGATGCAAAGCATAGTGGATGCAGAGGAAGAGCTCTGGCTTCTACTGCCTGCCTCAGCAGCCTCCGTGCCCCTCCGACCTCACTGTCTTCAACTGCAGAGCAAGAACTAGACCAGGCCCATCCCATTCTGTGACTCGGTGCTATAATTTCATGAAGCGTGAAGGACTTCATCAGGTTTATAAGCATTTAGTATCTGACTAGAAGAAAAGGATGGAATTCCATAAAGGGGGAGTGTGTGGGTATTTACAAAGGCACCATCTCTAAAAGGAACAAAACATTTAGGGAGAATAATAAGAAGAACAGGCATCTAAAGGCATATTTATGGAGAGAAAGTATGAAAACATTTGGCAGTAATCCATAGAGAATTTCCTATGCCAGAGTGAAAAAGGAGAATGTAAACTCTAGGTCAGTGATTCTCAACCCCAGCCTGCCCCCTAAAAGCATTTGGCCATCTCTGAAGACACTTCTGGTTTTCACAACTAGAGGAAGGGTTTTGCTATTGGCAGCTAAGGGAAAAAGGCCAAGGAAGCTGCTAAGCACCCTATATGCACAGCCTCCGAAAGCAAAAAATAATCTGGCCCAAAGTGTCAATAGTGCCACAGTTGAGAAACCTGGCTCTAAGTAACAGGGAGCAATTCAAGATGGACGACTCGGTCCATGGATTGCCTCTTTTTCTGTTCTCAGCTTTGTGTAATATCTATGCACTTTACTCTAGAGAGCTGAAAAATTTACACTGTCCCCAGATTTTGCCTAGTCCGTAGTTACAAATATGCCTATTTTAAATAAAAATAATCATTACAGTGCTAGGGGATTTGCAAAACTGATATTTTTCAATTTGATGCTTTACAGAAATGTATTTAGCCTTGGAAAGTGAACAGCAATTAGTGGGAAGGACCAACCTGTTCTGATTAAATAGAATGTTAATTTAGAAGTGACCTGAAAGTGAACTCTTTTGAAAGTCAGGAATGCGTTTGCACTAATTTTTTGTTTTATTTTCAATTTCTCTCTGATATAAGAAATGCTAAAATGGTGAGAACTCGAAAGTGTCTTCACTGAATATACATCTGGAGGAATAAAATGATAGAAATATTGGAGTAACTCCAGTCCGATTTTGCGAATTCCAAAGTGAAGCTGTAGAATGAACTCTTGTTTGTAAAACCCCTGGAACACAGTAGGTTTGACTATCTGTATCTTCTCCTCGTCTCGTGTTTACCTATTCTGAGAAATTGTTCCTGGGACAAATTATCCTACTTTTGGAAGCAGACAAAGACATGCATCTTGTATTTTTGTTTTTCAAAACTAAGCTCCATGTGTCATTGTTAAATTCCCAAATTCTCTTCACTGTGTTACCTTAAAAACATATTCAGAAGCCAATTTTATTTTTTCACCTCATTCTTATTCTTTCTACCCTAGAGTGATCTCTCTATAACACTGCAATCACTATCTAACTGGTCTCCATGCTTCCACTTTCACCAGAATCTAGTCTCATTAGACTCACGTGCATCATCTTTTTAAAACACAAGCCAGATCATGTTACTCCACAAACCTTCCATTGGAACCCCATTTTACTCAGGATAAAAGTCAAAGTCCTTAAAATGGTCTACAATGGCCTATGACCGAGAGCCTCAAACTATTTTTGTAAAAGGCCAAAGAGTAAATATTTTATGTTTTGTGGGCCAGATGGTCTCTATCTAAACTACTTAACTTAAAGTAGTAGCAGACAAAATGTAAATAGATAGTCATGGCTGTGGTCCAATAAAAACTTAATTTGTAAAACTAGGCAGTGGGCAAGCTTTGGCCAGTTGACCATAATTTGTCAACCTCTGTCTAATATTTATTTCACTTTAGGCTTTATTTTTCTCCATAGCTCTTAACACCATCTGACATAGTTAATTTACTTAATATTTTTTAGTCTTCTCTAATTAGAATATAAGCTGCATTAGGGCAAGTATATTGTTTCTTTTCTTTATGCAGTATCTCTTTTAGATAGGTGGTCCAACATGAGCCACAGGAGAACAAAGAAATAGAGGCCCAGCCTAGAGACTGCCCAAAGAACACCCTGTTAATAGTTAGAGAATCCCTCCTGCATCCCCAGGGACAAAGGACAGGAGGGCTATAATCATCTCTGGTTTAATCCAGCCCCAGACTCCTGCACAGAAGGTACTACCCTAATTTGCCCACAATTTAAGCCTCCTTATACTGTTATTATAATACTATGTTTATGTCTGGAAGTTCATGAATCTAATTATAACAGACTGAATTCTGGGTAAACACATAAGCACTAGACAAAGAGTTATATAACAGCCAAGTGTCAGTCCAAATGACATCACTTACCAATCACCCCAGACTGGTTTTGTAACCACTTATCATCGCCCTAATATATCTGTAGAACTCTCTCTCCCCCACGGTTACAGCTCTTTATCTCCTCTATCTATAACCTATACCCTCTTCCCGCCTCACCCCCCACCCCCATACGTAGCAGTTTCCTCATTTCCATGTGGTTAGCCAGTATTAGGCATGACTGGTCCTCTACCTCATAACATGCCTTTAATAAACAAATATTTCTCATAATTCACTGAGTTGAAATTCATTTCTTCATCAGTGATAAGGACCTAGAGGTATGTGTTACCAGAACTCCGATAACCGCAGTGGTAGTATCTCCAGTACTTAGAACAATTCCTGGTGTATAGTAGACGTTAAAAATATATATATTTGTTGAATAAATGAATTGAATGAATATGAAGATTTAGCCATGCAGGAGAACATTGGTCTCCTGGATGATATGTCACTATTCGTGCACAAAGAGAACTCAAACATGTAGTCCTCTGCACACACTGTAATGCCCTACCTCATTACTCTGGACAAATATTTCCCAGCACCACCATCTAAATTTATTGATCACAAGGGTAACTATAATTAGGATAACAAAATTTCTCATGTTTCTATGACACTATATTTTTTGAAACTACTCTCAACATCTATTATTTCATTCTATCTTGACAATAGTCCTCCTTTAAAGAGTCGGAAAAATTTTATATTCCAAATGTACTAATTAAAAAGACAAGACAAAGAGGTTAAATAATTTTCTGAGTGTTAGAGAATTAGCGAGTCCCTTACAGAGCCATGCCTAGAACTGAGTGTAAGGTTGTCTCCACTGAGCGATCACTTTACCGTGAGGCTTTTTTTTCTCTTCTCATATAGCTGCTTCTTGGTAGTTAAGGTTTATATTTCACAATAAAAGGAGAACATATTCAATAGAAAATACGAGAAGAGTTTGGCCTCCTGAAATACTTTGCAAAGTTGTGAGATAGAGCAGGGCAATCAAATTCACCCATCCCTGAAAATAATAACCCTCTAGTTTTCAAAGAGAAAATTATTGGGTGAAAAATGAAAATTTGGTAGTAATAATAAAGAATTAAGGCAATATTTGAAGAGAAGGTAGTAAAAACTTTTGAAAATAAGCAAACTTTTACACTTCTTTGACCTCTGTTTCTCTAAAGACTCTTCCCTGGGTTTTGGCGAGGGCACCCACAGACCTGGAAACTTCTGCATGTTCTTCCAGCTTCTTTCTTAATCAGGGGCTTGGGGAGCCAGTGTCTGTTTTGTAAGTAGCAAAGAGGAGGGCAGGGAGATGTCTGATTTCCTAGTCTGAGGACAACCATACCCTAAGGGAGAAATGGAAATGTGAAACAATGCTTTTTTAGCATGACATTCTGATTTATGACATTTGGTGTATTATGGCTTTGTTTCCTTTGGAGATAGCATCAATGTAAATGTAATACAAACACTCCTTGTATCTTCTGAACAACAGCTGAAACATGTAGCCTCTTAACATCAAAATGTAATTTACATACAAAAGAAATTCTCAACAGCCTCTAGTTTCCATTGTTGGGATCCTCCCTTCCACTCAAGGTGGGTTAGGTATGCATACATTAAAACTACATATAAACAAATTGATATCAGTCAGAGTCCCACCAGGAGACAGAAACCACATTAGTAGTTTGAGGAGAAAAATATTTTGATTCAGATCTCTTTGAAGAGGGTATGGTCTGAGGGTTCAACCAAAGCCACCACAGGCGTGGCCCAGAAGTGATCGGAAGCAGCCATGGTTTAGCAAAGCATGATCTGAGAATGTGGCTGGCACTGCCGGGTTCTCACACTGACCTACACAATGGAGGACCAGGAGAAAGGATCCACCTGCCTCTATCACCTTGCAGTGTCCCTCTAGTGCCCTCTAATGGGAAGGTCTAGCATCATGACAGCTGGCAAGGGAAAAATGTTCACAGGGTCCAGTTCCATTTTTATAAAGCAGGGCAGGGAAGGGTGGACTTGAAGCTAAAAGGCAATAAATGGATAACTGACACAAGTTTCAAAGCAGTTAAAAACAAGAAAAATGTGTAATATAAAATTAATATAATACAGAAAGTCTATGATAGCTAATTGATCATATTTCATTCATAAAATAAAATTATAAATGCCTTTTTAATTATAAAAAACAACAAAAATTTAAATATAGAACCTTGCAAAGGTAATACCGCTTGAGTGCAACTGATTACAGGTTTTAAAACCCCAGAAATTAGGCATATTCTTTTTTTAAAAGTTCTAACAAAAAGGTAGATTTATGTAACCTGAAATTATGAGTTTGAAATATTTAAAATATTATTGGAATGTCCCAAACTATGTTAACCAGAACCTGCAACAGAAATTTTTTTTCACTTTCTTTTCTCTGCTTCAGAGTAGTCAAGAGATGATGGAACACTGAAAAACAACAATGGGAAATAGAACACATAATCTGTTTGATTTGGGGCTGCTAAGTAAAAGTAATTTTATTTCATTGAATAAAAGAATAACATACATTTATATAATAAAAGAGACAAATCAAATTTACATGTTAGACACTGGGTACAGGACAGAGACTATTAGAAGACGGCAGAATCACAACTCAGGCTCATTCCCCTGAAATCTGGGTAGTATAAACTGTCTATTCAATATTTGTGCTATTTTTCTAAACTGTTCCATTACCAACATGAATTCAAATATTTCCAGTGAAGTTCTGCATACTGTGTTTCACTTTCAGGATATGAAATTGAGAAACATGAAATTAACCATAAAGACAAACGCTGACTTCGAGAGTTTAAAAATATTGTCAGACAGATATTTGTTTCCAAATGACATATTAGTATTTGAGACCTGATAGGCTATGAGGCCATGAAAATCAGAGCACTGGTTGTATTTTTCCATGAAGACTTTTGCAATAAGGGCCCTAACTATCTGTGGCATGGCTTAGCCTTGGTTAGGTTTCCCTTCAGTTTAAAATCAACACCATCCATGCTTAGTGTGTTCTTTCTTCTTTATCTCCTCAACATCAGGAGATTTCTTTCTTTGATTATCCTTGGATGACCTCCAGACACAGACCACTGATTTTTACTAAGGAATCAGTCAGAACCCATCAGAAGTGCTTATTTTTTCTGGCAGAACGGCACCCATGATGCATTGCTTCCTCTCACAGAGCTAAATAATTGCGGCATGTATGCCATAGGATTCATCTTGAAAGGATAGGTCACTGAAAGAAAGTTTTTCTTTCCCTTTGGGGAGCATCTGGGATTAATAGTCCCACATGTCAAATCCGTTAGCTCCTGTTTCATCCACACCAGGACACCTGGCTGCCAGACTCACACACCAGCTTGTCAAGTCCCGTCAGTTCATCAACAGCACAGCGGGTCTTTGGATCATGGTGGCCCAAGGGTAGAATGCTTACCAGAGAAAATATCACATTCTATCCTTTCTCACTGAACAATGATTATCAGAGAAAGTCGATCAGCCAAACCTTGTTATTTTTCTTAGTGTCTGATAAACATTCATCTGATCTCAAGCCACTTTGTTGAGCATCAATTGCAAAAGTCAACTCAGATCATATTTCTTAAGTACTTGTCAGACTTTCATGGGCAGATGTGTTTTTCTCAAGGTAAAAATATAGGCAGCCTCTATTCATCCCTGAGCATGAATATTCTTGCTGTTTTTGATAAGATTCATTATATGACCTAGGAAGGATTGTTTATATGCGTAGATAATGTGCTGGAGAATTTTTAATGAGGCTCAGGTACTTCAGCTGTTTCCCAAGAATGCATTGTGGTTTAAATTCAAAGCAGACTGCACTCATCAACATATTTCTTTGATGAATTATTATTTATGTGAACTGACAAAGCAGTGTGATTTTTCCATCAGTCATCAAATCTGCCCTTTCACAGTTGGCAATAAATGTTTATTCTCTTCAGTAAGAATGATTTAAATCATTGCAGCTTGCTGTTTGTTATGATTTTGTGTGTGTGTGTGTGTGTGTGTGTGTGTGTATGTGATAATGGTAACTTCTTTAAAAATAATCTGACTCGCACATTATACAGCTCTTCGTTGGGTTCAAAACTAGGGAAGCCTCCTTTCTGCAGTTTTATTCCTGTGCTATATATCACCAAGTACCTAATGACATTGGTTTGCTTTATCTCAAGAGCTACTCAAGGCCCAAGAACACAAAAGGAAATTAAAGAAGATAGGAAAAGAGACTATCCCAGGCAATGATGGAAACAAAATGCAATAGATCACCTCCCAGTGAGCATTACTGTATGCAAAATCAGGCAGAGATGTTCAAAAAGCCTCCTTAGAGGGGCAATCATGAAAGAAAAGTTGAAGAACACTGCCATACACTTCCACCAAATTATAACTACTACGACACTGGCTGTTTATCACATCTTTTCCTGGTTTAAATACCTTCCATATTTCTCTACTAAACATGATTCTCTATTAACTTAAAGAACAAATTTATTGGCCTAAGAGCCAAGGCTCCCTATGCTCTTTGAAACAGTCTATTTTTTTAGCTTTCTCTTTCGGGCTCATTTTACAACACTCCTGTTCAAGAAAACTAACTTGGTCATTACTTAATCATACCTAAAATTGTCCCCATGTCTTTGTTTGCAGTGTCTCCTCCATCGGAGAACGTGCTTGCTTTTATTCCATCTTCCACTTCTCCCTTCAATTTTTATCATCTTTAAAGGTCTAGTTTAAATGCCACTCACTTTCTCAAGGTTCTTCACGCTTATAAGAATAATCTAAGAAGTCATCTTCCTCTTTGAACTTCTAATCGATGACTAATATTTACCCCATTTTACTTGAAATTAAAGTTAGTTGGTGCTCACTCACATCCACCAGTTAAGTATAAGTTCCTTAAGAAAAAAAAAGATTGAGTTCTTCACAAATCTGCACCACCCAGATGATATAATATAGTACTTTAAACATATTAAATGCTCAATTTTATCAACAGAAAAAAAATTTTTTCATCATTCAACTCTCTTTTTAGAAGAAAATATTGTACTTTTTGTCACAGTTCATTCCCTGAATCAATGTGAGGGTTAGTTTGAGTCCTTAATGAACTCTTGATTTACTTAAGTGGCGGTGACTACAAACTATCAGTTTGGGGAAACTCTACAGATCTCTCTCTCAGGCAGATTCCTCTTACCTTTTTAACTAATATTACTAGGTATGGAAAAATTATAGAGGTGGCTCTGTTTCGGGGAGTTAGTAAAGATTGTGTATTATTGTACACGTCTATACCTTATCTGTTATCCAGGTGTTTTCTATTTTTTCCCAGTACCAGAGTGGCTTGTGTTGAATCTGGAAAGACAGATGCCTTAGCAAATGCTAACAGGCTCCTTAACACATGGATGATGACAATATGGTGATGATTTCTTGAGTTTCTTTGATTAGTTAATATTTTACTGAATAGTTTCAGTGAAGGGGCTTACATACCATGGAAGTTTTTATGTAGCAGATGAAGTAAACATCAAGCATATTCTGCATTCTGAATCTGTCTGGGGTAGTTGGTTAATGACTCAGGAGAAAGACATGTGTTTTTTTTTTTTTTTTTTCCTGCTGTTTAATAAGTCTTAGTGAGAGGGGGTAATACATCATTTTAAAAAGAGTCTTTTTAAAATAACTTATAAGTGGCAGAGCTGGAATATGAACCTATATCCATTTGATTTTTGATGGACAGTTTTGGCCATGTATCCACACATAATCATCTACCAATGTTCTTACCATTCTGTCACTCTTTTCCTCCAAAAGTCTTCTCTCATTGGTCAAATGTAAAAGTATATACTTTGCCAGTGGGGAAAACACAAAGGATATAAATAGGCCCCACATTTTTAAACATAGTCATCAACCCTGAAAATTCTCTAAGTAACTATAATTACTAATCCTTGCTTTGGGAAAAGAAATATATGTCATGGTCTACATTGATATCATTGTTCCAAGTTGTCAAATTTTGGAATAAATTTTTCAGAAGAGTGGATGACCTACCTTCCCTGTATGTCAGGCCAGTGTTTATTAGTCCTCAGTAGTCTAAATAACTTTAGAATAGAAAATTATGATGAGACGTTCTGCCATCATGTTTTAATTGATTCATTTTTTTTTCATATAGCTGATCACACCTATATTTATTCTCAAAATTCTTTACATCCTCAATGTAACTTATTTCAGTTGTAATTTACTTATAGCAGCCATAAAACTATTTCTGAAATTAAACTCTTTGAAACATATCATTAATAACGCAAACTTACTATCCCCATTGTGCATTGTTGTGTCTTGATTACAGTGTGGGGGTGGGGCAGGGGGACTTTGTGGGAAATGATATATATAAATCCTCTCAAAAAACAGCCTTTGTTTTTCACTGTTAGAATAAGATTCCCTGCCCAGTTTCCTGTGAAAGGGGGGAAAATGAGATCAAACGTGTGGTGGTATTTTTATAAACATTATTAGGTTATCAGCCTCTTCCCTGTTTTGCAGATTCATACTTGGGAAAGGATGTGATGAATTATCTATTTCTAATGCCTTCTTCAAGAAGGTTCTAGAAACAGTCGAAAACTTGAGACTTGAGAGAAATCACAGCAGCAAAAGGAACTTGACATTTATATGCATGGATCATAAGAAAGTCATCCTATTTCACATCTAATTCGCAACAAAATGGGGAGTGTATGAATTTATATCTATGTAGACACACATAGTAACTGTTTTATTTGCTTACTTTGGTAGAACATAGCATATCATATGCATCTGCGCTTAATATTGTAAAACCTAGAATTAAAACCAGAATGTACAATTTCAGAGAATTAGTTCCCTCCCAGGTCTCTCCAATGATACTTGATTACCTAGAGCAACTGCAAAAATCTACATAGATTTCAGTATAAGATCTACTTCTATTGTGTGTGTGCATGTGTGTGTGTGTGTGTGTGTGTGTGTGTGTATTTTAGATAGATATATAGGTAGATTATATATATCCTCTATGTGTATATTTGTACATGTATATGATTTATGCCTAAAATTAAAGATAACTCTCAGTTAAACAAAATACTTAGTTACTAAACTGATCTAATTATGGACCATTTGAGTGAGCAGAATTTGACTTCTAATAATTTTCTTCAAATGTAAACTATATTTTACTATAAAATTTGTGATATCTCCCATTTCACCAATGGAAAATTGTGAAAGTAGGAAGTTCTGGTTTTACTCAACAGAACATAGAAAACTCTCACATACTAAAGAAAGGGGCCAGAAAATGGCTGATTTGTTTGCTTGTTTGTCTGTTAGGTTCTTTGCCTCACCTTTGTCCATAGAGGATTTGAAAAAACCTACAATAATAAAGACAATAAAAAATATGAAATGAGATTATAGTTTTAGAAATATAACTAAGACTAGATATTTAAAATTGGACAAATATCACAAATATGCAGCCTCTAAGGGCCTATGTAGTTCCATGGTCTCAACTAAATTCTTTGTATGACTTTTTTTTTTTTTTTTTGGCAGTGGAAGCAGCAAGAGATAAAATGAGTTACTTAATATTTTCGGTAGTAATATTTATTAATGTGTACTTCCCAATGACCCAGTTTTGAAAGAAGTTTGTCCTCTGAGTGCTGTTAGTAAAATCCATAATCAGTGTGATCTGTAAGTTGTGAGAGATCATAGTAATATATACATATGTAGTGTATAGGTACTCACAATGCATATGTATACTTATAAATCTATATGAAGTACATGTGTATGTACACATATATGGTTTTTTTATACACACACATATACACACAAGACTTTAGAATATCCAAAACTCAAACTGAGGTGCACTGAAATTTAACATAATGAAGCAAATCTATGATGTTATTTGTTATATTAAGAAGAATCCTAAAAAATTATATATTCACCCTGGAGAACTATGACATAACTAGAAAGGAGATATTCCTTCTACTCCGAGTTAAAAGAAAGTTAAAGCCATAGAATCTGACACTTTTATATAGCACCATCCTGGAGAGAGAGAGAGAAAAAAAATGGCCTTAAATCAAAAAGAGATGTGTTAACCATCAACAAAACAAAAAAACAACCTACTTAATGGGAGAAGATATTGGAGCAAATGTTATATCCAATAAAGGGTTAATATTGAAACTAAATAAGGAACTTAAGTAACTCAACATTGAAAAAACAAACAATCCAATTAAAAAGTAACAGGCATGAACACCCATTTCTCCAAAGAAGACATACAGATGGCCAACGAATACATGAAAAGATGCTCAACATCACTAATCACCAGGGAAATGCAAATAGTACCTCACACCTGTCAGAATGGCTATTATCAAAAAGTCAACAAATAACTAGTGTTGGCAAGACTATGGAGAAAAAGAGAACTCTTATGTACTTTGGTGGGAATGAAAATTGGCACAGCCATTATGGGAAACGGTATGGAGATTCCTCAAAGAAATTAAAAATGGAACTACCATATGACCTAGTAATTCCACTCCTGGGTATTTATCAAATTAAAACAAAAACATCAATTCAAAAAGATATATTCACCCCTATATTCACTGCAGGATTATTTACAATAGCCAGGATTTGGAAGCAACCTAGGTGTTAATTAATAAAAAAGAGTTGTGTGTGTGTGTGTGTGTGTGTGTGTGTGTGTGTAATTCCAATGTGTATGTGTATGTATGTATTATTTCAATGTGTATGTGTGTGTATATATATATATATGCATACATATACATATATATAAAACATTACTCAGCCATAAAAAAGAATAAAATCTTGCCATTTGAGACGTGGATGGACCTAGAGGGTATTATGCTAAGAACCATATGATTTCCCTTATATGTGGAATTCAAAAAAACATAACAAACAAACAAAACAAAACAAAAACAGACTCATAGAAACAGAGGACAAACTGATGACTACCGGAGGGGTAGAGGGATGAGTGAAAAGACACAAGTGAATAACAGATACATACATATACATGTACATGCATACATGCATACATACATGCGAGATAAATGTTTTTTCACCAGGGTAATATGCACATGTTCAAAGCCCTGAAAGAAATTTCTCTTAAAATCATCCATTTCTCTAGGCTCTGTTTCTTATGTTTCCTGAGCAAATTTAAAGATGGCAAGAAAAGAAGAACTCAGATTGAAGATATTGGCATTCCAGATTAGGAATCGTACTCTTAGAAGATTGATCAGAGTGAGCACCCTCCACGAGCCTTATCAATTCTGGAACATTGACAACTGTGAGAATTTTAGTAGAAAGCAGGACTTTGGAAAAAGGGCCTGAAGGCAACCCACTAATGCATTCTCCACAGAGAGTGTAGAGTCTGGGGGTAGAATTTAGAGTCTAGAGGGGGAGTCTAAAGCCCACATTCTGTGTTTATTGTTTGAGGGAGAATCTTATACTTAAGGATTTTGAGGAAGAGTCAGTTATTCAGTTTCAGATCCTTTCATGGAAATAAAAAAGCCTAACCAAGACTCTCGCCTCAAAGGAGAATTGTTCAGCTTCTATACAGAGTGTAGAAGTCTGTTCCAGCAAATAAGAAAATGGCTAATTGTCACTGAAGACTTCCACCAGGGTGAGTTTTACCTGGAAATTTTCAAAGCAGAAGTTATCATGTAAATGGCCCTGTCTCCCTTTCATCTTGCCACAGTCAGGAAATGTGGTAATGAGGTGTCAATGTATATGTCAGAGAAATAAAAGGTATTTAGTTGAACAAATATTATGATTTTACATTAAAATTATTCTATGTTAGAACTGTGTTTTATTCACTGATTTCATCAAGCTATCTGGCTGGTTACTAAAAACAAGTCACATTTCACTGTAACCAGTGGTCATTATAAATTAATATCACAGTCTTCCAAGTTTCTTGCTCACAGCTTTTATTTGACGCCCTTTGTTCATTATAAATGTGGTTCTTCCTGAGGGATTTAAGAATCTGATCACTAATTTCTTAGAAATAGGAAAATTATATTGTTATTATTCTTTTTATTATGTAATTAAGACATGTTTAGTATAAATATATAAGATGTAGGTAAGAATAAAATTTTAAATTACTCCAACCACAACATCCATAAATAATATTTTAGTGTGTAACTTTATGCTCCATATTATAAAAAATATGTTCCATAAAACATCAAGGAAGAGAAAGAGAAGCATGTTGGTTTAGAATTAAGAGAAGCTTTTGAAAGATGACTGTTGATAGTACCTAAGTTGCCTTGCACATGTTGCTTGACCTCTGGATGACTTCATTTCCCCACCTCTAAAATAGATATATATTGGCTCTATAAATGGTTTCCTCACACACCCTTTCACAAGGCCAAGTCTTAAGTAACTGATAAAAACGATAAAGTATTATTCTCTCTGTTGTCCTTATTTTCTTCTTATTTTATCTTTCTTTTATTATTTCTTTTCTTTATTCCTCATTTTCTCTTAACTTTTAGAATTTAAGCTAATTAACTAAACATACTTACTTGAAGATAGTCACTCTTAAAAATTTTTTGCCTGAACCCTTATAATGTAGTTCTTAGACTCTCTTTTTAGGGAGGAAAAAACTAATTGTACATAGGCTCATATAGGCAGATATTTATATAACATTTCAGGCCATCTGCAGCCCTTACCAAACTCCTTGAAGAAACTAGAACCCCTATTCTGGTTTTCATTGCTCTCTGTAATTTAATTTTCTTGTCTGACATTATTTCCAGTAACACTTCGAAATCTTTACCCCATCCATGACTGGACAGACTTTTATTTGTTCCTGCAGCTCAGTTAGCCACTGTGGGATTAGTCTGCAGAGATGGGGGGGGGGGTGGCGGGTATGTGGGGGAAACAAGGAGGATATACCTCAGCGGCAGCTTCCTATGATCTGCTAAACCCACGAATGATCAGTTTAGTCACCTATGTGCCGTCAGTTTTAAATGGAACAAAAGTATTTGTGAATCCCAAACATGTGGGAGAGAAACAGAAGGAATAGTACAAAACAATGAGAGAACAGCCTCGAAACTAGCAGAAGGTTGGTTCTGCATAATATGAAAAAGTCTTCATAAGGTTCTGGCTACCAGATGTTCACTGTTCAAAGATCTAGTTACCATGCAATTCACATAACACTAGAATACCGGGAAATATACTAATAGCATTTGCAGTCCATCCCAAACCAGGAAGCTTGCAAGAGAGCTCCTGGCCAACCATGTGAACTCAGCTTTTGTTTTGTTCATGCAGCAACTTGATCACTTGCTTAAGAGGAGAAATAGACTGTTTTTCAACCATTCCCTTGAAGTTGTGAAATTCCCGTCATAAAAATAAGAAATCATATATGAAACCTTGGGGTCAGATCACCCATTGGTTTCTGGAGTTCTCAATAGAGTTATTATGTTTTGCAGCAACAAGGTGAGAGGAGATTATGGTTTCAAACCAGTATTAGAATTTCCTGAGATTTGTTTGCTTGAGAAAGACCCTTATCATCACTGAAATGTTTAAAGAACTGAACGAGCTGTTTTCTTTTTTGCAAATCCAATTTTTGAAATAGAGAACTTCAGGATGGAATGGAATAGCCACCAAATTTAAAAGCACATTTTATATGTTACTTTTTATCTGATAAAAAATACCAATGCAAGGGTTTAATTTGTATCATTCTTTTCATATTTTGTAACATACTTAAATACTGAAAAACCTTCACTTTGGAAGGGGGAAAAAAAAGATAAAAGATTCTTCACCACATGATATCTCATGATATTTTCTTCAGTTGTTAGTCACATTGTATTTTTGGCCATGCCCCAGAAACCACAGCTCTCAATTACTGTTGCTTTCAGACATGTGGATGAAACACATGCTAAAATAATTAACAAAATTATGACATTTACATTCTTCTCTGGACAGTCAGTCTCTGTGATTCTTTAGCATGTGATTCCATATGAATCAAAACAATTATCATAAATTGAGTTGGCCAATTTATCCTTACATAGCGCTTTGAAATGTCAAAAAGTAAAATAGGAAAAAACAGTCTTTTTCCATGGACTAAGCACGCTCCACTCCCTGTTGGCAGCCAGAATCACACATGACAACATCAGGAAGGCAGAGCATCCAATCCTCTCATCCCAAGGCCACTGACATGGATAGAAGGCCAACTGCAATGTAATTATAGTAACTCCGAGCTGTCTCCTTTACCCTGCATTTGCTGTTTCTTTTTCTCTGTTGATAGATTTCAGAGCTTATTAAACGAAATGTATAGGATAACCTAAAATTGATGACCTTTAAGTAAAAAATGGAAGTAGAACACCAAACTGTTATAGTGTAAGACTCATTACAGCTGTGGTAAGTGACTCTTCTAACTCCATTGGCCCATAGTAATAGAACATCTTAGAGAACAATTAGCATATTGTGTATTTGTTTATGCCCCTATTACCCAATTAATTTATAGGACTTTGATAATAGTTTACCACTGACTTTTTATATTTATAATTACATATTTGTTAACCACTTATTACGGACCAATCATACAGGTTCTGTAGGTATAAAGATGAATAAGACATGGCCCTTGCTTGCAGGAAACTCATAAAATAGCAGAAAAGACAGACATGAATACTAATGATTGTGTTTAATGAGATGCAAGTTATAACCAAGCTAGCCAAAATATTCTTCACAGCAGAGATAAGGAAGAAATATTTCATCTGCAAGTCACAGCAGAGCCTATGACCCTGACCACAGGCAAGAATATGTCTTTAGTAACTCTTGTTTACCCTTCTAGACCTGCTCTCTACCTTTTTCCATCCTGTTCTTGCCCCTAGGAGAATGATCTCTGAGGACTGGACCAATAGGCTATTTTGCCCTCTAGACTAGAGGATGGGAAAAGAATGAGGTCAAGCTATGTGTTCCCCACTCCTTCCCTGCTCAGTTTCCATGGATTGGTTGCATCTTTCTACCAAAGGCCATAGTTTCTGCCAGGTGTCCCTCTCTATATATGTTTCTACTCCAGATTCCCAGCCCCCCTCTCCCCTTCTCTCTTCTTGCCTAGAAGAGGTACTGCACTATCCCTTGAAGGGGGAGAAAGAGGGAGGAGAAGGAGAAAAAAGAACAAAGGAAAGTAGAAGAGGAAGAAGGAGAAGGAGAGGAAGAGGAGTTGAATGGGGGAGGAGAAGGAAGGAAGGAAGGAAGGAAGGAAGGAAGGAAGGAAGGAAGGAAGGAAGGAAATGAAGAAGAAAGGAAAGTTTCTTTATTGACTCTTCCCAGTTACCAATGTTTCTTGCCAGAGCTCTGACTATTGCAGTAACCCTCTTAGAATTTAAGAAATTAATTTCTGTGCGATTCTTAGAGAAACCAGCTCAAAAATATAGAACCAGAGTTTTTCTAATCAATGAATGCCCTCAATTACATAACTCTCCAAATAATTCTAGTTCTTACTCAAGAGAACCCTATAACACTAGAACATCTCATCAGTCCCATCATAGGACAGCCATACTAACACCCATCATTCTGCAGTGGGGCCTGAAAGTAGGCAGAATTCTAAGAGGCTTTCTAGATTCCTAGGTCCTGGCATCCACACAGTCTTATCCTAATAATCTAACCACTAATCTAGTTACTGCTATGAAGAGTTTTTGTAGATGTAATTAAGATCTTAAATCAGCTCTCCTTAAAATAGAGAGATTATCCAGGCAGGCCTGACCTAATCACATGAGTACTTTAAAAGCTGAGAGTTTTCTCCAGCTGGTAGAACAAAAGAATTCAGAGATACATGCTTCCACTGGCCTGACAGAAAATAAACATCAGATTGTAAATTACCTGTGGAGGCCACAGGGCAAGGAACTGAGGGCAGCCTCTAATAGATGGAAACAGCTTCTGGCCAAGAACTGTGAGGAAAACAAGGATCTCCATCCTACAGCCACAAGAAAATGGCTTCTGCCAACAACCAGTGAGCACCCCAAGCTCTAGATTAAAACCACAGCTTGAGGGCTATCTTGTTCCAGCCTGATGAGACTCTGAGCAGAGAAGCTATTCACCCCATGCCAAGACACTGACCTACAGGAACTGTGAGATAATAAACTTGAATTTTATAAACCACTAAGCTTATAGTAATTTGTAATATAGTGATAAAGAATTAAAATAGACCACATTGTACTTTTGCTTTGTCTTGGAGAAATGAGCTAATATACAAATGTTTTTCTCAGATAGATAAAATGTATTCCTTTTAAGTGCAAACACTGGATGGATATATATTATTCATTTATCTGCCTTAGTAAATACTACTTAGTACACTGCCTAATATTTAAAGAATTTAATAAATACTTGTTGAATAAAGTATTTGTGGAATCATTTAACTTTTTTTATGAGCATTGATTATTTACAGGGCTCTGTGATGGATCACATTACCAGGTACCAAGGCCTGCTTTCCCTCACCGAGAGATGATTATGCTTCTCTGCTACTTTGAAATGAGAAGGGGCATGTGATTTACAAAAGCCAACAATAAGCAGAAGCAAGGTGGTCACTTCTCTGCAGAAGTTGTAAGAGTCCTTTTGTGCTTTACCACTCACTTTTTTCCTTCTGCTGTGGTCACTAGTGTTTCTGAATAGGGGCAGCTCTGCCTGGAGTAAGGACTATGATGCTGCAGAGTAGACCCCCAGCCCATCCACAGCTGGAGTACAATATGACCAATGAGTAAACTTTTCTAGTTCCAAGGCACCGAGATACTAGGATATTTTGGTATTGTGACATAAACTAGCCCACGCTAACTGACAGAGACTCCAATAATACTGATGCCCTCCAGGGTGACCAAGAAGCAGATATCCATTTTCCCTCAGTACTAACTACCTACCTCTTGGACTGGTACATTTTCTTGATTCCTTCCCGTGCTGTCATCCCTAAAGGTATCCTTGTAAGGTATAGCTTCTTTTAACTGTTGCTTTATTTCATACATCGTGCCAGGTTTAGAATCCTGAAAAGAGGCTCTTACAAAATAAAAACATGCTCAGGTTTTGTGAGAATTCTTTTCCACTTACAGATTACTTTTATTTGCTTTCAGAACCATGGTCATATTTTAGAGTTAGATAGAATGGTGCCTTCCATATGGATGAAACATCAATTGTAATAACATACAAAGAGGTATAAAAAAAGTCTATGTGCAAATGTTCAACAAATCTTTGGTTCTAAAATGGCTTCATCCCAGTATGTTATCATAAAGTAGCTGTCCCTTTTCAAGAAGCTCTAAATGTCTGTGAGTACCACAATCAGACGGATTTTAAGCACCTTCACCCCATGTCTTAATTGCTACGCTACGGAAGCACTAGTGTTGGCTAATTTTGGAGTGTCCTGCACTGTTGATGGGGAGTTTATCTCATACTTGAAAAACTATTCCGATGCTAGATGTTGTAGGGATTCAAAGAATATGTATAGTTTTTGCCCTTCATAAACTTGCAAAGTTTTGTAAGTTTAAATTTTTCAGCTAGAATTTGAAACATTTTCTTCTAAAATAAACAAATGTTTAAAGTATGAGGAAAGGCAGAAGAAACATTACTTAATGAGATAAACAGCCGCTGAAAATTCATTTCTCGTCATTGCTTTCTGTTCCAGTGTCCACTGTCTAAACTAACTCACAGTGTGGACAAAGATGGGAGCAGTGCTAGCCAGCTCTCCGTGAAGAGCTCTGAATGCTCTTCCTTACACTCCTCAGGTCCCCATTTCTTCATAAGTTCCATCTTTCCTTTCTTCCACCTAGACGGTGGAAATATTTATGAGAAAGTACTGCCTCAATTATTTTACTTGATCGCCTCCGTCAGGTTTAACTTTACCATATTCTTTCCTTCCCAGAATCCCTAAGGACTTCCAGTTTCCTCTCAAATTGTATAAAAAGTGGCCAGCAGCTGTCATAATGTTTTTCATCAAAAGACCACAGTGCCCTCCTGTTTAAGTAGAAGACAAGGTTCCTGGTCTGGTTCATGCCCCTCCATGTGGTACCAAGAGTAGAATCCTTGCTCTATATCACCAGGTCAGGTTGCTTTACTTCCTTTTTGAAACATGAATTGACTGACATCGCCCAGCAAGACATCAGAGACTCTCTAATCTTACTTTTCTAATCCAGTCTTCCCCTAATATGTTTCAAACCAGACAGCTTAGTCTCCCTGCAATTGCCCTCAAAATTCCTTAGTTTGTTTATTTAATTTGTTTTTCCCGCCTGAAATACCTTTCATTTCTCTCCTTTTTTCAAAGCTTTCTTTCTCCTCCTTCAAGGCCCAGTTTAAATCTCATATTCTCCATAAAGCCCTCCAGGTCTGTGTTGCAATCCCAGTGACTGCCCCTCCTCTCAATGCTCTATGATTCCTTAACAACTTCTGTTGTCATGAAGAATAAGGTCATTAGTGTCTGCTATGGGCCGGTGAGGGGGCTTTCAAGAGCTGCAGAACAATTCCTGCGAGACTTTCTTTGCTATTAGGGAGAATATGATCCATACTTTAAAAGATAAATATCAATGTATTCCACCAGTACATGCCAACTTGTCTCTTACCCACAAACATTACATAGTCTGTGTTACTATTTGACAGTATTTGCAAAAAATATACACATGATGGCTTCTGACAAGCACTGAGTTGTTAGTTAAGATCTAGTAATATAAAGGAGACTCTCTTCAGTAATCTAAAAGCTTTAAGAGGTCAGAAACTCTGTTACACTGCTTTGTGGCTCTATGATTTCCAAGATCAATACAACACACATAGCACACAGCGTCATAATGAAAAGGGTAGACTCTGGAGGCAGAAGGCCTTGGCCTGAATTACAGCTAAACCACTTACTAGCTGTGTGTTGCTGAGCAGATTTCTCTCTAAGTTTCTCATATCTAAAATGGAGATAATAAATGTGCGTGCCTTACAAAGAAAATTATGAGATAATGCATGCAAAGCACTTAGCACAGTGCCCAGCACATAGTAATAAGTCGATAAATGTTAGGTAATTCTATGTAGTCTTAATGTATTATAATGCAAATGACCAGCAGTACAAAGATATCTTTTCACTGCCCCAAAAGAATTAGGGGAACAATTGTAAAGACACTTTTTGCATAATTGGTCCTCTTGGGGTTAAAACAATAAAATAAGCACTTTAAGAACTTTTACACTTAAAAACTTGAATATTTTTTTTTTTAATTCTATTTCCTACTGCCTGAGGGACCTAGGGCAATATTCTGGTTGTTAGCCATCCCCAGGCTGAGCTGTGGGCAAGGAGCTATCATCAGGGACCACAGCTTCACCCTTAGTTCTGCTGATGTGAGCAAGGGAGCATTAGGGGCAGGCCGATGACAAAAATCTTGATTTGCCCAAGACCTTATGGGCATCCTTGTCGCCCAGGTGTTTTTATTAACAATTTCCTTTTCTGTCTTAGACATGTTCTGGTTTGGATAATAAATTATTAGTTATAGAGCCGGCTTTTGCCTTTTCAGTTTCTCCTCAAAGAGTAAAGTGCAGTGAGGGGGCGGGGCGGGGGGGCGAAGCATGGGCTGGGCTTAAACCTGACTGTGCTGCTCGTTAGCCATGTCCTTGGGCAGTCAGAAAACTTGGCTGATCAGTAAGCTCTGCTCACTGGTAAAGTGGAAATGATATCTGTCTACCTCATGGGGATGTTGTGACAATTACATGAGTACACAGGACTTGGCACACAGTAGCTAACCAAAGGTATGACTTTCCTTTCCCTTTTCTACCCTATGTGCATGATGAATAGAAAATAACGCAAACAGTGCTTTTTTTTGAGGTCCCATTGCATCTGTAGGGCATGCCCCCATGCCTGCTTTATGTGCAGGTTACCTCCAGCAGTGGGGAAGAAAAATCCCCTGGTGGGGTATGTTCCAGAGCTCTGAAGAAGAAGAGACCCAGTGGCTCCTGGTTATAACTCTTAGCTGTAATCATTCAATTACACCCTTTTATGTTCTATTTTACTGCATCTGAAAGGGGCAGGGACATCTGGATATCTAATAGCTGCATTTACCGGAGGGTGAGCTGCTAAAAATAGCCCCAGAATCTGTGGGCAGGTTTCCAGGAAGTGCTCCACTTGCTAGAGCAGAACTGTAAAGAGAGAATGTGAATCAAGTCCTTCATCTAAATCACTTGCCCCTGCTACTTTTAAAAGGTTCAGGGCTTAGGTCTTGTTTTTCACCAAGTGAACTAGATTCTTAAAGGAATATAAGCAATTACAAAGGAAGTTGAAGATTAATAGTGAAGTGTTTGTGGGGATTCTACAGGAGACCTTATGGTACACTTTACGCCAATTATAAAGGCAGTTGTCCCTCAATATTTACAGGGAGATTGTTCCCAGGACCCCTGCAATAACAAAATCTGCAGGTGCTCAAGTCTCTTATATAAAATGGTATAGCATTGCATATAACTTTCACACATCCTCCTGTATATTTTAAATCTCTAGATTTCTTACAATACCTAATATAATGTGAATACTATGTAAATAGTTGTTACACTGTATTATTCAGGGAATAATGACAAGAAAAAGAAGTCTACACATATTCAGTATAAATGCAACCATTGGTAAGCCTAACAACATAGTACATGTCAGCAACCATGTAGCAGTTATTTTTTTAAATGTTTTTGATCTGTGGTTGATCCACAAATTTGAAACCTGTAGATATGAACTGCTCACTGTACCACACCCCCACCATAACCATCACCACCACTGCCACCAAACATAATTTACATTTTATTTCCCTCTGAATAAGATTGTCTCTAGAATTCCAAGACCTTAGTGATGATATGTATTTTTGTCTGTTGATCCTTTCACACTTCCATTGGGGAGGCAGAGGATGTATATCTGTAAAAAAATAAAAAGTAAATATGGTGAAAAGATTTTAACTTCACAGATGGGGCTAGAAGATGTTGTTTCTTGCAATTCTTACAAAGGGCAGAGACAAAGTCTGATTAGGACAAATTTTCATTGTTGGAATTTTGGAGCCTAGTATTTTCCCTGAGTTTAAATGCTATATTAATAAATGTCGACTATAATTTAATGCCACCACTTTTTCTTATTTGAATCGCAGTGAGTTATTAAATGGTCAAACATTATGAATCATTCTTAGGGAAGAACACTATAGAAATGAATTACAATACACACCTCGTAAGCACTTTTTAAAAAATGGTAGCACTTATCTTTAGTTAACATTAAAGAATAAATGATAAAAAATCCAAAGTCTAATTACTAATTTTTTAACTTAATATGATAAATTAAAATACAACACTGCCTGAAATTAAAATAGGGTATAATTATTTATCTTCTAGGAACACAAAATTAAGAGAGTTTAAAATTTTTTTTTAAACTAATTGAACTATTAATTAAAGATGTGCTGAGACATTTTGTAAAGAAGTTTTCCTATTGTACTTTTAACAAAATAAAACAGTGGATTTAATCAAGGGGATACTTATAGAAGAGTTAACACATGTTTTGTCATAAGGAAATAAACAATTTTACATGTCGTGGACAGCACTATTTTGAAGTGAGAATTAATTCTATCTTATCCTTTAGTTTTGTTTCAAATTGTTCATTTCTATAAAGGAGAGAAGGGGTGTTCTTCACAAAATCTTTCAATCAGCTACTAATGACTCACTAGTGGTCAGATTCACAGACAAAAGCCTTTTTATTGACTCAGTTGGGTCAGATTTCTAGGCCTTTCATAACCTTTCTCATCCACTGAAGACAAAACAAGGCAGAGTAAGAATGTTTGGGGACCACGTATTATTACAAGTTTGTGAAACCAGGGAAGCAATCAAGAAATTTGCTTCAAAGATGAATGGATGTAGTTCCAGATTTACCACGAACAGTGACATTCTTGTTTAATCTGTGTATATTTAGGGTGCAGCATTCCTTTTCTGACAGAGATGTTGTGTTTGGGGCACAGTTGTGAATGAGGAGTGCTGGGCCTCAGAACTTTTCTGGTCCCAGTTCTACTCTAAGTAGCTGTGTGACCTCTTAACACATTTTCCTGAGGCTCCAATTTTAACTTTAATCACAAAGAAAGTGGCAATTTAGAGGGCCAAACATTGGAAAATAATATTAAAAAACAAAGGGTCTGAGGAAAGCAACCAAGGTTAGGAAAACGAGCAATTTCTTCTCTTAAGCAACACCATGATGTTTAGTAAATTAAGAAGCATTGATACACTATCTGTATGTGCGTAGAAGAAATGGTGTGTTACAATAGGAGAGTCCAAGAGATTATTAAAGATCAGATATTAACCATTTGGCTGTGGTTTTATGTGCCTTTACATCTACAATTCTCCCATAAAATTAAACCGTAACTAGTTAAATAAGTATTGCTAATACAGAATATTGAGATTGTAATAATATGACAGCATTGTGAAGAACCTTTGAAGAACTTCAAAAGTTATTTCATATATTCCTTTCTTAAATAAGATCTAAGAGCTATTAAATAATAGCTTTTTATCTTTTTAAGAAATAATTCACTTAGAAATGATTAGGACTTTTTTATTTAGAGATTGACAAAACTGATAGCTGATAGATAGTGCTAAACAAAATTTTCAGAAAGTAGCACGCCCGAGTGCATGCATGTATGTGTGTGTTTGAAATAGAATCCTTTTGGCATAAAAAGGAATTGCAATGGAATGGATAAAATGTAGCTGAGTTATGATTTTAATTTTATGTTTTAAGTTATTATAATAAAATACTAGATATTTAGTTATACATTTAAAAAAAAAAATCAGCCTGAGACCCTTGCTCACATCTGTGATAAATTTTTCTGCTGCAGAAAGGAACACAGTAGGGCAACACTTTCAGCGCCCAGAGATCAGATCCCTTGTGTTGCTGCAAATGTGACTCTCTCAGTTTCCCTGGTTTCTAATCACCATGTCTATAAAACAGGGATAAATAAACTTCGCTTCGCTAAAAGCAGAAGATCTGGTCCGAAGTTGCTTGATCTTCCAGTCCTAAGATCCAGTGAATATGCCAACTCATGGCTTAAATGCAACAAAATTTTAATGTCTAAGTTACTGAAAGGCAAAAAACAAACAAACTATCGAAAGGCCAGCTCAGAACAGTCTCAGAAAGTTGTCGCTGATGTTTCCGTCTCCCACTTTCTACCACACTCTTGTCTCTGCTTCTCTCCCGTTCTCTCACTACTGCTACCAGCTCACTGGGCCAGAGACATGTCAGCAAACACCAACAGACTAATAGCTATACTCCTTGCCTCCATGCTTCCTTTCCTCCCCCAAATAGCACTCACTCTTCCTAAAAATAACTGATGTCATTATATCCCTGTGCTCTCAAATCTTATGTTATAAAGTTCAAATTTGATCTGGCACTCAAGATCCTCTATGATCCAGCCTCTAGCCTCATTCTTCCTTTTCACCTCTATGGCTCTGCAACAACATAATCTTACCCATCACGTATTGTCAGGTTCAAGTCCTACCACTGCTACGAAGTCTTCTTTCTTTCTCCTCTGAGCTCCATTAACAAATCATGTATTTATTATCCACCTTGTCTTTTACATTTTCTCTTTTTGTTAAGTCTTACTTTCCATAGATGTATGTTTCTTCCTCCAACTGAGCCATAAGGTCCCGAAGAATGGACTGTAAATTTTACCTTTCTTTGTCTCCTGCACATTTACCCAAATCTTCATTCAGGACTCCTTGAGTGATATAAAAATGACCATAAAAATGTATCTATGTTTCTTGATGTTATGCTTACATTTAAAATCAAATTGTTAATTCCATATGAATATTTCTTAGTCCTTGACCTGATCTGTTATCACATGAAATATACTTACTTGGTAAAATGTGAAATGTATAGAAATTAAAACATACTAATATTATTTATTATTGGATGTCAATAGCCTTTTAAGTCCTTCCATTTAGAAAAGTCAATAAAAATGATAGGTAAATGTATTAAATTGGTCTTCTAATTTCCATTACAGATATTAAACAGAATTGTAATCTTTAGGCATAACATTTATCACAATTGTTTTAGTATGAAACACTTAAACATCTTTCTCTCCCCCTCTTCTCCTTTTAGCCAGTGTTTGGAGGTGAGGAGGGGGAAAGAAAGAAAGAAAGAAAGAAAGAAAGAAAGAAAGAAAGAAAGAAAGGAAGGAAGGAAGGAAGGAAGGAAGGAAGGAAGGAAGGAAGGAAGGAAGGAAGGAAGGAAAGAAAAAGAAAGAAACACAAACGAATAAAAAGTAGTGATTCTATCATAGCTAAAATATTCTTCCCTGTTATTCAAAATTAAAATTAAAATTCCATGTGACCTGTAATTTTTTAGCATTAACCTCTGGGAAATCATAAGATAAAGTCTAAGTAGTTTTAAGAATTACATTATTCAGATATCAGCTTTGGAAATGCCACAATTTTAGCTAATTATCAACTATTCGTAAAGTCTAGTTTTTATATTACCTTAATTTTTTATATAATAGAGTCAAAACCTATTACTAAGAAATCTAAAAGTCTTAACTTGTAGGAATTAGTTGTATACCTGGATTATACTTTGCTACAGTCCATCTTATTTTTACATTATATTTTATGATCAGGGAGGGGAAAAAACAGACAACTATTATGAGTAATTAGGAATGCTGAAAATGTAGGTGATTTTCTTGGCTTACTCTCTAGTGAATTTCTGGTGGTGTATGCAAGATCCTTAAAGTTAATAGGGAACATTGTCTTTCTATGTGGCTTCCTGCTGAAGGGCCTGGGGAGAGGGCTCCATAACCACTATCTATGCTCTTAGCCTGGACTGTCACATTTTCTCCAAACTAGGAAGTGCTTATGTCTCTCATAGTTCCATCCTCCGAGATTCAGGAAGATGTCTGTGGTACATTCTCCCTCCTGAATTGTTTTAAAGAGCACATTTGCCTGGTTTTCTAAATACTTCTTAATTATCATGCTATTGAATTAGAATTTCTTAAATAATAGCTTTTAATGACTTCCACATCATCTGTCTTTCGACACCATCACCTGCTGTTCCTTTCGTACATAAGGCTATGTTTGCTAATTCTCCAGCAGATAAGTCTTAAATCCAGCCTGGCTTGCAGCACCTATGGGAAAGTCTATCCAGCCAAGCACCAAGAGTAACTTGGAAATTCCACATTTCAGCCCAGAAGGATAGGCATGGAGAGCTGAAAATGTTAAGAGTTTTGGAGCAGAAGAACTGACTCCTATGTGGAGAGAAAACTCTAAATCATATTAACATCATGCTAATCCCCCCTCTTTTCTGCTATCACTGTCTGGAGACATCCTCAGGCCTCCTCTACATTCTCTAAATGTCTTAAGGAGGGGACAGTAAGTTTTTTAGGCCAATTGTATAAGTTATATTTTAAATTCTTGATTTTCTAGGTAGTTGTTAAAAACACAAAACCAGTATCTCAAATTTAAGAGGCATTGGTTCCAGGTGACTTTTGGGAAACTATTTAATTTAGATGTAAATGACTTCTAGATTTAGCCATAAATAATCCCACCAGTGTTTAATCTGCCAATGACTTCAGTGAGAAAATGTGCTTCTTCTCCTAGTAATCTTACTCCTGTAATCTGACTGGATGAGTCATCCTAATAAGTGGCTCTCTGCTGGGCTAACCCACATTTCCCACAGTGGTTTCACTGACCCTAAAAATGACCTTGCAGAAAAAAAGGAGAGTGCATATGAGTTATCCCCCCAGCAGTAGAGAAATGTGTTGACCTTCTATAACAGTACTTTCCAAACTTATTTATAAGGCCATGACACTCTGAAAAATTTGGTTTTGACTTAGCATCTGGCAGAATTGATATTTTTCAGAATGCACTTTGGGAAATACTGGGTTAAATATCTTGCCTTACGAAAAGAGAGACTTGGATTTTTTCAATATGAAATATAACTAAAATAAACAGCCATTTCATTTTTACCCTACAATCATTTGTCATTGTCTAACCATGAATATTTCACTCACATTTCCAAAGGCCTGATCTTGGGTAATTAATTATAGCCCGGTTTGGAGAGATGTGTGTTAAAAATGTGACTGGGGATTGCATGCACTGACTGGACCCAAGAAAAGAGATATATGACTCGGGTTTCCACACACACATACTCTGTCTCATTCCAATTTTGTCCTTTTCTCCTATTTTTTAAAATTTTCTATTGACTCTGTAATTATACTGGATGCTTCGCAGAGGTAGTAATTGTATTAGTGGTAGGTCAATAGGACATAGGCTGGATAAACTCTTGAAATAATTAAGATAATTTTTAATGAGATGATGGAAGCTTCACTCTATTAAATATTTAAGGTCTAAAACAGATGATTAGAAAATAACTCCCTACATGGAAAATGCACAGGAGGAATTTTTAATGAGGCGCACACACACACATAAAAGCAATTGAAAGCAAAAACTTTAAATTTAGAGGTACGTTCTTCATTAATGTATTCAGACACAATACTAACCTCTAGTTACATAAGGCACAGAACAGGATACAGACAAGACTGACTATTGGTCTGAGTGTCTTAAAAATACTAAATAGGAGGTAGAAACTTTTTCTCCCAAAGGGAGTGTAAAAGACAGAGAGGACGCAGGAATTGTGTAATGCTTTTAGGGCAGAGTACTAGAAGTCCCATGACCCTTGATTTTGCTATATTACTGATGTCAACCTGTAGCCAGAAATCGGTGGATCCTTCCTCTGCAGTGTAGAAACCCACAATCTTCTGCTTCACTTGAATTCTTAATATACTTCCCAATTCTCCAGCCATTTTTGTAACATAAAAATTTTGCTTTGAGAGGGTTAACAATCTCCATGAATTAAAACCCAAATACTCCCCCCTGGCTCACCGTATCATGGATGCATATATGGTCAGGTTAATAATTAAAAGTAATAACCCAAACTTAAACCTGCACACACACACACACACACACACACACACACACACACACACACACACACATGCACAACACACCAATGGAGTTCCTACAAATTCTCCCCTGGATATATTTCTAGGAGTCTGAGAAGCTGTCTTAGCTACATCCCTCTAATGGTTTGTGGGCCTTAGGGTATTCCTTCTTCAAGCTCTTATACCCCTCACCAGTGCCACTCCACCACTGTTGCTGATAGTGCCTTGAGTGCTCCTGCAAACAGGCCCCAATGTGCCCAATGCTGCCAGCTGTATGCACCAGACCACACTGTACTCCCCACAGAGATGGGGAGGTCATTTTACCCCCACACTGTGTCACATTTAGTCACCACAAACACCTTTATCCACCCCTCTCATGATCTCACAGAGACCTTCCACCTTCTTCAGTTCTACTACAACCCCTCAGTCCATGCGCCCTGGGTAACAGGGAGGTTAGGGGAAATTTCTACCACAGGAAGACTCTAGTTTTAATACCTCCACTCACTCTAAAGCCAAATAAAGCCACACGCAAGTCTACTTGGGCCTATCAACTCCCCAACCTCACAGACAAATCCAGATAAGTCTCAGTTTCCTTGAGACTTAGCCTGGACCCTCCTGGATCCATATACAGTTACAAATGCAATGGCTAAAGCTAAAGTTCCCCCACTCTCTGGGCCAACTGGGACATCTATTCCCTTGCTGCTCCACTTTAAGACTGACCTTGATATTAATTTTAACCACATTTCACTGTAAACAGCTGTAGAATCATGTTATATGGTGTTCTCTGCCCCAGGTAGGAACTTCCTCCAGAGCTGGACCTGCTCTTTATTAGAGTTCTCCAAACAGAACCGGGCCCCACTCTCAACCAGGACTTAGAAAATCTGAAGCACACTCACAGAGATGTTACAGAATGATTAAATATTTAAAGCACCAAGAATAATAGAAGAAAGCAAAAGGCTCTAGAGCAATATCCCACAAGAGAAAGATCATGGGTTTTAGAATCAGAGAGATTTATATTTAAACTTATAAGAACAGATATTACACTCGATCTTAGCCTAAAGGCTGAGAAGCAATCAGAGACATATATGGATATCCTAACTTTGTTTTAATAACCGTGACTCTGAGTATTGCTTAGCTTCTCTGAATCTCAATTTCCTTACCTCTGAAATAGAAATTATATATATCTTACAGAGTGTCTATGTTGTCTAATGCCTAATAAAATGTATTTGAAACATAATAGAAATAAAAAAACAATGAGTAAAATAGAAGTTCCATTTCTTCTTACTCACAATGAAAGGACTTGAAAATTTAGGAACTAAAACTCTTACATTATAAAAATAATAGAAATAATGCTACCTGCTTCCCTTAAAATAAGCCCGTCACCACGTAGGAACCCTTGAACCAAAAGAGCTCTTAGGGTTCTGAAATATAGAAATATAAAGACTGGTCATATCAGCTGGCCTACTTTAAACAGTACCTTCCTTCAACCTTCCAGTTGTTTCAGTCCATGTTTTTCATGCACTGGGAATATATACTGCTCCAGAATTTTGCACCAACTTAAGTCTAGTAAGCAAATTCAAGATTAGCAGGAAAAGTTTCAAATTAGCGAGCATTTCTTTCTATATTTTGAGCTGAACTCTACATTATTTTCATCACTATGAAATAGAGGAAGGATAGATAGATAGATAGATAGATAGATAGATAGATAGATAGATGACAGATAGATGATAGAGATAAATTGATAGAGCATTCTTTCTATATACATAATATATAATATATATAGTGACACTAGTTATTAAAATAGTAAAACATCCCATTATAGTTTGATTTTTTTTTTGAGATTTTGTTTAAAGTAAATGATTTTCTTGTATCAAAGTTATTTTTGATTTGCAAGGTTCACTTTGTATATAAAGTACCATACCAAAGAGAGAGAGAGAGAAAAAAAAAAAACTTCCATAAAGATGAAACAGCATTCTTGTTACATAAAATTTTTGTTTGAAATGTCTGCTGGTAGTAATAACAAATAGAAATATCATTATATTATATGTAAACAAATAAAATTCATTATATGAAATGACTAATATTGAAAACTAGCAAATTGTCCTGACCTGATGTTAGAGTTAAGAGACAGCATCTTAGTGGTTGCCTTAAGAGGCCGCCTGCTGTCAGAATTAAATTGATTATATATCCAGCAGAGGCCTCAGGTACTTCTCCTCTCTTTACCCTGGGAGAATCAACTGAAGCAATGTTTTAGAAGAAACATAAACATTGGATGCACTTCTATGCATGCTCTGTACACTTACCACTCACAAACTGAGAATCATAAGAGATGCCTCAGCCAGGATGTACATGCCAGGTATAAAGAATTATGAGTCAAGATGTAAAAGGTTTTGATTCAACTGTAAGCCCCAGATTTTACAAAAAGTTTTGCCTGTACAAAGGGGAGTTGTATGAGACTAATAAGTTTAAAACATAAATTTTGAGGAATAAAGGCTTTCAAAAACTTTTATGGCTATGATATAAATTCTAAATTTGAAAATTGAGGAGTTCACAGTTTGTAAATGCTCATGGCATTTCCAGAAACATTTTTTTAATTGCTACAGTCTAAATTGAATATGCATTTATGTATTTTCAATGGGTTATTCTCCCATGTTAACTAGATTGAAAAAAGGCAATAAAATATTTGGCTGCCTAGTGAAGTCTTTCTGATAAGGAATTAGTCTATAACGGCTACTCAACCAGCAAATGTTTTATTGAAGAATGACCCTAGAAAATCTCATCTTTCTAATCCTCGGTTAAAATATCCCTACTGAGGAACTGCAGATGAATAAAAACTGAAGCATATTACATTTATTTAAATAATTAAAAATAGGTTTTCATTGTCTTTTTCAGAGGAGTACTTATATTAACCAAGTCACTTTATTCTTTGTTCTTTACATTGTCTCAAGTAACATGCATTTCCCTTTTGGAAATTATGTTAGTTTGGAGCAATAGAGTCCTGAAGAGCACTGTGTGAAGGCACTATATGAATCTAGCAGTATTCTCTAATGATTTGAAAGAGCTCGTGCTGCTTTGAAGTAAATCTCTTAGAAGAAGGCCTGCCGCCTTACACAAGAGCTGTGGAGAACAGCTCATTACACATTTCAAAAACCTGTCTGATAAACTGGAGCAACTCATTCACAATCATACACCCATAATTGTGTGCATTTCGTACACTAGCATCTTGGGTGATACCAAGAGCACAGACAATGAGAATCATCAGATAACCCCATATCTCCTTTAAACGATTGGTTTCAATTTTCTCGCTTTCCAAGTTTTATAAACTTAAAAGAAAATAAATTTGACTAGATTGAACTTCTCTTTCTTTCTGAGTTGTTAAAAGGAAAAAGAAAGGCAATATATATGAAAAGGAGAATACAGGAACTGCATGATCTGTATTTGGGAAAATAGACGCTGAGTAATAAAAGATGAATAAAAATTTGCAATGAGGAAAATAGGACTGGGAGTTGATTTTTCTCAGAAAAATCTTAATGTTTAAGAATGTAAGAATATTTTATCATTTAGTCCATTATTTAAAATTTTAAAAGATATGTCGGTTATGTTAATTATTGTTAAATGAATGTAATCTAACTTTGGGTCTCACAGTATCTTGCAAAAAAAAAATAACAAATATTTAGTTCAAATTTATTGAGAAAACTACTTTCTCTTAGCAGAGCACATCCCCTATGGTTTTACAGAGCTTGATAAAATGTGAGTGAAGACCTCTCTAGTTACTTTTCTTCATTGTCTTCTCTCTTTTCTTCTGAAGTCATCAATGTCTTTATCCTTTACTCAATACTGTCGCAACCATTATTGTTTTGTAATATTTCTTAAGTTTTTCCCTTAAATAATTACCTCATTTTCCTTGTATATATGCTATGCCTTCCCAAATGTATTTCAAGCTCTTCATGATCAGAGATAGAGTCTTGGTATGTCTCAAAGCACATAGATCTAAGTGCCCTCTGAAGGATGTAGCCATGTGCATGTTGTGTGTGCACATACATGTGTGCAGATAAAAGAAGCTCATCTAAATGCATAAAGTCCATTTACCCAGAGCCTCTACAAGGTCAGCCTATCAAGATATCTTCAGTTTAGTCTAGACCAAGTAGAATGGTGAACCCAATAAAAACAACTCCTGACTGTACATATAGACTTTAAACTTATCATTTCATTTTCTATTTCTATTGTGTCACTTCTAATACCATTTATCTGTCCATGATACCAAGAAAAGTAGAATGAGCAAGGAATGCTCAGATCTCCGAGTATTATCCCAGTATTACCACATGTTCTGGTGTCTGCTGGTGGGTGGGCAAGACAGCTAAGGGAACTGAAGGCACATTATATGTCTTTCTTATTGTCCCTCACCACCCTCGTCAATTTCTATACCAATGATGTCAGTGTATGCTTCTCACTAAAGATGGAGTTCAGAAATGGAATTGGGATGTGGCTATGAATTCATTTGTTCAGCTGCCAGTTATTCCTAGACTCCTACAATGTCCCAGTCACTGTCCCAGGACTAGGACTGTATTGAAGAACAAAGCAGGCAAGGTTCCAGCTCACCTCAGCCTTCCATTCTAGCAAAGAGTAGATGACATGGCAGAAAACAAATAATAACAAGCACATAAAAAGCGAACAAAGTCATGTTTACTAGTGAAAAATACTCCAAATAAAACAGAATGATGTGATAGAGATAAAGGGTATTGGGGCACATCCTAATTTAGGCTGGGTGGTCATTTAAGTCCTCACAGAGAAATAGATATGCAGGCTGACACCAGACCAACGTGAAGGAGCCAGCCCTCTGAGGTTCACAGAGCAGAGCAGGCACTGCTGAAAAAAGAGCAAGTGCATGACTGAGGCTCGCATTCAAAGAATAATTAAAAGGCTTGTGTAGCTGGAACGTGGTGAGGAATGGGCAGAGTGGTACAGAGGAGGTCAAAAAAGTAAAAGAAGCCAGGGCCTGAAGGGTTGTGCAACCACAGAAATAATTTGGGATTTTATTCTAAGTACAAAAGTAATCCAGTGGAGGGTCCAGCACAGATGTCACTTACTCAGATCTAAATTTTCAAAAGGTCCCTCTGGCTACAAGATGGAGAATGGCTTGGGCTGGAACAGGACAAGTGTGGAAGGTGGGGGATGTTATCACAGTGGTCAAGCCGGTTCGAGTTATGATCTTTGAAGATGGGTGATTTCAGGGTAAGTTTTGCAGGTTGTGCTGAAGTACTGGAAGACAGGGTACAAATCACCAAAAAATCAAGGGTAGCATTTGCAGTTCGAACTGAGAAACCAAGTAGTGAGTTATGTCAACTACCGAAATGGGGAAACAACAGACTTGGGAGAGATAGAGGTGAAAGGCAAGAATTCTGTGTTGCTATACCAAGTCTGAGATGATGATTACACTCTTGAGGGAAAATTTCAAGTGCTTGGTCAAAATAGCCAATTCAGAGACTAAAAGACTTGAATGGTTTTAGTGATCAGCATTTTAACCTTTGCAACAGTAGTTATGGAAGGGACAGAAATAAACAACAATGTTCCCTTCCTTGAGGAGCCATCAGAGTACTAAAAGGACAGTAGTGTCCACAGTTGAATGTGTTATGGCTGACGTCTTTAGCAATGGCTGTAATAAGCCCCCACAAAAAGCCTTTTAAGAACATTAAAAGGGAGTGACTAATTCTGACTCATGTCACCTTTGATATCCCACTGCTAAGTTATTCTGCTCTTCTGTGAAACCTCTACCTTCCCACTTCAGTTTCTTTGGGTCATAGTCTCTAACTCTACCAAGTCCATCATTTTTAAAAAGCTACTAGGGGAAATTGCAATTCTTTTTCCATGGCTAGTTCCTTAATGTTATCAACATTTTATGAAGTTAAAGGCTGACAATATTGTTAGATTGGGCTTATTCGAAGGACTTCCAGGATTTGTATTTTAGGAGCTTTCAAATACTTTTACAGTGCAAATACTAGAGCACAGTCTTAAATCAATTTTAGCACTTTTGAGTACAACATTTATACTATTCCATTAGAACTGTAAGTGTCAAGGACCATATGATCTTTGGTACTTAAATTCTCAAGACACTCTACATTTCCTGATGTAACATTGTTTATACATAGTTTCTTTTTTGAATGATGGTTTATAGGTATTCAGAAAAGTAAGCAGGTGGTAAAACTAATTACCAAAAAAAAAAGTTTATTTTAGTGCAGAACAATTTCCACTTGTGTTTTCTTAATGTAAGACTTTAATATACTTTAATATGTATGTAACTATAGCTCTTATAGCCTATAATATCAAGAATCTGTGAACCAAATAGTAAAATTTACATTATGAGTAGGATGGGCTTTAGAGGAGCCACAACAAGATAATGACCAAATCACACACACACACACATACACACACACACACACACACATACACACACACAATCACACACACGCACACGGTGGATGGTATTCCTTTTAAATATTAAGTCCAAAGATATATATCATAGATATATTTACAGATATATAAATAAGTACAGATTTCATAGACAAGTATAGATTCCAGTTAGATATATCTTTTTAGGAAAATATGGTCTTTATCATAGAAAACCATTTATTTTAAACACTCAGCATAACTTCCAAGCTCCCTGCCAGCCCTGATGTCTTAAGCTCTGCCTCCTTCTAAAGAATCACCTCCCCATTAGAACCTCATAGAATGTCAAGCTAGAAAGAACCTTAGAGATTATCCAAGTTGGCTGCCATGTCTGCTTGTATGCACACACTTACTTTACATACACAGAAGAATCTAAACCCCAAAAAGCTTGGTGATGTGTGCATGGTTACATCCCTGGGACAAGAATTGAAGTTTCCAGCCACAAGCCACTGAAACAAATTCTCAGTCCTTCCATCAATCAATATTCTGCACTTCATTTGTAGAGCTGCTTTGCAAATAGAGATAATAATTTCATTAAATGAATCTACGTGGAGCTATAAGTCCCCTTCTTCCAATTGTCACCAGAATTATTGCATTATTATATAATTATTATTAAACTATTATTATACATTGTTAAAGAATTATTTAGTATTACAAATATATTATCTAAGTGGTGACATTTCAGCAATGAGACAGTTTAGGGGATATTTTCCAGAGACATTTAGACTACATATTTACCTTCACTGCCTATTTTTAGACCATGGTAGTTGAGAGGAAAACAAGGAGAACTCAACAGCCTTTACTTTGCCCTACAGAAGGAAGGACTGAGACGAGGTCTGTTTCTGATCCTATTCTCCCTCCCCCACTATTTGTTGTTGGTTGCTTGGGCCCTGGTGTCCTAGTCTAATCCTTGCCCCTCCATAACAGTGACAACCACTGCCTTAGGGATAAGAGGCTGTGCTTACCAGAGGCTGGTCCTGAATCTCATCCCTACCGGACTCAACCCATAAAAATGCCAAGGACGCCGAGACCCCTGGCTGTCCATCCCCTCACTGCCCCACGGGGTCTCCAGGAAAGATTACTGCTCATCTCTTTCTATAGGAAAAAGAAAATGATAATAATAATTTGACAACCTTTTATTTCCCTGCTAGAGGTGCCCCCTAACCCTCCTTCTTTCTTCTCTTAGGGAGAGGGTTACTGGGTGAAGTGGGCTCCAAGATTGTGTTTCAACAAGGGCCTTCTTCAATAGAGTCCTAGAGAAGTCCAATCCAAGGGAAGCCCCCTCTGCCTCAGCCTCTTATCCTGTGGAGAAACATGGGACCTGCCTCTGCAGATCTTGGGTATAATATGTAGTTCTGAAGGGCAAATGTGGTGGATTGTTTTCTTAGCCTCTATCAGAACAGGCCTCTACTCTTCATTTCTTTCTTAGAGTCTGGTAGCCAGTTCATAGAACAGAGGCATCTGCTCCTACTTAAAAAAAAAAAAAAAAAAAAAAAAGAGCATATTAGATTCAGCTTTGGAAAAAAAAAAGAACTTCAAATTTGGAGGAGAGCCTTTGTTTAATCACATCAAGTCTGTGTCACACACTGAAAAATGCCAGGAAATTCCAAGCTAAAGGCAGATACTTCAGCTATAACTCATGCCATGAGGCTTATTTTTATTTTTTCACGTGCCTGCAAGCAGAAGATGAAGCATCAGAAAAACTCTGAGTTTTGTGTATTTTGCTTTCTGTTAAGTTTTGTTTTTATTTTTGGCCTTGTCAGTTCATGTCATAACCTTGGCATTGTTCCATTTTTTTTTTAATTTAATAAGACTATGAGATTATACTGATCCCATTCTCCTATTTCTTATTAGTGCTGAACAAGCATTTTTGGCACTCTCAACTCAAATTACTGCCATGTTGCTCTGTGCCTTAGTATGTTTGGCTATGAACTTAAGTGTCTTGACCTACCATCTATCTTTAAGGCCTGAGAAAGAAGTTATTTTAGCATTCCTGCGCTTAGCTCACATATATAAATCTGTGATCTATGGCATGTCTGCTACTCTAAAGTTAGCACAAAACTATGAAGAACAAAAGGAGCAAAGGGGATGGGGTGTGGGTAGGGGGGTGGGAAGAAAAAACAACAAAGACTCACAAGCAGAATAGTATTAAATTTCCTGTTTTGTGCCCAGCCATGGGCTCTGGATGTTATAAATAGGATGAAGACTGCATGTAGCTTCAAAAACATGTAACTCTCAAATGTGAAAAGTACTCATTTTCAACCTGAGTACCCTGAATTTCTGTGTTGCTTTTAGAGCTGTGTGGTACATAATAAAGATATGGAGCCTGCTACAGACAGTGCAGTTCACCTTTTCAAGGATTTGAAAGCTTAATTGCTCCAAATCTCTGGGAATAAAGGAGGGGGGAAAAAAAGAACAAAAAAACATTAACACTAAGCATTGTCTGGTGACATAATGGTGATTATGATTGTCAGTCCCTGTAACAGAAGAATAAAGCACGTCAAAGAACAGTGATAAGAATATGGCTTTAGTGAAATAGAGAATTCTCTGTAGTAGATTAAACTTTAGGATCAGTTCTTGATCGATTAGGAAGTATTTATTGAGGACCAACCAACTAAACGCTTCACTTACAATAAACATAAACTATGAGACCTGCTCTCAATGAGCTTCCAATCTAGTTTCAATATGACTGTATAAAATATAAGATATAGGATAGTGTGGATGTAGCTACCAGGACTTAAAAATTCATGTGCAAGGATTGATCATGCTAATCCTGCAATCACACCTGCAATGAGTAAATCCATGACTCTAAAGTCATATACACTGGAGTGTGAATCTCACCTTAACTCATTTTTTCAACAATACTTACTGAGTGTCCATTCTGCATTTGCGTCTGTGGTGGGCACTGGTGGTGCAGCAGTAGGAGTGAAAGATATATAATCTCTTCCCTCGTGGGTCTTGTGGGATAGTCTTTGACATGTATATTAGTAATCATACAAATGTAAAATCCGAAATCGTTATACATGCTGAGGGGAAAGTAGAAGGTGAAGAAGACAGTATAAAGAGATCCCAATTCAGAATGCAGAGTGTCAAGGCATCTCTGGGGCAGAAGCCAGAGAGAATATTGTCAAGCCTGCTAGATGATAATGGAGCGAAGGAGTGATCAGAGACAGAGGACATGGCTTAACAGCACCCACTCCTCTCTAAAAGAGTGCAGCATTTAGGATTAAAATGGTCTTGTCCATGAATCAACCTGACTGAAGCTCACTCTTCTCATTAACAGAGCTGAATATATTAACTACTAACAATAGATTTATATTAGAAAGTCAATAATAACTAATATCTTCACAGAAACAGCAGACTATCCCAAGAAAACTTACTGAGACCAGACCAAGAGTTAGTCAAATGCCTATCGAGAAGCATCACAAACATAATAGGACAAAATATATATAAAATACTTACATTATTATAAAAAGGATAAAAGCCTAAAAAATAAAAAGATGTGATGTCTAGAGTGGGAGATCTTTAATGATGGAAAGCTTAGGGGGGATCAACATTTTTTTTTCAAGTTTAGCCAAGTATACAGTTTATGAGGCGATATGTTCAAAAGTTCATATAACTAAATATACAAAAGGGCTTATTTGTTTTGGATCATTCAGTGTCTGAGAGTAAATTATTCATTCAAGCATTAATAAGTTAAAATTTTTCTATTCAGCAGTTGAGAAAATTTACTTAAGGAAATAAAAGAGATATCCACCAAGTTTGGACTGGCTTATGCATTTTTTTAACCTGGCTCAAATCTTAAATCTCCAAGAGTAGAATAAAGTTCAAGTTATTTATTAATGTGTGTCTTTTACCTACCGATTTATAGTACATGCAAAAACAAATCCTGAGACTGGTTGGACTCAAGTATGAAAATAGCAAGAATTTACCTGCACATTATATAATCCAATAAAACTTTGATAGGAAAGAGAATCTGCTATAAGAATCAAAGCCAATGGAATTTTTCTCTATCATAAAATAACTTTTAATAACACTCTATTCTCTTTCAAAATGTCATTTTTGCATCCTTTTTTCCATGGCTTAAACATACTTTTTCATTTACATTCTCAACTAAAATATGTTTCTAGTGACTTCAAACTTCTGAAAACAATTATAGTTTTGGCCTATTCTTATCTACATACAATAGGAAAAATATCATTCTATCAACCACTCCATAGGAAAAATAATAGCCCCCAAAAGGTGAGAGATAGTCTAAGATCTATTGGATTTTAAATTTTTCTTAGAAGAAAAACAAAAGATTATTTGATGGTCCCCTCCTAAAAAAAAATATGGCTATTTACTTTCATTTTGTTTTTTCAGTATATGGGTCAAACATCTCTTCTCAAAAATATGTCTTGGAAATTCATTTTGTTCTGCTTTCTTTGATGAGATTTATAAAAAGTAAATAACTTGGCATGATTTCTCTATTTACTTATGAATTGCGGAGATCATGCACGTGCCTTGCAAATTTTACAGCAATACCGTAGGAAACAGTTCTGGTATCTGTCACTACCTATTCTTTCCAGCACTCTCGGGCTTTCTTTTAATGAGCATTGGCACATGTTCATCTTCCATTACGACTCTCGATATTGAGAGAGGAAAAAAAAAAAAAAACCCAGAAAAACTAATCCCAGAATTGCTCTATCTTTCTTGATACAAGATATCATCATTAGAGTTGTTTTCACCCTTGCACTCTCAGTTTCACAGAAAATCTTTCCTCTTAGAGTTTATGTAAAGCATTTTTTCATACTCTGATACATAATAGGGTATGTGAAATAATAGTTCCCTCTCCTTTATTCTTTTTACATATCTTGCTGCATCTTTGATATACTATAGCTAGACAACTGATTTAAATTGTAGTTTAATAAAATCACACATTATTTCTTGGTTAGAAATTTCCTAAGATTTACTTTAAATGTACTTTAAGTACATTTCCTTGAGTTTGACCTGTGGGTTTGAATTAATCTTCCATTTCACTTCTTTATTCATCATGTCTAATCATTGTTTTCTCAATTTACCTTTTGCTCGTCTCCTATCTTCTAATTGCCCAACATTCCCTTGCTTCTCTAGCTACTACCAAAAGTTGTATACTGAGTGAGATTTCAAATCCAGTAACATATCCTCATCAATCAATAAATGCTTGCTCAGCTCTATAGATCACCTCTTCTGTGTCGAGCCCTCTGCTAGATTTCGTTGGGTATAAAATCATATATCAGGTACAGGCTTTACCCTCAGGATAGTGGTCTGCTTGGACACAATGCAGTGGATAAACCTCAAGTTGCACAAAGTAATCTAAAGAGAATTCAGAGAAAAATGAGATAATGAAGGCTGGAACACAGGGAAGTCTTCATGGGATGGGCACAGAGAAAGACAGCAGTCATCTTGTGAACCAAATAATGTTCAGTTCAGCAGAATGCAAAGCAAGAAGGGTCCAATGTGCCTGTGTTTGTGTCGTGTTTTTTAGATGTGGGGGAATCGGTTCCTGATTATTAGGTAGTAATGTGTCTGCCTAGTTAGGTTTTGTTGGAGCACTAGTTGAAACAGCAGGAGCTGAACAACAGCAGAGCAATTCTCACGTAAACTCTCCATCTTAGCATGCTTTACCAATTTTTCAAAGCAGCTCACATTTATGACTTTATTGACTCTACAAAGTAGATAGGAATCATATATTTCATTTTAAAAATAAGAAAATTGAGCCTCAGTGTAAGAAACTTATCTGGCACTTTCTGGTAGAATGATAATGAAAATACAGGCCTTTTGATCGTGAGCTCCAAGTCCTTCCCACTAAAGCAAAGGCAATAAACAATTTTTCCAGCTTCAGGAATTACACAGTAATGCTTTTCCATGCATATGTTCCTCAGAAGTAAGATTTATGGAAAAGAATAAGTGTATTTATGAGATCTCTCTATAAAATCTCTACTATTTAGATGGGGGGTGGGGAGTGGGGGTAGCCAAACTCAGTTAAAAGCAAGACATAATTCTTTAGGCTTGCATAATAATTATTTTAACTTCTTATATTTATCTAAGAATAGTTTTTAAAATTATTTTTGAATTCAAATGTCTAACTTATGTATAACCATTCATATAAATCTTGAATATAAACAGAAGCTATTTTCATTACCCACTAAAAAGCAGTGTTCAGGTTCATCTCATTACGAGTGAATTTTAAGATGTGAATTCATCTGAAGACTGTTTGAATTTTCTACCTAGCCTTCAACTTTCTTAGTCTAACAATTAGATAGCTCTTTCATAAAATACACCAACAGCTGCTCTATTCTTTGTCAGTTTAAAATGCAAACATTTTCATTACCCACATATTTGAAAACCTTAAGAATCTTGTCCATATAGGAAATTCTAAGCATATTACCTCATTTATTGTCCAGAGCACTGGTCCCCAACCCCCAGGCCATGGACTGTTAGGAACCGAGCTGCAAAGCAGGAGGTGAGCAGTGGGAAAGTGAGCTAAGCTTCATCTGTGTTTGTAGCTCCCAGCACTAGTGTCACCAGCTCAGCTCCTCCTTAGATCATCAGGCATGAGATTCTCATAGCAGCACAGATTACTGGATGGGAACCTCTGGTCTAAAATACCTAATAAAGCATCATGGAATATGGGCAGCCACTATTGTTTTTGCTATTGTTTCTTCTTAACAATGCACACATACTATCATCATAGTGAGCATTAGTTAGGCCCTAACCTTGACCCAAACGCTGAGGTAATATTACACATATTACCTCATTTAATTCTCTCGAGATTGCTTTTCAAAGAGTATCATTACCCTCATTTTATACATGAAAAATTGATTTTTGGCAGTAACCAAGTATAGAAAGATCATTAACTGTGGTCATTCCATCACTAAAATACTTTTAGAAAAATGGAAATGTAAACATAACTGCTCCGGTGGTTGGTGGTTGCCCCTCCCCATGGTACTATAAATAAATCACAGCAGCAGATACCAAATGAATGCAGTGGTATTTTCATTTTCATTTATGCCCTCCCCACTCTGTTAATTCTACTTAACTGGGGCTCCTACTAGAAGCCATGCAAGCACCATGCAGTTGCCTGATGTGTGCGTGACATTTTGCTAAAGATAATGTACATAAATTAAGCCCAAATTGACTTCATTCATCTATATTCTTAACTAGGCAAATGCCGTTAATTTCTTGCCAGCAGAAAAAGTGCTGAGAGCGCAACCCCCGTCCCCCATTGTCATGCCACCATGCTGAGCCTTTCTTCTGTGCCCCCATCTGGAGACATTTACACCCACAGGCTATGGCGTGGGGGCAAAAGAACTTATCAACCTGTTGCATTTAAACCTTAGTCTTCTCTAAATTTGGTAAGTTCCCATTGCCCTTGGCAAACATTTGTTTATTCATTCATTTTTTTTTTTTTGGTATATGTTTATTGACTACCTACTATTGATAAACTAATAAGCATCTTGTTATCACTAGTGATGCTAATATGAGTTTCAATATGTTCTCTTTCCTAAGACTATTTGGATTTTAATGAGGGAAATGCATTAATTCAAAGTAATGAAATGAGGCATTAACAATATGCTAGAGGCTACACATTTGGGCAGAAGCCCTCTTCAGTTGCCCTCAGGTCCTACCTGGAAGCATTACTCTATCTACAAGTAATTCCAGCCTTGATCATCTATCTCAGCACTCACTGATATCTTCTCAGGTATGAATCCCTGTTTTAAACCTATCTTGTCAGATCACCAGACTGTGAGTGTAGCTATTTCTGCTGAACTTCAACATAAAAGGTATCTGATACTTGTGTATATTAAGATTTTTTTAAAAATAACAAGATTGTCTCAGAGACAAATTGTGGGTGCGTGTTTTCTCCATAGTCCTTTATTCATGCAAGAGTTTATGTGAACAGTTCTATGAGTGAGGGGAGGGAGGTAGAGAGTAGGTATACAAGTTAGATAGTTCTTTATTTCAAAGAAGATCATGGTGTGAGGGAGAGAGAGATATTAACACACAGTCGCAAACACATACACACACTCACACACAAAGTGGTAAATAAGGAGAGAATGGGAAATGATGATGGGTGCAAATTGGAAATGTAAATGCTCCATCTCAAGGGTCAAAATGAAAACACTGGTGTCATATTTGGAGTTACTGCTCTTTGCTCCTGTTCCCCAGAGTTATGGCAATTGAAACACCTTAATACACTTATTTCCTTGCATTTTTATCATTTTACTAGGCAGATATCATCTTCCTCCTAGCCTTCATGACCTTCAGTACCATCTTTTGTACAGAGGGATTACATGGAGTACTAAAGGGTTTCTAAAAGTGAAGACCATGAACCACAAGCCTGAGAGTCACCTAGGACATCTATTGAAAATGTGACTTTCTGCCACATGAATCACTAGGATTCTCAACTGGCATTTTGGCATGCTCTCTAGATGTTTCTAATGGATGTCAAAGTTTACAAACTGCCTAAGAAAAGCATTAGACTATAAACACTAAGCCCTCCTTTACCTCATAACTACAATTAAGGGTTGGATTAGGTCATTTCTAAAGTAACATTCATCTCAAATATTTCATGATTCTACGTTAAACCTTTCTATTGCTCTTTGTATTCCTTTTGAATACTTCATATTATTTCTCTTGTTCAGACCCCTCCCCAAGTGCCTAATTCTGTAAAGCTGTTATTTCCCCCCAACTTGGGATTTCTCTTAACTTATGAATATTAAAATAATGGAATGATACGTCTTGCTTTGGACATTTAAACAACTTTGTATGTAACTAATTTAAGGAATAATGGGGACACTAGATTCTAATGAAAGCATTACTCATGAGAAATTCATTTGGTTTAGACCCCAAATCATAAATTTTTAAATGTGAAACAGAGAAGGAGCTTATGATTATGCTGTATTTATTATTAACTAAACCCTCCAGGATATGTACTTTACTTGTTCTTTATCTAAAATATAGATCTTAAACACATAATTAATAAATAAAAGATGTTCTTAAAACAGGTCTTTTTAAACTTCTAATCAGAATTAATTCTGTTTTTGTTAAGTTACGAGCTTCCACATTCTATCAGACAGGATACTCAATTTAAACAATTAAAAATTGTCTGAACAAGTGTTTATTAATTGAGCCGCAGCATTACCTTGGAGTCCCCTTTCACTCCCTCTTGTCAAACCTACCAAGGATGCAATGCAGAGCTATTTGGCAGGTTGCCACACTGTAAAGCAGCAGGACATATTTGGCAGATTTATAAATTGCCAGAATTTTACCATTTGGCTTGCTAGTAAGTTCTCTCCTCCCTTTTTTCCTTTCGTTTCTTTCTTTTTTTTGTTTTCCTCTTATTTTGTCCTTTTTATATAAAAATGATTTTACTCAGTAGAATTATAATTCATAGATATAATTAGCATAATGTTAATGATTAGTAATTAAACTAAATCATGGCTTTACAAAATATTTTGCAAAACACATGGGATTCTTCAGGAGAATTTTCTCAGGATCATATAGAATAATCTCTAATGGAAGGTGACTGATACTGACCTACAAATATTAATTATAAATGTCCATGTTCTGTGCACAAATTCCATTTACCTCCAAAATATGAAAATCCTAATTTACATAAATGCAAATCATATAACATATATCTATAAAGCAGACTAATTTTTTTCTTTAAAGAAATAAAAGTTTAAGTGAGTTTGACTTTTTCCATCATTACAATACCATGACTGAATATTGTTGTATGTTAAATTTCTAAAATTATTTCTTAAGCCCTCTGCATTACATTCTAAAAAACAAACAAACAAAAAATCCTTAAAACTCTACCCTTAAACCCAGACAGGAAGGGCCCCTGCCAGGGGCCCTATATTTTAAAGGACTCTGTATATCACAAACAAGGAAAAATGCTTAACCGAAACATGGCCAGAAGATGTATAAAAAGATATTCAACTTCACTATTATAAGAAAAACGCAAATCAAAGCCACAATGAGATACTACCTTCCACCTGTTAAAGTGTCTATCATCAATAAGACAAGAAATAATAAGTGCTAAAGAGAATGTAGAGAAAAGGGAACCCTCATACACTGCTGTTAGAAATGTAAGTTGGTATAGCCTCTATGCAAAACAGTATGGGGCTTCCTCAAAAAATTAAGCATAGAATTACTGTATGACCCAGCAATCCCTCTTTTAAATATCTACCCCCCAAAATTTGAAAACATTTATTCATAAAGATATATGTACTTCTGTGTTCATTATAGGATTAAACACAGGCTCCAAGACATGAAAACAACCTAAGCATCCTTTGATGGATGACTGGATAAAGAAGATGTATTGCACATATACAATAGAACTCTACTCAGCCATAAAAAAGAACAAAATACTGCCATTTGTGACAACATGGATGGATCTTGAGAATATTATGCTAAGCAAAATAAGTCAGCTGGAAAAGTAAAAGAACCATATATGAGATATAAAACTCAAAGCAGCAAACAAACAAGCAAAACAAACTCATAGACACAGACAACATTATGGTGGTTGTCAGAGGGGAAGAAGGAGTAGGGGGAGTCTGAAGACTGTAAAGGCCATCAAATAATATGGTGACAGAAGGAGGCTATACTTTGGGTAGTGAGCAGAAAATGCAATATACAGATGATGTATTTATTATAGAATTTTACACTTGAAATTTATATAATGTTATTAAGCAATGGTACGCCAATTAATTTAATTAAAAAGAAAGAAAATATGGGTTCATATGTCACTCGGAATGCAGAACTCAGTTTTGGAACCTGAGCTATACCTGAAACCCTAAATATCTGCTTTTTTGACTAAGATTATTCTAGCCCCAGGAAAATGCTTCATCACATCTTTCACCCTATGTCACAAAACAAAAGGCCTCAGTGCTCAAAAGTCTGTGAGTTGTGCCATTGTCAATACTGGAGATGGACTTGGGAGACAAACACATTAAGTGTGAAAAAAGACAAATGAATTAACTTGCCAAATCTTTCCAATCCTATTTATTACATAGCACGAATGTAATGAATTTTTGCATGATGAAAAATGATCTCCTAGTAGTGATGAGAGCATTCATTTTCATACTCCTCTTTGTGTTCCAATTTGTGGCTCTGAAGTCTTCACAGATTAGCCTGGTATACACAAACATTGCATGTGGCAACTGATGAACATTTTACAATATTGAACAATTCCTAGTACTTTCAAATTTGTATATATATGGTCAAGCAACATGCTTAAGGCATGATATTGATTCTTTACATTGACAACTCAATGGATCTTAAATGTTAGAATAATAGTTTAACAAAAAAATTTAACAAGTTTCAATTAATTTTTAAATAAGTTTAAAAAATAAAATTTTAAAATATTAATTTTATTAAAATATTTGATATATGTAAATTAAAATTTTCATTTTGCTTTTACTTTAATAAATGTGATATTTTATAAGAAAAATAATTTTACAAAAACTATTTTAAGATTTTACAGTTACTTTAATGTACATTGATAATAATGTGATCAATGTGTATGCTTTACTTTTAATCTTTTACATCATTACTGTCAATACACAAAAACAATGTTAAATGTTTATTATAGCAACATAATTGGAGCAGAAATTTTCTGAAATGATAACTTGTGTATTTATATTATTACCCATTAAATATACCTGATTTATAAACAGAATATCCAAATATGTGCAATAATAATTCAGTTCAGGTACCTTTGGTATCTTCTCAACTTTTAACATATAAAAATCATAGCTTTACACAAATTCTCTTTTGGTAAGAAAGTATATTGACAAAGTAGGAAGTTTGAACAAATTTAGTTAAAAGTTTAGTACCTCGGTTTGTATTTTTGAATATTTATTTAGACATACAATATGTGTCTAATATACAATTTTATTCATGTTCTTGCCTCTCAAATGTCGGAGGAGCCCTCTTTAACAATGTAAATGTTTACCAATAATGTATATTGAGTCTCAAATTAAGGCACCGTTGTATAAGCGGAATACCTATCAAGGTTTATTATTTCATTCAAAATAAGTGTACATATTACAATAGCTTAAAGAATTAAGTCATGGAGAAAAATCACATGGAAAGTGATGGTTGGCCCAATTTATTCATTTAGTACATGTATGGCAAACACTCTTAAACAGAAAATTCAAATAATCCCCAATTGACACAAATACTATTCAAAATCATGAAATTGGGGTTAGGGGCTTAAAAGTTATTTTCACGGAATTTGTATCTAAAGGTCTAGTCTCAATTAACCTCGGTTCTACTTTTAGACATCTTGATATACAAAGTGTCAGCTGGTAAATAAAACATTTGCTGGCATATTCAAACTTTGTAAAGGCACTTATTCCTCCTTGTTATTATCTATCTTAATTATGCACAGTGAACTTTTTCTCTACTGTATTTTTCATGGCAATTATAACACCCAAGGCACTATGCTAATGAGAATGGAGATTTGAAGGTAAGATTGGATAGTCAAAAGAAAACATCACCAAGCTTCATCACCATAGAATGGCATTCTTACAAAGATATCATTTCCTGAAGAAATGATTGCATTCACAATGACTTAAGAATCCAACAATGGATCCCAACAGATATAAATTGATACAGGCATAAGAAACTGAATTGGATAGCAATAAATAAAAGCAATTCTTTTCATAAGTTAACAAAGAGTCCTGATAAAAATAAAAGAGATCTTGGAAAGCCATATTTTAATATTATATCATAAAAATATCTACAGGCTACTTACAAGCAAGGAATGTGATTACTCAACTATATGAAAGAATACACACAAATGAAGGAAGTTTACAACTGCTTATTAAAAAGTGATCTATAATGATTATTTATTCAATCCAACAAATTATTCTTTTCTTCAGAGATTCTCAAATCATAGATCAAAGTTAATGTAATATTCCTGGATTTTACTGTGCTTTAAAAGATATTCTCTTCCCTCAATTAGAATCCCCAATTTTGTTCTGGCCTCTTCTATTTCAAAACATCTTATGCAAATATCTGGCATAGGCAATAAATTGGTTGATTTATTTTCTTTATTTGCTAACTCTTCCTTTTCTTTAATTCTCAACATGATTCTGAGACAGTTGGTTGTCAGAAAATACTCTATTATTTTGCTAAGAATCAATTTTACTGTTGTTGAAAAAATAGAAAATGATATCGTCTAAAAAAAGATTTAATCTTAAACATTTTGGAAAAATAAAAAACTTCAAATGACATTTGAGGGACCTGGAAAAATAATGCCATGTGTCCATCTTGGAAATATTAATCAAAGTTACATTGCTGAATGGGATTCTTGATATACTTTATAGCCAACAAATAAAAACATTACTGGAAGCTTTTTATCTTTATCATTATTATCATCATTTTAAAAGTCCTCTTCAAGTGGCAGCATATAATTTTTAAGTCAAGTGAGTTTTTTTCAATACTTATGCATACCTATATGAATTCTATTGTCATTATTTATTCTTAAGTTTGCTTTGAGAGTTGGTAATTATTGTAATCCACCATAATTTATTTATATGACCATTTAAGCTTGGCTTTATGATGTATACAAATGTGAAGGAAGCTCTTTGGAAAAGTCAGGAAAAAAAAAAAGCCTTTTTTACCTCACATCATCAACATTTTTTTCTCAAATATTTAAATGAGATTAAAAATAAAACGTTTTTTCTTCTCTCTATAATATTTATTTGGGGTCTGACGTCTCAGTTTACTTTAATGTTACTGATAATCAGTATGAAGGTAGAATGACGATATCATTTAAAACACATGATAACATACAGAGATTGGCATAATGCAGAAATTATACTTCTTTGGAAGGATAAGAATAATGCTGTGAAGATTTCTCTGTTCATATTCATAGCCATGATCTAGCCACACAGCTTTCTGCTCATGTGCATTGTATACTATTTGCAATCAATAAATGCAATTCTTTAAACTATCAATTTGCACTTTGCCGACTTTTATTTTCATTTATTTTCATTTAAAAGGCTCTCGGCTATTTTTCTGGATTTAAGTGAACATACTTAATACAGACATTGCACAGCCTGCAAACTATCTAGAAATGAAGGGACATATTATGTTAGTTCGACATCGCAGTCTCACCCATACTCAGATATTACTGTTCATGAAGAAATTATTATCTTTCTGGCTTATATTATACTTTAGCCTAAAAAAGTAGCACACCAGAAAACAGGGCTTTAAATTTCCACATTTTACACCAATACTTAAAAGTTTTAAACAGATGTTTCTATAGAAAATTTCTGGTTCAGTTTACCTACAGAGGAAATGCAAAGGATTTCTATGCCATTGACTTGAGCTATATCAAAAAATCAAGGAAAGTATTAAAGAGGCTGACATATCACTATTTTAAAACAGTATGGCTTAAGTCCTCAGGAAACTATTAATGACAAATTGCAAAGTTCTACTGACCTCCTTTTCCTTTCGAGCAATCTGTGAGGTTACTCACCACTCAGACCAAGGTCCACTCCCACCAGGTTCAGAACTCACCAGAAGACACTGCTACACATGACATGTGGTTGGAGCAAATTTTACCCACCAAAAACAGTGGTCACTTTAGGGAAATTATTCATCCCTATGAGGTTCCTATGTACATCTATGTCCTCTTTAAATAGTTTATCAAAAATTGAAGAGCATTTTCCCGTAAAATAAGTGTATGTGTGACTTTAATAACTAAAAATGTTATCTAACGAACCACAGGACCTGTTATCTTGAAACTTGCTATTCAAAGTGCAGTCCCCAGACAGCAACATCAGCATCACTCAGGAGCTGTTAGAAATACAGAAACTCTGGCCCCATCCTAACTGATGAATCACAATCTGCGTTTCAACAAGACCCTGACATGATTCATATCTACATAGAAGTGTGAGAAGCATGGATCCAGAGTAGTCCTTCTTAAACTTTTAAATAAACTTAAACTTCGTAAACTGTTTCATGAGTGATTATTTACTAGTGATTATTTGGTAAATAAATTGTTTTACTAATGACTTATTCGCAATCTATACTTTTGTAAAATACAATAAAAATAAATAATTAGAATCATGGCATGAAGAAGTGAAGACATACAAACTACAACTCTGATTTTTCTATTAGAATTAGACAAAATAACATTCCATCAAATTTATAAAGTATTTGGTGATAAATTTCTGCAGATGTGCAATATCCAGATCACCCACTATTAAGAATTGTTGTTTTATTATGAAATCTAGCGTAATCTATAGATGTTCTAGTCTTCCAAGTGCCTAATTTTTACACCTGTTCTTCAATTTTACCTTGCACTGAAAAACAGTTAACTTGCCTTTTTACATGCATGCAAGTATTAAGATCATCTGAGAAACAAAAATAAATATATTAGTGAGGCAATAAGTCCAGCTGACCAATTCCCATCTTTATAGTAAGGATCTGTTTCTTATCTTGCAAATATGCAAAGAATGTATTTCATAGTTTAAACCTTCTTGACATAAATTTTCTTCTCTTTCACCTTCTCACTTTAGTATTCAATAACATTAGTTGGTAATCAGTTTTCATACTATCTCATAACAAAAAGAATAATCACTAATTTAATGTACTAGCCTTCACAATTTGTACTATCTTGCTAAAGACACTACTTAGTGCAGGTATCTTTTTACTTTAACAGCAAAGCTTTTGTGATGAAGGAAGCAGTGCATTACTTGTATTCTAACCCAAGCCCCTCAATCTCGATAACTACTCCAGGACAGTTTTCTGTCACAGCCAGCATACCATCAGAACATGCTCCTAGACAAAACTTAAACCCCGAGCCAAATTTATTGATAACGTACTCTTTTATAGTTTTATTATTTCTATATATTTCAAAGCTAGCATTCATTGTCACTAATGAAGTTTAAAAAATTATTCCTTCATATCATTATCATATTCAGATTGTACATAATACTAAAAGAATTCCTGTGTTAATAATATATGTGCATTTGTCAAGAGCAATAAAAACAAATTCTGCTAGTTTTGTTTCTTATATGCATAGGTCTTTCATAGAATTAACCAGTTCCTGAAAACATCAAACTATGATGCCATTGGAAACTGATGCATAATATTACTTCTCTGCAGATTTTCCTAATGTTTCTAAGAAAGCATTCTTTGCTTCAGTCTTTCACTAGTGCTTTAGCAGTTGTACATGATTTCTTATTCTTATCAACCCAAGTGCTACTTTATAAGAAGACCAATATTTATATTAAATATTGCTTCTGTCAGTTTTTTAATTTAATAGTCTTTCTTTTAGAATCCTGGCTTTATAGCTATGGTTTATGATTTATATGTGAATGACCTTTAATTTTAAATGGCTTCTTTACTTCATTAGCTAGTACATCTTTGTTAATAACCAACTATGATTTTAGCACTTCATCATCAATTATTGTTACAAAGGAGAACTCAGTATATAAAAGTAAAAGCAGCTCAAATTTTTTGGGTCATTTTCTTTGGAATCGCTGTTATAATTACCATCAATCATTTACTTCAATAACTATATTTAGAGAGATGTTTCTTTTTTAACAAAAAAATAATCCAGTGATTATTTTTAGAAATGCAAATGAATATATTTTATGTCTGTTATTTAGCTAATGATATTAAATTATAAGTTAATTTGGTTAAAATATAATAACTGAAAAGTTACAAATTATAAGAATAAGTAAACACTGTGTTTTCTCATACTGTTATACATTTACAGGTTACAGTTGAGTATCTGAAACTATCGACCTTTACGATGTATTCTTACTGTGCATAATTATTATGCACTTCATGCTACATATGATTCAGTATACAAATTTGAAAGTAGTCTATTCCCTGATCTATGCCCTGTTCACTGAGATGAGTCGTGAGTGGGAATATAACAACAATATTAAACTGCATTAAAGTTTTTACATGACTACTCTCAATTTCTGTAGATATCACATTACAGAAAATCAGACACACAATTTGTGGTCTGGTTCCAGTTAGTGAATATCACTTTGACTACCACGGATCTAGTCTGACTTTCAGTTCTGTTGGGTTCATTTCATAAGGTATATATTGAGCACTGTGCCATGCTATGAGATGGAGCACATACCTATACTGGAGATGCTAAAAGTCTACACAAAGAGAAAGACAAGGAAATGGATGGCAGTTTCATATATGTGATTGCACGGGATTTTAGCGAGAGTTTCCAAAAATGCAACTAAGTTCAAATAAGAGATCAAGAAAATTTTTCTAGAGAAGATTTTTGAGGTTATAAGAAGATAGTATAAGTTTGTGTTGGAAGAAGGGAGTGGGGGAGTGAGGTTTTAACGAATACTTTTGTGCGTCTGAAGAATGAAGTGCAAGGCAAGACATAACAGAAGTTGGAACTGAAAAAGTCCAATTTATGGAATCAAGAACTGGACCCGTGATACCCCCTAAGAGACAAAGCAATTTGTTCCTCTTTATGTTCTTTGCTTTATTTATGAACATACAGAAGTGAGGCACAAAACCACCCCATTTCATTATCTCCAGTCTACTACGGTCTTTAAAATTCTCTATTTTTCCTGTCACTGCAGATCCCCCTTTATAACTATATATAATGAGTCTTTAATTTCTCAAGAACTGGTAATCCAGTTAGGTATTATTCTAAATGTTACTTCTCTCCCTCAAACTAGATTCTTGTCTGATATATTGCTATATTCACCAGAACAAAAGAATGAAAAGAACAGGTTACACTGACTTTAGACAATTTTGTTACATGTAGGCAGAAAGAATATTTTTTAAAAATATGGTGAGATGTAAATGAAAAGCTATTTGAAAAAGAAATATTGACTCTTTTCTACATTTTTTATTTATATGTGTTCCTCATTCTATCCTTCATTATCATTAATAATCAAAATCACTATGTTGTTAGGTCGAATTGCCATTCTAGTTTCCTTTCATGAGCCTATGGACCATAAATAGCCGCTTGTTTCTTATATCTGACTCTCCTTTTAAAATTCTCTTTGTCCACGAATCCATTCACTCACTGTGGAAATAATTTAAACACTCTGAAGTGTTATTGATTTGTTTTTACTTCATGTCTTTTTTCATTTCATCAGGGTAGGAAACTGGATGTTATCCTTTTCAATTAATTAATGTGTTTATCCGTGAAGTTATATTACCTAAAAGTGCAGGTATACCTTTTACCACAATATGTTCCTGGAAGCTGTGTGACAAAAAAAAAAAAAAAAAATTATTTAAAAATGAAAACTCTTTTTCATACGAATAAGTGCAAATCAGAAAATATTGGTTTTTTTTATTCCTTTCATCTCCTTAGGTATCTCTGTTTTTAATAGCCATAGCTATGCAGTATAAGAGAAATCGAAAGTAAATTTTCTTTCATTTCATGGATTAACTTTGAGCAAATACAATTTTAGAAGAAACCTTTATAATCATTTAACCTCTTAAGACAATGTTCTTCATTAAATACAACTGATATGAATACCCACCATCAAAAAGAAATTAGCACATAAAAATACAACTTCGCTGACTCATACAATAGACTAACTGTACTTTATATGTTACCTAAGTGTTTGAGAATAATTAGTTTGTTTGCTGATTTTGAATTTGGAACAACTTTTGGACTTGAGGTGGGTGTCCAGACTATTACAGATCATTGTCCAGGAAAAGTCTGAACTATAGTCTAAAACTTAGAACATTTTCTATGCCCTAAAATAAGTAGTTAGTATCTTTATTGTTGATCCAGTTGATGTGCCTTAAAATTAAAAAAACAAGCTTTTAAAATAAGGAAAATTCCCATACTTTTCCCAATTTTCTTCTACTCCCTCGGGTAAAGTTTTTCACCTGAAATTTCCTGATACTGCTTAATGACCATCAGAAAATAGTAAGTGCTTTTTAAAAAAAAAAGTAAGTTCTGTTATCCTCTTCATCTTTTTCTTTTGCTATAGGACCATTGTAAGAGTTAGTCGACAGTTGTCCCTGGCCTTGACACTCTTTTAGAAAAATGAAAGCTATATAAGCAAGTATCCAATAATTACTCTCCCTTTTCAAAAGAAACTTCCAAATTGTACCCAAAGAATAGTGAAGACTGAGTTAAGTGGTGTTAATTTGTGAGTATTTACTTGGCTTTGGGAATGCCAAATAGCAAATAAAAGGCATTGTGACTTGTGGTGTGAATGTTAATTGGTTGGTAAGGAATGAGAGAGTGTGTAAAACTCAAAATTGAAAGAAATAACTAACCATAACCAATCCAGAAAAGTGCTGAAAATCACATGCTCCCAATTCACTATCTGTGCCCTCTCAAGAACTGCTCTGTACTCCCCAGCCCAAGGGTAAACCATAACAGCCAGCAATTACTTGTGTTCTTTCTAAATTGTTTCAATTTTTATGCAACAGCTAACCATTGCTCAGATCATCATTTAATTATGAAAAAAACCCTCAAATTTTTTGAAAAGGATATCAATGGTTTGTATCAACACACATAATGAATAATTTAACTTGTGTCTGCTAAAATTCTCACATTTCTCTTATGTTACAATTATTTTGTGATTTGGATTTCTCCACTGCACTCTGGGCTTCTCAAGGTGGAGATCAAGGCCTGTCATACTGCCTGTACCCGCAGTGTCCCCACCCATGCATACATAAATAAGGTGTTCAAAAATGTGTGTGGAATTGCTTCCTTTTAAATCCCATTCCATTACACAGATATGACTCTTTGTATTCCATAACTACCTACTCCCTTCTTTATTTTATTTTTTGGTGTTATTTCTTCCTCCACCCAGAAAGTTGCATTGATGAAAGCTAGGAATAACAAAAACCTGCCTGCTTTGTGTTTGCAAATAATCTCACTGACTGAGTTCACATCTTTGATCTACTGCTTTTCTTTGTTCACAGCTGTTGTCTATTTTAACAGAAATTCTCTTTCAGGCCTTGAACTGCAACTTTGATTCACCACCATACTTTTGTGTATTGGTCCCCAGCATGAGGCAGCAGGCATGAGAGATTTCCATGGGAAAAAAAGATAGAATAAACCTCAAGCAACCTTCTAACAAATGGATTTAAAACTGACCATACTTTCCTTTGGAGTGGGAGGATATTCCTAGGGTAGGTCAGACACTTAGAATTGTGTTTTGAGAGATTGCATTACACTTCATTCTTACTTCAGAATAGGCAATGGTTAAACTAGAGTTTAAACACCCGTGTTTGAAACAAACAAGCAAAACCCTTTAAGACATTACTCATGATGAAATTACAAAATGATTGCCAAAATTGGCTATTCACATTCAAGTGTGATATCTATGTCAAATTTGTGTTTGCATGTGTGTGTAAAAGCATGAGTTATAAAAGGAGAGGAATTAGTCAGTCAAGCAAAATAATCTACTAGATATTTTATAAAGAAAATGGTCACTTCACCAGCTAAATTTTCAAATAATTGTTAAAGCATTGATAAGCATATCATATGAAGAGATTCTGATTGTGTGCTTCCAAAAGCTATTTAGACTTGGTCCTGCCAGCCCCAAGGTTGTTGTTCACTCTGTAGATCCTCTGTTAGTTGGATTTCTACCAGGTACCTGCTGTTTTAATACAATGGATGTTTATATAATTCTCCTTGATAATGTGTCCGTATTAACTTATTTCCAGAACAAGAGGAAATGACCCTAGAGGCCTTGGCTAATCTCTGAGATTTTCTTTCTCATTCATCAAAGAATATTAACTCATTTGAATTACATTTCAATCCCTTCTGTAACAGGAGACTGTTCTAGCTATGTAGTGTTTGTGAGAAATGGGACAGAGGAGGGAAAAAGAAAAGATTTGTAAGTAAATGAAAGATGCAGTTTCACAGAGGATTATTTTTCTTTGGAAGTTTCACAATTGAGGTTTACGCCTAAAGCGATCTAGGGAAAGAGTGACCATCAGTTGCTATGTTCTCACTGGACTGCTCATTGTCATTTCTATGTACACTAATGAGATAAGCAACATGCTATGTGTCCAATCCAAAGTAGGATGGAGAGGACCTCACTGCTACTCAGTGGAAGAGGACAGAGAAATGAAGTCTCCTTAGTTTCTTCTCCCACAACCTCCCTTGACTCTGTCCTCTAGGACAAGGTCAAACCGATCCCTATTAGAACACTATTCATTAGCTCTAGTAATTATTATTTCAAAGCAGCAAATTCTATAAGTGCAGATTTTTCTGGATTTTCATCACAAAAGAGGATTGTAAAAAACACAAGTAAATAGAAGTATTCCAGATTCAAATTTATTAATATAACTGAGTAAAACATGGCACTGTGAACTTTTTGTAGGTTCACTGATATGTGAATGTCGCTTTTACCTAAGTAAAATTTCCTCTCATCTTGGCCAGCTGTCCCACAAATGTATGCTATCATTCATGGAAACTTTAGGCACATGTATTGAAGAAAACTGATCTCCACTATCAGAAAATCAATTCAAAATGTACATCTTATTTTTAAAATGTATATAATAAGTCATATTGTTTAAGGAAATCAATTACAAAAAAAAAAATAAATTAAAACATGAGTTTAGATATCACTTCTCTTTTTTACTTTTTATCAGCCTAGAAATTGCATAAATGCATTTAGTTGCAACCAGGAATTTGTGATCCTTAATATATCCAATTTAGTAGTAATATTGTACAGTGCATGTGTTTAGGTTTAAGTGTAAAAATGCTATGTTTTTTTTTTCCAGCTGGAATATATGAATACTTCAAAGTACTCAGCTCTTGACTGATGAAGATTCCATGTCTTATTGATTTGGTTTTTAGAAAACTAGGGGATTTGTTATTTTCTATGAGTTAGTGGCATTTGAGAAACACATGTGAAGACTTGCAAAATTTATGTACACATGCACATGGAGGAACTTTTATTGATCTCATATGAAGAAGTAGAATCTCCAGGTTGATTCCCTCTGAGAAATAAGTCATATTATAACTCTTTCATTTGCTGCCTATAATATGGTAGAAAACTAAAATATGTTATGTTTATTTTAAAAACCAGATGGAAAATTGTGCTGGATAGATAGTACAATGTCTTCTAAAGACATACCAAAAAGTACAGCCAGATCCTACCGTCCACATTTTTTAAATCTCTTTAGCAAAAAAGGAAATTATCTTTGAAGAACTAATATTATTGTATGTGTGGGTCTTTTTCTTTCTTCCTTTTTAAAAAGGAAAAAAAAAAAAAAAAAGCTTGCCTAAGACAGGACTGTCTGGTGCTAAACACTGGCTGCTGAAGGCCTACGGTGAGGTGCAAGCTGAGTTCAAGACTGAAATTAGTGTCTAAACGCAAGGCAAGCATAGTTTCTTTCACCACTGCAATGCTCCATGTATTAATCTGAGCACTGGAGTTCTTTTCTGCATTTTTGGTTTCTGTTTTTATAAAAATAAAAACCCTCAATATAATGACAGGAATAATTTCTGAAGCCACTAATGTGTTTTTCGGAGTCAGCACAGATTAGTCTCACTGGCAATGTTTCCTTCTTTGTGTGTATTTCCACACTCTCTACCCTAAATCTGCAGACTTTAAATTTTGTTTTTAATCTTTCAACATACCGAGTAAAAGTTTCATCATCAAACAATTTACTACTTGTTTCTAGAAGGTGCCATTTTCCAATTCAGGATTGAATCTCAGCTATCTAGGAAGGTAAGGGTTGTCATTCTAGGGTCTACATTACGACTCATAGTAGTTTGGCTTATTTATTCATATTTCTATAGAAAAACTGGATCTTCTATTGCTTTTCATTTGGGTGTCTGTATCATTGAAAACAATAATAGTCAACATTCATGAGAGCTTACTATATACACAGATTCTCTTCTGTGTTTTATATGAATTTATTTAGTGCTTGAATTAGGTACTCTCATCATATCCGTAGGAAAACCAAGGCACAAATGCCTTAGTTAAGCAACTTACTTGAGGTCATCAAGCTGGCAAGTGATAGAAACAGAATCCTAACCTGGAAAGTCTAGCTTCAGAGCCATGACATTTAACTAAGACCCTGAGGACATGGATTGATCCATAGATCCGCTGATTTCATCATCACCCCATCACTCAGGTGTCAAATGATGGAAGAGCCTATTGAAGTCTTCCTAGTCCAATGGTTGATGGACAGCACTTATTGTGAAGATGCTATTTATACTGACCCAATGACCTATAGAGTGTTGTTTCTCTCATAGGCTAAATACAGAGATCTAGGAACTAAGGAATAGAAGTATGGATAGCACTTGTCATACCTAGAAAAATGTATCTTGGAAAAATTTTGACTGACAATCCCAAGATAATAGACTCCTATAATTTAGAGATATGCTGTCCAACATGGTAACTAATAGTCACATGTGGCTATTTGTATTCATTTTAATTAAAATTAAATAAAACTTTAAAAATTAGTTTTCAAATACACTAGTCACATTTCAAATGCTTAGTAGTCACTTGCCTCTAGTGGCTACTTTTTGGACAGATGAAGGTACACTTTCATCATCATGGAAATTTCTATTAGACAACACTAGTTTAGGGTATAAAGGTAAAAGGAACATACAGTCTGGCAGTGATGGCTGACACATGTGTTTGGAGGTGGCTTTGCCAGGGGCAGCTTCCGAACCAGACCTCAGCCATAGCTGGGCCTGGGCAGCTTCTTACAGCCTAACTTCACAGGTCATTGTCTGTCTTTTATAGCCTGATTCTGGAAGCCACCTTATTTCCTACTAACAAATTTATTTCCTATTTAGGTTAGCTACAGTTATTTTCTGTTAAATAAAGTAAAAACCTTTCCTGATAGAAGGTCCTTTACTTAGGAGTTCCTAACCAAGAAATCTACACTTCGGGAAATTACTGAAGTTGGATTATTACATATTAACATAATTGACCTTGAATCTCAAGGATAATTATCTAGGAAAAAAGCAGGTTTGGCCTAGAACTTTGTAGACCTGAGATTGGCATGCAGGGTAATTGTTTATCCTTCCTTTGCCCAGTAACTTTTGGAGCCTAGGGACATTTTGTCCGATGGAGGCAAAATTACCTACCATGAAGAAGAAAACCAGGTTCTAGGTGGGACATTCTCCTGAGAGCTCTATGGCTGGCAAGCCTCAAGGGCAACCATATCTAAGGACAAATAATCTTAAATCTTTGATAAATCTTGATGAAAATTACGGCCTGTGTTATAGAGAATTACTTGAAGAGTTTGTTCTATATTCAGGATGGATAGCCAAAGGAAGAATGGTAGCTCCAAAGTGGTGACCATCACTAACATTCAGCTGTGCCTGGCAGAGTGCCCACCTCGTAAGGACCATTCGTGTTCATTCCAATAACATGGAAGAGTGATAAGAGGGCCAGAGTGAAGAACTGGGCTGAATCTATAGGAAAACATATGTGAAATAACACTCTGGGGGATAAAAAAATACCTGAACTGTTCAAAAAAGACTACATTTCTTATGAGGTCCTATAGGGACTCAAAGTCATAATTTAAGTTTTAATAGAAACACAATCCTGCAAATATTCAGAGGCTAAAAAATGGCAAATGGAATTTAAATTATATAAGGAATAACTTGTTTGCCATTAGATGTATTCAACAATAAAATGGGCTGACTTGTGCAGTGATAAGGTACTGATCATTGCCAGTACCTTAGGACTCAGCTAGAGACTGGATGAGCAACCGTCAGCCAGGCTGTAGAAAGGATTTCTGGGCGGGTTGGATTCCAAAAACTTCCTCTCACATAAAGGTTTTGTGAAACTCTGAATCGAAATAAAATAGCTTTCAGAAATTAATATGATTTCAGATTGCAAAGGTAGCAAATTTTTTCTTAAAGTCCGGGAAAAACCAATAATATCCATTAAAATACTTGAAATTTTGTGGCTACACTCTCCAGTTTAACTCTCTTCATATCTGGCTCTTTCTATTTTCTTTCTGTTTCGTTTGCATTTAAAATGAACTGTGGTTTTGAGTAAGGTGGAAGCTATTAAAATGCTTTAAAGGAAAGGAAAATGATTGTTAATACAATTAGAATTTTAATCAGAATATGGTGAACAAATCTTGGGGAATACTAACCCTATTAGCTACAAAGACTAAAACATTTCTCTGTAGAAAAACCATCATATAAATCGTTCTGATTTCTACAGTGTTCTGCATATTTATGTTTCCAAGAACATTTCAGTCAGGGGCTGAGCAACTTGGGGAAATAGAATTATGGCTAGATTTTCCAGGACGTTCACATGTGCAACCAACTTTGTGGATATGCTTGGAATCTATTCCTGGCCTCGGATCAGATACATACATAAACTCCTCATAAACTCATACCACATTTTTATTCTGTTTCCAAGAGTAATTCTTCACAAATGCTGAAAGTCTGCTTTATGTTTTACTCATTTATTAATGACCCACATAATCTGTAATTTTTCATACCTTTGGAGACTTTAGGTCTAGCTTAGTCCCTTACTGTTCTGCTTTTCACATTCGGTTTTTCTTTTAAGCCATTCCCTCTCCCACATATGTTATAATGAAATATCAAAATAGGCACTCTTAAATTTTACCAAATTTTTTTCACAAATTTATTCAGCAAACATTTGTTTTAAGAATCAATTTTTCATATGTATATAAATAAATATTCACCAAATAATGTTACCACCACCTGATATTGTTTGCATTATTAAACATATTCCTCTTTCTTTTAGTATGTGTTCCTATTTCTTGTGAGTAAGAATTTTGTATTTTGCCCCTATAAGTAGACTATAAGCAATTTGAGGGATTAGCCAATATACCCCATATGGTCTAATGATGTCTGCAATATACTAGATATATAATATTTTGTGATTTTATTTTTAACTATTAACATTTTTATTAAACATGACAAAGGTCAACAAAAGAAGAGTAACAATGAGCAATAATATTAGGTATATCTGCTGAGTGCCAAGTATGTGCCAGTCATCTTTCAGCACTTTGCCGGAATTATTTAATCCTCAAACAACCCTTGGATATGGGTATTACTTTCTCCTTTACTAGTGAGAAAACTGAGGATGAAGAGTTAAGTAATTAGCCCAGGGTTGTATATTAAGTAAGTGGTGAAGTCGAAATTTGAACTCAGATCATCAGGCTCCAGAGCCCAGACTTTAACCACAAATGTATACTGTCTCTAAAGATGAAGAACAAGTTGAAAGACTTGGAAAATGGCTTCTTTCTCTTTGTCTTAAAAAACTTTCCCTCTTTGTCCCCCGTTTTTTCCTCTTCGTTTTATAAAATCTTCTATCTAGAAGTTCAGGTAATCAAAGGAGGCAAAAAATTAAATGAGTTCCTTCCTCTCTGGCCCTACCACCTCACAAGCACTCTCTACCCTAGTTCACAGGCAGACGGCATGACATGAAGGTCAGTGTTCTAATCATGCTATTATCAGTGTTACAGGCAATGAGGAATATAGGCTGCTGAGCTTTCTTTACTGCATCTGAGGGAACACAGTTCTACATCTCACAAAAATAAGTACGAATTTTCTCTAAATGTCTCTTTCTGGTGGTTATTCAATGATACACATCCTGCCTCAAAACTTTAAGATCACCTTATGTTTCTGCCTTACTTTGAAATAAAATCACACCAAGATAAGATTAGAAATCAGTCTAATTCCTCTTCTATATACGAGTCTTTGAACATTTGGAACATACTCACTCAGTCATTTATTCCTTCAGCAAACCATTGTTCAATTTCCTTTCTATGCCATGCACTCTACATAATTGGAGCTACAAAGACAACACAAAATTTCTGCCCTCATGGAATTCATACTGCCTCTTATTGTTCTATGTTGACTTTCCCTTCATTCAATTTTTGTTTATTTTGCACTTATTTTATCTCATTTTAAATACACATCTCCATGAATTACTTACATCTTGTTAAAAGCAGGATTTGGAGGAGAGATAAATAATACGATATCTACCAAGCTAGATGATAAATGATAAATAGATGACTATGACATTAGTGATGAGAGCTGGGTAGGTAGGTAGGTAGATGATAGATAGATAGATAGATAGATAGATAGATAGATAGATAGATAGCAGACAGCTAGGCCCTTTAAAATCCCTTGAATTTGATATTATGCTTCTATCATTGCTGACTAAAATTTTACCTGTTTAAAATTTTTTAACCATTACCATCCTCTACTTAAGTGTGATTTTTAACAAGCACTAACCACTATAAACCTAAACAAAATTAAGTCCCTTTCATTTTTCTCTCTTGCGTGCCTCTTATAAATGCTCTTTTCTCTAAGGCCCCATTTCTCCTGTCCTTGTCCAGATCCCATGGATGGGCCAAGGCAGTGACTCTTCCAAATATTCCTATATCAAATTAAAATTGGGGAATTCTGCCATTTACAATGATTTCCATGGTGACTGTGTCTATGCTACACATGCTTTCTTCTTTAGGGGAAACTTGCTCCTCTCCTCCATTCTAGTGAACATATGTTCTGAACAGTAGCTGCCAATTTCTTGCTTGACCTTACCCCCATGGTCACAGTATTCGAATAGCAGTACTACAACAACACTTAGAAAGATATTTGGCTGCAAGTCATCCAAATGGTTAAAGCAAATAAAGATTTGCTTTTTTCACAATTTAAGAATGCTGGAGGTAGGTAGTTGCTCACATTAGTTATAATGGCTCAAAAAATTTGTGGCTATGTCTTTGCAATTCCCTTGGCATTTCCCACAGACATGTTAACTTATGGTCACTAGGTAGCTACTGCTGCTCAAATGTATCTGTTCTAAGGACAAGAGGAAAAGCAGGAGGAGGAAAGAGGGTGCTAATCAAGTCCGATTCCTTCTATCAAGAGAGTAAATGGCTTTTTAGAAACTTCTAATGCACACTTTCCTTGGAATCTCCCTGAAATGATGTCAGTTTCAAGAATATCACCAGTTCACCAGTTGCAATAAATAAATAAATAAATAAAAATAAAATAAGAAGAAGGTTGAAAAATACAGAATACAGAATAAGACTGTAATGCTTAGTTTAAACTAATCATGATCTATTGCATGAGATTGAACCCACTACGTCCCTAAACAAAATCAGGGTTCTGGTTTCAATTAAGAAATTGGAAATAGGTATTGGATAGGTAGGTTAGTCTCATGGTAGTCAAAACATCTCATCTCATGGCCTTAGTGATCTGTCCATAGATGAGTACATGATCCAACCTAGATGACAGAACCCTTACACAGAAACTCTCTGGTGAGACAGCTGTCTATAGTCATAGATTAAGCCTAATAAAGAATCTTGTATGAGATAAGGAAGCCGATGTATTAAGAAATAAAGACAGAGTTAGGAAAAAAAATCCAAATAACACATAGGTCACTGATTCTTACAGAGTCATTGTTAAGGCCAGTTTTACATCTACCCTTGGTTATAGAATCCAGTCATTTCTCTATTATGCTCAAACTATATCAATTTAGATTTCTATACATTGTGACCAAAACTATTGACTAACCTATTTCTTAATGTATTTCCCCGCTTTCAGCCTTTTCCAACTTTAGTTAGTGCAGGACTGACCCATTAGAGTTGTTTTTTTCAAACACAAATTTAGTAATGCTATCAATTTAATCTTTAATGTTTCCCATCGTCTCCAATATTAGTTCAAATAATTTATTATATTAATAGTTTTTCATAACCTGGCTCAGACACTACACAAATCTATGCCATGGTCATATAAAATTTTTAATACTCCTAAAATATGCATGCACTTCCATGCCACGATCTTTTTTATCTGGGATGCCCTTCCCATGTTGTCCAAATAGATGACTCCAATTCCTTAGGACTCAACTCAGCCTTACCTGCCTCTGTAGCTTCCACTGGTTTGTATAGGTACACTCACACCTAAAGACACATAAAGGCAGCAGCAAAAAGTCTCACTCACATCATTTTCTCAGCTCCAATGGTCCCTTTTATCACACCATGGATTGCCTCACAGTACAAACACTCCTAGTTAAGTGTGAGTCCTGCATGGGCAGGAACTGAGCCAATTCAATGTGTTTATTTAATTGAAATAGGTGAATTATTTGCAAAAGTGAAGGATAAAAGAACTTCCTAAAATCATCTTGATTTTTCTCCCATTTGGCTTATATTCAATTAAATCCCTCAGTTTTTTTTTCTTGAATTGCTATTTTGGTAGGCTCCCATTTTGTAATAATGTTACTGATATTTTATAATAAAGAATATGTCTATGCATGATAAACCTGACATCATATGTTAGCCCTGCTTTACAGGTATAAAATATTTTGATAATTTGATTCTATAACTGGAAGTTATCCTCCCATATTTGTGAATAGCTTTAATAATTATCACTTCTATATTTTTACAAAATGTATCGATAATATGTTGAACGAAATAAAATTTAGGGAAATCTCTTAGGATCCTTTTGTAAAGATGACCTTGATCCATTGGCCAATGGTCTTTAAGCCTTTTCTTTTTTTTAATTGAAGTATAATTGACATGAGCCTAGTCCTTTATTTCATAGCAAATCCATCTAACTAGAGTTTCACCCAAGGCACAGTTCTTAACCTTGCTCTCAAGCATTCAATAATTCTGGAAAGAGATTGAAAATACATAAACATGCCTATTTTAGAGATGAAGAAACCTAGTTTCAGAAAAGTTATGTGACTTGTGAAACCTTATAGAACTGATAAGTAAGAGAGTCAGGTCAGTTTTTCAATTCTAAATCCAATGACAGTTTCGTTACACAGCAACTCTCTCAACTGAGACTTTATCAAATGTCTCACTAAAATGAAACACTGTACTTATAGCTTTTTTTCTCATCTACCACTCAATAATGCTTTTTAAATAGAAAATCTTGTTTCTTTGGTATGATTTATTTTCAATGAACCCATGGAATTTCTGAGCAATCACAGCTTCTTTTTTTACATGCTTACCAACCATCTGTTAATAATCTAGTTTAATCCTAAATGTCTCTTCTGGTTATCTAAGATGCCTCTGCTCAAAGTGTTTATTCAGCTTCTTATAATCCCAGAAACTATAAGACTTCTGTAGATTTTCACTTTTGTAAACTTTTTTGCTTAGGAGCTACATAATCTGAGGATGCCCACTGTGACTGTGGAAATATCAGTAAACAAGCTTAATATTAACGATAATTCTTTCTTTTTTAATCTGGGAAATATCTCCTCCTAAACTATTGGCATAGGCAATTTTATCATTCCTACATAAAAAGGACTTATAGGCAAAAAACTATTTTGCAAGTACATATTTCTCTTGAATCTGCATGCGTAGCAGGATAACCGTTTGCTTTGCTTTGAATTTTTATGTGTTCGGTATGTCTGGAGAGCTTACAGAGATTGTGGAAGGAGACTAAAGCACTGACCCATGTCACCTTTGGTGCCGTCACTGGATCTAGGCCAGTTACTTCATGCCCGAATTCTTATCTCATCCAAGTGACATGCTTGCTCTGCAGTCAATAAGACCAAGAATTGAACAGAAGCCTACTAATTGTCCAAATCACTCATGTCTGGCTGCCAACTGGCAGTTTCCCCTGGAACAGTGGTATGTTGCTCAGTGAAGAAGTCACTGTAGACCAACCTGAGACCCTTCTATCCCCCAAGGGGAGCACGGCAGAGGAACTCCAAGATTTCACCAACCAGAAGTCTGAAGGCTTAATTTCTCCAGGAGGAGCAGCCTACTATGCAAGCCAATAAAATCATGAACAAAGAAATCCAGACTATTAAATACCTCTTCGTAAAACTCACACTGTGATGAAGGTAAAGGTTAGATCTATACTTAAATTTCCTTACTTTGATTTCAGGTAAACAATAAGAGGAGATACAGGAGGAGCAGGAGGAGGAGAAAGCTGCTTTACAAAGTTAGACTGAGAAAATTAACAGTCAGTTTTCAATTAAGAACTTCCTTTGGGAATAAATAGACAATATGTCCAGCCCTGGTACATATTATAACTCCAGTATGAGTTTGCCTTTATGCTATGTAATTGATTATACACATTACAGACACACACACATACACACACACACACACACAACCTTGATTTAATGAAGAAAACAGTGAACAGTTAAGAACCCTATGCCTCAACGATCGGGGCAATGGGGCCAAAATGGATTACCACTTGTGTAAACCAATCTCCTAAGCTTATAAACTTAAAGGTATTTTCTTTGTTTGATATCATCAGGGCCAACTCAGAGCACAAGGCACTAGGCAAGTATTGCTCTGTGTGCCCAACCCTGCTGTGATCAAGTTAATATAATTTTTTGAATTTTAAAATTCCTTTTTCATGAAAAGGAATATAGACACAAAAGATGAAGACAGTGATGTAGTAGGAAGAAGAAAGACAGCTTCATGATTTTGTCTGGTTTGGATGAAGTTAAGCTAAAGTGGGAAAACTCCGGCTTCATTTTCTATATGCAGGTCTTCGGTATTTCAAATGCTTCTGCTACTTCCCTTTTGCTTTATAAGCAGTTTCTCAAATACCAATGTAAGAGTGCAACTAAAAGGGTAATTTCATAATCTAGAGGTGATCCTAGACATGACTTTAAAAACTCAATTAGGATAATCAGCCATTTCCATACTTTTCCAGGACTTAGAAATGATGTTATTTAATCGAATTGATTGGCCACTGAAAGGAATAGTATAGCAATCAATGTTTGTTTCCAGTAAAATTTAGAAGTTAATTATTTTAACGTTCTCTTAATTTTTTTTTCACTCAGTCTCTTAAATTGTGGTATAATGAAAGGTTATTAAACTCAAGTATTCATAGAAGTATGTTAGGTTAAAATACCATTCTCTTTCCTGGATAATTGCCCAACAAAAATGGTATTTGCCTGTACTGAAGTGAAACTATATCCTCAGTGTTAAGTCATGACTGTTTTGAGAGGCAGGGGCTTTCCTTAATGTGAAAACTAAAGAATTAGCATTAGGAACTTGGAGAATTTCAACTCTCAAAACATTTTTTTTTTTTTTTGGTCTGCTTATAGGTTCACCCACAGAGTTAAACACTTGGGAAAACATTTTGCAAAGAAAAATGTAAAATGCTTATTCATTGGAAATCTTTGCTCCACCCAGGAAAAGATAAATTGTACTTAAGAACTACTCTTTAAGACTGAGATGTTTATAGAAATAAGAGAGGCTAATTGTCAAAAATGATGAAAAACAAATGTGAAAAGCCCTGTGTTTGGAACTCTGGCCACATGGAGCGTTTAAACAAGCATATGCTGTATTTCAAAAGAAGAAGCATAGTTTCAGAAGTTGCCATTTTTTGGAAAGAATGTTCAATGCAAGAGTGAAAAAAAAAAAAAAAGAACATGGCTGCCAAGAAACATGAAACAAGAAACAAGGAACATGTATGTCAAAATTATCTTCTCTGAAACGTTGGAGCTCCACTTTGATGATCAGTTTAGCTTTTTATGATATTGGTGACATCACAGACCAGTTGTGGATGGAGACACATGTTAAGGGGACTGATATGTGAGAGCTGCTAGAGACAGGACAGAATTCTCTATGGATATGAGATGTATAGCTCTGCTTGGCCAAGTTCTCAATCTTTCCAAGGTTTTCCTTTTAATTTCCAGATCACCCAAGAGTAGAGTTTCTCAAACTTGGCACTATTGACATTTGAAAGAAAACTGTCCTGTACATTGTAGGATGTTTAGCAGTAACCCACGACCCTGGCCTCTCTACACAACATGACAGTAGCCGCTTCTACCCAGTTATGATAACCAAAAATGTCTCCAGTTATTTCCAAATGTCCCCAGGGTTGGGAGTGGAGTGGGGGGAGGAATGCACTGTGTGGAAGGAATTCCCGCTGATTGAAATCCACTCCTCTAGAGGATAAAACATTAATTTAAGGTTCTCAGATAAACTGTGTATTGCATATTTGAAAATGTATCCAGTAAAGAAAATTTCATGAGGCCAAGACAAAATAACCATAGTCTTTGATGAACCCCGCTAAAAGAGGCCAGTACATTGATAATCCTTCTATGTCTTTCAGGTTGTAAGCACTGTCCCTGGTGCTTCCACAAATTTTGGTCCTGGCTCTGCCACTTGCCACTGGTGTGATCAAGGGCTTGTTATCTGACCTCTTTAAACCTCTGTTTTCTTCATCACAAAATGGGGTCAATATCTAGCTCAGAGAATTGTTGCAAGGATCAAATAAAATAGCATATCTTAATATTTAAACTTGGATCCCCTACTAAATAACCATTTGTTATATGGCACAATTCACATTCAGGTTCAATGACGCAGGAGTGTCATCCCTTTTCTTAACCACTAACCCAATCAGTATTGACAAATCTCATCAACTGGAACAAGTTTAAATAATCATACAGTAGGACCTACAAATAATTAGAGCTCTTTCCAGCTTTTATTTTGACTTGCCTTTAGCTACCCCAGTTGGATGCACATCAGTCACTTGTTTCTGTGCCATCAGCTCACAGTTTTTGTTTTCGGTGGGGGTGTCGGGTAGAATAGTAAACATCGACCTAACTGCAGTTTGACAAACCACAGAGTTGTTTCAATAAACACACAACATGCTTAGCTGTGTGCATTTAGGAAGTGGGAAATTTTGGCCAAGAATATCCTTTTGGGGGCCCACCTAGTCACCATAACGCAAGTGTTCTGAAATCAGGGTGGAATTTGGGTTGCTCAAAGTTTCACTTTAAACAGAACTATGCCAGCCGCAGGAGAGAGGATGGGAAGGACTCTCAAAGCAGGCAAGAGCAGACAATATTTCAAGTGACAAGAAGAAACAAGCCCATCTAGGGTGTCTCCCACTTATTTCTGCTGAAATTTTCCCAAAGACTATGCTGCTCAGAATTGTGAAAGGTGACCAATGACTACCATGAGAAACAAAATATTCTTTACGAAAGTTTCCCAGAGGAATTAGAATGTTTACAACAGTTGGACAACAGCCAAGCCAGCATGAATTCCAGCACAGCACAGAAGAGTGATCAAGTTTACAACCTCTGGTCTGTATATAGGGCAAGCGTGCCAAGATAATAAATAGCTCCCTAAGACTAGCATTACCTAGAGAGCTCTCTGGGGGATTCTCCAAGGGGAAGATGATTGCTCATCTACGATCACCTCCACTGGGAGATTTCTGCTTCAACCAGCTGTGCAACTTCAGGAAGGCCTCACCTGAGGAAAACATCTCGGGTCTTCAGCTTGGCCTAACCAGTGAAGACAAGGGGTCAACCACTATCCCCACTTCCCTCTCAGTCTCATCTCCAATCCAGTGGCGCTTATTGATTTGTATTGACAAGTTTCTCCCAGGAGTAAGAAACAGAAATACAACTCACAGCAGCTTAGACCAAAGAAAACTTTATCAACTCAATGAAAGGAAGAGTTGACTAGGAAAAATAAGCTCCTCAATCCAAGGAAAGAGTCAACGTTTAAACTTCTAAATTGCAGTGTGAATGTGGGGTGAGCATTTATCAGAAGAAGGGGACTGCCATTCTGGGCGTACAAAACCATGTGTGTCCACTCCTACCTTCAGGCACTTTCCACAGATAATCTTGACGTATAGCAGAGTCAATGCTTTAAAACAGGCTTGCTGCCTGCTTTCACAAATAAAGTTTTATTGGACACAGCCAGGCCCATTTGTTTACATATCTGTAGCTGTTTTTGCCCTTCAATGGAAGAGTGAAATAGCTGCTATAAAGACTGTGGTGCCTGCAAAGCCTGTATCTACTATCTGGCTCTTTACACACACAAAAATGTGCTGACCCCTCCCTTAAATAACTACCTCAGGTAATATCTAGATTTAAAATCTGCTTTTAGTAAATCCAAACTAATTAAAGGTTTGACAAACCTTTCCAGTCCCTAAAAGTTTCATTAAAAGAAAATCAATCATGTTTTTGATCCTGTACTTAACCTAAGACATTTCGCTATTTATACCTCCCCTTTTTAAAAGCTAAAACATATGAGACAATATATTTATTTTTAAATTTGTCTTTCATTATGTATATTTGATAGTTTATGAACAAATAACTAGACTTCCCATCATCCTAAATATTCAAGAATCATATATACTATGGTTATAATTTTCTAGTTTAATTTTTTAAATAACCAACTAATTTCAAATCATAAACAGATAAGAAAGACCCTTTCTTACATTTAAATCTCTTGAAAAGCCTACAAAGTCTGGAAAAATTTGACAAAAGTAAATGCCTGTACTCTTGCTGATTGAATTATTACTGATTAAAATCATCATATTTCCCCTAGGCTTGACGTAAATGCCCCTAGGACTTGTCTACACCTCAAGATTTCAAAGAAAGACTGGTGCTAAAGGCTCTGTAAGAGAATTCCTTCGGGTCTTCATTCTCACTGTGTAAAAAGATCAAATTGCCCGGTAATCAAACTGGATTGTTAGGCTCTTATAGGTTCCTTAATGAGCTAGATAGTCCATGCCCTACATCCTCTGACTTCTCCTCATGTTCTATGACTTAATGACAAAACAGAGAGAGATAAATAAATTAATAAAATAAAATGAAATAAAATAAAATAGAAAAAAACATTCTACTCTTTGTAACCTTTTTGTTTTGTGTTTGTTTGTTTGTTTTTGACTTTAAGAATGTTCTTGATGCTACAGTTCAGGTTATTAATGATTTTAAAACAATGGTAAAATTTAACTTTAAAATGTTCATTTTATTTCAGAAAACCAAGCAACCAAACAAAAACATTGATTGAGGGTCTACTATATTCAAGCAGAGCACTGTTTGGGGCAATGGTGATTATAAGAATGTCTACAATAACATCATCCTTCAAAAAACTCCCAATCTAGGAGGAAAATAAACAGATATACCTTAAATCACACTTTGAAAATAAGGGTTTTGATGGAGGAAAACTAAAGTGCTATGGGAGCATAGTGTAGAGAGCAATTAATTCCAGTAAGGTGCCTAGAAAATGTTTCCCAAGGAACATGTATTATGATTCAATCTTAAAACTTCTTATATGTGTGAAAGAATGGAGATCAAGGCTTAGGTTCACTGTACTTCAAGAAGAGAGATGAACAAAGGCAAAGAGATGTGTGTGCCTCTTTTAATCACTTACTGTATTACACTGAAGTTACTTGTTCCTGAGTTGGCTTTTCCCACCAAATCTTAAGTTTCTAAGAAGAGGCCACATCTTTATCATTGTACCATCAGAGCTTTTCACGTAGGTGTTCCTTCAATGTATCGATCACATAATGTACTCCAGTCCCTATTTAAGTTATTCCAGTTGCAATTCAAGTTTTCAAAAATTCAAGCTTTTAAGAAATTATAATTTCAATCTCATTCTAAATCTTACCAGTTTGCTAAGATAATATACTTATCACCCCAGACCATCAGTTTCCTAAGTCTACTTGGGAATTTAGGGGGGTGGCAAGCATGGCACAGGAAGAGCTGTTAATATTTACATCACAGAGGTCAAGAGAAAATGAAACAACACATATCAAATGCGTAAACCCATGCTGAACCCAGAAGGTAATAGGTTCGGCTTCATTTCTTTTCTCTTAAAGAGCAATAATTGTGTTTTTACCTGCACAATACTAACACCGAAATTTCTAAAACTATATCCCAAGGACCTGTTTCCCCTTTGAGCTCTTCCAAAAGCGTCGTCACACAGTTAAGAGCATTTGGGGAATGGCTATATTAAGGTCTTTCCTGGTGAGTTACAGGGCACATCAGCACTTTAAAGCCAGTGAACAAGTCTGTTTAGTTTGATTTGTTGCAACTTATTTGACCACAGACTTTTTTCCCCATGATACTAAGCACCTTTGAAGACATACTTTATAAACTCAGATCTAAAGAGGACATTTTGAGCTTATCACTTTCAGTCTACCACCCACCTTACAAATGTTCTTGCCTTTATTTTCACCTAATTTCATAAGTACAGATAGTAGAAAAGTATTTTTTGTTTTTTGTTTCGTTTTTGGCTCTGAATAGCTGTTTTACTAAGTCCTGTGTCCTGTTCTCTAACATGAATTAAATATTCCTCTTTCCATTAATACTGAGCATTTTAAAAAATCAAAGCAAAATAATTAAAGGCTGTGTTATTTTAATGTTTAGTTTATAGTTTGTCTTTTTTTTAAATATGTAGTATTTGGGTTTATTTGTTCATTTTTAATGCAGTGATTTAAATAAAGTTTCAGGAAAATCTCCTTAATGACTCACACCACCCTTGGGCATCTGTGTTCCTCATTCCTATCGCCTGCTACCAGCACTGAAAATGACCCAGCATTGTTATCATTTTTCATTCAACACTAGCTAATGTGCCTATGTGGGACTCAGTCCTCTTTCAGCACAGTTTCACTTTTTTACTTATTTTACTTTCTCTATTATCCCTTAGTCCCAACTTGAGGATATTTATGTCTTACAAAAAAAGATAAAATATAATAATGATGCCTCTCCTCTCACGTTTTTGAAACTAGTAAAATAGAAATACCTCTTTCACAAGCCCTGAACTCTGGTAAAAAAAAAAAAAAAAAAAAAAAAAAAAAGACCAGAAAGCTTTTATAAAAAGTAGGGAAAAAAAAATCTCCAGTAGCATAAAATAAAATACATAAATACATTTTTTTTTTTTTTTTACCTTCCACTTTCTCTGTGTTAGTGTCCCACACCAGATTCTAAGTTCTTCAGTGACTAAAATAATGGAAACTTATCTTTACCACCAGGGCTTAGATGATGTCTTGTGCAGAGTGTACTCTCAAATCTTTTTTACTAAACCAAACTGAATACATATCTTTCAAAAGTTAAGTTTTCTAGCAGGAGTTGTTTCAGAAACACCTGGATCTTTGAAGAGTAATAAACTCTAATTGCATATCAACTTGTGGAGTTTTCACATGAGCAGGAACTGAGTAAATCAGTAGAAAAAGAAATGTAGCCCAAATGCCCTGAAACTCAAGCCATTCTTGATACTTAGACACTAAAGAAAAAATAAAATGTATTTTACATTTGTGTTTGAAATCCTCTTAGTTTGATAAATAACATCTTGATTACCCAGAATTAACAGCTGGGTGTTATGTTGTCATTCCCAACTTTCAGGAGGAAAGGATGAGAAGGACAGAAAGAAAGAGAAAAGGGGAGAATAGGAGATGGAGGAAGAGAGGAGGGAGGGAGGGAGGAGGAAGGAAAGAAGATGCTGTTATCAAAGTTTACTTGTTTATTTTTTTAAAATAATTTTTACAGTTTGTCTAAGAGTGAATCTACATTAAAATGAATTCTTCTATCAGTTTTTCTGAAACTTCTATATTGTACAATCACCCTCAAAAAGAAACATTTTGATAATGAACTAATATTCATCATCGATCCATTATACATAAAACTCAATAGTGAACCATAAAAAATAATGTACAAAATGAATATCTCTGAATCAAAAAAAAATATTTCTTATATTTGTTTCTGCATGTATTGCTATTGAACTTTTTATAAGGTGCCTTGTCATATAAAGGCAAGAAAGATCCACACTGGACTTTTTCTCATAGCTCGCATGTGGTTGAGTATGATGCTGACTGCTTCTGCTCAGGCTCTTTTCAGTTGAACATGTCTGTTCTTCTGTGTGCGAAGGAAAGGCCTCAAACTCCCACTACTTCTCGCTAATCAATTATGGTAAAACCATCTTTTGCAAAGCACTCCATGATATTATTTGGCCTCCATAAAGCAAGAATATATAGTTTATTTATGTAGTAAGTACACTCCTATTATTTTCTTCATTATTCCATAACAATAATTAACCAATTTCGCTTTTATGGTGTCCAATCAAACATCTCAATTCCTTAAATCACTTAAGAAATTAAAATCTTAGTCAACAAAAAAGTTTTTTTATTGCAAATCATTATTGCAACAGTAAAGTTCCTTCATTACAACTGGCAAAAGGAATTCATTTCGCTGGTTACCTTGGGACAAATGTTATTTTGATATTAGACTGGACCAAAAATGATAAATGTTAAATACAAACTCCTTAGGTGATCTTTCAGCATTGATAAAAGAGCAATACAAATAGAAACCCCTAACTCTATATGGTAATCTTCGGGTAATCTGATATACAATACATATACATTTTTTAATTCAGTGAAGTGAAAAAAAATAAATAAAAATTGTCATAAAATTTGCACACACTAAAGAATATTAGAATACTCCAATTTGAAAAAGCAAACACTGCTATTATAGACCTACAATCTTAACATTACGTTTATTTTAAAGATAATGATCCTTAGATATTTTTGGACATTTCGATTATCAAGAAACTTTTGATTAGACCGACTTGATTTTCTAAAATAGGAATACATTTTAGTTTATTTTTTAAACTTTTTATAAAATAATTTTTTTAATTGAAGGTGGGTTTTTTTCCCCTTAAAACATTGCTTAATTTGAAATTTTAGTTTATCAGTGCACTCCACTTCCCAGGAGTTTGTTTGTTTGTTTGTTTCCTATTGGGTTTCAGTTGCCAAGACTTATAATTCAGGCTCTAAGTAGTAAAATCATCCATCCAAGACCTGATAACAAGGAAGTTCATGAAAGACGGCTTGTAACATTTTCTATGATTATTTTGCACTTCTCCTAACATCACTTTTTAAAATCAGTTTGTAACTAATAGGATTTCTTTTTTTAAATGACTAAAAATTTTCCTTTAAAAGTCAGATTCCTTGCTTTATATTGCTGACCATTCCTTTTTCCAAGTTGGATTTTCATTTGGAGGTGTAATCATTCTTTCAGGAAAAGAATCACTTTATCTGAACATTCAAAATGTCTACATCCACAAAGGTTGAAAGTAGAGTGAAATATTAATGTGCAAGAAAAGAACTATGCGAGTATGTGGAATCTGGGTTTTCTGTACAGAAAAAGCAAGTTTGCTTTTCAAAACACCACCCAGATAGCATCAAATCACATTAACTAACCACATGGACCTATTCCAAAGAACCAATTTCAGAATCATTGGGTTTTCTGACTTGGAACAGATAATGTCATTTCTGTTGACACAATAGGCTAAAATTCTATTTTAATATAGCCTGAACTATGATCATTACCTATAAATGCCTAGCGTTATCTTACATTATGAGATCTAACATAATTTCTGTTTTTCTCTGATATGAACAACCTTTCTTTCTGGGATGTTAATTTGTATAAAAGGGTATATTTAGAAATAAATATGAAAGCAACCTTGAGGCATGGAAAATTTGGTCCTCTTAAGTTGTTTTTTTTTTTTTTTAATTTTTTTTTTTTTAATTTTTTGGTTTGGTGATGCTTGGTTTGCTTTCTTTTTGTTCTCAGAGTTAACCAAAATCATGAGTTTGTAATGCCCTAATTGAAATCAAGACCAGAAATTTAATGCCAATAGTATAAATAAAGCAACTTCAAGAAAATCATTAGAATACTAAGGTGGCTATAATGATGATGATGATAATAACAATTTTTATACCTCTACAGTGCCTTTCATCTGAGCATCTCAGAGGATTTTACCCAAATAAACCTGTTTTTCCAATTATATGCACTTTTATAAATTTGTTCCAAATATTATCATTAATCATAAATACAGAATCCCTCGATTTTAACATTTCAAACATTTATACGCTTTATTTATTTAAAGAATATTTGTGTACCTTTTTGATGTTTTAGAAACAGCTTGCTTCCTGGGAACTGATTACAGGTGTTTGATCAAAGTTAAACATTTATCACTGTAAGGAGTACCAGAATAAATGCATCTCTTTTCTAGGTTAAGAATAGAAATTCTAATGACTTAGGAAAGCAAATCTTTCCAATTTGAATATTTGAATAACAAAATTCTTCTTTATATTTTTAAAAAATACATGTGTACATACCCCTTGGCTTTAATAGTGACCTGACATGTGGTAAAGTAACCCAAGAGCGAGAGTAATCTAGGAGTGATCTTTCTTCCTCTGTGATGTGTGCCCTCCAAGGGTGATGCTGAGGGGTGCACCTGACAATAATAAAAAAAAAAGGATAGTCTTCCCCCAGGGATAAATTTTGCTCTATGGTGAAAGGTATAAAGTAGCTAATAATTTCCTGATGGAATCTATGCTCAGTATTCCCAGGTTCATCCATGAGTAATCCAGAACATCTGACTTAGTCATTCAGTCAATGTTACACAGATAACAGCAAGCCCCATTACTCAGAAAGATTACTGAAAGGACTAGAAGATTTAAAGGTTGAGGAAATTCCTAGCACCATGCCAGGCCCAGGAGAACAATACCATTGAAAATTAAAGCAAAACGTAACAAAAATAGAGAACAGACTGAAATGTAAACAGAGAAAATTCAATTGCTAGCTCATAGTCAGGTTTCTTAACCTAAGGTTCACAGATTGCCAAGTTTCAGGTGATCTGTAAGCAAAATTGAGATGTGAAGATGTACATGGAAATTTTTCTAGAGTCCATCTCTTTCATCAGAAACTTCAAAAAGTTCCTGACCCAAGAGTTTAGAAATCACTGCCTAACGGTGATAATATTGTTATCAAGAACAAAGACAACATGAGAAAAGGATTCTTTCCCTCATTCCCTAGTCACCTTAACCTCACAAAGTTGCAAAAAAAAAAAAAAAAAATATCAAATTATAATATTTGATTATTTAGCATTTGGTACTGATAATTCTCTGATGGTTTAATTTATTCATTTATATATATTTACACACACACACACACACACACACACACAAACCATAAGCTTTCTACTACTGGATACACTACCCCAAATGAGGTGTTCCGTGTCTCCTTTTCTTTCTCCTCCATCCTCCATATATATAAATCCCCTTCTACTAATTTCTGGATAAATAGAAGTCAAAATGGTGATATGCAGCATTGTGTGGCAAAATGAAGATGCAGAGTATCTGTGCATCCTGGTCACTCGGACTTATAGAACAGTGTATAGTTTAAAAGTATTTAATTGTGAGTTAGGATATGATTTATTTCCATTTTATAGATCAGAAAATGGGATTATAGTGATTAAATGACTGGTGCAATTTTACTCAATTAGTGGAGGACAGAGCCAGGACTCAAGCCTAGGATATCCAACTCAAAATCTCACATTCTACCTACTGAGATCACTTTTATCAAAAGAATGCATCCTGACCCTCCTTTCCCACAATACCCCATAAACAAGGGTTTGAAAATCAAATCCACCTCAATTAATATATCACTGTATCAGAAGATGTTAGAAAATCTGATTTAAAAAAGAGAGTTTAATTTTCATGTCTCGGACATGACCAGAAGATCCTCTATAGAACCAAAGTACTAAAATGATGCTGAACTACATCAAGCTTTGTCTTTGAAATACCCCCTCAGGACTGAGAGTTAGGGCAGTGAATAGTTTTTTATTTCATTTTCCTAGCGACTTCGCCAAAACATGTATTTTGAATGAATTAGCCATCAAAAGAAATTTTTTTTTGTCTGCCTGCTTTAGTATATCAAAGTTTTTAATCAACACTGCTACTTAGCTAAAACACTCCCCTTGGTGTTAGTTCTCTACTAAGAGAACTGACTAAGTACTCTACTAAGTTCTAGGAATATCATAGGCATGTGGCTACTGACCTCATAGAGCTCGTGGCTAAGTGAAGAAGACAGACGAAAAACAAAAAAGATAAATAAACTATGGCAAGCATTCCTAAGGAAACACGGTGGTTGTGGAGATACAGAAAATGGGATGAGGTTTGTGGAAGAGAAGAGGGTATCTAGTTAAATGAGACAGTTGGGGAAGGCATAACTGAAGATGCAACATTTAAATAAAAGGAAGTCATCCTTGCAAAAGAGCATTCCAGATTGAGGGACCAGCATGTGTGAAGAGCCTGAGGCGAGAAAGAACTTGCAAGAATGGAAAGAGGCTTGTTTGTATGGAGAGCAGGGGACCAGAATGGTGGCCTCAAATAAGACAGAGTCCACATCATGCAGGTCCTCAGGTCCGTGGAGAAAATTTTTTGTTTTGTTTTGTTTTGTTTTTGTTTTTGCTTTACACAATGTAACGGGAAACCAATAAAGAGTTTTAAGTGGGGAAGTATTACAATCTGATTAACATTTTTAAAAAAATATCAAGGAGACATTGATAACCAAGATAGGTCTCTGCCTTCACAGGGAACTGAAAATCGTCAAAATGCCAAAAACCAAAAATACTTAAGCGTGGAAAAGAAGATAGTGTGTTGTACAAATATGAGTTTGTTTCAGGTTTTCTGCTAACAAAAACTAAGACTAGAAAATATTGGAAGTTCCATTTTAGGGTTGGAGCAATCTCAGTTCTATCCTGGATCTATGATCTGGCATAAAGTGTAGGAGACAAGCTGAGAGTCAGAGCTCTTTGTCACAACGTCAACTCTGTTGGCTCAAATCTCCTCTGAGTATGGGGCATGGGGCAGAAACAGAATGTAAATTTCAGAATACATTAGAAAGCAAGCTTAGACAGATTTTCAGAGCATGAAAATGTATGGTATTCCTCAGTAAATTCCATATATAAATCTAGTTAACATCTAAGAAAATTTAGCATCTAAGAAAAGTCAGCAGAATCTGTGAAATATCAAAAAGAGCAAGGCCACAGCGTTCCCACCAATTCTGAATAAGATCTTTAAAAGCTAGGATAAAGAAAGCTTGTTGTCTACAGCCTGTCCAACACCAGAGATGCTTTTTTCCTTTTTTTTACTCCCACAGAAAAATATATAATAGAACCTAGGGAAAAAGTATGGAAATAGATTTTTTAAAAATGTATCCTAGAAGCAATTCTGGAAGTATTCTAAAACCTAAGCAGGAGGTTGTATGGCCATGTGAAGAGTCAGGGGTATGTTTTCAGAGCACTAAAGCCCTTTGAGTTTGCAACTGACTTTTTTCAGTTGGACCTGAATTGCTGTATCACTGAAGACACAGCACGAGGTGCCTAACCCATCTCTGAGACTGCCGTGTGGGCTTATGTCGACATCGCTGGCTTTGCTGCCTGGATTCCGCACAGTTTTTACTGTTTACCCTCTAGTTCCTGTGGCTCTGAATCAATAACTTCTTTTTTGTATAGAAGTTTCTGTCAAAAACACATGAACCAGGCTAGAAAGAGAAAGTGTACTTTTTCAGAGTTGCAAAACACTATTGTTCACCCTGTAGAATATTGATCTGGGATTCTTGCTGTGTAAGATAGGATGTGTGGAAAGTGAAAAGCAAATCTTCTGACAACACCTTACATGAGTTACAAACCCCACGAATCCATATACCAGCAGCTTATCATTTGTTGACTCTATCAAGGCCAGTTCCAAATCTGCCTTGTGTCACTTGTAGCAGAACCCCATTGCTGTCCCCGAGGGAGGTGGCTACAATGAGGTGATTAAGCTGTGCTTTGCCTGGTTTCTTCATGATGCTAACAGAGGATGTCACCCTGAATTAACTTCTTTAACCTTTCTTTGATCAAATTCCCAGGTAGCTATAGCAATTCCAAACGGCAGCCAATTGAGTTTGAAGATATTACAAATAAGCTTCTACAGCTGTTACAGTATTGAAAGCAATAATTTCCTACCAGGCACAGTGGGCTGTTTGGAACAGCCTTTTAAGCCTTTGATTAACAGTCATACAGCTCTTGTGCTGGGGCCATACAGCTCTTGGTGTAAAATATCACCCACCCAATTCAGTTTGCTTGGTGTCTAGATCAATGACTGTTTGAGGCAGAAGTTATTAAAGTGACACTCTGAAGAAATACATTCAAAATGTGATTCTACATGTTAATAGTATGGTGGAAAATTTTATCTAGCTTTTAAATAGCTATATTCCTTGCAATTTAATCATTTTTGCCCGATATATCAATTGGCTCAGGGTCAGACAGGAAGCTCAAGGTAGCTTCTTAGGAACAACCCATCAAAGGAAAGGCAACTTCCCAGAGCAACGATGCTGCCGCCTGTCCATAGAAATAAATACTGCAAAACAGCATCAGAGGCTTAGCTTCCTTCAGAAACTACCTGAAGATGAGAGGTACTGTTTTCTCATATAAAAACAAAACTATAGAAACACAATGCTATCAAGAACTAGTGGGATTAGAAACACAGATACCTTAAGCAATCAAAATTTAAAAATTCAAAAAGGTCCTCTGTTGAAAATTGTTTTGACCATGTCTTAAGAATAGAATACTTAATTTCTCTTTTAACAGTACTTAGAAAAATACAAGGCTTTATATTTTTGAAATTCTTTATCTAGATCGGGATACTTTGATTGAATCCTGGTTCTATCACCTATTAGTTGTTATAATTAGGCAGTTAAGCTCACTATTTCTGAATTTCTTCTGTAAACTGGGGGGAAATTATAGAGCGTCATAGAACTGATGGGAAGGTTAAGTAAGTTAACATACGTAGAAGGCTAGAACAATATCTAGCCTGTCAAAAAAAAAAAAAAAGCCAAATAATTTTTAGATGCTGTTGCTATGACCATTATTTATTATCCTTGTCATCATCTGTGTTATCTCATTGAAGTTCCACAACAAACTATAAGGAAACATGGTCAATGTGTCCCATGATAAAGATTTAAAAACAAACAAACAATACTAAGGTCCTATGGCAAAAAGACTTAAGGCTTTCCAGCTACTGAGAGCAGAGTCATGGCAAGAATCCTGAGCCCTTTCCACCGACAGTGCTCCTTGGAACTTGCTGTGGGAGAATGGACTCCACTCTCACTTCAGCGCTGCTTTCACTAATACCCTTGCACCATTCCTGAGTCACTGGTTGCAATTTTCATATCCTCTCCAGTGTCAATTTTTTCCTCATCTCTCCTGAAGGCATTATTACATCATAGTCTATAACTTCCCCCGACCCCTAGATGCTACTGGGTGGTAGCTAATCTTTTCATTCACCAATTGGATTACAAAACAGTTTACACACAGATTGCCTCCATACTTCTTTCTTGCTCTAGGTAGATGGCATGGAGCGCTCTCTCTCTCTCTCTCTCTCTCTCTCTCTCTCTCTCTCTCCTCCTCCTCCTCCTCCTCCTCCTCCTCCTCCTCCTCCTCCTCTCCCTCTCTCCTTCTGCTACCTCAATTATTCTCATTTCATAAAGCACTTTCAAATTATTTTCCTTTTTTTCTATATTAAACAAGAAAAAAAATTTCTGTTTCTTGTCTAATCTTTGCTTTCCTTTGTGACTTTCTCTTAATGGTCCACAGTTCCCCCTCCTCTCACCCTTGTTTCATAAAATCTAGCACTTATAGTTGCCAAGCTTATTGGGATTTCTCGCTTGAAAGTCACCAGAAAGCCACTTATTATATTCTGTGCCCCTTTCTCAGCTTCATGCTCTTTTAATCTCTGGAAAAAAAAAAAAAATGACACTACCCCTCCATCCATCTCTTGCTGTATACTCTTCCCTTGGAAGTCACTATGTCTGTACCAACCTAATTTTCCTCTCAGCCATTCTTCATATTTCTCTGTCTTCTCTAATATTTGCCTTTGTTTTCTCACCCTACATTTTTCTTCAAGTAAAAAAATTTTTTCTAAAAAGACCTATCTTCAAGACCTATTCATCATCCCTCCATTATTTCCTATCTGCGTTATGGATTGATAGGTTGAACTCTCTGTCTTCTCACTAAAACCTTTTCACCTCCTCATAATTTCTCCGTTTCTTGTTTTGTTCATGAGTGGCTCTCAAGAGGCATCATGGGACAAAAGAGAGAATTGAAATAAAAATGACCTTGGATTAAATTTTTGCTTTGTCATTTGTTATGTCACTCAGAAGAAGCTTCTTAACTTCTCTGAACTTTGCCTCACCATCCATAAAATGGAAAGTTGGATGAGAAACTTTTAAGTGATATAGTGTCATCCCCTAAAGGAGATCATAGGAAGTCATTTTCCCTGCCTACTCCCTATTCTCACCTCGCCACACACATCATCCCTTTCATACTTCGGACTTCAGCACTGAAATTGTACAGCTAGGTTTAATTTCTTCCTTAGCCCCATCTCTCATATCCAGTCTATAATCAAGCCCACATTCTTAGTATCTCAATTATCTTTCCCTTCCTTCCTTTACCACATCAGAGCATGAGCCTTCATTATTCATTACTAGATTGTCACCATGGTCATCTGACTATTTTCACTGCCTCAATTTTCTCCTAACTTTCTTTTTTTCTTTCTTTCTTTTTTTTTTTTAATTTTGATTACTTTCAAGTATACAGTACATTGATTAGACATTTATATAGTTTATAAAATGATCCCAATAATTGCTCCTTCTCTCTTCTGGTTTTCCACCTAGCAAATATATTAATGCTAACTACATTCCCTATGCCATGATCCCCATACTATGACCATCTGTCAACTACTAAGTTGTCCTTCTTTAACCCTTCTCCCAACTTCCAATGCACCCTGTACGGCGACACCAAATTAATATTCCAACATACTGCTTAAAACAATTACTTTCCCAAGGGAACCCAGCTAACAGATTTTCGAGCCCAGTCTACTCCTGAGTCTGCTCACAGCTACAAACCTGTACTGCCTCAGCATCAATTTTTGGGCCTAGAATTCAGCATCCTTCATGCAGAACACCTTTCTAAGCTTTCTTTTCACCAGACCTGTGCTCCAGTGATTGATTTACTTACATTTCCTACAATAAGCTTTCTTTATCCTTTAGGGTTCTTTCAGCTATGAGGGAAAAGAACCACTCAAGTAGATTAAATAATAAGGGAAATTATAAGAAATCCAGAGGTAGGATAGGTACAGAGATACTTAATGCCACAGTTTAACATCGAACCTAGAACCCAGATTCCTCCTATCTTTCAACGCTGCTATGTTCAACGTGACCTCACATGAGCGACTTTTGTGGTTGCCACAGTTCCAGACAGCACATACAGATACGCCGGCATCCACTGAAAGTGAAAGAAAAGACAGTATTTCCATGGTGTATCATGCTTTCGAGTGAAGACTCTTTTCCCATACTCCCACCCATACCCAGCCCCCTCTGCCCGACTTCCCTTGACATCTCATTGACCAAAGCTATTTTGCCATCATCACTGGGCAATCTGTAAACAAAGGACCACAAGGCCAGACAGATTGGGAAGCTTCCAAGGATTTTGAAATATAATCCCAGTGAAAAATACATTGCATATCCCAACTCAGTACACACATAAATACATTTCATAATACATATAAGAAACACAAATAAAAGTTTTATAAAACAAAATTTATCCCAACTATGCAATGCATTCAGATATTCTATTTTATTCTCTATACTACTCTACTTCATTTATAATTAAAAAAAAATCAACTGCTAAATTAATTTTATGACTCACTAACAGACTGCTACCTATACTTGCAAAAACACCAGTGTGTACTAAGGAGAATTTACCCGAGTGATGTGGGAAAGGAGAGAACTCAACAATATTATCAAGCCAGTGTGGTAGAAGAAGAAATGGCTATTTTAAAGACAACCAGTGTTTTCCCATTTTTGTGTGTCTTAGGTTGTATATTTCTCATTCATCCATGCCTATGACATCCCTCATGTAATACTTATTTATTAAAATTGGGATGTTTTAACTTCTTGCTGAAATGGCTGGAGTTTTTATTTATAATTTAAAATTCTACACACACACACACACACACACACACACACACACACACACACTCTCTCTCACAATACTGACATTTCTCAGTAGTTTGTAAGTCACAGAAAATAAATCAAGTATTTTTTAAAAATTCAAGATGTAGTTTCTTTTGATGATATAAGTAGGGTAAAAGGCCATAGAAGTTCAATTAATTTACTTTAAAATGCTCCTTTTAAATGATGTTCAAAGAATAAATCACTAAAGATTAATCAGGAAAGGCTGAGTCTCTCCCCCTCGTTTGAAATGTCTAAGGATCTGAGAGCAGCTGGTTCTGTCTCTGTTCTCTCTTTTCCTGATTCATTTTGTGTGTGACCCTACAGAGAGGTCACCCTGGAGCCCTAAATTACATGAGCATGCACAGAGAGCTTGTTACTTGCCCCCCTACAACTACCTTTCCCTCACCAACCTTGCTGAGCTCAGCAAAGGCTTTAAAGCACCTGGACTTTTTACCAGGGCCTGCTTTTCACCTCATGGAGGCTAGCTCTTCACAGACCTATGATCATTTATATTTTTACAGTAACACAGTGATGGATCCAATGTCCTGAGTATCTGCTAGGCACAAAGAACTTTGCAAGGCTGCAGGGAACACCCCACATGGATAAACTGCAATGCTGATTCTTAAATGACTTGGAAAACAATACAAAAGATGATCCTGTAAACAGCCACATAAGACAGAATTTTATAATGGAGACTGAAGGGATGCTGACTAACATTTAGGGAGAACCCAATAAGTGCCAGATACAGCACTAGGTCATTTATGTAAACTACCTCATACAAAAAGGCATAACTCTTTTGCAGTATTATCATCTCCTTTTGGGAGATGAGAAAGCAGGCTCAAAGAGCCCCAGTAACTTTTCCAGTGGGACATGGTTAGTAAGCAGTAGAGCCCAAGTGCAGAATGAGATCTTTTAGACTGCAAAGTTTGTATGTTTGTTTTCTGTCACTTTCTCTGGGTCCCCAGGCAAAATAGAATGCTATCCAGATGAAAGGAAGACATATTTGAAATATGCCTTTGAAACAGAAAAGGAATGTGTTTACAGTGATGGGGGCAATGTAGACTGCTGAGTGCAGAAGGCAGCCCTTCCAAGAATTTTGCAGGCAAGAAAGCAAGTTGGGTTCAGGGGATGCTAAGCCAGAGATCCCCAAACTTTTTGGCACCAGGGACCGGTGTTCCTATGAGATTCTAATGTCTGATGATCTCAGGTGGAGCTGAGGCCATAATGTTAGCACTGGGGTGCTGCTGCAAATACAGATGAAGCTTTGTTGACTCACCTGTCGCTCACCTCTTGCTATGAGTCCTGGTTCCTAACAGGCCACTGATGGGTACTGGTCTACAGCCTGAGAGTTGGGAACCTCTGTGCTGAGCAGTAGATGGTTGCCACATTAGCTGTTCTTAGGGGAGTAAAAGAAAGCCAATCTAGAAAAATTGCCCCAACTTTTATAATTCGCTGGAGGTTCCAGAGAAGGAAACCCCTTCTGTAGCTTGCCTTTCGGGTTGTGAGTCTGGAAGGAAGGAAGGGCATAAACAGAGGAGACTTCAGAACAGAAACCAGATATTATATTCTTTTGTGAGCCTCATGGTGAAGCTCAGTGCTTTGCAGCTAGTAGGTCTGCAATCTATCTCTAATGAATGAATGAAAGACAAACAAAGGAGGGTTTCTGTTCTCTCTTGTCAAGTCTTTTAAGGAATGGGTCAGGGTAAGCTGTTGAATAGTGTGGATGGAGAGGACAGAGCTCAGGGCAAGTTTGACTATTTCTCTGTACCAGCCTCTAGATGAGTGAACTAAGCAGCATGGTCTTTTGTGAGGTCAAATACCATCCCTTCTCCTGTTATGTAAAAATGGTGTGCTGGAGGATAGAAAGTATTCAAGAGAAAACAGACAAAAGATAGAAGAGGTAAATATTTTAAAGAATTTGCAATGGGCTCATACTACCATACCAGCAAGCTACCTTTTTTGCACACCAATCTGGTATTTTACTTTACACAGAGGAAGAAAGAAACTTAAATTTCTAACTGCAGATTACTTACTGCCTTGTGGGCCAGGTGACAAGGCGGTGTGGTGACGCTGGTGTGGTGACTCAGCAGCACAGTGCACCACGGTCTGGGTGCCGCTTTGTGAAAAAGTTCAGCTTCAAAGGCTTTGCAGGTTCTTAACATATAGATTAATTCCAACCAGGAAGAGACTAAAATATATAGCAGAACAGTTTTGCAAGATTAGTTTACTCAGGTTTACAGCCAGATGAAAATGAGCCTCCTTGTAGGAGGAGTCACACCACAGCTTGAGCTGTGGAAGTGGGGAAGATGAGAAGGGACAGACAGGGGTTAGGTGAGATGTGTAGAGGAAGTCAAGCCATAGAGACACACATTCCTGGTACAGCGAATTCTTAATAAATGATAGTGCTAGTAGCTGAAGCAGGAGTCGCAGTCACAATAAACAGGAAGTTGTTGGTGACAATTACTGTTAATTTTAATGATATCTTCTATTTGGCATTTACATGCCAACCACGGTGTTGCATAAAGGTGTGCTGGTCACATTTAAAGTAGCAAAGGTTAAGTGGAAAAATACTTTCATGTGAGTGTTATCAAATAATCAGTGCAAACAGACGTTGGATATGTTGACTTTGAATAAATGTGCCCAAAGTCTGTGATTCTGACATCATGAGTTGGATGACTTCCTGATTATACCATATTGAGCCTTCAGGGTTTAATCCTTTTAAGAAACAGTTCAATCTGGAAGAGCATCATGACACAGTCAGTATACGGACCCCAGTGCTGAGGTCAAAACTGTCACATGCTTAGCTACAGAGAAGTAAAATATCAGTTTCAACATGCAGTGAGGAAAAACATCCATTATGTAAAAGCCAAATCAAGTCTCCTAAGGTTAATGTATATTACTTTAAGTATTAACATACAATGTAAAGTAACTGCCACTTTTGTTCATAAAACATGATATTTTTAACTAAATCAAAATGTGAAGCACGCTAAGAAATTTTTTGAAACCAAAAAAAATCCAGTGTGAGAGTGCATCAATATAGTCAATAAATAGTTTTTCTCTTTTCATCCTCTCATTTTTTTTTTTACATGGTCTTAAAAATGATTTCTATCTTCATGCCGGGGTCCTACACTAAACTCAGGAGCACAATATAACCAGCAGTTCTCTCTTCTCTCTCTCTCTTTACCTGACTTAGTAGCTATATACATAAATGCACTCCCCGGCACAACAAAATTAAATACAAGAAGCAAGATGATTTCCTAGAAAATCCAAGTTCCAAGATTAAGAATTTGATCTGCTTCCAAAGTATAACCATTGAAAATGTTAGTTTTTTTTTTATTTGTTTTGCTTGTGTATAGGGAACTTCCAGGATATTAATTAAATATTAGATAAAACTCATTATTCTTCAGTTGTGCATCTGAGAATGCTAGATTGAAGCATTTGGTGAAATTTTGTCTCTCTGCCACCATTAACTTGATTTGCCAAATCTTTACCAGTTCATCTTAGATTATACTTAAGTGAAGAAACCTTGAAGCTATAACAAGATGATGTTTTGACTTTAATAAAAATAAAATGAGACGAAACTTTGTCCTTGTAAGCTGCGTTCCCTTACACTTAGTTGCAATGCCTTGCTTCTGAACTGCAGTTTCCAGGTAATGACTCTTAATAGAAAGACAGTAAAGGTGGGAACAGAGGGCATTGTCTGAAGGCTTTGTAGCGTCTTAAGTATCATGGTTGATGCACCTTGCTTTGTAGGTGAGAAGTGCGAGCCCCAAATGTTTAAGAGACCTGGCGCACATTCTCATCAGTTGTAAATCCAGTAAATCTAGTTAAGAACAGAAGTTTCACTTCACGGTTCAGGGTTCTGTCAGTTATGTCGCTATGATACAGAAAAACAAACTAAAATTTGTCAGTGTCCAATAATGGAACTCTCTCCTGAAAAGGGTAAAGAAATTTGTGATAGAGCAGAAAAGCTTTAACGTGTCAGACACCAGGCATCCTGCCTCCAGTGAGCTTCTCTGATCACAGCCGTGCCCCTTCCCCATCCTTACCTCTGCTGTCAGGTGCTTTCTCTCTCTCCTTTCCAGTGGTATCTCTCATTTTTTAATATACTCAGACATAATATTCATCATATGCTTATAAGCCTATTTTCTACACTAGATGTTAAATTCATTTAAAACATAATAGTTTTAAAAAGTTTATTAAATGAATAGTGAATAAAGAAGTGCATATATATATATACATATATATGTGTGTGTGGATATATAAAATTATATATAAAATATATATATAATTATATATAAAATATGAATAAAATAAAATAAATAATATGTGTGTGCGTATAAAATAAAATTATAATTTTATTTTTCTATTTCAAAATAAGGTTAATAATGCCAGTCTTATAACTGTGAAGTCTAAATATTATGCTATAACATAAATTAAGTGCTTCACGTAGGGTACTTAACCTTGTCAAGTTACATATTAGTAGCTCAATGCGTCTATTGAATGCCTACTCATTTTTTCTTGGATCTGTCAAAAAGTGTTACAATCCTCCTACTTGCAATGATTGTACTTTTAGTATTCATTGATTAAGAAGAGATAAATGGATGAATAGATTTTCAGATGTCTGACTTTGCAACTCTACAATTACCCAAGGGTCCCTAGCCCCCGGATTAGAAATCTCATGAATTTTAGACTGTTCCAATACCTAGAATGAGGCCTATGAGTCACTATGAGAGTTATTATAATGGGGCAAAATACACACAGCACAAGCAAAGCACAAAGATCTGAGAGCAAGAGAGGAAGAGAGAAAAGAAAAAAAAATGGGTCTCCATTTCTTCCTACTTTTAAAAATCCCCACTAAATTCATAGGTTATTGCCAGCATGCAGCTATTTCACTGCCTTCAGCCCCTTTTGCCACAAAGGTTCCCATAGTTCACAGGCAGCATAAGAGAACACACACACACACACACACACACACACACACACAGAAAACACACCAGAATAACTTGAAGAAGCTATACAAAAGAAAAATAGACAACCTCTGATTATGTTTCTTATGAGCCTGAAAAAGTACACTAGATTTCTTATACTCTCCCACCTTTTAAAATCATTGTACCTATGTTATTTGTTAGGTCCGTCCTGCTTTCAAGTGATGAAAATCCAACCTGAATGATTTACGCAAACAAGAAAAAAAAATGGATGTAGGTGTAAAGAGTTCACTGGCTTACTGAAAAGTCCAAGGGTGGGGTAGGTTTGGGCAAGGGTGGATCTAGGAACTCAAAAACAAAAGTCACCAAGACTCAGTTTCTCCCTACATCTGGTTTTTCTCCAACGTAGTAATTACTGTCAACCAAGCTCACCCCTCAGAATGTAAAAAAGGTTAGCTGAAATTCTATATAACCACAGCAGAAAATGAAATTCTGTTTCCCAGTAGTTCTCACAAAATCCCATAATTGGCAATTAGGTTTATATATGCTATGTCCCATCTACTCACGGTGGCCAGGAGGATAAAATATGTTGATTGGACAGGCATGGGCTACCTGTGGAAACTCTGATCAAATCAGGATGGTTAGTCACCTAGTTTTCATCCAGACCACTGAGGATGAGGTGTTTCAAACTACGGAGGGCTGAGAGTGGCCATAACAGCAAAGGTTGAGCATTGGGCAAAGAAAGTGTCCCTTACATCTATAAATGAATTAGAGAGTTGTGCTGACTAATATGATGGCCATACATGTCCACTGATCACTGGAAATGTAGACTGTAGTCTGGACTGTAGTGTAAAGGTAAGTCTGAATTGAGATGTCCATTAAGTGCAAACTACACACCAAATTTCAAAAGGAAATGTAAAGTATCATTAATAGTTTCATAATTACATGTTTAAATGGTAATGTTTTAATACGTTGAGTTAAATAAGATAAGACACATTGTTCCTTTCATTTTCCTAATGTAGCTATTAGAAACTTTAAAATTATATCGAGGCTCATAGTGTATTTCTGTTAGACAAAAATAAGAAATGGACTGCTATAAGATTTTTTAATGAGGTAATAATATATTTAAGTCATGTATAGGCAAGGGCATATTAAAAATATGCTTTGAATGTATAGGCATTTTAAATAACAAATGATAAATAAATTAGAAAACATCAGGCCTACAAACTATGGGGAATAAAATGTCAAGTCAAGACCAAATTCATTCACTCAATTATTCCTACCTTTGTTTGTGCCAGGACCAACTTTAACTCCTGGGACTTCAGGCCCAAACAGGAAAGAGATTTGTCCTTCAGAAACCCATAGACCACAGAAGAAAATAGACAGGCATTTTAAACTTTTAAAGTTAAAAACAATTTTTAATACAAAATAAAGTCCTAAGTAATATGAATAGACTTCAACATAATGTCCTATTAATTTATTTAATGATTTCATCCAAGTAATGTTTTGTTTTTTCAATCCATACTCTACATTTTCTCCATTGTATGGCAAATTCCTTGAGATAGGGATTATTGCAATAACAAGCTGCATACAACCAATAGAATTTTCTTTAGTGGTCTCTTTTGATTTAATGATCAAATATTTCTTCACGTCTTATGTACTCGCTAGAAATAGGTTAAATGGGGTTAGGTTCCAATATTACCAATGTTCCTTATGAACTCGTTTATCTATGAAACGTTTTTAACTCCTCTGTGCCTTATTTTTCACCAACAGATTGAGAAATAAGATCCTGAGTGACTCTGAACACACACACACACACACCCACACATACACAAACATAGCTTTGTTGGAATTTAGCTTATTATTGTTAATCATCTGAAAATACCAAATGCTTACAAACACTCCAACTTACTGTAATTGTACTCCCTCAATATAACTATTTTCAATCAGTGGGAGGGTTCTGGGTACTAGCAATTGGGTTCCCTCTAAACATCCTCGAGAATGTTTATTTGAAAAGATTTCCTTGTTTTCTTCAGGATTAGCTCATGGTCACTGCAGAGAAAGATGATTCGGAAAGGTGGCAGGCAGTTTTTGATAGTTCCTCAGAGACTGCCTTTGTTCGAGGAATATATCCACAGGAAAACAAAATGTATTCTAGCCCACACACGTTAGAAACATTTTTCAAACACCTAGATTAGAGAAGATAGGTATTACAAATAACGTATTTGTTGGAGAGTGAAGAAATCACAACCTCGCTTGGATAAACACTATTAAATGCATACTTAACCAGCGGATTGCGACAGTTCCCCTCTGGCACTCACTGACAAGCTTGACTCCAGCTGTAAATTAGGTTGCAAAACTTCCTTGTCAGAGAACTCACCCTGTTAGGAGGATTCAACCCTGGCCTTGAATCTGCAAGGACAGAAAAATCAATGTGACAGAAAACCAATTGCTGTGTCAGGCCTAAACCAAAGAGGGAAAGGCTTTAAATTAATCATGATTAGGGATGCTGGTAAAACAGTGCAAAGGCATACTCCTCTGGAGTCTCTGGGCAAAGGCGCGAGGAGCCTGGAGAACTGGGAGTATGCTCCCCGCAGATATGGCCCTTCTGTTATAAACAGGATTCAGTGTTTACCATGGGAGTAGGAACACATTGTTGATCTTACATAAACAGATAAAATGCATCAAAATCTAAAAGATTTTGGCTGAAGTATTTATGCACAGTACCTATCCATGTGTAGAGTGAAGATAAATTAAGTTTCATCTTGTCTCCTAGTACCCATGAACTACCACAGTAAGCAGGGAGGATTTCAGGTTATATTTTGAATTTTGTTTCCCCACAAAAACAAAAGGCTGCAAGAGCTTCTTATCTAGACAGAAGTGGAATACCACCTTCTGGAGACGCCTTTTTTTATCCCTCACCTACCTGAGACAATGAGAACTTCTAAGTGAGGAAAAGTATATTCTTGTAATGCTTATATTTAGGGGCAATGACTTTAAAGCTGTCACAAAAGACCTACTAAGGTGACTTTTAAATTGACACCTTTAGATGGTACTGTGAGGCAGTAAACCCCCTAAAGACAGAGATAAGCTCTACACTAGCTGTCAATCTCAATTGGCCAAGAAACCACTTCAATTAGGAGATGTCTGCCTCCATTACCATTTAGGTAGTTGAGTCTCCGCATTAGAGAGAATGACATGCTGGTCAGCTGACTTCAGAATGACTTTGTTCCTGTGCCAGGTACCATGTGTTTTTAGCTCAAAGAGTAGTATAAACCAATTCAGGCCGATGAGGGAAAATGCACTCCTTTCTAATGAACTGCTAACCAGGATGATAAGCAAACCTGGAATTCAGTGACTGAGGACCAATGCCCAGGTTTGAGGCATGTTCAGACAGAGAAAAGACCTTGATCTTTAGTCCTTTTGGTGAACTTCAGTCTGGCATTAGAAGCCAAGTCAATAAATCAGATTCATTTATTTTTATAGTCATGTCTGACTTATAGGACTAGGATTTCACAGCGCTTTAGAAAATCACTGGCCTTGACTATGTTAGTTGTTTGTCATAATTATACAACAGTCATTCCTTAGTTCTTTCCTCAGTAAATGGAGATACATCCAACATAGACCCAACAGCATCAGACCCTATTTTTTAAAATGTCCCTTTGGCTTCATTTCATAGTGTCATCTCTATCATCATAAAACAATCGTGAGGCACCAGATGTTCCACCAAGCACTGTACAAAAGGATGATGCAGATGTTCCCGCCCACTAGGGCTTGCGATAGAAACCACAGAGCACTTGAACTATGTAAATGTGATCACGGTACATAGAAACAACAGAATACAAGTAGAGAATATAAGAAACTACAAAAAACTGAGTTGTAGGGATAAATAATAAAAATAAATATGATTATTACAAGTTTTTTTAATTAGTAAAATTTTGAAATTGAATCCAGGATAAGCAAAAGGTTTATACAGCTGTGCCGCTTCATACCTTCAGTGGTCCTGAATCTGCATTAGAAATATGGCCAGCTGACACATGGCTGCTTTTGTAACAGACTCTTCTAGGGCAGGGCTGTGTATCAAGCAGCTTTCAAAACACAAAACCATTCCATTTTTGTAGAAAGAGGATTGTACAGCCATGGGTGAAATCTTTGAAAAGTAAGAACAATCTTTGTATGTACCAAGGAAATTACTAGGAAAGCTGGTGGGCAATCTCTCCCTGGAGATCTTCACAAATAGGGTAACTTTTTACCTGTTTTGTGTCGCTTTCTCTGAAAGCAGATAATAGGCAAAGGAATCCTTTCAAAAATCTTTAGTTCTCTCATTCATGAGTTATTTTCTGGTCATTCTCTCTATTTGCCTTCTTCCCATCTTGCACTCAACACCTTTGAGGAAAAGACAATCAGAGAGGATGAAGCAAATAGACTTTAGGATTTCCAATAGAATGGTAACAAAAGAATAGGTAATAAATATTCAATATTTTCTCTATTCCAAAGGTTACTTAGTAGTGTACTTGAGTTTTCAAAAGGAGACCAAAAAAAAAAAAAAATTGTTGCCATCTGTCTAGATCAATTCAATAGTCAAGCTTCTAAAGAACTTTTCATGACCCAAGTGCTATGCTGACCATTTCATAAGAATGATCTAATTCAACCTTTCAACAACTCTATGAAATAGGCATTTTATTATTCCCATTCTAGAGATTAGAAAACAATCTTAAATATTAATTGTCTTGCACAAATTAACAGAACTAGGACACACCGGAGCTAAGATTAGTGTTATTAGTTTCCTATTTCAGCTGTAACAAATTATAACAAACAGATTTATTCTTTTACAATTCTAGAGTCTGAAATCAGTCTCAGTGAGCTAAAATCAAAGGGTTGACAGGTCTAGTTCCTTTTGGAGGTTCTGGGGGAGAATCTGTTTCTTCACTTTTCCCAGGATGGATGCTGTCTTCATTCCTTGACTCATGGCCCTGCATCACATCATCTTTTCACTCTCTGTTCTGCATCACGTCATCTCTGTTTCTTATCAAATTTCCTTTTGCCTCCCTCTTATGAGGACACTTGTGATTACATTTAGCTCCTACCTGGATAATTCAGGATGATCTCCCTATCTCAGAATGTTTAACTTGATTACATCTGCAAAATTCCTTTTGTCATATAAGGTAGTGCTCATAGATTCCAGGGATTAAGATCTACATATCTTTAGGAACCATTATTCAGCCTACCACAATTAGCATTTGAAATAGCTTTCACTTTCTTAAGCAGCATAGTATCTTCTCTTTAGATGAGTAATTCTTAACAAGCTAAATGACTGATCTGCAGCAAGTGGGTGGGTATCTCATATAAATTAAAGAGGTTAAATTAAGTCATTTTATGGATGATAGCATAATACAGTGGCAAGAACCCTGGACTTGCAGTCAGAAAATTAAATTTTTATCATTAACTAGACATGCAGGTTTGGACCAGAGCCTGTATCTCTTGGATCAGGGAAAGGAAAGAGGTCTCAAGGTGTATGCCATCTCTGACCAATGATAGTGGAGAAGGACTCCATAAATCTCTTCAAGCTTCATGGGAAGTGTTGAACCAAATTAACAGTGTTTGTCCTACTTAATCTTTATAGTTCCTTTCAACTCTGACTTTATGTGATCAATTACTATATTAACTATCAATTGTTGCATAACAAATTTCTTAAAATTTAGTTGCTTAAAGCAAAAACACTTATTATCTCAAATTTTCCGTGGGTCTGGAATTTAGGAATGACTTAGCTGATGGCTCTGACTCAAGGTGCCTCATGAGGGTGCATTCAAAATGCTAGAATGAGCTGCAGCCATCCAAAGACTTGACTGAGGCTAGAGAGCCTGCCTCCGAAATGGCTCACTTACTTGGTCATCGGCAAGAGGCCTTAGTTCCTTGCTACTTGGGGCAATGCACAGGCTACTTGAGCGTCCCTACAACACAGTGACTGGCTTCCTCCAGACCAAATAACCTGAAAAGAACAAGACAGATGCCATAAAATATTTTATGACTTAGCCTTAGGAATGACATACCATTACTTCTTTGTTCCACTGGTGACACAGATCAACCCTGATATATGTGGGAGAGGACTGCACCAGCTCATAGATACTAGTCGTTGGGGCTGAGGCCACCAGAGAAGCTTAATGACCTATGTGGATTAATGTTTCCTCAGCAAGACTTCTGTGTTGGTGTCTACCTAGAGGCCTCATAAGCAGGTGAAACCCCTATTTCATAATAGTGTGTGATGGCTGAGTAGCTCTGTGGCTTTGAAGAAGAGTACTGACATCATACAACTTACATTTTTGAGATAGCTCTGGTGGCAGAGCAGATGGTGAACTAACTGGGCCCCTTCTGTCTCCCAAGTGCTCCAGGCTATAGTACAAATTTCAGGCTTGGCCTGCAACCCCCACATGTGACCCTATCCTCTTCTGTCCATGTGTTCCATCTCTGACTACTATGACATTTGCATCATTCCCTGAACAAGCCAGGCAGTCACTCTCCAGACCATGCCTTGACTACCCTTCCCAACTCAAATGCCACATTCTCTGTGAAGCCTTCTCCAAGTTCTGAGATGAGGCAAGTTGCTCCTCAAAGAGTTTCCATAGCACTTTGTTCATGTTACAGTGTTTATGATGCTTTCCTTTCAATACTTTAGATTTCTCTCTCCACATATTCGATTTACCCCTTGAGGGCAGGAATCAAGACTTCACACTAGGATATCAGAACAATTAACAGTCATTTTTTTGAATTAATAAATATAGTTGTTTCCATAAGCCCTATTTCCAGTACACTTAGAGAACAACAACCAACAAACATTTTGCTAGGTCTTAAGTACACAATAGTGATCAATCAGAATGAGCAGGTCCCTGCCTGCAGGGTACAGAAAAAGAATCCACAGATGGTGTTTTTGTCCTAATTCGTTCTCTTCCTCACTGCATTCTCTATTTTCCTACCCTCTTTTTGCCTCTTTCCAATTATCCTTCCCACTCTGACTCCTCCCTAAGCATGCTATTGTCCACATGAGCATTACTTAGTCTCTCTGACAAATATTATGGCCAAATAGCAGGTGCCTCTAGGTCCAGGTCCAAGTTCAGATTACAATCTCTGCCGCCTGCAAAGCACATACACATGAAAATCTGTTCCTGTTTTTCAACTACCACATAGAAAACACTGAAGGATAAAATAAGCACTTTCATGTCTGTATTGCTCAAAATTTTTTATCTTTTTCTGTCTTCACTGACTCAAGTCAGTCAATGCTCTAACTAGTCAATACTAGTTAGAATAGTATCTGTTATATTTTTGTAGATAATATAACTACCTAGAATATAAACTTTAGCAGAAAATTTTGTCTCTTCATTCCTATATACAGTCATAGCTCCTAGAATATTGTCTGGCACAAACTATGTGCTCACTGAAAATTTGTTAAATGTATTCCTTGAAGCTGTAATTCTTCTTTACGCTAAGCTTATAAATGACCAGTTTTCTTTCCCATTACAAATATCTATGTGGCCTCAGTACAGTCACTTTGTCTAAGCCTGAGTTTTCTTTATTATAAAACAGGGACATTAATAGTTACTTCTCATGCACAAGAATGTTTTGACTATTAGAGAAAATGTCTGTAAATTATGTAGTTCAGTGTGTTTCCAGAATATAAAAAGGATAAATGGTTTGATGCTGATTCCAGAATCCATCAGATATTTTTTTTTTCAGAACATGTAAGTTTAAAAAAGGTTTATCTCTGATTGTTCATATACAGTCAGGCTCTTCAGAGGAAAGAAAGAGCAATTAGGGGGATCATTTTATAAAATATATAAATGTCTAACCAATGTGCTATAGTCTTGAAACTAATAATAAAATAAAATTTTTTTAAAAAAAGTTCAGGCTCTTGATGACTTTTTGAAATACAGGATATTCTGAATTGATATTTATTATATACTTATAATGAACTTGTTACTATGCTAGGCACTAGAAATACAAACTAAAATATATTCCTTTACCTAAATAACTTTATTTATGGATAAGAAAGATAGACAATATAATAAATTACAGAACCATGTAAGATGTGCTAAGGTTGAGATAGGAAAAAGGAACATTTAGAAAGCATACCTAACCCAGCCTGGGAAGGGAGGAGATTAGGGGAGGTTTTCCAGAGGATATTAGTTAAAAAGAAGTTAGACAGAGAGAGATGAACTTAGCCAGAGAGGGGAAGGGACATGGGTGGTTGTTCTGAGTAGAAAGAACAAAAGAACAAGAAGCAGAAATGATATGGTCAATTAAGAGAGTGCAGGTGATACGTTTTGATTAGGACGTGGGATGAGAAACAAAATGTGGCCAAGAGTTGAAGCTATGCAGTGATAAGTAGAAGTCATATCTGAGAGGACTTTGTATGTTATGCTATGAATTTTGGACTATGTCCTTATGGTTTATGGAGAACTTATGAATAATTTTAAGCTGATAAACTAAAAAAACTAGACTTTGTCAAAATTTAAAAGATTTCACCTCATCAAAATTAAAAACAGTTGCACTTCATTTTTAAAAATAAAAAGGCAAGCCACAGATCAGAAGAAAATATTTGCAAATCATGTGTTTGATAAAAGACTGGTATGTGCCCAGAATATATAAAGAACACTTAAAACTAAATAATAAAACAAACACCCGAATTTAAAAATGGGCAATATACTTGAAGTCAAATCACCAAAGAAGATATAATGGTTAAGAACATGAAAAGATGTTAAGCATCATTTGCCATTAGGAAAATGCAAATTAAAACCACAATAAGATGCCACTCTGCATCTACTACAATTGTTATAAGCAAAAAGACTGACAATACCAAACGCTGGTGAAGATGTGGATAAATGGGAAGCCTCATAAATCGTTGGTGGGAATGTAATATGGCATAGCTACTTTGGAAAACATATGATAGTCTCTTAAAAATGTAAACATAAACTTATCATAGAGTAAAACAATTTCACTCTTAGGAATCTATGCAAGAGAAATTAAATCATATGTCCACACAAAGACACACGCACATGTGGTTAAGGTGAATGTTCATAATAGCATTATTCATAACAGCCAAAAACTGGAAACAACTTAAATGTCCATCAGCTGGTAAATGGATCTTTAAAATGTAGCATATCCGTAAAATGAAATATTATTCAGCAAAGGGTAGCATAACTGATACTTTCTTCAAATGCTTATTTTAGAAAAACAAATTTATATAGGGTAAATGCAAATCAGTGGTTGCCTAGAGCTAGAGGTGGAAGCAGGGTGAACTGTAAATGGGTACAAGGGAACTTTTAGAGGTGATGAAAATGTTCTAAAATTGAAATATGGTAATGGTTGCATTGCTGTATAAATTTACTAAAAATCTCTGAGTTGTATACTTATAATGGATTAATGTTATGGTATGTAAATCGTACTCCCATAAAGCTGTTTTAAAAAAATAATTGCATTACTTTAGAAGATATCTGGTCATAAACTACTTAGTAAGCAAGATGTCTGCTTATAAAGATGTCCTCAGGATTTAAAATCTCTGACCTGTCTTTTAGTCCCCTTTCATCTGGTCCCAATCAAGGTAATAGAGAGCTTGTTTAGTTAGATTCCTCTAAACATGTACATATCTTAAATGTGGAATCAAAAAAAAAAAAAAAAAAAAAAAACAAGTCAGCTTTCACATGACCTGAACTTGTTAGCCCATCTCTAAAAATGAGTCGTGAAGGCAATTTTTTTCTTGCTTATGAAAATGTTTGAGGAAAAACTATGTGCTTGGTTTAGCATAATTGACCACAATAATTATAGTGCATGTTATATTTATAAGACTGCTAGCTTTGGTAGTGGGGGCTGGGGAAGTCAGTGCTTGAAATCTAAGTCTTTAATCCACAAAAAGACATGCTTTATTTTTTTTTTATGGTCCAAACTGGCAATTATGGGTTGTAGAAGTATTTGTGCTTGTTCAGATGTTCCATAACCAAAAATTTGAAGATGTCCATTTTCTAAGTAAATTCAGTACTGAAGAAAAGTGTTAAATTGTCAAATCTGAAGGCTATAAGTACTTTTATGATTCACCACATTTCTAGCATTGGGGTAAAGACAAGCCCATTTTTAAGAGAGACCAAATCTATTCAGAAGTTATTTAAGAAGAAGATATAATTTAAGTTCTTTGAGGAAACAAAAAGTTACACTTATGATTTTGACTCTTATCACTAAATCATTAACAATGGTCTCAGACCAGCTGTTAGATTACATATGGGTCACCAATTTGATTTTAAACTAATAATAACAGTATAAAGACTCTATGTTTTCCCACAGAGCAGTAGAGTAATCACACTTCTTAAGCAGCTGCTACTTAACTATTAATTTTGTCATGTAGTCAAAATCAGTAAGACATCAAAGCCATTATTTCAAGCCAGATTAGGATCACAGGGTCAGGTCCATAAAGGCTTTTACTCTGCTGGGCATCATCTATACACTACAATATCAAAGTTAAAAAGAGTAGCTTTCAAGTTTGATACTGTAGAGTCATTTTGAGACAAGATCATTTCAATTAAGATAGATTTTATGGTGAAAACAGATAGTCTCTACATATAATAACTTCCTATACGACAAACATTTCATTTCTGTTCTCCACGTTGTCAAAGAACATAGAGAAAGAGGCGTCTTTAACCACATATCTAGATTACGTAGTAGCTTGTGCCTAGTATCTGTGGTAATGTTGGAAAAAGAGAATTCTATTCTCTCAATCAGTGGTGAGAAGAGCCATAACCATCATTTCTGGTCCTTTTCCTCCAATCCAGAACCACAACTAAGGAACTAAAGAAGCTTGGCTCACGTTTTAGATGGCAAAACTCCAAACCCATAGAAAGTTTGTCAGAGTCTAAGTTCGGCTACTATCTCATCCTACCTACAATCAAATGAAGTCAGCTTCTATTGGTACCTGAACATTCAGACATACATGTGACCTGGAACCAGTCTCTGCTCAGGCAGGAAGTGCATCAGAGGTACCTGGCCAGGCCAAGCTTTGCTCCACAGAGCTGAACCTATGGCACTATTACCTACTCTCTGTCAGAGTTCAAGATATTGTACCTACACTAATCTCTGGGAGCAGCTCTCCCACTAACCTGGAGTTCATCTGCTGAATCCCCACTTCCCAACACTTTTGATATCTTGTCACAGTGTGCATTTTTAACACTTTCCTGATATATTTGGACCTCTGACCACTCATCTCTTCTAGTCTCTCAGAATTCTCCATCCCTATATTATTTCTCAGAGTCCTCAAGCCTTTCATTTGCCTGCTGGACCTAGCCTAGCCATGCTATGGTGAAAATGGAACCACGGTCACTATGACGAGGTGTGGAATTTTGATATTGCACCAGGGCCCTCCAGACAGCTAGTTGTAATCTGGCAACATGAGGCTTGCAATTTAAATTCCTAGTCCCATTTTCACAATTAACAAACATTTGTTGTTGTTGTTGCTATTGTTGTTTTTAATTTTTCAATTACAGTTGACATTCGGTATTATGTAGTCATTTCAGGTACGCAGTATAGTGGTTAGGCATTTACATAATTTACAAAGTGATCACCCGGTAAGTCTAGTACCCCTGTGACACCATACATAGTTATTACGATATTATTAACTACATTCCCTAAGCTATACTTTACATCCCTGTGACTGTTTTGTAACTACCAATTTGTACTTTTTAATTCCTTTACCTCTTTCACCCAGTCTCCTAAAACCCCTCCCATCTGGCAACCATCAGTTTGTTCTCTTTATAAGTCTGTTTTTGTTTTGTTCTTTAGATTCCACGTGTAAGCAAAATCCAATGTTTCTTTCCTGTTCGATTTATTTCTCTTAGCATAATACCTACTAGGTCCATCAATGTAAGATTTCATTCTTTCTTATGGCCAAATAGTACTCCATCACATGTATGTACTATACCTTTCTTATCAAATTGTCTATTGATGGACATTTAGTCTGCTTCTATATCTGGGCTGTTGTAAATAACACTGCATTGAACATGGGAGTGCATGTATCTTTTTTAATTAGAGTTTTAGACTTTTTAGGATAAATACCAGAAGTGGAATTACAGGGTCGTAGATAGTTCTATATTTAATTTTTTGAGGAATCTTAATATTGTTTTCCATAGCAGCTGTACCAATTTGCAACCTCACTAACAGTGCATGAGGTTTCTTTTTTCTCCACACCTTTGCCAAAACTAGTTTTTTGATTTATTAATGATAGTCATTCTGACAGGTGTGAGGTGATATCTCATTGTGGTTTTAATTTGCACTTCACTGATGATTAGTGATGTTGAGCATCTTTTCATGTCTATTGGCCATCTGTATGTCTTCTTTGGAGAAATGTCTTTTCAGATCCTCCACTCATTTTTTAATTGGATTGTTTGTTTTTTTGGTGTTGAATTGTATGAGTTCTTTATAAATTTTGCATATATCAGATGTATCATTGGTGAATATCTCCCATTCAGTAGATTGTCTTTTCACTGTTGATTTCTTTTGCCATGCAAAACTTTCTAATTTAATGTAGCTCCATTTTTTGTTTGTTTGCTTGTTTTGTTTCCCTTGCCTGAGAAGATATATCAACAAAAATATTATTAAGGGTTATGTCAGAGAGTTTACTGCCTTTGTTCTCTTCTAAGAGTTTTATGGTTTCAGATCTTACATTTAGGTCTTTAATCCACTTTGAGTTTATTTTTGTATATAGTGTAAAAAGATAGTTCAGTTTCATTTTTTTTTCCCACATGTATCTGTCCAGTTTTCCCAACACCATTTATTGAATAGATTGTCTTTACTCCATTGTATGTTCTTGCCTCCTTTATCATAGATTAACTGGGTTTATTTCCAGCCTCTCTATTCTGTTCCATTGATCCATGTGTCTGTTTTTATGTCAGTACCATGCAATTTTGATTATTATAGCTTTGTAGTATAATTTGATATCAGCGTGCTACCTACGACTTTTTTTTTTTTTCTTTTGTGGTCAAAATTGCTGTGGCTATTCAGGGTCTTTTGTGGTTCCTTGTAAATTTTAGGATTATTTATTCTAGCTCTACAAAAATTGCCATTGGTATTTTGATAGGGACTGCATTGAATATATAGATTGCTTTGGGTGGTATGGACATTTTAATGATGTTAATTCTTCCTATCCATGAGCACGATATATGCTTCCATTTATTGTATCTTCTTGAATTTCTTTCTTCAATGTTTTATAATTTTCAGAGTATACTCCTTTTATCTCCTTGATTAAATTTATTCCCCCCATTTTTTTTTTTATGTAATTGTAAATGGGATTGTTTTCTTAATTCTTCTTTCTGATAGTTCATTATTGGTGTGTAAAAACACAACAGATTTCTGAATATTAATTTTGTATCCTGCTACATTACTAAATTCATTTATCACTTCTAATAGTTTTTTGGTAAAATCTTTAGGATTCCTTATATATAGTATCATGTCATCTAAAAACAATGACAGTTCTACTTCTTCCTTTCCAATTTGGATGCCTTTTATTTCTTTTTCTTGTCTGACTGCTGTGGCTTGAACTTCCTAACAAACATTTGTTAAAGACATACTCTCTGCTAGTGATACTGTGAAGATTACTACCTACACCTAACTCCTGAAATCTACAAAACTCTCCTTTCCCACCCCAAGATTTTTCTGGTTTCAAACTAGACCTAAGGAAGAGTTAGTTATAAGGGAAACAGCTGACCCTGAATGCTTTACTCTCTGAAGCATGAACTCAAAGTTTTCTCCAACTTTTAAATCCTAGTTTGATGACAACATCTTTTGAAGTTATTTTTCTTGAAACGTTATTAAGAGGCATTTCCTATCCTCCTCACAGGGGTTTTGTGTAGATTAATGCTGCTTTTGGAGTATTTTAAAAGAAGTATAAATGCACAAAGTGAACCTCTCTCTATGATATTTACTTCTAAAATATCTAGAACAGCATTGTCCAATAGAAATAGAATGAGTTACACATGCAATTTTTAATTTTCCAGTAGCACCATTTAACAAAGTAAAAAGAAAAGTGAAACAAATTTTGATAACATATTTTTATTTAAACTTTTCTATCCAAAGTATTATTATTTCAACTAAGTCTTTAAAATCCTGTGTGGTTTTTTATACTGGCAGTCCATCTCAGTCTGGATGAGCAATACTTCGAGTGCTCAGTAGCCACATGTGTCTAGTAGTGGCTATCACATTGGACAGCACAGGTCTAGGTTTTTAGTTCACAAAAGCTATCCAGAACTAAGCTATAGATTTAGGATAATTCTTCTGAATGGCTAAGCCTTTGTAATTGACTAAACTTTGCCAAATGACCATGATATTAGATCTTACTTAAAGGTAAGCTATAGAACTAAAAAGTTTTTAATTTGTCAAAGCTTACAAAATTACAATATTGATGAACTTGGTCTAATGACTTGCTTAGATCTTATCGAAATGTGAAAGGCTTTCCATTACAGGTCTAGCTGGGAGAATTTAAGATGTTATAGGTAACTGGGTAAAGATTTTGATACTAGACCATTACACCTTTTGAACTGAACTCTCCCAAATGCACCAAAATGATTTATGATGAGAATCTTTATATCAGCATCAGTAAACAAGTTAACAAGGCTGTTCAAGTTAGACCCATACTTTGCATATCTTGTGGTATGTCTGGTGGCACTGTGCCCTTGGCAAAGGTCAGAGACACAGACATAGAGCCTGAAGGACTGGTCTAAAATCTTGTCATAATTAACTTTGTAGTCGTAAAGTTTCTGACCCTGAAAAGAGAAGCCTCCTTCTACTGAGAAAGAATATCTAGTCTCTTCCTGTGAGAGAATGTTTTGCTTCATGTAAACAAACGAAAGAGTCAAAAAAGAAGTGCCAAAATGCCTTCTTCAGAATAAACAACCAAACCAGTTAGGATGTGATTTTCTTGGAATGTGTTGTGAATTCCCAAGGCAGGCACACACTTGTCAAAGAACAGGCTGTCCTCCTGATGGACACAGCTTGAAGACTTAGCTGGATAAATGCAAGCATTAAATTCCACAAATCCAAATCTGTGTTTACATTTTTCATGTTTTTATGTATATTGAGATATTTTCTGAATCTTAATTAAGGGAAAAGCAAGGTCTAGCCAAATGTTTGTTTCAAAGAACTACTTGGTTCTGCATATTATCAGAACCAACCTTATTTAATAGCTTCAGTGAATATTATGATCACTTTCTAGTATCTCTGACACCTGTCTTGCTTTTTGTTTTTTGTTTTATATCAAAAAAGATTTGATAGACTAAAGGAAGTTTCCCAGACTACTTGAGTATCTTAGCACAATTACAGTATGGTATGGTTGATTAAACTACTAAAAATCTAACCAGGTAGAAATATATCCCCTGCTTCACACATTTCTATCTGAAAAAGGCCTCCTATTGATGTTACCCTTTGAAATTCTTGAGGGACTGGGAATAGAGGGAGGTTAGTGAGGCTCCTGCCTTGGATACAACATAAGAATTCAATAATCAAGAAAAATAACATTTTAATGCAATATTTTTTAAGTAACTAATTAATTTTTTATGGTGACATCGGTTAACAAAATCCAATAAGTTTCAGCTATACACTTTAACAGTAAGGCATATATATATTTACACTGTGTGTTCACCTCCCATAGTTAGATGTCTTTATGTCACCACATATTTGACCCCCTTTACCCCATCTACCTTCCCTCTCCCCCTTCCCCCTACCATCTAGTAACCACTAGTCTATAGTCCATGTCCATGAGTCTCTGTTTGTAATGCAATATTTTTAAAAATTAAAATGAATGCCATAAAAAAAAGCCCTATGGTGAAAAACATTGCAATATTTTACATAAAGATAGGGTCTGACCCTGCATTCATATAATTCTGCCTCACTTGCTTCACCCTAGTCCTGGCCCTGTTCAGCCTCCTGCCTTGGGAGGAGAAATGAGTGTTTGTTCGGTTATTTTGAGAGAAGAAATTCAGCACGCTCTTCCTTCAAAGGCCACTCTGCTCTCTGTGCTGCTTTATATAGATGGCCCCCATGAGGGAGGACCTGCAGTTGGCCAGAGCTGCCAGAGACTCAGAAGTATTAACAGGCTCACCTCACTGATAAGCCAAGCATTAGGTCCCCTAGAAGCATACTTGATCCTAAGGGTAATATTTTGCTCCCTATCTGCCTGACTCTTGAGGGTGCATGTCTCTGAATCAATAGATTCTGAACTCAGGCAGGGGAAGGGAGTGGTTGGTAGTTTCTCCTCTAACATCCAAACACAGAATACTGGGATTCCTTCACATCCTTTTCCTTTCCTTAAAAACAAATAGTCTCATGTTAGCCAGATGGTGTGCATCAGTCACTGTTTCTTATTTGTTCTTAGGGTAATCATGGTAGGGCCATTCAAATGTATTATCTTAAGTTCACCTGAAACAAATTAAAAATAGTCCTTAACATATTTTATGTCCTTTTGGGTTTGCTTCTGTTTTTCATTCTGTAGATGGTACTTGAAAGAGGAATCAGTCATATATCAGTTAGACTCCAAATAGTCTTAGGCCTAGTTTTCAAGAGCTTCAGAGAGAGTCTATCATCATCATGATCACTTGCTGACCTCAAAACATAACATGATATGAATCACATCAGACTTTCTCTATCTTCAATTGTCATATGGTCCGAGATAGGCCAAAGTAACACATAAAGTACAGTGAAGTATATAAAAACAGAATAAGCACTGAATACTTAGTTAAGGGCACAGAAATATCTTAACAAAGAGAATGAATTCCATTACTACACTTACTGGATTGAATTATTATGACCAAACATAGAAATAAGATAGAGATCATAATAATGGTGTTCCCAGATAATAGATTCATAGTACAATAGTGGTATTACACAATAAAGAAAGAAATGTACTTAAAATCATAGGTTGGTTATGTTTCTGAGAATTTTGAGGCCAAAAGAGAGAAGGAAAAGGGCATGAACATAGGACAAAGTTGAAATACACTTAACAGGGAATAGAGAGAGTGATCAGATTGAGGGTAGGAAGGTGCTTCAGATAACATGTGACAGGTTCTAGAAATTATTAATAACAAAGAACATAGCTTCCTTTATCCATGGTCAGCCACCTGATTTCACCTGAAATCTCCAACCCCTACATAAAATAATCTTTATCATCTTTTTGCTAATTTCTTTATCTGGGAATAAGGCAATTATTACAAGTTGAATTAAAAATCAATAATTCAAATAAGTCTTGAAATCACAAATGGAACTCAAGTACACTGAAATGTAGTCAGCCAATCAATGATTAAATTATTCTCATTCTAATGAGGCAAAGATTGAAATGTTAATATAAAGATACAACATGTGTGTTTTATTTACATGCATATCTTCAATAGCTAGCACAGCATCAGGAATTAACATATGCTTAGTAAATATTTGTTGAATGAATGAAAGAACATAGAGCAAGAAAGAAAAAACTGAAAGAATGTAAAAGAGCAGAGGAGCAAGAAAGCAAATGCACATATACACATATGAGAGAGAGAATGGCCAACCTCGTAGGCACTGTGATAGATATTCTGTCTATGTTTTCTCATTCAATTTTCACATCATATAGGTTAACAATTAAAGACTGTGTTTATACCCACAGCTGAAAACATAACAAATACAAAATTAAACTAATAGGTTATTTTTCTCACATAACAAAGTATGTGGAGGTAGGTAGATATTAGTATTGATTAAGTGGCTCAACAAGGTTTAGGCTGTCCTCTCTATGAGTCTCTTGGCCCCAACATGATGCTATAGCTCCCTATATTAGATTCATATTTAGAGGGAAGGATAAGGAAGAGGAGAGTACCGGTGTATCTTTCCCCTTCATCAGGAAAGCAAGCCTTCAAGAATCCTCATCAGACTTCCAGCTAGAACTCATTGGTTAGAAACATCAGTTTGTCCATTTTTCAGCAAAAAGATTCAGGAAAATCAAGTATTTATCTGAGCACCTTGACATTCAGAATAAAATTTAGGTTTTGCTAGTAATAAAAAAGAGGGAGAAATGGATTTGGGAAAGGCAACTGTATTATTTACCCAATACTATTACTAAAACAAATTACTACAAATCTAGCAGCTCAAAACAACATTTATTGTATCTCAGTTTCCATGAGTCAGAAATTTGGTATGGCTTAGCTGGATTATGTGTTTAGGGTTTTACAAAGTATCAGATGGGCTTCATTCTTTTCTGTGGCTTGGGGTCTTCTAAGCTCCCATAGTGGTTGTCAGCATTCACTTGCTTGCTACTGTTTCATTGAGGCAAGATTCTATAAGCTTAGCTGCCTGCAGTGCCCTGCATGTGACCTTCTCCATACTGTTCACTTTGTAGCAGGTTGCTCCTTCGAGGTCAGCAGGAAGGTCTCTCACTCTCTCTGTCTTCCTATCTCTACCTCTCTATCTCTGTCTCTAGTCTGCTTTAATGCAGTCTCATATTATGAAACATAACCATGTTAGTGACAATCCATCACCTTTGCCATATGCTATTGGTTAGAAGCAAGTTGCACTCAAGTGTTGAGGGTTCATATAAGGGCATGTAAGCATCACCCTAAGATATGTATGTCTACCACAGCAAGTGGCCATGTTACAGAGAAATCGAAAGGGGATTCAGCGAAGCTTAGAAGCTCACTCAGGTCATACAACAAGAGGCAGTTCCAGGATTAAGCCCAGTTCAGCCTGAGAATTCCACAGATGTCCCAGTAGGCCAACATTTTCTAAAATATCTCTTATCAAACCCCACTTCTACAGAAGCATATTTGATGTACTGGGGAGGGGGGATTTTGTGTTCCAATAGGTTTAGAGAATTCTGGAATAACTAAGGTTAAATATGTTTTTTAAATAAAGAACTCTAGCACCTTTATTATAAATTTCAGAGGAAAGACAGGTTGCAGCCTTCCCAAATCAGTCTAACGCTGGGACATTTTATGTGCAAAACGATACTAATAGTTAACAACTATCGAGCATTCTATGCTACAGGCATTATTGTGAAGAGCTGTGAGACAGTAATGCTGAAAGGACCAGAAGCTGTGTGTATATATGTGTGAATCAGATGCAAAATACTGATGCAGCTTCTCTCTCTTTCTCCATCTTCCAAATTTCCAATTTCCTATCAATACCTGCAGCAAAGGAGTCTGGAATCTATAGGGCGAGGTTAAGAATAGATAAAGAATGTTAACCTTGAAGCTGAGAGAGAACAGACTATCCTGTGCATCTTGAGGCATATGTACTATCAGTTAAACAACGACTAAATGGCTCAGATTCAGATCTCTTAATTCCAGGTCTAGGCTTTGCCAGTTGTGATATAACATTAAGTACTAAAGAAAATGAATGGTTGATTTGCTAATTGTATATTCTGTAACAATATTCATATCTTAAAGTTTATCTGACAGTAAATAGGATAGATCAGAACCTGTAGTATTATAGTATTCTTCCTGAAGTTACCAAAATTGCTTTTTTTTTTTTTTTTTTTTTTTTTTTATTGTGTTATAATCTCTGCCTTTCTTCCAGACTTCCTGTGGCTGGCTGGCTATCCATTCCATGAAATTTGCTTTCTTAAAAGAAGGATTAAGGAGGTTCTAGCTGGCAGCCAGGAAGTGGGTGTCACTCTCCATCGAAGGTCAGCACAGAGCTGTAGCCAGTATCATGGGAAGGAATCCCTCATAGCAAAGAAATATGACCGTGTATTTCTCCAAGGCCATGTGACAACCAAGAATCCTCCAGGACTGGACAAGAGTAAATATTCCAGGAATGGCTCTGTGGTTGGTTGTACAATTCCCACAAAGTCGAAAGGAAATTTTTAAGGAAATTGCCCAAACTCTGCCTGTCTATATAAAAACTGTTCATCTAATCTTTAGTTTCTTCCTTTCTACATTAGGACCACTGTCAAAATGAGAATATAATTGGGCAGTTAGGAGAGTTGCAAATAGAATGAACTGAGATTTATTACTGAATAAAAATTCAGAATACTTTTTGAATAAAATTTATCACTTAATAGTATACATATATAAAATTAAGTTTAGTTCTTTTAAAAACAAACAAGGAAATTCTCAGAGAAACCTCAAGAGAAAACCTTTTACAGACCCAAGGTGGTGTGATAACAGATAACAACACTATTTTGACCTTGTAGTATTATTTATTTCAAAATTGCCTTGCTCTAAGTCAAATTTTCTTTAGTTATTGGTTTTGCTCTACACTGAACTGTTTGCCTTTATTCAGTTAACAGAAGGAATTCTCCTCCATAAAATGGTACAAACGAAGGTCAGCTATCTGGAGCCAGAATGTCAACATAAGCCCATGTTCTGCACTGTGAGTGGTAAAGAGAGAGAGAGAGAGAGAGAGAGAGAGAGAGAGAGAGAGAGAGAGAGAGAGAGAGAGAGAGAGAGAGAGAGAAGGAGGAGGAGGAGGAGGAGGAGGAGGAGGAGGAGGAGGAGGAGGAGGAGGAGGAGGAGGAGGAGGAGGAGGGAAGGTTCTCTGTTTTCCTGCTGAAAGAGGATTGTGTTTTCACATGTCTATTTCCACTTCGGAAAAAAAGTAATATAAGAGAAGTAGCAATTTATAATTTCTCAAAGTACCAGATAGCTCTTGTCTCTATTTTAAAAGCAAAAAGGTTGTTTCTTTAACTGGTTAATTCCTGAGCCTCTGTCATGTCTTCTTTCTCACTATGAAAAAGAATTCTTTTGCAACATGCATTTATATATTTTGAAGCCTCGTCAGTATTCTAAACTCCAGTCTTTCTGCTTTTCCTTACCACCCAATAATGAGAATTATTCTTGAATAACATTATGGATTATTCATGGCCAAGGAACAAGATTCTACTCAAGATCAGGGTAGGTTAATTCCAATTAACATAAAGGTTAGAGATTGGATTCGAAATGTTACTGTAATAAGCCATGAAACAACCAGGAAAAGCCACAGTTTTTCGTTTTGTTTTGTTTTTAGGTTGTTTGTTTGTTTTTGAGTAACGATATATCATGTTCGTTTGTTAACTCAAGCATATTCCATGAAGAGGCTGGACAATCAAACAGCACTGAGTCCTAGAAAGGACAACAGCATTAACAAATATAGAGATCATTAATAGAAACAAAAGAAAATATCTAGCATAATCCTTTTGACCAGGGGTCAGCAAACTTTTCCTGTTAAAAGCCAGATAATAAATATTTTCAGCTTTGTGGGCCACATACAGTCTCTGTAACATTTGTCCTTTGTCTGTTTTTCTTACAACACTTTAAAATGTAAAAGCCGTGTTTAACTCTTGGACTGTACACAAACAAGCCACACATCAGAACTGGTCCTTAAATCGTCATTCACCAACCCCTGCTTTAGACAATGTATGCACAACTATTTAAATAAATCCCTTTTTTTCATATGTTAATTCACAAATCAAGAAGCCTAGATGTTTAAACATAACTCTGTAGATAATGGTTCAAGTGTGTTAAACTTTTATGTTGTTAAAATATCCAAGGTGTTAAGTCAAAGGGGCTAACTTATTTGTCATTTTTTAATTTTCTTCCCCCATCTCAAAAAAATATTTAAGCTTAAATGATTGTAGTGTTGAATTAAAGTTGTGTAGCATTCAGAATATATTTTTTAATTTATCTTTTTATCTAAAACCAATAAAATATATAGTAAAAAGCAACAGCTGCCTAATATACCCTTAGATGGCTAAATACATACTTACTATAAATACCAAGATAATGTTAATTCTTGGTACAGTTATAAGAAAAAGGAGGAGGAGGATGAAGGTAAGAAAAAATATACGATTTTATAACCACTAAATTAACAAATATTAAGAGCAGTAATTAATAACAACTCTGCTGAACAGGTTAGCTTTTAAAATGCACGACCGAAGGCAAAAATCTTCTCTCTTTTTCGTTAGAAAAATAATCAAACAAAGACTATTTACTTCCTTAAAATGAGTCTTATTATAAAACCCAATGAAGCTAAAATTAGTCCTGCATGGTGAGATGTCATGGCAGCCGATTTAGGAATACGGCACTTTCTCTATAATTTCCTCACATTACCTTAACGTCAGGGAAGAATACTTTTACATTATATATTTTAGATTACACCCACCTCAAACACCAAATCGTTTTAAAGTCCTTAAGCAAATTTTCAATTATGTCTTATAATTTATCCACATCATTTTTATATCAGAGAATGTGTGACTGGTTAAATTTCTATGGGTGCCACTAAAATTCCCAACATGTACAACTTGCGTCTTCCTTATAGTTTCATCTGCTCCTCCTGACATCACACATACCCTGAGTCACACCTTGCCCAAGTTGACTTTTAAGGAGCCAACAGAAAGAGACAGAAAAATTTCCTGTGCCAAAATCCACCTCTGCTACCCTCAGTGACTGAGTCTCCATGGAGGGACCTCTAGTTCTGACCTATCTTCTTGATAGGACAAAAAGAAGAACAAAATCCATACCATGGGGACAGGGCAAATACTTTATATGATTATACACAGCTTTCTGGAGGAGGCCTAAATCAAGATTTGTGTAAATCAGAAGATATTTTAAATGTACTGGCCAACTACAACTTAAAAGAAACTAGAAATTTTGAAGAAAAAAAATTATATTTTTATGATGACATTGGTTAACGAAATCCAGTTAAGTTTCAGCTGTACGTTTTAACAGTAAGGCATATGTATATATATATAGTGTGTGTTCACCTCCATAGTTACATTTCTTTGTGTCACCACATATTTGGACCCTTTTACCCCATCCACTTCCCCCCATCACTGATTACTATTATAATGCCAGCTGAAATATTATATTATAAAGAGCTTTTAAGTACCAGCTGATGGAGTGATGCTTTAGATTCTACCAGGTGCAAAGGATCCATCGGAGACTAAGGGTTAGAAGTACTCATTTTCTTTACTCTTTATAAGCATGATGAAGTTAACACATTGCCCCATTATAATCTTCCAACTTTCCTAACAAAAACTTCAGTCGGCAACTACCAGGATGGGGCAAAAAGGCAATCTGAACTTCCTGCTTCTTCACCATTTGGATATGTGACCTTTCCTGACAAAAGTTCAGGGCGGGCCATCAATAAAGTTTTGACTCTCTGGCATGTATCGTTTCTGGGATGTAGATACCAGGTACATAAGCAAGCTCTGAACGAGAGGATGTGTGATTTCTAAACTTTGAGGAAAATATTTCGATGGACCCTTTTCAGGAATGCGAAAATCTCTCTGGCTTCTGGTGAACTCGGTCAATCTTCAAGTGTGTATTCTTCTTAATATAGTTATGAGAAACAATATTAAATTTTCTAATTCTTCAGTTTCAAAGCATAGTACACACAAATATATAACACAGCTTGTAATTCATTTATTATTGTAAGGTGATAATGTAGAATGGGACAATTGTTCACATAATTGAAGCAAAAGACTCAATCACAATTTTCTACATTTATCAAAAGGTATGTTGTGGTATTGGCCAGATTTCATGGGTGAGTTGCTTCTAATTTTGCATTTCGTTTTATATCAAACCAGGAGAACTTTCCACTCCGGCACTATAACCACTACCCTAACATAATTCCATTAACACATCCTGCTACCTATACTTTTAATATCATTTGAATGTCGCACTAGATAAACCACAAAGTTGTTAATACACAGAGGCAGCTCATACATGCACATAACAGTTAGAGGACCCAAAAAGAAGAGTTTTTAAAATCTTTTCAAGTTATTTACTTCCTACTAGTGAATTGCACCTGTTATAAAAAAAAAAAAAAAAGACATCAAGATCATGTTGTGAGAATTAATAAAATTACATTGCTAAGTATTCTAAACCTCTTGGAGATAGATTCCATCAGTTTACCACCACATGCCTGATTTAAAAAAAAAATCCAGTTTTCTTTGATGTACAATGTATAGAGTTAGCAACAGCTAGTAGCCTTATTAATCTCCTTTGTTTTATTTCTTTAGAACTTGATGTTGTTAAGGGAGAAAGTGTTGTGAACCAAGGCTAAAAGCAAAGTAAAGATAACTAAGAAGGTAAATAAGAAATTGATTCCTATCATTGTAAACCAAACATTAACTTCATAGACAAATTTTATCATATGCACTTATTAGTCTACATAACAGAGCAGAATGACCAAAAACTTTAGGAAAGCCCAAATCTGATTCAAATTCTGGTTCTAATGAATAGATCTCTCTTTAAAGTTCAATTTCTGCATCTATAAAATGCAATAGCAAGCTTCTTTTTAATTATTATGATCTAAGTACTTCAGACCCATATGCTTATTGAGAACAAACAAAACAACTGAACAAAATATTAATAATAAAATAATAATAATTTCTTCTTAACAATATCAAAGATGTGACAAGATACTGAGGAATTATTGGACCAGAATCTAAAAGATGAGATTTCAGAGAAGTATAGCCAAAGTATAGCTTTGGCTATACACAAACCTAACACAAAGGACAGGAGTAGAGGGAGTGTTGATTGAAAGATAGCATCGAGTCTATGAATTGAGTGCCCACTGTGTATTGTGTACTATTCTATACATCTTACAGATGTCATTCCATATTAAACACTTCTAAAAGCCTTATCAAGGGGGCATTAGCATTATTTTATAGATAACAAACTGAGTCTTAAAATCGCCATACCACAATGTCTATAAGTGGTAAAACTTGAATTTGAAGCCAGGTCAGTAGAACATCAAAACCTATCCTCTTAGCAGCTATGCCAGACATTGTATGGAAGGTCTGGAAGAAAGGCAAGTAGGGGTTAGACACAATAGGCAAATGGAAGTCCACCATATGGGTCCTTGAGGAAGTAAAAAGAACAATTTCTCTGCTCTTGACTTGAGAAAACAAACAGAATTTGGTTATGACTAAATCAATTAGACTAAATAAAAGATTGTTGTCTATGTCCTGGGTTTGATGTGTTCTGGTCCTGGACTAAGTCAGTGAGTGTGAGCAATGGGTGAATTTAAAAACCAGTTAAAGAAAAGAAAGAAAGAAATGTTGATATTACCTAGATGGATGAAGTAGAAAAAAAAGTCAAAAAGAATCTCAGAGAGATAGCTTAAATGTGTGACACTGACAAGCAGAAAATAGACAGAGGAAGCACTCTCCATGAGAAGAAAGAGAGTTCAAGTTTTAATGTGTTCAGTTTGGAGCAGTGGCAGGATATCCGAGTGTGGGTTTATCACAAGCTTTGACCACAGTAAGATGTCTGTGAAGCAGTAGAACATGAGAAGCACCAGAGTGTCAGTAAGTAACAGTTGTTTTGTAAGACTCAGAAGTTTCTTATAGGAAAGATGCTGTGTAAGTACAAAATGATAAATAATGAAAAAATTTCCCCCAGCTGCCACTTTGCCTAAATTTCTCTCTGTTTCATGCTTTCCTTTCAGTAGACATTAACTTCTAGGCATGCATGTCATAATACTACCTCCACTTCTTAATTTCTGCCCATATGTGTTTGTTTAGATGTGCTCACATCTTTAATCCTGCCCTGCTTTTATGCTGTCTCAAATAATAACAATAAAGACTGGAATCTGTCTATTTTGGCCTTACAGCACTGATTGGTGTGATATCACTTGTACCATGTTATTTCATGGTAAACATGAGATTAAATGCAATTATACTAAAGATTAAATTCTGAAAAGTCAGCTTTTGTAATGAAACTGACCTCACAACTCCAGCATGACCTTTATTTTGTCACATTACTTTGAGGAAAGGCTGAGCTACCAAAAAACACAAAATACAGGGGCTCAACAACATGGAGTTTTATTTTTCACTCATGTCATATTTCAAAACGAGCAGTTCAGATCTGGCAGGATGGCTCTGACATGCTCAATTCATGACTTCCATCTTAGAGACTAAGGTGGCTGTGCCGGTCAATGGAGAGAGGATAAAGAGAAAATGGAGGACAATCAGCTTCCTATTCTTTCTTTCTTTCTTTCTTTCTTTCTTTCTTTCTTTCTTTCTTTCTTTCTTTCTTTCTTTCTTTCTTTCTTTCTTTTTAAAAAAGAACTGACACAGCATGTAGACACATCACATTTGCTCACAGTTTATTGGTCTAAACTTGGTCACATGACTCATGGCTAGCTCAAGAAAACCTGGGAAATAGTGCTTCTAATTGGATGGCCTTGAACCAGATAAAGTGAGAGGAGAGCAGGGAGATCAGGGATCTATTACTAAAACGAAAAAAGAAAGAGTGGATTAGTGGGGAAAATTATCTGACTCTGCCACATCTGGGTTCAGATCCCCAGTCCCCACCATGCTGTTCTCTTCATTTAAAAAGACCTTCCTCTCAAGGTGTCAAACTAATATTTAAAGCAACAAATCCATTTTGCAGTACTGTTTTTCAAATGTAACATATTATTATTTTAAGGAGCTGAAGGGAGAGCTAGTTTTGTTAAAATTAGGAAGTGAGGGACCAGAACTGGCATCTGAGTCTCTGTTTTACCCTCCCCTACCTCATTTCGTGGGAGCCCCTTGATTTTGAGAAAAATTTGGAAATTGCTCTCATAGTGTTTATCAAAAAATAATATTTTATGCTTCCTAAGCAGTCAAACATGACCAGTGAAAATCACTCTCTTCTATTTAAATAATGAAAAGTCCTCTTCAAATCCTGATTTACATCCATCTTGTCAGCTAAATGAACACCCATAGAAGCGAGCACAAAGTCATTTCTCAGTTCATCCCAAGAGTACTTCTGACCTTGCTGAACACCCTGTCATGCATGAATTAATAATCGCATTGATGCAAAGGGTGTAAGAGGAGGACATTTCTATGATTCTTCTTCGCAAATCTAATTTTGACAAATGGAATAATGTTATGCCTCATTAGCTAATAAGCAAGCTGTCTAGATTAGAATTGCACATAAGGGTAGAAATGAGCTCAAATCATGCCTAAGGCTCCTGGAAACAACTTTTCATCTTCAGTTCAAGAGCAGAGGAGAGAAAAAACAAACAACACAAACAAGCAAACAAAAAACAAATCCAAACAGAAAAGATAACAGAACTAAAACAAAATTAAAAAACAAAACAAAACAAAAATCAAAAAACTAAAGTCTTCATTCTAGCCACTGATTCCATAAGCTTCATTACTGAAACCTAAGAAAACATGGCAAACACCTTGAACATGTGGAGTGGTGGCTGGTTACTTCAAATCCTCTAAGCCATAATCAGGCCACAAAGTTCACCAGGGCTTTCTCATTTTATCAAATAATGTTTGTTCTATTACCACTCAAAACATATTTTACATAAGTTAGGAAGTGAAATAAGTCATTTGATTATAGACAGTTTTCAAAATATTTGACTACTTTACTTTTTTTGTTAACAACCGTGCTATAGTTTCTCATTTATTCACCTACTTCCTGAAAAAAGTTTCCAGTGAGAGAATTTCTTTCTTGAAATGACCATGTTTAGGGTACAAATCATTTACATTTTAGATTTCTGAATGTGGGAGTAAGTCATATTCAGCTACTCATTAGTAATACTCCCAGGACAAGTTCACAGCAGCTTGTGAAAGGAAGATCTTTGCAGGACAGTCTCATTGCCTGAATTAACAAAATATCACAGTGTGACTTTGTCATGGCCTAAGAGCGTTCATTTATAGGTTATTTAGAATGCCTTTAAAAATTCAAATAGACAACTCAAAATATTAATGTAATTTATATTTGCAAAAATAAAGTTTCTCTGTATTTTTCAAGAGGTCTTTAATTTATAAAGAAATAACTTTCAAACTGTTAACACTTTTTTTTTTTTTAAATCTCTTTGTGATTACTTTGCTATTGAGAATTACAGGAGACTAATATTTAGGAGCTATATTATAATGAAACACACATTAGAGTATCCATCATTTAAGTTTGGTTTCAGTTGTAATTATTTTAATTTGCACAGGACTTCATGCCAAAACTTACCCAAGAATATATTAGGGTTTCAGATATTGCTTTACACAATTGCTATCAAATAATTTTTAGATGAACAAAATACTGTTTGCAAGTCCTAATCCCTGGAGAGTCATGAATAACCACTGGTATTTAGAAGAGAGAATCCATGGAACCAATCTTGCCTGCAAGAATGCAACGTGTTATTTTAATAACCATTTGTATTTTAGGTGCCTGATCAAACCCGCAATTAAACTAAGCACTGCGGAGATAAAATCAGATTAAAATCAAATTGTGGCACCTGGTCAACTACTTCCCCAAATAAACATAAAGAGAGAATTGATAATCCCTTTTTGAAAATGCCAGATGCTTCAACTCCTAATATAAATAGCATTTAACAAGGCGTAGCTCAAAGAGGCAGTGCCTGTTCTAGTGTGTCCTACAGGCATCACAGTAAACTTTCATTAACCTGTATCTTTCTTGCTTTCTTCAGTCCTTTAACTGTGCGTATGCATATGCGCATGCACACGTACAATAAGGGTCTGATTTGAAGTTCATCCCTGCATGAAAATATAGCTTATCATTCATTATAGTAGAACAAACTTCTAGAGGTTGGAGGTAATGTCTCTTGTTCACCTCATATCACCAGTGATTGGCACCAGCAGAAGTTCAATAAATATTTTTGAATGAATTAATGAATAATAAACCAATGCCAAGATTTTCAGCCCCGCACTCTATAAAAACTACCTTCATCAGTGTCACCAGTCACCTCTACATTGCTAAATCCAGCTGTGCATTCTCAGTCTTCATCTTTTTGAATCATCAACCAGTTTGACAAGGTTCATCATTCTCTTCTCTGCGGTCTTCATTCTTCGTTACTGGTCACTTTTTTTCAATCTCTTTTGCTGGTTTCTTTTCTTCTGCCTGAGCTTTGAATGCCAGACAGTCTCAGGATTAAAGGGGTAGTGTTCTGTCTACCTGTTCTTCGATGAGCTCACCCAATCCCATGGCTTTAAATGACATCATTAAGTTCTAAATTTGTATCTGCAGCCTAGATCTTGTTTCTGAATTCCAGACTATCCAGTCACTTATTGCTGTCCTCAGTTGAATAACCAATAGGCATTTCAAACTTCACATATCCAAAAGTGAACTCCTGCTTTCTCCCCTATTCACCCACTCACTTCTGCCCCAAACATACATCATTTGCATTTATCTCCATATAGGTTGATGGCTTTTCTATACTCTGAATGCTCAGTTACTCACTGTTTCTACTGTCACCGTACCTGAAAGTGCCTCCAGAATCAGGAAAAAAGGCAGCAGGGGGCAGGGGGGCGCTCTTCCTTTTCTCCTGCTTTCATTCTTCTACTGTGCTTTCCATTGTCAGATCCTATGTGGAAACCAGCTGGCAAGGAAGTCTAGAAATAGTAATTTGCATGCTTCCAGTCTCATAGTACAGAGGAGAGTTTAGAAGACTGAGTGTGGAGCTGACCATCAGTGGACATTATCTATCACTGTTTCCTAAATGGTCTCCCTGCTTCCACTCTCATCCCTAGCCTATTCTCAACACTGCAAATCAGATCATGTCACACATCTACTAGAATAGAATAGAATAGAATAGAATAGAATAGAATAGAATAGAATAGAATAGAATAGAATAGAATAGAATAGAATAAAATAGAACTTCACTTGCTCTTCATTTCACTGAGTAAAAGACAGGTGTTCACAGATGGCTACATATGGAATATGAACTAACTTTTGGGGGGGTTTTGTTTTTGTTTTTGTTTTTAACTTTATCTCTCCATTGTTAGCTCTGTGGCAGCTACATTGGCCTCATTGATCTTAGAATACACACTCCCCTTGCCCTTGACACTAGCTATTCTGAAGTCTAAAATACTCTTTCCCTAGGTGGCCACTTGCCTAAGTCCTTTACCACTGAGTCTTTGCTCAGTTAACTTTTCCAAAGAATTTTATTTTAAATTAAATTTTTCAACCCCAAGCATTTCTAATATCCCCTACTCTGATTTCTTTGTTGTTGGTGGTGTGTTTAATATAACCCTTATCACCTTCTAACCCACAAAATAATTTATATGTTTTTTAAAACATAAACATATAGATTTTCATGTGTATGTGTTTTTTTTTTTTTAATTATCTCTCCCTGCACAAAAAGTTAAACTTCACAAAAGAATCTTTGTATCTTTGTTCAGTGACATTTCCATGATCTAGACCAGTGTTGTAAGTTATGAAAAATACTTTGAATGTGTTCAACCTAATGGATATCAGGACAGGATTATTGATAACCAGGCAGTTGGTTTGTGTGAATGATAAGCATAACAATCACAGGTAACTCTTTCATGCCTTTTCTGGTAAAGAGCTTTTCAGAAGGAAAAAATAGAGAATGAGTATTATAGTGAAATGATAGATAAGCTACAAAGTGACAGAACCAAGTATTTCAATAGGACCTCTGTCATCTGCAAGTAACCAAAAATCCGATCAAACTTAATTAAGCCAAAAGTTAAATTATTGACTGTATAAGTGAAAGTCCAGGAATAGAAGTAGAAATGGCATAATTGAACCCAGATACTCTAGCTGTAACACCAGGAATCAGTCTCACTTCTCCACGTGACTTTTTCATCTGTGTCGGCTTCATTCTCAGACAGAGTCTCTCCAGTTGTTGTCACATCTGGCCACCAGCAACAATGGCTTACCTCCTGCTCATGAGGACTAGAGTGGACAGAGTGGTTCTTTCCCAGTGCTCCACCAAAGTGACCTGGCTTATTCTCACTGGCCTGGATGAGCCCTTACCCTCCTTAAACCAACGACCCAGTATTCAGTTGTCCTGGTTTGGTTGCCCCCTGTTTTTTTAGGTCAGGGATTGAAGTGAACCTACTCAAACCAGATGAGAGTGAAGGATAAGTGATTTTGCAATGACAAGTCAAGGCTTTTACCAAAAAAGGAAGAAGGGACCCTAGGCTGGCATTACAACTGATGTCTACTGTATTATGACATGCAGGAGGTTCTGAAGAAAAGGTAACAGCATGTCTAAAGTGAAGTGATAGGAAATGAGACTGAAAAATTAGGTTGAAGTCTGATTGTGAAGAGTTTTGTTTTTTGTTTTTTGCTTTTTGTTTTTTTCTTTTGTTTGTTTGTTGGTTTTTAAATAAGCACTGGACAAGCTCTCAGGAGACCTGAGTTCTATTCCCAAATCTTTCCGGATCTGTGTGACTTTGTTAAGTACCTTAATATCTATATAAATGTGTCCTCAACTGTAAAATGATGAATTACACTAAAATAATCTCTGTGTTTCCCACCAACTCTGTCAGCTGACAATTCCAATAGGACAAACTAGGTGTTGCAGCTAGCTAATATCTACCTACCGTAGGCCTACTTATTATCATATGGGGGAAGAAAGAGAAAAATACCTGTTTTCTTCTCCTTTGCCACAGGCTAGGGACACTGTTTAGCACCCATAGTTAGTATAGTAGGGAATTCTGTCAGATTTTAAAATTAATTCCAAGAAGAAAGAACTGGGTCCTTGCCAGTGCTTCTCAAATCTAGCTATGCTTCGGCATTACCTAGAGAGCTCACAAAAATTATAGATTCCTGGGCCCATACCTATGGTATTGAATTGGGCCCTTGAATTTAGTTTTAGAATTCCCTTTGTTGTTCTTTCCTCCTACTCTCCAGTCTTAGGTGTGGCAGTTTTCTTTTGCTCAATATTATTTAATGCCAGTAAAAATATTATATACCTGCATGTCAAGAGAGATCTTGGTTTAAGAATACATATCCAGAAAAACATAATCTACATCGCTTAACACTGAAATATAGGAGGAAAAAAGAAACACCACATTCACTAATATATCTGAGTTTTTTATGCAGAGCAGATATATTTCATATGACAAGGATTATGGTTTTCATAATATATACAAAACACATCCTCTTTATTCTGCCAGTTTCAGAGAACTAGTCATAACTTTGCAATTTTCACATAACATCCAAGTCACAATAAGAATAAAAGCATCCTTCACATATCTGCAGTTATTGATTTTTTTTAATACTTCTCCAGAATTTTTTAAAATGTGATAATGGCAAGTAACTCAATATCGATCACATCTAATACATCTGCTCTTTTTTTGTGTTGAATTTCTGAATAGATCACTACATTATATTTTATTAATTTCTTAAGTTTATGAATCAATGATCAGCTTTAGTCTTATTTTTCCTCAAAATACTTTTCTTTGATTAGTTTAGCCAATATTTTAATTTTTAAGAGTCCATCCATTCAGATGTGATCAAATGAGCCACAGTAAAAGCCTGAATCCTGAGGAAATGACATATCAGCACAGACATGTTTACCTTAAATAGTTTCGTCATTCTGACTTCCTTCTTGTCTGTGTGAACATGAGCTCTGGATATGTCCGGAAATAGTTAACTTTCACATGATGCATGTTTCTGGGACTGTAGTAAGGGAGTTCTGAGAAACCTGGCGTGAGATGCAAATATAATATTTCCTTTTCAAAAACATAAGAAAATAAACAGACACACAAATACATTTAGGATCAGTATGTGAACTGCCCTGAGAAGAGTTTAAGCAAATGATTATTTCAGGCACAGTAGGTATAATCTGCAAACAACAAATAAATTTTGACTTTTTTATAAGAAAAAAAAACAAGGGATGTATTTCTCCTTTGCACTAAAGAATATGGTAATATTTCACTCTTTAATGGGGTACTTTCCTTGCCAGAGCTATTTTGAAATAGAAAGAATATTTCAAGTCATTAAATTGATCATTCATTAATTTACCAAATATTTATTTACCTTCTACTATGTCTACATAGAGAACTTGGAACTAGGGAGATGTTTAGCATCTTCCATATAACCCAAGATTAGCACTACAAGTTTTTTTGAGTAGTCTTCCTGAGACTACGAAGTTGTCTGTCGCAGGCTCCAAATCACCACAGCACTCAGAAACACCTAAAGGCTCCTCCTGCCCAAACACATCACCTCTCCAGACCCATAAGGAATGTGTACCTCTTTCCCATACTCATAGTTTACCCCCTCAGTGACTAGCACTGATATCTTTCTAATTCTGGAAACATAGAGGCAATCAAACTCAGACCCTGCCTCCAGGGGCTCCCATACAGGTGAAGAAGATGGGTAAGAAATTTTTAATGCGTGACAGAAGCTAAAATAATAGCAAGTACAGAGTGCTAGGGCACCAGGGCACTAGTTCTGTCTCTCATGAGAGCAGGGGAATTGAGAGGGAGATGAAGAGGAGAGAATAGAGATCCGTGTGCATGGCAGAGGGAAATGTTGACACTAGTGCAAAAACGAGCATGGCCAGTTTCGGAAGAGTAGCTCTGGATGGCTTCAGCAAAAATGAATATGAGGAAGGGAGATAAAGAGGGAAAAGCATGGACTGTGAAGGGAGAAGAAGAACATGGTAAGAAACGAGGCTGGCCCAGGTAAGGAGGGGTCTTACTTGTTTTGGAAAAGCTCTTTTTTTGCATGTTATTTAAAAGTAAGAGTGGTACAGATAGATTGCATTTTAGAAACATCCCTCCCATGTTAGCGTGGGAGGAAATTAGGATAAGGAAATTTTAAGTTAAGGAAAAGGATTAGAAGACTATCTGTATCTTAGAGAAACACGATAAGGGCCTACAAAGGGTAACACCAATAGGAATGGAAAGGGGATGGCTTTGAGATTTGAGGTGACCAGTTTGAGGTGGAAGATGTAAGAGAGGGAGGAATCAGCTGACTGGCTGTTTTACATGGATGGTGGCACCTTCACTAAAGATAATAGGTAGAAGTAAAAGTAAACTGAGTGGGGTAGAGGAGGTGAAGATACTGAGTTCATTATCTTTTCATGTTAAGTTTGAGGTGCCCGTGCAACCCCCAGCAGAAGTTTCCATTGAGTAGGGGGATGGGAGTCTGGACTGAGCCAACAGCTGGGGTCTGGAGTTGCAGATTTGGGAACCTTCCACACAGGTGGCATTTGACGACATGAGAAATAATGAGATGAATCTGAAAAGTTGTCTAGTGAGAAAAGAGGTATTTAAGAACAGAATTCTGAGGAAAGCCAACATTTAAGGGAAGAGTAGAGGAAAACCACCCACTGGGATAGCAACAAGGAGTTCAATTAGTAACTTCCACAGGAGAATTTCAGAGGTTTATATGGGTGGCAGCCAGATCAGAGTCTAGAGTCCTTTGCTGCTATAATCCTCTAGCACTCTAACCTCTATAGTCTCTCACCTCACGTGGAGGAGGGCAAGGACTGGGAAGAGAAGACCCAAACTATTTTTCATGATACCTTTAACCTTATTTTTATTGCCTTTTTAAAATTGAGGTATACTTAACATATATTATATTAGTTTCAGATGTACAACATAATGATTCAATATGTGAAATGATCACAATAAATCTAGTTTTAATATCTGTCACTATACAGTTACAAAAATTTTTAAGATCTACCGTCTTAGCAGCTTTATTTTTTGTTGCTATTACTTCTATAATTATTATTAGTCTTTTTTTAAAGCATATTTGTTGTGGTTTCTTTATCCCCCTCACTCGCTACCTTATAACCTTCTTGTCATTTCTTCAAACTGCCAGGCCAAGCTTACTCCTGATGTGGAGCCTCTACAGCTGGTGTTTCTCCTGTACAGAATACTCTATTCCAGTATTCATAAGGTTGGCTCCTTCTTGCCATTCTGATCTTAACTAAGACATCATCTCAAACAATCCTTCCTTCTCATAACCTAAATAAGACTCATGCCTCATCACTATTATAGCATCCTGTTTTATTTTTCATTGTAACATATTATCCTTTGAAATTATTGTGTCTGTTAACTTTCTTGGTTTTTGTGTGCCCTCCTCCCACTAAAATGTAAACACCTTGTGAAGAGCAGCCATGTCTTTCTTGTTCATGACTCTGCCACCAGTGCTGATACAGAGTAATGCCCAATTCTTTTTTTAATAAATTAATAAATGCTGAGAAGGCACATCCAAAACACTTGTTAAAGGGCAGGAGGAAGAGAACATCAAGAGAAATACCATTTTGAGAATGTAACTGCCAGCTAGAATCACCGCATGGATGGTTTGGGGAAGTAGGGTTTGCAGAAGACAATGAGCCAATTTGCAGGAGGTCATGAGGACTAAGAAAGAGTACATTCTCAGTAATTGTTGTGAAATTAGCTTGACTCAAATTAGAGTCCCTGGGTAGAGAACCACTGACTCAGGAAGCACATGTCTGTCCTGTATTTTGTCACCTACTTAAACCATACCTGGTATGGTAATTTGACTTTTTAATGTACATGTGTTTGCTTTGTGTGGTGTGGTGCAAAGTACACTAGCTCTGTGGCCTGGGGGAAGACCCATACATGCCCAATGCCAGACTGACTAGTCTGTTGCCTGTCCTCCAAACTAACTAGAATACAAAACCATGCATCACTCTTTGGGCTACAGTTTTGAAATGCTTCTGTTCTCATCTAGTAACATGACCTTGGCTGCTCTTAGATTTAGCTCCTACTCAGTTCTTTCCACAATGCTCCTTTATTATCTGTTTATAATCTTTTTTCCTTTTTAGGCCAGATCTTCTTTAAGGTCCTGTTCATGTCTATATCCCATCTTCCATCCCAATCCCTCATCCTTACCTACTCCCAACAGTACCCCACCAGAATTATGCATATGATAAAAATCAAAAATATTTGTTAAAATGTGTGTCAAAATCTTCTGGAAAACAAAGTAGTAATATGTATCAAGTACTTTAAAAAGAAACATATTCATTGACCTAATTATTCTTTTAGAACCACAGACTTAGTTAGTAATTCCAAATACAAGAATATATAGGCAAATATGTTCAATCCAGTGTTGTATTGATTGCAAAACAAAACACAGCAACAAAAAACAATGGAACAGCATAAATAATCATCAAGATACTAAGGCTGAGTAATTCATGGACATTCCAATGATAAAAGCTTCATATATGTGATACAATATAAGATAGAAGAATATTAAACATCTATGAAAAATGATGTTTCAATGAGTAGAAAAGTAAATCATACTATTTAAAAAATCAATAATAAAAAACCATGAATTATGATTCCAACGGTGCAATATTATAAGCACACATGCACACACATAAACACACACAAAGAAATAAGACTATGGCAGTAGAATGAAATGTTAACCATGTATACTCTTGGAGTGAAATTATATACATTATTTTTCTTCTAAACCTTTTTCTGTAACCTCAGTTTAAGGTACATGTATTATTACTTAATCATCAGATGAAAAAATCTTAAAACCTTGGCAACAAATTGAGATATTAAAAAATAATTTTTACTGAACTAATTTATTGAACTATAAAAAGGGAATGATTATACACTTCTTCTTCCCATAGTCACAGATATGAAGTGTAATGGAAACACTATTATACTTTGCGTCCAATTATTCATGTTGGTTTCCTCCGTAGGTTAGTAAAATCTTAAAGAAAAATAATGATGTCTACATTTCTTTCAGATTAATGACTTCCAGGGCACACAGTAAGATGTGGTCTACAAATAGTTGTTAAGAAATTATCACTTCGAAGATTAAACACTTTAAATTCTAAACTCTCTGAAATTCATAGTAATGCAAATCAGTGCTCTTCCACAGACATTAAAAAGGAAGAAAAAAAGAGCTAGATTTATTCAGAGCGTATTGAATGTCAGATAATTTATATCTGTTTACTAGGAACTATTGTATGAGGCAGGGATTATTAGCCTTGCTTTACAATTTGAAGAGGTTGAAATTTAGAGAAGTAACTTTACTAAGATCACGAAAGTAGATTGTATTCATACTATTTGTTGCTACTTCCCATGAGCCCCTCCCTATGTGAAGGTTATACAATCCTATCCCATTGACTCAGGCTTGGCCATGTGCCTTATTTAGGCCAATAAGCAGAAATATCACATTGTCCACCACAGGCCCTCTTCTTTTCCTCTCCCATGAGGCCAACAATGTCCTCAACAACAAGATATGGGCTGTTTCTTCATTTGGGTTCTGAAATAAAGAAAACGTGGGGCAGAGGCCTGGCCAACCCAATAAAACGTGTAATGTGAGTGAGCAATGAGACTGCTGTTGTAAGCTACTGAAAAGATTTGGTAACAGTGCCTCTTAACCTAACCTACACTGATGAAAAGTCACTAATAACTGAAGAAGACAAAATTCAAACTCTGGTCTGTTTAGCTCTGATGTCCATGCTCTTTCCACTACATCATGTGATCTCTAAAGTTATCAATTATTTTAATGAAATTAATTTTTTTCCCGGGGGGGGGGGAGGATGTATAACAGTAAGTTTTATGGATCAGAGTTTTCCAAATGAAAAACTTAAATAAATAGTTCTTTGCTTCCTTGTGACCTCTATATACTTCTATTATACTGCAAGTTATTTTAAAGGTTTAATTTAACACCCTAGAAAATTGCCACTTATACCTGCAGACTGACAGCTAGCTAAGATTTCACATGTTGGGTTAGCTTTATTACCTGAGTGTTCAGACAGAAAACCTACACCTGGGTCAATTCCCTGTGCTTTTGCTTTGGGAAGATTACCTCTTATTTGCCAGTTACCTCTTATTTGTGAACTATTCCTACACAGGAGGAAAAAAGACATTTTAAAGACTTCTGCTTTTACCTTGGCAAGGTACTATTAGGCTACCCTGTGAATGAGAAACTCTCAGTCCTGGCTTTCTAGGAGTCTGGGACTATCAGGAAGCCTTTCCAAAAAGACTGGCTTCCTCTACTTGGGGATTCACTCCTACTGAGCATAGTCATTTGCTGCCATGGAGATTCAATCTCTTGGCAGCTACTGCTAGACTTGCTTTAAGATTTTACACAATATCCTGGCAAACTCACCTGTATTATTTGGAAGTCTGGAAACTGAAATTTAGTTTCTAACTGCTTACAGGTTATAGCAATAAAATTGATGATCAAACATAGCAAACTCATTAAACTTTGACCTTGGGACCCAAGGGCACATAACCAATACAAATATACACATACCATTACCTTTTGAATGTAACCCAAAGCCCTTGCATGCACCAATCCTGAGGATAGTTATTGTTACATTAATTTTATACCCAATGTCTCTGACTCATCTCTTACCTTTTTATACAGAATTTTAACCTCCTTTAAAATGACATCCTTGCTTCAAAGATGTATTAGGGAAGAATTCTCAGCAAGGATAGCATATGCATTTTGGAACAAGCCTAATCCTGGACATAATGTAACTTTTCCCAGGCTTGTATCAGTCAACCACCATGCCTATGAACATCTCCTGTGTTCACCATTATTTCTACTATTCTAAAGGACGGGTCTTGCTAAAGGTACTGTCTCCTACATATTGAAATTATATGGCCCTCAAGGTACTGAAACAGAGCTATGTTCCCATCTTTTCTAAGCTAAGGATCTGAATCGATATTCCACCATCAACTCTCTTTATTTTTATCCTCTCACCCCTCCTACCAGTGACAGACAAGCTCCCCCTCCCTCAACCAAAATACAAAAGCATAATGTAAATTAAACTATCTTTCCTTCACCTCTTCCACCTCATCAGGTTGTCCTCACTGAGGATCTAGCACAAATTTTTCTTGTGATTTCTTATTTCTTTACAATAATTTATGAGGTTTTTTTTAAAAAAAAAATTATGCTTGTAGTACTTCATTGAAGTATAACTTACATACAGTATAATCGAAAACCTTAGGTATATGGCTTGATGAAATTTTACGTACATTACATACTTCAATAAAAACTGGCCAAGATAGACAATATTTTTACAACTCCAAAAAATTTCTTCAGTCCCTTCACAATCAATAATATCCCACCTCTACAAGTAACCACTGTTCTGAATTCTATCACCATGGATGAGTTTGATTTATTCCAGAATTGTATGTAATTAGAATCATACATCTACCTTTTGTGTCAGAATTCTTTTGCTCTAATAATCTCTGAATTTATTAGTAGTTTATTCACTTTTATTGCATGTGCTTTTTCTACATAAATATACTAAAAGTTTTTCAGTTTATATCTAACTTTCAGCAACTCCTCAATACATTTCAAATGTGTGTGTGTGTGTGTGTGTGTGTGTGTGTGTGTGTGTGTATGCATGCCATAGTTGGTTTACCTATTATTCTATTGATGGACATTTGAGTTGTTTCCTTCTGAGGGCTATTATGGACAAAGGCGGTCTAGATATGCTTAAAAAAAATCTTTTTATGAATGTATATCTAAGAAAGGAATGGATTAGTCATAGGATAAGTATCTTTTTATTAGAAATTGCCATATGTTTTTACAAGAGATATACCATTTTATTTTCCCACCAGTAATAGATGAGAGTTCCAGTTGCTCCATGTACAAAAGGGTGTGTAGTGTAGTGGTATTTCATTTTCTTTCTTATAAGTTCTTGAAAGTCTGTGAGCTAATCTAATCTAGTCCCATGGCAAACATAACATACTTCCGGTGTTCAAGTGAAGCAATAAGAATTCTTATGGGCTTACAAGCTTCTAAATACTGGAAGATCAAGATAGATTTTCTTTTCAAGAAGGCAGGGGGAAAAATGCATTAAAAGCCTGGAGTCTTTCATGCAAATAGAATTTCTCTATGTAGGCTGTTACTGTTCTGTATGCTACAAGGAGAAATTATTAATTTTGTCCCGATGTTTTTATTACCTAATTGCTCGTTTTCAAAATCCCTCACCCTTGAAGGGTACTTTGTGATTTTACACATTCATCGGCATTCTCCTCACAGTCTTTATAAGTTAGGGAGATAAAAGTGTTACCATCCTGCTTGGAACTCCATGGTTGGCAATGGATGCTGAGCAAAAGTAGCAGCCAAGATAATGAGGTTTCCCAGAGGAGGTACCTAGACATGAGCTCACTATTTTGCCTAACTGAAACTGTTCCAGATCAGCACTAGAATCAGAAACTAAAGAGATTTCACACCTGGAGATGTAGTCACTTGAACTCCAGCAGCCCCTCTATATACCTCAAATATACAACAGTGTTGACTAATGAGCTACCATGGGCTGTTTATTTCTGGGCTTGTATTTCATAACCAACTCAACTGAGGCCCAAATCAATAGTTAAAAGGTGATGGAGTTTAAGGAGATAATTTCTTGAGAATTTCATAATTCTCAAGATACCACTCATTTTCCATTATAAATCTTCATATGCCAGAGAAATAAGTCCTATGTTTCCTTTAACTCTGCTTTTTTTTTGCATTGAAGTTTAATTAATTCGTAATTTGATCAAAATTTTCCCTTAGTTGACCCACTGTAACGTAATACATTTTTAAATTATCTGGAAGAAGAGGATTGAGTACATGTAAAGTAACTATTAGATCATTTTAACTAATGATTATTAACCAGTATTATCTCTAATTTTTATTTTTCCTAAATTGGTTTATATATCTATGTACTTGTGTGTGTGCATGCACATGTGCAAGCCTCATAATTAAATCAGGAGCTCTAAAGTTGCCAATTCCACAAGCTAAATCCAAACATCTTCGTTCTGCACAACTCTAAATGGACACAGGATACCCATTCATCTCTTTGCAATCTTGGACTCTTTAAAAAGAGCCTCTGATAAAAACTGGGAAATGGTCCGGGGTTGAGTCCTATAATACCTTGCAGTCAACAGGCATTTGCCCAAGTTGCTGGTTGGTGACCTAAGAAGCAGCTGCAACTGCTAGGCTGCTACTTTTTGATCTTCTTCTTTAAGTTACTTGCTTTCCAACTCTCCTGCTAGCTATCTGAAACTAACTACGAACATGTTAAATCTACTCGAGGGATTAGCCCAGAAGATTCCCTAAAAGAATGTTCATTTGACTTATAGGTTCATAGTCCACCCACTCAGAGTTTCATGACCTTCTCTGAACATCCGTTTCCTTCTCTGAAAAACAAAATTTATAACACTTTATCTTGCGATAGTTGTGAAAAGAGAATAGACAAGTGGATGTGACAGCCTGTATTAATTTTAAATGCACAGCAAAATTTTTGTTATTTTTTTTTAAAAAAAACAAAAACCAAAAGGAATGCCCAGAGCAGGGTATCACTAAAAGTCTGCATCTGAATGTATAAATATGGTGTGTGGTATTTCTCTCAAAATGGTTTATATTTCATGTCAAGGAAGAAAAATACGATAAATCATATCTAAAAAGAGAGTGTGTTGACAGAAGATATGTTAAGACGATGTCTGACAGGTGGTCCTAATGCTAAGGATAGAAGTAGAGAAAAGGAAGAGCAACTAGAAAAAGTGAGAAAAGAAATGAGTTGGTACAGAGGTAATAACATAGACAAATGAAACATATTTGCAATCATAAAATTTAGTAATAAAGCTGTAAGAGTATATGATAACTTAGCTATACTAAGATATACATTTAAAGTGACATTTAGAGACTGTATAAATCAAAGAGCTATGTTCTTTTCAGGTATACCAGATGTTTGCAGAACGTGTCCCTATTTACCACTCAGCCCCTTATGTTATGGGATGACCTTGAACCTTTGGCCCAAGCACTGTTCCACTGATTGTGATTCAAACTGCTCTGTATGCTATAGTTGTTTATCATCTACATCCAGACTGAGGCTTATCTGTGCTCCACATGCTATTTGTCCCAGTTCAGTTCACCTTACAAACATTCCAGGAACCTCTTGATTTCTTTATCCTCCAACTGCTCGGTGCAATTACACTTGAAGGAGATTTTGGTCCTGGTCTTCAGGGCCTGTTATGGCTAATCGGAGCTTGACTCATTCAAGTGAATTTGGAGATGACTCTGATTAAAGTTCTCTGACCTCCATCTATGGTAGGACTTAGTCTATTGCGGATGTCTTCTCAACCCCTCCTGACAAAGCTTGATTCACAAAAATGTTTACCTCCTAAATGGATCCACTCAAAAATGTCCCTTGGGTTTATGAAGATTTGCTAGAGGATTTCTTTAAATAGCTCTTTTACTTCTTTTGAATAAGAATTTGTTTACCGGTTTTCAGGAACACATCTATCGCAGGTAAACTGTAGTATTCCTGTATAAGAATAGTACAGGAAGAATATTCTTAAAAATTTAAAGGGCTGCCTAGACAGCATAAAAAATTTTTTTTAAAAAATCACTGAATATTAGTTTTGCTCACAAATAAGAAAATTACATCATTTTTTCCCCCAAGTCTTGTTAAGGCTCTATCCAAATCTGGATTACCCATAACCAATGTCCTTTGCATTCTATTTGCTTGGGCTTGACACCTAGAAGAGTCCAGAAACATTTTTTTTTTTTAAGATTTAAGATAAGCCCCCTTTCTTATATGTAAAAAAGAAAAAGAAAAAGTAGTGCCTAGAGAGAGTTTATGAACATTTATTTTGAAAATAGGGTCAAAGTAGAATAGAAGTAAGCAGCCCTCAATTATCTATGTTAATAAGTGGCAATATTAGTTTACTTAATCCAAAAAAATTGTTTTTTAAACAATATCTTCAATTTTAATTACTTTAATTCATTCATGATAAATATTGCTTTTCATTTCTTAATACCTTTGCCTATTTGCCTTCCTAAATCTCCATACAATCTCTGTTTCCTAAAACTCTAGCAGTAGTCTATAGATAAGGAGTTAGATCACTCCTCTTCAACTAATCCATCTAATTACTCAATTTACCCCCAAGCAATGTGCTAACTAGAAAGACAGCATATTTCATTAGTGAGAATCTGTGGTTGGCAAAACTGGATCAACTAGATTCTGCTCTGTCAAGGTCAGGTTTCTGAATTTCTGTCCTCCATGAAGCTGTGTAGTTTAGGGCAGTACATCAAATACTGGAAGCTTGGGTTAGTTTCTGGTTTCTTTCTCTGTACCTTCTCTTCCAGTAGTCTTTAAACATGTATTAAACTCTCCTATAATCATTAAAAACTAATCTTCTCTTTTGATCCCCATTCTATCTCTGGCCTAACATTCAAACTTTTTATTCCTTCTCCAAATTTCTCAGAAGCACAGCCTACACTCCCAGTTGCTTGTGTACGCAGAGAAATTTGACATCCTCTTCTTTACTTGACTGAAATTGCTCTTATTTGTGTCTCCTAAGGTCACAAGCAATTTCTAAGTCTTCCACATCCAAAGGATATTTTTCATTCTTTATCTGTGCAAAGCAACTTGGTTTTAATACTGTAGATCACCTCCTACTTCTTAAAATTCTAACTCCCTTGGTCTTCATATCACCACACCTTCCTGACCTTCCTTATATTTTTGTGTCTTCCTTTTGCCTGTTTGTTCTGCACAGTCATTGAAGACTGCCCAGGCATAGATCTTTCTCTTACAATTCTTCATCTATGCTTGGTACCCTGTTGTTTCATCTACACCTATAGTTCAAGAATCATGTTTGTTATTAACTTCCACGTTCAAATCCTGGATTCAAATCTCCCACTGGAGACTGAAATTCATATGGTGAACTGTGAACTGGATAACTCTATCAGAATAAACAACAAAATTTCAAATTCAACATGTCCGAAGTGGAAATTATTTATTTCTCCCTTCAATTGTGCTTATTTCTGTATTCTCTGTTTGGCTTATGGTGCTGCCATTCAAACAAATATTCAAACTAGAAACCTGAATGTCATTCTTGACACTCTCTCAATCCTCGTATATAATCAATAAAATCAGATGATCCTGATTTTACCTCTAAATACTTCTAAATTCTATCCTTTTTGTTACCCCAACTATTACTGTTTAACTAAGGCCCTTGTCTCTCAGTATGCAGACCTCAATCATCTTATTTACATTGTTTTCATCTTCTACTAGCCACTAGAGTTATATGTAAAATACTTATCTTTAATGGCTCTTTTTCCTCAGAATGAAGTCCAAGCTGCTTTACATATAACATGGCCCCTTGCCGGCCTCTATGGCCTCATTTCTTGCCTCTCAATCTCACACTTTTTTCACCACTCAATCTCACAGTTCGTATTTCAGGAAGCTTGAGATGCCTATAGTTTTCCAAAGAACATTCAATTTCTAGCCTTTATACTTTTCTCAGGCTGTCTTCATTCCTATCTCATCTTATCTTCCCCCACCTCTGCCAACACCCCCTACCTATCTAACTTCTACTCATCCTTTGAGAATGAGATCATATAAATATAGATATGTGTGTGTGTGTGTGTGTTCTTCTCACAGAAACAGCTCCCACTCCTCCCCCGACTTCAAAATGTTTTGTATATCTCCCTCCTGCACACTCATCCTCAGTCTTTAGCATAATGTTTGACAAGAGCTGGTTCTCATAAATATCTGTTGAGTAAATGAGTGTGAACTAATAGGCTGCCTTCCTGCTGACTAGGCTTTCAGCATTATATCAGTCTAAGAGGTGATGTCATTTCTTTCTACTGAGAGGTGAGCAGGAGAATATGACAAATGATTTTATCACCATTTCCTTTTAACAGTTCAGCCTTATATATATATATTTTTGAAAAGTTATGGACTTGTAGAATATCAAACATATTCAAATCTAAATGTGGCCATTAAATTACATTTGAAAAGTAATTATTTTAAAATTGCTTCCTTTGTGGAAAATGCATGACATTTCCTCCAAAAGAGAATACAATCAAAGTTTGCCTATAGTTTCCATGTCCTTCCATTTCAAATTTTTCATTGGAAATGCCAAAAAAGAATACCAAGTTTCACCTGAGTCTCTGGTTTCTATCCAGCCCCTGGTACAGGGGTGGTAAATAACACAAAATTTGGTTAGAAATTTGATTACCAAAGAGAAGGATAGGAAAATCTAAAAGCATGGGAAAATCTAAAAGCAATAATCAAGAGATAACATATTGCATTTTTACACTAGTTTAGCATTTTCAACACTAAAAAAAAAAAAACAGTGCTTCCTGTAACTCATAAGTCAGAGCCTGGCCTTTGTCGCACAGGAAGCATCTGGGTGCTACAGGTCAGAGGCGAGGAAGGTTACAATGAGCAGGTTTCACAGGGAGTGATTAAGTGTGTGGAAACTAGTAGTTTCAGGGAATAGGATGTGAATGCTTTTTAAGACAAGAGCGAAGAAGCATAGACAATGAAAAAGAAACTATTCGAAGAGATCTAGAAAAACAAGAGGCTTCAAGAAATAAATATGTCAGATAATTAATACTTACTGTATAAAAATGATTGGAAAAAAATTGAGATTATGAGCTTTTAACTAAAAAAAAAAAAAAGTGATAGAAGAAATGCATTAGCATCTGTGGATGATCAGATCTAACATCCCTTGGTTGGGAGATGAAGGTGAACAAAGAATTACTGGAAGGAGAAAAATAGTTTATTTTATCAGAAAGTTTCCAACTTTATAGACAAGAAAGTATTTAATTATTTACCTACATAATGCTTCTTTGTCAAATCTTATGTTAAACATCACTAATTTTTATTTAAGCTTTAAAAATAAAAAATTAAATAAATTGTCTTAAATATTTGATTCTATATAAGATATAACTCATTAGATGGTTCTAACTATACTGGTTCATTGTCTAATTTGCAATATTAGCATCTGGAGATTTATATTCCACTCCTATCCACTGGGTTCCTCCATTCCCAGTGCCTTCATGAAACCAAACCCCCAAATTCTCCAGGCTCCTGTATCCCTTCAACTATAAGAAGGACTCAGGCTTGCTATTTATTTTTCATGCCCTTTCTCCAAAGGCATTTAATTTTCAGCTCAGTCATCAAGAACACCATAACAGTTTCTTAAATAACCATTTCTTAAGACTCAGGTTTCATAATGTAATAAAGTTCATACAAGTAGACAATTATATAAGTAGAGAGTTTAGTTTTCTCCCTTTGGTTATATGAAAAAAAAATACATGTACATATTATTTTAGATTAAATGCAAATGTTTGCTCTAACCTCGAAGAATCAGTTACATGGTTCTTGATTAATACTTTACAGTAACGCAATGCTTATGTACTAATACAAAAGCTATATCTGTAGAATATTTAGACAATATCTTTAAAGTTTACTATCACCAAGTTATTTTATATACTGGAAGCCAAAGTCCTACATAAAACAATGTAAGATTTACTAATGTTTCAAGCCCATCAGAAAGAAAAAAGAAGTGTGATATTGAAAAGTCAAATTTATTACATGTGGAATTGTAAATTCATCTACTTATTATGCAAAAACAGTGACTATTTTCATTTCTAAACTATAACACACCTGTAAATATTACAAGTATAACATTCTATTGATGCTTAAAGCCATCACTAACATGAAACCATTACTTCAGCCTGTTCTCCACAGCTATAGTAAAACAGTAGTAGAAGATAAAAGACATTGGCACTTTATATTTTATTCAGTTTAAGCATTTTGTTTTGTTGTTTTGGGATGTTCCCAGGCAATAATTCCATTAATTTTCATGTCAGGCATTCCTACTTCTCTAGTGAGAAGGGATTCCACTAATATGTCTCCATAGCAGTTGAAATATAAATTAAGATGTCAGGAAAACCAAAATGTTCTCTGGCATATAGAAAAGTAGGATCTGGAGAAATCTCCTAAGCAGAGGAGTAGAAAATTAAAGCCAAATCCCATGTATTTTCTTTCTTCAAAACCCTTTCAGTAGGAACAGAATCTGGATTCTTGGTGCAATATGATACAGTATGTGCATTGCTTATCCACTGCTGGTTACAAATCACCTCCAAATTACCACACACACACACACACACACACACACAAAATATCTCACACAGTTTCTGGAAAGCCATGAGAATGGCTTAGCTGAGTGGTTCTGGCTAGGGCAGGGGTCGGGGGATAGGTCTCATGATTTCACAATCGAGCTAGCATTATCGACTTTCCCAGTTTGCCCATGATGAAGGAATTTGCCAGGATACAGAATTTCGGCACGAAAACTGGGAAAGTCCCTAGAAAACCTAGATAGTTGATCCCCACTCAATCAAGTGTCATTTGGGACTGCAATCTAAGAAAACTCGACAGGGGCTAGAGGATCCATTTCTAGGTTTATTCATGTTGCTATTGACAAGGGGCTATGTTTCTTTGCTGTGTAAACCTCTCCATAGACAAGCTCATAAAATGGCTTCCCTCAGAGAAAGTGATACCAGACTCCCCTTTCTGGCCTCATCACTGAGTCATACAACCTCATTTCTGCCTTAGTCCATTCATTAGAAGCAAAACACTGAGCCCAGCTCACACTAGAGTGCAGAGGTTTATAGAGGGCATGCAGACCAGGAGACAAAGGAACACTTCAGCCTTCTTGGAGATTGGCTACCATGGTATGGTACAGTACTGAGTATGGTATGGTATGGTATGGTATGGTATGGTATGGTATGGTATGGTATGGTATAGTATTGGGTATGGTATGGTACAATATGGATGCTAAAGGGATGTGTTAAAAACATCATTGGTAGGTGTCAAGGTGACATGCATTCATTTTTTCATTCAGTAAGCATTTGTTATAGACCAGATACCATATTAAGCAATCCTGTTGGAGCTTTTACTAGGAGAATAATCAGAGTAGAGTAGTCCCCAAAGCAATGGGCAATCTAACAAACTCCCCTGGGAGTTTACATAGGAGAAATTGGGCTTAAAAGAACTTTAAGGTTAATATTGAAAGGGAAAGTAAGTATAAAAACAAAAATAGAAGAAAGAGACCACCACATTTTGTAACTTCTTTGGAAATTTTATAGGACAAACTCTCTATACAATGCAATTTAATGCATGGAATCTGGAGCCCAATTGTTTGGGTTCAAATCCCGGCTTTATTATCTTCTAACTGCATAACCCTAGTCAAGTTACAGCTATAAAATGGGGATAAGGCACCTACCTCATAGAGTTGTTGAAGCTAATTATGCAGTGTCCAGAATAGTGCTTGGCACACAACATATAACTATTATCTTTTATTTCTAACCAATGTCCCTTACTTCTTTACCTATATACATTTTTAATTCTCAATTTCTTTATAGATCATTGATCATTTCTTCACTAATTCATTTTTTGGCTGCTTTTCCTCTTTCCACCCCTGTGTTTCTCAGGATCCTAGACTACAATCACTTTTTTTCTCTACATATTCTCCCCAAGAAATATGATCCTCACACACAGCTTCAACTACCACCTGCATGCCAAGGACTTCCAAAACCCACTTGTCTGTTTGCATTTCTCTCCTATGGGCTCCAAATACTAGCTAGACTCATGAGCAGTAGGAACACAACAGATCTAAAACTGAGATCACCACCATGTCTGCCCACTGCTCTGTTTCCTACTCACCATTTGCCTTTCTTGGTACATGCTGCCTCTATCTCCCTAGTTACACAAGCCAGAGTTCCACCCAAGAGTCATCCAGACTAGTTTTCCTAAGTTATACTCAATATTCAACCAGCCATTCCATCTTCTCTCTTAAAATCTTTTAATTTATCTCTGTTTCACTGCTGCCTCTACATCTCCACCCCTAGAGAAGCTGACATAGCTCAAATCCCAACTCTCTCTCTTTTTAGTGATGTGATCCCTCTAAGCCTCAATAGCCATTCTCTAAAACACAAAACAAAATAAAATGAAAAAACTTTTACTCACTATGCTAGAAACCTTAGAACCCCCTACTCAAGGCTCCCAGAGTGCCCTCCGTCAGAGCACTGATATCTATATGACTTTCTCCACTGTGCTATGAGCTTTTTGAGGGTAGAGATGTGCCTCATTGGTTTTATACACCCAATGAACTGTGGTGCCTGGCTCAGAGAGCACAAGAGATGTTTGTAGAATGAAGTGCTTTGTGATGGGGGGGAGGAGACCCTTGAGCTTTTCCAGTACCCAGTGTTAGAAATTGTCACTTCTCCCTTGTCAACTGTACCCCTGAACCCAAGTGCATGGATGTCCACCATACTGCCCACATTTGACCACCACGAATGATTTAACTGACCACCTGCTGGCCATTTTACATAAAACCACATTTACCAACCACAGGTATATATGCATTAAATGAAATAAATTTTCTTCTTCTTTTTTTAATTTTATTAATCAAATCCATGATAAAATCACTTTAAGTTGATAAGAATCATACCTTTTATATAAAAGTTTTCTTCAAAGAAAATTGGGGAGTAAATAGTATTCATTTTGTTTTCCTTTAAAAAATAATAATGCCTTATGTGACTTTTTTTTTTTTTCATTTCAGCCCTGACAGCTGTGATAATGATTTGAAGCAAGTTTGAAAAAGAAATAATTATGTTTGCTGTTATAAGTCCTTGAAATATACTTGAGTTTCATGCTGGGAAAAAATTTGAGCTATCAGGCCTCCTCAGGTCTCAAACTACAAATATAAATTCTGAGGCCTTTGCAGCACTCACAAAGCAGATGATTCAGGTCTCCAGTATCATGAAGTGATAGAAATATCTTAGCTATAGGTAAATACCACAACTATAATATTTTGTCTCCAGAATCCACAACTCTGCCAAGGCTCCCCAATCTCTGGATACACCTCAACATTCTGAAATATTCTATGAGTCTGTCTGCTGAATCGGTTGATAACTAAGAAAATGTTCTTATTAAATTCAGGTTGTTTTGTGTTTGTGATTTCAGAGCAATTGACATTTGACATCTTGTAGGAAACAGCTACGATATTTTATACAATCAGGACAAGCTTCCATTTGTCACAGATTTGGTCATAGTAGAGAGCTGCAACACAATTTCATTTTCTGCCTGCTTTGGATTTCTTCCCATAATCACTCAAACATGGTAAATGACATTATCAGTGACATGATAAATATTCTTAGAATGAACAAGCCTATCGGTGCTCACATTAACCTGGACAATTAGAGCCAGTGTGAGGTATAGTTAGGCCATGATCAGAAAGAACTGAAGTGACACTAAAAATTTTTAAGTCCTTATCGTAATAGAGCAAACATATGAAATATTTAACTTTGCAACATGAAGAAGATTTCTACGATTTTTTTACAAATTAGTTTTTCTTTTTTCCTGGGCAAGATGTTTGTTATCACTTCTCATTATTTTGATAGTCCTTTATTTCTAAACTTTAAGCTTTATCCTTTGTCTTTTTTAAAAATTGAAAAGATAGTAGGATATCATTGATCAAATGAGCTGTGGCAATCAGTAAAAATAATAGCAATACAGCTGATTTATGACATAACATTCAGGTTCTGTGATCACATTAAAAATAAAATATATGAGAAGCAGCTCCCTCTATAAATTTGTTAAAACACATGTAAGCACAGGTTTCGTTCCTTATTCTTCCCTCTGTAACCCAATGCATAACACTAAGTCCTATCCACAGGGGGAACCAATTAATGATTATTATTAATGATGATGATCAGAATTAGCCACTTTTTTATTTTAATAAAAGTTATCGTCCTTTTCCTTATCCTAAAATTAGCTAAACTCAGTGTAGAAATTTCTCGAAAATGTAAATAAACACAAAGAAGAAAATGTAAAACACTTCCCTAGAAAATCAATGTTAGCATTTAGAGATGGCCTTAATTCTATCTCTATGATTTTTAAAAATTAAAAACAAAATATCATGCTATATCGATACTTTTATAACCACCTAAAATACTTCATGTTGATATCTTTCCTAGCAATATCAATATGATAAAGGAAGCAGTAATGAGAAAGAGCTATTGATATTTTCTGGTGTTTGCGTAAGTGCTCAACAAAAATGAATTAATGAATTAATGAACAAATGAATTCATAAATAAGTGGAAAGTTGAATTGTTGATTTAAAGAAGTGTTTAGCAAAAATGATAACCGTACTCAGCGGCATTTTTTTTAGCTCATTGCTGAGCTTCACAGTAACCTGAGAAGGTAAGTTTTGTCATCTATCTCCATCATTTTAATAGTCCCCTAGAGAATGAAGAGCTTGCCCAAGCTATGAAGCCATGATTCAAACCCAGACCTGACTATATCGAAACCCTATAGTGCTTTCCACCGTAACACTGCCTTTCATATACTGCTAATATATTGAAATGAAGCTTTGTTGAAATGACATCCCACCATACACAATAAAAGGAATCACATAAAGACAAAGGGCCTTTCAGAGCTGTGTGCTGCACATACAATTGCTGTCTCACTGGTGTTGTAGAGCAGCTGTTACCGTCCATGTGTGTCGTGGCTCTTTCGTACTGGTACTGTCAGGGTCATTGAAATGAGACACATTCGCTCACAAAAAAATAAGAGCGAATTTCTTTTCCTTTTTCAGAAAGCTTTTTACTTTCATTCACTTAATTCCATGGCTAATTTGCCATTGAAATCTGAAGCAGAGTGCCTTTTACTGGGAATGCCCTAACTTCGAAAAAAAAAAATTTAAATTAGCCAGTAAGACCTTTTTATTGTCCCCTCCTTACCTTTCAAAAAAAGTGTGTGAGTATATGTGTGGTTGGGAAGACAGGGAACAGCTGGATTCTTTCAGCAAAATGAGTATTATTTTATCTCTGAGAAACACTACAACATATTCCATAAAAGCAAAAAAAAAAAAAAAAAAAGAAAATTTACCTAATAATATCTAAAATATAATTTCATTTTTTAAAAGCAGCATTTTGGATACATGCCACTATACATTTGTCAAAAACTATGTAATACGCAACACCAAGAGTGAACCCTAATTTCCACTATGGACTGTAGGTTATGTAGATGTAGGTTCGTCAATGATAACAATGTACCCTCTGGGGCGGATGTGGATACTGAGGGAGGCTGTGCATGTTTGGGAGCAGTAGGTGTATGGGAACTTTGTACTTCGCACTCAATTGCTCTAAAAAAAAAAAAATAGTCTTTTAAGCAAGATACAAAAAATGCATTCTCTAGGCTTTTACAAAGAAGTAGAAAATGTTTTTTTTTTTCCATTCCAGTGGAATAAATACCAATACACACACACACACACACACACACACACACACACTGAATATACTAAAATATACCTAGTGACACATACATATATTCATTCCAGTGGAAAAGACAGAACTATAGAGAGATGATAGACAGATGACAGATAAATGATAGACAGGCAGACAGTCATGTATATCTCACTGGCCTTGCAGCTTACATATTTATATGAAAGGTGATCACACAGCCAGAGATTTCTCCCTTAGGTTCTGCCCTCTCCTGAATGACATCACAACCTCCCATTACCACACTCAGCTCAATGCAGCATCACCATCACCTGGGAAATGGAAAGAAATACAAATTCTCAGGCATTACCCAGAACCAACTAAATCAGAAACTCTGGCAGTGGGTCCTGGCATATTGGCTTCATAACTAGCCCTCCAGGTGATTCTGATGAGCGCCAAAGTTTGAAGACCACTGGTTTAGAATACAACATCACTGCATTCCCCAGACAAATCATTCTTACCTTCAGAGTTGAGAGGAATCATAGCAATACAGTGCTTTCATTTCCCAAACATGGAACCCAGTGTCACAGATCACAAGTTTAATACATATCAAATACTTAGAACATATCCTGGCACACAAATGCCCAGTAAATTTTAGCTTATTAGTACCGTTGCCACCATTATAGTTACCTAGCTTTTTGAAATGGTTCATGAGCATAATTCAAGAACTATTACAGGACAACCAAACTTAAATTCCGTTAGCTGCTCTTAAACACTTTCTTGTTAGGAAATATTTGCACTTGTTATATTGGTAGTAACCTCTGGACCCCAAGAACACCTCCACACAGATTCCTCATTGTCTAGGAATATAGGGCCACTGGTAATGGCCTCTCTTCCACAGGTGCTCAGAGCAATGAAGAACCAGCCTCCCTGGACAAGAAATTGAGAGCAGATAAATAACATTACAGCTCTTAAACAGGCGCTCAGTTATTGAAGAAAGGCTAGGTAGATACCAAATAACTAAGAAAAGTGTTGTGAAAACACATCATAGAAACAGATTGTATAGGGAAAAAACAATTAAGCCATGTAACCTAGCCATGGAGACTCAAACAGGATATTTTCTACAGCTGAAAAAGGAAAGAAGAAATACAGGAGAAAGGATCGTGGATGACGGGAGGAATGGCAGGAATAAAGGATAGTCCCATCACTTCAGAACTTTTAAAAAAGGGAGAAGCTCAATGATTTGTTTTAGTCTTTGCCAAAACAGCCTCAACAAATGACCTCATCAAAGTGGTACTAATAAGACATTATGGACCCAAGAAGGAAAGAATAAGAAAGGATTCAATCTAGAATAGTTACAATGGTCTGTCATCTAGAACAGTTACTGCTGTCATCTAGACTCTTAAGATTCAGATCAGATTGATATAGACCCCTATGGCTCAATATCCTCCAGAGATTCTTGTGCCTTTCCAGTGAACCTTAGTTCTTACGGTCCTCATCAAATTAATGTAATTGATTAATAATAATAGTTAACACACTTACCAAACCAGGTACTGTTCTCTGAACTTCACAGAGAGGAATTTGTTTAATATTCACACCAATAACAATCTCAGAGGAGTCTATTACTACAGTCCACCTTGAACAATAAGAGTTTAAAATGCTTGGGCTTTTCCACTTCCAAGCGGCTCTTTTTCAATACGGTGAGTACTTCCTATCTGAAGATTTCACATTTGCATATTCAACAACCTGCAGATTGAAATAGTATTTTTGCTTTACCAACTGCAGATTCCCAACCTTGGATTAAAAATGTTTTCGATCTGTGGTTGGTTGAATCCTCTGATACAAAGGGCTGACTGAAATTAAATTTGTGAGGAATAAAAAGTTATACATGGATTTTTAAGTTACACACGTGGGGCTGGTGTCTCTAATCCCAGGGTTTCTCAAGGGTAACCTGTATTACCAGAGGAAACCAAGTATAGAGAGGATAGCTTCCCAAGATAGAGCTGGTAATTGTTGGCCCTGAGATTTGAGCCCAGGCAATTCGGCTCCAAAGCCCAAGTTCTTGTCCACTGAATTTTGCTGACTTAATGTTGTCCTGTTTGCATGTGCTATTTCTCTTTTGCACCTCACAAACCCTGCCCCAAATAGAATTATCTCTTTATTTGATTTTCCCAGAACAAAGAAAGAAAGAGAGAAAGAAAGAAGAAAGAAAAAAAGAGAAGAGAAAAAAGTATTACCCAAAGCATTTATGTGTATAACAGACTTTATTAAAGGTTTGATAAGGTGGTTGGAGCAAGTCTGCCTTACAGCAATTAAAAGAACTTAAAATTGAATTGTAAACAGCAGTGTACCTAAAAGGCCTTTTTTCTGTCCTCGCCTTCCGGAACAAATCTTCCAAAAGAAACCAGGAACTCTTTTTTTTCATATACTGTTGATCTATTTAACTTTGTTCATAAAGAAAGGAAAAAAAGTTTGTTCCCTAAGAATAATTCCGGCACTTGCCACAAGATGATCATTTTTATCTATCTTGTTGCCCTGGCATTTAGGAGCCAGAGAAGGCCAAAAGCCAGTTTTAAGTAAATGACCTCTACAGGGCTAAGAAGCTAGAATTGCATTAACAATAGTCTTTAACACATACCTGGTTTCACCTAAATGCAATATGAAAAGGACTGTTGTTTTTTACATCTTTTTTTTTTAGGTCTTGTACACAACACGGGGAAACTCTGTCAGCAGCAACAGCAGCATTTTGAATTTAGATATCAGCCCAAGTAGAATTTAGACTGCGTTTCACTGGGATGTCTCTTAAAGCATTTGTCAATGCAGGCACATGGTATCTGGACAGCATCATAGGCACGTGACCTGTGCAATTACACAGACACCTACCTTCAGAAGGACCCCACACTTGGTTTACTGTTCTGCCATCTCCATCTTGAAATTCTTAATCATTTCTAAATAAGGAACCCTGTATTTTCATTTCACACTGAGCCCTCCACGTTATATAGTCAGTGCTGGCCCCATCGGTTGCCCTGCATCTTCCTATCTCTTAGCCAGCATAATAGCCTCTAAATGAACAGGAAAGTGAACTAAAACTGTCAAAAAATCCTTAAGCCACACAGCCTCTCAGTTTGATTACACACCAGCTTGAATTTGAACAGCATCAGGCACTGTGGAGCCATGCCCCAACACGTGTATCCCAGATAGTGCAAGCTCATCTGTAACTGTTACCAATGCAGAAACTGAGAATAAGCTCTTAGAAATTTCTTTATAACAATTTGACATTGCCACAATATCCAAACACATGAGTATTTTTCTAATCATTTGCTTTCACTGGAATTTATAAAAAAATAAGTTTAGGATAGATGGTAGGAAGAAGAAATACATTGGTTCTTGCCACAGACATTTTGAAAAGCACTGCCCAAGAGTCAGAACCAAGACTAAGAAATAGGTGAAGAACACACAGAAAACAGAGATCACAAATGAAATGTCATATTAAGATGCTGCCCCTAGGAATTTGGAGCTATGGGATGTGAGACATCCTAAAGAGATTAACAAAATAAACAAAACACCAAAAACATTTTAGAAACTCTCTCTATTGCCTAACAGCTGTCATAGAAAACATATTTTATTCCTTGGAATGTCTTCCAATGTTATTGAATTAAAAGTATACTTTGGGGGCTCAACTGAAGTGCAACAATAGTTTTATATTTCCTACCATTTCTAGGTTGAGAATTAAATGTTAGCAAGTGATACGCTCTAGGACTTGGCCTCTTCACATCTCAGGAGGGCCCAGCTATGCTCTGGGCATTATTCACCTCCTGGTGAGCTGGTCCTGATCAAAGACTGCACATGAGGAAATACTACCACAATTTATCTTCTCTGGAATTCAACTTTATAGACTATTTGCTTCCTCTCTGGATGGGATATGACCCTTACATAGCTTCCATTTCATGTAGATGGGGATCTCAGTGTGGTCACGCTGTGATGCTTACACTGCTTTGCCTTCACTCTCTCTGCTGAGCTTTTTTGAGTCACACTCTTGTCTACCTAGTAGGTAAGAAAGGGCAGAATACTGACTAGGGCTCATCGAATTGCTGTTACTGAAATGAGCTTTGGCAAGATGCCATTTGCTTACACCAAGGGTTGCTCTATGAAACAGTCCCACAAAACCCATTTTTGTGTGTACTATGTGGTAGTTTGTTGGGTTTGTTGTTCATAATGTTATACCCTCAGGAGAAATTCCTGTCTGTTCTTATTACAAGCAATAGTTAAGCTTTTCCTGTCCAATTAGTTTCTTTTTATGTCATGGACCCTGAAAGCTGTATAAGTGATCAAGCAGCTTTCTCTCTCTTCATGGCTGCTAGGGTGCCAATTAGTACCAGATTCACACTTCTTTTGTACAAACTCTGTAGGCTTTTATGGAATGTGTTTTTATATTCAATTTGTTCTTAGCTCCATGCTATATCCTTCTCTAATTTGCTTTTTCTTTTTTCAACTATGTATAATTTATGTTATATTTCACTGTAAAATACCTCAGTTGCTATTGGAAGAAAATATCAAGAAAAGAGAGAATGAAGATATGACACAGGTCAGGGGGAAAGGGAAAAGAAGAAGGAAATAAAAAAGAAAGGGAGAGAAGAAGGAAAGAAGGAAATGAAAAAAGAAAAAGTATAAAACAAGGAAGGGGCCATATTCTTCTGGTTATAAACTGAAATGAAAGTCTCAAAAAATTCAAACTGTGAAAGTGTCACAGAAAAGGAAGTAGCATATAGATTATTATAGGCATGAATTTTATAAAAATCATTTCAAAGCTAAAATTTGAGAACTGCTCTCCAACTTCATCGTTAACTGTTTATTGCCATTTAATTATGTCCAAGTTTAAAGTAACAATATATGGAACAAAGCTTTTCTTATTGTTTCAGAAGTTTGACTTCAAATCTAAGAACCAAAGTTGACTACGGTTCCCTTCGTCATTCTAAAAAGGTGTTCTAGACACATCCCCAGGACTTACTTAGAGGTGGACAAACTGGGTTCTTCAACTACCAAGTCCAATTAGCTAAGACCAGCCTTGAGAAGCTGAAGATCCAACTGAGGAGTTTGCAACCCCAAAATATGCCTTCCTTGGTATATCTTAAGCTAGATATTTGTTAAATTAATTTTCAATTATGGTCAAAATACAGTATTTTATTACTTTCAGGTGCACAATGCAGTGATTAGACATTTACATATCTATGAAGTGCTCACCCCAATAAGTCCAGTACCTATCTGACACTATACATAGTTATTACAATGTTATTGATTATATTCTCTATTTAAGCTGGTTATTTTTTAGAAATAACAGATTCAAGAAGCTTTGACTTTCTACCTAACTGCGTAAAAGAATTTAGACAGAGGACCTGCTCCAGGAAGGGAGTTATCATTTTAGATAACTATATTTTAATATGAGCTGAGTATGATAATGAAGAACTGGACAAGATCCCTTTGATCAAAGTCTTCTCTGTTTCCATTGTTAAAGATGGCCCAGCAAACATTATGTTTACTAAATATTTGCTTTTCCATCTCCATGTGAATTGCCTTCCTCCCCTTTGAAGTACAACCACTACTCCCCTTCGCCATAGCTCAACATGACATATAAGCCTCAATTACTCAACTTATCCTCAGGTTCCACACTCTTATGGAACCCCTCTATGTACATATGTAATTAAACTTGGTTATTTTCTCCTGTGGATCTGTTTTATGTAAATTTAACTCTTAGGTCAACCAGAAGGACTAAGAGGGAAAAGAAAAGAAATTTGCCCCTTTATCACAGATAGCAAGCCAGCCAGGAGGCTTACTGGCTGGACACTGTTCACTTTGTGATTGCTGCAGAGGAAAAGATGCTGGAACATCTGGCAGAGACCGGCAGGAGGTAAGAGTTCTTATCATATCAGTCCCATCTCCCACCTTGCTAGATGTGGAAATGAAAATGGTGAGGATCTTTTTTTCTCTTTCTAAATTGAGCTTATCAGGAGAAAATATTTGTGGATGTATTCCTTGGGCAGAGTGGCCTTAATAAAAACTTGGTTTGAGCACCCCCATTTCTTTGATCCTTTTACTCCCAGAGATGATTATTGTTTTCTTTTGTCTACTTTTTCTGAAACCTGGAAAGTGCATGTGTTTCTCTTTGAAAGTTGAGTAGGCTATGAATCCAAGCTTAAGGACTCTAAAACCCTATTCTGTTCAATGGTTTGGTAGTGGGGAGACACGTGATTCCCTGCATTTTGGAAGAATTGTTTAAAAAAAGACAAGGTCCTTCATCTTTCTTAGGCTAGCTTGGAGAGTGTACTTTTTAGAACTAGAGTGTACTTCTTAGAACTCTCTTGAGGACACCTCTCGCTTCCTTGGTTAAGCCCAAAAAAACCTTATTGGTTCAAGGTGCTATATAGATTAATAGATGCTACCATCCATGGCTAGACAATGGATACTTTGAATTAGAAAAACTTTTAAATTAGAAAAATTTCTAAACTGTAAAAGTTTTAGAGAGTTCTCATCACAACAGCTATTTTAGTGGTACCTATGGAAAGACTAAATTTTAAAAAGATAGAAATATAACAACTAGCCTTAAGAACTCCAATAATAATAATAAAAATAATAATAATAATAATAAAGCAATTCAGAAAGCTTATCAAATTTGCAGTCTTATCATTACCTCAAAATATAAAAAAATTTTCTTGAAAGACATTAATAGAAATGAAGAGAACGTGATATTTCCTCTTCTATACACACACAAGAGAAGGCCCTGAAAGAAGCTCTCATAGAGACTGGAATTATCTGCCCTAAGCAATGTCTGGTACCTCAGCCTCCCACTGGATATTTGCTGAGCTGCAGAATCTTAAGTGCTTGCCCCTCTAAGGAGGACTTGGAAAAGCTGATATGCTGACAAGTGTCTCCAGGAGTTTGGGGCTATCCGTGAAGATAGATGTGAAGGCCACCTCTCCTTAGAGAAGTCTGAGGATGAGGGGCTGGCTAGAAGATACTACAACAGAGGGTAAGGAAACAGGACAGCAGTGGGGGAGGCCTGCAATTCCAGAGTTCTCCTTCAGGCCATGTGGAATTTCCAGAAGGTAGCCAAGCTCTAGCCATCTTGAAAATATCCCAGTGGAGAAAGTTACCCAACAAGTGAAGGAAACCCCAGGGATGTGCCTCTGTAGCGGGAAAGGAGGAAGGGTCAGGGAGGTAAACCAGAGGAAGCCTCATCTGAGTAAGACAATTATAGTGTAGACATCCCCAAGGGGCTTCCCCAAAGAACCCACCAATCCACCTGGCAAAGATTGGGCCATGTGCCACAAAGAGGGCTGATAGCTGGACTTGTACACAATAGTCAGGTCAGGAGACTTTGCTCCTTTTCCTCTAATGCCCGGAAGAGCAGAAGCCACGCCTGGGTCAGGCCTCAGTTAAGGAGAAGACCTTTAATTGAGTGCCAACTTAATCTTTTAAATTTTAATTAAACTATCTTTTTAGCTGGAAAAAGAAAAGACTGTTCTAGTACCTAATAATAACTGTAAAAGCAATAGAATCTCTGGTTCCTGAGAAGGAAAATCTAAAATATAGTTGAAGAAAAAATATTTTCCTGATTTATACCCTATGAGGACCAGCCTACTTATTCAATCAATTACATAACTAAGTATTCTGATTTAAAATGAAAGACAAAACAATTGAAACATTACACACACATAAAGACTGGAATTCTTAATAATATTAAGTACAAGCCTTCTCCTCAGAACACTTATAAGATGTGTTAATTAAAAATTATCGATAATATTATTTCACACCTTAATTTTTCTTCCTCAGATAGTTGATCTTCCCTATTCCTTCTCTTTTCCTAGATTCTCCTGCTTTTAATTTACTTCTTTCTAATTAGTTTAATTAAAGTAAAAGAAAAAAAGAACAAATAATAAAGGCAGGAGTTTGCAAATTTCAGATAATTAGTACGGTTTCTAAAGCCATTAAGTATAATAACTATAGTAACTTGGTTATGGAGACATTTTCATATAACGGTGAATTCATTCTATTTTGTATGTGGCACCATATCCCATGCCTCGCTTGGAGGACCTACTCCCAGAGAATAGAAGGTTTATATGCCATATTTGCACAGTGACTTAATCAGACTATATCACTTTCAACAATGCAGCTCCATGAAATCAGCTCTCACCAAACTTCTTTCTGAAAACAGCCTCATATTCTTGCTGCAATCAGCAGTGCCAAATGTTTTACCATTTGAATATAAAATTCTCCACTAAAAAATCCTAAATCATTTGCAAATTGCTTTCATAACTATACCCTAAATTGAGCCTTCAAATTTCTTTCTCTCCATAAAATTGAGTTTTCAAAATGAGTATAGTTTATTTTCTTTCCTAATGTCTACTTTCAAAATCTCTATATACAGCTATTTTAGCTCAATTGAAACAGGTGGCCAGAGTCAGAAAAATTGAGGCCTAAGTCTCTAGCCCATTGAACATGTTTCCTCCCTGACAGTGGCTGCCCTTCTGAGGGCATTTAAACCATGACTTCTCTCCATTAACAATAATATAATTAATTGGTGACTGCTTTTAGATAAATGTATGTAAAATCAAGAATATATAATTAAATTAGGCAAAAATTGGTGTGTACAGTATACCAATTTTTGTAGACTGTATGTGATCTTAATTGGTGAAGACCTCAAACCTACAAATTGTTCCAGAAACATATAAATAAATGAATAAATAAATAGATACTTTTATATATTTTTTCTGATGTTCTTCTAGTTAAACTCGCTACATGACAAAATATCACAAATTGTTTTAGTGCCTTAAAACAACTGTTTTACTTGGAGCAGTATTTTGTAGATCAGGATTGTAGAAAAAGCTTGGCAGGGCAGTTCTCAAATGAGGTGTATCAGGAGGTCACTGCAAGATATGGGCTGGAACTGGAGCCAGCAGAAGGATCTACTGGCCTGGTCATTGAAGATGTCTTCCTCATAGGGCTGGCAGTTAATACCGGCTGTCACTGGGCATTCAGCTGGGTGGACCGGAGCTCCAGCATATGGCATCTCCAGCATGGTGGTCTCAGGGGTGGACTTTATGGTGGCTATTGCTGCTGGAGTGAGCATCCACGTATAAACTGTAGGAAGTTGACATGCCTTTTTTTGAACCAGCTTCAGAAGTCACCCTGTGTTGGTTGCTTCCATTGCATTCTGTTGCTTACGAGCTAGTTACTGCCATCAGCCCAGATTCCACAGGGGAGGACACAGACCCCAGCTCTCCATGGGAGGAATGTCAAAGAATTTGAGGACATGTTTTAAAACTGCCACGTTTTAGTTCATGTACTCTAATGAAATAATTTTTCTTCCTCCTCGTACACGAACTCCCTCCCCCACCTCCTAAAACACAACAAAAGAAAACTCCTGGAATTTCATTACCCTTTAAAAATCCTAGCTGAAATGTAAAGCATTTGAAAGTACAAGATTTAATCTCTTAGTTTAAAACAAACACTTTTGGTTTTTAGGGGGGAAAAGAAGTTCAAGGATATTTGGCTGTTTTCACCTAGATGGTATGGATAGAATTTAAACATCTTTATTGAGTTTAACATTGTTTCGCTGATACTGAGAAGTCTCTATGAACAATTCAACTAGTGAATTTGGTTCTAAGTCATGCTTTTATTAATATTTGACACCACCCATTCAACTGAATTTTCCAAAAATGACCTCATTTTATTAATGACTCTCAAGGCTCCTGACAATGCAAACGTCATTTTAAAACATCTCTATTCCTTTATGTACAGTTTGTACTCTGGTCTGCAAAAAGTACTTAAGTGTCATTAAAAATTCTTTACTACTAAATAATAAAAGAACAAACAATCCATTTAAAAAAAAAAGTTAAACAAACACTCCAGCAAAGAATGTATATGGCTAGCAAATAAATACATGAAAATATGTATTATTATTATTAGGCAAGCACAAATTAAAACCACAATGGGACATCACTGTGAATCAATTAGACATGACTAAAAATTAAAAAGAATGAGCACATGAAGTGTTGGCAAATATGGTGAAGGAACGTGAACTCATATACTGCTAAAGAAAATGTGAAATGGTGCAGCCACTTGGGAAAAGTTTGTCAGGTTCTTAAAAGTTAAACATACACACACTTAACTATATGACTAAGCCATTCAACTCTGAGATATGTATGCAAAAAAAAAAAAAAGAGAAAAATTAAAGTATACGTCTATATGAAGTCTTATAAATGAATTTTATAACAGTTTTATTTGTAATAGCCACAACTCAAATGTCTATCAGCAATGAATTGATAAGCAAATTATGGTTTTTTCACACAATGGAATACCACTTAGCAATAAAAAAAAAAAAAAAAATGAGCCACTGATATATGCAAACTCCTTCAGGTAAAAGAAGCCAGACCAGAGTACAAACTGTACAATTCTACTTATATACAATTGTAGAAAATGCAAATTAATCTATAGTGACAGAAAGCAGATTTTTGGTTTCCTGGGGATGTCAGGGAGGGGCAGGAGGAAGAGTTCACAAAGAGTCATGAAGACACATATGGATATGTTTAGTATCATGATTGTGGAGATGATTTCACAGGTGTATGCATATGTCAAAACTTGTATGTAATTAATCAATAAAGCTGTTTTAAAAGAGAAAGATATTAAAAGAGTGCAAAACTAAAGGCCCGTATCTCTCATGAACACAGATTAAACAACAATAACAATAAACCTGACCCCTGGGATCCTTACTCAGAAATTTGAAGTTGATTAGTAAGTGATATGACCTAGATACCAAGATTTTTTTGAATTCCCTACACGATTCTGATAACCCCAAGCCCCGAAAAACCTTCACTTAAATTAATGCCCATTATTGACGGGGAATGACATTGGAAAATTATAAATGGACAGTGCAAATCCATCATCACTTTCAGAAAACAACCTTGAAGCACCTTGTATTGCTAGCTAATCAGTAACATCATCTTAAGGAAAGAAAGGATAACTGTATTACAAAAAAATAGAAGTGGGCTGCGGAGAGTTTATTGCAAGTACTAACAACTGAAAAATATGTAACCATAGTTGCAGCATGTAGGGAGCAAATAAGTCAAAAAATGAAGCTTCCTGAACTGTCCTGAAGATCATGGAAAGGTGAAAAGTACAAGAGAGTTTTTTAGAAAGGAAAAAATTGAGAATTCTGGGCAATGGAACTTCCTTTTTAAAGGAAGTTAGCAAATTGAATCATGGTTCTTAAGGGCATTCTCTGTCAACAGAAAATTGTTTACTTTCTTTAATTTGGTGCTTTCTACATTTTTTCTATTGTATAGCATTTAAAGTTGATTTGTTTTTTAATATGCTTGTTTTATTATTCATTTCTTCAAAAAGATATCTGAAATTCTTTTCTTTCTTTTTATCAGCCATGCAAACAGTTGTACAGTTTTATGTTTGGGTTTATTGGTTTATTAATTTTAACAATTTAGGGCTTTTTAAAACTCCTTTTTCCATAAGAATGTTTACTTTCCTGTTCATCAACTACTGTTTATTGCAGGAAGCGAGGAAATTAATTCACTGTGCTCAGTTCTCAGCTGTTTTCTTCCAGCAATTCTGATAAGGCCCAGCATTATCCCTTCAGGAACAAGAAGAGACAGAAATCATTGATTTCAGTCATCTGTTCCTCCCTAGCTAACTATAACACTTGTCCTGAATTCCACTGAAAACTTTACAGATAATGATAAATCTATATGTTACCACTGAACACTTGGCAACCTTGTTATTTTATAAAAGCAAGAACCCAAGAGGGAAACAAGAGCAGCTCCAGACCGTGTTTGACTTTGACCAGTGTGCAAAAACTAAAGGTGCTAAAATCTCACAGTCTTGTATAAGGAAAAATTCCACTTTAATTTATTTATTAAAAATTACCGAACTGCAGTTTTATTTTATAATTCTTTATAGCTAGGATGCTTTTAACTATTGAAAGTAAAGGACTCTTTTCCAGAGAAAATGAAATAAAAGATCTCAGATCTGTGTTATTTCTCACAAAAATCTAGAAGATAACATTACAAATTGAATGGCTCCTGAATAGTTGTATCATTAGATCATAAATGTACTAAATAAGATCAAAATCTTGTTTTTTATTTTGTTTTCAAGTTATTTCTATTCTGAATTTTGATATTTTAAGGATTTTACAAGTAGTGATTTAATCGTGAGTCATAAAAAAGTAGTGATTATAGCCCCAATTTTAAAAATATATAACATTTTTGAGTCATAAACAGGTAGTGATTATAATCCCAATCTAAAATATGAACCTATACCTACACGGTGACATTAATAAAAAGAGAAAGTAGAATTTCCATACAGTCACTGTTGTGTGGGGTGCAGCCTTAATGAATCAGGTTATAGGAGATGAAATATACCAAGGTTTCTGAAGAAAATATGATGACTGGAGGAGAGAACATAAAGGCTTTACTAGATGTGATCTTGAGCACAATTTGATAGCTATGAAAATCATGATCAGGAAAGCATAAAAAAAATTTTCATGAAGAATAGTGTGTATCATTACTGACAAGCATGAGCACAACTCAAATACAGAGAATTGCAAAGGAGATTTGTATAGGAGGCACAGTCATGACCAAGGTCCCACATAGACAGAATGACCCTATAATTTAATATCCAAACAAACCACTTTTGAGAGGAAGAAGACACAATTAATAATTTCCCTGGAACAGCAGGCATAAATCAAGACTATCCTGGGTGAATCAGGGTATATAATTCCTTACAGAGAGCAGAAGGTGATGAGATGAGAAGGAAGAGGGCAATGGGAAGACCAGGATCTTTTGAGAAGGTGCTTAAATATGATGTGACAGGTTACTAGAATCTGCTACAAAAGATATCACATAAGATAGAAAAAATGATATTTGTTGCATAAATGCAGCTTATCAGATGAAGATAGACTAAAGGCAGGAAAATTGGCACGGACATTGCTGCAGGCAGCATGCTTGAGACTCTGTCTGTAGAATGAAAAGATGCTAAGAGCAGACTTAGGAAAACATCTGAGGGAAAGAAATACAGAATGGATGGTAAACTGATTTCTGGCCAGTCAAACAAACCAATACAGTGATATGACCAACAGTGTAGGGATGGGGAAAGAGTTAAAAGGAAAAAGAAAGAAAGAAAGAAAGAAAGAAAGAAAGAAAGAAAGAAAGAAAGAAAGAAAGAAAGAAAGAAAGAAAGAAAGAAAGAAAGAAAGAAAGAAAAGAGAGAGAGAGAAAAACATCAACACAGATAAAAATGCTCAGAAAGTGCATGTGAAAAAATATAGGCATGTAGATAGACTACAAGACAAGGAAGTAGGGCAGTTCAGGATAGTATAAATTAAAGGAGAAATGAGAGGTGTGGAAATGGATAAAAGAGCACACTAACTTTGAAATCAAGAGTATCCCAGATGCGCAGAGGGGTCAGTAGTTAGAACAGTGTCAAAACAGAACAAAGAAAAGAAAGAAAGTAGGTTTGGCCTGATGGACATTACCAAGAGGTTTCATTGAGTAATTGAAGCCAGAGATCATTATTATTATTATTATTATTATTTGTAAATGTGGTTAAGAAAAATAAAAGATGTTGCAGTTTTTTAAGAAATACCTACAATCCTTTATACATGACGTAAGAAACTGATTGGAAATATAATTGGAAAATAGAAATTTTATAGAATTTTGAAGAAAATTACTTGATGCCTGCTCTTTTCATTGCATTTATTTTTTGTTGAGTTCAACATATAAAACTCATTTTATTTCACCTCTTTTGAAACTCACATTCTTGGTAACTGGGCTCTCCTTGGTTTACTGATTTATAACTTTACACTCAATTTTTACTCCGAACTCTTATTAGTCAAGCCTCAGTTCCATTAAATCTCATTCAAGCTAGCTAAAATACTTTAAACCATTACTCCTTTATAAATAGATTCATTTTTCACTATGACATAGTTTGAGGAAGTATTGGGAAGTATTTGAGAGAAGTTGCTCTTAATGAGATTATAGAGATGGGGAAAAATGAAAATATCCTTTGGACAAGTTCTTCCAATGACCCAGAACTAGATCCTTTAGTCGCCTGTGAAATCTTTGTGGGAAAGATTTCATTTCTCTTTTTCTAAATTGCTTGAGACATAAAGCTATGTAAACTTATTTTTTAATTAATTCTAATTTTTTTGAAACTTAGACCTGACTCCTGAAATTTTTGTGTTCACAATGTTGTCTAATGGGATACATATGGCAGAATTTAATGACTGTCTTTTTGTCCTTAAATATAAAGTGGGTTATATTCTCATTAATTGCCTTTTTAATGAATTGACTGTGAAATAAAGACTCCTAATAATCTTTCTTTTTGGCTTAACTCTCACCTTCTTTCTTTTTTTTTTTTTTATAACTATGTCCTGATTAAGGGTTGCTATTTGCTTTGAACTTCTGTATAAATTAGAAAAAAAAGCACCTCTTCCTCAACACTTTGCTCTGAATCTGTCCGAACAATATCATGAGAAATGTAAACGTCTGTAACACCTTAGATGTGAATGGTGGCCCTAGAGCTGTGTAGTGTACAGCCTGCACAATCATACACGGCAGCCCTGGAGGTTATCCCTAGTGCCTTTTTCCCTGTGCTCCAATGCACAGAGTCACTCAGTTGCATTAAGATATGGACCTGAGACCCAAAAGGGTGAGGCATGTCTTTCATAAAACCTCTTAACACATGGCGATAAAACCAAAGGGGAAGATCTAACTTCCTGGCACTTATAAACAGGATAACCTGAATCTCTCTTAGTAATCCTCCCAGAATGACTGACCTCCCACTCAGCAGTGATGCCCCAGAGTGCCCTAAGAAGAATGACATCAATGCTACCTCACTCAGGGCTGAGCTAGGAAAGCAGCCTTGTTCTGGTAAGAAACTTCATTTTCTGACATTGTAGTCCTAATAACTGGCTGTTCTTACGCAACAAAGGATGGTGATACCTACTTGCCACCTCACACTTTGAGACTCTCAAAAGAGAGAATTTTTATGAACATTTTGTTAACTATAAAGTGCTATGACCAGATAAGGTGTTATAAACCTTGAAATATAAAGATATTTAATAAAAGGTCAAAAAAGTGAAACTTATAATTGATGGGAGGAGAGGTCTGGGTTGGGCTTACCCTGAGGCTTGTTCTAAGAAAACTTAGAACCAGTGCCCCCTTCTCTCTGTTTCTGCTGTTGTAACAAATATACACAGTCTCCCGAAATAACCTGGTGCTTGCTAACCAGATGACGTGCATCTAATCCAAACGTGTACCTGGCTCCATGATGTCACTCTCTAATAAGAATACTTTAATTTTATGTAGCACCTCTTATCTAAAGATTTCTAAGTATACTTTAGTCAATAATTAAATCTTACAGCATCAAGTCAGCCTTCTAAGTTTTAGAGAAGTTGCAGAATTTTAAGGCTACAGATTAATGCCTGGATGGGAATAAAGTATCATTCATTAAAGGTTATCCCTCTTTTCAGGTATGTGCAATCATCTCAGTTTAACTTCTTTTTTTCTTTGTGAAGTCAATGAACATGAACTGGAATGGGAACTAGGAGCCTTGACATGGTGCACAAGCTCTGGCTTTGCAGCCACCTGGACCTGTGCCCAAGGCAAGCTACTTTACTTTCCTGGGCTTCAGGTTGTACACATATAAAGGACCTGAGGCCAGTGCTATTAATGGTTAAAGCATCTGTAGGGAGGTCAATATGAACTGCTTCCAAATGAAAGGAAGATTAAATAGCAAACACCTGCGCTACAATTTAAATGCACATTGTTTCCATAAGCCTTTTAACTTCTGTTCTGTATCTGGTCCTTGACACAAAATTTCTCAACCTATTGATCTAGTGAAAATGAACAGTAATGAGACAGTGATTGATTGGTTCAAACCAATGAAGATATAATCAGATCTTTGTTTGGAATATCAAATACTTCACAAAGTTTTTAGATAATCTGTCAACCTGATTTATTGCTACTAATATACCTGAACCTCTTGCCTCTTGAGTGATTAGACTCAGGTAGTACTTATTTTTCCCCAAGGCTGCTTCTGCTTCATTAGACACTCTTAACACTTAAAAATGCTACATATACAAGCAAATTCATAAGATACCTTAAAGCCTCCTGCCTGCTGAATCTTCACAAATATCCCTCACACTCGGCTTCCCTTTGAAGTTAGCAGACAAAAATCCTTGATTTGATTTCTTTAAGTTTCTGCCATGCCCCTTATCCTATGTTGCCTTCAAAAGCCTTACTTTGGATATGTACTAAAGAGATGGAGTAATAAAGAAGAAAAAAATCTGTGAAATGATATGCCTTATATACATGTATGTTTACAAATATCCCTTTGTTCAAGAGACATGGTGCTGCTATTATTAAAATATTTATGTGACAAAATTACTTTATATCCTAATCCCCTAAGCAGAAGAGGCCCGAAGGAGTTCTTCAGACACTCACTTTCTTTCAATTATATGAGATGTCTCTTCTTAGAAACTGTAGGAGATAATCAATGCTATTCCAAAGGCTTTCTTTCTATAAAATAAGAACTATAATCTAAGGAAGTTTTGAAGCAGTGCTTTGAATGTCGTTTTAACATGCGGTGCTGGCTATGCCAGAGGACTTGTTTCATAACCTGAGGCTTATACTTAACTGCTATGGGCCCCTCAGTTTCCTCATCTGAAAGATAATAAGGTGATAATAAGGTAGAACTCAATGACTTCTAAGCTCTCCCTTTCACCAAGAATCAGGTACTTCAGAGGCCCTCAGGGTCGTGGTTAAGGGTACAGGCTCTGGTGTCAAGCTGCCTTGGATTTTACTATTGGCTCCCCCACTTCTCTGCTATAATTTTTGTAATTTGTTTTTTATTTCCTTCCCAATATGGCCCCCATGTTTATCAAATTCTGCTCAGATGCGTGTGTAGTGAATCCTTTCCCAAATGGTTCTTCTCTCCTCTAGTCACCAGATTTTATCCAAAAACCTCACACTTCCTCTCCATGTATCCCAATACCATGGCTGCCGCACATACAATCTAACAGAGAGGTCTTGAAATACTGAAGCACTGCTTACCTATTCCTTCCATAGAGTTGGACAGTATTTATTTGTAAGTCCAGAGTACTATCACTAACATATCTTAGTGGAAAGTTCAGTTGGAAATCAGTAAGAAATAAGAAATTGGATATTTTTTTCACTTAAAATGAAGATAATCATTTACATTTAGCCACTTCTTTAAAAATTACTCTGATTTATTTTCTGATATTTTTCTGCTTGATCCTTATGGTGGATAGACCCTAAAGTGGCCCTCTTGATCATTGTCATGTGATATTTGCACACTGTGTAATCCCTGTTCTTGAGTGTAGGTGATTTGTCTTATCAATAGACTATAGCAAAGGCGACTGGATGTACATGATTGCATATACATAATTATGTTACATAAAATTGTAACATCCTTCTCACTAGAAGACTCTTCCTTCGTAGCTTTAGGAAGCAATCATGTCTGTAAGGTCCACACAGCAAGGAGCTGAGAGCTGACCAACAGCCAGTAAAGAACTGAGACCCTCAATCTGACAGCCCACAAGGAATAAAATACCGCCAATACCACCTGAGCTTAGAATAGGATCCATTCCTGGTCAAGCCTCAGATAAGACCCCCAGCCCCAGCCAACAGTGATTGTAGCCTTGTGAGACACTCAAGCAGAAGTACCAGCTAAACTGTGCCCCAAATCTAGATCCACAGAACCTGTGAGATAATAAATTTGTGCTGTTTTAATGCACCACATTTGTGCTAATATTGTTACACAGCAATGCATAAGTAATAAAATTCTCAACTTAAATTATCCAATTGAGTCAATTTCTTTATTCCCTCTTAGTCAGCTCAAGTTGCCATAGCAAAATACCATAGACTGGATGGCTTAAACAATGGACATTTATTTCGTACACTTCTGGAGACTGGGAAGTCCAAAATCAAGGGGTAGACACATTTAGTTCTTGGTGAGGGCCCTCTTTCTTGCTTGCAAACAGCTGCATTCTTGCTGTATCCTCCATAGTGGAGAAAGGAAGCTCTGGTATTTCTTCATCTTAAAAGGTCACTAATCCCATCATGGGTCTCTATCCTCATGACTTCATCTAAACCAGTCACCTCCCAAAGGCCCCACTTCCTAATGCCATCACATTGGGAGTTAGAGCTTTAGCACATGGCTTTGGGAGGGAATGCAGACCTTCGCTTCATAACAGCTCTCTTCCTATTTCTTGTCTCCATATTTTTGCTCACTTCATTACTGCTTCCTGAAATACCTTTCTTTTTTTTACCTAAATTCGTTCCATTTTCAAGGCCAAACACAATTAGCTCTTATTTCTCTGGACTTTTATGTTACCAAACTAGATCATCAGCCCATAAGCTAAAAACTTGTTCATTTTATAAGCCACTCTACTAGGATATTGATATTTGCTTTTTGAAACCTAAATGAATAATACAGTGGCCTGCACATAACAGAAACTTAAAAAAAAGAAAAAAAAAGATGATCTTTAAGTTAGTAGAGGAAAACATATTACAATTCCAATTTATATTGATGAAAAAGTACAATGATGCATAAATTTTAAAGAAAATATTTTTTTGTTGTTAGGAATAAGTGGTAATAGGCCTTTAAACCAAATATATATTTTATAGATACCCTACAACTAAAAATTGAATTTAATGCTTCATTCATAAAGGATATAAATACTATGTAGAAGGAAATTCTAACAAATGGGTAAATAAAAAATAACTTTAGAAATGACACTTTTTATTTTGCTTATTATGTTTTTTCTTTTGAAAATAAGTGTTTGTTTCCAAAATGGTACTCATTTCAAAGTTCAAAAAGTTAAAACGTACATTAAAATCTCTGTCTTAAGAAATTATCTTTAAGAAAAGGATAATTGCTTGCTTTAAAGATGGAGTATATTTTAAATAACTCATTCATAAAGACAAAATACACTTTAATATTTTAGTCTGTTAAAACCAACCCTCATTGAATTACTCGTACTAGTGAAAAAGAGCAGTCGGATGCTAAAATGTTGAAGTTTGAAATAACCCCAGGCACCAATGTTGTTTGCAGAGTCCAGAGCTCTGAAACTGCGCAGGGGTCTGTGGGAGGTGGGGTGCCTCTCGAAGATGCTCTTATTCATACAAATACATTAAAACACTGTTCTGAGATTTAGACTGAATTGCCCTTCGTCAAATCAGAAGACTGAGAGCTTTGTCCATATTTGTGGACAAAGAAAACATACAATGTTCTAAAGAACAGTTGGAACCAGATAAGGCCAAAGAGGGAGAAACTTTGAGTTAAATATGAAAAAAATTGTAGATAACCATTCATTTTTACTTTAAGGGAAACCGAAATGAATTTGTCTTAGAAGAAAAATAGTTGACAGTGTTCAGATAAGAAAAGTAAGGATAGTTTGTAGTTCTAGCCCTTGACCTTATAGTTTCCTGGCATTGATTCTCTCTGCATTTTATCAAACTTATATAGTGTAAGACACAATGGAAAGGATGTGTGTATGTGTATCTATATATGCACACATATACACATGCATGTGCACATGTACACACACACGTAGAAAGAAAGGGAAGAAGAAAGCGAGAGAACAAGTTGTACTCTAATTCTTCCAGGGTTGAAACCCACTCATCTCCCTCAGTTCCATTCTCACCATTTATGTATACATACATGTATTTATTTTATAGAAAGCATAGGAGTGTGTTACAAAGCTTGGCTATAGTATTAATGAAATATTAAAAGTAATTGAAGAAAAAATTATTTGTGACCTTAAGACTTATATACTGATATAATAATATTCAATGTCATTTTTGAACTTAGACATGGAAACTCTAACAGTTAAGGAAAATGAGCTTAAAACAAAGGACACATACTTTTGTAGTAAATATGACAAATGCCTATTACCTCATGGTTATTAGCTCAGCTCCAATGTCACAGATCATTAGGTAGCAAACACCATCAGTACTATAAGAGAAATCTGAGTGGTGATGTAGAGTAGTAGCCTGTGGCTATTAAGAAAATAAATGGAGACTGGAACATGTTATTGGTTCTTCTTAGATGATGTAATCTTAGTAGACTAGAAATGTTATGTCACAAACTCAGGAGAAAAACAGAACACATAATCATACAAGCATTTTCATTTCCCCCAACTATATATATCCACTTCATTGTTTGTCATGCATATACAAATAAGAGTTTAAAGAAAATTTAATTTAGCAGAATTTTAACTCTTTAAAATCAAATCTGTGAGTGATTGAATGCAACCAGATTACAAAGAAAAATTTCAAGATGATCATAAATTAAATAATGTCACATAATTGTTGAGTTTCTTTAGTTCTTAATGGCCAGAAGTCCTATCTATCACTCCATTCCCGCCTGAAAGCTGACCAGAGCATACCTATTCGTGTGTTAAAATAACTTGCCTTTTTTTTTTTTTTTCCTTTGCTGACAACGTTGGAAGAATTTGTCTGGGCAAATACTTCCCTAATCATTTTGCCTTTAGCTGCACTTTAACTTTCAATAATTTATCTGACATGAAACAGAGCAAAGCTCCAACCTTTTCTGAATTCCACCAGGAAGGGCTGAGGATAAAGAGAAGTGGTAAGTAAGAAGTTGTTTTAAAAATGTGCCAAAGCAATCTTCCCTAGAATATTTGCCTTGAGATCCAAAACTAAACCTAGGCTCCTCTCTCAGCAGGGCACATAGCCTTGGGTAAAATCCCAGAGTATTAAATTTCAGCTCCGGAAGCCATCAACAATGGGAGATCTTTTAGTTGAGAACAAACGATTTGCAAAGAAGCTATCACATTCTCCATCTGGATAAGAATCAAAGTTAAAAAACAATGCTATCCTTTTCTTTTAACTTTCTCATCATCACAAGTATAAAGAATTGCAAAGAACCTCTGCTCTAAGTTTTGGACTATTGGGCAAAACATCGGAGGCTGCAAAGCTTATATATTTTTGTTCCAAATCCTCTCCCCAGTGACTTTCCTCAAATTCTTTTCCTCCTACTTTATCCTCCAAACCAATCTCATGCAGACATGTACTCCAAATGTGTCCTTTGAATTTTTAATAATATTTTCTATGTTAATGGCTGATATTCATGTTGAGTTATTTCTCCTGTGGCTCTTTGAATTTTGCCATAATCAAAGCTATACACTAAAGAGTTAACAGTCCACTCACTGGTGCAGTATCAACAACCTGCAGGAGCAACGAAAAGGTCTTTTTAACATGAAGGACAGAAAGACACTTTATTTTTAATTGTATTGATTGGGTGGACTGTCTAACACCAAGTTAGTTCTGGGAGAGCCCAGGAGTCTTCATTACCAAGAGAAGCAGAGAAGGAAAATCTTTTCAATAGAATAATTGGAGTCAAGTTGCTTTCACATCAACCAACATACCAAATGATTTTGAGATGACTGGTAAAGGGACAAGTTTATAGAATTTGAAGACCACAGTCCAAGTCCAAGGCAGAGACCACAAAAGTTTTGATGTTAAAAGAACTTGGGGCAGACTGAACTCTCTTACTTCTGGAGATAAGCCTAGAAATACAAGCGAATGATCTTAGCTTTCATTTACAGTCCCAGTTTTGCCCCTCACTAGCTATATGATCTCTTAAAAGTCATTGATTTTTAATTTTATCAAAGTAATTTGAGTACGTGGTTTTGAGAAGTCATATAGTTTCAGAAAACTTACGGTGAAAATCAGTATCCACTGTGGCACAGCTCCACATCAGACCCTAATTCCCAAGCCAAATATTTGCAAAAAATTTTAAGGTATTTATGTCTGGCCTCTGCTTGTTTATTTCTAATTAATATGCTTGTAAATCATCTACTGACTTTCAATTATGGTAGATATTTTATCTCTCTTACACTACCCACTCTCTACACTAACAATCACTTTTCATCCCCACTATCCTCCTAGTGCATGTTTACAACAATTTTTGGTTAAATTCCTATTTAGCGGTACTTTATTGTAACTGTGTAATTACTATTTGTTGCTGAGTCAACTAGTATAATCTGATTGTTTCCATTTCTGCAGTATTTTTCATTACTTCTTGAAATTAATAATTGACTCTATTTTTCATTTGCTTAGGCTTTTCTATACCTGTGCCTAATTTTTCTCAGAAGATTAAACATAACACTAAAGGGATCAGAACAGGTCTCCCCCAGATGTGCTACTTTGGCATGTGGATTATTTTGAGCTGAAGGCAGTCTAGACCCTGAGGGTTCACTAGAAACTTTACCTCTCCCTTAATTTAAATTAGAGGCCTTGTCTGTAATAAGAGTTATCACCAGAAATAACTTTTTATTTGACCTATAGGGCAGGGTAAACTCCAATTAGTGAACATCTGTTCTTCTTGTCATCCTGCAAAGGACCTTTTTTCCCTCTGAAGTCCCAGGTGCCTTACCTCATTCTTAGCTCAGAATATTATATATACCTCATTTTCCCTTTCAATCTCTGAAGCTCTCATGTATGTGGGGTTTCCATATGCATGTATGTAATTAAATTTGGTTATTTTCTTTGTTAAGCTGTTTCATGTAGATTTAATCATTAGACCAGCCAGAAGAAATTACGAGAGTAAAGTTTCTTCCTCCCCTACAATACATATGTAAAATATCTCACAGTACTATTTTTCATATGGTCAAATGCATCAAATAGTCTCATGGTTCCATATTTTTTTCCTGGAAAGCTCTCCCTCCGAGCTCTCTCTTACCCTCTCTTCAGTCTGGACTGTCTATTCTTCCAGGCTTTCTGTATAGCTGTATAGCTGTCATCTCGAAACATCCCTTCACCTCTCTCCTGTGATGGATCCCCTGTTTTCACAACTGTATATTTTTATCTTTCCTTGTATTTCCCTTATTTCAGTGGTATACATCTCTCATTAGCTTCCCCGAAAAGAGTAAGTGGGAGGCAAAGTTTTGATAATGGCTAGTTGTGCACCAAAATTTGTGCTCTCTATTTCATAAGTTGGGACTGTCACTGCATGTGCCTACCCAGCCAGAGATTTGGAGTCTCAGGACCCCTTCCATCCAGGTAAGGCCATGAAACTAGTTCTCCACAATAGAAAAGTAAGCAGAATTGATGTGTGACACTTCCAGGCTGCGGTTTATAAAGAGCAGATGGGGCTTCTCTATCTTTTTGACATTCTGTTGACTAGAAGTTAACACCCAAGCCCATCTCAGAAGGCATATGCTATATTTGTGGACTCTCCATCAACCTATGTTCTTGAATGACTAAGTGGCTCAGAGCCTTCATCAGTCCTGTCCTGTATTGGACTATGTGAGTGAGAAAAATTTCTGTTGTTTTCACCCATTAAAATTAGGGATTATTTTTTACAGCAGCTACCATTACCTTCACTTGATTAATAAAATGACTAGGCGATAAGTCCTGAAGTAAAAATCCTCAGAATTTTAAAAGCATCTTTTGATCAATGTCTTCTGCTACTAGTTGCTGTTTAAAAATTATGCTTCCATTTCTATTCGTCATTCCATTTTATCTGTCTCTGTCTCTGTCTCTGTCTCTCTCTCTGCTCTTTAATTTTGTCTCATTATCTTTGGGGGGACATTTTGCAATAGTTTAGTGTGGGCTTTGGTGTTCGTCTCTGCTTTCAGTTAGAATGCGAGCCCTTTCAACCTATAGATGCAGGCCGTTTCATTGTGGGAAATTTTATCACATTTTTTTTTTAAATACTTTCATGTCATTCTTTTTATGTTATGGGCCTCAGGATGTAAGATATCCTTGATTAATCACATAAATTTATTTCATTCTGTTATATATTTTTTGTTTTTAATTCTGCCTTTTGGGAAATTGCCACAAACATTCTAAATCTCTCATTAATTATTTTCATTATCATATTTTCAGTATCCAAAAGTTCATTTCTGTTCTCTAATTGTTCATTTTTATTTCATTTTGTTCTTCTTTCATGCATGTAATGCCTTTGCTCATCTTGCCAAAGATGTTATAGTTTCTTTAGAAGTTTTCTTATTAAATATATTTCCATAGAACTCCTAAATTTACAACCATTACCCAAGTAAACCTCTTCTCATTAAATCTATTTCCACATCACTTTATCTTGCTTTCAAGTTTATCTTCTCCACTCATCTCATAGTATCATATGATACATTTAGGATCAGAGGACAGTAGTATGAGTGACTGAGATTTCTAATTGATTCTCACACTGTTAAAATATTATTAAGGCACAGAATCCAATCATACTGGATTCTGATTTGTGATTTTAAGAAATGTGGCTCTCTGACTTAGACTTTGAAAAGGGATCTCCAAAAATGTTTTTCTTCATGACAGACATGTTCTCAGAAGGTCATTCTACTGTAAATATTTATCAGAAGGTAACACTCTGAACAACAATTATAATAATAACCTTTGAATGTTAGCTATTAAGAAGAAAAAAATAGCATGTAAGCAGTGCTTAATTCAAGAGGTAAAAGGAAACAATATACTTTCCCCAATCATAGATGTAATGTTGGAAACTATTAAAAAAGTTTTCAGCTCTTGTGAAAAAAAATAACCTCAGCTTTTTCTCTCAGTTACTTTAAGAAAAGTTTTTAAAATACTATTTCTCTAATCACAAAAAAAACAGGACATGCTTACTGTGAAAATTTTAAAATATGGAATTACAGAAAACCCCAAAGGAAAAAAATAAAATCATCTGCAACTACACTACTCAGAGTAATAATCTCTGTTATGTTTGTGTTTCATATATTTTCTGTCTTTACATGTATAACATACATTTTCAATGTTTACAAAGTTGTGAAATAATTTTTTATCAATACATAACTAATATCTTTATATCATTAAAATATTATTTTAAGGTACTGTATCCAATCATGACTATATCATAATTTACTTAGTCAATCTTCTGTTGTTGACATTTAGGTGGTTTCCAATTTTTCACTTTCATAATAATGCTACAATGAAAAGGATATCCTGATACATAAATCATTTTATACACCATAGTTATTTCCTGGATATTAATACTTATAAATGAAACAGGTAGGGCAGGGGGAATTAACATTTCTAAAACTTCTGACATACCCATCTAAGCTGCCCTGAAGGACTTTACCAACAACGATTTGTTAAAGGGTTTGTCGCTTAAAACTTTATTAAAATCAAGCAGATTGATCTATATCTATTTATTTGATGAGTCAAAATGTATCCTCTGCATTACTTTCACACATGATGCATTTCTGCCAACCAACATGACACTCAAATGTGGAAAAGGAAAACAATAAAGTAACACATCATTATGTTCCAAAGAAGGCAAAAAGTATAACATTCCTACTTATCCTTTGCTTTTTCAGACATTCCTCTCATTGGTATATATTTTCTTGATAATGACCTTCAAAAAGGTACTCTGAATTGGATAGCTAACAAGCAACTAATTGAGACTAAATACTGAATGCTTTCAAAATGTCCAGTGATCTCCATCTTTGTTTATATTATCTCGATTTTGAGCTCTACATTTCTTATCCATAATAGAAATAATTCTGATTTTTTTCATTTCCACTTGTTTTTTAAGATAAAAAACAAAATATAATAAAATATTTAAATATTTTTATAAGCACTGCCATATTGACAAAGATAAAAGAGACACTTTTGAAACTGAAATATTGGCAGACGAACAACGCTAACCTGCCTCATTTTCAAATATTCTTTTAGCAAGTAAATGTTCAATTAAATACAATAAGGGTGGTTTAGTGATATAAATGTATTAGGCACAACAGCACGAGTCATGCCTAACCAAGTATATGGAAGCCACATACTTTCATTGATGCTTTATAGTATTTCTCATTCCTTTGATTGCTAACAATGTTAAACATATTTTCATTATGCATATTGGTCATTTGTTGTGAATTTCCAGTTTATATCTTTTGTCTGTTTTATTGGAATATTTACAGTTTGCTTATAGAATATAAATCCAGAATATAAAAACTGTCATAGTTGATTTGAATAATGATACACAACTGGCCATATGTTTTTAGGTCTGGTTTATGATGTTTATTTGTTATTGATTTTCAGACTTTTTAATTTTTGTGTATATAATTAAATATCTCAACACTGTCTTTAAGATTTTTCTATGCTTTATTACTTTGAAAGATGATTCCGTTCTATTTATATCTATTTATTTCACTGTCTTCAAGTTCTCTTTTGAAGAGGAGGAGAAACAGTTGTTTCTTTGGTTACATTTAAGAGATCTGACTGCAACTGATATTATGTCTTCATTTAAGGTAGGACTAACTTTATTGTTTTCTGCATTAACCAATTAGTCAAGCACCATTTTTAACTAATCCATTTTTTTCCTCAATTGAAATGCCATTTTATTTTTATACTAAGCATTTATATGTAAAAGAATGAATCGGAGATGTTTTATTATTTGTGTCCAATAATTTTAATATCTGAATATTTTTTTCCTTATGAGAGCTAGCCAACTAGCCCATACTCCTAGGATATAACCATTTAGGAGTTCCAGTTGAAAGCCCTGGGTACCTACCAGGGCAACTCATCTTAAGTGGCCCTCAACTCTAGTTTGGGTCAACCCAGCATCATAAGACCACCCCAAACTCTTCTCAGCTTCTCAGCCTCTCAAATACCATTGTCTGGAAAACTTCTAACCTTCACGCATGCTTCTATTAGCAATGCCTGAAGATGGTGTCCAAAACAGGGTTTATCTCTCTGTGCTCTTCTCTCCAGAATCTTGGCCCTCAGATCCTTGCCACCTCAGTAGCTCCTCAGGGGCTCCAAACAGATTTTGTTGTTCTTCAACTTGTTTGGGTTTTCTCAGTGCATAGAGTTGGTTTAAATTAAATAGTCTGCTATGGCCACAAAAGGAAAAATTTCATTCTGTTTTTCACTAATTTCTATTTTTATCTTTATTAATTTCTTTAGTGTACTTTGGTTTGTTTTATTGTAGTTTTTCTTACTAAGTTGAATAATTCATTGTTGAATATTTAATGTTTATCTTCTTTATTGATTTAAACAGTGCCTTCAATGTAAATTCATTTGAACTTGTTAAATATCTGGGTGGTGACCAGCAATATCATAGAACCTGAGGTGTACTGCAAAATTTATCTAGTAAACATTTGATTATTTTCCACCTGGTATCCATTGCGTACTTCCTACTTTTCAATAACACTCATGTTTGGTTCAAGTATCTGCTATTCCACATCTAGCTAATTACTCCAAGGGTAACAAATCTCACCCCTATTTCTAACTTTAGGCCTTCAGTCTAACAGTGTGTTTCATTCCTCTGGCCACAATAATTGGTTCATGTGCACATACATGATCTAATCAAATTCAGTAAGAGTAATCTCATAATTTTACTTGGAATCCCACAATAGGAATATTATTTTTCTCCCTTGTATATGAGTGAGAAAATATCAAACTCTGCTTTTCCTGAGAGTCCTCTTACAACCCCGAGATAAGCCTGTCAGAGACTAACATGAAACATGTATGGAGTTGGACAGAGCTGGAATAGTCAGAGAGCAACTGACCTGGAGTCCTGATTAAACCATGCTGGAAGCCCACCTTCCAGCTGGACTTTTAAGTTACTGAGCCAATAAATTCCCTTAATTATTTAAGCCAGTTTGAATTTAATTGACTTTTCTTTTACTCAAAGCCAAATGCATTCTAATATGCTTAGGTATCTAACAAACACTTTGTAGCGATGATGACATTAAAGAAAAAGAAAAACAAATAAACAAACAAACAAACAAGAACTAGGTTTATATTCTTATGACCATATTCACTAGCCCATTAAATAAAAATATAAGCCACTAATTTTTAGCATCTGGAATCTTATTTTGTTCCTCGTTGTATCCCCAGCACTTAGTTTTCAATAAAAATTTTTTCCAATAAATAGTGCCTGGCATTTTTCAAGAAACATTCAATAAGTGTATGTTAAATGAGTAAATAGTTATGTATTTCAATACTTTTTTCTTTCCCCTAAGGATAGTCCTATGGACTTCCAAGTAGTGGGAGGAGAACATTTCCTCAGTGTATAAAATGTCCCTAACCCATGCCCTGGAGGGAATCTTAACACTCAGATGGCCTCATTCAAATGAACTGCTTTGTTCCTAAAATTTCTCAGGTTCAAAGGGTATGTGCATGAACAGTAAGTATAAATCTCAAATATTTATAACAATAAATTTCATGACGTGGTTTTATAGAATATCAATTAATGGGAATAGCGGCAATGTATAAACAATGCAAAACCAAACTGCAGGACACTTGTTTTCTGCCTCTTGTAAAATAGGTTAAATGAGTGGTCCTAAGATCACTTTCAGCTCCAAAAATAATATGAGTTTATGATCCTAGAGCTGTTCTTTTATTATCAAAAGCATCAAATCCATTCACACCTCTTGGCCTCTGTGGCACTTCTATTAGCTCACTAATCATATTGAGACTGCAAAAAACTTAAAGGTCTGGGATTTGCCTGTCCAAAGAGGACTTCAGAAAGGAACCTAAACTCAGCCGATTAGACAGAATGAATCAATCCTCCTCATGCAAGGGAGGGTGCACAAAAGATCTCTTCAGTGAGGACTGAGGACGGCGTGCACAGCAGGCAGTGTCGGTCCAAGTAGACACACTCCAACTTAGAGCAAGGAGTCAAGTTAACCTGGTTCATTAGCATGGAACGAGTAGAGAAAAGGAGGAAAGCGATCATATACTTAGAGACAAACATAAAAATCTTTTCATATTTTGCCAGTAGAGGAGGATTTGAGTCTACGCCAGTCTGGTAATAGTAGATGCTTGGCCCTCGATGTATTTTCCATCCCAACATCTGCCATGGGAAAAGTGACAGCAGCCAGTAAGGGGCTGTGGGGACTTAGAGTCTACAGCACTGAATGGGGGAGGAGTGGCCAGGGTCCTGGGTGGCAGCACAGGTGGCGGCCAAGTGGCAACTTGCGTGCCAGATGGGAGAATGTCACATGCTGCCCCTTGGCATACACAAAACCCATTTCAGGGATTAAGGAAGCCCTGTACTACTCAAATGGACATATGGTGCCAAAAAGGAAGGTATAAAATTCTACTCTGTGGAAATTGATGAATAAAACCAAATATTTCTTTTTTACTTAAAGATAAGGTATAAGTAAATGGAATTATCAATTGTGGTATTCTAATAAAAAAGACAAAAAGTTCCATTGTAATCTGAAGAGAAAACTGCTTGAATGAGCCCATTCTGCAAGATGGCTACACTGGCTTCTCTTTACAATCCACCTTCTTTCTCAACATCAGTTTTCTCTCATTTTTATTGTCTGCTCATCTCAGTTCTAAGCTTTCTCCATAAGTTACTATCTATTGTGGAGTAGCGTTTTCAATCCACCCACATTCTTGGAGGCATGGTTATGGATCCTATCAAATCGGAAATTGCCAGTTTAAAGCTACAGGACACTTTTAAAGCGAAGACAGTTGAAAAGATGTCATTGTAAGTTAATACAACAGACAAACAGAATCTGGAAAAGATTCTTCCCAAATGTATTTATACATGAAGAAGGAAGTGGGTCAGAAAATCACGACCCCTGCATATTTAGCCTAATATACATCCTCATTCCAGGCAATTAATTTGGAGCTATTAAAAATTAAAGTCTAAAGAGAATATCATAAAAAGTCATTCTCATAGCTTCGCTTCTGAAGATTCTATAAATAGCTTTGAAATAATCTCCAGAGAAACTTTGCAACAGCTTGTGGACTGGTAACAGTAATTAACAGAATCCAAACACAATGTAATCTTAAACACTGTCACCATTTCTTATTTTTTTCTTCAAATTGTGATTATTTCTTGCCAACTTCCTTGGCTCAAAAGATATATTTAAATTGCCCTACTTCTGCTCCTTGTATATCAAAGAGGGGGGAGTGGTGGAAATCAGCCTAGCGAGCCAGAAGGGAAAACAACATTTCTATAAGCATATAATCTTACTTTAAAACTGGCAAAGCAACTAGAAATGACTAAAAATATTATATCCTTGATTTCCATATTCATTACCTCTACATGAAAGCATATAATATGTGCTAGCTGCAGTAATCAGCTTTTTATTTCTTACTAAATGAAAAGAAGTTCAAGCATGAATCCTAAAAAAGGGAATTTTATTTAGATAATAGGAATAATTATCTTCCTTTAGGGAACTCCAAAACACTTAAAGAAGAAACCAGGAAGATTATGAAATTTTAAATGGGATAATAAGGAAGAAAATAACAATTTTTAAGGCTATAGTCTACCGGTAATATTTTCTAGAGAAAGAAAGATGTGAATGCTCTGAAATCCCATAAACTTGCCAGTGGCAGGATGCTATTTTTTTCCATGGGGTGAGGGTGGGGTATCATTCTCTGTGACAGAAAATCTTTGCTTAGTAATGGTTCATAAATGTTCTAGGCTAAATTCCTAATTCTTTGTGTTCTTTTGAGTAGTAAGATGATTGTGAAAATTATTTCAAAAGTAACCATTCAACTAATAAAATTAAGTTCAGGAAATAATTATGTTTACAAGCCACTGGTAAGCATGGGTACAAAGTAAAAATTCAGTGTGGCCCCCCTTTAAAACATATTTTTTGTTTCACTATGATCTCTAAAAGAATGTGCAATTTTGGAATGTATATGTGTGAATACATGTGTTCAAAACCAGTGTTGCAACTAATAAGAATGTTTTATATAGACACTGTTCCCATAAGTACTTACATTAGTTTTCTAGGGTTGGTGTAATAAAATACCACAAACTGGATGGCTTAAACAAAAGAAATGTATTGTCACACAGTTCTGGAGGCTAGAAATCCAAGACCAAGGTGTTGACAGGATTGGTTCCTTCTGAAGGTTGAGTGAAAGAATTTGTTCTGTGCCTATTACTCAGATTTGACAGTTAACTGACAATCTTTGGCATTCCTTGGCTTAGAGAAGCATCACTCCAATCTTGATTTATGCCTTCATGTTCACATGGCATTCTCTCTGTGTGCATGTCTCTGTTCAAATTTCCCCTTTTTATAAGGATGCCAATCATACGAGATTAGGGCCTACCTTCGTTTTAATTTGATTACCTTTGTAAAGACCCTATCTCTAAATAAGGTTACATATCTTTTGGGGGGAGATACAATTGAACCATCAATGTATCCCTTAAAAAAATAACAACATTGATAGAGTAGGAGGTACAAAAGCTAGTAAGTATAGTTAACCAAACCAGATACCTATATTACTTTATTATACAAAGACTAGTTCTCCACAATACCAGAACACGCGGATATTTTAATTATGTCCTCAGATTGAGCTTAGTTTTTTGGAGACAAATTGGTTAATTTTTTAAAATTCAGTTTTCATAAAGTTGAACAGACCTTGTATAGATACAGCAAAAAGAAACTGCCATATCACTGGAATGACTCAGAACTATAATCACAGGTCACATAAGCACAACATTTTATTCTTATGATTATAAAATGAGCACCACAAAGAAAATCCTTAAAATTAATGGTTTCTCTATCTGACATGTATCGATCACCTCAGGCACTTCTTGAAACAGTAGAATTTTTTTTCAAGTTTTAAAGTAGTCAACTTATTTTGACATAATGAAACTATGAAATATTCAACTAAAAAGGGAGTTCACAATTGCCTAGCCCAATTAAAGATAGACCTGAAAACTACATGTCTGAGAGAGTAAGTGACTTGTCCAATGTAATCTAGCAAATTAGAGTGTAACCAGAAAAATAACCTGAGACTTGGCTTCCTCTCCAGGTTAAAGATGCTCTGCTACTGTATCACCCTCATATCACCCTTGTCTGGGAATCACCCCTTATATTCAGAATTAGGCCCTCAATGGCCACATTGAACCCAGAAATAAGTTTAGAATCTATCACAAAGGTCATGTACTATTTTTTTCACAGGTCAGAACTATAAACACCTTCAAGGACTCGTACAAAATCTGTGCTGTCTTAGAACTTTATTTAAAATATAGTATGTAATTTTACTAGTCTGATTTCTCCTTTAAACTTTAGTTCTTCCGGACTATGATTATAATTGTCACATTTTCAGATCTAAAAGTCAGGACACATGCTCTGATAGGAAATGTGTTTATCCAAACGTTTGCACATAATGATTACTCGTTTTGTATTTAGTTCAAAAGGATCCTTTCGGAAAGTCTCAAATTGCTGAAGATACTTATGTATATGTGAGAATTACATTAACATTTGTGGTGGTATAGCAATGAAACCATAGCATAGAATATTTGACATCAGGATTGCCCTAGATTAGTGTGGGGGGTGGTGGGAGTAGGGAAAGGGCTATTAGGAAGCCATAATTATGACAAACAAAAGATTACAACTACAGTTTGGATGGGTTGAAAAGTGAGAATGATTTTTAATGCAGGCCCTACAAGAACATGAGTTTCTTGAGAAGTGATAGCTGACCAAACTACCCCAGTGAATAATACCGAGATACTTTTATATATAGATAAATAGCCTTCTCGTCAGGGCCTGGAGCAAGGCAAGGTAAGTGATGCACCTAGGATATAACACGTAAGGAAATGCTCAACTCACTCTGGTGTTGGACCGAGTGCCTCCTTAAATGTTATTTCCCAGGTGCCACACTCCCCTCATCCTCGTCCCAGGCCTACCTCTCATATCCCTCAGTGGTTCTTGAGAGAATTGTTATCTTACAATACTGTATAGTAATTAATGTGCATATTTATTGTTATGAATCATTGAAACACTAAATGGCTTGAATCGTTCTACCTAATATTGCAGGGAAATACATTAAAAGTTTTAAATAATTTAAATTTTAAGTTTTGGCAAACAGAGGATTAAGCTTAAATTCTCTGAAATATGCAGTTAGAATGACTTATCCTTGATAATGCTACACAATTCCCACAATGATTTCTCACTATTATTGGTACATTATAGGTAGACCTATCTTTCCCCTTGTCTGAAAACTGCCTGTGACACCCGGAGTCAGGCTCCAACAGTTGCCACTGTACTACTTGCACCTGCCACCTTCTTCCCCTGTCTGGTCCAGAGTGGTCATCTGAAACTGACCCAAGCTGGGTCCATCAAAATCTACGTTCAGAGAATTTTAAGTGTAGGTGTAGAGACTAGAAGTCACCAGAATGTAGACACTTATTGTCAAATTACAGAGCCTACATCAGACCTACATATTCCTGCTGTTCGAGTGCTAGCCTTTTGTTTCTAGCCATGGTTGTTCGTCATTTAGAGTCCCTATGGTGACTCGGCACCTTTTCAATAAATCTCCTTTGGGCTTAAGTTTATCATTAACTTCTGTTCCTTTAACTCCCAAAGCTGAAACAGACATAGGCTCCCCTCCATGATAGGAATTGTGCTAGGTGCTAGGATGACGAGGACAGATGTAATACAGTTTCCACCTTTGCAAATCTCATAAAAGCATCAATGGTAAATGGTAAATCTCAGTTACTTAACTTGTTTGTATTAATATATACGGGCTCATTTCTTTTTTTCTAGGGGGAATTCCCTTGATGTTGTTTAATGCTAGAAATTCTGGGAAGACAGGGTATATATAAAGCTCTGTGGTTCTGTGTATTAAATATAGGTCTAATTGATGCTGATAACTTTGTTTTTTAGCTATAAGATATAATCTCCCCCTAAAATGTTCATTTAAGATAGCTTTGAGCCTCCTAGTAAAATTTAAATATAATTAGAAACATTTCAGATGGAGAAAAAAAATACATTGTTTAGAGATAAATTTTAGAGTGAAAACATTTCAGAGAAAAATTTTGTGAAAAAGTGCCATATCATAAGTTTTCCAGATAGTTCACAAGTAAGGGAAAAAAGTATTTAAAATGTGCAACTAAGTTTTAAGTGAATTTTTTTTTCACACATTGAAATTACATTTTGCTTTAACCAGGCAAAATCCCAGCAGCTGGAAACTTGTTATGTGTTTAATTAAATGGCCCACACACATGTTTATAATACACAGTACTGTGGCTTGTGAATAGATCCCCGGGGTGTATGGTCAGCTTTTTGCCTCACTGAACTGTACTCTGGAGGTCATGGGAAAAGGGGTACTTGTTTTAGTTTTCTCCTTCCCAGCTCCACATTTCCTCCACCAACTATCAGCACATAAACAAACTTGTGTTCAAAAGGTGATGGATTCCACTGACCTAATCCACTCTGAAGTGCCAGACCTGTCCACACCTTCTCTAGATTAAACCAGCAGGTCAGCTCGCCCTGACTGCCCCTGAGGGGCGGGGTAGCCTGCCTCCCCCAGCCGGGTCCATCTGATTGATCGGCCTTCTGCTCTCTCCTTCCACTGGGAGGGGAGCTTCTCTGCACCGACTGGGGCAATGAGAGCGGTGAAGCTCAGATTCTGATTCTTCCTCAATGAGCTGAAGTTCTCCAGATGGCAGCAAGCGCTCGTCATGCAAATTCTTGGCAGCAGGGAGCCTGTCAAGTGGCTACTGCTGCTTATTGTTCCCACCACTCCCCCACCCCCTCCACACAAACGCAGAAGAAATACCATCTGTCACTGTGGGCTGAGTGGTACTTTCCAAGTCCCGTAGCATTGCCGCTTAGCAGCTCTGTGTTGTACACGCAGCCCAAACATGAGTTGCCTCAAGATGGCATCTAGTCTCTGGAAGCCTGGAGCCATGGAGATCCATCCCAGCTGGCAATTCCCTTCCCCACCCCCACCCCCCAGCCTGGCCACACACCTGGCTCCGTGCAGGGGCAGTTCGTTAGCAGATTTCTCTTAAGATATTTACATAAGAAAAACAGCAAAACTGGTTCTGTTTATCCCTTTAGATTCTGGGAAAGAAATAAGAGGAACTGAATGAGCAACTTGTCTCAGTCCCTACTGAGTGATGTAATAGTAGATAACTGGTTAAAGAGCATGCCCCGGAAGTGCACAGCGCAGCCTTGAAGCGACAAGGATGCCTAGAACACTGAAATGACCTTTTGTTTGCTCTCCCTTCTCTCTCACAAACATCATATTGCCTGGTAGATAATGAGCTCCTTAGACGTAAAAGTTATGTGCAAATGAAAGCTGTCACTCAAAAGATTCCGAGCTCTAGGGGAAGCTCAATACCTTGCCCATCACTGAGTCCTGAGACCTCTGCAGTCATTCAATAACTTTTTTAATTTTTGTCGAATTTTTTGGTCATATATACAAATGCAAACCAAAGCATAATAACAATACGCCGTATCACTTCTGCATCTGTAATGTTTTCTTTTTAATCTCAGGAGTATAGAAGGGAGTGTTCATATGCCTAAATTCAGGTCACACTTCTCTTTTTTTTTCTCTCTCTCTCTCTCTCTGTGCAAATCTCCTCTTTTATTATTATTTGTTGTAACTTTTAGTATTAATCTCCCAGAGACATTGACATCCACAAAGTACGTATAATGGCCACCTTTGTAATTTACCTTCCATATATTTCCTTAGATGAACATCCCCGAAACACATGCTGTTTGGTTTGTATTTGTGTACTTTTTAAAAAAATTTATATAAATTACATTGAACTGTAAATTGTATTATTCCTGGCTTTTTCACCAATATTTGCTTTTAGAGCCACGCCTGTTGCTAATCTTCCTCACGCATGTTGTCGCTTTCCCATACATTCTACCCTGTTTTTCACTCTTGTTTGGGAGGCAGAGTGAGTTCTCGATCAGTACATTTGAGAATGACTGGCATGTTCTGCTCCGTTCTGCCTGCTTCCTCATGGGTCTTGGCTACCTGCATGGCATCCATTTTATCTTCTGCTCAGACGCGAAGACTCTGCCTACTCTGGTTTTCAATTAGTGGGCCCCTTTTGTCCCATACTAACACACATCTTCCATTGCTGCGCCATCAATAAAAGCAATATTTAGACCTTCATCTACTCCTGCTTCTATTCTTCAGTTTTTTCAGAATTCAGGTATGAAAGAGGATTATTCTTTATTGGGGTCCTCCTGGGAGACCCCAACAGCTTTGGTAAATCTTGGTTTCATGGTTTGTATTTGCATATGATACTTGCATATTCCTCTGGTGATAAACACATGTAGTTTCCTCCTACTCTTTTGCTAGCATAACTAAAACTGAATAAACTGATATTCCTATGAATGTGAGGAGAGTTCCTCTGGGGTGTCCACCAGGAGTGGGATTGTTGCATCATAGTTACATGAATATTTAATTTCACTAAATACTGATAAATTACTGTCCAAAGGGACTGCATGATCTTATCTCCACCAGCAGTCGCTGTTATGAGTACTTGATATTATGAGGCTTTCTAATTATTGTCAGTCTGATAATGATACCTCATGATTGTTTAATTAGTAAATATCTGCTGCTTATTAACTGTCTGATCCTCATCCGCATGCTTTTGTGAATTTATTCATATATTTTATGCATGTGTTATTGGGTTTACAAAGTTTCTTACTTATTTACAGGAAATCAATATACACTGTGAGTGTGTGTGTACTATAAGTATCATTTGGTTTTTCATATTGTAAATAACTTCTTTTAAACTATACCTGCTTGTTAACTTCACCTATGGAGTCTTTTGTTACACAGAATGTTTATATTTGGATATTGCTAACTATAGCAACTTTTGTTCTTCTCATTTGTGCTTTGAGATATTGTTGTGGTTTCCCCTAAATTAGATCGCAAAGTTAAATTCCTATATTTTTTTTCCATAAAAGCTTTAAATTTTTGCCTTTCAAATGTAGATCTTCAACGCAGTTGGAGTGGGTTTCTTTCTTTTCTTTTTATAGTATGAAACATTAATTCTAAACTTATTTTTCTTTATGTGGTGATCTAATTTTTCTATTCCTTATATCAAAAAATCCATCTTTTTTTTTTTGGCTAATTTATCATTTACCTCAGTCATATTTTTTTCTTCCTCTTTAAGAACTCTGTTCTATTTTATTATTTACCTATATATTCCTGTGCTAGGACCATATTTTTTTTTTTTTTTTAACAACAGTTTTATAATATGCCTTAAGTTCTGTTTAGACAAGTCCTTTCTTGGCTCCTTTTTAAAAATTACTTTAACTATTCATGGACCTTTATCTTTATATATATATATGTTAGAATCAATTTTTAAAGTTACTCAAAAATCCTCCTGGATGTTGACTGAATTAGATATAATTTATAGATTAAGTTGTAAAAATTTTAAATAGATATGCATATAAAATTTAACCATATCTTTCTGTTCATTCAAGTCTACCTTTCCTTTTATTATGTTCATAGTGTTTTGGTTCTCTTGAGTTTTCTGTTATATATAAATAAGATTGTTATTTGTCTCTACCCTTCTACACATAATTGTTATTTTTTTTTTCCATATCTTATTTCATTGGCTAGGAGCTCCCATAATGTTTTGCCATCAGGATGGGTATGAACACAGTCTTTTTCCTAAATATAAATGGATTGGGCTTGAAACTCCTCTGTTAGGGCTGATACTTGCCCTGAGTTTTTGTCACAAAGTTTATCATACCTTGTGTTTCTTGTGAATTGAAATAGTTCAGATTATTTGGTGATATTTTGAAAGCATAAACTTTTACACTTTTAAGTAGGCCATTACAAAAAAAAAAGTGAATGAGTTAATCTTAGAGTAATAGCAGTCAAGAATGTTAAAAAGTTTCTATCGTCTTGTTTAAACCCACTTTTTCAGAATAAATCCACACATCTTTTTTATGGCATTTTATATCCATTACTTTCATTTGCTTCACACTTGAAAAGACATGTTTCAAAAACACAAAAAACATTTTTTTCTCCTATAACTATACACTAAAGAAGCTAACATACCTCACCTCAGCACGTTCTAGCAGTGGAACTTCTAATTCTTGCATGCTTTGAGCACCAGCCTTGACCTATTTATAAGACCACTATTCCCACATTTGTTCCACTATTCTTAACTGCTCAAAATACTGTACCGTATTCAAATTTCTATTCCTTCTTTCTCTCTATCACTTTTCTTTATTTTTCCAATTTGCTTAGCATCTCATAAATTTAGATCTTTATTTCATTTATTTCCTTACATTTGGGATGATATACGAGCCAAGCAGTTTTATTTCTTTCTTCTAAATCTCGCCTTCTTCCTTGATAATAAGGAGGCATGATTTCCTACTACCATCAAAGGTTTTCCAACTGGGAGAATGAAAAGAAAGCATAAAATATATTACTGTAGACTGTATAATAACGCCAATGTTCTAATTTGTGATGTAAAAGGATTGTGCTGCTGTTGTACTTTTTTACACTAATTGGCATGGATACTTAACAAATACAAGTTCAATTCAATTTAATTCTTAATGACAGTGAGAACATGTATAGTTTATGCTGGAAAAAAATAGTGGTTCTTAAATGTTAGCATACCTCAAAATCACCTGAAGGCTTCTTAAAGCACAGATTTCTAAGCTTTGTCTCAAAGTGTCATATCCATAGAGTTTGGGATGGAACTACTGTATACATATCTAATAAGTTCCCAGGTGATTCTGATCCTGTTGATCCTGAGATCCACTTTGACAACCCTTGCTTGTCATAGTTATTTTCTTATTAACCTTCTCATAGGAAATTTAATTTTTATTCTAGATCCAACTTGTATTTTATGTCTTGAGCCATTAACCACTATATCTTTAACTTATTTTATGCCTCAAGGTATTATGTTGAAGTATATGAAATTATTGTTATTTATCCATTTTGAGCCTTAAAACTGAAATTTCATATGATTTAACCTAATATTGAACTTCGCTAAGGGAAGCTTTTTAAAATATTTGTTCCTATTCAAACACAAAGCCTCCTAATTATAGCTCTCACATAATTACCCATAGTACATTTCTCAGACTAAAGAGTCTGGTTAGCTTTCCCAAGTTCAAGTTACATCTTACTTAGTTTCATAGGGAAGAGTAATAGAAAGAAAATGTTCTTTGCTTAAAATAAGTATATAGTTAGAAAATTCTTAAAAACCAAAATAAGGTATCTTCACAGGAGGAGACCATAGCCTTTAAGGTTCATTTTCTTAGCTTTGGAAATGGGCTACTTTTCATGTCAAAGTACTAGATAATAATAATAATAAATAATAATAATAATAATGTCAGATAATTTGTATTAAATAATACTTTTATGGGTTAAATATCAATAAAACAGAAATAAAAAAGATTAAATTTTCTTTAGGGTCTATATAAAAATCATAGATAACAATACAATCAATGTTGTTGGATTTAACTCAAATGCTAAAAAGAAGTTTAATTTTAAAAACACAATTATGCAAATTTGAACATTTTTCTAAAATGTTCCCTAGATTTTTAATTTCATTTCTAAGTAAATTAATGATTTGTACTGTGGTCAGGAGCACAGCAGGGTATTTCATGATCTTCCAATCTGTTAAGAGAGCAGTTCCTATGTTATTTTCGAGACCCTGGGAATGAAATTCTTATTCATGGGAGGGCTTGGTTTGTATGTAGAAAAACGGTTTGTGAGTCTCTAATGAAACCAATTTTCAAAGATAGGCTTAAGCATTTAGCTATGATAGCCACATATCAGAAATTGTACCAATCATCTTAAACTCCTAGCCAGTCATATTAAACAATTCTGCAGCACATGTAGGTATGGCCAATGATTTTATATCTTCACATCTAAATTGATGATACTTGGGAAATTTAACTCTCGACAAAAAAATTGTGTAATTGTCCAAAACATGTTCCCTGTTGAATTCCTTTATAAAGGTTATTTTTTTTAAAAAAGCATCTTGACAATAAAATGACTATTTTTATCCTTGTCATAACATTTTTTTAAATGACAGGATATTTTGTCATTCATAACTGTGACTTCCTTTTTCTCTGTTCATTATATAGGAAATGTTGTCCCATTCCATCTTCTTCTTTTTTTTCTTTTTTTCCTTTTCCTGAATAATGCCAACTTGGTGCAAACTGGTTAGTTTTTGTTTGAATATTTACAGCTAATCTTTGCATGATTTTTGGCTTCTTCAGTTTGCAACCTACTCTATGATACCAGGACTTTTTGGGTGAGTTTGAGGAGTAGAAGGCTTATTTTAATTTACATTTAGTATAAAGAGCATGGACTTTTAAAATAAATAAATGTGAATTTTGATCCCGATTATGACCTTATGCAAGTCACTTATTCTCTCAGAACCTGAGATTCTTCCATTTTAAAATAAATGCATAAAAACTTGCCTCTATATTAAAAAGGTGAGCACAGTTCCTGAAATTTAGTTGAAATAGAAAAGTTTGGGAAGGCAAAAGTATAAATATATTACATGAATTGTTATATTTGAAGAAAAGTTTAAAATATCAGACTAACCTGCATGATATATGAAGTTGGTTTGAGTTTTCAGAAGTTAATTCATTCCATGAATAAATATTTTGTATATCTGTCAAATTCGGGATCTGGCTTGCCTGTGTAGATTTAGATCAGAGTTTAGAGCTACCCACTGAAATAATTCATAGAATGAGTCTCTAAGGCAATGTAACTGCCAGGCACTCTGCTACACACTTTGCACATAATCCACAAAACATTACTTTGGGATGAATCCTTGGCTTCTTTTTCCCCAAAGCCTATGTTCTAGTACAACATCATGCTGTGAAAAAGAAGGCTGACTTTTGCTCCTGATACAGCAGAGTTTTATGGTATTTCATCAAATTTAGGATAGTGTATCTTATAAAACATATCATTGTTTTACATACCACTAAGAAAGACTATAAAAAGCTACCAAATAAATTATGATCCATACTTTTTTTCTCTTAAAATTTTAATTTTATATACAAGAACCTATTTAAACTTATTCAGGATCATTTATTACTCTGTGCATATATAAAAAGGACAACATATGCAAAATAAACAGGTTACAGCATTCTACTAAATCATGTCTTATATAAGAATTAATGTCTGTGTTTTTCTATACAATATCATCATCTGTACCATAGAGAGCATTGGTGATCCAGCATTTCTCACAAGACAGTTCTACCATCGTGTCCTGAATTTTCTCGCAAGCCACTGACACTAATTCTGCTAGTTATTATGCACATGTACAAACATTAACATCTATAATATCAGTGCCATCTAGTCAGCAATTATCTTAAAATACACAATTTTAGAGATAAAAATATAGGGAAAAAATGTATGTCTTAGAATCAATGAAATGTAGTACTTACTGAATGAGCTATAACTCATTAGGTAGAACTATTTTACTACTTCATAGACGTCGATATCAACTTTAGAGTATGAGAAGATAGTTTTCTATTGATTTGTTTTCTGTTCCATCTTTTCTTTTTTTCTTTCTTCCTCCAGAATTATTATTTTATCCCTGACTCTCTTAAATTCCATGAAACAAAAACCTGACCACAGTGGCCAAGTCAAACAAGAATTCATTTTTCTCACATAACAAGGAAGTCAAGAGGTGGGAGGGCTGGCAAGAGGCACCACAATGCCCTTAAAGATCCATACTGCTGTCTTTCTCTCTGTAATGGCTCAAATGCTGTCACTTTCTCATGGTTGCGAGATAACTGTTGTATCATGGCTCCACTCCCAAGAGGAATTAGGGAAAGAGCAAAGAGTGAAAGGCATCATGGAGGCTTTAGTCTTTTTTTCATCAGTAAATTTATTCTTATATTTCATTAGTAAACCTTGAACTATATAATCAAGCCTAATTCCAAATGAGTCTAAGGAGGGAAATATTTTTTGACTGGGAACATCTGATTCTATTGGGGTTCTCTCAGTAAGAAAGAGAGGAAGATGGCTATTGGCTGGAAACTAGCTCTACCTGCTACCACTCTCTGGTACCAAAAGTATGAGTAGTATATTTGCCACATGCACATGGAAGGTTACAGTTTTTGCTTTATTTTATCTAATGTATTTAGGTAGGATTTTACTAGGAATTAAACAGATCCTTGTCTTCATAAAAATTATTAGTTACAAAGTGAAAACAAGTGAAAGACATCAAAATGCAAAGAGAGGAATTAAAGTAACACAATATTACAGTAGTTTTCTAATCTCGAACAATGCTTTACACATATGAAGCAGTTACAAATGTGTACAGAATAAACTAGTATTTTTATCGCTTTTCAAAAGATTAATTTTCTGTTTGTTTGTTTTTTTTTTCTATCTCAGATTGGGAGGAAAAAACCATGAAAGTGATATAATAATAATCCTTAATATGCACATTTAACCCCAAGTACTTTCTGTCCTATTCCAATTTTAACTTTTGAAAAGCAAAATTATAAAAGTATTTATTTATATATTAATTATAAATCGGTACAGGTATTTTACCAGCAGAGCAAACAACATGCCCAATGACGTTACAGCTCAAACAGTTCAAACTTGTATAAAAGTTTTATTCTGAAATGCTTACAGTTTGTTCTTCACCTTTTCATGCTTACTTTTTCTCAACGTTTTGCTCTTCTCACTAGTTTTTCTCTTGACTTTTTCACCCACATATATACTTGGAAGAATATATATTCTTCCAGGGAATCATTAGCCCAATATTATGATTCTTTACACCAACAAAGATTAGGTATTGTAAACTCTCTCTTGGCAACTGTAGGCTTCTCATTCTTCCTTTTCTCTGAGTTTCCAATTGTTTTGGTGCAATATTGTGATTTATAAGAAATGTATTTGGTCATTCAGATGACTGAAATTGCTTTCTCAGGTATATTTTGTCTTCATCCACAGTTTCTGGATCACAGCACTCAAAATCCTTGGAATTTCCTGGGCAATAATAGCAATGGGAACTCTTGTCTTCAGTTTGAGTTAATGAAGGTGAATTTTGAACCCCACCTAAGAGTGGGGCTGGTTGCCAGGTAATTAGAAAATTAAAACTTTCCATCCCACTTCCTGATTTCCAGGAAGAGAGAAAGGGGCTGGAGGTTGAGCCAATAGCTAATAGCCAATGACTTAGTCAATCATGACTGCATAATAAAACCTCCATAAAAACCCAAATTGACAATGTGTTGATTCTTTCGAAAAGAGCTTCCATGTTGGGAAACCTGAATGTTTCCACGTGCCACTATGCTGGGCCCCAAGCTCTTTTGTTCGGGACCTTGCCTTACATCTCTTCATCTGACTGTTGATTCATATCCTTTAATATATTTTATAATGAATCAGTAATCTAGTGAGTGAAAGTTTTTCCTGAGTTCTGTGAGCCTTTTCAGCGATAAAATACTTTATTGCTAAAAAAGACTAACCATCCTCTGAGCCTGTTTGGAAAATGGCACAGATAAACTTGCTAAATTCAAGGTTGCCACAAACTTTAAATTTGGGAAAAAAAAAAAAAAAGCTTTACTTGTAAAGCACAATAAAGTGAACTTCAATAAAATGAGATATGCTTGTAGTTGGATTTGCTGGATCTTACTCTAGCATATTCCTGGGGATTTTGTTTATTTTTGCTGTTCTGTAACACTTTTGAGGTCCTTTCTAATAACCTACATAATCTATATCACTTTTTATCTCCATAGATGTTTTATTGCTAGTAATAGGAGAATATGTCTAAATAACCAATGTATTCCTACAAACCCAGCAAAATATTTCATATAAAAATGCACAATAAATGTTTGTGAGTGATTGAATGATGTTTCTACTCAGATCTATAGTTCCCCCTTTCTATCAAAAAAAATTTTTTTTTAAGTGATGTGCCCATTTCACTAATCCTTTGACATGAGCAGGCTGAATCCAAGGAGTGCCTTCTTAACTGTTCATGTGTTCAGACTTTTAAAGTAAACATACACACCAGACTTGAAAAACATCCAAATCTGTGTGCCTAGAATCTCTTTCTCCCTTGGCAAACATTGTGAGCTGCCTTCCTGTTTGCAGTGTTGTTTCATTAGGTCATGCAAAAGGCCCCATCAGAAGGCTAGCATGCCGCGTCAGTGGAATTACAACAAACTAAGTTTCAAAAAGAACTGGCAAAAAAAAAAATTGATCAATCTTACCCCATTTTATAAAAATTGGTCTTCTTACTTTTCTACTTTCTATGTTTTTATTTCTCAATTTTCTTTTGCATCTTCTCATCACAGTACACTCCAAGATTTTTCACTGGCCCTTTAATACACTTAACCACCTCTGTGCACCTTCCCAACCCTGCTTCCCATTCTTCAAATTGGTCTATCTCTTCTACTGGTGCTAAATATTTATATCCCTGTGTAATTGTTCTGCTGGAGCTGGTATCTACTAAAGGGAAAGGGAGTTCCCTTTGTTAATTACAATGGAATGGTATAGATCATAAGCCTGAAAATTATGTCTTTAAAGACAGAATTTAAATAGCAGACAAACTGGATTTCTTTCTCTTCTGCAACTACATTCTCTTGAGATATTCTTCAAAGTATTATGGGGTTGTAGGAAAAAAAAAAGATGGTCATCGCCATGTGGAAGTCAGAATGAGAGACAGGTAAGGCAGAAAAGCATCAATTTGGACTGGTGACTATAGAGCAACAATAACCAATCAGTAAGTCACATTCTTAGCAATAACCAATCAGTAAGTCACATTTTTAGTAATAATTATACTCTTTTGCTATCCACTAGATCTAAGAAAGTTTGTTAAAGGCTAGTACTAGTCACACTATGTGGTATTAAGGGATAGTCTATGTTCACTAATTTCAGAAAGTGTTAAGGAGAGCGCAGGGCATCCTGAGGCCAACAAGGGTACGGCAATTGTGATTAGTGAGATCCTAAAGAAAAAGGCCAGTTCATGGGATGTGTATACCAGGATTTGTCCTCTACTGACAAACTTGTATTCTAATAAAAGAGCCAGGGAGGTTCCTATAGGTCATTCTGTGTGCCATTCATTTTGCTGTGGTGCAAGGACAGAAAAATGAACAACTTTGACCAGAAGGAGCTTACATCCTAGGAGAGCAGGCAGCCATTGAAACATATAATTATAACATAATGTAGTATGTGACATGATGATATGTACAAAGTGAGGACCTAACTTTCTTTGATATTTTTAAAACTACGGCAATATTTTTTTTGTCACTCTTTTTTAAGACTTTCCACTCTGCTTTCTTTGTTATACAATAAAAATCAAATATTTAAAACCTTTAAATTATGCCTTCTTTTATAATGCAACAAACCTGTGTTTACCATGTGACATAGTCTGTGGTTTCCTGGGGAGTCTTCAAAGTTAAAGGATTAAATGAGTCATTTTCTTAGAACTTCAATTCTACCAGACTTTTAGAGTAATGGCTTTATTTTAATATTAAAATAATCACTGAAATATTATGGAGTAGAATGCAAAATTAATGATAAATTTTTTATATGTCCCTGGAGAATTCAATGACATTCTGTGCTTAAAGCAAGGGGCTTCGACTCTACCCATAGACCCTCAGGAATAATGGAAGCTTAGTGTAACATTTTGAGAAGTCCTATTTAAAGATTATAAGTGATATCAGCCCACATGCCACTAGCTTCTTTCTTAAAACTATAGTGTACATGTATGCCAAAAAATGCATATAACATATATGTAAGGTATAAAGAATAATAATACATTGAAAAACTACAGTACCATTGACACTCCCATGTATCCCATTCTATCTTCAACACCAGTATCCTAAAATTTGTATCTATCATTCTGTTTTTTGCTCAACATTTTTATGACATATACACGTATCCTAAACAATATATTGTTTTTGCATGGTTTTTATATTTGAAAAAAAAGTTTTTAAGTACTCACACATTTTTATCCTGCTGAAAACAGACGTATTTCATTCACATTGATATTCGTAGCTGTTGTTTATATTGATTTTGCAGCTGTATAATTATGCATGCTCATGTCAATGAACATTTAGGTTGTTTTCAGATACTCACTTTTACATACATTGCTGCAGTGAACATTATAATACATGTTTCCTGGTGCACATGGGTAGAAATTACTCTATTTATCTAAGAGTGATTTTTCTAGGTCATAGGATATGCACATTTTTAACACTACAAAATAGTGCCAAATCATTTTCAAAACTATTTATACTATTTCCTGTCCAAAATACGAGTTCATATTGCTTCATATCCTTTACAACATTCATTATTGTCTGGCTTTTTAGTTGAAAATGGTATCTGATTGAGAGTTTGTCTTGCACTTCCTCAGTGTCTTATAAGGTCGAGTTTTTTTCATATGTCTCTGAGTTTCCTTTTCTGTGAAATGACTATTCAGGTAGTTTTTTTCCCCCATATTTTTATTAAGTTGTATATCTTTCTCTCACTGATTTTGAGGAGTTTTTGGTTATGTAACTCATTTTGATTAAATGGGCTGTGTAGACAATCAATGTCAATTTTTTTTATAACAACCTTTTTTATGTGGTTTTCACTTTTGGATTTTTAATCTAAATAAATCTTTCCCTATTTCTAAGTAAGAATAAAGAAGGTAAGCAATTATTTCTCCTTTGAGGAGCCAGTATCACAACAAAGAGAAGCTCTATTGTCTAATTTTCAATCAACACTTATTTTCTCTATAAAAAAAAATGAACCCTCGAAGTTAATAGATTGCTTCTTAGTTGTTGGTAGATTGCAAAAAAATGATCACAGATTCTCACCCCCCCACCCCAGCTTCCTTCCATGTACTCCTCTTTGTGATGTTATATTACAGCCTCTATCATTATGAATGATGTCTATCTTTCCACTCTTTGCATTTGGTAAAGACCTCAAAATCCACCCATCACCTAGAGTACTATTAGCTTCTCAGGGAAATGTAAGCATCTTTGCCCCCTCAAAAAATATTTGTAAAGTACTAGTCTTCTTTTGTTTTGAAAATACTATACACTACTTTCTTCTCCAATAGGGTACAGCAAATGATAGAAAAGAAATAAAGTAACTCCTCTGAATTATTAAACAAATAAGCAAGGAAGCTCATGAAAGAATAATTTGAAATTAAAATTTGGCTAGAATACTGTTCCTCACATTTCTTTGATAGTAGTGTATTTATGTATTTGTCCACAAAATAGAACAAAAATTGTGGCAATTATCTAGATAATTTAGGCTAAGAATCACTTTTACTGATAATAATCCTCACTGATGATAGTCTCTTTTTGGTTTGGCTGTAGTTATTCCGACAGCTGCCTCAATTTTTCTCTTCATTTTCCATCTATGAAGATAATTCAAAGTAAAAGGGAAAAAATAGTTAAAAATTTAAATACACAGTTTCACATTTTATTCAAAACTCGTGATATGAAACTTGTTAGACCAAAGTCATCTCAGAAGAGAGATTATTCAACAGTGACCAAAACAAAATCCATTCACAGTATCCTGCTAAAATAATGACTTAGTAGAATCCTGGTTGGATTTGCAATGTTCAGTCTTTATCCGACTTAACTAAATTTGGCAAAGAAAAAATAATTATTAAATACCTACTAGATCAAGGACTATGGATGGTAGTATATTAGTGGAGTTTATTTTATTTCATTCTTTATTTTAAAAATCCCCTATATGGCAGATACCATTTCATCTATTTTGCAAACAGGTACAGTCAATCTTTTTTTTAAAAGATAAGAAACTTGTCCAGCAGCAAATATTTAGTACATGAAGAATCAGATTGTTCTTCTTATATCAAGCTCAATAATCTATCTATTATAGAGACACAGATGAGAAAAATTTCTAATTGGAGAATTGAAAAGTAGTAATTTTTAGTGGTTTTCTCTTTTTAGTGTAACAGCCTCTAAAAAACAGGTAATCATTTCTAAATTAGTAATATCAAAAACATTTAGAAACTTCCTTTCTAATTTCCGTCCCCTAAAATTTTGCTAGTAAATAAAAGTCTTAATTACTTTGGAAAGTCAATTAGTTTGGTTCAGCAGACTAAGGAGAGATTAAGAGAAAAATAAATTAGAAAGAATAATAAAATCATATTTGGGAATCCTTATATTCATGATATTAGTTAAATCCAATTGGTTGTTATTGTTGTTCCCATTTTGTGCTAGGCACAAATAAGTACATTATCATGTTACAAAACAAACCTAATATTCGATATTTTTTTAAATTAAGAACTTAATAAAGGCTTAATCCTTACTTTGAAATGTACTAGATATAGTTGTCTAAACCATTAAATTAAGCACATACATACAAAATAGATTCCAATTAACATGGAGATAGATCTCAAAGTGATTCTGAAATTGAAAATTTTTCATAAGCGATTTGATGTCTGTCTTCATTAAGAACTACTGGGTTATGTGTCAACCTGAATTTGCTAGAGCAGTCATGTCATCCATGATTCTGGTCCACATACCCCTCATTTTTCATCATATGTGTGCTGCTATTTTTACACTGGTTCTACATCAGCCTCTCATCTTCTCTGGCCATTTCTACATATGAGTATACCAACATTACAATTACTCCCACATGCACAGTGGAAGGGAGGAATGGAAAGCCCTCCATAGGCCAGGCTTTAAGCTCGGAGGTGTGAATGGGAGGATGGACTCTACCATCAGGGGCCCAGAGCCTTGCAAGTTCTCGATATGGCCCATAATTACCATGGTTCAGTGCCATGTTCCAATTCTCTCTAGTTCTAAGGAGCTCTTTGTTCCTTTCACATATCTTCCAAGTCCTCTCTCATGCCTCTCCTGTATTGATCACTGTGATGACCAGGAGGGACTCCATAAAACAAACTCTGATATTTATATTATTGCTAAAACTAAAACCATTGCTTTGGGCAGCTGAACTCTAAAACTCAATTGATTCTTTCTAATAATGTTATACCAGGCAAGAGGTTCTATGAGGATATAATGGAAATTGTTTTATGGCTAATATTGCTCATCATACTTTAAAATATTTATAGATAAAAATCATTGTAGCTCTGATTTTGGGCATGGAGTTCTGGGTTTCCAGACTTATATTTCTCTGTGTGTTTGGGATTAGAAATAGGAGTTTGTTTTGTTAGCAAATGTTGCTCTAGCCCACCAACTGTGGATCAGTCAATCTACCTTTGGACAGAGGATAAGTACCCACACTTGAAAAAATTCCACAAAAGGACATTGACCTTATCCTCTAGTCTGTTGATGAGCAAAACTTTTAGATTGACCCTAAATCAATTATAGGAGACATCTTCACTCCATATTCTCTCCAGAATGCAATCCCAGATATTTTGCCACTTAAGTCTCCTTGATATTTACAAGTCATAGTAATATCATTTATGGAAGATTTCCTGTAGGACATGCAATCCCACAATTGCAAACACATGTGTGTTTGTGTGTGTGTAACCTATATGATTTACACAGTTTATGTACATATAGATTTTTTTCTAAGATCAAGCCAGAACTTGAGAGGCTACATATTTACACTACCCTTTTAGGATTTCTCATACTGAGTGTACTTTGTGTTGTACCATCATCAGCCATTTACTGAAATGGCTTCTTCTGACAAAGACAGAAATCAGCAATTCTCTCAGGTTAGCTCAAGTGATAAGCACAAACTCACATCTTTCAGGAAAAACAGATCCATAGTAGAGTCAGGCCCTAGGGAAACCTTCTATATCATTCAGAAACCCCCACAGTTCCAGTGCTTCAAACGCCAGCTCTGCAGCAGGAACTTAGTGATGATACCATTTCCATCCTGGAGGAACCATCACTTCATCCTTTGCTCTGTGTGTCCTTTGTACTTTGTGGCTATTTATTGTCTCTGTTGCCTCTTGGCCTTTGCATCTTAACTTTTTTTCTCTATGCCCTTTGGTTCCTGCTCACATTTCCAAATAATTGCCTCCTTCTGTGTGTCTCTTATTTTCAAACACTCTGAAAGAAAACACTCAATTGTTTCCTCTCAAATTTGGTCAACCTTTCTAAGCAAAGCCTTTTTTGTTGGATAGCCTTGTAGGCCACTGGCCAGTCTGTAAACATTTGTTACTCAGGAGTCAAGTGCCCTTCCCATTCCCAGGCCAATTAGCTGTGACCATGTTTGTAACTAGGAGCTTTGGGTTACTGGGTGTGCGTGTGTATGTTAGAAGAGAGGCTATCTGGTACAGAGCACAGCTATTTGTGGTCAAGCCAATTGGATATTTTCCTTTTCTTAGGAGAGATCTGTAGCCATTGTACGAAATTTGAATCTTCATCTGTCCTGTTTTGCACTGAGAAATAGTATACAAAATATTTGTAAGATACTTAATATTGCTTTTATTATCGGAATGTTATTGGGAGTGTACCACGACATGACATCAGGTACCTCTTACACAGATGCATAAGGGAAACTTCTTTTACATCTCGATACAAGTAAAAACCTTGTTTATCAATAGTTTCTGTTGGCTCTGTGCTTATGTATGCTGTGAATTTTGTAAATAATACCCTTTGGACTTGTTAATAAAAATTCAAGATTAAATTTGTGGAATACTTCCTGCACCAATACAGGATTTTATGGTTTTTATTTAGAGCTTACCTACTCATATTTTCATCTTATTTTTTTTCTGTCTTGATTTTTGTTTCACCTATTCATCCTCATTTGTTCTATTTTTATTTTTTATCATGATATCTATTTAAGCCACATCAAATATTAATTTCAGAAGAGATGAAATATAAAAAATGACAAATGCTGTAATTTCTATTAAGATAATTGTTTCATTAAACCATGAATTCTTAAAGGAAAGTGGTCATATCACCTTTATATCTATAGAATTTAGTCCAGTTCTGGTCCACAATAAGTACTTATTAAGTTTGTTGAATGAATGAATGGTTCAATGATTTTTACCACAATGTTGGACAATGATAAATATCATGCTGCAAATATTGAATAAAATATGCATTTGGAAATAAAAATTATTTTAAGGAAACGAATATTCTTGATACAATCTTGGTAACAATTTTGTCAGATCTCAAATTCTGATTCATTGTAGCTACAATATCTCTTTTCTTTTCATCAAACAACACTACTATAGTAACAAATATCATGAAAGCGAGATTCATATAAGTTCATGAAGTTTGTGGGAAAAAACATGAATTACAGTGAAGAAAAATGCAATACTTTAAAGCAATTTGCAAATTCTTTTAGTAACCATTTTGGCATTACTATTCACCATTGTGACCTGACTTTGAATGAAGTTGTATTTTCTTGTTAGTGTCCTTTGAGATGTGTAATTCCATAAGCATTCCATTGTGATGAAAGCTCTTGTGTCCATCCAAACAGAGAAAACACTGTATCGCAAGTTACTCATGGCAAGTTTTTGGCAACTACTTAAAGGAGACAAATAAGAGGAATTTAATATAATTCAATCAAAGACTGAGTAATACACATGTGAGAAAAACAAGGCTGAACAGAAAATTAGTAAAGTCACCATTATCACTGACTGAAATACTTGACACCGGTTTAGAACTGGCTGGAAGGAATTCATTGTCTAGCCTGAAATGACAGATAATTGATGTGTGACTACTGAAGTTAAAATAAAAACTTAGCCATACTAGACATCAGGAAATCTGGCATGAGAATGTCATTTCATGTTTCTAGAAGGATAAACAGCCAGTAGAAATTTCTTTGTATTGGTCAAGAAAGCCCAAGAATGCCATCAGTGTACTAGGGCCTGCTCCTGCGTTTGCTGTTCAGTTTCAACATGTCACTGAGGATAACGTGCTGCACCACGTTCAATGGCTGCGTGAAGAGAAAAGCAAGCCTTTCCCATTGCTGTTCCCTCAGTGGCTCGGCTCTAACCACCCTTTCATAGTCAAAGATACAGGCCCTTGACCTTTTCTACTTAAAACTGAAGTGCACGATCATAGGAACTAATAGTCTGCTACATTGCAGGTTTCTCCTGGAAGTAATGACTCATCTTTTTGGTTTCAGGTTCTTATTCTCAACTTTTAAAAAGGAAGCATCACTGAGGGTGAAATTTGGACTCATAAAATTCTGCATTAATTATATACTGACTCTGCACTATTAAAATAAAGCCTTTTGACGAGTAGACACCAGATACCTTTCAGAAGGGGGAGTCCTGGCTGTTATTCTTACAGCGCCCCGAGAAAGAGCCCTGATCCTCTCTCTGGCTGCAGCCTTTGTTTCCAGCCCTTCTTTTTCAATGGTTGTCATGGAATCAACTTATTAACATATGAAAAGCCATACACAACACTTTTCCATTTAGCCCTACCTCCCCCACAACCAAAAGCCTGTTGCTAAAGCCCTAGTCCTTAAAATTCATGTAAAGGAGGGTGGGGTGTGAGAACAGAAATAAAATTGTGGGTGAAAAAAACAAAGATGTTTTTAACTCACATCCTCTGGGACAAAAATGGTTGATTTTTAGATTTATAATTTTTTCAATTTCTGTCTTTTTACTGCATCTCTCCCCAGATTATGACAACTGTAGTCTCCTATCCTGTTACAACTGATGTATTCACCAGAATTGATTTTAATTACCTCATGAGTCAGAGGATAGACATGAACGGTTTTCAAAATACTATGTCAACAGCTTTGCTTAATTTAGAGTTAATTTCAATAACCAATACTCATATTTTCTTAAAAATTTATTTTAAATTTCCATATTAGTTCAAACGTGACATAAAGTTTTACTTTTTAAAGTGATCTTACTGGTTATCTGGACAGCAGTGCGTGAAGAAGGATAAGATCGTGTTTGCTTTCATGAGTTGTCTTAGCCTAAATCAATAAGCTACTTCTTGTCTCCTTTTGTGTATGTAGTCAAAGTGATATATTGTTTTTCCATGTGAAAATAAATCTTGCCAATTCCCCCCAAATAAACTTATGCAACTGACTTAGAAAGACTGAGAATGCTAACAGTTCTTATTACAAAAACAACAAAAATTTCATGAAGCAGATTATTCTCCATATACTATTGTCATATAGACTGTCATATAGAATATACCCCAAATACCATATGGAAAATATGCTTCCACAGCATATAGACAACTTTCTGACTTCCAGGCAATTTCTCAACTAACTCTTAGTAAACACTTAAGTTGAAAAAGATAATGATGATAGTTAAACAATTAGAGCCAGGTGCTAAGTGCTAAGAACTTTATACAATTGGCTTCTTTAATATTCATAATAATCTTAGAAACAAAAGTTGACTACTTATTCGATTTGAGAACTTTTATACTCAATAGGGAAAGTTCTTTTAAGGAAAGAAATTCTCATAAAAAATACTCTGTCCAAAATTGACCAAGTTGGTTTAAATAAACCACCTGGATATTCCACAGATAATGTTAAACAAAATTCTTTTGGTTTCAGTGGCAAACAACATATTCAAACAAATAAGTAAGAAAACAAAGAGAGGAAGATAGTAATTGACTCTTGTAACTGGAAAATCTAAGAGAGGCACTGACTTGCAGCATGACTAAACTGGGGATCAATAAACATCCAATATTTGTCTGATCCTTTCTCTCCTTCCTCATTCCCACCCTTTATCTCTTTGCCCTACTTTCCTTGAAAGGTCTGCCTCGTGCTCTTTTACAATGAAGACTCCTTCTGATAAGCCCAAGAAAATGGCTGAAGGAAGTTCCAGATTTACATCTGCTCTGTTCACTAACAGAAGGAGGTCACTCACTCCTCCTGGTTCCCATGTCACAAAACCAGGGAAAGATTCTGAGCGGCCCTGGTCAGCTCATATGCCCACATTTTAACTGTATCTCTATAGCTAGAGGATTATTAGACCAGTCTTGTCCCTGCCTACTCCTATGGCTAGAAATGCTATAACTGTTATCTAATAGGAGAGATGAGAAAACATCCTGAGAATGACTAAAATCAATAGCTAACTATAATCCACACAAGTCTTTCTTCCCTGTTTGAAATGAAATATAACTTTTTAAATCAGGCTTTCTAATAGCCAGCTTTTTTTTTTTTAAATCTTAATATGCTTTATTTATCCAATAGATACAATATAGTATCATTTCAGCATGCAATCAATGGAAAATTCATTAGTAAGATTGTTTACACTATTTCAAAATCTGATATATCATACTTAAAGCATATCTCGATTCAGGCTAGCCATATTTCAGGTACTCCACAGCCACATGTGGCTAGTGGAGACCATTAATAACCAGCTTTCTTAATTATTTAAAGTAATGAAGGTAGTAGAGGTATGTTTATTATCATGATAGTGAATATTATTAAAATGTCTTTTAGTAAAAATTTATCTAGCACTTATGCTATGTGAAGTCCTGTACAAATTGGACCAGTGATGGGGAGACATAGTGAAGGCCTAATTCTATTGAGATGAAGCACTTTAAAAATCAGTTAACAAGACATTTACTTAGTTCCTACCATGTGATTCACACTGTACTTTGTGCACTGGGAGAGAGGTATCAAGGTTTTCAGATGATAGAAGTAACATACAATAATTAACACACAGCATGGAAGGTAAACTGAGAAATAAATTGGTTCTTGTCCACCAGAACAAGCAATAAGAAAGTGATAAGCAATGAATTAGCCTGTGTTTAAATAAAGGAAGCCTTGAGCTTCAGATGCTTCCTCTGCTACTGCCCTCTGTCACACCTCGATTGTGATGTCCTGCAAAACCCTCTGGTAGCAGAAGTGAGACAGGATTTGGCTTAAATTAACTAGGATTGTCATAAGGAATATGTAAAATGTTATGCTTGTCTCTTGCCTGCTTGTTATCATACCACCAGACTTGAGACAGATGTTTAAGTGCCCATGTGATTTTTAAAACTATCTGGACTTCTTTGCAGCCTCCATGTTATTGTGGTTTTTATCTATTAAGCATCTGGGAGAAAGATGTTGTATAAGGGGAGCTCATTTCCCACTTTATGGCATTTCATCACCTTCCTAGTCACCACACAAACAGAAATGAATGGAAATCACGGATGTGAAAATCTAAAACATCTCTTCATGTGTCAGCCTGTACGTAAGCCATTCTGTCACACACAAAAAGGCCTGTGCAGTCAGGAAATGCCACTATTCTTTTCAGAGCTGCCAAAGCCTTAAGGAGTTTCTGCAGTTTTGATTCACCTTAGTCACTGGTCCATCAGTTTTTTTACTCTATATTGAAATATTTTTGAGAGTTGTCCATTGATAATCAGGTATCACTATAATTACTTTTAAAATTACAATATTGATTTCTAAAGTTCAACTAAAAATAGATCATTCACCCAACCTGCAGATGTTCCTATCATCAGTGAATTATATTTTACTAAAAATATTTATTACAAACTCACATTTCTCTTAATAAATAAAAAAAATCATTAAACACCTATCTCTATTTCCTATCTCCCATATGTAGTCCCTCTTTTTGAATTAAATATTCCTCTCTTTTAAAAAAATCAGTTTTAAGTACATCCCCATGATGAAACTTCCCTTATTGAATCCACTCTATCTTGATCTATATGTCACTTTAACCTCTATAGAGATTTGCAAGAATTAGTAGATAGTCAGCTAATCCAGAAATAATTATTGGACATATATTAGATGCTTAGCACAGCAAAAGTATGTGGATAAATAGAAATAAAAAATATTAATCCTAAAAGATATTTTCACACCGATGTTCATAGCAGCATTATTCATGGTGGCCAGAACATGGAAGCAACCAAAGTGTCCTATAATAGATGATTGGATAAAGAAGCTGTGGTACATATATACATTGGAATATTACTCTACTATAAGAAGAGATGAAATACTGCCACTTGCGACACTGTGGATGGACCTCTAGATAATCATGCTAAGCGAAATAAGCCAGACAGAAAAAGTTGAAAATCACATGATATCACTTATATGTGAGACATAAACCTAAAAGCAACAAACGAACAGGACAAACAAACAGAGACTCATGTACATGGGCAATAGAATAGTGGTTACCAGAGGGTAGAGGGGAGGAAGGAAAGGGGAGGTAGATGGAGTAAAAAGGGTCAAATATGTGGGGACAGAAAGAAATCTAACTATGGGAGGTGAACACACAATGTAAATATATATGTGCCTTACTGTTAAAATGTACAGCTGAAAGTTACCAGATTTCATAAACCCATGTCACCATAAAAATAATAATAATTAATTTTTTAAAAAATAAAAAATAGTAAGACATGGTCTTTTCCCTTAAGAAGCTTACCGTCTTACTGAAGAGATAAGATTTACACGTAAGAAATATTTTAAAACAAGGCAATATATGGCAAACTTGCTAAACTGTACAGTTCAGGTACAAGTAGAAGCATTCTGTCCTTTCAAGGACCATCTACTGTGTGCCAAGCAATGACAGATTCTGGAGATATTAAGGTAACTAAAACAGAAAAGTGTCTTTAGCAGGACTCAATGTCCATGGGCGAAATAAGTGCATATACAGATGATTATAATCGCTGTGTTGTGTGGAAATCAGAATCTATATATGGGGCTCTAGCAGCACAGAGGAAGAGAATTCAGCTCAGTCAGGAGCCGGGTTTTTCAACTTCAGTACCACTGATTATTTGGTCTAGGTAGGTGTGAGAGATTTTCCTGTGCATTGTAGAATGCTTAACATCGTCCCTTGTCTCTGTCCACTAGATGCCAGTAGCACCACCCCCTGCTGTCCTACCCCATACCACACTTCCACTCTCACCCCAGTTGTGATGATCAGAGTCTCCAGATATTAACAAACATCACTTGGGGAACAAAATTGTTCCCAGTTCAGAACCATTTGTCTAGAAGGATCCAGAAAAGTATTAAAGAATAAGTAAGATTTTGCCAGGTCACACATGCAGTTGGGAGATGAGAAACAGTGTAGGAACAGTATGTACAAAAGCAAAGTGCTACATTGTTAAAGTATAAAGATTCAGATATACCAGTTCCAGAGGGTGCTAGGATCTGCTGGGCTTTGCAGGGTTTCTAAGGTGGCGTGGGAAAACCAGGCAGCAAACAGGAAGTGTTCTATGCGAGCGGTCTGGAAAATTGCCTAAAGGGATCTTAGTGGAAGGAGACCTAAATCTCAAAGGCTCCAGTCGTTTATGATTTATTTTCTCATTTTAAATAAATATTCACTTTTGTACCTAATTTTGTATTCTTTATCATAAAGGGAACTCCCCAAATTGTATTAAATTCCATTCCCCACAACCTGAATCTGCCCTGCTGAGGACAGAGGCTTGCAATTAATTACTTAGCCACAAAGATAGGCCTTGACCTGGGCTTTGAATAGAAGGCCCTCCTGCTGAGCAGAGAAAGAAATTATATTCCAGCGGGGGAGTTCTGTCTCTGGGATGACTTAAACGTGGACTTTCCCAGAAACAAAGGTAGACTAGATGGCCATGAAAGATTGTGATCTTGTGATTTTGAAGTATCATATACTTGCATGGCGTAAGTATACTGTAATGTCCTCCCTAAGGGGTTTTGGGGAGGGTTAACTAGATTACCCTTTTAGACAATGATAAGGACGACCGGTGTTCTACAGTTGGAGATGATTGATTGCTGCAGTGGTTGTTAAATTTTAAATATTTAGAGGTTCACCTTGCATGGAGCACAGTGGCAATGCCAGCTGAAAGTTCTCCGGCCTGCCACCAGCAGAACCTATATAGACCAATCTCACTCACAGCTTCAGACACAGAACTGATTGTTAGTTATAGTACAGGGGCCCAGTAATTCCAGAGATGACTATCTCCTGGGCCATAATTGTTTTGAGTTCTCTGATGTAGGCACAAGAGCTAATACCCTGGCATATCCCTGGCATATGAGAAGCAAAATCACTAGGCTGGACCCACTGGTTATCAATCTTGACTGCACATGGAATCACCTAGGGAGCTTTTTTAAAATACTTGTTTCCAGACCCCACCCTAAACCAATTAAATCAGAATTTATATGTATAAAGTCATGAGGAATCTATCCCAAGTGATATCACTATTGAATTGAGAACTGTTACAGGGAGACATCTGTTCTCATTTAGCATACAAAGCAAAGAGTATCTTGCCCTGTTGTACCTCCTGTAGATACTGTAGCAAGTATCCACTTTCTAACATATAAACACCACAAAGGAAGTTTATACATACTTTACATATATTATTCATAAATTCAAGCAATAGGGCCCACTGTTCTATACTCTTTATTTATAAGGCCCAGCCTGGTTTTCTTTTAACAGTGCTTCTCTTTGTGGTGGGGGTGGGGGGAGTTCTCAGGACCTTGGAATTTCCTTTCCAGTCAGTCAGAGTTTCCAATCAGCTAGGGTCTGCATAAGTCCTCATTCTTTGATCTGTCCACCTGAGTGAAAACTCTAGGCCAAGCAGTGGCCTAGTTGGGTGGAAAGTGGAAGGGGGAGATGTTGGAAGTATTAGAAGTATCAGTGGAATTTGAACACATAGGGTAGAGTGTCCTACTTGAGTGCGAGAGGACATATACATTGCAAGATGGAGCCAGGGTGTGAGGAGATGGAGGTGGACCTAGTGGTGTGGTCAGTGAGAGACTAGCTCTCCCTGGCCATTGTGGTCCAGATGGAACTCCAAGGAGTCAGAGAACTCTAAATATGAACCCAGCTTCTATATTACCAACAAAAATATGTGTGTTATGGAGCATAGAACTTATTTTATGTTTTATTTAAGAGTTTTCAAGCTTGAATGATAACTTTTAAGTATTTAAACATATGGCATGTGGGCCTCCATTTGCAAATGTTAGAGGCAAGCCCAAAGGACACACTGCTGCCTACTTTCGTCCAGGATGTTTTCTTACATGACATCAACTGCCGTGGAAGCTTTCCAAGGCTGTTTAAATGCAATGAGAATGTGGTCCATCAAAAAATTCTGTCTGGTTTTATTGCACATAAGTGGTTGTTAACTCTGGCAGTCTAACCAGATTCTTTTATGTTCTCATTGTTCTGTCAGCCTCCCTAGCCAAATCCTAACGGAGTAATGAGTCTGTGCCTATGAGGTTTGAGGGGAGGATGAGGGAACTCTAAGCAAGCAAATCACAAAGTGTCCCAGCTGAAAGACAGAGGCCTCTGTGCCTTTGACTTCATTTTTAAGTCATTTCATTTAGGGATTGTTTTTTGTTTGTTGGTTGATTGGTTTGGGTTTATTTTTTTGTCGATGGGTAAGAAAAAGAAAGGTTTCTGCTTTTCCTCTTATGAAATCTGGAACTTGATAACTACTCTGGTTCCTTAGGAACACTGCAAGGAAGATCTCAGAGAACAGGCACCATTTAAAGCCTGCACATGAAAATGCATAAGATCATCATTCCCCCTCCCCCACATTCCTTAATCTGGCAGAATTTACTAGGGCTTTAGAAGGGAAATGTGACTATGCTTTAAGAGAAGCTACAATAGGGAAGTGGTGGGAGTTAGGCAGAGAAGGCCAAGGGCAAAATTCAATTTGCACTTTATAAATCTGGCATGGTGTATGTGAATTGCTTAATGAATGGGCCTAAGTCAGGCAAGAAAGAAACTTATAGTAAACCAAGAGTGCTCTCAGGAAATCAGTCCTCCAGTGAATTAACTAGGCACCCAAGGGAAACTCTAGAATCCACACAAATGCTATGGAGACCACTCGAGGGGCCTCTGACGCTGCCAAAGCAGTTCATGGATACTGTACATCAAGGGAGTGGCTTGGCCCTGAGAGGAAATGAAAGTCCCTGAGCCCAAGCCTCTGCAGAACATGTTATAGGCCCCAGAACAGTCTGGGGCCCCTCCAGGGCAAAGGTGGCTCAGAGATGTTGCTGGTATTTCAGTGAGAACATGCTGGCAGGAAGGAGGCTCATGTGGGAAGTCACCCTCACACAGATGTTAGCATAAAAGCGCCTGTTTACTTGGTGATTAGTATCGTGAAATAAGAGGCTCAGGTTTCATCTGCTTAGGGAAGAATGGCTATTTTCCCCCCTCTGTGGCCTTGGCCATGGCCCTGAGAATGTGCTGTGCTAATTGGCTTCTCAGATGCCTCTCTTAGGAAGGTGGGACTCCAGATCCAGGTTGGGTCATCTCCCCTGGTGCCAGGTACATGGGGAATGGGGACTTGTCTACACTTCTGCATTTATATAATGAGTAAGCTGCTGAGTGGCAGATGAGTGACTCATGAGCCAGACTCACCTCAGAGTTTCCTACAGGAAGGTCATTGTCTTCCTCCTAATGCCACTGGAGGGGTTGCAATGGAGTGGACCTGCTTAGAGCTTCTTGGAGGTGGGGGTGGGAGAAATTAATCAACACTCTCTTTTCACTACAAGTGGACCTATGTCTGGCTAGAGTATCCATATTGTGCTTACTGTGGAACGATTATTCTTCATGCCTTAAAGCTTGGAATCACTGGGTGATTGAATCATTCTATTCTTTTCTCCAGAGAAGTCTGAACCAAGAGGTGTTTGTATAGTGGAAAGGACAGGAATTGTAAACACGAAGAACTCTGAATGCTGGTTCTTCTACTTCATAGATGCGTGATTATGGATAAGTTATTTAAGCATCTAGACCCCAGTTTCTAACATTTAAAATAAAGGCAATAATATCAATTAAATAACTCCTGATATTAAATAACTTAGTATTAGAAAGATTTTATTAACAGGAAATGTGCTTTTTAAAGGAGCTGGACCCTCCCTCTCCATACAAAGCCTTGGAGCCCTGTGGAAGCATTCAGGCAGATTCTACTCTGAATGATGCTTCTTTCTGCTCCCCAAATGAGTAGCTCTAGATGCTCCCACTACAAATATTATTGTCAGTATAAAACTATCAGGGAAAATGATTTCAGAAAACAATCTGAGGAGTTTCTTCTGTCTCTTACCTTCCTACCATCCCACCCTATCCTCCATGTCTGCCACACAATATGATAAGAAACTGAGTTGGGGAAATAGTGTCTGGGGGAAGAACAGGGAATGTGGCTGTTCTGGGGAGTGGCTGTGGGCAGAGGCAGTCAAAGTCATGACCTTGAAAAGATATTAAAGGTGGTCCTAGGGAGCTTCTTCACTTTCCTTTGAGCTGGAACAGCTAGTTGGTTTCAGAGGGGCACTCTGAGACTAGTGCTCTTATCGGCTTCCAGCTGCCCCGAAGGCAGACCAGGAATGGGACACTTTCCACACCCAAGTCTCACTACTTGAGACTTCACTCACTAACTGTGAGCCCAGCATCACTACTTTTAATTACATGTGTGGACTGTCCTCTATGCAATGTGTCTCAGCTGGAGATGCATGCTCTCCTCTCTTCACTCCCCTTTCAAATTCTTTTCTGAATATTAGGTACTTTATCTTTGCTGCCATAGAATGTCTGTTGTTATCATTAGTCCCAGTTATCAGTGATATATGCGCTAGTGTTTTTTAAAAGTTTAAATGCTACAATAACTGATAACATGCCTGATCATGTTCAGAACTTAGATAAGATGCATGAGTAGTATAAATTGCAGTCAATGCTAAAAATGTGTACTGAGTGCGCAATGACGGGTCCATGGAGAGGGAGGCGAAGAAGTATATATAATGAGGACATTAGACAGATAGAATAGACTGCTCAGACCAAGAAATGGATTGATTAGAATTGTACATGCATCCAAGGTCTTTCACAGCAATGGGAAATTTTTATTCTTTCTTCGTCTCATCTAACTTAGAGATGTATCAGAAATTCCCAGAGGTGGACTAGAGGCACCTCCACTTTCCCTTTTCAGGACTGACTTCATTTTGCACACATGGAAATTTGGTGTGTTATTGGCAAAAGTGTATGTTAAGGGCCCTACTCTTGACAAATTGTTTATAAAGCTTGCTGTCAGAGGAGCCTGAGATGGGAGGGGAAGAGAAGAATGAGCAGTACCTTGTGGCTCTTCTGCCTGGGTCCAGAGAATAGGGTGACTACTCTAGATACTGGAGACAGGTTGGTTTTCTGAAGCCATGGTTGGCATGTGCAAACACCATCTAACCTTTTAACCCAGTTTCTAAAAGCAACTAGAACATTCATCATGACTATTTAAAACAAACAGTAACCAATACCAGCAAACAAGTATTAACCCTTACTTCTGTGGACATTGGGATAAAATAAGCCTCTCAAGCAATAATCCACAGGGACAGGAAGAGTCTGAAGCAGAACTCCCATACTTATCCTGGCCACCCAGCCCCAAGTCTCTGCTGGCCTGGAAAGTCCCTTCCATGGCCCTTGGGTGAGTCCTCGGTAGCGTTATTGTTCACGACATGTTCATATGGCCACAAAGCCACATTAAGGGTGGTAGCAGTCACCTTGGCAACTAATTGTCACTAATCTATAAAGGCTACCAAAATATCACAGGAATCAATGTGCATCGATCTCATTTCCAATGCCCTTGAGAAGAAAAAAAGAAAACATTCCTTACTAGGACAAACTTATTACACTTGAATATCTTTGGAAAATGGGATGATAGTCATCAGCTGAAAGTCATGATCACAGATAGCCGAATTCTGACAATAAAAAGTGTTCAACACATTCCTTGTTATAGAAATACTTTGTTTTATTACCTAAATTTTAAACACTTTACTATGCTACCAAAAATTTAGGCTTTGAAAAAGTGCAAAAGAAAGCAGTAAAGAAACACACACACACACAGAAAATAGAAATAGAGTTGCCAAATTTTTTGGACAGAATGTTCTTATTATGTGCTGAAAGGTAAATGATAAGAACCTAGTTTGTACATAATATTTAATAAAAGACAATTCATTTCTCTGCATTCCCACTAGGATAAGATAAAAATTTGGGGCTACTATTTTTAAATATTAGTTTGAAAGAATATTTAATCAAGCATTGTCCTAAGTTGCCTGCAGGTCCTACCTAGTCAACCCTTGTGCTACAGTCATAAAAAATTTTTTCCTAAAATAAATAACTGAAAATCTATTGAAGTTGTTCATGAGCCAAATATAGCAGAACCACTGTCCTAGAGACAAATGGGTATTTCCCCTGGGAAGTACCTACCGATAAAAAATAGTAGACTGGAGAGCTGAATATATTCTAGTTTTCCTGGTGGTCTTAATTATTAAATTAGTTTGATTACATAGTTAATCAAATTAATTATGGATTTGTTTAAATGGCTAGCAGGGGAAGCACATTGATTATTTTTTCTAAGTGGTAGTTTATATCAAATAAACATGATTCTTCCTAAGCAGCTCTGGCGAATGAGATTTATTATTGTTCTTCAATAACCTTGTTCAATGATTAAATGCCTTAAAATCCAAACATTATTTTACACATCTAACCTAAGCTTTCTTGATGTAAACCATTTTCTCTTTGTTCAAGATCATTTTCAAAATATGGGTGTCCTTGCAGCTTCATTTCTCATTCTGAAAAAATTCCTCATTTCATTCAAAGTAAAATTCAAGCTCCTTAATGCTGCCTAAAGATCCATCCATGATCTGCCTACTCACACTACTCTTCATTTCTCTGATCTCATCTCCTTTAACTCTGCCCCAGCTTACTCTGTTTTAGGTACACCAACCTCATAGCTATAAAAACACTAGACACATGCCTGCCCCAGGGACTTCGCACTTTCTGTTTATTCTGTCTAGAGTCAATGTTCTCAGATACCTACCTAACAGTCTTTCAAGTCATTCAAGCTTCTGCTAAATGTCCTCTGTCAGAAGAGGCCTTCTCTGATATCTCTATACAGAAAAACTACTCTACAACTTTACAATTCCGTAAATTTCTCCATTACCCTTATACTTTCTTTTTAACATTTTTCCCCTCGAATATTTATGTATCTATTGTATGTCTCCACTGTAGATTATAATGTTTGTGAGATCATGGTCTTTGTTGTTGTTCACTGGTATATCTCCTACACCAATTATAGATCTTTTATAAGTATTATTTAACATAATTATGTGACAGATGCTAAGACATATACCAAAATCAAAGGTGCATGAGAAAGATGTGGAACCAGACTCTTCCAGTGTGAGGAAGGCAGAGTGTCAAGAAGCTAGAAATTTTGTAAGCCTTTCCTTTTTGTCTGTTCCTTGGCAAAGCAAAGATGACAGCATAAATTTTTGTCTTCTAGAGCCTTTATAATTTTTTTTTAATATGCAATTGCCCTGTTTTGATTGCTTTTGAAATTCTTAATGGTCTTTTCTTTATCTTTAGACTATTTTCCCTCATTCACTAAATATTTTTTAACAGACTGAATTTTCTCTTAAACAAAAAGTTAATGTCATGGTTGCCAAAAGACATGACATGTTTTATGAAGTAATTATTTTTGACTTTTGTATAGAATCTGAAGTCATAGGTTTCAGTGAGACTAATCACGGACAAACTCAAGCAATTTTAGAGGCTCAAATCTGGCTAAGCTCAGGGTAAATACCAGGAGCTATTTATCCGATACTCACCTGTGCATTTGGGCAGAATGCCCGCTGTGAACTATGAATGTAAGCTCCATGCAGACGGCAGCACGTCATCCCTGCAGTAGCCTCCTAGTACCTCACGGTGTTGGGCTGTGGTGAATCAGCTAGTAAACAATTGGTTCTATGTCAATTTGAGTGTGCTCGATCAGTGCCGTTGCCTTTGTCCTGATGTTCTTGAATATTTTACTTAGTTTTAGTATCGTGTCTTTACCTCCTACTTCCATAAAAGAATGCTATCTTTCTAGATGGAAATTAAAATATCTTCTCTAGTAGTGCTTTTTGATTGTGAGCACCTCACATCTCGGTATTTCCACTTCTCTCTCCACCAAAATAAATACCTCCTGCAAACTTTGAAGCAGATAATGAAGTTAACTTGTTTTGCTATGCATACAAACAGTTTGGGCTTAGTTCGAGACTGGTCAATATTTAGGACAGTTCCTATGCTGTCAAACATGTTTAGCCATCCCAAAGGTGAATTTTATTGCACTACTTCCTACACAGCAAGGAGACTGAGAGAAGTGGTGGCATGTTATGGGAAACAGGAGAAAGACCTTTCTCTTACCTCTGGGGATTGTCGATGGTTGATATGGAAGATTACACTGGAACAAAGATTGCATTGCTGGCTTGTGTAGTTTATGCTCTACTTGTACTACATTATTATAGACTAGTTCTATTGTCCTGATGGACAATAGAGGGTTTTATTTCAACATTATGTACAGAATGCCTGTATGGTCCCTTTCTCCCCTCCTCCAGATGCAGGAAGATATTTAGTATTAGATTTCTGAAGGAGCCAAATCCAAATGAAGAGAGGTATAAACATTTCCTCTTTTTTCTTTCTCCCCCCTTGTCAGCTTTCAAAGTCCAGTAATTCTGTTATTTGTGAAGGAGGAGTAAATCACAGCACGTTAGAATGCAGCCTTCTTGGACAACTCTGTATAAACAAAAATGAGTGATAGACTAGGATTCTAAAAGAATGATTTTCATTTCAAACATTTGAATCCTAAGTTTTTAAGTAATTTAAGTGGGGAACGGAAGAGTGTTTTAAGCATACTCAGAAAACTCTTCTTTTAAGGAAAATCTCTTAGTTTTTTCCTCCTCTTCTTTCTTCCATGTTATACACACATGTGAAATCATAAGGTCTATATTCCCAAATGGATACACAAATACACAGCACATAACCAATGCACATTCACAGTAATCATTTCATCATTGTTAACTAGTCATCTGGTAGAATGTATATTCATGATGTTGTCAAAACCTGGATCAATTAATTGCCCTTTATGTTCTACTCTATTTCTTGAGTTTCTCTTTCCATTGATTAGTCAGGGATTATCTTTAAACATATTGTCCTATGCTGGTGGCAAGTAGATTGCAATATACTCAGAATAAAGCAAACTATCAAAAATTATTAGCCAGTCTTTTTTTTTTTTAACAAGAAGACAAAAATTATTCCAAATAATCCATGAAAACAATCCAATGTCATTGTTCTAAATTTCTTAAATTATCTATGCTAGCTTTAGCAGTTAAAGATAGTTCTTTGTTAGATGACACACCCCAGATCTTCACATATGTTCAGCTTTAATTATGCCTCATCAACCTGTTTTATGAAAAGTTTGTCTTGGTCAAATTGTTTCACTGTTAAATATCTGTTACCTTAAGCTATCTTGACCTGTCTCTGGCTAAAGAAAACTAGTGTAATGGGAATTGCTTTTGTGCCACTTTGTACATTTAAACTTTCTATGCTGTCATTTTCCCATCTTCAAAAGAGAAATGTGTTGAGTTTTCAAGGGAAAGGTGGTGTCCATAAGGTTCTCTTCATTTGCAGAGGGTGGGGAGTGGAAGGATGAAAATGGAAACATATTGGACTTCAGGTAATGATAATAATTATCACCTGATATATGTCTTATAAATCAGTGACTAAGTCCATTTCATAACATTCATAAGTAAATCACAGGCACAGTTACTGCAAAATAAGTTGCTACATTTTTGGAAAGCTTAGCAGAAGCATAACTGAGGGTGTTGTTTCACTAATCAACCCAAACTCTATTTTCTGGGGAAATAAAATAACACTCCTACATTACATATCTTCTCTCCTTTTTATTCATAACTGCTATTGCCTTCATTCCAACTTTTATCACAACATACCTTGAGTGCTGCAGTAATTTCCCAACTGATCTTTTTCCCTCCTGTGATTTGTCCTACATGGCCTTTAATCATTTTCTTAATGCACAGAAAAGTTGCAAAGTGTGTACTTAAAATTTTTGACCATCTCTTAACTGCCTATGGAAATAAGACCAAACCAATTAACCTTAAAGTCTGATTCCCAACTAGTCTTAAGTCCTACTATTCCTCAAGGCTAAGTTCTAAATGCAACTTATATTGGACTAGTTTCTGATCATAGAGTGCCATTCTGGCCTCCATGTTGTTGTTTCTGCTGTAGTTTCTTAGCACTGCCCTTCAATCTTTATCTTAAAGAAGTTTGTCCTTTATCTCTAAACATTATTCCCTCTACAGTCAGAATTCCCTTCATTTCAGATTTTTAGAGCACATGGTCTGCATCAGATATGGCATGTCATCACTGTCTGGAATATTATTTGTGTGAGTTTAAGTCTTAGCCCTCCCAACAGACTAATCAAATGGAAAGCGGAGGTCATATCTTTCATGGCACAGTACCTAACACAATGCTTTGTTAGAGGAGGGAGATAGTATTAATTGAATATTCACTGAGTGAATGAATTAATAAAATTAATAAAAATAAAAACAGCCATACGGGGAAATAAAAAAAACAGAGGCAAGATCACGATTTTTAAAAAGAACGGAAACATGGCTTTATCTGTCAGTAAGATGATTACCGAATAAAACATGCTATAAGCCATTTCTTATGAAAATTTTAAGTGGAAAATGATAACTTTGCCCCAGAACTGAATGCTCATGTTTTCTACCTACATTAGGACTAAATACTCTCAACTATGCTTTGCAGGTCAAGGTAAATGAATCTTTCCTTTGATTGGTGCTCCAGTATTTCAGAAATGGCCTGATCATTAGCATCATTAAATGCTTTGTAGTTAAACCATCAGTGAACCCTTGACCAATCCACAAAGATGATTGAGTCTACAAAATAGTGCATGTCTGGATAATGAATTCCATGGATTCTATTAAAGTTGTGCAGAAATTCAGAGCTGGACATCTGAAAATATTTGCAAAAATAATGTTTACACTAGTCCTTAAATACACTGGTAAATACAATAAAAGTTCATAAATCAGCGATGGAGGGGTGGAAGGGAGATAATATCGCAACCATTAGAAAGATTTTGAATGATCTATTGAAATACTCTACCCTATATTTTAAAATTTTTTCTATAGAAAATATTCATCAAAATCTATTGATATGATAAGACTTTATTCCTCACATAATAAAAAGTAAGTACCATATAATTAGATTGCCAGTAGTATGCTAATTTAATTAAGGAAGTGACTTAAATATGTCTTGTATACATAATTCTGGCATTATATTTTCTGTCTTCCAAGTATGAAATAATAGACACACTCTGGATGGCTATGTGTGCTTTCTCATAATTGTCATTTTCAGAAACATGTAACATAGCTGCATAGCTCAAGGAATGGAAAGTATTTGAAACCAAAAGGCCACATTCTACCTTGAAATAGATAATTTACATTTGGGAATCCTGTTGATCACCTAGCGTTTGTTAGCTTCATTGACTTTGATGACATCGGTATAAAAGTAAATGAAGAGGCTGTTTGAATGGTGCGATTTTAAGGGCGGATGCCAGAAACTCCACCAGAGAAGGTTTCCCTTTGTATTTCAAGTCTTTGCTCCTTTTAAAATCACAAATAACCCTCTAAAATTATATTGGTGCTAGTGAAGGATCTGAGAGCTTAAGGCCTTGGGAAGGGAATAGGCGGAACTAGAGAAAGCAGCAGGGACAAGGGAAGACAAATGTAGAAGAAAGCACGTAACTAAGGAGAGTAGGGTAAAGAAGATTTTCCCGGAGGGACCAGACACCAGTTTGAACCTTGCCTACTTCTCAGTTTTGGTGATGGTCACTCCCAGATGCAATCTTGTGATAATTAAATCTGTCATGAACTGTAAATGTGAAGTAGTAGAACTTCTGCCAAGAGGTGGTGACTTCAGATTCTTAAAGATATCCCTCTTACTGATAAAACCACAGTCATACACAGCAAATTAAATCATAGAAAAACACTGAAGGAAGATGTTTCAAGCACTAAAAATATTATTGTTAGGAAGATCACATAATTTGTCATTTAAATGAGGACACAAAAGGGGCCACCGTTTACAATTATATCAGAATGGCAGGTCTGGCTATCCTTATAACTTCATTTTTGGCCACGAAAAACTATTGCTATTTTTCTGGTGTATTGGATAATTAATTTTCATCTGTAATTGTCCTTGAGAGTTGAAGTCCAAAGGTACTACCATTTACAAATGGTATTTGCGTTCTAATCCCTGATCTAATTTGTAGCAATGTACTAGATGCTTAGTTAACCTAAGTCCTTTACTGACAACTGACATTGGGGTGAAGAGTATCAGGCACACACAGCTGTAAATAGAGTTAGCGGCTTCTCCAACAGGAAGTAGTTTCTTTCACACAGGATAAAGCTTGTTCCTGGAAGACTTGGAGACAGGAAGGATCTGTCAGAAAGGATACTGAGCACTTGCAGGAGGAAAGGAAATCTTTTTAGGCACTGAAGGAAAATGCTGAGTAAGAGAGAATGAAAAAGAGTTTTGTTTTTATTTTTTTAAATTTGGCAAGACAAAAGAAGTGAATAGCTCATTTATTTTACAAAGATATGCTATAGTTTTATTTCCAGATTTCCATAAATTACATTGAACTGATTCCCATGATGTCAGGCGATGGCTACTTTTCTTCTTCCTCTACTTAAAAAGTAAAGACTGTGTGATTGTCCCCAAGTAGAGATCTACATGGCCCAAGAATAGGATCTGTCACTGGGAACAGATTCTGCAGCATATGACCTGTTTTGATTTTGTTTTCCCTGCATAGGAAATAGGGAAAATCACTCAGGAAGTACTAGGATTTAAACTCCTGAACTAATTTCACAACAAGAAAAGCAGTGCTGAGAATGGTGCATAGATTTCAGCATAAAGACTTGCAAATGCTTTCAATTCTGTGCTATGGTTTTTGTCAAAAAAGCAGAGATTGCATTTTAATGTGATCACATGCACATACCAGGCCCTGATTTTCCTAAATTGCACTTACTAAATGGAATTCCTTTACCAAAGCACAGACCCATTTTCTCCCCAAGGGGCATACTATTTTAGTTCTCCAATGAAACATGATTCTGTACAGTTCAAGGTTGAGCCAAGGCTGTAATAAATCCACCTTTAAACACTTCCATTTATTTATCAGGAGATTTTATATTATTTGAGTTTACATATTCTGTTTTAATAAACCAGAATATATATAGGCATGGATGTTAATCCCTTAACCTTTTCACTTTCTTATTCTCTGTTTATCAGTTCACTTTGGTTAGAAACATATTTATTATAATGCTAGTGGCTGAGTAAAACATAAAATGGATAGTTTTGCTGATAGTTTGGGACACGGAAAAAGCTAACAGCAACTTTTTCGCATTTCTCTTCTCCAACTCTTCCACTGCTGTCAACAGATGTCAGCTTTAGTCGATTCTTCTAAATGTGTTTTTCAAAAACTCTAAGTAAAGTTAATTTTGAAATCTTTAAAATGCCAACAGTGAGCGTTTCCCCGCACATAGCCTTTAGTAGAGCAGCCCAGGTTGTCATGGTGAAATGGGTCAGCACTGTTTGCCAGGCAGCCCATGAAACTGCAAGCAGGGTGCTGGCGTAGTGGTAGCAACGCAGGCCAGAGCAGTTCCCAATCTATAGCTGAATCTAGGTCACCAGGATTCTTTGATGCTGCAGCTGTCCATGTGGGACTTCCATCTCCAGCAGGGTTCACAAAGCTCTCATGCACACTGGGCATCCCTTATAGCTGTAAACATTGCCATTTTGCTGGATCCCTTCCTTCTGCTGGCCATGTGTTATTCTTCGGGTTAATTGAGAGTTCTTAGCCATGTGAGCTGGAAAACATTCTGTGTGTGTGTGCGTGTGTGTGTGTGTGCGTGTGTGTGTGCATGTGTGTGTGTGTGCATGTGTGTATGTAAGAAAGTCACAGGGATACAGAGATCTTGCTCTGGAACCTGCATATTGAAATTGCCCTAATTTAAATGCATATTTCTGCAGAGTGAGCTAAATATTAATATCACATTTCTCTGTTAATGTAAACACCAGCAGCAAGATTTGGCGGCTCATAAAAAGAGGAAGAACATGGGCTTTTCTCTATATGCAGCATGCACATTTTTTTCCCTGGGTACCATTTAAGTTAACACCATGTCTACAGTGTGTCTGAAATGGCAGGAATTCAATGAGATTGGAGGGGAGCTGAGAGACTGAGAGCAGAGGGATGAGCATCTAAGCACACTTGACTGTTTAACAGAACCCCTGATACTAAGAAAACTCTAAATTATCCTACCATGTTAGAGCAGTAAATTATACATTTGCGCTCATTTATTTGATATTGCTTTTTAAATATTCATTATTTTTTTATTTTATTTAAAAGTGATCTGCATTTTGAATATAGATAAGCAATTGTCCTTAGCATTTATATGTTTATGATCCCTTTTTTCTATAGTTGATTTTCTCATTTTTTATACCTTTTTAAGTTGAAGAGCAAGAATTTAAAAAATTTTTTATTCAACATGAGTGAGGATTTCCAAATTTTCAGGCTCAATGCCAACTTTACACATGTGCTTGCAGGCAAGCATGCACACACACACACACACACACACACACACACTACTAGTATCTCACTTGCTTAAAACAAAGTTTTTTTTCTCAAATTAATTAAAGAAAAAAAAAGCCTTTTTCCCTAATAGTATGTGAAGAAAATTTATATTTGTCCACATCTTTCTTCAAAGAAAAAAATGTATAAATTGATAAATGATAGATGATAGATAGATGATAGATAGATAGATAGATAGATAGATGATAGATAGATAGATAGATAGATAGATAGATAGATAGATAGATAGATAGATAGATGATAGATAGATGATAGACAGAGACAGACAGACAGACAGGCAGATGATAGATAGCAAGAGATTTGACAGACATAAAGCCCCAAATATTAAGCCACAGGAAAAGAGAGGAGGAAAGTAATACTTGATGAAAGGGGGCCATGTGAAAGAGTTAAGCTCGAAAAGGAAGAATAGCATTCTAAAAGCAGAAGGTGACAAAGCAAGAATGTTTACTATTATGCACTAAATTGTGTCCTTACCCCTATACCCCGGTACCTCAGGATATGACTGTGTTTGGAAATAGGGCCTTTAAAGAGGCAGTTAAGGTTAAATAAGATCATAAGAGTGGGCCCTAATCCAATAGCACTAGTGTCCTTATAAGAAGAGGGACAGGCACCAGGTTTGCATGCACAGAGAAAAGGCCACATGAGGACATAATAAGAACATATCCATGTTCAAGCCAAGGAGAGGGGCCCTCAGAGAAGCCAAATATGCCAATGCATTGATTTTGAGCTTCTAGCCTTTGAAACTGTGAAAAAATAAATTTCCGATGTTTAAGCTACGTAGTTCGTGATATTTTGTTATGGCAGCCCTATCAAAGTAATACAGTTACAAACACTAATAAATTTGAAAGGTGATATATAGGAATTTGAGCAAATTTTTCTGCCTTAGCTAGGCATTTAAAACCACTAGTAATGAAACAGTTATTTTAATCATTGTTTGTCATGTGTCAGGTAGCAAGCTAAGTGCTTTTATGCATTGTCTCACTGAATTCTTACTATAACACTAGGAGATGAACATTATTATTGCCTGTATTTTACAACAGGGACATCTGCATGTGTACATAATTGTGCATGTGTGCATGCATGCACACAGGGGCTGAATAATTTGACCAGAACCTCAAAGATAATCATTGATAATCAGTCAAATACAGGTAGTCTCCTTCCAGATCTCATGCTTAACTGCTGCTAAACAGGCATGTCTCTAACGACATGGCCTCCCTGAGGTCCTTCTAGCAGAGAACATATCTTCTCACTCTCATCACTCTCAAGAGATATATTACCTGCTTCCTCCCTGAATCTTATATACTAATATGGAGCCCAGGTGAGATTTCAGCTGCCCATAGAAGCCCACTGATCTTCTCAGCTTTCTCTGTATCCTGGAGCATAATGTTCTACATTGTCTTCCTAACACTGAGAATTATTAAGTATCTACTGGGGATATGTCCTGTGTCCATACCTAGATAAAAAGCTTCTTGAGGGGTGGCACTGTGTCATAGACGTTCTCCCCAGCATCTTTTACCAGTCTACCACATAAATGTACTTAAGAAACATTATTTAACTGCAGTTTCCAAAAATAAATTTTAGTACAGACACTAAATGAACTTGAAATCTATCATAACACCTGAATAATAATCTAGGAAGTGTGATTTCAGTTGTGTTAAGAGTCTGGCCTGCCTTGCCAGGGAAAAGTGGGAGGCAAATCCAGTGGCCCTAGGCTGAGTTCTAAACTGTCTTGTATCCCATGTATTCTCCTTACACACTCGTTTCCAGGACTCATCAGTTTCTCAATTAGACAATTTGTTCTGTAAAAGATGAAAAGTTTTAAAATCAGACACTTAATAACCGGAAAAGCTTGAACAAGATAATCTCTCTGAACCTCTATTTCTTATTTGCAAAGAAATGATAATAATACTTACATCAGGATCCCTACCATACCCTCATGGGGTTGTAGTAAAGATTAAAAGAAGTAATATATGTAAGATGCCTGGCACACGGCACATATTCAATATATGTTGAGACCCCCCCCTCACTTTTTCCTATGCCAAATTAAAGGGGGGAAAAATCAACCAATTGTCACTATTTATTAGATTTTTCTATATAACCATTTTTAAAAAGACTCCAATCATATTAATATTTAATTTTATTAAAGATTTGCTATTTACAAAGGGCTTTCATGAGCTTTAACATTTGATCCTTAGGAAAAAGGTTTCATAAAGGAATCAAAGCACGAATTATTACCAATTCTCAATTTTAGAGAAAAAAATAAACCCAGAGAATCGAGATCTTTCTGAGAAAGCACAATGACTCGTCAGACTGGGCTCTGGGTAAGGTGACTGTTCTAAAAATTACAATGAAGGACATTTAGTATACATTCTCTGGACAGTAATAACAAAGACCTCTGCTTATTTTTCCTCAATTATCCTCAAGTTATGCTCCTTTTAAGAGGTATTCTCAAAATAATAAATCTGGAAGTAAGCTTATAAAAATTAAATTAAGTAACAAAAAATAGAAAACAAAATTTTTGAAGAATATCATGTACAATGGGATCAAAAGACATAAAATACTTAGGAACAAATTTAACAAAAGCTATGCAAAATATTCATACACAATATAAGGTATTGCTGGGAAAAAAATTTTAAACTTGAATTATGTGCCATGTTTATGGATTGGAAGACTTAGTATTGTTCTCTATTCTTACCAAATTAATCTATAGATTTGATGTAATCCCAATCAAAACTTCAGCAGGTATTTTTTTTTAAGAAATTGACAAACTGATTCTAAAATGTATATGGATATGCAAAGGATTTAAGGGAAAAAATAATTTTGAAAAAGACAAACAGAATGGAAAATACTATTTGATTTACTTACTAAGAAGCTACAGTAATCAAAATGGTGGAATAGAATAAGGAGTTCAGAAATAGACCCTTTGTAGTAGGCAAAGATTTCTTAGCAAAGACAGAAATAGCACTAAAAATAAAATAAAATTGATTGAATTGGACTTTATCAAAATTAAATCCTTCTATTCTCTTCAAAAGAAAACATCAAGAAAATGAAAAGACAAACTGGGAAAAACATATTTGCAACACATATAACTGATAAAAGAGTATACCCAGAATATATAAAGCAATTTTTCAACTCAATAAGAAGATAAATAATGTAATTTTTTTTAAAAAGAAAAAATACTTCAGTAGACTCTTTACAAAGATATATTTCTATCCAATAAGCATATGAAAAAAAAAGTTTAACATTAGTCATTTGGGAAATGTGTATTAAAACCACAATGCGATATTACCTCATGCCCACTATAAAGGTTACAATTTAAAAGACTGGCAATACCAAACATTGCCAAAGATGAGGAACAACTGAAATTCTCACACATTGCTGGTGAGAGTGTAAAATGGTACAAAGCTGTTTGAAAAGCAGTTTGGAAGTCTCTTGCAAAGTTGAAAACATACTTACCATATGACCCAGTCATTCCACTCCTAGATATTTACTCAAGGGAAATAAAAACATACGGGTACACAAAAGACTGTACACAGATGTTCCACGTTCAAAGCAGTTTTATTCAAAGTAGTCCAAACCTGGAGTCAACCCAATGTCCATCAACAATAGATAAACAAACTGTGGGATAGTCATACAATTGAATACCCTATTCAGTAATTTTAAAAAGAATGAATTACAGATCCACACCACACAAGGATGAATCACACAGCAATATGCTGAGTGAAAAAAGACAAGACAAAGAACTATATAGTGCACAATTTCATTATATAAAACTATAGAACACATAAAATTAATCTGTAATGATAGAAATCAGATTAGTGGTTTCCTAAAGTGGGGGAGGAGGAAATCGACAAGTGGCACAAGGAAACTTTCTGGAAATGTGGAGTAATTTTATATCTTGATTGGGATGTAGTTCTACAGTGTCATCTACCTGTATGTTTAAAATATGTGAACTTTATTGCATATAAATTATACCTCAAAAAAAGTTGATATTTTAAAAGCTACACTTGGTCGAGCTTCCTTACATATTCTTTTTCTCTCATTTGATAAAAAAAAAAAGTATAAAAATACTTCTCTTCAAGGACAGATTAGTCTAAAACCAGGACTACTGACCTTTCTGAGCCCTCCTCTCAGATGTTGCAAACACTATTGTCTTCAGACGAACAGTTTCTATACGCTTAAAATGGTGTGCAATGAAAAAGGGTTGTATTTTGAAAACTATCAAGAAAATTAGACAATAACTAGTCCTAAAAACAAAAGAAGTTCCAAAGCTTTTTAAAAAGCATTTTGTTATGGAAAATTACAAACATACGTAAGAAGAGAACACTGCATAATAAAGCTTTATGTATCTATCACCTAGCTTCAGTAGTCATCCTTATATGGCCAAGCTTGTTTATCTATATCCCTATACTCCCCTTCCCCAGCCTCCCAATGAATTATTTTAAAACAAATCCTGAAATCATATAATTTCATCTCTAAATACGAGAAGCTCTAAAATTATATTTCATTTGCTTATGCAGTGTTCTCTGCCTGAAACACTTACTCCTGTGCCCTGAATATAGCTGATTCCTTCTCATCTGATGAAACCTTTTCAGAAAGACCTTTCCTGACCTACCTATCAAAATAGCTCATCTTCTTCTACCTTTGTCTCACTACTTTTTGTCTTGGCAATTTTTCACAATTTTTGATCATTACTGGTTTTTGTTTGTCTTCTCAATTATACTTAAAGTTCTCCTGGGACAGCACTAGCACAATACCTAGAAGGTGTTTAATAAATAGTAGGTCCTCATCGTTAATGAATTATCTGACCAGATAATCAGCTACAGCTTTCAGAGGTCAATAATTAACATTTCTTCTATATGTGGTGATGTTCTACAAACCACCAAAGATGATTTGGCTTCACCTTTTTCATAATTTCCCAAAGCCTTCTCATAAAAGTAGGTGTCAAGTAGAATCAATGGGTATGTTTATTCTTTTGTATGCTTTTATAAGAACCATGAAATGTTATAAGTGGAAGTGGCCTCAAAAGTAATCTATACTTATAAATTTGTTGGCTTTTAAAATAAAAAGAATCCTCAGATAACATTTTGTTGATCGTGATTCAAATAAAAAACACATTAACAAATCAGAAAATGTCATAGCCTGTACCTAATGTTGCAAAATGTTACAAATGGCCATAATCTGAGATCTATGTCTGAAAATATAATCCATTAATTTGAATGAAAATTTAATCTCATGAAAATCATAAAAATTAATCAATTTTATACTATTTATGCATAGTATATACTCAGTTAAGACATTTATTCAACAAATATTTATTTTACACCCATAAACTCTACTAGAAACTCTTCTAGGTAGTTAGAAATATATCAATGAACATAACAACAAAGTTTATATTGTAGCTCATGTGTCAATATTTTAATAGTACATCCTCCTGAATTTACTATAAGCTCATCATAAAGTTATATAGAAAGAAATACTTTCTATTATATTTTTGATAAAAGCAAAATAAATTTTTATTGTAAAGCATATAATACCAAAATTCCAAAGTCATTATTTACCTTCTTCATTTTTCAAAATAGGAAGAATTTCCCCTTCAAGAGCACCAGGTTGTTTTTACCTGGAACTCCAAAATTAAAAAGAACATTTTATCCTATGAATTCCCCTCCTATTGACCCACTGATGTGTAATGGGAATGCAAGATCTCATCTTCAATAACCCTAAGACTTTTATAAAACCACTGGCAGGGGGGCAGAGATAGAGTAAAATATACCCTTGAATCCAGAAATTCCCGACATACCTAATATAACGTTGAGCTTCAATTGACCCAATGTTGCTCATTTAACCAAGTCTGATTCATATAGATAGGCTTACTCTATCCCATTTCTCCAAGATGTTAGTCAGGTATTTTATTTTCCTCACTATTCATTTGCTCTTGTCAGAGTACTAGTCCCAAGGTGCGGTTTGAGAAATATACTTTCTCCTACATTGGGCATGAAGTCAGGGGCATCCTCAGGGGTGTAAGGTAGCAGCAAGGGAGGTAGGGCCGGGCAGTAAGAGGTAAGGCACATTTCCCAGAAGTCAAGCAGATGCAGTGTCTCCCTTATAATCTCAAAATGATATCACTGCTCTGATCTCTGTTTCTTGATGTTCTCTCCCCCTACTACCATATGCAAGAGAGCTTTCCTAGTTCCCTGATAAAATTCTTCTCATTATCTGAATATTTACTTGGCTTTCTTGGGAATTTCAACTAGATTTGGTACTTTACCAGAAGATCACCAGCCCGTGAAATATCTACTTTGGATAACAATGATATAAAAGCAAGAAAGCCAGTCTAACAAGTATAGGCTTTTGAAACAATGTGGTACTAAAACTATAGTATTTTTCCCCTCCTACAAAAGAAAATAGCAAGTATTGCATTTTTAGAATTATAAAATAATGCAAATTTCCTGTTTTAACAGCTCAGATCTTAATCACCAAGTAACAAAAACTCACAAGTTCTCTGTATTTTCCATGGGCCTTCGAAATGTATTTTTCTGGCTTACTTCAGGACAAGGAGGAATTTGTTGCTAAATATATCGCATGTTCTTCCTACAAGAAATTTGGGGATTTCTCAGAAGAACCTGGGAGGTTGAAGGGGTGATTGAAAATTCACTGCTGGCTTTTCCTTTCTCAGCTGTGGATTCTGTTACTAATGAAAGACAAAGAATAATTGTTCCCCCATGATGAATGTTGCTTTGAGAAGCCAGAGGCACTTCTGAGAAGATGGAGCATTAACCCTGGTGAGTTCAGAAAAAGGGCATAGTGGAGAAGATGACTAAGATTCTATCCTTGCAGGTGGTGTTCTAACAATCCTAAGTCTGCAAAATTCTAGTCAGTACAGAGAACTAGATGCCCAGCCCTGTATATGCTAAAGCCAGAGTGACCTTTCTAAAATACAAATTTGATCATGTCGTTCTGTGCCTAAAAATCTTTCAATACATACTATTGTTCCTAGAGATAAGGCAAAATTCCTAAAGTTGGCTTACAAGCTCCTGCACAACCTCATCCCTGCCACCCTAGCCTCAATGCTACCCTTCTTTCTAGCCATGCTTCCTCTCATTTTTGAGTCTTGGCTCATGCTCTTTCCTCAGCCTATCACACCGTCCTCCCAGCCCAGCCCCAGCTTTGTCTCCAATCCCTGCTTATCTTTCAGTTTAGTTCTACCTCTTTCAAGAAACCTTTCCTATACTCCCTCCCACCCCCGACTCCCTGCCAAGTACAAATTAAGTGCTGCTCCTTGGTATTCTCAGAGCATGTGTACTTTCCTTTTGATCGCATTTATCACATTGTGTTATCCTTGGCCTTTTTGGTTCTCAATCTATCACTAGCCAACCCCACAAGGACAGAGATTCTATCTACTTTCTATCTACTTTCACTTTAAGACATTAAAGAAAGTAGAAGAATCAATTTTCCCATTCTATCTATTTTGTTTCAAGCTTAAGCACCTGGCGCATAAGCAGCACTGAGATATTTCTAAATGAGTGTCTTAAATGATCACTTGAAATCACTTTCCTAACATGGGTGAGATCTGCCAAAGAGAAAAATACTTCTTACCTATATATAAAGCTAGAAGTGGGTTTTCCCCTTTCTCGACCTTATTGTTGTTTTAATTATCAAGAAGAGATAACTTTCTTATGAAGTGGAGTAGAAGCAGGAACTCTACAGAGGAGCTTGATACGAATGGTTCTAAGTCCAGGAAGAGCAGATTCCCCTTCATCACAAGGTCCACATGAAATGGGGCTCCAGAACCTCTAAATTAATTTCCCTGGGATTGCTATTTTCCTTGCTTATTGACTGGTTTGAGATGAGGCCAATTATAAGTACATTCCAAACTTCTGTCATATTCTGAAAGGTTGCAGATCACTTTTTCTATGCACATTAAATACATAAAAATAATGCTCATTCAGATCTCATACTTGGCAGATTTTACATTAAAAGAAACCTGTTTCTTATTTGATGACTCAGACCACCTGGCACTCCCAGTAAATTCAAAAGAGTTCTGAGTTTGATGCCTCTTCATATAAACTCTGAGCAAGATAAGAAAAGAAATAGTATATCCAATGATTCAGTGATTAGTAATGACATGTCAGAGTTAAAGACCAAGGTGCAAGGAAATCCACATCTTGCCTAGAGTGGATTAGGAAGAATGTTTTCAGGGAGGTGATTAAAACCAAAGTTTTCATCTGGCAAAGCCTATAGAACCTGCTGACTCCTTTCTGAGAAAACTAACTGCCTAAATTAAACAGTAACTCTACCAAGAGGCATTTTAAAAGGCACTTTAAGCAGAACACTCTTTTTCAGTAACAAGGGGCCTAATTACTTACTGTGTGCTGAAGACACTAGTTAACTTAAAAGAAGGAAAAACAAAAGAAATGAACAAACACAATTCCTGGTTCCAACAGATCTTAAATTGCAGTAAATGGACCCCAGAAGAGTGCAGGGAAAGTCAGCCTATTAAGCACTGAATTTACAAACCTAACCCTAAATTGTTAGCTGCTGAACTCAGACAGGGACCTATTTAAAACTATCTAGGGCTTGTGAGTTCTGATTCCACTAACATCTAGGTAAAGATGTGGTATGGTCAAACAAATACAAAACTCAAGTCAGGAGACCAGAATTTAAATCCAAGGTCTTACACATACCAGTTGTGTAGACTTGGACATGTCACTGAACAACTCAGAACTAGAGAATCTTCTTTTTCAACTGTAATATAGCAATATCTAGAATACTAGGCTATCATGGTACTTAAGATAATGTATTTAAAAGAGCCTATTAAAGGTCCCTACACACAGTGCATGAACAGAAAATACAGTAAGAGATAAACTGTGTCTCTTTAGCCAACTCGCCCATTTGTCTAGATTTCAGTTTCATCATCTGTAAAAAAGAAATAAAAATATCAACTACACAAATGTATTATGAGGTTTGAATAAGATAATGTATGGAAAGAACATAGAAAGTTCCTAACACATTAGAAGCATTCTATAAAATACAGCATCTCTTATTAATATACACTTCCATAAATTTCAACTTTTATAAAACAAATATATATTACTTAGTTAAGTAACTTTTTAGCCCCAGATTCATAATCAGTTGGATATATACATTTCGAAAATTGTGATAACTCTTTAAAAAATCTAGCAATGATACTGGAATTCCCCAGGTCCCCTTAATCAAGCCTAACACCAGCACACCAGCACCTTTGGGTTGTTGGCCCTGACATGTTTCTGAGCCCATCTGAAAAGTGAGATGGACAGTGATCATTATCAGAAGAAATTCCAAAGAAAGCCCTGCTGGACTCACGCTCAAGCTTCTGCCTCTGCCATAGAAAGCTGCAAGTAAATTCCTTCCCAGAGTTTTGGAAACCTCAGCTACAACACGTAGATTAGAGAACTGAGTTGGTCAGTTTCTTCTGGGAACAACCTGCTGTAGAAGTAGCAAGATTCAGCTGGCCTCCTTGGCAAAGAGTTAAAATCCAGTTCACAGCTTTCTGAGCTGCTTTTAGCAGCAACCTGGAAAGCTCTTTCACTTATGCCCAATTACACTGCAAAATGTCAAAGCCTGTGAATTTAGAAACTTACTGTCAACACTTTGCAGCAAGTAGATATTAATTGATATTAAATCACCATGGAATGCCTATAGAAATGCATTGCATGACAAAGGCTTTCTGACTGAGAAAAAGTAAGCACAATGAAATAATTAGATATGATTTCCATTTCTTTACAAATGTTGCTAAACACTTAATTCGGCAACACTTGGGTTCTAACTTTATTATTAGCTTATTTGTATTCGTATTGTCTAGCTCTCTGTAAGTGGTTTTCTAAAGCCCTTTAAAGTCAAAGAATATAGTATTAAAAATCAATTTATTCTGTTAATCATAATACTTATTCGGCATCAACTATTAAACAGAAATCTAGGTCTGCAACAATACTGAAAATTCCAGACTTATAAACATTTTTAAAGAAGATGAACACCTTGAATTTGAGCATGGAGTTATCACTACATATTTGAAGAAAACATGTAAATACCAAAATTATTTAAAATACTTCTTTACCTTATAAAGCCAGGGTCATGAAGTATAGATATATCTGCTTACCTGTACTCCTAGTTTTCCTCCTTTGTCACAAGGGAATATTCCACTTCCTCACTTCCTTGAAATTAGATGTAGCCACGTGACTTCCTCTCGCCAATGAGATATGAGGGTTACTTCCAGACAGAAGCATTTAATTGTTGGTGTGAGACTCTCCAGCATTTTTTGGTCTTGCCTTGGTTACCACAGAAGCACATGTTGATCTGGAGACATGACACTGAGCCATCATGTGGAAGAGAGCTGCCCTGGGCAGTCTCCCAGTTGTGCAGCAGACTTAACATGAGCAAGAAAGAAACTGCTGTCACTTTAAGATTTGGAGTTGTCAACAGGGATGTAAAGTGAAATATAGGGAATATAGTCGATAACATGGTAATAAGTATGTATGGTCCCAGGTGAGTACTGGACTAATCAGGGGTATCACTTTGTAAATTATGTATGTCTAATCACTGTGTTATACACCTGAAACTAATATAAAATAATATTGAATGTCAATTGTAGTTGAAAAATAAAAAATAAAATAAATGAATTAAACTCTATTAAAGAAAGTAAAATAACTGAGGAAAAAGAAGATTTAGGATAGTTTGTTACCACAGCATGGTGTAGCATTCCTAACCAACACAGAGATTACTAGGTCCTACCATAATAAGTTCCCTTATTTCCCTAAGCATGTCCTCAAGTACAATACCTTCTCTCCTCTAACTTACTACTAAATGTGAAATCATATGTATTTTTTAGAAGTAATAAGAAAATATTGAGAGCTAGCACCTGGAAAAACTGATTAGATTGACTGTATGTGTATGACCTAGACAGAAAAATACATTAATATACTTGATTAATTGTCTACTGGAATTTTCTCTCCTCGAGCCTAAGAAGTGTGTTAATTTCCTATTGCTGCTGTAACAGACACAGTGAATTAAAACAACACAAATTTATTTTTTTACGGTTCTGGAGAGCACAAATCTACATGAAAGTGTTAGCAGGGCTGTGTTCCTTCTGGAGGCTTCCTTCTGGAGGTTTCTTCTGGAGAATCTGTTTCTTGTCTTTTTTAGCTTCTAGGAGCTACCTGCATTTCTTGGCTCATGACCCCATCTTCAAAGAGCATTACTCCAACTCTTTTTTTCATCATATTTCCTACTATTCACTCTGATCTCCTGCCTCCCTCTGATAAGGACCCTTGTGATTATGTTGAATGTACAAGAATAATCCAGGATAAACTCCCCATCTCAAGATCCTTGATTTAAACACATCTACAAAGTCCCTTTTGCCATATAAGGTAATAGTGAGTGTTTCTTAATCAGCTGGCCCAATCTTGCTTCTCACCACTCCATACCCCTTCTCACCATTTTCAAGCAAATGTCTTAACCAAATCCTTGCTATGATACATTTTTAGTTCAGATGTATCTTGCATAATATTTTCTTTATGAAGAGCCCAAACATGGTTAATAAAGCTAAATACACATAAACATACACACAGAGAAAAAGATAATGTCCCTCACAAAGCAAGAATAGGAGAAAAGAAAGTAGCTTGATTCAGGCTTATCAAATTAGTGGACAAAGGAAGTAAAATATCTTCTCATACTGGCTGTCAGTACTAAGTTCTTAAGAAAAATGAAAAATATGCTTCAAGCTTCTGACTATTTATATAAACACATGTATTATATGTACATATATTAGCACTTGATACATATGCATAGCTTCAAACCACTAGTAACTAATTGGAACATAAGCCATATATCTTTTTGCTCAGAGTTATTTATTAATTGTCTTCCATTCCTGCAACATGAGATAATTTTCCGAAAGGTAGAGTCGGTTATCTCATTCTTCTTAGTTCGGGGTCTGAGCAGGATAACTCTTATTTCTGTCCTCTTGGTTCCTTCATATTCACCAATTTACATGGTCCTTGAGGTAAGAAAACAAAGAAAAGTCCTATGTAAATGTGTGATCTCTTAAATCTACCAAACGCCAGAACTTCACAGTAATTTATTCAAGCACTTTTTTTCTGCTGACATAGCACTCACTATGCCACAGATTGAAGACATTCTGTTTCATGGGCTGTCCGATTTGCTGGGACTCTAGCAGCTGGGGTATAGTTTTCATCATTCTCCCAGGAGGGTAACATTGGCAGTTCTGAGATCTTCTGATGATGAGTACAAACTCATTGATAATTGTTCCAATGAGTTTATACTCATCCTAACTATCCAATGAGTGAATGCAATAATTGGATGGCAAATATCAACCATAACAACAAAAAAAGTTTTAGTTTGGGTGCAGGTTCTGAGGTGGAAGCTAAAAATGAAAAAGACCCAAGTACTTTTCCTCTCTGTAATAGCCCCTTTAAATACTTTTTTGCCATTGATGACAAGTGCTACTCAGGAATCAGCAACCACATAGTGGCCTGAGAAGTCCTCAGAGGTAATGGCTGGGACAATGATGAATCTTACAATATTCCTTTTCCTTAGACTAACACCCTGCTCATATAGACTTTGTTCCCTTGAATTTCAGATCTGTTCTCATCTCTTTTCCACTCTTGTCAATTCTAGTTGTTCAGCTCACTTTATTCCTAGCTTAGTTTCAGTTTCCTCATCCATAGTATAATGTTAGAAGAATGAATTAAGATAACATATGTAAAACATTTAACATACTACCAGTACAGGGATCACCAAATTGCTATTAACTGATTGGTTGACTGATTGATTCATTTGTTCAATGTATCCAGGGCTCAATATGTACAAGATTCTCTACTAAGTGTGGGAGATATCACGTCCAAAAAGTCATGGTGCTTGCCCTCAATTATTTCATACTGTAGATTTTTTTTTTTTTTAAATCTGGGGTCTATGAAAATCTAGGATGTGGATATATAAATTTAGTTCAGTGAACTGAAATTAGAAGTAGAATCATATTGTGTTCAGTTCTTATGAGTAATTTTCTGGAAATAGAAAGTTTGTCCTTTCATTGGATACTCAATGGGATCTGTGTAGTGGTCAGTATTTGCCCAGCATCCTTCTCATATGGGTAACAGAACACCGCTTTGCCAGTCTCAGTTCACATGGTTTAGATGGGGTTCATCTCACCACCTGGCACCAGAGGTGAACCTGTGACAGAGGTGGGCCAATTAAAATTTTAAAAAGCATACACTTTCCATTAGGGCAGCAGAACGTATAGAATATAAGCTACAAGCTACTGACGGTCATCGTTGACACCATGTGGAGCAGCCCGTCTAAGATGGAAGCCAACAAGGAAGAAAGCTAAATAGAAATCTAGAGAAATATAAAATAACAAGAACATTCAATCAAAGACATAATTTCATTCGAAGCTGAAGACGAATCTTGCTTGGTACTTTTTAGTTACATAAAGAATAAATTTTGGTTTTTGTATAAACCTGTTAGAATAGTTTTTCTCTCCTTTTCAGTGAGAACTAATCTCACTAATTTCATTTAAATAGTTCCCACGAACAACCAAACAAAGTCACAAGTTTATCATTCCCAGATAACAATCTCTCCAATCCATGGTTATTGATTCAACTTAACTCTATTATTCTTGGGGCCCATTACTTTAACTTATCCATCTTCAAATCCAAATGGAAACCCATTATCAGCCCATGATTTACAATGCCCTCTCATTTTATTTCAACACCTCTGCATCCACCTCTTCCCATGTTGCAGAACATAATAGCAGAGATTACTTTTCCACTCTGATTGGCCCTGAACCACTTGCAGAATCACAATATCAACATATAAGTTTCCTCCATGCTTTCCATTCCCATCTTCAGCATGCCAAAGTGATCATACAGCCTTTGTCTCAGTTAACATAGGACATTCAATGCTTACTGGACATTCAATAGACATTTGTGAAATAAATAATATCAAAAAAGAATGCTGGGAGCTTTCTCTGTTGTTTTTAAAAGGAAAAGAAGCTATCAAAAATAGAGCGTGATCCAGGGGTCCTATCAGGGACCAATCCTCAGGACAAGAGAATGTTGACTTCATAGTTACTTGGTGCATTATAGGTCAGAGAAGGCAGTACACATAAAGTCAGAGAAGTGGGAAGGCCCATTGCAATAAATTTGAAGGAATGCCAGTTTCACTTTAGTGACACAAATTTTTAAAGCCTATCTTAATGGAAGCATAACACATGACTAATAAATGAATGAAAAATGAAAGTTAACATGAAAATTATATGTCATTACACAAAAGGGGTAAGATTAGAGCTGTATTTTTTTTAAAAAAAAATATTTTATGATGTTTAATGTATTTTCTAAAGTATTTTCAAAGCTTTACCACATGTCTATTTTTTTTAAGTATTACACATAGTTCACTTGTGTTGCAACATATCCGTAAGTGAGAAAATACCCTGGTGACAAAATATCTAGAAATAGGGCACTAAAACACACAGAGAGAAAGAAAGAGAGATTAAAACACACACACACACACACACACACACACACACACACACACACTCACACAGAGATATTCGGGTTAAAAGAATGAATCCATTTGATTAAATTGGACTACATTTTATTATAATAAGTACATAATATTTGAATTAAAGAAAATGTCACAAAAATGACCAGAGAAATTTTTTTCATTGTAAGACCTGAACATAGGTTGTATATTTATGAAGCTATGTTTAAAAAAGGAAGAAAACATAGGCACCTAAGTGGTGATTCCCCACTCCTAGGCACAGAAGAGGCTTCTCAGGAAGTCCCTGTGAGCTACAAAGGAAGTGAGGACACAGAAAATGCGAAGCCCCAATAACCCCCTAACACCCACGGAAGCCTCTAAATTTCCATTGGAGGTTTTGAGAGCTGGCCCTGCCAAGAGGGAAACAAAGGGAAGAGAAGTAACTAACAACAAGGCCTTTTGGGGAAAGCTGAAACAACTTGGAGGTACATTGGCAAGATTGGTGGTGGTGAAGACTCCAGGAACAAAGGTGGACAGACCTTTACTTCTCCACAGCACTCACACTGTCCACAGGACACTCAGTACCTTCATCTGTACCCAGTCAGCCACTAGGCTGAGGGGTTTCCTTGACAATTAGAAGAAGTTTAAGACTCAAGAAGGGGGGGAAATTGCCTCTTTTGGAGGGGACTTTCCCTGGCCAGTAAGGTTTCAGATCATGTTCTGCTACAATCTCCTGGCTTGTGACAGGGTTTCAGGGAAATGAGACAACTCAGATGCAAATCATGAAGGAAAAAAAAAATCAGCAGTGGCTTGAGAAAACTAACTGAACCATGCTGAGTCTGACAAGGCAGAACTCTAAGACAATGCAAAGTATACCACGTGCTGCTTTGAAGGGGAACAGCAGAGAGGAAGGGCAAATGTCGTTGAGTCTTAAATAATAATTACAGCTTCTGTTTATTGAGAGTCTACTATGTGCCAAGAGCCCTGTATATATTACCTCTTATGCTTACAGCAGATAATATGAAATAGAAATTGTTAGTCCTACTCTTATCTATAAAGATGAGAAAACACACTCAGATAAATTAAGTAGGAAATTAGCCAACATCACCTGGTTCCAGAGCCAAGATTCAAACTGCGACCCATTTGATATAATTATTATACTTTCCCCTAGGTCCTACTGCCACTAATTCATGTGACTCACTGTGCAGGTCACAAACTCCTTTATACCTAGATTTCTTCTTAATGACATGGAACAAGTAAGCCTAATGTCAGATAAAATAACCTAAATTAGTTGATTTAACCCCGATCTCTCTCTGTCAGCTCTGGGGAATGAACAACTCTTGTAACTTCTCTGGGTCTCAGTTTTCTCATCTATAAAATAGGGCTGTGGTAGGGGTGTCTCTCCAGCTCTCAAATTCTATGAGACATACACAGTCCTCACATGTCAAAATAAAAAAGGAAATGTCAAAGTTGCTTTTGTTTTTTTAACAAAGTATGTGATAAAATGATCATATTCCAGTTCTTTATGGATAATATATATTTAAAGGCCCTGCACTCAAAAAATGAAAGTGCTTTAGAACATTTTTTAGATAGCCTTGCAAATGGAGACAAAGTATTGCTGCCAATCATCTGTTAAGCAGAAAGGCTGAATAGGAAAAAAGCAAATTGACCTTCTTTACCCTTATCCTAGCATAAGTCGTCACTGTAGAGAAATGATTACTTTCCAGGAAGTAGGGCCTATGAATCATTTTACTGTTGTCCTCAGCCTCTGATGGAGCAAGAATGAAGGGGGAAAGACTGAGAAGTAGGGTTGTGAACTCTGAATTGCCAACAGCTTTGCTCATGGCACTATCAGGGATGAACACCAAAGAGAGAGAGAGAGCTACAGGACTAAGTCAAGTCATGACACTGCTATGCTGCCAAGTTCAGAGCAGAATGACTTGAGTCCCAGGCTTTCTGAGTCACTCCTTGGATCTGAGTCTTTACAGCCCCAAAGAGTTACTGATCAGCAAATGCAAATAATGCCACCCCTGGGCTTTGTCCTGACAGGCAACCCAACTGTTTGTCCTCTTCATGTGAGAAATACCAGCAAACATTACAAAAAAGGGGGTTAAATTACTCAACATCAGCATTCATTTTCTAAAATAGAAATATATGACAAATAGATACCACAAACATACTTTCCCTTGTGGTTTCAGCAAATATTGTGCTGTAATTTCTCCTTTGTTGCTGTGGTATATCTACTGCAAATACTTTTTATATTATATTTTTCTACATGGCCTTTGATGTCTTAAGAAAATATTTGGTTTGAACAAAGAGTTATTTTGTGATCAAAGGCATCGAAAGTTAAAATGACACGCTGCATATATAAAATCCTAGTAAGGTATGGAAGGCAATAGGAAAATTGATCTCTTCTCTACTTTCATTAATGTTTTAAAGGTAGTGAAAGTAGAAGTACATTGTTATGATGATGTAAAAGGGAAGATATTTAAAATTCTCTCAGTCCTGGACGTGGGTACTGGATATGGTCTTAGAGTGGTGGTTTTTGATTAAAGAATTAGAATGAGTTGACTTGGAATAATGAAACAAAACCAGAGTTTACTCAGTCTTCAGCTGATGTTAGAAAACAGCAGGTGGAAACTTCTTTCTAATGGTGTTCAGGTAAGTAAAGAATAATGTTTCTTCAAGTATGTTCTGCAGAACTCCAGACCCATGAGCTACTCTGCATAAAGAATGTTTTATGTCCCAAAGTTAGGAGTCTGAAAAGCCCTGCAGAATGATGTCCACTGTATCACATCCACCTTTTGGGAGAAACCTGGGCACCTTTGTCAGATCTACCATATTCCAAATTTACTGAAGACCTCAGAAACATGCCCTTGTCTCCTTTGTATTTTTTATGTGACAGCTATTAATATAGCACAGCTAGTGTTTCATGACCAATTCTTGATAAAACACTGGTGATGAAGAAAAAGAACTCTAAGGGGGAGAACTTACATGAAGGGGAATCCACAGAAGGCTCCTGATCACTGATACCCAAAAGGTCAGATCCTAATATGAAGGAAAGTAGTCAGGAGACACGATGCAGGTGACAGGTAGAACTGACCAGGGAAAAAAGGAAGACTGGAAAAGAGAGTTAGCACATAAAATGCCTAAATGCTATGGCTTACAATATAATCAGCTTCGTGGAGGAGGAATTATTACCCATTTACTAGTAGGGAGAATAAGCAACTCATCCGAGACTATGTGCCAAGTAATAAAAGCACCAAGACTCAGGCAGGCACGTATAGACAGATACATCATGCAGAGCACAGCTCGAGGGGAGGCTGACAACCTAGACTATGATGGGAATGGCACACCCAGAGCTGAGCTGTGACATAGACTTCCTGGGATTCGGAAACATATTTAGGCTTTCAAAGCCAGAGTGTGTGCTCTCTCCTCTGTAAGCTGAAGCAGGCTGATGCAGCAGGAGGGAAAACAAACAAACAAACAAACAAACAAAAAAACAACAAAACATCTATTTCCCTCTTTTCTTTCATCTTGAGTCCCTTTGGTTATCAAACTTCTGAAGAAACACACAGGCATGAATTATGCCTGTAACACCTTCAGTGACAAGTCAAAGCAAGCAAACTTCTCTCATATGGGGCAGGGTAGCAGGGTCTTCTCTTTTGATGTCCAGAATAATACAGGCTCCAATTTTTCTCCTCTAGAGAGAACAGATCACATGTAATCTTCATGAACACCCATATTCTTCACTCTGATTTTGATCCACTTGGTTTTTTCGAATCCCTTCTTCGTGAAGCACTTGTAGCTGTCCGTCTAATAGGGATGTCTGATTGTCATGGTACTGAAGCATTATGCCTCACTGAAAAATCAATGTTTTCCTTCAAGAGCCACCATCAATTTTATATAAACTAATGCTTGACTCTCAAGGTGGCTAAACCCATTTCCACTTCTGGAGGGATGGATGATAGATGGATGGATGGATGGATGGATGGATGGATGGATGGATGGATGGATGGGAAAATGGATTCTGAGTGGGGCAGGACTATCTTTTCATTTTCTTGGGTATACTACTTATGTGAGAGATAGCGTCACGTGTGTTAGAGAACCTTCCTTCATTACAGTGCATGTATTGGAGGGATGGGTATTATAGACAAGGTGTTACCTAATCCATAGGCTCTTATCTTATTTGACCCCACCTCCTTCCCAGTTAAAAAAATTAAGCATGACTCCAAAAACCTATGTTTTATTTATGAATTATATTGCTGTGCTTTCAACTAATATATTATGAATAATATAATGCATTCACAAATATAGGATTTTAAAAATATGATATTTAAAGATACATTTACTTATTTATTTTTACTTTTCCCTGTACCTCAATAAATCAAGGGTATGTGCACCTCACTTTGGAACCACTGACCTTACAGTTCACCCATCATGATAGAATTCATCTATTAAATGAGCTCAGAAAGGTTTTGAAGCCTTAAGTAATCTTGTTAAAATCCTAAATAGTGTGTTAGTATCACGATTTATACTACAGTAACTGAACTGAGCACTTATAAGAAATCACCAAGTGAAAGATTTTAGCCACTGGTTGACTGACTTGTAACAAGTTACTTCTATTTCCCCAAATATTTTTGGATCACTGCCTTTTAGATTTTGAGGGAACAACTAAATATTGTCTCCTCAGTAATGTCATTCTCCCTCAAGTGCATTTAATCTTGCAGAGCGGTTTCTCTGGAAGAGAACAAGGTTATGTGAAGGGAAGAGAACATCTCTCCCTCCGGGGTAGTTATGCAATGCAGGGTCAAGAGCTCTGTCTACAAAGCTCAAAACAAGATCTTTAAGAAGTGCTGGGGGAAAAGATGGGCTGAACAGAGAAGATGATTCTCCCATTTGGGCATGATCATTACTTGTGTTTTCAGATTAAGAGTGCTGTTGGAAGCACAAATAAATTATCTGGAACAATAAGTAAAAAAAAGACATATATATGTATGTATGTGTGTGTGTATATATGTGTGTGTGTGTGTGTGTGTGTGTGTGTGTGTGTGTGTATGACTGGGTATAGGGTATTATATGAGTATGAGAAAGCACTGAACTCCTTACGCTCACTCTCCATCTAGACACCCCTGTGCACAAAATTCCCCTGACTTAGGAGAGCAGTGGTTATTCACTCCACTTCTTATTTAAAAGTATGTTTACTTCACTCTTTATTTAAAAATGTCTGTGCTTGTTTTTGTAAAGACTCCTTGGCAGTGAAACCCACTAAACCATTATTAATATCTGAGAGTTGACCTTCATGAAGAGGCCCCATGGACTATAAGAAGTGCTAAGAGAATCTGAAATGGTAGCAATAGGGGATGTGGTAGAGAAGTAAGGATGAAATGGGAAAGACTGTTTGCAAGGCTTATTGATCTAAAAGGGGGAAATATTGGGGGAAAGTGGTGAATAAGATCTCTGAAGGACAAACAGCATTTTTGTTTAGAAGTCATTCTAATGACAAACACCCTAAATTTGGGGGTTTTTTTGGTTGGGTTAGTTCCATAATCACTGAAATGAGGAACTGAGCCCAACACTTTGTAAGCCTTAGAGTTGACAAGAAGTTATGAAAATTCCTGGTGGGCTTACACTAGACTCTAACACTTAGGCAAGGAAAAGCAGGGAGATTCCATTGATGAGTCATGCCAAAGGGACAAGGGAAACTACAAAAGGCTTCCTCAGACATAGCAAGTCTTTAAGCAATTTAAAAGAATGAAATCAGGTTAACAAATTTGGGAGACGTGGGTGTAGGGTGATTTTCCCACAGAACATGAGTAATAATACTAAGTGATAAACCCTTGGAAATTAAGATTGATGCAAGAAGAATGCTTAGTTAGAAGTGAGAGAAGCAAAAGTGGTGGCCTTGAGGTTGGTGGGAGTGTTGCGAGAGGACTTTGAGACTGAGTCTTTTAGGACCTGCAGAGACCCAACCGTACTTTGAGGTGCTTGGGGAGAGGCAAAGGCAAGTCCAAAGTTTGTGAAAGGAGGTGACAGTTGAGCCTATGGACAGGGCCAGACTCAGTAATGCCTAATTCTTAATGGAATCAGTCTGGTGATGATATTGCCAAAGTTCCTTTGACTCCAGAGTCTGGAGGAGACAAAGATTTAACTGTACCAGGAAGAAGCACATTGATGCGTGATGACTAATGTATGGATGAGAATTTCTTGTAAAGCTTTTTTTTATTGAGCACATTTGCTTGTAAGGGCTCTGGCATCAAATTTTGTATGATACAAAAATCAAATAAACTCTGAAGTGACTATTAAATGTGTGATGTCAGATCTAATATGGGCATAAATAACATTGAACACCATAGACTGTAATTAAGAAGATTCTAAACACATCTTGACAACAAAAACATTAGAGTCAAAGCATCTGAATGAGGAGAGAAAAACAGAAGCAAAAAGTTTTCCTGCAAAAGCTAAACATCTGGTTATTTTGGAAGAATAAGTGTATATTTCACAAAACTGCCGTATATAAAATTTAAGTATTCTATGATTTTCTGTTTGGATCTAATTATTTTCCACGGTTTTGTGTAAACATGGCAAAATAGTATTAATTTAATATCTAATAACTAAATATAATAATGATAATAAGTAATAATGGTCAAACTAAAAATTGCTATATGATGTATGTATTTTCAGTGCCTATTTTTATATACATAATAAGTCTTTTACAAATAAAATTATTTGCTCAGTCACAGAAAGGCAGAGTCCTTTATGAATAATTACTATGCTTACCTGTTTCCAGGACCTTAGTTCACCTTACATCTGGCCATTTATATATTTTAAACTAGATTTAAACAAGAATTTTTTTAATTAGCAATCATTTCTGCTATATCTTTTATATAATAAAGCATTCTATTTTATTATAGTGAAAATATCTACTTACTTGTTATTTGTCCAACTACACTGGAATTCTTTCATTGCCTACGTGGCTGTTGTGTCTGGAACACAGCAGGTGCTCAATTAATATTTATTCAACTAAACTAGAACTAAAACTGAAATGAAATTAAGAATTTTGCTAGAGTTCAGAGAGCATGTCATATCATTTGCATCTTAATTAATTTCCATACTTAAGCAAACAAGTTACACCTTCAACTTCGATTTCATAGTCTTCAATATTCACATCCACTTAGATGCAGTTTTATTATTTTAAATGTGTATAGTTCAGCTTGTTCATTACAAATTCCTTTTTGTTTTCACTTTTGCTGATCCTTGCCAGCTTTTCTATGCTTCCTTCTCACCCCTCACTTTGTCATTGGCTTAGGTTTATTCAGTCTTTTATTAGATTTAAGATAAAAGTTAAAAAGCAGGAAGAGAAAACAAACAAGAACTTTGGACATTGACTTCTCATTTTATTTTCCAAATTACTTTAAAAAAATCTGAGAGTTATTTTTTTTCTTTTCCCTTTTAGCACACTATATATCTCAGAGAGGCAGCTAATCATTCTTAGTGCCTGGCCTTTAAACATTCAAAACAAGTTTTTAAGTCTATAATTAAATATTCACTTGTAATTTGGAGTCTGCCCATGCAGAGCCACTGAGAAACACGAAAGACAAATGTTGGCACTCATTTTCATAACATAATCAAATTCCATTTCCTGGAAAAAAAAATGCTTGCGGCGTTTGAGACTTCTCTACACATTGACCACTACCTCCCTGCAAAACCAGGCTGAATTAGGTATTTCAGGCTAATCTAGGTACATATGAGTACTATTTTTAAATGCTTCCAATTCTCATATAGAAAGCTAACTCAGAGGCAAAGCCCATAGCTATTCTTCAATGAGGATCTCTAGATCTGCCCTTTACATCCACTTTCTTGTAGTTTAAATAATTTTTTTTTAATTTATAAATTTTGAATAAACTTTTTAATCAAATTCAAATTCATAGAAATGGAGATGGGAAAATGATAAGCCCCTGTCTGCACCCCCAAACCATTAATCAAATATTAATTTTGATATATTCTTTTCTAAAGGGGTTCACCCCATTTTATAATTTCTAGAACATAGTAGGTCAAAATGTTATACATACCAAATTCAAATAAATTCAAATGTTTTGTTCTACAACATAAGATAGCCCTCAAGTAGAATGTGTACCCAAATGATGATCTTTTTAGCATAGCATTTTCTTTTTTTTGTACCCAACCAGTCTCTGAGTAGCTTTCAATGACTATTAAAAATACTTTTTCAACTACCGGTAGGAATATAGATATAAAAATCTTATCTCCAGTATATTATAGGCTTTAGATTTCATAAATTTATCTTAAGAATTTGGGACTTCATAGACAATGATCTCATTTCTTCTCACAGGAATATATTTTATTTTTGAAAAATCAAAGGCCATGAGGGTGAGTCTTGGAAAAAATGGCATACATAAAAAACAAAAGAACGCAGCATTGAGATAACTCAACATATTTGTTCTATCGAATAAACAATAGGTGTTCCTTGCTATTAATAGCTTAGGCTAACTAGGAGATCTCCTAGATCCTAGGACAACCAAAGCTGGCTGCTTAGAAATGTTTTTCCAATATTTTAATGGCTAAAAATGTCCTCAAAGGGAACAAGACATATATAGCTTATAAAAAGAATATTCTAATACCTACACATAGCAATATTAAAATATTGTATATAATATACACAGATGGTGCAAAAATCTCCTAAATGAGACCTTATCCAAAGACTTGAATCAATCATTCGAATGTAACCTTTTCTCCATGCTGCTAATTAGCTTTTGCATTTCAATGAGTCTTTTTTACTTTTGACACAGCCACGCACATACATATTTTTAGACTCCAGGATTGATTAATTTTATTTATTACACTTTCCGTCCTAGCCCTCAGCTTTCTAATTCACTGAAGAATCTACATTTGCAGATGTTCTTCAGCACCTGGGCATGAACTAAGCTTGACGGTGTCATACCTAAGTCTTTGACCATACCATTCCTATGCTACAAGAATCACATTGCTTAAACAAAACTTTGTTGGTTTTAATGTATGTCAGTGTTTGTTTTCTAGAGCTCTACCCTTCATTTTCCCTCTAATTGATAATGGCCAGGTTTTCACCCCATTATCTTTTTTCTCCGCTTATCACCTGGCCTCTGCCTCTGGACAAACCTATTTCCTGATTTCACCATGGTCATGTGGATGGAATATTAAGGCCATGTCTACACAAGCAAAAAGGGAAACTAAGGCAGAAGTACTGAGAATTATTCAGCAAGAAATAAGAACATTTTGACCAAAGAGAAGGCAGATGGGGCCTTTTAAGAACTAAGTCTCTCTAAACTGATACAAACTGAAACAAGATAATTTCTAAACCTTTCAATCCATAACTTTCCAACATTTTCACAATTAGTAGATGAAAGAACCAGTATTTGAAAGAAGTTAAGCTGATTCCACAGTTCATGCTCTTTCTACTCACTGAACTGTGCCCTCGTATCAAATAGGCCTACCCTGATAATGCTTAAAATATACAGGGAGAGACAAGATTTACACCAATAGGAAACAAACAAACAAAAATACTAATACAAGATGGGATTCAATAAAATGCAACAAGGAAGTTCATCAAGAATTGCACTGCATGGTCATAGGCATAAGGTAAAGAGGAACAATCTGTGTGGAATGGAAGTTAGCTTTGAGGTACACCATATTGAGCTATTAATTATTGCCTTTCTTGTGCTAATTTGAAATGTGGATTCCTTTGGACAACTGCTCCATGCTCTGACTTCTGCCCGAATGTAAATGCTGAGCCCCAGAATCCATTCGAGCTATCCTCATTTTTCATTTTTTCATTCCCTAACCTTTTGCTCACCTACTTTTACCAAACTCTTCCCAAATGCCAGCCAGAGCAGTAAGCCTTTAGAAATAAGAAGGTTGTGTCTATGGCCATGCTACCCTGAACACGCCCAATCCCGGCTGATCTCAAAAGCTAAGCAGGGTCAGGCTTGGTTAGTTACTGGGAAGGGAGACCACCTAGGAAGACCAGGTGCTATAGGCATAAAAAAATGAAAGAAATAAAAAGGTTGAATTCACAATTATTTTAACAATGGCTGTGCAAACATCTATCAATTCTATACTTCACATCATACCAAGATCTACAGTGTTTACAGTAATAAAGAGTTAAACCAAATATTTGCATCTGGTGCCTCACCTGTTAGAATAGCAGTGAAGGGTCCAAAGTACAGGCCCAAGGCTATGGGAAGGCTACCGGCCTGTGTTAATGTGTTTCTCTGAAAGTTACTGAGAACCAGCTCTCTCTGGCTTGCTGTAGTTTCCTTTAAAATGGGGATATCAGCTCTCCACATTCACTTATCAGAAATATGTTTATTTCTGGGCCAGATAAAATTGTTTGAGTACTCATATGAAAGGAGCAGACATTCCTGCTTTAAATCTAGAGTATAGTCATTTAAAGTTACAGCCTGATAAAAGAAAAAAAAAAATAATTGGAGAACTTTATCTATACCCTTAACATCTCTTGTCTCTTTCCCGGAGTCTCTAAGGTGCAGCAGTGACAGAGGAAACACCGGTCCATTCCACTGGGAACTCCCAACACATCTTCCTTTTGTTCCTCGGATCATTATAAATCAAGGCTTTTAAAGGAAGAAATTTTGTTTGGTTTTGGTAGGTCACAATGAATTCAAGCCATTAGATAAAAGAAAGAGAAGGGATGAAAATATGATTATCCCACACCACCTCAAGCCTTAAATCCTTATTTTCTCAAAGGATCAGTTTTTAATATAAATCTAGTGTGAATAGTTCCCAGGGAGAAGTGAACCATATTTTTATAATAGAGAATCTTCTAATTAATGAGCTCTAAAATACAATGAGGTCTCATATCATGCTAGAATGGGAAGTAGGTATGGGAGACTTACTGGAGAACTTTTTTTGTAATACTGGAAGACAGAAGCATTATATAGACACCAAGCAACTTGTACTTTCAAAGTTTTCTTGGTATTCCTGATGTAACTATTCTGTCCTATTTCTAGAACAGAAATATATATGTCTGTATGACAATCTGCATTTACTGTATGTGTTCTCTCACAGAATAATTCTGTCCTGGTAGTATAAGGTCTAATAAAGCATGGAGTTGATCATATTTAAAGTTTTTCTGCTTAAAATGTATATAGTATCTCATCAATTATAGACTAAATATAGCTCTAACCCAGTTTTGAAGACTAATAATAGAGGTAAATATTATTTAAAACCTGATTTGATTTCTTGATTAACAAATGTACCAACATTTCAGGCTCAAAAACTACCAATTATTTTGCTCTTCCATAAGCATGTCCCAGAATCATAGTTAAAAGCTGAAGTACATCTCATTCTTTGGATACTTGCTTTGCCTGTTTTTAAAAGAAACAAGATCTCTTTTATGGTCCTTAAGAATATCCACTGACACAACTTCCACTGGCCTAATAGCTTTAGTTTGAAAGCATCTGGTTGGAGGTTCAACTGCTGAACCAAAAAGGCCAGAGAATATCTGCTGGACAGAAGGCAAAGTAAGAACAAATGAAACTGCCTATGCCATTACCCAAACTCCTCTTACCCTTTCCTGACTCTTCAAGCATGATACATGCAGCCCTAAAAGCCAGAAGCCTTTCACAGTGTACTGCCACAGTTATGCCTCAGTTGCAGCTCTGGGGAATACCACAAACCCTGGAGAATATGCCCGAATGTGGAAACTCTGCCCATAGAATTGTGGTGGATTTACGTTGTGGTTTGAGTCCCTTTATGACTAAATGTAATGGCTGGTTTGTTTACCATTTCTTTTCTTTTAAGGGTCCAAGTGGCTACAAAACATTACTGTGAGGGTAGTTTACTGGGTTTTGGTTTTTGTTTTTAACCAGTGTACCAGGAAAATATTGAGGTGGGGGAAGCACTGGGAGAGAAGGCAAGTCTAACTTGTAATTCTACCTCTCTGCCCTGCAGGGGAAATCATTTCCCAATAATAAAAGTGTGGTGGAGACTAGATTCTTTATTTAGTCTTAGTTCCTTCCAAGAACAGCGGAGGTGGAATTCAGGTTCTGAAGCTGCTTTAGCACGTCCACATCTACCTCTGGCCTCTGCAAGATGAAACCATGTGGCCTTGGGGAACAATAAATGCCAAGGTGTTTTGAGGCCAGCCAGCTGACCATAAGCTGTGCTTGTAACGCTAATGGCTTCTTGTTTTCATGCTGAAAATATGCACCTCCTGGAACCTCTTCTCTCTTGGTCAGATGTGTGATGTGATTTGCATTATGGAATGCAGGAGAGGCATGTGCTTGCAAGCATTCTGATCCACGAACTGGGTTTCTATTGTGTACATGATCCTACTGCCTTTTGTTGTGACCTTAATACATTTTTTACAATTTTAATTTTGGACTTATTTTAAAAGGATTCATTTTCTATCAAGTCCTAAACTCAAAATGACTGCATGGAAGATAACTATGCTACAGTTACCAAAACATCCTGAAGCCTAATTTCACAAGCTCCGTTTTGCTGTGGTCTGGGAACCCTTGGCCTTGGCCTCCAACTATTGTGTTAATAACAGAGAGGCGGGGAAACATCCACTTTGGGTCAATTCTCTGGGCAGTCACCTACTGCTCAGTGGTGTGTGGGTGGATGTATCTAGGATTTCAAGCTTCTCAAAGAGAAATGACATGTCCCATGGAGAACTCATTAATATATATCTGCGAGAACAATCTATATAAATATATTTTACTTCCTCAGAAGGCTATATTTATATTCATTGAACCTTACTCTTCAGATGGATGTAGGGGGTGAGGAATAAATTTAACATTTCTGGGAGTCAGAAAGCCTTGTTAGCTTAGTTTTAAGCGTACATTCTATCACTAACCCACTCATAGACTTGGGTCACTTATTTAACCTTTCTGAGCCTCAGTTTAGAAACCCCTGATTGGATTAAGAAAAGTCTAGCAGTTTGGGTCTTTGTTTTTTTTATTTTCCCCGTAGGATCTATCAGTCTTTGACATGCTAATGAGTATATTATAACCTCCAAGGATATGCAGTGGATCTCAAACTGGCAGGACTATTGAACAATTTTTCTCCTGAAAAAAATACCTATTCTTCTATCTGAGACTCTATTACAAAGGTTCTATAGAATATAGTTTGAAAAACTTCTAGAAGTTGAAGTATCTTTCCTGCTCTAAAGTTCTATGAATCTATGAAGACAATGTAGAATTACACGCATTTAATGGAGACATAAAAAGAGGTCATTTATGATCCCGTTGTGTCAATCAACATGTTATAGATAAAAGTTTTGCTATAGCTCATTTAAACAGAAAGGGTTTTATTATAAAGTAATCATTAGCTTTTATCATCTGTAGGAAGACCAAAGAACCAATCTCGAATGCTACTAAGAAAAACACAGGAAAAAGTTGGCCAGATGCTTAACCATATCAGTTGTTCATAGCAAAAATACCTCTGCTACTGCTGCTCACTGCTTGACACATATGGCATTAGAAAACAGAAGTGAAAATTTTATTACTGCTGCCCTGGAAGCACCATCGATGCCACTGTGCTTGCTGAAATGCACGACTTCCCTGCAGGTGAACACTCTACTCATCTTGGTTGCTCCTACCTCTAAATGGCATACTGTGGTAGGCAAAACTCTGAGATGGTCCCCAAGATTCCTGTTCCATGCTATGTACACCTTGTACAATACCCTCTCCTTGAGAGTGAGCAGACTTGCGAGTGTGATGGGAAATCATTTTCATGTTTATATTCTAGCATATGACAAAAAAAGGTTTTGCAAATATAATTAAAGTCTCCAGTTGGTTGACTCTAAATTAATCAAATAAACATTATCCTGAGTGGGCCTGACCAAATTCAGTAAAAAGGAAAAAATAAACAAATAAGCAAGCAAAAAAACAAAAATAAAATCCAGAAATTCAAAGCCAGAAACACATTCCTGGTGGACTTGAAGGTGCAAATTGCCATGTTGTGGAGAGCATCACATGTGAGAGAATGGCGAGAAGCCCCTAGAAGCTGTGAATGGCCCCCGATTGACAGCCATCAAGAAAGCAAGGCTTTAGTTCCACAACTGCAGGCAACTGATTTCTGACAACAGTAAGCTTGGGAGAGAACCCTGGTCAAAGTGTAGCCTTGGCCAACATCTTGATTTCAGCTTTGTGATTTCAGCCTCAGCAGAGAATACAATTAACCCATGCCCATACTTCTGATCTAAAGAAACTGGAAGCCAAGAAATGATGTTATTTTAAGCCACTAAGGTCCCTAAGTGTGTGTGTGTTTTTTTTTAAGATGGCAAAGGTCAACCTGTCTTATGAGTATTCAAGAAAAAATAATTAGCATTTTTGCCAGCAAGTCTCTTATATGAATCAACAATCGTCTCAACTTACATGTTAAAAAAATTTTTTTTTCTTTATAAAATAGACAACTTTTCTAGGAGATCAATGTTATTCCAGGAATGATCTCCATACTGAGATTATTTACATGGAGGGATTTTTCCATATTTTATATATATATATTCATAATACATATGTATAAGGCCTAACTTCTGGGTCTCACCGACATCAAGTATATTGATGATATTCTTGGTGGTTTTTTCACTGAGAATCAAACAAACTATCAATAAAAGTTAATAAGAGAAGGGACTTTTTCTTTTAATTTTCCTAAAGAGAAGTGTTAGGACTAGTTTTATTTATCTGATAACATGCTGCTATTTCTCCCTGGGATTGTAGGAGAATGGGGATCCCATAGTATTTCTGAAATGTCAGAAAATTTTCTGATAAAGCCAAATTTGTTTCCCCTTCCTACACATATGCTCATTCATGGTTATGTCTGGCTTACACTATCTTCCCCACATCAAAGTGGTTCAATTTCTATTTGCTACATCAAGTAAGTTTAAACCATCTTCTTTGCCTTATTAATTCTCCCCAACCTAACTTGTGATCTCCAAAAACAAAACAGAAAGCCCCATTTGCTCTACCTCATGTTGTAATTTCCCAGACGTTTCCTCTTGGCCAATGTTGAGCCAGACATTTTCTCTCTTGAAGGCTGAGCAACTTCTTACAAAACCACAGGCTGCGGGTTTTCCCAGATGCCTGTTATTTCCTGAGCAGCACATAATAACAGCCCCTTAATTTTTACAGTGCTGAAAGTTTGCAAAGTGCCTTCAGAAAGTCCTGTCTCAACTCATTTGATCCTCACAACAGCTCAATAGGGGTGAGGGCAAGTACCTTTATTTCTAGTTTATAAATAACAGAAACTTGCACTTCTAGAGTTACGTGACTAACTTAAACTATGGTAAACCCCGATGTTGAGACGGAACACAAGTCTTTTGAGTATAAATCAGTCAGTCTTTCCCCAGGATTCCTGTCCTCTGGCAGACACATCAGTAAATGGATGAAAATAAATAATCAATAGACAATGGTTTCTTACTGTTCTCTAATCTTGCCCATCCCAACACCCTGCCATCCATGTTAAATGCACATGTGACCATGGTTGATACAATCAAGAACAAGTTCCCAAGTATAAATATGGATTCTGTCTACCTCATTAGTCTTTCCCTTTATCCTCCAGGAACACCTCATTTCTTATAGTCCATTTTTTATACTTCTGCCTGGACTTGCCTCTGTCTGCCTTTTCTGTCAGAGTAAAATGTATTTGTTCTTAAAATCTTTGCTCAGGCTTTGCCCAGGCTGGTCACGATAGACCCCTTCCATGTCCAGTCTGTTCCTCTATTTGTCACCTTATTAAAATTTCTGCTAATATGTGCACACTATCCCTAGCTGATTGAGGTGTCTCATTCATCTTGAGTCCTCTGTATTTAACACTGTGCTGAGATTTTCAGCACTAAGATGTTTGTGAAATCAGGTTTTGAAAAAGGGATGTTTTATTGGGTAGAAAATAAAAATACACAAAAATGAGCCTCAAGAGTTGTAGCTTCCCTATCTAAACTTGCTCTGTGAGAATTGAGAGTCTAGGGATGAAATAAATAGCCATGAACATGGCTGGCGATGAGAGTGAAGAGCAGAGAGAATAATGCCAATAACCTCTGAAAAGTTCTTCTGAGACTCCTGGGATTTGGGTACTTTGTTGACCATGGCCTTTCATCTTTCCCTTCCAGAGGACCTGCTGCAGGAGCATAGCTGACTGACAGCCTTAAACTGCCACACCTTTGTATCCACTGCAGCATTCAAGTCAGGTCATGCTTCCCACTGGTTGCTCCTAGACAATGACAGAGCACAATAGAGGGTAGTAGGCCCAGGCTACTTCTGCCTGAGGTAGGATATCCCTAATGGGAAATTTGAGCTCAGGGAGCACAGGGATCCCCATTGGCCTGGCTGAGACTTTCTCAGAACTGCACTGTGATCTGAGGCTCCTTCTAGCCCAATTCTCCCTTCTCTCTCTCCTCTTACAGCCTGCTTTCAGGTCTAAAGGTGCTCCTTGCCTAATCATGCTCCATTCCTCTTTTCTTTCATAAGTCTTTTCCCCAATAAATCTCCTGGGCATCTAATTCCATCTTGATATCTGCTTTTCCAAGGACCTGAATCAACAGAGTGACTTTAGGATTTAGGTCTAAATGTCAAATAAAAAATCTGTGACTCTAAATCTGTAGACTATGTCCCAAATTTAACAATGCTCTAACTTAGTCTAAAGCTATATATTAGTTTAGAATCAGAGCTTTAAAAAATACAAAACATGATAAATGTGTCCTGCTTCTGCGGATCTGAGGTCAAACAGGTGAAATGGAGAATAAAAGTAGCCCAGGTGGGCCTGCCTATCAGCCCTTCCTTGACCACATGGGTGAGTCTAAGAAGTAACAACCGTTTAATATTCCTATATTAAGTATCAACACTGGCCCTTTTTCTTATCTTCATTATCTTTCTTAACCTAGTATTAAAATGTTCTATAGTTTTTGCCTCTCTTCAAAATAATTTTTTAAAAAAGGTGACTGAACTTTTCCAAAATATCCAAAGAAAAATAAAGTTTGTGTCAACCATGATGGAGTCCTAGGTGATTTTCTTGGGATTGATGCAGTTTCTCTTGCCTTTATTTAAGTCATTGAAAAATACAAAAAAAATAAATAAAATAAAAAAATATAAATCATGGCCTCTCCCACACATACCCCAGAGATTCTTACATAACAACATGGGAAAAGTTATCGCCCAACGTCTGAGAAACCTGAGAACCAACATTTTTTAGAATTATTTTTTTCTGTTTTTTTTTTTTAATATTACAGAAAATTATATGATGATAGTATGTTTTTTCAAACCGCAAATATCCTAATGAAGATTTTGATGTATCCTACCCCATCTCTGAATATAGGAATAGATCTCTCTAACATCTATTGAGAAGTATTGGTCTGGTCTAACACTCTTACTTTATAGATAAGAATAATTGAGGTCATAAATTAAATGGTTTACTCAAGTTTGCTAAACTGGTAAAAATTGATATTTTTAATGTTACATAAATTGACTTTGATCAATTTGAAAATTATAGTTTGATATTTTTGAAAGGAAGTGAATGTAATGATCAAAATATGATTCCTAACCCAAAATGGTAAAATATGTTTCCTATGGTATAATGTCCTTGTATCTATTAAGTTTCCATGACCTTTCTTCTACATAGTCTCTCATGGTGAACACAGTAAGCAGCAGGGCACAATTCCTGCCCTTAGTGGGCTCACGGTCTCATGGGTACAGCAGACATGTAAATAGATGACTTCAATTTATGAAGTAAGTTTAACGATGGGAAAATAATGGCAACGTTGAAGCACAAGAGTGAATGAACCAAGACTAGTGGTCAGGAAATCTTCCTGGAGTGGTCTTCTTGCCACTACAAGATGGGATGCTCCTGAGAACAGAGCCTATAACTATTTCTTCTCACTAACCTCATAGCTACTAGTACCCTACCTGACTTAAGAGCCCTTAACAAATATCCCTTCTGCATAACAATTTTCTTACATAATTCTATAGCCAAACAGTTTTTAGACCTTTACAAACACCTACAAAATTGCACTTATTGCTATTTTCCTGCAATCTTTTTTTTTTACTTTAGTTAAATTTTCTAAATTATATGATAAAGAAAAACAAAAACAAAAACAAAAAACAAAAACAAAAAAACAAAAAAAAACACTCTTATGCTTTTCCATCCAAAAGGAAATTTTCTTTTCACCACCTCTTTTGTTTCAGTTATGAGAACTTGGATCCTTGAATGTTTTGTATAAAGAAAAACCAAAAAACAGGATCTTATTTATATAAATCTTACCATAAAAAAATAATAAAAATAAACTCATTACTTAAAAATATTCAGATCAGATGGCTGGGTTAGATTGTTTCACTAATAGTGTAGGGCAAAAATCAAAAAGTTTTAGGGACTTGTTACAAGGCCTATAATTTGGTCATTCTTAGCTGTTTCTTTGCCTCTAACTTTCTTTTCTTCTCCCTCTCCCATTGGCTTTAGTGCTGGCCTGGACAAGCAGTGTGACAACATTGCCTTTTTCTCAAAATGCTAGAGTTGTGCCACCCACAGTCCGATGGCTGGGGGCCAGGGCACTACCAGCAGCACAAACATGAGTCAGGCTGCAGCATGTAAGAATTCTTGCTTGAGGTTCTTTCCTGACAGTTCACTTGGAATTGTTATTATCAACAGCATGATGGCAACAAGAATGGGATAAAAAAGAAATAGGTGGCATGGCAATTCAGAAAATTTGACTCCTTCGTCTTTTTACTTTCTAGATGTATGACCATTAGCATTTCTCTTAATCTGTTCTCTCTACCTGACAGTAATATAAAGATGAGAGTGAGACAATGAAAATTAATAGCTTTATTTCTGTTAGTGAGGGAAAGAAAGACTCTCATATGTATTTGATCAGAGTCAAAATCATAAGACTTTCTGGAGGACAATTTGGCAGTAACTATTAATCTTAAAAATGCCCAGACCTTTGGCCTAGTTAGTCCTTTTCTGGAAATTTAGCCTAAAGAAATAAGTAAGAAGGTGCAGAAAGATATATGTAAAAAGATGTTTATCAGCATGCTGACCGTAATTACAAAATGTTAGAAACAATCAAATGTTCAAACATAAAAACTAGTTAAATGAATTAGAATATACCTGTATAATAGAGTACTATCTAGCTGTTTAAAATAATGTCAAAATAAAAAAAAAATGTAGCTATTGGTACATAATGGTGTATAAAATGTAATTATTATGTGTACAAGCAAGTAAAAAGTTGTATATATGATGTGATATATCTAAATAGATAGATGATGATAAATAGATGCATAGATAGATAAATAGATCACATGGAACTATACTGCGCACACATACAGAGAGCTAGACAGACAGATCGACAGACATGGAGGTACGAAACTATACTCATCAAAGCATTCAAAGAGTTTAACTCAGATTAATGCTATTTTATTTTTCTTTTATTTTCATCTATTTATGTGTCTACATTTTCTAATTTTTCTATAATGTGCATGTGTTTCTATTATATCGTGGAAAGTAAATTTAAAAAGTAAAATAAAGTATATGGCATAACGCTTGTTTTACAAATAGAAGGTATCATTATGTTCTGTTAGCTTCTACCAGACTCTATTTTTACAGCATATTCAGGAATCAGAGCAATATATATATGAATTATAACATGGCCTAGGCTTTGTCATTTCACTGATATGTCACTTTTTAGATTGTAAAAACCTCTTCTGTGGCAAGAGACTGCTAAGCATTTAAAATATCAAAGGGCTTGTAAGGTTTCACTAAAATGAACACTCCTTCAGGAAACTTAATTGAGGTTAACAAAGAAAATGATGAGCTCTATGCAGAACGTGATGGTAACATTGGAAAAGGGAAGAAAAACCAATCCATTCATCTTTGTAAAACAAAGTTTGACTATGTTTACCCACAACACACATGGCATATGTGTTCTAAAATAGTTACCTCATTTGCAAATAGGAAACTCCAGTTCTATTGCTGGTTCCGGAAAAAATTTTCTGCAGAAACTCAGACATGTATAACTTGTCTATGCTTGAATTAATTTGTCTATGAAATGAACATTATATTGGCAAAGCCTTTAAATGAAGTTTAGTTTTAAATATAAAAATATTATAAGCCTCCTAAATATGAAGTAGGTGGAGAATTTGAAAAAGGAAAGAAGTTTTGATGGTTTATTAAAGAAAAATTTATAGTCATTTCTTGATGAGATACTACAAAAATTTTTAATGAGGTTTTTCCAGTGTTTTAATTCCAAAAAGTTACTCTGCTACTACTGAAATATGAACTATAGGCATTAATACCCAACTTATAAACATCACTATTATTTTATTTGGGTCAAGTCTTCAAGGAGATTTTTTAGCTGACTGTAATTTAAATGCTATTTTTACTAAACAGTATATGAACTTTTAATGTAAAACTCCTAAATTATACAATATTCATTTTTTAAAATAGTCAAGTATTGAATTATATTTTATTAAATTATTAACTCATAAACATATGTAAATGCAACTGCTTAAAAAAAATCCATCTCTACCTATTGTAATTGTATCACATTTGATGGTTTTTCAAATGAAATAGTCGTGTATAATTGGCTATGACATTCCATAATAAATATATCAGATCTGAGTCTACTGCAAGAGCAACAGATTATTCACTTTCAGAAGGTATATTAATTATTTTGAAACACTAGGGTAATATTTCTCAAGTTTTCCCAATCCCCAGAATAAGCCATGAATTTACAAGGATTGATAGTCAGCATTCACATTTCTCTTTCTTTTTTCCACACTCTTTAGTCTATTACCTGTATTTTCATATTTTTAATTAAACAAGAATCTGTGCCTGCTATGTTCAATATATTCTAAAAGGCGCTATGGAAATAAAATAGAATTAAGCCATCGAAAAAATTTCTATCAAATATGAGGTTAAGAGATAGACACAAAAATCTCTAAATATAAGTAAACATAAAAGAATGCTATATAGTGCTAAAAACAATAAAGATAACCCACATTCAAAAGGAAGATGGGAGCTCCAATACTCAAATGAATTAGAACTTTATGTGAAAAGTAAATTTCCTAGGACATAATAGGTACTAAATAAATGTTAGAGGCATTTTTTTTTTCAATCCCTCTTGCTTTTCCCTAGCTGGAATTTTTGTGAATTAAACGAAAGCCACGCCTTAAAAGGTGGGTAAGATTTGAATAGGCATTAATACAGGATATTATGAAAAAAGGTTCAGAGGCAGGATGACATATTCTGATTTAGTAAACTAACCCCTTCAATTGGAATAGTGTTGGTAATGGAGGAACAGGGTATATGGGTGAAAATCCAGTGACTTTTAGTGTTTGGAACTGGAAGCAGGCATCTGTATATTCACACTATTGAGTATCTATCAAATACATGTTAAATCTCTAAAGAGGGCTGTGTCTCATTAGGACTGCCGGTCCTCTTCTACTCTTCCCTTGCCCAACAGTTTCCTCCGTTCTTCACTTCCATAATTATCCTGCCTAGATTCCATGGATGAACATTCTAACGCCTCTCTTACGAATTCTCTAAATTCCCCTGCCCTATTATCTTTCTATGGCATTCTCTTGGCAAAGCCTCAACCCTAGGTGAACTCAACTGTTTACTTTTTGCATGTGACTTCTTAGGTTTGGTTCAGTGCTGCCTGGTATAAGTCAAAAGGAACAACAGGCAACTTGCTATCATAAATCTGTGATTACCGCTCTCAGCTGAGCCATCCAACCTAGTTGTCAAAGAACCTATCAGAATTCCTTAGCCATGCTTCCATTTTCCACTCTGCTTTAAGCTCTCTCCTCTCCTAAACTCTCTTTATCTGACACTTTACCTGGCTCTTCCATCTGAAAACATATCCTCCTACTCCACTGGGAAAATAGAAGTCATCATAATGGAACTTCTCAACTTTTGACTATTAAATCGATCAGATCCACTTTTGGTTGCAACCCCTTCCCCTTTTTTTTCTCTCTTCTTATACTAGAAAAATAACAGAATCCATCATTTTATATAAAGTCAATCCTTCAACTCTGTTGTGTACTATGAATTTTATTCTAATGTTCTCAGGGACACTGCTCTGCAATTCATCCCTCCTTCTCACATATTCAACCTTCTTTCTTATTCTTTTGTACTCCTCATCAGTATATAAACAAGCTCAAATCTTATGGCACCTAACAGGACCACCCTCTTTCAACATCCCCTTTATCCAATGCATTACTACACTTCTACCCTTCATTGTAAAACTTCTTGAAAAACTTGACTATACTCACTTTGTTTCCTCTCTTCCCACTCATACTCTTTAATATACTGTAATCTAGTTTTCTGCCATGATTCTAGCAGAATTGCTTTCACCAAAATTACCAAAGTCTATGTATGAATAAATTCAGTGGCTATTTTTAGTCCTCTTTTCACTTGTTTTTCTTCAGCATTTGACACTGCAAGTCACTCATATTCTTTTTGTGGTTTCTATGGTTCCTCACACTGCTGGTTTACCACTTACTTTTCTGATTCCCCCTTGCAGTCTTCTTTACAAGTTTATCTTCTTATTCCTGCCTCTTAGAGAGTAAATAGCAACCTTTCTCACTTTGTACACTTTCTCTGGACTTTCTTATTTATTCTCAAGATTTCAAAATCCCCCAAGTCTTTAATCGCAGTCTTTTCTATGAACTTCAGACCCATATCTCCAACTGCTTCCTGGACGTCTCCAGTGGATATTCACGAGCACTACAAACTAAACATAGTCCCCAAATTGAACTCATCACCCTCATTTCCCAAGTGGCTTCTTGCTGAGATTTCCTGTCTCAATAGAAGACATCATCAACCAGCTAATTACTCAAGTCTCAATTCAAGGGTCATCTCTCTCTCTCTCTCTCTCTCTCTCTCTCTCTCTCCTCCCTCCCTTCTCTATCACACACACACACACACACACAAACACACACACACACGCACATACTTACACACACTTACAAGTCCTGCTGAGTCTGATGTCAATCACTGTCCTTCCTATCACTAAGTTCATTTATCTTTTCAATCATCTTTGTGAAGAAAATGTTGAAAGTTGTGTAATCTTCATAAGTTATTAGTATAGCTAAAATGCTCATCTGCGGGAAGGTTTAAAATTCTCAGAAAGGTTTTTCTGTTTCTTCCTCTTATCTTTTTAATGATGGTGTTGGTAAGATGATGTCCCCAATTTTATCACAATAATTTTCTGCAGGTACACATCATCGATGTCTGTTCATGCTGACAAAACTGGGAGGAATGTTTTTTCTTTCTGAAAACCATAATATTTCCACAGCCTGAGAAAATATAGGTTACTGCTGTTTGGCTGGAAATATCAACTATGTATCTTAACAGTCTGGATGGAAACAAGTCAATCAATATTACAAATTGTCTGTTGGAATTAAGATCAATATGAAAGTGTTAAAAGGATATTTGTTTATTGTTTTATTTGCTACGAATCAACACAGATCACATATCTAAGACAAAGATCACAAGTGGTTTTAAGTTGGTCTTAAAGTCACTTGCACCTCTTCTCTTTCTCTGTTGAAAGATGTCCGTACATGGACCTCCAGTGTAAAGCTTCCTGTCTGTCCTTTTAGTCATTACGCTTTGTGGATGTTGTCATTTATTTTCTACATTCATAGGAAACAGTAAAGAAAAATAAGATTAATAAAACTCCAAGGGATAAATGCACAACTATCCTTCTAATAGGAAAAAAAAAATGAGAAACACCATTAGATGGATAGAAAGTGCTACTTGAGACATAACTTGAGTATAATTTACATTAGGAAATGGCAGCGGTTTAGCCAATACCCAGTGTAATCTTTGATTTTTCTCTTTCTTTCACTTTTCCCCACGGCAAGCTTTGACATCTCACCTCCAAGCTAAATTCTAAAGTTATCCAATTTCTTCTATCACCCTACCTACAACCCTAATTCAGGCCACCATTATCTCTCACCGAATCAATTGCAACAGCCGCTAACTGCTTGCTTCCACTTTGACCTCCACTAAAATCTCTTTTCCACACTGTCGTCAAATTGACGTTTCTAAAATATAATTCAGATCATGTTATTGCTGTGCATAAAACCTTTCAGAGAATTTTCTTTGCCCAGATAGAAAAATAAAAACTTGTCTCATCCTAAGAGGCCTGTGATCTGGCCTCTGCTTAATCCTAGCTCCCTCCCTGATCTCGCCTCCTAGTACTCCCCTCCCCTCCCTCTGTCATCCAACCGCACTTTTTTGTTCCTCAAATCTACCACTTGCTGTTTGCTCTGATGGGAGCCTCTTCTTTCTAGATCCTTCATGGCTGATTCCTTGTCATTCACCTCTCAGCCCCCCCACCACAGAGGCCTCCTCTACCACACAGTCTAAATTAACTAACTTCACTTCACTTTCCCTCGCATTGGCCTGTTTTATTTTCTTAATAATATATTCAAAAGTCTGAAATTACCTTGTTTATTTGTTTTCTTGTTTTCTAGTTAGAATGTAATTTTATAAGCACAAAAACTTTTCTTTATTTTTCCCACTGTTGAATCCCAGTTTCCAGAACAGAGACGGCTTATTCTTTTCTGTAAAGGGCCAGATAGTAAATGTTTTAGACTTTGCAGACCGTGTAGTCTTTGTTGCAACTACTGATCCCTGGTTTGGTTGCATGAAGCAGCCATAGACAATAGATCATTGAAGAGGCTGTGTTCCATTAAAGCTTTATTTATAAACATGATATGCAATTTTAATGTTTCACAAAATATTATTCTTCTTTTGATTTTTTTTTCATCCATTTAAAAATGTAAAAGACATCCTTAGGTCACGAGCTATACAAAAATAAGTAGCCAGCCTAATTTAGTGTGTAGGTCATAGTTGGCCAATCTCTGATCCAGAATGGTTATTGTTATATATAGGAAGCTTGCAAAAAATAAAAAATAAAAAGAGATTCTTTAAATGAATGAATGAATAGATGAACAAGGAAATGTATTTCCCTTGTAAACTTTCATAGACTTCACATGGGCTAATAGCTAATACGATTACCCCTTCTATTGCTTCTGCCCTCACGCTGGGTTAGCTCTACCTTCTTGCTTATTTGTTTGTGGAAATGACTGATTATTAGCCTGAGTCACCAGAATCAGTGTAAACATGGAGGTCTTATAAGAAGAAGAACAGTTAGGACCTTTGATTACTTCAGGTATCAAAAGCCAACAAAATTGAGTTGAGTTCTGTATTTATGACCAAAACTTAAATGTTTGAATTCCAAAAGCTTAAACACTATGGTGAAAAAATATAAATAATTCATTGGTCTTAAACTATATACCTATATGTTATGAGTGAAAACTTACAAAAGTCGTGAAATAAGAAAACTCGAAAATATTTTTAGAAAGATTATTTTAATTTTTTCCTCCAATTCACTGCTTCATATATTAGGGAAGATTTCCTAAAAAAAAAAAAAAAAAAAAAAAAAAAAAGAGTAAAATTTACAGAGTTTTAAATAAGGGCTTTGAAATGAGTCCTTTTCACTCTCATTAGGACTGTTTTGTAGTCTATGGTCATATTTTGTGAAACTCGTCTCCTTTAACTATACTCGCCCACCCTCCAATATTCAAATAAATGGAAGAGATTAGATTTCTGTTCCTAAAGTAAGATTAAAACAAATATTAAGTTGAAACAATAAAAGAGAAATAAAGGAAAAATCTTTTAATTTAAAAAGCAAGTTAAAATGACAAGTAAAGGATTACTGTTAAGACGCTAAATCATTCTAAAAAAAAAATGATTTCCCCTAATAAGTCAGATTAAATCACTCATCAGAGGGAAAACACACAATATCTTAAAGTAAGTTTTAGTAAAACCTTCAATAGCTCCTGGCACAAGAAACTTGGCAGAAACATTGAGAAAGCAGTGACAGCATCAGTTTGTACAAGTGCTCAACTGACAGCTGTAAAGAGAGCACTGAGGTCTTGTTGGAAATAACTGCTGAATTGGGATGGTACCTTACTTTAGAGTTGCCCAGAATTGTTTGCTTCTAAACTGTCGCTTGTAAAAGTGGATCACAGAGTGAAGAAATTCTGAGTGATTTCTTGGGCTGTCGCTAGGATATATTTCATACTTTACAGTTTCATTCTGATTAATAAAGAATGCACAATTGGGAGAGGAGCATTCATTCTTGTGGAAAGACTAACAGATTATACTAATACTTATAGTTTAGGAAGGAAGAAAGAAAGGGAGGGAGAAAGGGAGGCAAGAAGGGAGGAAGGAAAGAAAGAAGAAAAGGAGAGAGGGAAGGTGGACGTGTCTTTTTCTTTGCAATCATCTTTAGGGAGCTAAACGAAGGTTTCTCAATCGACAGTCCTTGTCTGGGTGTCCATTTTATTACTTTTCTAAGCTCATGCTTGAACTGCTGAGAGCGTGCTCAAGGCTTGCTCACCTTTCATTGAGCTGGAACTTGAGGTGTCTGTATAAAAGCCAAGTTCTGAACAAACCTGAGGCTATTTACAGTTCCAGGTGGGAATCATGTGCTGTTCAAGACCAAACTTGGCAAGTTTTTCCTGGATTGTACATTTAATGGTACTTGAACTAAGAGGCATTTCAGGAGTTAGGGGAGCCCCATTGCTAGAAACTGAATTCAAGAAGCACAGAATTTAGCTTTCTATATCCCTTACCTGAACCTAGCTCTAGACTAACACATAGTGGATACTCAATAAATGTCTGTGTGCCATGTGGAAATATAATTAACTATAAGGTAGGAACTACTTGCAGGCTTCTGTCAATGTAAAAACCTTTCAAACCAGTAGAAAATTTTTATAAATTTATTTTAGTCAAACTGACCACATATGTTGGGGAGCAATCTCTCAAATGTTCCAGAGAATAACAGTGTTGCAGTTTCTTTTACGCATTTGAAATTAAGGAAGGAGCATAAGGAATTTCATGAAGAAAGCAAGGCGGAATCTGATGACATGTAGTTAGATTCTGTGCTATCTTGAGGGTAGTCAGCTTTAGAAGGCGGGGTCTCTGAAAAGCTGCGCTTCAAAAGCATGTTAGTCCAGAAGCACAGAAACAGTAAACAGGGCTTGCTTAAGGCAAAGATAAGCCTTTTACTAAAGAAAATATATACCTGGGACCTGACTACCCACTATGATCCACCCCCCCTACCCCCGCCCCCAGTTAGGAATTTAGGTCAGATGGCCCTGTGAGGTTATTTTTCATAAAACCCCTTTTTCACCCACACTTTGAGTTAGTTGACAGTCTCCTCATTACCTTCTCCCCTTCCAAATGTGCACATTAGGTGGTATTTTACTCGTTTTAGGAGAAACCACATGAAATCTGTGTACATGTGTATGCTTGTGCGTTTAGGTGTACATTTCTTTCACTGCACTGTTAGGTCCGTGGGGGCCTGCCTGGAGGCTTCCCAGCTTGACATCCAAATTCGGACAAAGGCCCACCCTAAAGCCCTGGGGCCACTAATCTGTCACCACCCTAATCTGGATGCTCAACTGACATTCCCCTTCCCCATTCTATACCTACCCCCACATAACCCTATAAAAACTGTGCCTTCCCATCCTAGGGAGCGACTTCTCTGGCCCCTCTCCTCTCGGGACCAGAGAACCTCGCCCAGGAGTGCTCTCCCAATAAGGGCTTGCTTTTAAAACTTCTCTCAGCCTGTCATGCGTTTGCCTTACATGCACAACTGCTATTGCTAGAAGCAAACTGAGGGAGACAGAGCCAGCTGAGAATTTCTGGGATTAAGGCCACAAGGCCTACAGTGAGAAGCAGAGAATTTGAGCTTGTCCTTGCTTCCCCAAAAATTAAGTTAACTCTTTCTTAGGACACAGATGTGTGCCTCTCAGTTCAAGATGATATGAGAAAGTAGAAAAAAAAATGACTGTATTTATACTATCTGAACTTAAAAAGAAAAGTAAGACCTGTTAAAATGGAGGCCATCTTTGTATCAACTGTTGGAAGCATAGAGGGTAATGAAGATGTAAAAGGCTGAAAAAAATGTCCAAGTGGAAGTTAAAAACTTATTTGAGCCCTATAGGGAAAAGTTATCAGAGATTTGCATAAGGAACAATCTTTTGATAAGAAAGTGCTTAAGGGCAATCCTAGTCAATTAGAATCTGTTTTCCTAAGATACAAGTGACATTTTGATTGCAGTATAATTAAAGTTATCTATATTACTTTGCAAGTTGAATACGGAAAAACACTAAACACAAACCTAAGTTATTTGGTGTGAGAAAGGCGGGAACATGCAAACACAGTCCAGAGAAAGAAGAGTTCATCCAACCCCCTCAATTTACAAATGAGGAAATTGAGTCTAAGGTACTTTAGAAGATGTGGAAGTTCACTCAGCAAATTAATAACTGGGAGTCAGGCTGGTTGCTATTGAGAGGAATTTCCAACCAAGATGATGTGAGTTCTAGCAGAGGTATTTTGGGCAGGCAGAAATTTCAGGGTCTTTCAAAAACAGGTGTGTTTATATACACAGTGAAGTTGTTTTTAGAGGTATACAGGGTATGCAAATATATCTTTAATTTAAAACTCTTAAATGTCATTGTGAACATAACATGAGGAGGAGGAGTATTTCCATTCATGGCTTTCCTTAGGTTTGCTAAAGTTAATTGTTCTATGTAGATAAACTGCCATGGCAAAATAAGATGATTATCTGAAAAAATATATATATTATCTGTACGGTTTGAGAGAAAGTTAACTCAAGATACCCAAATATAGTAATTACCTCCATTTTTCACTTTACTGCCATATATTCTTTCAAAATCCCTGGAAATGTGGTTTGTGCTGCTCTTTAGATGATTTCACTCACATACACACACACACACACACACACACACACACACACACACACACAGATTTAGTGAAGCCAAATCTCTCTCTTTATCTGAACAAAGAAAAAGAGAAGAAATACTTGATTCAGTGATTAACCCATGAAGGAAGAGTCTCCCCTATTCAGATCTTCTCAGTTGCTGTTTCTGGGAGAGACCGGCTGACACTGTAACATGCACTGACACAAGTCAAGATGCCCCTCCCCCACTAAAATGGAGTTAAATCCAGAGTTTGGAGGGAGCACGGGAGAGGCAGGTGAAGTAGAAGTATGATGCTGTTAGTGCTGCGAGCTGAAGCAGCTTCTTGTGTATGATTATCACCTCAAGTGTGACCTGTTCTGAGAAGTAATAAAGGTACTATTTATTTAGGCTACCAAGTGTGGCTCTCTTGGCCTTACTGCTTCTTGGTCCTTTCAGTAAAAAGATCTTCCTTCCATCTTTTTTTTCCAAATGAGAAAAAGATTGCAGCTATACTACTTATCTTGTCTCCCAACAAACTTTCTGAATCTAATTTTCTTTTTAAAATGTACTGAACTAACTACAAAGGAGGAAAAAACTCAACTGTTCCTACATGATTGAACTCAGTGTGGGCTCTTATATAATTAATGAATCTAACTAGAACACTTAAGCAAGTGAATGATATAACTTTTTGAAATTTAACTCAAATCAATTTATCTAAGCAATTTCTGGCCCCTTTCTTCCAACTCATCCATGTTTACACACATCGGGGTGGCAACGATACCAGTCGCAAGCGTCTTTCTGGGAAAGTGACACATTCTATTCCCACCATTGGCACTGGAAAGCATCAGACACTGCAAGAAAGAATCTGTATTTATTACTAGCGGTAACCATTGTAGATTACCAGAGTAAATACGTTAAGAACTCAACAACAGTAAAATGTGTCCTATTCCTCAGTTTAATTGGGAAAGCAAGGCATTTGCATTAAAAAGATAAAAGAAATAGTACAATACAAAGTGAACAACCTCAAAGAAAGTGTTACAGGCCATAGAACTTACAGATGTTCATTAAGCAAAAATTAAGGAATTACCAAAGGCCAACGAGGTGACTGTTTTCTCATTTATTTTGAATCAGGAAAAAAAAATAATAAATGTTTGCTCCACTTTCATTATGTTTAATTCCCATCATTTAAGTGACTCAACTAATCCAGGACGAGGAGGGGTCAATGGGAAAGCAGTACATTCCAAAGTAGCATAATATAGGAAGCAAATATCATTCATTTCTGAATGATATCTCAAACTAACTCACAGGATTATTTTTTAAAGAATTTCTCTTAAGTCGGCCTTAGGCAAGAAGGCAGCTGCCTTAATATTACTTCTTTTCTCTTATTGCAGTTTTCAATGGATCCTGTAGATGGATCCTCTATAGGAACAAGTGAAAGCCACACCAGCTAAGATCCCACTGGGGGCTAGCAGATGAATATTTGTCCTCCAGCAGGTCCCAAGGATGTCTAGACTCTGAAGAGTGAAAGAAAGTTTCCTCAAAAGGAAGCATCCAAACTCAACAGTCACTTGTTGTGGCATTCAGAACTGTTTCCCAAGCTTTCATCATTCGAGTCATATCTACATGAAACCACATGTCTATATGAAAATGTAATTTTCATATATATAGAATCAGTCATCTAGTGTTTAAAGATATCTGGATGACTGAAAATTTCAGTATTCACTCAACTTGAGGTTAGAGTTTATAATATCTACCCAAATAATCAGTAAATTAGACACTTTGAAGGTCTGGCTTCAATTAAACAGTAAGAGTTATTCATTAGAAAGAGTATACAGGTGCCACATTATCAGACTGAATATGAAGACAATATTTTTCAAAAAAATGGAATATAATTTATATGTAACTTTGATAATAAAGTTGTATGATTAAATAGGAAGACCCACTGGTTGAGATTAAAGAGTAAAATGGAGATTGAAAAAATATTCTGCCTCACATCAAGGATTGTTGGGAAGATCAATCTAAAGTATCTGTTTTAAACTATAAATATCCAACATGGCAACTCCAGCCTTCACTAGCTCTGTCATTTAACATCCTTTATTTGTTTCTTATTTGCAGAATACATTTTAAAAAATAGTAGCATACTTGCTCTGACTACCTTAGAAGATTATTCTGGAGGTTGAATTTTTAAAAGAGCATAAAAATACATCAAAAAAAATTGTGAAGCACTTTACAAATGCTAGAGTTAAAATAAAAAATAAATAATAAGCATAATTAGCCACCTAGCTTTAAAATAAAAAGGAGTATAATATATTGAAAAATTATAGCTTAATTATTACACTATCTGTCTTTAGGCCAAAGAATTAAATAGTACAGATATTGAGTTTTCCACTCTGTATTCATAAAATTTCATCTACTCAGAGAAGCTAAGAAGGTAAATGCATTTCTACACTCACAATTGTTACTTGTTTTGTTATAGTCATGCTCATATGCTATTTTCTTTCAATTTCCTCATTTCTTTAGACTCTTGAAAATAAAACAACTTTTGTGTATGACGCTATCTTTTAAGAAAGTAAAATTAACAGAGACATTTTCCTTGAAGTTACTAATCAAAATCTTGAGTGAATTCCATGTGTGATATTAGCCATTTCAATTTTACCTCCTAATAGAGTCAGTGTACACATTTTCTTCTTGTTCTTCAATTTGCTTTTTCATGTTTGTTCTTATTCTTGAGATACCCATAAAACTGTAGAGGATACTACCAACAGTTATTGAATGTTTATTATGTGCCTGGCACTGGGCTGAGCCTTTCACATTTATCATTTTATTTTTACAGTAACCTCATATATATCCTTATTGTACAGTGAGTGAAATGAGGCCAGAGAGCTTAAGCAACTTGTGCACTGTCACACAGCTAGAATTAGAATGGGGCAGATCTGAAGTGTGCGGGAAATCTACAGCATGATGCAGCCTCTCCATCTCTTTCTCAATCTTTTCATCTCAAGGCAGTGAAGGTCATCAATCTTGGCCACAGGTAATTGTACTTCTTCCTTAATTGTCTTGGTTAAGTGAGTCACAGAGTTCAAGCATCTCCCAATTATGTTTCAAAGTCTCTTTTACCATCACAGCTGGCCTGTCCCTGTAAAACGGTGGGTCTATGCACAGCAGCGAGATCCCACCGGATCATGCCCTATACTTCCACTTCTCTTTCCACTAAGACCCTTGCTCCTGAACCCAAAGAACATTCCACTGCCAGAGCAATATCAAGGTCCTAATGTAGAGCTACAGTCTTTTGAGATGTTTGACACTGAATCAGAACTAATACAGAAACATTCTCTTAGAAGTTAGATGCTCTTTTTTTCCTCTGTACACTATCTGCAAATTTAAGCACCGGTCCTACATTAAATCTGAAGGACCACTATATCAATGATCAGCTCATAAAGATCTAATAATAAAAAGAGAACTTATTTGAAGTCCACCTGCATGTTTTTGGCCACTCAAAAAATACAGGCAGTATCCAGTCCTTAAATTGCTGATACTAACAACTTCCTGTGCTGATGAAAACCAGTTTCATGTCACATGTTTAACTGAAGGAACAATTAAGTTCAAGTTCTGTACTAGAGATGGTACCAAAGTAAGACTTAGGTATTCCTCATAGGAAATATTGATTTAAAGATGATTTCATAAGCTTTCCCTGAGACCATCACTTTTTAAGAAACTTGGAGAGCAGAGGGAAAAATAAATGTTTTTTATTAGTAAATCTTCGTTCGAGTTTTAAGCTGAAAAATTTAAATTAACAAGTTCCACAAATCCTACCAAGATTGAAAACTAAATTTGTATACTTTTAGATAAATAATTTTAGACTTCTTGTTTTTTCCCTAAAAGGCCAAGTCCGTATGGGTAACGTGTAAACCAGTTAAGAGTGAAAACATATAAAGTTGTTGATGCATGAAAATAATTCTACCACAATATAAGATAAAGAATGGGCATTTAGGGAAACCTCAACCAAAATTAACAGAGGTCCCTTGAAGGTGGAGGTGCTAATTATGAAAGACAAGTCAGAAAAGGCAAATGTAGACTCCAAACAGTGAAATGAGTATCAGTGCGGAGGATAGTCGCCCATCTGTTCTGCAAAAGACAGTTCCCATTTACCCTGGTCACAGTTCATCTTAAGCTTGTCAGAGCTGTATACCTTGGTGCTACTCAGGCGTTAATAAGCTTCATTTTACCAAGATTTTTAACAGCTTGAAAGTATAGTTCTTTGGCCCTTCCATCCACTTGGGACTAATTTGAGCTATGCAAGGCTTGGTCGCAGGAAGCATGTAAAAACTTCGTCTCAGTTCTTTGACAGCTTCAGAAGCTGGTATGTCTGCTTTTGGATGTTCAAAACAATTCTGGAACTTCATAATTGAAGAAGCTCACTCTATGTCTTAGACATATTTTGAAAAGTGAAAAAGGCAAACTTTTTCTATTGCCTGCTTCCTCCAGGTCAGACCAGAAAGTCTTTATATCAAGATATCAGACTTTGCCTTTACTGGATTTATGCAGGCAGCGAGAGCCCCACATGTTCACAAAACTAAGAGCCTCCGAGAATAGGCGTGCAAGCCTGCAGCCCTCACATCTGTGGGTTCAGCCCCTCCACTCCCATCAAGTAAACATGAAGGGAGAGGAGCTGCAAATTCCCCTGGGTCAAGGCCACCGGTTAGAATTTCCAGAAGCAGCCAGGCAGTCTCTACCACTTCCCTGCTCTGCCATCCTTCAGCCTCAGTAAAAAGTATGAAGGGCTCTGCTTACCAGTCAAGCTGCACAAATACCAACTGCTCTCGGCAGTCCGGCCCCACTTACAGGAGAACAGCTGATGCCTTAAAGACCAAGAAACTCTAATAATACAGACAGGCCCCAGTCGCCAAGATGTTCTGTTCTAGAAAGATGTTTGTTTGAATTTCCATGTAGAAAGGGAACATGCCTGTATCGTATTGTTGTACACTACTATGAAAAATGTCTAGTTAATATTTATTAAGCACTTTCTATAAGTCAGATACTCTTTGAAGCAGTTTACATATTATAATTTATTTTAATCTTCATGACATTAAAAACCATTTTTATCCCCATTTATCACAAAAGGAAAGTGAGACCCAGAGTGTCCAAAGATGTCTGGCACATGAGCGTCTTGAGATAAATATTTGCTAATTGAATCTTTGAAAAGCAAAAAAGCACCAGTCTGTATAAATAATGTCATAAGTAGAAAGATAACTTCCAAGATCAGCCCATAAACAGATTTATCCATTTGTATCTCTTTTATTATTAACACTATGTTGTTTATATCTAATAATCATGATAAGGCTGCTTTATAGGGAGACTTTATAGGGAGCTTTCAGTACCATTCAACAGTTCATTTATTGAGCAGCTACTTTGTGAAGCAATATTGGAGCTAAGGGACTTTGTAAAGCTGAGAGGTACGTCCCTACCATTTAGGAACTTCTATCCCTGTCCTGCCTGCAGGAGGGATTACTTCCTGAAGGGACTTCCTGGTCAAGGCAGGAATGGCAGTAAATCTTTCTGGACAGCAGCACCCATTCTCTCTCCACCTCAGATGCTCCCACACCCTCCAACAAACCCCTGGGGTTCTCTGAGCTGCTACAGAAATTGAGAGATCATCATCACTTCCCAAATCAAGTTTTAAATTAAGTTAATGGATAGAATTTTCTCAAGTCTTCACTTTCCTTCAACATTTGGCACCTGTTACTGCTTGTCTGGCGACAAGTGCTAGCAGATGACAAAACGAATTAACGAGTAGTGTATTAACATGAACAGAGAAATGGGGAAACAGCCCATCCTGCTTAGCTCAACAGCTTGGAGTTATTTTTGTGGGCCCGGGAGTTCACAGTTGTAATTTTACAGTACATATATAGATTTAAATAGTCATGCTTTCTGCTTGCAAGATTGTCTCATTTTTGTGGTGAAATAAAACAAATCAGCTCTTCAGTGGCATCCGCACCCATCGCCAACTAAACAGGTTTAAAGATTCCCAAATTATTCTTCTCTTGGTTGAACCCACCTCCCGATTCCTCCTGACTCCCCCCAACCCCGCAAGTACACTAGGGCTTCCCACCCTAGACTGTGAGCTTTCTGAGGGCTGGAGCTGTGGCACCGAGAGTTAGGGACTAATAATCACAGTAAAAGTACAATAAACTTTGCTGAAGTTAATTTAATCCTCGTGTAGGTTAGTGAGCGAGGCTCTAAACTTGGGTTCTCTCATCCCGTTAATCTACAGAGGGTGGCCCAAGTCACAGGGCCTGCTCGTGAACCACTTCTAATTTAATCTTAACAACAAAATGTTAAAATAAAGACCACCTGGCTTAAACAACTACTATTTTTTTTTTTCAGTGAGACTATAAGTGCGTGTTAAACCCAAAGATATTTTAAATCAGTTCATTTTCTATTTATTAGTTTTCCTAAACCTAGAAAATATACTCTTATTAGGTGAACCTGTTAAACTGCAACCAGGACCCAAACAGCAAAAAGTTTCTGAGTAAACCAATATTTTTCTCTGCTGAATATTTAAGTAAAATACCAACTAAAAAGAAATAAAAGTAAAAGGAGTTTATTCCAATATTCCAATAACTAATTTTCAGTGTACCCCTTTACGGTCAGCACAAATTCAGCCTAATCTTATATCACTCTCCACATGACAAAAAGGTGCTACAAAGCCTTTAATCACAAAGAAAGGTTTGATTATTTCTACTGCCCACTGATTTATAAAAACTAACTTTAAGCATTTTAGATTTTCAAAAAAAGTTGGAAACAGGCCTTTTTTTTTTTTTTTTTTAGTTAAGCCTTGTCAGTCAAAAAAGAAAGAACAAGAATATCCCAATTTCTTGAAAATTCTGTTTGAGCTTTTATTGCATATGGAAATTCATTTTTTAGTAAGAAATAAATAATGAAATAATTATATTCTTGGCGAAAGATCTGCTGGGAAATCCCTTTTAAATGGCGACTTCTTCACGGAATTTAAAATGCAATCTGATTTTCAAATGTTTGATTTTCAAACTCCTTCAGACTTGTCTGTTGTATGAGGTGCATTCAGCTGGTTTGCTTCCTGCAGGGGGAGGCCCTGCTGTACCCCTTCCAAAGGTACATTTGCAGCCAAAGAATAGCTTAGATCCTGGGAAACCTATCTCAATAACATTTTTTAGAAAATGAGTTTTTTTCTTCTTCCTGCATTTAAATTTGGCTAGTATCTCATTTTAAATAGCTTCTTCTCAAAAGAAGTATGGCACAAAAAGAGAGAAGGGGGAGAGCGACCGGCAAACAGAAGCAAACCCCAGCCCACAGGCAACACTCATGGTTTATGTAACCAGGCAGGGCTGACCAGCTACAGCTGGCTGCTGAGAGCTTTGGGAGCCACAGATTGTGTTTGTTGATAAGTAAACATAATATTGCTGATCAACTTGCATCCTTTTTCAATGTGCAGAATATCCCCGTATGGCGTGCAAAATTCTGTGTCGGAAATATTCCCAAACAGCTTTGAGCAGGAATTCCCAGGGAGCTGATTTCCTCATTATTATATCCAATTATCCATGCTTGGTCTTTCTGGGACATTGCTTGAAATTGACTCTTCGATGATGATTGTATTGTTTTATTTCTTGCCACAACAAATGCAGAGATCCATTGGTCTGCTTTAACACTCAACCCCCAGTTCAACGATGGAACTCAGAACAAAGGTTTTCCTCTAACCCAGTGATTCTCATAGTTTAGCATCCCTTTACTTTAAAATCCCTAACTTTAAAATCACCGCTAGGAAGGCTCATTAAAATTCAGATTGCTGGGCCCCACCTCCAGAGTTTCTGATTCAGTTGGTCTGGTTTGGAGTCCAGGAATCTGCATTTCTAACAAGTTCCCAGATGATGCTGATGCTACTGGCCTGGAAACCACATTTTGTGAAGCACTATTCTAAACAAATTGGCTGTTTTGCTGAGAATAGCAGCTTACCAAGTGTGTCCAGATAAACCTAGCTTTGATGCATCAGCCCAGCCACCTTAGAAGAGGAGAAAAAGGATGGACTGTATTTTATTTGTTTATTTGTTTTCCAGGAGAAAGTAGAGAGTGACAGCTCTCACCACTCCAGGTAAGAAGGAGGACCTAATGAAGGACCTAGGTCAGCCTTGTCAAAGCAATGCTGCCAGTGGGCTCTTGTGTTGTAGGTATCACACATACTGGAGTATATGCCTAGTCACAGCCACCTGGAAAAGAGAGCCCAGGAAGACTTCTTTTAATGATTCCTATGAAGAATAAGGGGTTGATTTCCCAAGCACAAGTAATGGAACAAGTTTTCTAAATTATATTACTACAAGTTGATCATAATCTTACATTTCAAACATTTGTAGAAGATTCAAATTTCTGGATCATAACTAAATTACATCATCTTGCTTCAATCTTACGGTCTTTAAGTTCTAGCTAATCTAAAAGACAGTGTCTTAATCAAAGAGACTGACAAAGTATAGTTATCAAATGCCATTCGTAAAACAGACCTAAACCCCAGAAAAGGATTTTCCAGGGGGTCCTTTGCAATACTAAAAGAAAAGAGTATCAATCCCAAATATTAGTCTATATACAGTATATGTATATAGGTGTGCATTATTACTCCTACGCAATGTTGTCTGAGACTGGATATTCAGCTAGATCCCAGATCTGAAGACACGTTTGATATATCACCATTCAGAGCCACCTAATCATTTTTTTAAAAGCCAATTCTGAGCTAAGTAACAGGAATAGAGCCCTGGCTGCCAGCCCAGTCCAGGCCCACATCATGTCATCATGCCTGTATTAATGCAAAGTCCTCTTCATTAATCTTAATGGGTCAAGATAGCCCCTAAATTTAAATTTCCATGACTCCTTAGCTTCATAATATGGCTTCCCTCTATTTTTTCAATGTCATCACTCACTACCCGCCCACTGCCCAAGAATGCTACACCCCAACAACATAGGAACTCTCCCTTTTCATTGTTCCAGTTTAATATTCTTAAAGCAATACTTTTTTCATCATATTGATAATAATCTTATTCAAAAATATATAGTGATCCTTTGCTGCCCACAGGGCTAAGCCCAAACTCTTCTTTTTCTACTTAAGAGAAAGTTTACTGTTTACCTGACTCACCTTATCTCAATCATTGCATAAATCTCTCTCTCTCTCTCTCTCTCTCTCTCTCTCACACACACACACACACACACACACACACACACGCACACACACGCACGCACGCACACACGCACACACACACTTACACACACAAGTCCTGCTGAGTCTGATGTCAATCACTGTAACATACTATTCCTAAACCCAAACCTATAGTTTACCGGTACCCACTAAGAGTGCCAGCACCGTTTTCCTGCAGGACCTACAGTAACCAAGAATGTCTGTGAAGGGCTTGCAGTAGATAACCTCTGAGATGGCCACCTTGATCCTTCCTGGTATTCAACCTTTGTGCAATCCCTCTCCTTGAGTGTAGGCTCGATCTAGTGACTCCCTTCTAAGGATTAGAATATGGCAGAAATGATAGGATGTCGCTTCCAATATCAGGTTCCAAAATGTCTGTCACTTCTGTCTTGTGGGCTCTCCCTTCTCTCTTGGATCAAAGGAAGCCAGCCGCCCTTTGTAGGGCAGCCCTGTTGAGAGGTCCCACGAGTGAGTTTGGAAGCAGATCTTTTAAGGCCTCTCAATAGCTACAGAAGTGAGTTTGGAAGGAGGTGCTCCCCAAGTTAAGCCTTGAGAAGACTGGAGCCTTCACTGATCCTTCTGTTGCAGCCTTTCAGAGCTGCTAAGCTGGAATCCTCAGCTAAGCCACTCCTGGATTCCTGACTCCTAGAAATTGAGATCATAAATGTTTATTGTTTTAAGCCTCTAAGTTGTTGAGAGTGATTAGTTACATAGCATTAGATACTAATACAGCACTATAATTGTGCTTCAGACTACAGATTGTGTATTTCTTGCTAGAATACATAAAAAAGAGTTTCTGGAGGAACCCACTTGAAAATAATAGCTGTGGGCACTAGGCTCCTTTCTGGTAGAATGAATAGTTAAGTGAGGTCAGATTTCATCTTGTATCGAAATGTAATAACCATAAGAAGGCCTGGATATGCCTGGAATTTTCTCTTGGTAGCTCTGAAATAATTGTAGAGGAAGAACTTTTCTAAGACTAACCTGGGGTTAGACGAAAACAACAACTGCTTAAATAAAGGTTGTCTGGCTCTTCATGCTGCTGTCTCAAAGACAGCGTGGCAACAGCTCTCTCAATCCGGGAGAGAACTAATACCTCCCTGGCGAATCGTTTCCCTGAAACTCTACACTGGTCACACACACACACACACACACACACACACACACACACACATCTAGGGGCCAAGCATGAGGATTAAATAATATAATGTACTAAGTGCCAACAGCCAAAGTACCAGACATCAAAAATGTGCTAAGCTGGTCTAGGAAGCTTCGGTCCATGTAAGTCCTTCTCTGGTTTGGAGCTACTTTCCCAGCAAGTAGACCAAATCCTTTGTTATTGTCACTAAGGAAAAACTAAGTCCAGTCTTGGGGCTCTCCACAACTTTACAACCAGAAATACCACCATCAAATAATACTAAAGTTTTAAAATCAAATAGTTTTTTATTTTATGTTCTTCCCAGAGAGGGCCAGTGCTGCTGTGTTGCTCTCTGGATGCCATGCCTCTGAATCTTCATACCCTGACTTTGGGACCCACTTGGTTGGTTCATCCCAGAAATCAATCCAGACCAAAAAAAAAAAAAGTTCTGGGGCTGGAAGTGAGCTTCAAGAACATGAGCTCTGGAGCTAAATGGGGTTAAACAGTGTGAATGAAATGATATAATGTGCTAAGTGCCATCGGCCAAGGTACCAGATAGTATGTGCTAAGCTGGTTTTGGGTATGTCACCATTCCCTTCAGTGAAGTGGCCTTCTCCCCCTACTCCTCCTCCTCTTCCTCTTTCTCCAGTCACCACTTCCCTAGTTCTAACCCTCTTGCCCTTTATTTCTTAAACACTAGAAAAATCTGCTATTATCCTTTGACCAAACTCAAGTGATTAAATAACAACTTTCTGTACACTTTTCCCAAAGACATTTATGCATTAACGGGTATCAACTAGACATTCTGTCACAGACGCTGAGAGTCATTTACGCAGCCAGATGTCATCTGCAGATTTGAGAGTCAGACTGCCTCTACTTATGAATTTTGCCTCTTCTACTTAATACTGTGTGACCTGAGACGAAAGAATTAGCTCCTCTACATTTATAGCCTTCTCATCTGTAAAATAAAACCATCCTCCCAGTACCCCGGTAAAAAAAAAAAAGAGAAAGAAAGAAAGAAAATCTGGGTGACTTTCTTAGAGAAGTTCTGGAAACTGGAATAAAAGCTTCATGAAGGCGGAAACTGTTTCTTGGGCTCATGACTGTGCTTATGACCTGAACCAGAGCCCAGTATAAAGTAGAGCCTCAGACACTTGTTGAATAAATGAATGGGCCAATAATATGCATTTAGATACATAATATGACATTTATTAGGCTTTTAATACATAGATATAGAAATAAGAAAACAGATTATCCACTTATGTTTTAAAATATAAAAACAAATAACTCATGTATAAAGTTAGAAAGTTCAACTTATTATATTTAAGATTATTCAAAACATCCAAGCTATAGAAATGACAAAATTAAAAATAAGAGCCAACCATTCAATTTTCTCCAGAACTTTTCCCCAAAGGATACTATCGTAGGTTTCTCATAAATGATGTATACATATGTTATAAACAACCATTGAGATGTAAAGACAAGAATTGCTGTCCTAATGGAAAATTTCAGGAGTCAGAGAAAATAGGGTAGAAGCAGAGGAGGATTTGAGAGAGGAAGACTGTAGTATCTTCCATGGCCCCTGAGATCAGAGGGTGTTGACCATTCAGAGCAAACAAGTAGCAAGCAAGTGCTACTTGGAGACAACTGTTGATCCCCAAGACATATCTCTTTCTTTTCTGACCAAGAAGACACTGGAAACAATGCAGGACCATTTTAGAAGCCACTCCAACTTCTTGGACTGCAATGATGTGGCTCCATGCAACACCCACAGTTCAACATATTAATTAATCATCAACGTCTGTTGTGGGCACAAGAAAAATATGATATTATGGACACTATGTTGGAATCTATTTTCTGAAATGAATAACAAAGTAATTTGATTTCTGATTTATTATAGAATCCTTGAGATATGACTAGAATGCCTCTGATTCATTATCTTTCTCATCAAATAGGACTTGACTCAGTTCCAAGTGAGAGAAATGCAACTCAAAGAGACATAAGAGAAAAAAGATAATTTTTGATTCACATAACTCAGAAGTCCAGGAGAAAATTATGGCTGAATCCACATTCCCTGACAATTTTATTAGGAATGTGTCTCCAGTCTCAGTTTTGATTAACTCAGGGCTTTATTTTCTAGTAGGCCCACTTTTATGGGGTAAGACCGTCCCCAACGGTTTTAGGCTTATGTCCTACTACCTTAGCAACCAAAAGAAAAGATGCCTCTTCCCCAATTACACATTTAATGGTTTAGAACAGACATACTAGATATCTTGGATCATGTGCCCATCCCTGAAGCAATCACTACAGCCAGGCAGATGAACTGCAGGTGAGCAGATCTGAGACACAGGCCCAGCTATGGCATCCCTGGGACAAGGGCGACTCCCTGCAGAATAATCTTGATATAGCTAACAGAAGAAAGAAGAATGGATACAAGGCAGCAAAAACAACAGCTATACACTCTAAGGTCCTTCCAATTTAATTTTCCAATTAAGACGGGAGCAGTAGCAGGGACATATTGGTCAGCCCCAGGCTGCATAGATGCTTCTTCACTGGATTGGCTTACCCCACCTAGGGAGGCAGGGTAATAAGAGGTCAGCAGCACTGGCATGACGGGATGTTTGGAAAAAGTCAACTTCTTCATTATAAAAGAGGAAGTTACTGCCAGTCAAATGCCCAGAAATAGAATAGATTTTCCCTGAGTTACAGAGCACTATATTTATTAAAGCTTCTTATAGATTGAAAAAATGCAAAGACACACGAATGTCAATTCTACATACAAAAAAAGACATGTAGAAATTGATTTAAAAATAAATGACAATTACTTTCAAGTTAAAAAACTATAATGGCAATTGGCATTTATTTAAGGTAAATAAATTTATTCAGAGTTATCAGGGAGAAAAGACAGCTTTGGACTAATCCAGATATTTACTTCTATGTTGCTTTATTTTTTCTTTGCTTCAGCTATAAAATGTTAAATTCCAAATGGCCCAAGACTCCTCATCTTGAGTCCCCAGGTCAATCTCAACTAGAAACTTCTACCACAGAGTTTATAGAGATTTTCAAAACCAAGAGGGAGCGGTCACCATCACTACTGTAACCTCCATTCTCACTTGAAACGCCATGGCAAATCTCTTGCTTGGCAACATGGTTCATATTGTAAATAAGAAAAAGTGAGCAGTTAGCTTTAAAAGGGCCTGCATGACAGGCCTTATATGCTAAACTATCAGGGCCAGAAATTATTATTTTTTAACAATTGACTTTTGTTTGTTTGTTTGTTTGTTTGTTTGTTGTCTTTTGTTTGTACTTGCCTTGATAAAAAAAAAAAAAAAAAAGTAGAGTTCTTAGAACTTACTTTATGGTCATTCTTGCTGAAGCCCTGATGAGTAAGAATGGCTTCGAGAACAGTGGGCCTTAGCGCATCTGAAGAGAAGACATTTGGAGCAGGGCATCTCCCTGAGACCCGCAGCCCCCACCAGAAGCCAAGCCAGCCGGCAGCCCTGGGTGACAGAAAGTGTCCTTTCTCTTCTCAGAGCAGAAATGAGGTTCTGTGAAGGACATGGTGGGGACTAGTGGCAGTGCAGGAGGCATCTTGCGATTTCCAAATGTTCCAATTCCAGCTCCCTGATTCTTAGTCCTGCAGAATGACCACTACAGACCCTCTGCCTCTGCCACAGCCTGCGCACCCTCCCCCACATCCCAGACCACGACATGGGTGGTTTGGGGAATATGAAAGTGTTTTGGATCTCTTCCAGACTTCTCCAGGGCCATTGGCTGCCCTGCAGTCCCTACGAGTTCAGGGTGGTATTCCTGAAGACAGAAAGATAGAATGGCACACGCTAGGAGGGAAACTCCTGCAGTGAGGGAGATGTCAGGTGGGGCAGGCAGGCTCACGGGAAGAGCAGGTGGAATTTCTGGCTGACTTCAGCAACTGAGTAGTGCAGGTTGGCATTGAGCTCCTTGAGGTTTCCCGCATCCAGGCAGTGTGGCATCCCCTGGAAAAACTCACTGCACCTCTGCTCTTTTCGCTGTAGCCTTGGCTGGCCTCCACTTTTCCCCACCAGGGTCTGCTTTGGGCTCTGGGGACACTCCTTGTCCTCTCCTCCAGATGACTCCTCCCTAGTGCCCCAGGAGTAAACTATGGGCAATTGACTCTTTTTAATACTTTGCTACCTTTATAGCTTTATGCTGACAGGAGGATGTCTTTATATCTAAAAGAAACCACCTTCTCAATTCTCAAGGTCAGAGCCAAGAAAGGTGACTGTACCTACCACAAGTGATCATGGAATAATTCCACAAAAAGTAAATCTTAAGGAGTCAATTAGGTCACTCTCCCAGATTCAGAATTGTCCTTATTTTAATAATCACTGATAGATGAAGTACACATTCTGTTTTAAAAGAACTTTTAAATAAATAGGTGGTTCATAACTTCCATTAGTATCCCATTCCATTTAGTAATCTTTTTTCTTAGAAAAGAAATCCTGTTTGATATTAATGTATTTGTTAATCCTTTACCTCAAAGCTGATTATTCAGCCTTCAGACATAATTTTCAAGAATTCCCATAGAGGAAACCAAGAAAATTTATTCCATAAATGTTCTGAAAAACAAGATCTTTAGTACTATTTTAAAATAACTCAATGTTCTAATTATTTTACTCATTCCTCTACTCTGCTGTTTTCTGTCTTGAATTTTAACTTAACAATGAAGACTTGTAAGAGGTACATACTGCTGGAATGTTTTCGGCTGCAATCTTAGAAGGTAACTTCAGTGTAATGATAATGTAAGTACATGGAGTTCTTGGAATTTTTTCCAAAGTGTTTTTTGTTTAGTCAATATTTACAAATCACCTTCTTTATTGTTCCTCTGTAAATAGAACGATAAAGAGATAATAAAATATGAGCAGTGATACTGATCTGTAAGTATGAAATTTAGCTGTAGCCTTATGACACAAACTGTATACTAAATTAACTTATAATTTTAACTTCAGGCATTTCATACTAGAATGAAAGGGACATTTTCTTACAACAATGTTGAACCACAGATCTTGTTACCAAATACCACACGAGAGATACAGGCTCTGCTCATTTTTCAATTTTCAGCTCTTACTTTCAAACTCATTGTTAATGGAGTACTTGCTATAGAATAATTATATAGATTGTGCAAATTTTTTTACTATCATTCATAACCTGGCTTCTATTAAGAAGTGTACATTGTGCCAGATATTTAAGAGCAAGATGAATTAACAACCCCAAGCCTGGGAAGAAGAAGGAAGAAAATTTGTTAGACTCAATATGCTGAGAGAGAAATATCAGTTCTCTCTCCTGGCTACCTTTTCTCTATATCACTGTCTCATTTATTCTAAGTTCAATTCCAAGGTATTTTAATGTGGCATGGAAGAAGGTCGGCAAGTCAATCGCCAATGATATTTTGGCTCCAGCTCTTTAAAAAGTGTTGTAATCATAAACGAGTAACTTAACCTCTCTGTATTAGTTTTCCGTTGCTGCTATAGCAAATTACCACAAATTTACTGTCTTACAATTCTGGAGGACAGAAGTCTGACATGTGTTCCATTGGATTAAAATTAAAGTGTCGACAGGGCTCTATACATTCTAGAAACTCTAAATGTTGCTTCTAAATGTTGCTTCTAAATGTTGCCTGCATTTTTTTTTTCTTCTCATGATCCATTCTTTCATCTTCAAAGCTAGCAACCTTCCTTCTCCATCACATTTCTCTAACTCAGCCAGGAGAGGTTCCTTGTATTTAAGGATTCATGTAATTAGATTGGGCTCACCCAGATAACTCAGGATAATCTCTCTATCTCAAGATCTGAGCCTTAATGACATCTGAAAACTCTCTTCTACTATATCAGGTTCTGCAAATAGAGTGTGGATATCTTTGGGGTTATTATTTTCCTAACACATTGTTTTAGCTTCAGTTTCCTCATCCGTAAAACATTATATGTTGTTGTAAGCACAGCACATGCCACATAGAGAGGGCCTAAAACCCTGTCTAGTATATAGGTCTTAATAAGAAGTAGTTAAGATGATGAGGAGAAAGAAAATGAAGAAGACTTCATGGACAGACTATTGTATTGTCAAATTGGGGTGGGGAGAAAGCTAAGTGAGAAAATTCCAAAATTATTTAAATAAGAGTGAATTGTATGAAAGAAAGAGCAATTCATGTGTTACTTAGAAAATAAAAGTTATTCTGAAAACTGAAATTAGAATTTAGGATGCTTTCACTTGATAAGAGACAATAAGAGATTTTAGCTCTCTTAATTTTTTTTTTCTCTGAAACTAGAGTAAAAATATTTAAGAAAATAAAATATAAAGAATCACGCAATGGGACATTTTTATGATTTAAAGGAAACAAACCTTTTTCAAGATCTGGTTCAAAAAGACTAACTTCCTAGACATTTGAGATAGTAGGTGAGAGAGATGAGGTGGGGAGGGGTAGAGAGAGAGAGAGAGAGGAAAAGAAATAATTTTGGTATAATAAGACTGCCCATATTTCAACCTTTAGCTGAAAACTCATACATAATAGATTGTTATAAGAAATAAATGATTTTTCCAATGAAAGTGACTTGGAAAAGTTCAGAAAAGGTAAAGAGGGGCAAGGGAAGGAAGAAACGGATAATTTTCAAATAATCTTCTAAAAAATAAAATGTTACCTTTCTTCTGTTATTTAGCTTATATTAAAGCATATTTGTTCAGAAACTCTTGATTGTTTAAAACCCTATTTATTCCCATTTTCTCTATATCACTGTCTTATTTATTCTAAGTTCAATTCCAAGGTATTTTAAGAAATTTTTTAAAAGATAATTTTCTCACATAATTAAAACTGTTCACCACAATTTATGTATTTAAATGTTACGAGAACAGCACCATGAAAACTAAAGTCCCCCAAAAAGGTGTGTAAATTGATGTTGTATTATTCTCAGGCATTAACATCAACGTGTTCTATAGTTGTCAAATTAAAAAAAAAATGAGATGGCATCTAAAGTTTAAAATAGATAAATGTAAGTAATGGTAAATGATATGAAAGCATCATATTATAATAAATGGGTCACTTTAATTAACCCTTCTGAATTTATTATAATAAAGTTCTATAGAAATGTGTCTTCAAAACTAGTTTAACCATGAACACATCAGGCAAATTAATTAGTGACTAGTCAAATAGGTCAAATTAACAACTTTGACTGGCTTAAAACTATGACATTTGTTTTGCTTTCCTTTAACTAAGTTCAGTAGAATTCGAATTTAGGTGGATGTGTGGAAAAAGCCAAAATGAAATTTGTATGTTTAAACATTAATATCACATGTGCAGAACATAGTAGACTTCCTCAATACAAAAAGCAAAAGTAGAGTGAGACCTATAGCTAGCAGGTGCTAGCTCCAAGGTGACTCAAATATCCACCTGTCACAGCACTACAGCACTGTGATGTGGAAAGCAGGAAATGCATTCCTGAAAACTGCTAAGAGGAGCACACTCAGCCCCTGGAAACTGATTTATTTGTGAATTCTAGAACTATGTCAATCAAAAAGCGTCCAAACTTAAGAGAAAAACAACACATTCTCTTTAAGAGGACACAAAAAAACACACCAGGTTACAGAGAACTTCCTGCTGTTATATTAACACAAATTATGTAGCCAAAATAGAATTTTTATGACTAAACAAATACTTGGTATTTTAGAAAAAAATACAAATATTCTACAATGATCTCAGTTTCCAATAAAAGGGAGACAAGTCATATTAAAAGTTTTAAGAAATGGTAAACTAAACAATCATTTCAGAGGAAAAGGGCTACAGTTTTAGGAAACTTATTATTTCTGTTAACAGCTAGTATAACTCAATTGAATCAATACAATATCAATTCATACTATAAATAATATCAATTCCATAAGTATCATAGTTGGAAGAGTTTACTCTACAAGTCAAATAAATAGTTGACATAACAAAGCAAATCATGTGACAATTCAGTTATTTCAATCACTTTAACATTCAAATCATTCTGGCTTCATAGCAGTATAAATTATGTCATGGTACCTTGCATCCAGCTGGCTTTGAAATCTCCACCTAAATGACGGTGCCTCTACTGATATTGATGCAAATGATAGATTAGTAACTTTTGGCAAAGACTAGCCAATAATACAAAGCAACTATAAGTGTAATTGATGATAAGTGTGTTAGTTCCAGAAACTTTTTCATTGAAAACAGCTGGATGCCATTCAGAAAAAGGCATTGAGTCAGCACAATAGAATTGTTAGGCAAAGACACACATGGCTATAAAAAAAAAAAAACCATCAATAAATAAATATTTGTCAAGAACCTATTATGTTCTGAAAGTCCTTGGCCCTATGAAACTTAAATCTTTTTTTTTTTTTTTTTGTAAAAACTATATGAAACAATTTGAGAGCAAAAAAATGTAAGATAATGCTCAATAATTCGATACAGACAAGGAGTACAGCAATAATTCAGGGAAGGCTGATATAGGTATGAGCTGATATCTTCAGTGAAGTCCACAGACAAGGGAAAACCAGGGTGTGGTAAGATTCCCACAAATGGAATAAGAAAGGAATTAGGGTCAAGAATGGAAGAGGGAGGTGCAAGTGAACATGGTGAGTAAGTTAAGAGATGCCGAGGAAAGAGAAAATCAGTCTGAATAAAGGACAGCCCTCGTGTAGAAGAGTCAGAGGGACAAGTTTGAGTATGTTAGGAACTGGCTCACTACTCTGCTAGTTCATACTATTATAATTGACTGTAAAGTCTGACACCCAAGCACTGAGCTGCCCTCTCTCTCAATTGTCTCTGAATTGAAACTAACACCAGGGCTGACAGGAATTCTTAATAACCTGACTTTGCTGAAGGAATGAAAATGAACAAAAATAATGGAAGATTTCTCCTAATAGGAAAGTTTTTATTATTAAATAATAAATAGATATAATGTGATTATGTAGGAAAATGTTCTTATGATTAAGAGATACATGCTGCAATATTTAAGGGTGAAGTGTTTTGTTGTCTTTAACTTACTTTCAGATGATTTAACAAAAAAGTGTATGTATACAATAGATAATATTAATAAGTTTTAACAATTGATTAATATTTACAATCAATGACCCTAGGAAAAGAGTTTATCAGTGTTTTTTTGCACCAATATTTAAACTTTTACATAGATTTGAAAATTTTCCAATTAAAAAGTTGAAGTGTAGTCTCCTGCCTTATGAAGGAAGAGAAAACCCTGCCAGTAAGATTTGGAAATTAAATTATATATAAGGTATAGGTAGGTGGATAGATAAATAAATAGACAGATAGATGAAAATAAATAGAATTTTCTTGCTTACGTTTTACACAGAGTACTTTCCGTCTTCCTTGAATTATAAAAGCTTTAAGAAGGAAATGCAGAATATATTTTGCATAGTAGCTGCCATTACTGAATTCCTAGTTTATACTGGGCATTTTCTATACATTAACCAGTTGCTCTTCTCATTTACCTTGCAAAATAGACACTATTACCCCTCTTACAGATGAGGAGACTGAGGGCCAAAGAAATTAAATAGCTTGCCCAAATTAACAGTTTGTTCCGACAGAACTAGAATTCAGACCAAGATTTTAGTGACTTCCAAGTCTTTGTTTTTCCATTTTGGGCCCTTGATTCCCAGCTTCTAAAATGTGGCAAAGATGTTATTTAGTTTTTTATGTTGTCTTGTGGACTGAATGTGTATGCCCCAAATTCATATGTTGAAATTCTACCTTTTAATATGTGATGATATTAAGGGGCGGAACCTTTTGGAGATGATTTGGTCATGAGAATGGAGCCTTCATGAGTGGGATTAATGCCCTTTTATAAAAGGGGCTTCGGAGAACTTGTTTGTCCCTCTCTGCCATGTGAAGACACAGTGAGAATTGGAACCAGAAGTAGATTCTAACCAGATATCAAATATGCAGGTACCTTGATCTTGGACTTCCTAGCCTCCAGAACCATGAGAAATAAAATTTCTGTTGCTTATAAGCCAGCCAGTCTATAATATTTCTTATAGCAGCTCCATTGGGCTAATATACCATGTTTATCCAGTGACTGGCCTTCAGCCATGTTTGAAGTAGAAAGGACATGAAAGGAGTAAGAGTCTTCAAGAGGGCCACATGTCAACAAGAAGTGTGACTGAGGTGTTTGCAAGAGGCATATAGAAGTGAAAATTTCAAAAGTTAACGCGAAGAAAAAATTATTACATTTTGCTTAAAAATAATCCTATAGTACCTAAATCTAACAACAGATTTACAGGATGTACAATATATAATTTGTTCTCAGCGACTGAAGCAGTAAGTATACTTGATCTAAAAATAATTATAGAGCATGACAACTGAATACAACAAAACAGTGCTTGGTATGGAAATGAAGATGAAAGAAAATCAAGTATTCAGAGACTATATGAGTAACCTATAAGCAAAACTGGAAGTCGACACAGTAGGAAAAAGAAATCATTGCTAGATAATTTAAATAAGTATTAAATAAAGACTGGTGTCTAGAAGCAATTGAAAAGATGACGTAAGAGGCTGAATCAGCTGACTGAATAGGCAAAGTCAGCCCACAAATCCCCGAGGCACACCTGCTGGGCTTGAGCTGCCAAGACACCCTTTCAAGTCCTCTCTACCCTCATGCAGCAGAATGTAGGAGACCTTGCTAGTATTGAGAAGCTGATTGTCCTGCAGAGCCTGCTACTTCCCACTTGCCTCATGACTCCTAAGCTATCTACTACGTTTACTACAAATAGAGGAACTTCTTCATTCAACTGACTTTTATGAGCACTTACTATATTTTAGCCACAGTAGTCATGTCCAGACTAGCTATGTAAGCTGTGGGTCCCAGTGCAGGTCTTCTTGGCCTGCCCACCACAAAGCCTGAGCTCAGACAACATCTATCAAATTAACAGTTAATGCATATGGTTCTTAACCTAATTGAGTATTTATGACTGATCACATCTACTCAAAACATTTTTTCTTACTAAGTTAATCATTAATTTTTCAAAGAAACTAGTACGGTGCTTAAAAATACTCCTTTGGAAAAATCACTCAACAATATAGAGCTTGTCAATTCATTTATTTAAACAAATGATTAGATACAAACTCTGTGACCAGTCCTCTGCTAAAAGATGAATATTAAGTAATGAAAAAGACAGATACTTTCTTTGCCAAGAGATTGAAAACTTTAAATGAGGGTTACTAAAAAACAAAAAACAAACAAAAAACAACAGCAAAACTGAACAAATATTACTATGGTTTTCAACTTTCTTAGTACCAAAGCTTCAACTTTCAGAAGGGAGTACCATCAGCTAAGGAGGTGATTTTAATGGTAGATTAATATATAACACTGAAACAACATGGTTATCAGGAGAAAAAAAAACATAGCAACAGAAGCTGAAGGCGTGGCAGTTGGAATATCTTCATTAAACTATATGAAAGAAATTATATCCGTTTACGATTGGCAGTTGCTATATCCAGAGTCATTACAAAATGTCTGAGTAAAGAGAGTTTTTTATTTATTTTCCAGTACTTTCTTATATTCCCTCATTTCATCCTCACAGACACCCTGAGAGAAAGGTAAGGCTAGTGTATTACAATACTCACTTTTGCATTTAGGAAATTAAGACACACGGGCATTAATTGATTTGCTTTTCTTCACTTTGTAAATTAGTAGCAGAATAGAATTTGGAATCTATATCTCTAGCCCATTAGACTTCAGGCCAAGATGGAAATAAAAGTGATTAGGTGAGCTGTACAGGGTCTGGTTTAAGAATACAGCACCATGTTCTCATAGGCCATGACCCTGACTCATACGTCTTTTACAAAGCTTTAGAAAATGCAGCTGGGGAGATGTAGTTAGTGTGCTTATCCACAATAAATTATCTCTTCCAATTCTTTGGCTTTATTATGGGTTCTAATTACTGCTGTTAGAGGATATGCCATTTATTCTGGAAACAGTTTTATAAAGTTTATTGAAGCACTTATGATAGAACATCTGTGATCTCTTTGGGATTATTTATTAGTCCCAGTGTTATGCATGATTCTTTCATTATGAATGCTTGTCTAGGTTTCCATGTCATTAGAGAAGTTTAAAGACCTCTCTGTTCACTGATGAAGTTAAAAGGAATGGTCAAATATATATGATACACTAGATTATTTTGCTTCCCTTAGAAGCCCCCATTTATTATTCTGGAATCCTTAGGAGACAACTGTATATGCCCAGCATAATGTCAGGATTTGTGAAGAACATCTAAGTAAGTCCAATGTTGGTCCTAGAGCTGTTCACAGATGGGTAACAAGCCTTGAATGAACCAAGCACCTGTGGAAAACATCAATATCTCCTTTAACACACACTTCTGTGCCCACTGTATACCTGCTCATGGCTAAGTGCTCAGGACAAAAATGATTGAGACACTGTTCCTGTAATCGATAAGAAAACAATCTAAAAACTTTGCAGTTGGAATGTGAAAGCAGTTCTGTTTTTGTGATATTATCTCATTTAGTCTTTATAATAATCACTGTGAAGTATCAACATCCCACTTCATGGATAGGAAACCCAAGGTTCAGAGAAGATAAGTCAGTTTCTCAATATCACAATGTGAGTGACTGAGTCACAACTAGAAAAGACCATTAGACTCAGAGTCTTATAATTTTCTCCACAATTATGTTAAGGAGGCTTATTCTAATTATTACATCTAATGATATTTTCTTTATATAAGTAATCATTTCAGATGAAAACAGATTATTGACTTAGGAGAATTATCTTATGCTAGAAAGACAACAAAGAGCAGAGAGACATGTAGTACTCAAATAAGTGAAACTAGGGGAGAATGGGAAGTGAGTCAAGGCACAAACTGAGCCAAAACAATCTGTTTATTTAGAGAAAAAGGGAGGGAAACACATTTTTAAAATTCTTTTCCCTTAATTCACTACCATGTCTCTTGCAGGACTCAATGGGAAAGAGTAAATGAAAGAATTGCTCTGAATTTTTATCATAATTTTTTTTTATTTTATTGGTTTTCTCATATGAGATTCTTTTTATAAAAACCTCAATAAGTAGCCTGGCAGGTAGTTCTAGAAACATAAGTGAGAAATAAGGAAACATTTGTTTCTCAAAGATCAAGAGCACTTCTTATTTATCAATATCCATTTCCTCTTTCTATATTTATTCACTGACATTTACAACAGTTAAAAAAAAAATGAATGACCAGTGAAAAAGCATTAAGACATTTTTCTAATGCTGCTTTAAGCATACACATGTCCGGTTCACTTATTGTTTGATATCAGTTTTCTTTTGCCTATTTCAATTTCCACCTAGCTGAGCACTAAAGTAAGTCATGACAAGTACCTCGATTAGTCTGAAGCAAACTAAATTTATTTTCTAAAAATTAAACAACAGTAAGTAAAATCAATACCAACTGCATTTTACATTATCATTCATGTAATGCTATTCTATATAATTATTGCCATTTGTTCAAAGTACTCAACTTTATTCTCAAATAATGTATGCTCAATATACTTTGATTAAACACTCATGACTTACATGTCATGGTCATTTTTGCACATATAGGAAATCAGACTATACCAAACCTCACTGTTTCTCCAAAATAGTTCAGACAAACTAGGGTCACTAACCCTATCAGGAAAGTAGGCACCAGATCTCTAAGGAGAGATCAGGTATATCCTGAAACAATGCTCTCTCTTAGACATCGTATTAACCATTTTTCACCCTAAATCAGAGCCAGGAATTGAGTCAGAGACTGCGGTCACCAGAACTCAATCAGAACCAATCCTCCAGTTAGTAGTCCATGACAAATATAAATTCTAAACTTATTGGTGCCTTTTACCTAAACATCAGCAACTCTTCATCTGATTGTTCCATTCTATATCTCTACAATAAGCCTGGATCAGAGGAGAGGGTTGGAGACTAGAAATGAAAGCTTGCTCTCATCCTGAGATCTCTCTTGGATTTAGTAGATGGATGAGTTCCCCCTCTGCTACAGCCAAGGCTGGGGGAAGCATTCTGGAAAGTGCCAGTTGCTTTAGGTTTTCGCCTTATTCCTCAATCTCCCCAGATACTAATGACTACTAGTATCTTCATTTTACAGGTGTAATGAATGGAACTCAAAGGTGTTAGGTGACTACCTTACAGTCATACAACCTGTCCAGTCTCAAGGCTTTGACATTCCCACTATTCCATGTTACCTTTCCATGAATTTGCTCTAAGGATTCCTAATCTCTCCAGATACATACACTATTTTGTCTTCATTTAATCTTATTTCTCAGTTCTGCTTTTTTTTTTTTTTTTTTTTTTTTACAATTTTCATTTACCTTACAACAAAATTCTACTTGTAGACCCAACATCTTTATATTGAAACCCTGGTTCAACTGTTTACTTCATTTTCTGTATTAATTTCTACTCTACCTAGTATGCCTCAAATTTTCCTGGATTGCAGTCCTATGCTCAGTTCAAGCCCCTAGGATGCAAGACTAATTCAATATCCGAAACCAAGTCTGGATATGAACATATATGGTGGTCTATTGACTCTATCATCCTCATCTTCAAATATTATGATGAAAGGCTTCCAATACAAAAGTAGGGAGAGAAGCGAGTGAAAAAGGAAAAAAAGACAGTAAAAAAGTGTGTCCTTAAAATATCAATTATAACTCACAATAATTGGGTCCTGTGAAGCTCAATGTCATCTGTGGAGTTGTGGTAAGAGTTGTTGGCAGGAGGCTAAGGTCAGATCCTAGCACCTGCAAACAAAGTACATACCAGGGGAAATTAGAAAACGAACAGAACTTTTAGAATAAAATCACAGTTTGATATCAAAGCCGTGCCTCAGAAATGCATGGCCCACTAATAATGAAAACCATTTATTCATTGCTTACTAGGAACACAGAACAATGCCAATAGTTTTGCTGACATTTTCTAATTTTCTAATTACGTCTGTGAAGTAGAAATTATCATACTCATTTTACAGATAGTGAAATGGAGGCAAGAGTGGCTCGATGTTACCAATCTAGTGAACACCAAAACTAGCTTTTTGACCCAAGTATATTGATTTCAAAGGTCACTGTCTTAGCCATCATGCCATTTGCTACCTGCAGTCAGCTCTACAGAGCTAACACATTTCAATCAAAATGTTTTTCTGAGCTTTACAATAATTACATTCAGTATACTTTGTGTAAGTACAAAGAACCTTGGTCATTTTTTTTAACATTACCTAATTGATCAGCTTAGGATATTACTTTCTGAGTCAATGGTTAGAAAATATTACATCATCTCACACTAAAGATAGATATTCACATTTATCAATATTTATTCAACAAATAGACTACTATATGCCAAGCTTAACTTGCACTTGGCTCTGAGAATCCAAATGTGAAATAATCAGTCTATTGTGCCCAAGAAGCTCACAACCTAGTGGAGAAGACATATGTGCAAAGATATAGCTATTACTCAAGGTAGTGGGTACCTCTGAGCGATAGCCAAAGTATACTGCTCATAAGAGGGACAACTCTCTCTGCAGAGGCAGATCAGAAAGGGCTTACTAGAGGATCTAAAGTTTTAAAGATAAAGAGGAATTCACAAGGCAAAGAAAAGGGAAGTCCACGTAGAGATCTCAGCAGGACTGAAGGTGTGGATGTGAGAAAGAGAGCAGTATGTTTAGATACTCCTATCTCCCATTCTGTAGTGATTTAGCATTTATTATCTACAACAACAATAAACATGTCTGTGGCTACATGAGGCAAGTGTTTCCAACTGCACTGTACTCTTTGGATCAAAATATTATTCATCATCTGTTTTATTTATCTAGAGTACACAAAAGACAGGAAAGATAAGGTGGGAACTTGTCCAGGTGAGACCATTAATGACCTGAATAAGCCTTTTGTCGAGAAGCTACCCTTTAATATGGAAGAAAGAGGGATTTGAAACAAAGGTTTAATGAAAGAAAATTTTTAAAAGTTAAGAAAAGAAGGAAAGAAAAGTGATTTGTCACCTAAGATCCAATTAGCTAGGGTGAAAAAATTTTATCTCAGTATATTTGTGTTTTTCTTCTGTTGTCAATCTCAGCTCTTGAACACAACTATTATGTCTCAGAAATAATAATATATATTTTAATAATGTAAATGTAATGTGAAATAGTCTATAAATCAATAAAATAAATAAAATTTTAAAATCAGTTTCTTCTCTTTTTCCTCACTGATCACACACACATACAAAAGTTCATATTGGTTTGGCATTGTTAAAAGAAAAATAAATAAAATTAATCCAAAATGTCTAATGATAATTGCATATATTAGTTAAGGACGAGAAATTTAAGCTATACTTAATTTAGATCCAGCAGTTATAAGAATAAAAATTGAAATGAATGTATGTGATTCTTTTTCTACTTTATTTTTGACTCTCATAAAGGATGTAGGATAGCATGACATTTGGAAATTAAACCTTAGTTCTACTACTGTGTAAGTCTATACACTTGAGCAAGTCATTTCACCTCTCTAAGTAGATTTCTTCATCTGTAAATAGGGTTAACAATAACCTCCACGAAACACAGTTGATAGAACACACAAGGCCATGGCCCTAGAGCTCACTGATGAGTCTAGACTCTGGACTCTAGTGAGAACTGACATTGACATTAATTTATTTCAAGGCTTTGTCAGGAACATGCTGGTAAGTGTCAATATAAAAACATGTATAGGATGTTAAGGAGACTCAGAGTCTGGGTGCTTAACTCAGGAGAAGAAGGCAAAAGTTAGGCAGATAGAAAAGGCAGGGATATTGATATGGAAAACAACATGTGAAAAATACCAAATGCCTGCCAGTCTGGCCCATTTTGAAAACTTTAGGTCATTCATTTATTCATTCATTTACTCAACATTCATGCCATTCCAATGAATTATTCAACATTCCATTCATTTGTCATACATGTATTGAAACATAGCATATATAAGGTACATATTATATCCAGAAGATATAACACGTCCCTAAGGGGTTTCTAGTTTAATGGGGGAAACCACATAATTAAATCAGTGAGAAACATTAGGTAATCCATGGCAATGGCCACAATATGCACATGCTGATAGAAAGCACAGAGGGAGGAAAGGCATTCAAAACAGGCTAGTTCATCAGGATACCTTCCCAGATGAAGTCAAGCTTGAGTTGATTTTAAAGAAAATCTTAGGGGTTAGATAGATGAATCAGGGGAGAAAATGGGAAGAAGAATTTAAGGAGTGAGAACCCCATGCGGGAAGATGAAGACAATAAGAGACATTCAAGAAAATTCAGGTGTGATTTGTGGTGGGAGTAGCAAGAGTTAACTGTGAAGGGATAGTGGAGAGCCTGGCCAGGAAGCGCTCCACCCCCCACCCCCACCCCCTATGGAGGCCATTGTGAACTATGCAAAAAGCCAAAGAAGGATTTTCTTGGGACCAGTCAAAATTAGATTTGCATTTCAAAAAATTTAGTTTAGCTATATTGTGGGAGTTGGTTTAAGTGGGTCAGAGAAATGGTGGCAATGATCCAGTCAAGTGATGCAGCTATGATAATAGATGCAGATAATGAATTTTAGAAAATTTTAGAAGGTTGAATAAATAGTACTTTGCGAATGTTATATCATGGTGTTCAATGATAGAAAGGGAAATGTCTAGGATGACTCCAAGTTTCTGGCTAAGATAATTAGGAAAAAAAATAAGAAGAGCCTAACATTTATTAAATCCTTCCTATGCACTAGGCATTGCGCTAGTTGTATATGTCCATGACATTATTTAATCTTCATAATAATCCTATGACATAGTTATTTTTACTTCAACTTCAAATGAAGAAGTTTGGAGTTGGAGACATAATTTTCACAAAAGCACACAAAGTGGCAAAGACGTATTTTAGAGTGAGGTGTGTCTAATTGCCTTATCTATCAAACAATGATCTCATACCATCCATACTATCATGATGGATGGGTCTTGTCACTAAGACAGCAAATTTTGAACAAAGAGTGCACTTGAGAGGCAATCCAATATAAAAGGGTTGAAGAAAGAGAAATACACATGGAGGTAACGGGTAAACAAACATTGAATGTTAACACAGAAGCCCAGGGGACTGAGCAAGTAATCAACAACACTTCGACCTGTGAACAGACAAGGTACTGACTGACAAGTGTTTATTGGATTTGGTGACAAGAATTTTGATGGTTTGTAACCTTGAAAAGAACACTTGTGGGAAGGTAGTGGGAACAAAACCACATTGTGATGGTTGAAAAAACTTGCTGTGTAGAAAAAACTAAGTCCAACTTACAACTACAAGGGCTGAGGGGATGAAAAAGAATGAGTTATTTCCAAACGGTGAGGCTTCCTGCTGTGCAAGGGCCGGGAGGAACAGATTTGTGGCATCTTGACCCCTGAATAAGGTGTTGATATTAATCTTAAAGGTAATGAGGGAAGGTTGCTTATTATGTACAATGGGGAACTCCAAATATGTCAGGTATAATGGATTTATCCCAAGGATCCATCACCAAATGTAGGCCCCAAAGTCTTACACTTCAACTTCTACATGCTTTATACTCCATGGAATCACAGGAAAGAAACATGATCAGGTTTACAGTTCATTTGTGGAGAGAATTAAAAAAAAAAAAAAATGTGAATTATAGAAAGAGGAAAATGCATGTAATTGCATGTGTATGCATATCTATATTTACATACATAAACATCTACTTATTTTTTTACTTCACAGTTGACAACCCTGAAAAGAAATACCACTTTAACACTTCAAAACTCTTATGTTATTTGGATCCCCAAGCTTTGAGTTTCCTAAACTCTACACAATTGCACGAGAAAATAAGAAAGTTGTGTGATAAATAGTATCTCTTTGGGTTCTTTTAGAAACATCTAAGAAGGATTTGCTTTAAGTAACAAAACACAAGAAGGCTTACTTTTGAACCACAAAAATTTCAAAACATCTTGTTTAGAAATTAAACTATAGAAATTGTGACTTTAGATTATTCTTGGTAACATATCTTAATATATCTTTAATTTTAATCATTTCTATGTGGTCACCTGAGATCAGTGGCTTTAATTTCTATTTTAACAGTTTTAACTGAGAATCTTAAACCTCACTTGCTTAGACTTCACTTCAAGAAAAACTAATCCCAACTGAGTTTTGCAGCTTATTTTGTAAGAAATGAATTATGTAACAAACAACCATAAAGCTGGCAAGAAAAAAAATTTCATTAGTAATATTTGATATGAGAGAACACAGCTTGATTACAGTGAGAGAAAACTGTTCCATTTGTGTGACATTCTTGATAATATATATAGACCATGACCTCTGTGTGCTCTCTCTATATATATACATCTCTCTCTCTCTCTCTATATATATATATATATAAAAATATATATAAATATATATTATTTATTTATTTTATTTATTTATTTATTTATATTTAGTTTCTCTCTATATATATCTTTACATGAATGCTATCTATTATCTAAAAAAATCCTATATATATGTACACATATTTATGTATATATATATATGTGTGTGTGTATATATATATATATATATACACACACATATACAAAGAGAGAGAGAGAGAGAGAGAACACTGAGTCAGAAATAATAACAAAGCTACTAATCCTATGTAATGTTTTTAGAGTGTAAGTTTCCTGATTAATTAGTTAAGAACTTTTTCAGATAATAATAGCATTCATGTAAAGACAATAAGCAGGAAAGATAGTAAATTGGAGTTTCCTTGGCTTTATTCTTTATACTAATTTTAATACAAACTTATGTTCATGTTGTTCCCAAATATATTGTTTGTTTCTCATCTTTTCTTGAACTACTCAAAAGCATAAATATATTCCCACAGGATTCTGGTCATATCTTATGTCTTAGTCAGTTAAGGCTGCTCTAACAAAAATACCATAGACTGAGTGTCTCAAATAACAAACACCTATTTCTCAGTTCTCAAGGCTAGGAAGTCTAAGATCAAGGTACATGCAGATCTGATGTCTGGTGAGAGCCCACTTCCTGGCTTATTGATGCCTGTCTTCTCACATATAGCCTCATGTGGTGAAGAGCAGAGAGAGAAAGCAAACTCTCTTCATATAAGGGTAATAATCACATTCATGGGGCTTCACGCTCATGACCTACTTACCTCCCAAAGACCCCACCACCTGATACCATCTCATTGGAGGTTAGGATTCAACATATGAACTTGGATGAGACATAAACTTTCAGTCTCTAACACCCTACGTTATTTTGATTTAACGTTAGTCTACCTTATAAAGGGTCTAAGGCCCATAGGGCCTAGCATCATGGAAATCTACCAGACCTGCTTAGTGAATCTCAGCCAATCTGTCACTTCTGAAAGCTTGCCAGAAAAGATGGAAAGTTCGCATCTTTCATTTTGCCCTCTTTATGTCCTCTTGTGCCTGTTTTTTCCTCTGGAAAGAGATCATCTCCCATCCTCAGCTGAGGCTGCCAACATTCCTCCCAAAGAGGTCACACTGTACTATGAGGGGTCGCTAATTCTTATGCTCCCTGAGTCAACCCAGGTGATAGCCCTTGCAGACCTTGTTCTGTCACCCCTTTCATTCCTCATAAGCATGAATGCCTCAGAGAGACTGAGATTCAGGAGGACTTTCAGAGCCGAATAACATGCAGCATAGCTTTGCTTCGGCATCCCAGTGTCTGAAGAGCTCTTTCAGACTTACTCTCTCTGGGTAATGGGGATTTGAGGTAGAACCACACTCCACACCACGTTTCCAGGAGGGTGGCTGCAGCAATAGTCCAGAGGCAGCAACCAGAAAGTGGCTTCCAAGAAGCCACAGTCCCCATAGGCAACCTCCACAGAGAGGGCTTTCTTTTTTGCCATAAACATTTGTTTTCTTTAATTTCTCAACTCTATATTCATTAATCTCATTTTGGTTTTTGTAAATGAAGAAGGCATTTTTCAGTATTTATAAGTATTGGTTTCTAAATACCTAATGATGATACCTATTCGGTTGATTTTTAAAGGCCCACGAGGAAGTGACCAGAAGTGAGCTGAGACTAAAGAAGTGTCTCCAAATTTCTGTTTCTAAATTGTCACTTTCCAAGCTCCTAGGAGACTTGGGGATTGTAGCCACAACAATATAGAGACAGAAAAGAAGTTCATTTGGGTCACAGACTAGTCAGATCAGTTTCCAAGTGGGACGGTGTATTACCATCATGTTTTTCAGGCATTCTTTGATTTTCTGTTTCTGAGCAATAGGGTTGTTTGTTTCCAACAATCTCCAAATGAGCAGCCCGAGGCTTTCTTATTTTCTCATTTAGCCTATTCAATACGCCTCTTAAAGTGTATGTCATCCCCAACATGTGACAATTAACTTGCAACTTCTCTTTGGCATTAATAGCCACATTGCAAATGATTTGGGTTACTTTACCCTTTTTAATAAACTTATTTCCAACTTTCCCTTTGCTTTGCATAACTGTCTTCCCCACCTCTGGCTATCTGTGCTAGTGGACCACACCTTAACCTAGCCTAGAACATTATCACAGGATATACTGTCATTCACAGATTTATAATCTAATTACGCCAATTTGCATATTATGATTGCTCCAAGTCTGGTAAGAAGTTTCTAGAACACATTACAAAACACCAAGTGACAATATCCCTACCCTGAGGAGTTTACAATCTAGGTATCTAGGTCAGACAAAAATTAGAGTGGCTAAGGAGCAAGGCAGAGATGCAGAATGTTGAGGAGAATAACATTAGAAAGATTTAAAAAGAGACCACTGGACATGTAAATTACAGCCACCTTTTCTATGAACAAAATAAAAGGAAAGTATGAAGATATATATAAAGAATATTCCCCAAAGCCAATACAAGGGTAAAAACTAAAAAATGAAATAGGAGATCAAACTGGATTTCTGGCAGTGCAGAGCCTGAATGAGAACAAAATCACTGAACTCAATTTACAAAAAAAAAAAAAAAAAGTTAATTAAGAAAGCATGTCATGGAGAAGAGTGACATGATCTTATTTATGGGGGAAAAAATAACATGCTTGACACAGAGTATTAGAAAGGTTTTAATGTAAAAATTTAGAAGTCAAAAATTCATAGTTTGAATAGATTTAAAACTGCTTTGAACTCATTGTAATACAATTTTATATAACTTTTAATTGTCTTTATTTTATAAATTGTGTATATCTAGGGTAATGTGGGAAATAAACAAGGAAATATCAATGATATCAAAGCCACCATAAGATTTTATGCAGTTATAGTCTAAGAATTACACAAAATTCCTTGGTAATTAGAAGGCATGTCCTCACTTGGATTCTATTTTAAAAACTATTTTAGAATTGTTTTACATCAGATAGAGCATATTTTAGCTTAGAAATTCAACTGTTTTTTTTCTCTTTCGGTTTTATAGATGAAAAATTTCAGACTTCGGCACTTAGTTTCGTTTCATTTCTTTTCTTTCTTTCTTTCTTTCTTTCTTTCTTTCTTTCTTTCTTTCTTCTTTCTTTCTTTTTTTAAAATTTCAATTATCCTACACTGATGTTGGCAGGAAAACTAAGTAGATAGTTTATAGTTTATAGTTTATAAACACAGATAATGCATGTGAGTAAATAACACACTATGATTTACTGCTAAAATCCAGGATAAGCATGTGAAAGCTGGTGTTGGCTCCATGATAGTCCTCAAACAAAGAGTGTTTGGCTCTGTGTGTTTAAGGTGGGGCTGCAAGGGCGTGGGTCAGGAGGACCATGACCCTTCCTTCTGCTCAGAAAATTGCTCTTTAGCTGTCTGCCTTGCCCCCAGCACAGAGTCTGAAGGAAGCTCGAACGGGATTTGACACAGGGAAGATTTTCTCAGTGTGCCTTCTGTAGTGATGATGGCTGCTACACTCTAGGCCCTTTGGTCTGTGATTTCCCAAAGAAGAAAACCACATTTTTCTAGCCTTGTCTCTGTGAGGGGGAGGAATGAGTTTCCTGGCAGTCTCCTCTGGGCGCTGTAGAGCTCTGGCTGCCAAAGATGAGCTCCATCCTCCAGCGCCTCAGGAACCAGTGCTCTGGCTCTGCCTGTAGGAGAGTCTCGGAATCAATTGTTACACCTACGGGAGATCGGAACAATTATTTAATATCTAAGATCATCTAACATACAGGAGATATGAAAGAGCGCTCTTAAGGGCTGAATAGTGAGCCACCATCCTCTAAAAATTCCTACATCCAAACCCCCAGTACCTCGAAATGTGATTTCAATGGAGATAGGGTCTTTAGAGAAGTAATCTAGTTAAAATCAGGTCACTAGTGTGGGCCCGGATTAATATGATGGTGTCCTTACAAAAAAAGAGAAGTTTGAACACAGAGATACAAGTAGAGGAAAGATGACATGAAGAGAAACAGGGAAAGATGGCCATCTATAAGCCAAAGACGGACCTCTGCAACAGATCCTTCCCTCATAGCCCTTAGAGGGAAAGGACCCTTCTGACACTCTCTGACACCTCGATTTTAGACTTAAAGCTGAACTCCAGGACTGAGAGACAATAAATGTCCCACTGTTAAGCCACTCAGTCTACAGTGCATTATTAAAGCAGCCCTGGCAAAATAATTTAATCGAAAACTACAGAGATCACCTAATGTAACTCTCTTGATTCTAGCTGAGGAATCTGAAGCAGAAAAAGAGAAAAGGCACTGCTCTTGTCACAAATTAGTTAGCATCGGTGCCAGGAACTGGTTTCCTGACTCCCAGTTCAATGTGCCTTCACTAACCCAGGGGAGCAATTTGATCATCAGGAGGGCCCTGAGGTGGTCACTCCTAAGGGAACAGTAGAGGTCACAGAGGTCACACCGAAGAACCCATGTTCACTCAGCAGTTCTGCACCATGATAGGGGCCTTGCGTGGGCAGATCTACATCTCCACCAAGATGGATCCTCTGGTCTCTCAGCTCTTCATTCACCTTTATGGGGAGAGGCACCCACAGCTGAGGCCCTTTAGTGTGAATGCTACAATGATGGCACTGTGGGGAAGGGTTTAAAAACGCATGCACCTATAGTTTATTTCCACACTTCTATTTCAATCCACAACTCTAAAACCCAGCGTGAAGTAAACAAACTTTTTTCATTCTTTCCAATTCAATGTGGAAAACTCTATGGAGGAAGCTTATTCCAGGGATCTTGAAAACGAATAATCCAAGAGGAAAAGCTGTCCCAATTAGAGTCTGAATCTCCCATCCAACACCTGTCTGTACCTTCACACAGTCAGTCTCTAAGGTGAGCAGGTAAGAAGTCTCTAAGAGGTCAGGCACCCAATACCATTTCAAGGCAAATAAGAGTAGCACTTTTTTGTGTCTGCTGCCCTGCCCTGTGCTATATTTAGTATATTCTTTCTTGTAGTCTCTAGGGAAGAAATTTCTTAGGAGTGATATATTTGAACTGGGAAGCAACAGAAGTTTGCCCGTGACTACCATCTACCCCTTTATAGAAGGATAATCTTAATTTGGGGCTTGAATTCATGTAGTATATAAGCTCAAAGTTAGAATTCATGAAGTTCATGAACACCGATGAGGAGGGGAAAAAAATCACATCTTTATTTTCATTAACCTCTAACCAACATTTAGCATCCTTCTTATCTTGAGCATAGAGAATAAAGCAGTGGTATTAACAATACCAATAATAGAAATATTAATCATTAATAGAATCATACATACACCAATTGTTAAAGATATCAAAATTTCATTTATGTTCATCACTGCTTTGAAATTTGGGGGTTATTATACCTACCACTAGGTATTACTATTTTATGTATTTATAAAGAAGGCAAATTCTACAGTTTTTCTCTGAAGCTGCATTCCAATACAATTTGTTTCTTTGAGAATCCTATGTATTTTGTTTATGCATTTATAAACATTACTCTAAGAAATGATTCAGAGGCTTGCAAGGCTCCCAGTGAGATCTGTGACACACGAAATGTTAGGAACCCCTGCTTTAGCAGCAAGGACAGTCACTGGGAGAAAGAGCGGCTGGCCAGAGCTGTGGATGTTGCAGCATGCCATTTATAATCTGAAAAGAATGAAAAGATCTACGGTACACTACTGAATCATGGAAAGCTGATTTAAAATGCAAAGAACTGAGCTTTTCTCCCAGAAAGTTGAGTTCAGATGGTCTTGGATTGAGTTTGTTGGTTTGTTCGTAGAGATTTTGGTAGGTGGTCTGAGGCCACACTTTGAAAAACACTGATATTGCTGTTAGGCTAACCTAACCATTTTACGTTAACACTTAATACCTGTCCTGAACTGATTATTTCTTTTCCATTCCTGGCTTCCAAACCCATGATTAAAAAACATAAGCCAAAAAAAAAAAAAAAATCACTCTTTTACTTTACTTTTTAGTAGCAAAATAATTTTAAAAGTATTTTCGCAAATAACACAGTTTAGAATAGCATTTACGCTTCAGTACTTTTTAAAGACAGAGGCAAACAATGTCAAAAAGGAGGAAAAACTTAGAAAGGTATATACACTGGTCATAGGACCTAAAAAAAGATTCATATCTGTCTTGAGCATCATGTACTTTGCTAATGTGACAGATGAAAGAATTAAAGGCTGTAATGCTTGCAGCCTTGTTCAGCTCCTTGGAAGTTTACTTTTGCAAATACCTCTGCTCTTTTTAAGTTATGTGATTCGTCTTGTGTCCACACTGACAGCTGAATGCCATTTTGCATAAGACAAGACATGGATACAATCTGCAAAGAAAGGCACAGGGCCCTTAAGTGAATGAGGCTTTAGTTAGCGGCCCCTGTAAACTTGGCTTCAAGTGCTTCAAGTAAACAGACTAATTAAAATAGCTCTGGAAGGACCAGTGTATTTGCTCTGGGGTGGGAAGCACACATTGTTTCCTCAAAGTTTGTACCCAGCCCTGAAAGCATCCTAGCTCAGCAGCTACTATAGTCTAAAGTATCAGAAATTACAAAATAAGCCTTTAAAATAAAGATTTTATAGTGTGTATCTTTTTATCTTGGTCCATTTTTAATTGCATATCATTATATCTGAGGCAAAAAATGCATCCAGTTGATATTCCGCACTAGACTTGTCCACAGTAGATGTTTAGGTGGAGCAATCCAAGGGCGTCACTTTGGATCTGTCCTCCTAGCAGAATCTTGACTCAGTAGGAGGGCTGGGGTCTGGGTTGGAGTCCTGGCTCTGTCACTTACCAGCTATAACATCTGATACTGGGTACCTTCCTCTCAGATTTGTTGTGTGACTTAGAGGAGATAATGTATATCACACACGACAGCACCTGGGAAAGTGCTCAGGAATCGTTAGCTATTATTTTTTCAACCAAAAACTTTGAAAGAACATAGAAATTATGCTACTGTGAAATCTTGAACCAAGGAAGACTTAGATATTGGTTATCAATGGCAATCAACAATTAATAGAACCACGTATCAGAACAGTTCATCAGATTCACCTTGGAGAGCTTCTTCAACATTCTAATAAGCCAGGTTTCCTGTGATCTGGACTAAGTACAAATACTCTGAAGAAAGCTCACCAAGTGATTATGATAAAAATTCCTTGGCAAGTACTGCTCAGTTATTACAGACATAGCACCATGCCGAGAGCTGTGGGGGTGTCAAAATTATAAAAGAGGTGACTCTAATGAAAGGTCTACATTCCACAAGAGGAAATTAGGAATCTACATAAACAGTAAAAGAGAAAATGAGCAGTATTACTACCACACATGACCAAGAGTCAAAAAAAAATGATGTTGAGATTATGGTAAACTATGACAGAAGAAAGAGGGAGCCAGATCCCTTCACAGAAGGGTCAGTGCAGAGGGATAAGCTGAGGGTTCTTGACACAGATTCAAGTAGTAAAAAGGACAAGGGAGTTCTATAAGGCCACGGAAAGCAAGAGCCCCTTGATTTGAAACACTTAACTAAGTACTTTGCCATTTTCCATGCTACAATTTTAAACAAGCAGACTCTTTCTTGAATCCTGATCATCTTTTGGAAGTTCCAGGTCTCTGGGAGGACCACAGTGCTCTCTCTCCCCTCCTACCTTCCTAGTTGCCTCCCCTATCATAGTGTACATTAGATCTTTCCTGCCTTGGCTCATAATCTCCATTCAACTGCCTCTAGTTGGACAGAAACTTAATGTTCAAAAAGAGTCTGGAGGCTTTGGCTAAAAATCAATGGTAAAGATTTCTTCGTGATCTTGGAGTTTGCAAACTGGTAATATAGCTAGGCAAAAGCCCAGAAAAGGGCTGTTATAAGAAAAAACAGAAGAGTTCTTAGTAAAAAATGCATTCTTGAGAAGAATCAGTCCTGCATTCTTAGACCTAGGATAGGTCCAGGATGGTTATCAGTCAAGTGTCAGGCAGTCTGGAGGATGGATGTTAGATGGTTTGGAGGATGGGTGCCAAGAGGTTTGCTCATATCTGGTAGTCTGGATAATGTGTGTCGGGTGGCCTGGATATAGGAGACCTTCATGAAGTAGTCAGAGAGTTTTCTAGAGGTCTAGATGTATATCCAAGAATTGATGCAAAACTGGAAAGTTTGAAAAAGTTTAAGTTCTCAAGCTAGTTAGCATAAGAATGGAGTCTTTCCTCATGTCTCAGCCTTCATAATGTTAATAATTTTAACAGCTTGGTTAAAATGACTCTGTTTTATATACTCCCTATCTTTATTCTTTCTTCATCACTGAGAACTTTGCTAGGCAACCTGCCCGAAGGGAAGCTGTGAGAAACTCTCACTTTTTGAACACTTATCTCCTTGTGGTAATGACCCTGGAGCTGTATTTTGAGAATATGGTGTTGAGGGAAGCTGGGATCTATGAGGCCCCTGGGAGTCACAGGACACCTAGCAGCTGATGGAGTCTCTTAAAAACAGTTAATGACTTGCTACTCATTTACAGAAGAGTACATATCAGTGGGTCTTTTCAATTGATCTTTTATATTCCAATGTATTTATTTTCTTTTCAGATTCACATTTATGAGCAAACTGTAAGTCACAGAGTTTCCCTGTAAAAAAAAAAAAAATTAAAATTATATTCAATCTACACTTAAAATGATTTAAATGGAAAATTTTGTTTTATATATATATCTTACCACAATTTTTAAAAATTAATAATGCAATATACCAAAAACCAAATATACTTCGTTAAAGAATAAACCACAAGCTCAAAATAGTGTTGTTCATGCTTAAAACCCCTGATACCAAACCTAGATCTAATACCTGATCTCACTGCAGTTTCAACTTCGTCCAGAAACATAATCTTCATCAACCAGTATAGAGTTTTCTGATCGACACTGGAAAGGTAATTTGTCATAAGGCCCTCTCCACCTCCCATAGAAAGAAGAGGCAATCTGCATGATAAAAACTCTTCCTCCAAAGGAAAAATATCTAAGCCCAAGAATAATCCTTTTTCTTTTGTTAATAGCTCTCTTGCCATACTCTTTTTTCTATAAAAACCTTCCATTTTGTACAATCATTTAGAGCTTCCTTCCCGTTGCTGGATGGGAGGCTGCCCAATTCACGTATCACTTTGTAAAGCCAATTAGATCTTCATATTTACTTGGTTAAATTTTGTTTCTTAACGCTTTAAATGGGTCTATTGTATGGTGTGTGAATTATATCCTAATAAAGCTTTTGTTTTTTTATCTTTATTCAAAATAGGGCAAATTTTCAAAACTTTTTGCCTGAAAACCATCCCAATGATGTCCTTATCCAGAGTAGATAGAGCTCATAGCTAACTTTCTCTATACAAGTTTTCAGTCAAAGCAGTTTTTGATCACTTGAGACTTGGGATTTTTTTTTTTTTTTTTAAGAAAATTCTGGATGTAGTTCCATAGTTCTGGACACACTGAAGGTCCTGGGTTCACGCTCTACTGAAGCCACAGTCTGTGGTCTATGGCCATGCCACCCTGAACAAGTCCAATGTCTGATCTTGGAAGCTAAGCAGAGTCGGGCCTGGTTAGTACTTAGATAGGAGACCACCTAGGAAGACCAGGTGTTGTAGGCATAGATAACTAAAAAAAATTAAAAAATAAAAAAATAAAATAAAAATCCTGACTTGAAGGAGAAGCTAAAAATAAATATATAATTATAAGGTGTTTCTTCTTTTATAGCTCAGTAATCCGACCTTTCTTTATCTTTAGAAAATAGCAAAATAACTCAATTTTGTCCTGATCGTTTTCCAGTCTTTTTTCCCTTAATATTGCTTTCTCTTCCCTGAAAAACTAAGATCCTTCCCTGGGATGCCCTTGCATCAACTCCCCATTCCCACTTGGCCTTTCTTAGGTCAGTTTGGTCTCATCTTCATTCAACAAAGTCTCACTAAGGTGTGAGGGGTTGAGAAAGCTACAATGAGTTAACATTCCCAGAGATGGTTCTGTTAGAAAAGTTTAGCTCATTAACTAAAACAATGACTCTCTAGGACTGTATATATCCAAGGAAGTTTTGGTCAGATGGGCTTTTCTATCTCAAGTGTAACCATAGTACACTGTGTCTTTTTGAAATTGTCACCATCTATCTTTTCCCTGGAGTGACAATCCTCCATTCTATGTGGGTACCACTGAGAAGAATGATGTAGTCGGTTTGCCTTCAAAATCAGCCTAATTGACCTGAAGATGATCAGTTAGAAAATTCCTCTCACTTGAGAAAACAGCAAAGCCATTTGTAAACTGTGTGTCCATGTCCTTCGCTGTTTACAAAGTAGAGATGGGAGACTAAAAAAATTTTTTTTTAATTTGTTGCATTCAGGAGGCACCAATTTAATGTTTTAAAGGTCAAGAGATTCTTCTCGAGTCAACTGATCAACTAATGGGAAACGGAGATAAAAATGGAAACACTCTGTAATTCAAGTCCTCAAATCACTATCTGGGCTTTAATCTCCTTATTTGCCTAAAATGGGTTGATAAGCCAAGAAAGGAATTTTATGACTCTCAAGGTTCCTCCTAAGTTTATGACCACAATTTTATTACAAAGAAAGTCTCATCAGGATAGTGACAGATTAGCCAACACTGAAATACCTAAGTGTGACTCAGGGCCATTCTGCTTTTTATCTGGGTCAATAGAGACAACCATCCCTCTCCTGAGTATAAAATTAGTTATACAAGTGCACAGAATAAAATCTATGATTATCACAGGAAAATATCCAATAAATTATTCAAACATGTATAATACATTATAATGATGGCATTATATTAGTGGTGCATTCAGAATGTCTACACATAGGGGTGACAATCTGGTTGTCAGATGAGAATGGAGATTACGACCAGCTTTTCTTTCTCCCAGCCTACCCCAGCAGCCCCTTTTGGCAGCTTACACTTACATTAGAACAGGAACCATGTTCTCTGTTTGCTGTGTGAGAAAGAGTATGGACTTTGGAATAAGCCCACTGTTGTTTTCTTTGAGGTCAAGACCTCTAATTGAAATAGCCCAAATTTCCCTACCCGTCACCTACCTGCTTTACTCATATTCTTCTTTTAAGCTTCCTCACTCAAGTCTCCATCTCATCCTATCTTCCTTAAGCACCAGTTCATCCCCTGCACAGTTTTTATTGCACCCTGTGCTTCCTGTTTTTCTCTTGGGATATAGTGACAATTATTATCCCAATCTTACAGTGAAAGAAACTGAGACACAGAGCTAGTCTAATGATATTGACTTGAAACAGGAGTGAAGATTTAGAAGTGGAAAAAGGATGATGAGGCTGTGGAAAGCAAGAACTACTTAAAGGAGCTGACTCAGAGGGCAAAAAAAGGGGAAGAAAACTTACTTTTTGCCTTTCTTCCACAGCAAGCCCTACTTTGCCTAGAGCCTTGGAACTCAGGATTCTTGAAAGACTCAGTCAGTTAAAAAATATTGAAAGAACATCTTTTATATTTCACAGACCAGGTTAAAATTAGGGAGTATTAGGTAATTGCTGCCCATTCCATGCTTTTTGCATCATCTAGGGGTTTCGGATGCTTCTTCCTTGGACAGATTCATGGGCTGCTGAGTTCTGTGCCTCCCATTGTCAATATTCCCAGAGATATAAGAAGCATATCAGCCCTTAGGTAATATTTTCCCAGATAAACTTCCAAATATAGATTTGTAAATTAAATTTAAAAAAAAAAAAAAAACCACCATACCTATCAAGTTGTATGTGAAACCAAAACTGTACCTAATCCATGGTCCTTAAGTTATTCTTATGAACTAACATGCATAACTTTCATTTATGAAATCCTGGGGATGATTCAACTGAAAAATAAATTAGCTTCTTCCTGTCATATCACCTTTGTTTGAATACTGGTTGCCATTTTCAAATTGTGTAACCTATACTAGTCACTTAAACTTTCTGAGCCTCAGTTCTTCTCATATATACAATGGGGTTACAATAGTTTCTGCTCCTAGGTTGGGAAAATTAAATGAATTATCACATATAAACTGCATAGAACAATGCCTCGTTCACAGTAACATTCAAATATTCCTATTATTATGTCATTTATTAAACACACATTTATTCAGTATCTTAGTACCTTCCAGGTACCAGCGCTGAGCTAAATCCCAGAAATACACAGATGAACATTTTTCTTATTAAACCTTCTAGTTGTTTAAAACATTTATTCAGATGACTTAAAAGGATACGAACCCTGCTGCCAGATAGCAGGATTTAGAAGTAGAAACAAGAGGAAGGAGAAGAAGGGGTGAGCGAATAGGCAGGAAAACTCCCCCGAAGGGTCACATACTTGCATAGGGTGAGCCAGTTTTCTAGCTCTGGACTTCCCTGAAGCCAAGAGGAAGCTGCAAAGTTGAACAAGACAAGATTTCCATCCTCTGAGTCTAGTTGAGGAAACAGATGTGTAAGCAAACAATTACAGTGCAATGTGATGGATGCAAAAGTGGAAGTTCTCTGGCAGGCTTTGCAGAAGAAGTGGTATTTGAGATTGGTTTTAAATGATGGGGAGCTCTGTCAAGAATCACCAGGACAAGGCACAGCACAGAAAAGGCTTGGAGTCTTGAGCACTGTTGTCGGTTTGCAAAATAGGGTAAAATATGCTCGTTTCATTAGAGAAGTTGTAGAAGACACGTAGGTGCTCAATAATTTTTCTTTTTCAGTGAAATAATGACTGGATTCACGATAAGCGTTCCATGGCAGCAAGAACGAAAAACACGGTTTCAAAGAAATCAGTGTGAAGTTAAGAAATCATGCAAAATTCCAAAGAAAGAAAAGAAAAGAAAACTCCCAAATTCCACCTCCATTGCTATTTGTCCATTATCATTTGGACTTCCTGTGGAACCTGTTGGGGAGGACAGGGTTCTATGCTTAGATGTAAACATTGAGCAAATCACAGTTGACTAAAAACAGCATTTGAAGCAACAGATTTAATTTTGAAATTGTGCCGGATCATTAAAAATTATAAAATCCCACACTTTTATCTTAAAAAAAGAAGCAAAAAGTAATGTTTCAAAGTAGCTGGATGGTGGTAAAGCTGCGCCAAGACCAAAATGTCTCCTACTTTGACTTTGCATCTCTTTCTCCTTGACCCCGTGGACTCTCCCAATCCGGTTACAGGGTTTTGAGATCTCATGTATTTCTTCAAAACTGAAGGAGCGATGCAGGGTGAAAAACAGGGGACAGCAGCTTACAAACAAAGGGACTGATTCAAATTCCAAGGATCAAAAATATCTGTTGCAATATGTGAGAGGTTATTAATTACATGAAAAATTCAATAGAAGGGTTGTATATTTGAAAATAGAGGAAACTATAATTACAAACATTATGATTTTTTTCAAAATTCTTCCAGCTTGCCATAAATGGATCCTTACATTTACAAATATCTGATTCGAAAATAACGGTATAAATAAGAACAAACTACTGAAGCCTGACTAAAGAGTTTTATTTTTGCATATTTTTTTTGCATTGCCATTTCCCCTATTGGCTTCAATTGTCTTCCCAGAAATCCTTTATCTTCTTGGCTGATGGATGATCTTTTAACAGAGAGTCCTAACACTGCATTGTGAGCTATTCCCATCTGGCTCTCAATCAAGTGGTCTGTCATCTCTGAACATATGTTTAAGAGCACTGAGATAGCTCCATATTCAAAAAAAAAAAAAAAAAAAAAAAACCTCTGTTGAAATATTTTAAGTGAAACAAAGATAAATAACTTCTCCCTTGCTGTGCATTTTTGGAAGCTGTTTACATATTCTGCGTTGTGGTTTTGTTTTAAAAAGGATCACCTGTTTTTTTCTCACAGCCGACTGGGTTTTCCTGGTGTGGATAATTTGCACATACACACTTTCGTGGTGTGGATAGTGATTTAGATTTTATAGTACCTGTTTCACCGGGCCCACACCTGGCTTCCCAAAGGAGCTTCTCAGGCATTCTTCGCAAATGGCCAGAGGCTGGCTCTCTAATTCCAGGATAAAGATCATTGTGTCCATCTTGATATCACCAGTACCAACTTAGCATCTGACTGGAGAAGCACTCAGTAAAAATCTGAACAAATTGAAGGATAAATGATTAGGACCAGGACAACTCAGGTAAGTATGGGATGTGTATCTTTAGCAACTCCCGACCTTTTTGTCAATGTTTCGAGATGTTTTTTATCTCCCCCCCCGACATATAAATTACTCACTGTCTAATAGCTGTCCAAAGCCTATACTTTTGTTCTTTACTCTTATAATCAACAACATTATTATTATACATTATCGTTAGCAGTATTAACATATACCAGTTTATAGTTTAAAAAGGTCCTTTGTTTTATCTCCTTGAATCCACAAAACAAGCAAGTATTGTTACCAGGATATGCACACAAGGAAGCCAAGAGCAGGAAAATCGAAGGATCTGACAATTGACACTTGTATTAAGAGGCAATGGTGCACCCATTCCTCCATGGTCCTTCATATTATCCCCATACTACAAAACTAGCTTTCATTCCACACCCTTATTTCACTCCACATTAAAATACCCGTAGCCTATCTATGTCTTTGCAGGGTGGGCTTATGATAAAGAAATAAAGCTTAGTTTCAAATCAAATCTCTACTGCTTATCAAATCGCTCAAACTACCTGAATCTCAGTGGTCTTATCTATAAGTTGGGTTCATACGTAATTTCTTTTACAATGAGCATGCATTCATTTATCATCAGTGGAATTAACATTTAAAAACGAATACAAATGAATAAGTGGCAATTAACTGAGATGGCATTTGTAAAGTATCTGGTAGAGAGTAGGCCTCAAATGCTTGCTCTCTTTTTTCCTACCTGAGTAGTTTGGTTACCTAATTACCAAGACTAGTAAGCTTTTCTATGATGTATTTGTTTTAAAAAGATGCCCACAACTCAGCGACTTTATAATTGATGGAGTTGATGTGAAAAATAAGTTTAACCGAATTCTCTCTTACCCTTCTGGCCCACCTTTGTGGTGGTGGTCTAGGGAATTGCATTTCCTCCCACATGTGGGAGGTAGGGTTGATTTGGGGCAAAAGAGTGAAGAACAGTAAGCTGGCCTTTCATGTCTTTTCAATTCCCTCTCTAAGTATCTTTCTTCATTTGGGTTCTTCCTCTCCATTCACATCACCAATTTTCCTAAATCCTGTATTTTAGCATTCCCCTCTCATACTGTTCTTAAAGTTAACAATTCCATAGCATTAAATATCCTATAAGCCAAAAAATTTCTATTCTTGGCCACAAATAATTTTTTATAGCTTTCGATTATAGTTACCAAGCTTTAAGATTCATTCTCTTTTGAATGGAATATTTTCCCATCTTTTTCAGAAATGTATGTTAGCTTTTATTTGTCATAGATAATTATTCTGGTCTCTCCACCCTGGGATGGCAGTCAGGTTGCCCTACTCTTCTATGTCTTAGGGCTAGGAATTTAACCAATACTAACATGGCATTATGACTTTCATTAAACAATAAGACCACCCATCTTTCACAGAACACAGAGATGCATAAACAAACATGCAAGTGAGCATGCATGAAAACACACACACACACACACACACACACACACACACACACTTTAACTCCAAAATAGCCTTCCTCCTTCCTCTGATTTGAAAGATATATTTCCAAAAGTGGTAAAGTCAGAGAAAAGAAATTAATTTTTTCATTTGGTTGTTCTCTAGTGATCATCGACTTAACCATATGTTTGATGGCACAGTACAGTGTTACGTCCAGTCCTATCTAAACATCATAAATCTAACTTTGTAGATGTATATTTTTATATATACATGACCTGAGGAGAGCATGTACAAATCCAAGAAGAGTTAAATTATTTTTCATAATTCTTAAATATGAAATAATTGGCCCCAAATATGTGAACTGTCTAAATCTATGTTGTCCAAAATGGTGGCCACTAGCCATATATAGGTACTAACCACTTGTCTGAGTAGGTATAAGATACACATCTAAGTATTAAATATACAATGAATTTTGAAGATTTAGTATGAAAAAGAATATGCAAAATTATGATCTTTGAATCTTGAAATGATAACATTTTGGATACATTGGGTGAAATAAAATATTAAAATTAATTTCACCTGGTTTTTCTTTCTTAATGTATCTATTTATAGCTTGCATCATATATCTATTGGACAGCACTTTTCTAAGATGTATATTCACGATTGATCACCCCTTGGAAAAACTGCCACCTCTCACAGAGTGTCTGAGAAATTCGGGGGCCAACTTTGGAGACTGCGATTCAATTTCAGTTTATGGCTTCCCCCTATTCCCTTTCTTTCTTCCCTTCTGGTACTTAAGCTAAAATCTTTCAAATTATTTTTGACTCTTTTTCTCTTGCTCTCATTGGTAAAGGTTATTGGCAATTTTCTTCAAAATTTTCCAGACTCTCTGCCTACTTCTTCCCACTCTGCCACTGCCACTTTGGCCTAATTTGATAGCATCTAAATAAATGGAAGTCAGATCATGTCATTCCTCTGTTTCAGACAGTTCAATGTGTCCATTGCAGTCAAACTAAAACCCAAAAGTCTTACAATAACTTTAAATGTGTATCCTACTTCCAACCTCCGGATTCTTAGATCTCAGTCCCCTATTGCTTTTCCCCTGGCTAAATCTGCTTAAGTTTTACTGCTCTCCAAGTTATTCTTCACACCCCACCCATAGTCCTACCTCAGGGCCTTTGCACTTCTGTTCCCATTACTTGGAATGCCTTTCCTCCGAATCTTCACATGGTTTATGCACTTCTTTCAAGTCTCTGTTCAAAATTCATAACTTCTTTGACCACCTAGATAAAATGTTATCCCTCTTACCAAATTAATTTTTCTTCATGGATTTTATCAGCATCTGACATCATATTTTTGTTTATTTGTTTGTTTGTTTGTTTGTTTTTTATCATCTCTCACTTTTAAAATTTTAGCTTCAGGATAGTGAAGATTTCACTTTGTTCATTGTTGTATCTCCAGCACATAGACATGGCTTGTATCATAGGTGCTCAACAGATATTTGTGGAAAGAATGCATAAAATAAATATTTCATAGCTTTATAAATAACTTTCAAATTGCAAACATTTAATCATTCATACTTACAATTGGCAAAGTACATCAGAGGTTTTCCCAGAACCTTGAAGAACAAACCATTCCTTTTAATATTCTCTTCTTCACTGGTGAACTTGTGAGTTATTTCATATAGAAACCCTGTGTATAAAATGGTAGTTCAGATTTTTATGTATGTATGTATTTATACATATACATGTTTATATGTTATATATATATATAATATATATAATATATTTATATTTGCTAACCTCTATGGCTTAGTTAAAAGAAAATAACATGGCTTGAACTTTTCAGCCTTAACTCATCCTGTTAACTGGCCTGGAGTACTCTTCCATGAGTTGGAATTCTATTCCATTCTTTTCTTGAAACAGTACATTTTCTCTATTTTGAACCTCCATATACTTTTTAAAATACCTGCCAACTATGGGACTTCCCTTATTTTGCCCTTTAATAGACTTTTAGGGTCTGCACTTAGTCTTTCCTACCTCTATCTTTTGCCTAACTTCAAAAAGGGTATGTCTTATTCACCTTTATTCCCTGCGGCCACTAGCGCAATTCTTTATGCATGTGTTCAATTATATTTGTTGTACAGAATCTAAGCATAACAATATTTCTATGAATAAAAAAGCTTCATCATTTTTTTACTAGCTTTAAAACAACCTTTTATAATGGAAATTATTTTAAGTTAGACAGAATCTGCACTATTATATAAACTGGCTATGTTTTAGTATGCACACATTTATTCTGTCAATTTAAATTTCCCGTTAGGGTAAAAAGTTTCTTCATCTTCACTACCAACATCCTTTATGGGATGCCCCTAGACAGAGCACATCTTTAACCAGTTTATTTTCTCTCATCCTCTCAGAAGACGTGTTTGGTGAAACTTTACTGTATACTGCACAGCCTCAAAGACAGTGTCTAGGCCCGAACAAAGATGTGTGCTTCAACATGGAAGAGTGTTCAAATTGCCTTTCCTCCTTACCATTCCTGCCCTACTTAAGTAATGATATTTTTTAATTCTATGAAAAAAATTACCCTCAGAGAAGAACATATTTATTTTCTTTTTAGGGAAGAAGGGGAGGGAGGATGGGGAAACAATTATCACTCCAACGAGTACTTCATTTGTTAAAATTGTTCTGCAGCCAGAAAATTTGGGATTTTTTTAAAGTACATTCCCCAAATTGCTTTTGCTTAAGAGAAAGTAAAACTGATTCTCAGATATCGCTTATTGTCTTAACCATCACTCAGGCTTTATAATTTTATCTCATCACCGCCTCGAAACAAATGACATGCCACTGGTCTAACCCAAAAAAGCCTTTTTGGAGTGAATTTTTTAATTTTTTCTTTCAATGGTTAAATGCTTAAAGAATACACTGAGATCTTTAAGTTTAGCTGGAATCAATTTATTAGGCCAAGTAATGCATCTAATTGTTATACTAGCTTCCATGTCAGCAAAATAACAGATGTACAGTATAATGGAGGAGAAAAAAGCTGCTTTGGGATTGTTAAAGCAGGTGCTACATAAAAAAAAAAAAAAAAGAACACATAGAACTTTTTCAAGTACATTTGGAAACAGTTGGAAATTAGCCAGGAGGAACATTCTCCTTCAATCCTTGGACATCCAGTTGTAGGCTGGGATTAGGTCCCTGAACAGCTGAGTCAAGAGGACACTACCACCTTGTCACTTCTTCAAGCTCTTTATTCCTCCCTAACCCTCCAACAAAAGCACAAGAGATGTGCGCGCGCACACACACACACACACACACACACTCACGCATGAGCTCAGCTGCCACATATGGCTCTCAGAGAACACTAGACAAGTAAGTTACCATGGTTCTCTGGCTATTATTGCATCCAGCACATCAGGGAATGGAAAATAAGTGTGCACATGTTCTAAAAGGCTCTTTGGGAAAGATCAGTGGGGCTGCATGGGGTACACAATGGCAGGCTTTGTCGCAAAGAAAGGATTTGGTCTGGCAGGCAGCAACAGTCTTGCTGGACACAGGATTTGTCTGCAAGGGCAGTGTGGGAAAACCATGTGCAAGTTTACAGAACATCCTCATTAGGAAAAGTAGGGCATTTAGCATAATTAAAAGTCATCCTGAAGACATCAGGTAAGAGCCTGCTGTTCTTAATTAATTGTTTCTGTAACCCAGTGACGTTAAAAGGGGTGCCGCTCTTGCCCATAGAGGTTTAGAATTACCTCAGGAACACAAGTCATTCAGATGGAGGCAAACAGAGTGTATGCGAGAGTTTTACAAAAGCAAAAGAAGAAAAAGAGGAGGAAAAGTATGGAAGAGTGAGAAAGAATTGAAAACTGTAAATAGTTACCTTCTATAATTTGCTACAATAGTCCTGTTCTCTTTTCATGTTCTGTGTCTCAACATCCTTACATCCAAAGTAGAACTCCCCACTGACCTGCATTCAGCCTTAATATATAAATTATTTGGGGGGAGGGGGATCACAGAGTCGAGGTTAACAGAAAACAGCTGTAAAATAAACTGTGAGCCATATGTCATCAATTTCGTCAAGTAAATAGATTTTTTAAAACTATTTTGAAGAGTCAGAATATCCAGAGCAAGTAGCATGAACCAAAGACTTTACATGGCCTCCATGTTCATGAAAATAAGTATGGTGAGAACAATATAATAATGTCAGTTAGGTGGAGGACTGGACAATGCTAGAAATCTGATCTAAAATGCTTTTTCTTTTCACAATTATAAAATCCCCAAGCTAAATTATCTAATTACTACTACTCCCCACTTTTCTTGTGTATAGTTTGTAAATGGAGAAATGGTTTTATCTTTTAAATATTTACTTAGACTTTATAACCTATAAAGTACACAGTATAAAGTAGTATCTGCACGTTAGAGAAAATTTTACTAAAGGTTAAAAAGGAAAAATAGTGTTGACTCACTGCCTAAATAAAAATACATTTTTTAAAATTTGTATATTTTCTTTTCTCTCATTATTTAAATTTAATTGTACACATTTGTGTTCTACTTTTCTCATTTAATATGGCAAATATCTTATGTCATGACAGTGTATTAGATATTCTATGCAAATGACTGAAAATTAAAATTATACTTTCCTCTTTTCAGGAACCAGTCTTCACTAAGCTCATACCTATTCGTGTGTGTGTGTGTGTGTGTGTGTGTGTGTGTGTGTGTGTGTGCGCGCGCGCATAGCTAGGCTCTGTAATATGTGGCCCTGCTACTATAGGTTGATTAAGAACCAAGGTAGACATTGTACTCTACGCAGATACTCTATTCTATTAGGATTTGTCAACTCTGTCAGATTATCTGTCACAGGTCATAGAAGATAAAAGTTGGTGGTTGGTGAAGTGATGAGGAAGCCCAGCCCAGAGAAAACCACAGAAATGGTAATAAAGCAAGAAGCATGAGGCAATAGAACTCTTGTGGTAGAGAGTAAAGTAGAGAGACACTGTGGTTCATTGAGATTAATCTGAGTTACTATAATGTGTAAACCACTACCACAGGCAATAGTCAGTTACTTTCAAAAAGTGATAAAATAATTGACTCAGTAGAGACATATTAAATCCTCAGTAATACAGTTAACATCTAAATAACATTTACTACGCATCAGATGTTATTCTCTGTTTTCTATGTATGTCCTTTGATCTAACCTTCCTATCAATCCTGTGGTGTAGGTGCTATTATCATCCTCATTTCAAATGGGAAAACACAGGAGCAAAGCTCTGAAATGACTTGCCAAAGATTCAAATCCAGGCAAGCTGGTTCCATCGCTGTGGTATCCTGATTTACAATAAGAAGTATATATTTGGTCTTTGTCCCGTTTCTGTTACAGAGCTCCTAAACCCTTGGATTTCCTAATTGATAAGACTGGCAAAAGTGTCTGAATAGTCATAAGAAATCTCTTCCAACCACACCTGAATTTATTTTAATTAAGTAATTTTTGGATAGCACCTAAGGATGAGAGCTGGTTGCCAGGAGAACCAACCATGTGATTGAAGGGAAACCCCCTGGCCTCAGAGAAGAGAAAGTAGTTAGAGACTGAACTCATTCATCAATGGCAAATGCTTCAATCAGTCATGTCTGTGTAATTAAGCCTCCATAAAAATCTAAATGGATGGAGTTCAGAGAGCTTCCAGGTTGGTGAACTGTGAGGATTCAGGGAGAGTGATCATTGGAACCTGTGACCTATTGATTGGTTAGAAGCATAGATGACAACCTGGATTTTCTGTTGGCATCTGAAGTGTGGGTGTGTGTTGAGGGAAGGGAGTCAGTCTTGCAGGACTGAGTCCTTAACCTGTGGGATCTGACATACAAAGGCTATCTCTAACATATGAAGGCATATGAATGCCTGAGGGGGGTCTTTATTTTTTCAGTCTGAAAGAGTGTCTCTCATACAATGTCTTAATAATCCATATATATGTACATATATGCATGTGTATGCCTGTATGTATGTGAAGAGACAATGTGTGTGTATATATATTATATCTATATAATATATAGATATAAAATCAATCTAGTGTGTATTCTAGTGTTCACATAGCCCATAACTATTCCAGAAAAATAGAAAGTAAATAAGTGGTTTCCTTGGAAGAGGATGGGGCAGAATGAGTGATCAATTAATAGATATGGGGTATTTTGGGAGTGATAAAAATGTTATAAATTAGGTAGTGATGATGTGAATATACTAAAATCCACTGAATTGCATAGTTTAAGAGATTTAAATTTCATGTATCTAAAGTATAGCTGAATGAAGCTATTATTTTAAAAATTTATCATACTATGCAAGTCTCCAATAAAAATTTTCTACTTCTGTGAATTGCAAATCATATTAGAAATATGGAGAACATCTTAAGAGGTCATATATCTACCTTCAGGCTCAATTCCTGGAAGAATTCTAAAATCCTATCAACTTTAAGAATAACGACAAACAAGATGTATCTTTCATCTAAGTTATTCTTTAGTTTTCATCCAGTCACTCTTTGTTCACAGTATTAACCACATTATTTGGATTAAAGTAAAAAAGAATTCTGGTCAAACTGGCTCAAAATTCTCTCTAGATTTACAGCGTGCATACCCTGGTGGAAATGTATATGTATGATAAAAATGTATATCTTTTTAAAGCTAAGTGATGCTAATGAAGGAACAAAGATGAATGTATTAAGCCTTTTATTCTGCCTACATGTTGTTGAGCTCACTAGCTGTGAGCTCAAAGTCAATTTACAATTTATCTCCAAAAAGTAGTGGGCAAATATTAACTAATGGAACAATCATAACCCGCCCCCCCCCCCCAAAACCTGACCTTTGTCAGATGGAGGTACAAAGCTAGGATTCGCTGAGACCCAATTCTATCCATACTTATCCACAATAGCCTAAACGAACAATAGTGAGAAATATTTGCTATTTGATTACTGGAGAAATCTAGGAGTGTATGTAAGCTTCAGGGAACTAATCAAATAGTTGCTTAGTGTAACCTTGTTCAAGCCACCACAAGCACAACAGAGGCCTTTAAAGAAATGATATGTTACCACTAGCTAGTTACAGGGTTCATTTATCACTTGTACAGAATTTTGAATTATATGTTTATGTTAAAATTATTTAAAAAAAAAAAACGAAGGAAATTTTCTTTGGAAAAAAATCACCCACAGTTTCACCATTCTATCAAACTATTCTTATTTTTTGTTCTGTTGTAGTTTTTCTCAATACACACATTTTACATGGTTATAGTCATAGCAAACATGTGCTTATATTGTATTTAGCAAAAAATTATGATTTTTTATGACATTTTCATAATTAATCTTGTTTATTGTAGTAAAACACCATGCACTACTAAACCAGTTCCCTAATGTTGAATATTTAGGCTGTTTGCTTCCAATTGGTTGTTAAGGCACTATGTAAATAATACAGCAAAGAACATTCTGGTACATGAATTCTTTTTTTTTTTTTCTTGAATTACTGGGTTTAGGATGAATTTCCAGGATTGAAATGACTGGATCAAAGGAAAAGAACATTTTTACAGTGAGTTTCACATACTATCATTGCTACCTAAATTAGTTATACCTATTCAGCATTCCTCTAATAGCTCGTGAAAATATTGTAGTGTTGCACCATATTTTCTCAGATGAAGTTCATGTTCTGAATTATATTTTTTTATGATCAAATATTACCAAAATTATATTATTTAGCAAAATGGACATTTGCTGCAGCATTTTCTCTTACAGCAAGTTTAAAGTCTTCTCTCCAGTCAAAAGCAAATACCATAGGACTTTCGCCATATATAAGATCTTAGATTAATGATTGACCAGCTAATGAAAAGGCATTTTGTTGGACTGCTATCTGGAATTTTTATAGAAATGGAGGCTGCTGGTGACTACTTCTCCTAAGAGATCAAAGTAGGAAGCTAAGATTCAGAACCCTTAGCTGACACAGCACTCATTTAATTGTGTAATCATTCAACACACATTTCTTAAGAATGTATTATTTCCTTTGGCCACTAAAGGCAAATAAGTCGCCCCACTGAGGCATTTAAAGGCTAGTTGGAACCCTGTGGAGTATATAGTAAACCTCAGGAGACACAAGCAAGATGCCAGACTGCTGTGTCTACTCTAATATCACATCTATACCAGATTTGACCTACCAGCCCCCCAATTAGTAATAGAATTCCCAAGTTTTAGTTGGGCATAGGACCTCCCAGAATAGAATTCATTTTTCAGCTTTTTTTTTCTTTTTATAGATGAGGTGTGACCATGTGAATAGTTTATAATTGGGTAAACATAAGATAAATGTTGAGTGGCAGCTTCAAAAAATTTTATTTTAAAACAGCTAATGCACATAGTTCACTCCTTTAGTTCTTCCAACCTTCACTTTGCTATTTGGAATCAATTGTGAAGGCTGGTGCTCTAGCTAACATCTTGGACCATGAAGAAGACACCCACATTTAGAGCTGTGAGGTAGAAGAAACCGTGTCTACAAAATTTTTTTTATAACATATTCATTATAACAGTGAACCGCCTACCTCAGTGCTTTTTTTACATAAAAAACAACAATGACTGCAAGAGACCTCTTTTATTTAAGTCCTTGCTAATTAGGGCTCCTTAGTCACTTAACAGTCAATCTAAGTGATAGAGAAGGCTGGGTCATAAAGTCTGATAAAGTTTTCCAGATAAGAAATTGGAAACATGAGTCCAGGTATACAATCATTAATGGACCAAAGAAGAAGATCCAAAGCGGTAAAGGATTTACTTAGCAAGAAATGGCATGAGATTAATTAAACCAAGAAAGATTTGATTTAATTTATAGGATGTATATTTTAACACAAGAACCTCAGTCAGAGATCTTGGTATTCTGTATCAGTAGGTATATTAATTATTTATTATAAAATAACAAGTTAGCCAAACGTAACAGCTTAAAATGACAGTAAATATTATCTTACAAAGTTTGTGAAGGTCAGAAATATAGCTGTTTTGGGATCAGAATCTCTCAGAGGTTGTAGTTAAGATGTTTATGAGGGCTGAAGTCAACTAAAGTCTTTACAAGCTCAAAGTCCACTTCCAAAATGGCTCATTCCCATGCCTGGATGTTGGCAGCAAGCCTGTCACTCACCATGTAAACCTCTCCATATAGAACAGCTTGAGTGTCCTTACAACACACCAGTTGGCTTCCCTCAGAGTGAGTGACCCAAATGAGCAAGGTAAAGCCATAATATCTTTTGTTACCTAGACTCAGAAGTCATCAATTTTTTCAATATTCTTTTATTTATACTATATGTTATTTATTGTTTCTATAGTTCAGCGTGAGGGAGGAATGAACAAGGGTGAAAACACCAGGAACTGAGAATTATTGGAGGCCACCTTGTTACCTTAGGAAGCTTAAAAAACGGAGACTAGCCAGAAAAGTCAAATTGTCGGTTAAAGGTAAGTGTCTTCCTTCTGAGCATGAAAGTGTCTTTCTATAGAATTAAAGGTATAGAATTAAGTGAACTAGAATAAATTTTGTTAAAATGTTACCATTACCATTTTGTTTACCCAAAATTGACTTTCTCCTCTATGACTCTTAGTCCTTGTAGGCCCAATTCAAGATGAAGTTCCCTAAAGGATAAGTAAATCACTAAAACAAAACAAAACAAAAAATGTCTATTGTCTCATTCATGTGAGTACTTTATTAAAACATCTCTGAATGTTTTATGTATGCAAAAGTTTTGTAACCAACCAAATTGCATTTCCTTTCAGGGTAGATAAAATTCAGTTTAGTTCACATCAGTATCTATTGAGCACCAATTGTGAGTGACAAATCTTGGTCTCCTAATCAAGTTTTGAGTTCAAAGTGGGAGTCATAAAGATATAAATATATATATTTAGTAGAATGTGCCAAATACAAGAATGCAAAAATGTCCTGGGTCCCAGGTGGTCTTTGTCATTCTTAAGGCTTGCATATAGGACTAAGCACATGGTTTTCAAAAATTACTAATCTAAAGTTTTAATTAATCAGTTATTGATTTTAATCAATTAGTTGTAGATTACTTAAAAATTTAGACTAGTGATCTTCAAGGCTTTTTCCAAACAAAAATATTACATAAAGGTACTAAATTAATTAAACAAGGAGGCCATTATACTGAGGTAATGCTAATGTCTTAGTAGCCTAAATAAGTGAACCAAAACCTAAGCCTTTAAATGTCTCAAGGTTAAGAAATCAAAATTTAAGGACAACTAATCACAGCCAACTAGGCTTCCCCAAATAAGGCAACCACTTAATCAAATAATTTTCTTGCTTTTCTTCAGTGTCCTCTGTATAAATGTGTTGCCCTTAGCTTCTGTCTGTGGAGCTTCCAGTTTAGAGCTTCCCAATTTGAATAGATGTTTGCTCAAATAAATTCTTACAAATTTTATATGCCTCAGTTTATCTTTTAACAAAGTAAAACCTCATTCCTGTTCTGTGAGATGTTAATGGGTGTTCCATAGAACAAAACAAAACAAAACTCTCTCAGCATTAGCAATATTTCCTCTCCAATTACTCTAGAAAATATGAGAGAAATATCAAACACATAGGTATAGCTATTTTGATTTTTTTCTGATAATTTTTCTTTAAAAAGAGTGTGAACAGAATATCAGTAGTCACTTGCAGGATAATATAACACAGACCATGTGATGTGAGGTCCACCATTTGCTATACAGGCTATACCTACCAGCAAATAGTGCCACACTTTGTTTCCTATTATTATTACTACTCTGCGTCGGGTATCTTATCTGATAATTTTAGCATCTGTAATGTTATCCAGTATCAACTGTATATTTGCATACAAATCAAATGTTGGTGGTTTCTAATTGCATTCAATTTTTTCATGAGACCTTTTTATGATTTCTGTTAAGCCAAGACTATTTCCCATGAGCTTAGTTGCTGTCCCATCACTATGCTATACTTTTTAAAGTATTGTACTGTAAAATCTATTTAAGAAATTCAGACCTAAACATACAAGAACATTTGTGCTTAGAGAATCCAACAAGTTTGGGTTTTAATCCAAACTCCATCACTCACCACCTAGTAAAATGAGATTAACTATAACCAGCTACACTTGTCATTCATCATAGGAACAGAGGCAGAATGTAGATCCTGGCTGCATTTCTTTCTTCTAACCATATTCTGACAACAAATCAAAATTACTGCTTCCCAGAATTACGGAACTTCAGAACAGAAAGAATGATGGCGGTCATATAAGGCCCCATTTAATATCCAAAGATCAGAAAGAATATTGTGTTGCGTATTGTGAAAGCAGTGATAAAATTATAATTAGAACTTCAGATAGATTATATCACTGTTCCCAAATATTCACTTCCCTTTTCTATTAAAGGATTAATTGACTCTACCCATTGCAATGTAACCTGCAAGAGAAGTATATATCTCTATCTAATTAGCATTGGGGCTGGCCATGTGCTTTGTTGGGTCACTGGTATGTGAGGAAACATTGCATGTACCATGGTCAAGCAGACATTTTAATAGTCATCATATGGTTTTGTCAGCTCCCTATTCTTTTCTTTCTGCTATTAGCTCAAACGTCCTGAAGAGGACAGATCCTTTAGCCTGGAACAAAGAGGAAACTCGAAGCAGACATGCATCTAATCCTTCCTCTCACATGTCAACATTAGGAAAAAGAAACAAAAAAACACACTGTTTTTGTTGTTGTAAGCCACTGAGATTTTAGTTATTCATCCATAGAGCAAAGCTAAATTATTTAGAACACAAAACCAAAAAGGGTAAGTGATTTGCTCAAATTTACACAATTAAGTTGCTAAATAGCAAAATTAGAATTAAATTTCAATTATTTTGACATCTAGTTCAGTATTCTCTCTGTATCTCAGAGCTCCTTAAATGACCAATGTAAAAATCTACATGGTATATTTTACCGAAATATTTTGAACATCCCCAAAAGCCATTTACTCCATGACTACAGATTAGTCCAATTAATTTTTCTTTATATGCTGAGGGCAACTAACAGGCTATGATTACCCATGAAACCCTCACTCACTGTGGTCATTCCCGATCATATTAAACAAGGGCTGTCCCTCTTCATGTGAGCTGGGTGGTATGGAGTTGGGGATTGATAGAGATTTGCCCTTTTTCATCTGTTCTTGTTGGCCTGTTCATCTTCAAGTGCCTGTTATCTGAGGTGAGATAGAGGTAATTCTAGCAACGGCTCCGTTGTATAGTCTTATCTTAGGAACATATGGCCTCATTCACACTTTGTTTCCCTAAGTAGGCCTTTAAAAGTGATGGCAAATTCTGTCAACATCTCACACCTGTTTTGTGTTTTCCTCAGTAAAAATTCGTCAAGGAGTTTCAAAAAGTTCATTCTACTGCAGAGCCACTTTCTGCCCCTGTTTCACCTGTTCCTGTAGCTGTTTCCCACCAGAAGTAGTCAAAATTTACATCTTCAATTAACCTGTCCAATTAAAACTACAACCTTCTATCTACTGCTTATGCTATCTTTTGGACCTTTACATCGCATTTGAACTATATAGCATAGATTTTTTATATCTAACTCAATGTTTTTTTCTGTATTCACTCTTAGATGATTATTGTCATCACATTAAACTATTAAAATTTTAATGTGGAACTCAAACTGAGTAATTTATTGTGTTTAGTGCTGTGGACCTTTAGAGGCATTCAGTATATGCTGAATTGTATCAACGATGATTAATTAGGTTGGCCTTATGAAGAATTACTCCTCTTTGTTAATTCAAAGTTGGAAACCTGAATTTGGAAAAGTTGTAAGATGTATAAGTAATATAAACTGAAGGGGATTTTGGGTTGAATAATCATTATATACAAGCAATTTGAGCCATTCGTTTAGTAGATAGATTTGGTTTTATTTCAAATTATAGGAAGATTTTATCTTAGTTTTCTTGATTATGTTAAAAGATAATTTATTGATCGATATCAAGTACTGTACACCAAGATAAATTCCAAGTGGATTAGAGATTTAAATATGAAAAATAAAAGCATAAAATATTTAGAAGAAAACAGAAAAGAATTCTTTTTAACTTTCGAGTATAGAAGCCTTTTCTAAATATAACTAAAAATTTAGAGGCCATAAAAGCAAAAGTTCATCAATTCGATAACATTTCAAAGAACTTTTGAAATAGACACATAGACACACAGACACAGACACATACACACACATGCAAGACATATAACAAACTAGCAAAAAAATCTTCAACTTAAACTGAAAAAATGCTAATTTTTCTAATACATAAAGGGCTACTAAAAATCAATAATAAAATGAGAGGCAACCCAAAAGTGGGCAAATTATATGAGCAGACTATTCAAAAAATGGAAATATAAATGATTTAAATATATAAATATACACTGACCTCATTCACTGACCTATTTCCAAAATGACATTTGCATAAATTTATTCATTGAATCATTGTTAATAGTAGTAAAACAATGGGGAAAACCTAAATGTATACAAATAGAAGACTTTATATTAATTACGATACATCATTACAACCAAACACTCTAAATCTATAAAAAAAGAATGAGAAAGCTTTATGTACGATATGAAGAATGACAAGAAATCATTTAGTGAAAAAAGATAGGAGTCGTGGAAGAGGCAGACAAGGGTAAGGATAGGAGACTTCTCTCTAAAATATTTATACCTTTCAGTTTTTTAACCTATCCAAAAAAAAAAAAAATAGTATGAAAAGAAGAGACAATGTAAAGAGTCAGTGAAGTTAAACAGAATTAGGAAAGCAGATTATTTAAGTTAGTTTTCAAAGTCTACTTGACATTAATATAAATACAGCCTTAGACATTTTTATTCCTTTTCCTTTTTAAAACTCATTCTAGAGAAATAGTATGGGCTAAATCGATATTGCATCTCACAATGTTGTTAAGTGAAATCCCAATGAAGCATGTTCTAACACATTTGAAATATATGGGCCCTGAATACGACTTTCTGGCACCCTCTTAAGAGTAAGTACGTGAGAAGAATTTCAGGATACAGCAATTCATATTTTGGTATTCTGATACATTTTCTACAGTGTCTAAAAAAATAGTGGCATTTTTGCATTGACTTTTTTCCAAAAGCCATAGTGGTTAGATAGTCTATTTCCAACCATATGCTTTTACACTTGATAGCTACATAGGAAGAGGACATGGCTGTGTTTCTTTGAAAATCATTATGGATTCATCATGAAAGATATTTTAAGTACAAAGGGTAGGAATTTTTTCTAGTCAAGATCACCATCCAGGTACCTCATTAAAGGAACCATGTGATGAAAAATAAAAAGAGGACCTCGCAATAAATATCGATTAAATAAAGAATAAATGAATAAGTCATATGCACTGAGTTCCTATGGTGTGCAAGCAGAATTATAGGCACTAAGAGACACAGAGAGAGTAGTAGAATATGATTTCTGCCCCAAAGAGCTTAAATTTAATACAGCAAATAAGATATGTAGACAGTTCATCAAAATACAAACCAGAATGCACCAAGTTGTTAAGGAGCAGATTTATGGAGCACAGAAAAATAATTTCCACCTGGATAGTTGCAATGTCAAAAAACCTCCAAGTACTGTAAAGTAAAAATCTGTGATCATTCCTTCAACATTGTATAAGGAAGAGAGACCTTCCAAAAACTAATGAGGACAATTTCCCTGGCTCTACCACTGCCTAGACAAAATAGCCTCCACAATTCATCTGCTTCTTTTGTATACGGTGACTCTTTGTCCCAGAGAAAACTTTTGGTTACTGACCTAGAATATATTGAGACCTAGGAATTGTTTGGAGTACCCTAATTTCAAAAATGGTCTATCTCTACTTGATACTACAAATTACTGTCTCTATAAACAAATCTCTCATGAGTAGATCAGCATGTGAGAGTTAGTCACCTCAAAGCCCTGACAATCCTTTATCAACAGAGAACATTACAATTCAGAACCTGCAAAGATGAGTATCACGTGCAAGGCCTGCTGGGACCTCAGAGAAGTACCAGCATCAGGAGAAGCTCAGCCAGAAGCAAACAGGAGGCCATTCTCAGCTGCCTCCTCTACAACGTCTTTTTATCTAAGAGCAAATGTTAATATTTTTGGAAAATGAAATTTGGTAAGCCAATAAATATGAAAACAGGAAAGTATTTTCTGAGGCAAATGTATATATTTACAACAGTGTGACAATGCAGTTATAAGTCCAAGGGCAGACAATCTAAAATATTTGCCAGGAAAAGACCATCTAACTTAAAAATAGTTTGGCGAAGCTACATTTTCACAGCCCGTTATTAAATATGAATGAAGTAGCTTCCATTTTCTTTAAAATCAGAACATATAAACTTACGTTTAAATATAGTTTAAGCAGCCATTTCACAAATTTCTATGACCATGAAACGTCTCTAAAATTGTAATATAATTAATTTGAAATTTATAAAGAAATTAATTTTGGGATTAAAATAGATAACAAAAGAAAAGTCTAATTTGAACTAATTTTTAAAGTAGAATATATGAGTATTATTCTAAAAGTGATCTAATTTCATACAAGAGAATCATTCATGTAGGTACTTTTGACATTCATCTCTCAGTACTAGTCTTCCTATCTTTGAACGTGTCTGGAAGACACTGGAGAGATCGTGAAATTCTTCTGCAGTTACCCATTCTCCCCCAAACAACTCATCTTCCTTTTCCTCCCTTCACCCTTTCTCCCTGTCATCTCTCTGTATAGCCTATCACTCCCTCTACACTGTTCTTTCAGTATCAGCATTATGAATCCTCAAACCAAACTTTCAAATTTTAAGCAATAGTGTTATTACTGGGTCTCTGATTATACACCCTACTCAGAGTTATATTTTCATTAAAGAGTAAAGGTTACCAAAGTTCAACATGTGTTTGGCATTATTTTAAAAGGCGTTGCTCTCTGGTAAGCTACAGAGAACATTTAAGACAGCAAACCCGCGAACTAGCAGCCAAAAGCACATACTACATGGATTTGCTGCTTTCTTGCAATAGAAACCTTCACTTCTGTACAGTAAGTATATTTCCTTCTGATTTTAGTTAAGTCAGCTTAAAATAGGAAAGGACCCATAACACCATCACTGACAACTTCAGTTTTGAACTGAGGCCTGTAATTGTGCAAGATGGGATCTCTGCCCTCCAAGGAGGCAGACATCAAAATGCCTTCATCCTACAGAGATTAGAGAAAATCCTGGAGTAGAGCTGGGAGGATTCTAAACCCTTAAGAATGTTTAGAGAAAGAAAGATTTGATACCAAGGTCTAATATAAAACAGGGACTCGGTTTTAATTCTGGCCCTCATATATTCTCTCTCTTCTTTTTTTAAGACAATTTAAAAAAAAAAAAAAATTGTGCCACCGTGGTATATTCTCTTCCTTTAGCCAGAGGCAAATCACTAAATGAAAATGACTTGAAATATCTCCCTCCCCACTCCCTCGCGCGGTTTTAATAATACTTAGCTACCTCAAAGTGTTACTGGAAGGATTCATAAGTATGTTAAGTGCTTTGAAGATCAAAAGCAATATATAAATACTTAATATTACTATAAAAGTTCAATTAAATGAGCTCATAGCATGTGATTTAAATGGAATGCATGTGAATAAACAATCCACAGATAACCAAACAACTAAAGAAGCTTCAGCAAAGACTCATAAGCCACATGACACTAAGCCTTTAATATCATAGAATGTTTTCAGAGCTGAAAAGCTCTCAGACATCATGCAGTGCAAGTCCTTCATTTTACAAATTGAGAAAAGAGAAGTCCCATATGACGAGTCTAAGGCACACAGATGTGGGACAAGAAACCAAGTTTCCTTAGTGCCCATCAATGCTTCTTATATCACTCCATGCTAACTACAAAATGTCAAATACATGGAAGAAAATAGCACGTTCAAATATTCAAATTTCAATACGTTGAAATGTTCGTATTTGTTGTCACACATCTGGATACTGGTAAATATACTGATTTAAGATTGAATTCTTTTTCTTTCAGAATAGGAGCCCTTTTATAGACATGTCTTCATTCTCGTTTGTATATTTGAAGCAATTTTTCCATTAGAAAGTAGTTGCAAGGATCTATATACTTATGTTCCATGTATCTTCAAAAAATATGCAAGGCTTGCTCTGAAAAATGAATAAACGTGGGTGAGAGAGGAAATGAGAATATTTTCAGCTGACACCAACTACAAGAACTAGAACTGTTGGCAAGAATACGTAAAAATGGTCATTGACATTAGTCTCTAAACTGACAGCTGTTCTTAGCAAACTGCTTAGCAAAAGACTCTCCATGCTACTTTGGAACTATCTTTTTAAAAAAGGACACGTCAAAGTATCTATTGATGGGGTAATAATAACCTGCACCATTTGGAATGTCATATAACCAGTGAGCTCTAGCTCTGGCATGCTGGTAAAGAATTCATCTTATTACCAACCCAGTAAGTCTGTTCTGGTTTAAGAGGCTGCCTAAATTCTCTTCAAGTAAGTTGAGGCCCTCAAACTTTTAGTGGGCATCAGAATCACATGAAGGTGATTGTTAAAACAGATTTCTGGTTCCATTCCCAGAGTTTCTGATCCAGTAGGGCTGGGGAGGCCCATCTAAAATTTGCCTATTTTGGGTGGGCAAATCTAATTTGTATTTCTAACAAGTTCCCTGATGATGCTGATGTGACTTATGGCTACACTTTGAGAACCAGTAGCTTAAAGAAAAACCTTGCAAATAGGAGTCAACAAATAGTTTAGCTCTGCTCTGATTAGCTGCCTGGGTAGAAACATAACCAGATTGCAGAAAGCAGTTAGTAATTAACCAGGTAAAATTAATCTCTGAAGACTGGGGTTTACAATTAGCAAAGCTAAATCTGGCCCTCAAGTGTTTTGTTTGACCCATATAGCATTATTTTTTAATTGAATTTGTTGTCAGCATTTAAAATTCATGACATTTTACATAAAACTCCAACACCTGGTTTTCTGCAATAACTCAACTACCACGGCTGCCCCTGTTACACAGGGCGTCAGGTCAGGGACCGCAGTCTCCATTTGACTTGCATTATTTGCTCAGACTACTTTTGCTTTTGACTTTGTATTCCCGTGTAATGAATCTAAAAATTTCAAGATTCCAACTTTTTTTTCAGTTTAGTTATTTACTATTCACAGCTGTATTAAATAAACCAGGCATGTCACTCATTCCATTTTACTGTATTCTATTTGAAAGCAGTCTACATATGTAAGGAAAAACAAAATCTCACATCGTTCACTAGTATCTTTAGGAATAGCCAGACAATTTTTTATTTTTGCTTCACTTTAGAATAGTTAAATATATTACTTAAGCTTCAAAACACTTCAGAAATAATAAAAAGCTCAGAAATGATATGATTTGCTATATGACATTTATACTCTTGAATGCATATTTTGATAATAATAAAATATATTTTTTATTTTCTTTTAAAAATACTTAGTTTCTATATGTATGTGCTACTTGGTTTTATTTTACACCTCAGCCCTTACTTTCACCCAAATTTTCTTAACTCTTTTAATTAAAAATTTTGACCTGTTATACTTTTAGAGAATTGTTCAAATCTATTTTGGAATGAGACTAAATTAAATATTAAATATTAAATTTAGAATAATACTAAATTAAATATCCACATTATTTTTCACACACTTATAATGAACTTTTTGGGGAAAGGTGTTCAAATTCTACCTTAGTTTGTTATGGTGCCAGGACCAAAATCACCTAGGAAGTTGTTAGAAAAGCAAATTATTGGATCTCACCCCAGACTCACCAAACCAGAAACCTTGGGAATGGGGCCCAACAATTTTGATTCTACCAAGTTCCCTGGGTAATTTGGATGCACAACAAAGTTTAAGAACCCCTTCTTTAAACCATCAAATAGGCGTGGTAAATAAGCATACCTGTGCAAATAGTAAAGTACAAAGCCAAAGGACTTTATGAAGGTGATTCCTGAACGATATTAAAATACAAATTTTTGGTCAATGTTGTTCTTTGATTCAGTCATGCTCATCAGAACATAGATTTTTAATTTTCATTTTCTGAAGGAAATTTTGTTTTAAAAATTTGCTTTTGTAATTAGCTTTAAGGACTTTAAGTCATATTTCATTTTAGACTGATAAAGGAGTTCACCGTGTTAGTGAAAAGGCAAGAAAATAAACCTACACTATCATTTTGCCTCATCTCTTTTCAATATTCTTAAAAATCCGATGCCTGTGAACCACTCAGGCAACTGAGCTGAAGTAGTCTCCATCTTTTTTATACCTGTCATTATCAGCATAATGGTATCCTCTTGATTCTCAAACTTAGATGCTTTCCAATCATTTCAGAGCTTTTAGAAAATATCCTGGCCTAAACTCCATCCTCAGAGATTCCGATTTAATTGATCTTAGATAGGCCCAGGGTCACTGGTATACTTTTAAAAGTTCCCAGGATGATTCTGCAGGTGGGATTGAGAAGCCTACTTTCATCCTTCCCAAGCACTGGCAGTGACCTAGAAACCAAACCTCCAGCCACAACCCTTCCCTCACTATGGAACATGAAACTTCTGTGAGAAATAAGTCTAGAAACTAAAAAATCTTAAGTAACTAACAATTAAAATTGCCTAAACACAAAGTCATTCTGTTTACATCAAAAAAAAAAGATAAGAATTTGTGTCCCTTATTCAGGATTCCAGACATTTTCACCAAATAATTGGAGTCAAATTATTTTTTCTTTGACTTGACATTTTGGATAATTGGCTTAACTCTGCACCTTGCTCTGGAGTATAGACAAGCTCATAGTAGTACATTCTGCTGTCTGCTTGGGGTGGTAACAATTCTCCATTTCACTTTGTGGGTGGAGTGTTGATACAGCCAAACCCAAAGGCCTTCAATCTTTTGCTCGACTGCTACTTGCGAAAACATTAGATTTGGATCAGAATTCAGAAACAAAATGTTAATTCCTTCTCTCCACCCCTCTCCACACGCCTCTTGCTTATTTATTTATTTTTGCAATTCCTGGTATTTTTTGTGACGATGCTCTCTTCCCACTATTTCCTCATGGTAAGCTAAAGGATCTTTGGTTTTTGACCTTTTGATATGAAAACATGTTTGACGGCCATGCTTTTGCAGCTCTTTATTTCTTTGATTTAGGGAAGCGGCAAGAATGTGTGGAACAATCACAAAGTTCTCATTTCCTCTTATAAACAAGTGAAAAGGGCAACTCACCAGAGTTTCTCACTGACTTCAGGGACATTTTCTTTAAAAAGAGAGAGAAATTTACTAGATTTTATTAACCATAAAAAATAAATAAATTTATAAATAAAGAAAGAAATAAAGAGAGAGAGAACATTTAGAAAATATTTAATTTTATGATATCCACAAAAACCATGACATTGGGAAAGGTCCAACATTTATTTCCAAAGTTTCAGCAAAATTATATGCTAAAAATCTGAGATGGAATCTTAGTTCTATCCAGAAACTAAATGTGTGACTTATGGAAAATTACCTAACTTTCCTAAACTTTGTTTGTCTTCTGCAAAAGAAGACAGGGTTCTTATGAATATTAAATTAGAGACTATATGTAAAGCATTTGCACTACAGAGCCTGGCAAAGAGTTTAGAATCGATAAGTAGTAACTTATCCATATTATTACTCTAAGCAAGTTCCCCGAAAGCTAGCTTATGTACATTTCTCAACCTCGTCTCTATTTAACTCAAATTGAGTTATTAAACAATTCAGGAGCAGTGATTTGAGACGTTTCCACAGAAGATGAAGTTCTAAGAAAAAGGACAAAACCGGCAAACTCAAAAACCACAGGACATATGAAAATCATGTAAGCAAGCTTTTATAGTGTAACATTCACTTTGGAGAAATAACCCATAAATATGAGGACAATTATTCCAAATGGACCAGTGATTATGGAACATGAGACTTGTGTCATTAAAAAACTAAGGGAGAGTCTATTATCCTAATTTCACCGGATTTAGAGTGATGCTGGGATTTTGAGAAAAACATGGGCATGGTGCATACACTTCAGCCGATAGCATAGGGCAAACCTATATATCTGACTGTAGTGCAGAAGCCTTCTAGAAAACTGTCACCTTTTGGATAACTGAGCTCCTCCATCTGACCTGCTGGCTCAGAGCCTCTGTGGGACCATCCAAGCAAGCAGCAATCCCACTTCCTGCTACACGCCCATTCTTCCCCAGGGATTTGCATTCCAAGCCTGTCCTAACTCTTTTTTCCATAGGACTCCTCTAGGCTCACAGTCTGAGGAATTCTATGTCAGAAGACACTCCAAGAAGATTAAAGATGAGAACTATTTTAACTCACAAACAAATCTGAAAGGGGAATGTGGCTCCACACTCCCAGATGAAAGAAGTTTCAGCTTGTGAATCACTGAAAATAGCAAGAAATCAGACAAGAAGAGCCTTGTCCGAAAGTAACAGCCTCACTCAGAGATTAAAATAGGTCTGAACTTTGTCTATGGGATTGTGTTGTCTCAGTCTTATTTAGCTGCTCCAGCTGAGAACTTCTGAAAACCACCATCTGCGTGTTGCGAAATCTCATCCCTGGGTCAGAGGGTGGTCTTTTCCTGAACACAGAGGAGACACTTATTCACTGTGGCACTTAACTGGAGCTTGTGGATTCTAAGCCAAGAAAATGGAGCTCACGGAAATTCCAATCTTTTTTTTTTTTTTTCCTGCTTAAATGAAGTTAGAAACAGTGAAATGTGACAGTCGAGAAAATTGAGATTTTCCAACCGATGTCAAAGTTCTGTGACAGTCATTTACCTATTCCCTCACTTGAGGGGGGACTTGAAATTCCAAATCTCTTTGTTTAGCTTTTCTGCTTAGAAAGCTTATGGGGATACTCAACTGTTGCCAGGTATAGGGACTTTGGGGAAAAGTTTCATTGAGCAGGATCAATGGAACATAAGGCAAGCTATTTCTAGCCAGGAGACTCTGAGATCAGGAAACTGGAAGCCTATTATCTACTTCTATTCCTGCCAATGAGTCACTGCCTCAACATCAATTATTACCCTGTGCCTCAATTTCACTTTCTATAAAGTAGAGATAATAATCCCCACTCCTTCCTACTTTCTCAGTGTATCATGAAAAGAAATTATTGCATATATGAACCCTGGGGAGGAAAGGCTTAAATCAAAGCATCATTATTGCTGTTTCCTATTGCCATATATTCTCCATGGTAATCATAGCTTTCTTTTACTAATAACCCATGCCACCTCTGGCCTGGTAACCTAAATGTCAAAAGAGGGATATCACATTATAGCTTTTGAAGACCTCTGTTCTTTAAAATGTCGCTTTAATCCACATAACATCTAATTTTGCTTAGTGTCACTTAGATAATTTTGCCAAAAATCAACTTGCATGAATAGCCTCAAGTAAGATGCAACAGAAGCAGAAATGAACGTTCAGATTATTAAACACAATAAATATCGTTCGGGACATAAACTCTCAATCTCAGAGAATACCATCCAGTGAGACAGTGGTGGCCATTTGCTTTTCTGATTTACTCTTCTGCTGGTCTCTCTGACCTGGAAAAAATAAGTTGACATCACTCAACCACAGATTCTATTAGAATGACTCCCACCACCAAGCATTATTTCAAAACTTGCCTGTGATGAGTGAGATCACATGGCTTCTGTCATCAAACGCTAGCTCACTGAAAATGTTTTCTTATCATTTTTGTTGAGTGACATGTAACAATCAAACTTGAAATTTATTTTTTCGACTAGCTTTTATTGTAGTAAAATACACATAACATCATTATTTTTCCATGCAGTTTTCTAAGATGAAGGTGCGAAACTTTTGTCAGATTCTATCTTTTTTTATTGTGGAAAAAATACATAATATTAGATTTATCATGTTAACCATTTTTAAGTGTACAGTTCAGTTATGTTAAGGATGTTCATATTCTTGTACAATGGGTAAAATTTTATGTATAACTATTTTTACGTGTACAGTTCAGTGGCATTAAATATATTCACACTGTTGTGCAATCATCATCACCATTCATCTCCAGAACTTTTTCATCTTCCCAAACTAAAACGCTATACCCATCAAACAACTCCCCATACTCCAGCCCCTGGCAACCACCATTCCACTTTCTATCCCTATGAACTTGGCTACTCTAGGTACTTACATAAATGAAATCACATAATATGTGTCTTTTTGTGACTGTCTTATTTCACTTAGCATAGTGTCCTCAAGTTTCATCCATGTTGTAGCATGTGTCTGAACTTCCTTTCTTTTTAAGGCTGAGTAACATTCCATTGTATGTATACAGCACAATTTGTTTATCTATTCTTCCCCCGATGCACACTTGGCAGCTTCCAGCTCTTGGCTATTATTAACAATGCTGATATGAACATGGGTATGCATACTTAAGAAACAAGTTACCTCACAGCCCTGTTTTTAACTGTTTTTGGTGTATGCCCAGAAGTACAATTGCTGGATCACATACTAACTCTGATTTTAATTTTTGAAAAACTGTCATACTGTTTTCCTTAGTGGCTGCACCATTTTGCTTTCTCACTAACAGTACACAAGTGTTCCAATTTCTCCACATCCTCGCCAACACTTTTTTAAAAAAAACAGCCCAAGTAATGGATATATTAAAATTCCATTTTTGACAAGTAAGTAGGAAATGTAAGGGCTAAGATCAAGCAAGTTAAAGTAGGGTATTCTCATATATTTATTTGCATGAGACTTCTGTTAGACAGGATAAGGACTAAAACAGAATGGCTAAGAGTCATCTCAAAGAATTGTACTTCTTGGTTACCTTTATTCCAACTGGAGGAAGTACACGGAAAGACTACAAAGACTGCAGGGTTTTCCCTGCTAACTCTGTCAGCAAGAGAAAACTGAGCCTGAGAAGAGAAGAAAGTCAGAAAGAATTTAATGCAAAGCACTCTCTACTCACACCACGCGTTTGGCATACAATTGTTCCGGATGACCCTGAGATGTATTTAGTGTTTCACCATTTTGCAGTTTCACCATGGAATTGCCTGACAGAAGCAGATAAGCCACAGAAGGAAGAGTGGGAGGGGTCTCCTCAGGAACTGGGCAATAGAATGGAGAAAACATGTATGCCTAACCCTGCTCAAAGGTAAAAATTAAAAGAATGAGATGGGAAGTTAAACCTAGGAAAATTGACTTGCTTCTGGTCTTCCTACCACCAGACCAAGATAATCACCAACAGAACGTAAATGTCAGTTCTTCAGTGTACTGCTCACTTCCCTTTCTAAAGTGCTGATGTCGTTGCTCTTCCTCCCCTAGGGGCTTAACAGGCTGCTACTCTCTGAGTGCCCCTTGTCCTTTTCTGCAAGATTTCACTCTTCCTCCACTCTCTTTCCTAGTTAGGCCTTCAAAACTTGGTTACTGGATACCCGGAAACTATGGAAGTCAAACTAGATAACTTGAGATTTTTATATTATTTTTAATATAAAATTGTGTTCAAAGCAAAATTAATCACTTCCGCGGTGGCATACCAAGGACAGACAATGGGAGTGGTCTGCCCCAGGTGCCAGCAATTCATCATGGTGTGCAGAGATTTTAAAAATTTTTAAATAATAGGAATTTTTTAATAATAAACTAAATTAATAAAAAGGCACACTGTGTTTCCTTTTCCCCATGCTCTGTCAACTCTAATCATTGACAGTGATAAAATACTCTTCCCATCCAAAATATCTTTTGTTGATGTAAGGTCTAAATAATTGCTCTGGTTAGAGGTAAGTTGTAACAATACATATGCAATCTTTAAATATATAAATAATATATTGTTTTTAATAAATATGGTAAAATAAATACTTTACTTAGAAGTTAAGTCAAAGGACACTCATTCATATGCCCAAAGACTCAGCTACCCACATTCATTTTGAGAGTAAGTTCAAAATGGTTCGGAATCCTTTGAACTTATTTGCGGACAGTTCTGTCTCTAACCTCTATGAAATTACAGCTTCATTTGTTTAAAACAATATATTCAAGAGAAAAAATGGTTGTGAAGATAAAAAAGGTAAACTTTAGTTATTTTAGCTTTCACTCTGGAAATAATAGAACAGATTACATGACAGCATAAAATATTTTTCCTTTTCTCAAGAAATCATTAATGTATTATATATTAATTTATATATATAGTTAAGATATTATTCTATAACATGTTTCATTTTTATTTTTAATTTTTTCATTTGCATGATTGTATATTAAATTTAATTAAATTTTATTGTCTGTATTTCTTTTCTGGTGTTATCATTCATTTCATATCATGATTATTACTGAAATACATTTTTCCTCTGAGGATGTTAAAAATGATCAGTCCTGGGTGTCAAAAATATTAGGTAGATGATTGCTCTTATTACTTTTTTCTAATTTGTGCATGATTTATTTTTCAATTATCAGACAAAGCACCTCATGTCTGCCAGACATTAGGCTCAGCTGTGGACATACAGGGACCAATAAAGCATGGGTCAAACCTTGAGGTCAGTGTCTCTGGGATATGGCGAATTGGAAAAGCACAGGTTATAGCTAGAATATGAGGCCGAACTGAACATACTGACACAAGTCTAACGTACTAGGGAACGAATTCTAGACAACTCAAGACCAAACTGATCAGATTCCTTATTTATTTTCCCAAAAAAGTCTGATATTTTTTATACCTACGTAAAAAAAAAAAAAAAAAAAAATCTTTATAAACCTTTTCTCATCTAGTTTTGTGGTTATATTTAAGAAAAACCCACTATCATAATGTCTCATGTCAACAAACCCCCCAATAAACAAAGCAGGCTTATGTACATCAAATGTAAATGGACCCAGTTTTCATAATTATTCTGAATATTCTTTGTTGAAATGTGGAAAAGTATAGATGGAGAGTTTCCTGTTGTTCCTGCTATCTCAATGATGTGAATGAATGAAAGAGGTAATAAGCTTAAAACAGAAAAGTTAGAGGGAGCATAGTGGCGAAGGGTAGGAGAAATTTTAAACATATTTTATTTTTTACAGACAGCTCTCTCTCTCACACACACATGTATACACACACTCCTCACTTTTTAAGGAAATCTGAATTCCTTCCATTTTAGGGGGAAAAGAATCATTCAACCAAATCTAAAATACAAGAGGGTTGATTATTTCTGAGCAATTAAGGCCTAAGAATTTTCTCTTTGGAACAATCTTTTGGAGCTGCGATAGGCCTAAGATTTTATATGCTTACTTTTTCTTAATGGACTTCAGCAGAGGGTTTCATTTCCTATCGACTAGAGAGCATCTTGCAACCTTCTGTGAAGAACTATACAGGTGGTCCAAGGGGTAATGAAATGAAATCGAGCAAAAGAAATTTTAGGTTGAAAGTACGGGAAAAAAAATATACCTGAAGCAAGTTCCATTATTCCATGGAATAATCTCTCAGAGCAATGGGTAATGAATGGCCCCATCATTTGTGTAATTCTAAACTAGGATAAAAAAATATTTGAGAGTATTCTATAAGGAAACAGCTTGTATTGGGAAAGGAAAGAGAAAATAACCTAATTTTTCATCTGTAATTTTCATGATTCTTCCCTCTATGGCCTCTTCACACATAATATCTAACAATTTGGATTTGTGAGACAGAAAACACAAAAATGATCTTTGGCCAACTCTTTAAAAGAACTTTAAAAGGAAACATTCTTGACAATAAAAATCAGACTAAAAATTATAAGATATACATACTTATTTCATACACATTTATGTATTTAGTGTGTATGGCTTATTTTAGGATCAAAATTCAAATGTGTTTCCATGTACTAGTCACTATTTCAATATCTCTGTCACTGCAGCAGATGCTGATATTGATGCTTCCCGTTAAAAGTCAAATTCCATTTTTTAGGCTGAGACAGGAAATACCACTCAGCACTAGAATACATAGGAAAATCAGGACACTTTCAAAGATGTAATGCTGGAAATCAACCAGAGAATATTCAAATAGTCACAATGTGCCTAACATTTTAAACATTTTCTTCCTCTTTTAAACAAATGCTGAGCAAAGCTTCCTGTGTTTCAAAAGCAACATCAATGGACTCTCAAAATGGCAAGTCCCACACACTTATTATTCTTCCTCTTCACACCTAATTTTCCTGGCTTTTTATGAGGTATCCAGGGCTTAATAGATGGCTAATAGAGTACTTCTACATATGTATGTATTAAAATCCTGTCTTTATGGAGTCGATAGAAAATAATATCAGCCATTAATATCAATAACTTGCTCTTTTGCATTCCTACTGTATGTGGGGAAATTAAGATAACAAGAGATAAGAAATTTACTGGCAGTTCTTGAGAGGCTTACAAATTAGGTGGGAAGGGGGTGATGTAATGCTAAAAACAAATGACGATACAATGTTATCTGGCTTTTCTTATCTACAAAATATAGGTAACAGTACTTGCCTTGTGGTAAGGATTAGAAGGAGTGATTATTACAAAGCTTTCAGCACAGTGCTTGGCACACTTAAGTGCTGTATCAAAGGTTATTGTCATTACAAGAGAATGGCCAGATTAGTAAAATTTTAAAATAAAGGCAAGCTTAAGAAGATGGGGGGAAGCAGAGGTCAAGGAGAGGTGAGTCGGTCTGTGGCAACCCAGGAAATTTTCTTGGACAAAGTAATACTTAAACTGGGTCTTGAGAAATAAGGAAGACCAGCCAGAAAGCAAAAAAAAAAAAAAAAAAAAAAAAAAAAAGTCCCCTTCACTTCCAAAAATGGCAATTTGGCAGCACTATCTGAGGTGATGACACATTCTTTCAAATTTATTTTCTTAAGTGATCACATGGCCTTATTTCCCAGTATCTTTTAAACCTGTTTTTCCAGGTGAGGGCAAACATCAGAGCATTAGCTCATTTACAGTTCGGTCCTAATGCAATTTTGTTTCATTTCAAACTCCTTCGCAGCATACCCCAAGAGCACCGACTAGCCAATACTTCCTGAAAAACATGTGGGGCAATACCCAAAGACCCCTGGAGAACAACAGGGAATGGGCTTTCAGAGTGGACTTAAGCCAATTTTCAATATAAGCCAAAGTTAACCACGTGATTCCTTTCTAGTTACTACGGACCAGTGACAGCCTCACATCCTTTGAGTCAATGGGAAATAGTTTCTTAATTCACTTTTGAGAAATGCTGCCAGTGATTCAGCACTATTGGTTGGCTCACTAGAACGGCACAAGCGATACTTCCCTCAACACCCTCCCCACCTTGGTCAGATGAGAGTTTCCCAGGCTCCAGTGTTTCCCATGAGCACTCCTGCTATGATAGGAAAAAGTGTCAGAAGGCTAAGGGCAGATTTTTCTTTACTAATATTACTGAGACTCTAGATGGCTCTTTGAGTAGATACTGTAAAATTAATTATCCAAACTGGGAACCTTTTGAGAATAAAATGTGGCACTATTAACAATTGTGTTACAACAGCAGATGTAAATGGAAAATGTCCCAGGCAAATTGGGATATATGATTATCCTATCTCAAGGTTTCGAGGCCCTGTCTTCTAAGAATAAAGACATTCATTTGTCAAGCATTTACTAAGCATATAATATGGACCAGACACTATGATGTATGCGAAAGATACTATATTAACTGTTTTTGCCATAGAGGCCTCAGACTAGTAGGGGAAACAAACACATAAATAGGCATTTACAATACTGTAAAGATCAAGGGATCGGACTTGGTGAAGACTTTGAAGAGTGAAAGAGGACTTACTGAAAGGAATGTTGACATACCTACATTTTCATCAGAGAATGAGGAAAAGTAACTGAATTCCAGGCTCAAATGTTATTAAAAAACAAAAATACATAATATTTATTAACCACTTACTATGCATTCAGTCACTTTATAAAATATCTCATTTGACAAATGCTTATATTACCTCCATTTTACAGATAAGGAAAATAAGCACAGAAATGGAAATTCCTAAGGTATTTAAAAATATGTTTAAAAACATGGTAAAGATCTATATTCTCATGAATCTTGCTCTGGCCAATAGAGTACAGTGGAAAGGACGCCTTATGACTTCAGAGAGCAGGTCATAAAAGACCAAGTGGCTCCCTCCTAGTTTGCTAGAACACATGTCTTTGATCCTTGAGCTGCCAGTAAAATGCCCAGCTATCTGGAGATGGCCATGCTGGAATGGCCACATGGTCTGTGGTTCACAACCCCAGCAGAGCCCATCTTCTTGCCATTCCAGGTAGGGCAGCAGACACGTGAGTCATCTTAGAAGTGGATCCTCCAGACCCAGCAAAGAACTGTCCTTGATGACCCTTTCTTGAATCCAGACCCCCAGAAATTGTGACCTTAAAATGGTTATTGTTTTGTACCATTGAGTTTTGGGTGGTTTGTTTTACCACAATAGCAACTCCATCACAAAAAAACATCCCTAATCAGGTGATGAAAGAGAATTTAAATCTAGAAAATTTGGCATCAAAAAAACCCCCTCAGTTGTTGCTTCCCAGCACGACTTGTATACATACATACATACACACATACATAAAAATACCCGTGGTAGCTGACATAGAAAATCTAGTGAAGAAGGTGATTAGGGAAGGATTTGGAGGAAAAAAAAAAAAAAAAAAACAAGAATCAATGAAGTTATAGAAATCATTATAAACCACATTAAGGAATTTGAAGCAAAAGAAAGGCATGAGAAATTTTAAGCAGTAGAATGTTGTAGTCAGCTTCGTGTTCTGGAGGGGTCATTCTTGTATTGACATGAAAGAAAATACTGAGTAAAACAAGATTGTCAGTATTTGGGAGCCTATTAAAGCAATTCAAGTGAGAAAGAAATCAATGGCAGTGGCAGAACAAACCAGGAAGGTGGGTTAGATCAAGACATAAAAGCTAGACATAGACAATTGTTGAACATTATTCTTTGCCTAGTTCTATAAAATATTCTATAGTCACTTTATTACCAAACTCAGAGCCAGAGAGAAATTAAGATAGGTAAAATGATTAGGAAGTACCTCTAGGGATGAGCTATAGTGAATGCTCAAGGCCACACTTGCCCCATAAGTTGCAAAGAACAGCTACACCCTTCCCTTCCTTCCCTTCTTCCCTTCTCTTCTCTTGGATGATAGGAGAAAAACAAAGTGCGATAGAAAGTTAATTATGTATGGTCATTTTCAGAAAATATAACTATATTGTCAATGATGAGAGCTATATTCCTCACCATTAAAAAATAAAAAGAGGAAAGCTGAAAATAACCCTTAGTTTATACACTAGAATTAGAAAGATTTAGTGAACTTGTAGTTTTCAATAGATAGATGATAGATAGATAGATAGATAGATAGATAGATAGATAGATAGATAGATAGATAGATAGATAGATAGATAGATAGATAGATAGATAAGAGATAGATGATAGATAGCCATAGAGATAAAGATATAGATTTATGTGTATAAAAATTTATGTACATACACCTATGTACATCTGATGTATACACATAAAGAAGTTCAGTTCTGTTTCTCAAGTGGATCTAAAAGGAGTGACACTCCACTAGCCATGAGCACTCTGACAGCAGATTTTGGTTTCCAAATAACATTCTTCACTAAAAGGAAACAGAATTCCTTAAATAATTGATTCTGGCACTTTGTTGGGGAAGATACAATATGGGCTTGGGCTATCCCATCCTGAAAGTAAGGAAGTCCTCAAAGAATGGTGTAAACGCTGTCAAAAAAAACCACACCAGCCAGGTTACAAGCGTTTCTACTGGCCAATTCTAAAAAACTTTGAGGATCAGAATAAGTAATCATAGTAATAGATTGCAATCCATTGAATAAACTAGAAATCCATAAATCTATACTAACATAAATAATTAAATATGAAAGAGAAGGACAAGATCTATCCAACAGTAGAATGCCAATGGATCTATCCAACAGAATAAATAATGGAAATAGAAAGTCACCATTTGACAGCCATAAGGTAGTCATTAATTCAGGAGGTGAGTAGAGACTTAATGAGTTTGAGGTTATTGGCATAATTTTGAAGTATCTCAACACAAAATCTTTAACAATTAAAAGGGAAAGATGGTAATGTTTAAAGTGAAGAAAACTGGCAACTTGATCAGCTAGTTAAGGTTGGCATCACCAGGGGTAGGTTGGACAGTTATCTCATGCTTCCAACATATGATCAACTTGGGAAGAGTATTTCTGGGGTCTTCCTGTCAGGAATGGATGATGTGAGTCTGGTCATAACAAAATCTCGTAAAGGCCCAGGTTGAGGGACATTCCACCAAATGAAATATCTGTACTGTTTAATCTGTCAAGGTCATGAATCACAGGAAAAGACTAAGGAAATGCTCCAGAATCAAGAAGACTAAAGAGTGATAAAAATAAGTGTAGTGCATGATTCAGTACCATAAACAGACACTATTGGAGAAGCTGTCAAATTTGAATGAAGTCTGTGGATTGGAAGGTATCATTGTATTAATTTTTGGATTGGAAGGTTGTTTGGGATTAAGAGGAGAGCATCTTTCCTTTTGAGAAATGTACACTGGTGTTTTAGGTATTTTGTTTACATGAGATATGGATGTTCTTTCAACTGTTTTTACAACTTTTCTGTAAATTTGAAATAATATTTTTTAAAAGCTTAACAAACATTTAAAAAATGAGAGAGAGAGAGAGAACGAGGAGAAGAAATCTGGAACACATATGGAAAAAAAAAATAAAGTATAAGTTCCCAGAGGTTCCTTTACAAAAGGGGCTAAAATAAAAGAACATTAATTCATTATTAAAAAAAAAAAAAGATTAAAGATCATTATATAGGTTATCAAACTCTATGAAAACTATTCAGTACAGATGATAGTGTTTTGCAGTTTTGACTCACAGGCATTACTGACATTTCAATAAGTCAAAAAAAGAAGTAAGTTTATCATTTTCAAGTTATCTTTATAAATATTGAGTTTGTTTCATTACAAAAATATACTTGCAATTAAATAAATAAAAAGTAAATAAAATACTACTAAAAATACATTCAACACTATATAAGAATTATAATTTAAAAAGAAAATCTACTTTAAACTGAAATGTGTTCTATACCAAATAGCAAGCACCAATACATTAACGTGAACCACTTTCTCTAACCATCTCTATATAGATATTTGAATTTACTACAAATGTGTCATTTATTAATAAGGCATAGGCCCAATTTTTTTTTCTTTTAATTTAGGAAAGGTTCTGTCTGCATAGCTAAAATTGCAAATTTATATTCTAATCCCTTTCAATATTAACTATAACTTTTCCTGAATCAATTTTGTTTTTCAAATAAAAATACAGAAGTAAATTGAATGATAAAATTAATGTAACTGCGAATTTCTTAACCCTTGATTTTGAGTACCAATATTTTTAGAAGAGACTGTTAACATGATTGACTTTAAAATAAGCAAATACTATGAACTGATCTTACAAACTGATCTTACTGGGATACTGTTTTTATCTATTTTATATGCTGATTTTCCCTAATAGATGTCTAAGGAAGAAAAGAGTTCCACTTTTAAAAAGGAGAGAGAGGGAGGATGGGGGGGAAGAGGGAGAGAGAGAGAAAGAGAGAGAGAGAGGAAGGAAGGAAGGAAGGAAGGAAGGAAGGAAGGAAGGAAGGAAGGAAGGAAGGAAGGAAGGCAGGCAGGAAGGAAGGAAGGAAGAAAACCACTGTGTAAGATATTGTCTTAAAGTAAGTTGTGAGACAAGATACATTTCCTCTCACTTTGTTAGATGATCAAAATAAGAGCAAAATAGAAAGGCAACTCACCCTAGAGAAGTATGCCCCTAACCCTTTAAATGGCGTATTTTGCCAGATAATCTGGGAAAAGGTGAAGACAGATAATGAAACATAATTGTATGTCAGTTGATGTCTTTAGCTCCTTGGTGATACAAGAACGTGTATTTTTTACATCAAAGCCAAGTGACTAGACTCATCTTCTGAGAATCATGTGCTCAGTGAATTGATTTCTCCAACACATGAAGATATAATACAGCAAATGAAAACACTAAAGACCAAGAAAAACTATTTTGTTAGAGATTTGTGCCTCATCAAGTCCTCCCAGAGCATTAGAGCATTGGTTTTCAAAGGAGTGATTTTGTACCCCACCCCCTGATGACATTTGGCAATGTTGAAGACACTTGATTGCCACCACTGGGGGGGATGCCATGGCATCTAGAATGTTGAGCCCAGGAATGCTGTTATACAGCCTACAATGCATAGGACAGTCTCCCACAACAAAAAAATTGTCCAGCTCTAAACATCAACAGTGCCAAGGTTGAGAAATCCTGCCCCAGAGCACATACAATTTCCTATAGAGGCACCGAGGGTAAATTTTGAGACTGCTCTAGATTAGTACCTGATCTTCTACATGGTTTTTCATCACTCTTCCCTGTTTCTTCATCGTTTTCCAGTGATGGATCGATCTTTCAATTTTACTTTCTGGTTAATTCAGAAATGGCATTTATTATGCTCTCTTGTGTTTTTATGATGTCTTTTAACCCACCTCCCCTTAAATTCAAAATTCTAAATTGTTTACTCATCCTTATATTTAAAAAGACATGACAGTATGTGGGAAGCATTTCACAAAAAAAAAAAAAAAAAAGTAATACTCAGTGCAGTCTTCAGCTTTATAGGTCAAGATACTTGGCTTTATTAATTAAACCAGAGTGTATCTGTTCAAACAACAATGATTCCCATCTTGCCATTATTTTTGTCTTATACTCCACACCAGACTCTGTTTTAAAATACTTTGCCTAACAAACTGCATTTAATCATCTATTAATCAAAGACTTTCTTGCTAGACCTACTGAACAATAACCAATGTTATGTGTTGCTACCCTGTAACGTGACATAATTATTTCAAAGAATATTTACCTAGAATAATTGCCATGCATAACCCTATTGATGATAAACATATAATTTTTATCAGGTTTGTGGAAATGTTGGCAATAGTTTGAAGTTTATTATTTCTATTTCATTGATTCACCTTTACTGAACTCTGAAGAAACTAATTAACAAAATGATTTACCTGATCATTTTATTTAAGGGTACTAGACTGTCTCTACTTTCTTTGGACAATTCTACTAAACTGTTGGTCATATAGAATTATTTCCAGGAGAATCAACACTTCATTTGAGAACAGTTATTCCTGGTCACTGGTAGGAGAAACTAGGAGTAGCTCTGTATTCTAAGAACTCCTTCCCTTAAGTCATCTTTACCACAGATAAATTACAACACCATTGAGTTGATTTCAGTTTCTCTACAGCGCATTCTAGTCATAAACTTTTTGAGAACATAATATGCTCTAAATGTGAAGTTGAGACACACCCTTGATTTATCAGCAAGGTGGATTTCACAGGAATATTCTCATTTATTCTATGTTGATTTTTACTATATTAATCATGGAGAATGTGAACTTCTCTTAACCTAATTCCCACATTTGGGAACTATCTTTATGTACACTGACAACATAAAATGCTCAACTAAAATTGCTATTTTATGTATAATTCTACAGATAAGCATGACTACAGTGTGCCCAAAACAAACATCTGTGCCCCCGCGTCTGTGTGTGCTCTTTCCAGATCTTCAAATTTTAATAATAGCAGGATGGATGGCTTTTCCTTTTCACAAGTTATCAGTGTTGACCAGACAGAACAGAATTAAATGTCTCTGAAATCCTCATTAAAATGAACCTAGTGGTTTTCCATCAATTTTCTTCTGAACTATGTGTGACCTGATGATACTTCTCAACAAGACAAAACATTGGCATGTTTCATTAGAGGTGTCTTCTTGGTGAGGAAGGACTGAGATTTAAGGGCTGAGATTTATTGACCAAATGTCTTGCAGAAATTTGTATGCTAGATGTTTATTATCTATCTCTTCTTTTCTTTGCCTTTGCCCTAAGCAGCTTGAGATCACTTTGAATTTCGGAATCTAGATCCCTCAGTTATTGGAACAAGAATTGCAGCAGTCAGCACTTTCGGTTACTTTCCACTTCACTTATTTCTTGAGGGATTAAAAATTACAAATAAGTCATTCTTTATTAAACAATTTTAAAATAGCAACTACCTTTAAATGCTTTTTAATAGATAAACTCGGTTTGAATTTCCTGAGATAGCAGATCATTTTTTTTTAGATTTCCACAACTAGTAAGTTTTCACCTAGAAACATAATTTTAGCAAATCATAGTCATCTTTACCAATTTCTTAAAATCCTTGATACATTTTAAGACCAAGATTCTTTACCGAAAGAGTTCTCATTTATCAGGTTTGGTAGTAGAGACTGATGATGTGGCTCTAGTTAACAGAAATTCATCTGCAGAACATATTCTCCTACAAAAGATCGATTCTGAAGAAGAAACTATCTCTTAATTCAGTAACCTCCTACAACATGTTCTGATTCATTGGATGTAAGAGGCTATTTTTCCAAAAAGAGACAAAAGCAAAAAGATTTCTACTTAATGTGCTGAAAACATATTAAATATATGAAAATTTAGTTCAAAAGATCAGCATATCATTTAAAACCAGTCATTCCTGGTTTGTATCCTGGATTTTATGTACACATATAAATAGGCAATGAACTATGAAAGGCGATAACAGAAGTTAACTAGTCAGTGCTCAGATTCTACAAGAAATGTGTAAGAGCTCATAATTCATCTCCAGAGGCTTGCATCACGGGAGGAGATACCACTGGCTGGCTAAGGAGGAGATCTGCAGTGATATAAGAACAGACAAGAGGTGCATATAGGGAAAAGAGTCTCGGAAACAAGCAGATGCCATGAAAGCCATTTTAGCAGCAGCGGTGACTTCAAATCTCTCTAGCTACAGATCAGAATTGCTCTTATTGGCTGAGCCAGGAATGAGCATGCTTCTAGAAGTTTAGGGACCCTGGCTGTAGAGAGGAAAAAGCTAATAAGACTGAGTAGTGAATATGGCCTATAGAGATATTACAGCATGGAGGTTATGAGCCTTAGGTCTGATCTAGACTGGCCTCAATTTACCCACTGTGTGACTTTGAATGATTCTTAAGCCCTCTGAATTTAATTCCTTGCTTATAGAATGTGAATCATATTAGAATCAACCTCACAACGTTATCGAGAGGTTTTAATGAGGTAGTAAATATAAAGAACATGTATGTAAAGAATCATATAATACAGTTAAGGTTACCATATGTGCTATGGTTATAATAATAATATTATTTGGTTACTACTATTATTACTATGGTCTTATTCATGAAACAAGTAATTATGGGAATTATCTCAGATGTGATGAAAAGAGCACTATCGGCAAAGTCAAGAGATGTTTTGTCTAGAACCTGTGTGATGGTGACAAAACTTCACTTTTCTGTATGTCATGTTTTGTGACTGAAATCAACTATTTGATTTCTAAAATGACTTCCTAAGATACTTAAAATCTTTTTGAGGGTAAATTATATGGAAAATTATCATATGGCAGAAGTATTTAAGAATCCGAAATAGAAATGTTAAGGTTATCAAGTTGCATTTAATTTTGTGAAAAATAACATGTAACTTAAAGTTTAAAAAACTTATCAATACTGTGCAAAATTAGTGTGTTATTAAAGAACTCCACTTGCATTCTTGAAAATAATTTAGTATAACAAATGTAATACAGAGCTGGGTTTGAATTCCAGCTCTGTCACTTATTAATCACCTTGGAAAAATTATTTAATTATCATTTTCTCATCTGTAAAATAAAGATAATAGAAAAATTTTTCTTAAGGTTATAGTAAAACTAAAATACAAACATCCATGAAAAGTACTTAGCATAATGATTGGCAAACAGTAACTGCACAAGTGATATAGTATTAAAAGATATATTATTAAAGAGAAGTGCAAACATTCTTGTGCATTTTTTTGAATTTTTTTGGTTGAAATCAAGGAAATATATTTATCTCTTAAAGAATTACTGTTGACCTTGAGCAAGTTATGCAGTCTCTTTGGCCTTTGGTTATCTTTAAAATGGGAAAGTGACACTGCCTAGCATATTAAGAGAATTAAATGATATATAAAAAAATTCTAGCATAATGCCTGATCCAAAAAGAGTTTGCGTTAAAGTCAGTGTGAATATAATTTATCACATTTAACAAAACATTGTTTACGTTTAACTATTTAAGGTAGAAATATTGACTCTTTTTTTTTTAAATAATGAGACAAATGTTATTTAGAGTTGTCCTTGTTTTTTTAAAGGGAAAAATAGGCATGTGATTGTGAGGAGTGCTGGAAGATGGCTCTAAGTAGAGTGATCCAGAGCTTAATGTACTTTCCTTGATGAGGTCATTTACACAATAGAGAAAGCATCCACTTGTTTGTAAAGTGATTAGATTGAAAGTACCATGCATTGTTGAAATATTTTTTTCACTTGTAGATCTCCAATCTTTGCTTTTTTATGCAGCCCGACAAGTGAAGTGGAATGCCAACAACCTTCTCTCAACAAACTAAGAGGGGATAGAGCAGATAAGAAAAGAAATGTGGTTAAAGAAATGGTTCAGGACTTCACACAGATGACACCACTTAGAAAAAAACAAACTTTAGTCTTAACGGAGACAGGACAGACTCAGAGCTTCCCACAGTGTGAAACTGCTAACAGTTTAATCCTGATTGTTTCACTCACCTCACCTAGAAACATAAAAATAAAAAAAAAATAAAAAAAAATTCATCTGCTAAAGGCTAATCGTTCACAAGTTTTCAAATAATTCTCAAGGGTATCGATGATACCAAAACCACAGGTTGACCTAAGGTGTAAATGTGCAATAAAAAAAAAAAAAAGGTAACCATCAAGATTGTTGGATATACTATCTACATTTTCTAAATTCACTGCCATTGCTTCCCACAGAATATTATTCCCCCACCTCTGGTATTGGCATTAGAAAACAGCTAGTTATCTGTTTCAGCCACTAAATTCTGATAAGCATTGCTTTTCCCAGGTTCTTATCTTTTTGGCCTTTGCTCACCGTGCTTCCCCTGTGTTAGGCAAGCAAAGCGATTCAGTAAAGCACAGTGCACTGAAAAGAATTCACAATTGCTGTGGATAATGCTTACCCAAGAAGGTTTGAGAATTGAGTTAATTTGTGTAAAGTATTTAGAATAGAACCTAGCAGAAGCTAGGTGCTGTTTAAATTGAAGAATCACATGTCCCACTTTGCCTGGGCTAGTCCCAATTTATACTTGTCTCAGCTTCCCAATTAGTTTAACATTTGTCATCCTTAAAAATCCTGGTTTGGATGCTAATTCATGTGTTCAACCTATGTGAAAGTGACAAAGCTGCTTTTATTAGTAGTAGTAAATTATAAACATATATTTCTAGTGGTTTAGTAGAGTCTTGATTATGAACGTATGTATGTAGGTTGACCTATTAATACATGGTGAGATATTCTAGAATTAGAATAGTATAATAAAAACTAATTCTTACACATTTACTTTCTGGATAATTTGATGGAAGTTATGTAACCTTTCTCAAACCCATATTCTCTTTGGTAAAGACAGGTAATATATAGCCTCTGAACTCAGTTGTAAGAATCCAATGAGATAATATGTATGATTTGTCACTTATAGCCCTTGATATAAAAAAACATAATTCTCGGACTTAAATTTGATTTAAAGTATCATGTTTCTATAAACGCCATATTTAGAAGTTGGTTTAATACTTTCACAGCTTTCTATGTACCTAGTACTACAGATGTATTGCTGGATTTATAATATTGGGTTTTAGAGGGTGGGGGAAAAAAAGCATCAAGGAATCAAAATGACCTTCTTGCTCAACCATGCACAAAGAACTCCGGAATTTAGCTCTTCTTACTTTTTGGCTTGCTTTGGATAGTGGAATGGGCACAACAGAATAGCCATGGTAGTGAATTAAATGCATGGGTTCAAGTTTTTGCTTTGCCATCAATAAGCTGAGTAGCATTAAGTAAATTACTTAATGGATCTAGGTCTCAATGGGGTAACATTATCACTTATTTCACAAAATGATGAGACATAAATAATATCATAATTACAAAAGTCTCAGAACATAAAAAAGGTCTTAGCACAGTGACCTTGCTGTGCCTGATACATGGTAATATGAATTAATGTCAGCTATTATATATAATTTTTAAATGTTCTTAGCAGAGCACTGAGGTGAGCACAATCTCTCTATTTTAGAATGCACTTTATCGTTGTGGAGTAAAACGAGATCAACAAGCAAATGACCTAACTCCTGACCCTAAGAAAATTCTGAATTATATCTTAAGGTTGGCAAGAAGGAAGCTATTGACCTAGGTCAATAAACATTTATGAAGTAATCGCTATATACAATACACTCTGCTAGGCACAATGGAATATAAGAAATAAGTATATATAAGAATATAAGAAAAAAGTTGACAAATGGCTATAACAATGTCAGTCTAGCAAATTATACAGGAGATAAAGCAGAATATGAAAAGTGGTATAAGACATATCCAATAAATAATGTTGAGGCTATATGAAGGTTATGATAAAGGTTATAATATTGAGATGGAATTTTAAAGGTCTCATGGAAACAGGTCCATGGATGGTGACATTCTGGATTAGCTCTGAAGGTTTGGGCAGGCAGAGGGGGAGGCAAGAACATTGTAGGTGGAGATGAAGAAAAGAAATAAGGATTTATTTCTAAACATTTAGCTGACTATTGGAGATAAGGGTATACATAGGCTATTGGTAAGAAACTTAAAAACAAGGCAACAGATTTTTTAAATCTCTGGATCAGCCTAGCTCATGATAACCTATAAAATAGTTACTATTTACTCACTAAATTACTGTATTATTTTTAGATTTATTGAATGTCTTAGAGATCAAAGACATTTAGCCCATACTGAACCTTTAAAAACCATTTCAAGTAGGATGACCTTGCTTTTTATATTATATGTTATATATATATAAACCTACATGATAATCATGATAGTTTACTAATGATAAGCTTCATAACAGTGTGAGTGATATAGAGAAAATCAGGTATGATCTGTCTTAAATCTCACAAATAAAACTAGGTTGAATTCAATTCAGTGTCATTTATTTTTATTAAAAATTCAACAAATATTTTGGAATATGTGCCAAGAACTGTGAATAAGAAATTAAAAATTAAGGTTATAGGACTATCTATATGACTAATATACTGTAAACAACAAGAAATAAAATTGGCTCATAATTCCCATTATTATGTACTGTGAATACCAAAATCTATCATGTCTACTGTTTCCACTCCATTTGAACTGATGTTGTCTTTTTTAATTGGTTTGTGTCCTTAGATTGTTATTTATTTGTTTGTTTGTTTGTTTGCTTTTAATTTCAGAAAATGAGATTCTCTGCTTACATGTTTCAGTGCCCTGGGCCAAGTCACTATTAATTATCATTATTGGAAAAGCTGCATAAGTGTGCCTTCAGTAAAATACAGTTGCTGCATTTATCTAATGGTTGAGTTTAGCTTTCCTGTGTAAATTAAAAGCTGATAATCTTTTATGGGGGAAAAATGTTTTCAGAATCATCTTTCCCTTTCTACCAAAGACTGAAGGTGGAGAAAAATACATATGTTATCAATCTTGATGGCAAAGATGTTTATATTTACTCTCTATTAAAGATTTTATTTCTCTTTTGGTAAACCAGATCCAATTTTATATTTTAATATTAGAAAGAAATATAACTTGGGTTATAACATTTACTAATACTCTCCTTTTTAATCTCAAAATCCTCACCCCTCATTAATTTGATATTCTGACTTATATTTTTTATAGACTACTCTTAGAAACTGAGGGTAGGCCAAGGAATTTTATGTGATTTCAAATTGTCCATCTACTTTAAAGTCCCTGGAATACCAAGTTGATCTGGGACTCCAGTGGTAGAGACGATTGATTCTGAGAAAGCTTTTCGACTCCCTATAAGACAACAAACAAAAATACTTCTTGATAAATACCTTATAGATATATTGCTCTATAAATACAAATCAATATTTTTGGTAATATCAGTAACAAAAATAATTTGATGTTGTAAATACATCATTTAAAAAAAAAAGAATTTTTCAGTGTTGACCTTGAACATATCTCAATAAACTGAGAGAATCTCAGCCATGCTTTGCTTACAGTATTTTTAAGATAAGGAAAATTCTGACATAGGTAGGTTGAGTGTTTAAGTGGCCCCATTCTGTTATTTGGATCAGCAGAATTACTAAAAAAAAAAAAAGAAAGAAAAAGAAAAAAGAAAAAAAAAAAAGTCTGAGACCAAAATGTCTGTTTGGGGCAGAAACAATAACCCCAAAATGTGATTGAGTGAAAAGCACAAATGGTTAGGAAAATATGAAGGAACTGCCTGGTCAGAGCTGTGAACCACCCACTTAGGCTTAACATCATTCTCAGCGTTTCTGACAATACTTATTTTGTTATCATTATTAAGCATTCAGAACTAAAAGAAAAATATTTAAGCTGGATTTTATCTACCTATAAAGGCTTTTTTTCGCCCATACAATATGTGCTTTAAGAAGAAATAAATTAACAGCCCAAGATTCTTATCTTTTCACCATTATTAATTTCTTTTCCTCCATTATATTATTGTGAGGAAGAAAATTCAACACTTAATTACCCTTTGCTCATACAGAGACAGAACAGATGACCTCTTAAAGTTTCTTCCAGCTTTAAGATTTGGGCTTCCCACTCTTCAAAATGTTAGAGACCTTTGCTGAGTAAGGAACAAAAAGATGGCATATGTATAGAAAACGAAGTTTGGAAAGAGGAAATCTAGTACTCATTATCTTCTGGTTTATAGAGTTAATGTCATCAATTGCAGTGGTATTGAACTCTGCTGAGCAAATGGTATAAACTCCAAAAGTCACTTCCCGGAATAGAGGGATCTAGAGCAACATCGGTCCTGCTACCGTTCCTTCCAGAAATTCTGTAAAGTGCAGTACTATACACACAACACAGGTCTGTGACATTTTTTTCAATTTCAGTATCCTGCACATTCAGAGGTGTTGTATACTGACTGTCACTGTGTTTTCCTCCACTTTCTCAAAGGGAAAGCTAGAGACATCCCTCCCTGACAAAATGGGCTCTATTGCCAGAAAAACATATAACTACTGTAAGGAGAAAATAAAGACCCCAGTATCTCTCTATTTCTGTTTTCTGTTTTTGTTTTTTTTTTTTTTTCCCCTAAAGTCTAAACTGCACGATCTGCAAGCATAGGCATTCTAACATCAGAGTTAGGTTCTTTAATTTCGTATCATTTTTACCCCCCAAGGAATTCAAATTTAACGTAGTTTGCAGCTTAAAAGCAGCATAAAATAAAATTTCAGAAAATGTCATGGCAACACATCAAACATTTAATGTCAGTTTCCCTTATGTTCATTGCATTGCAAAAGGCAACCACTGATTATGCAATTTTGGAATGATATTTTACTTTGTAATTAAAAACCAGATTCCCTTTGCTTGGTATTTGTAGAGTATATGTGCAAAATAATGCTCCATAAGAAGGAAAGATAGTCTCTTTGCACTTTGAAAGACCTCTGCCTACAATGTTGTTATAAGTAAGCTGTTTTCTTTCTTAGCTTCACATTTAGACAAGTTATTGATAACCAAATAGTATGCAATCATAAGCCCATTGTTCAGAATTTGGGGTATTTTTTTTATCAGTTTCTTTGTTCAATATGACAAATATTGCCTTTATTTAATTTTAATAATGAAAACTTCATCTAATATATCCTTAGCCTTTAATTGTTTTTCAATCCTAACCTGACATTAGTAGACTATTTGAATATAATTTGAATAACAACAAACCAATTAATATGATGCTGAGGAAAAGAAAATATCTGTAAAATTGCTGAAAACACACAATCTTATTTATGGCCTCTTGCTTGTCCTTTATTTGTAGAGCTCCAAAACTGAAAGGCATACATTTTAATAAAGTCGTTTCACTTGAAGTCTATTCATCATAGTGAACTTTCCCTGTATGCCGATATTGTGGGACTTCTCTTATTCTGATACAATATAGCTTTTAATTGCCTAAATAAAAAAGAGTACTATAAACATTTAAGTATTGTTTTATAATTTAGTTTCAACCAGTAGAATCAAAGGTGGAGTAAATTAAGGTACAATCATAAATCGTATGAAATATTTTCATTAGAATACTAATAAAGACTCAACTATGTGAGAGTAAAATTTTTCATATAAATCTTTTTGTATCAAATCTTTTTGATATTTGAACAATTTTAAGGAGAATTCATTCTTAAATATACTACTCAATTTTCTACTGCCTTAAACAGAGTATATTGATCACAATAAATTTTTGTTTCAAATGACTCAGGGCCTCTTTGCACATCAATTATTATTTTGTATTTTAATATAAGAATGACCTCAAGACCTAACGAACTGCTTTCCCTATTACTACATGACTCCAGAAAAATGTTTTCAACTTACTGTATTATTTTATAACTGTCGTTCCCTTATCACCAAAAGTTTAAATTTTCCTTCTGAGTTTTGTTATTATGTATACAAGGAGCAAAATGTTGTCTTCAGTTTAACTTTTATTCTACTTTGGACTTAAGAACTACATCGAGAAAAGTAGTAAAAACTATAAATGAACCACGAATACACAGATACCAGCTAAGGATTCAAGGGACATGTCTATCAATAAAGCTAGTAAATGAAATGAAATCAGGAAAAATTATAGCTCCTGGTTGATTTTTAAAAAAATTCTCCCTTGGTTGGGAATATACTAAATTTTAAACACATGACCTATTATAGGATGGAATTTAAAATAATAGGCTTATTTTATAGCCAATCCATGGTGTTGAGATAATAGAAGTGTAAGATCCCACATATACATATATATAAAACATAGTCCCACAGCATGGAATCCAAATGGGCTGTTTTAACAAAACTCAATTTTGGGCTAGCATCTTATTCAAGTCTGTACAGTGTAATATTAAGAATCTAGCACTGTAAAAATACAATGATAGGTTTCAAATAACTAACCACCAGAGAGGTAATTAAAATTGGGAGGAGTGAAGAATGACTTTCTATATGTTCTACTTCTATGTAGTTTAACTTCCTAAAATATGTGTGTATGCGAATAGATATATATATACATATATACATACATGTATTTGCTTTTCAATTAAAAAATTCTTTTGATTATGAATAAAATTACACACAAAAAAATTTATTTCAAACAAACAAATAAAATTTAATGTTACTCTGTGGGATGACTCTAATACAATCAGAATTTTTGCTGCTTATTTTACTTATTCTTTAAATTTATTCAGACTGAGTGTTGTGTTAGCTAGGGCTGCTCAACAAAGTATCACACGCTGGATACTGTTCTCACAGTTCTCACAGTTCTGGAGGCTAGAATTTATTGTCTCACAGTTCTGGAGGCTAGAAATCCAAAATTTAGATGTTAGTAGGGTTGGTTCCTTCTGAGGACAGAGAATGATCTGATCCAGGCCTTACTTTGTAGATGGCCTTCTTTATGTTCACAAGATATTCTTCCTATATGTATGTTTATCCCCAAATTTCCCCCTTTTATGAGAACATCAGTTACATCGGATTAGATTAATGTACACACTAAAGACTTCATTTTAATATGATTACTTCTGTAAACACCCTATGTCCACATAAAGGTACTAGGGGTTAGGACTTTAATATATACATTTGGGCAGGACTCAATTCAACTCATACCAAGTATGAACAATCTATTGCCCTCTTGGAGATCTGGTCAGTCAGACTATTTTCTGAGGCAGCTTTGGGCCCATGGTCTCCCCCACCACACTGTGTACTTCCCTTCTCTCCTTTCTCTCAACTTCTCCTCTCAACTTCAGTAAAGTTACAAGTAGCCACAGCTCACCTCTGCCATCAAGCCAGTTATTGTGACAATTCCATTTTCAGTCTTTTCATTGTTTTCAGAGAAGTAATTCAAAGGATAGCTGGGAAAAAAAAAAAAAAAATCCCTTTCTATAAAGACAGAAATTTTCCTGAAAGTTGAGAGTGCTGCCTACACAGACAAAAACCAAAATTAATTTTTTTCCTTAGGAAAAATATCATTGCTTGAAAACTCATTTTGTTAAGGCTGGCACAACATATTAAAGCTTATAAAAACCAACACATGCACATACTGATGCTGTGATTCTCATTTTACCTAGTTCTGAATGAGAATTTTTACGATGAAAGTATATATCTTTGGTTAACATTCATTTACATCTTTCTGGTTCCTATTTTCTTAAGTTTTTATACTAAAAGATCCCAAATTTTCCACATATCTTATTTTAAAAGGAAACTTCAAAGATAATTGTTTTCATGGAATCATAAAGTAAGGAAAGGACCTTTAGCAATTAGCCCTGGCAAACTTTCATTTTGCAGATTAGAAAGTAGACCCAAAGGAGTACCACTTAATGATGCCAAATTAATCACTAGGGGAAAATGGCCTTCCTTAGGTGGAAGACTCCTGGGTCCCATGCATACTTTCATAATATTTACAATTATGATCTAGCTTATAAAAACTAACCAATTTGTGGAGGGAAAAAAATGGCATATGTACCTAAAATCAAGAATTCATTTGTTAGTTTTAAATAAGGCCTGGTATGAAAGGAAGGTGGAGTTTACTGCCAATAAATACACATTAATATATTGAGCGTGTCCATAAAAATATAAATTAGTGAAAGACATACAGCACTTAAGATATTGATATAGAAAATATTAATACAGATCACATAAATACATTTAGAGAAGTTGCTCTGTGGGTTCATATCCTCGTTGAGCCCCCTTACAAAAAAAAACAGGCTTTGTGTTCTCTTTGAGTTCACCCTCTCTGTTCCTCTCCCACTGCCTCCTTGCTGTCCTCTGAAAAAACTAGCTCCTCTCTACTTCAGAGTCTTTGTATTAAATATCCCCCGACTTAGGATGCTTCCTCTGTTCTTCTAATGTCTGGGCAGTAACTTCTCATTGTTTGGGTGTCTGCTCAAATACCGCCTCTTCCAAGAAGCTTTTCCTGACCACCTTAGTAACTTCTCTTCTGGTATGTCACGATCTCATTTTCTTTTTATTTTCTTGACACTTATCATATTATAATGTATTTATTTGTTGGAATGTTTGTTTGAAGGTATTATTTTTTTATATTTTTGTCTTTTCCCACTAAGTACAAGTGAACTTGTCTGTTTTATTTATTAATGTATTCCAAGGACCTAGAACTAAATCTAACGTGTAATGTGTCAACCTGTCTAGGCTAAACTACAGTCCTCAGAATTCTCTTTCAAATATGTTTTCAGATAGGGTGGGCTACAAGGAATATTCTATTATAAGATGTGGAGAATAAAAGGGAAGCAGTCATCATTTTATGACACATACACACCATAATTATATGTCATCATCTATACTGACAGACCTAGAAAATAAACTTTTCTGAATTCTTCTTATATTTAGGACTGAATTTCTATATGCCTAAATATAAAATTTCATTCATTATAATGTAAATAAATTAAGTCATTTGTAAGAGGATACTCCTGGTTGTGCTTTAAAAAATGATCATACTATAATAAAAAATGTCTCAAAGATAAATTCATTTTTTAAAGTGTAGATTACTTTTAACAATTATGTTACCTATACTGACATAATCAGATGGCAATATAATTGAGAAAATATTTGGGTAGTGCATGTGGGGAAATGGAGAGAGCAACATTTATATAGAGGCTAGACACCGCTTTTCAAATCTACAAAAATGTTACAAATAATGACCAGCTGAAACAAGCTACATGGAATTTCTTTTAGTATTGGATTTTCTTTGCTTTATCTTGAATCAATTTTTAAGTGACGGCATTTGAGGAGACGGCCTTAAGGAAGCAATTAAGGTTAAAATGAGGTTGTAAGAGGGGTGCCCTCATCCAAAAGACTGGTATCCCTTTTAGAGGAAGAGACACCAGCAGTGCTCACACAAAAAGGAAAGGTTGTGTGAGGGCACAGACAGAAGGTGGTCATCTGTGAGTGAAGGAAAGAGGCCTCAAGAGAAACCAAACGTGTTGACACCTTGACCTTAGACTTCTAACCTCCAGAACTGCAAGAAATAAACGCCTGTGTTTAAGCCACTCGGTCTCCAGTATTTTGTAACAACAGCTCTAGAAGATTAATACACTGCATAAATTAAGACCTATGGTACATGAGCCATATTTTAAATAATAAAGTATTTTGAGTACTGATGTCAACCAAATTGGTCTCTGTCTGAAAATTTTGAAAGTTATAAAAATAGGAAAAAAATAAAGTAATTTACAACCTGCCACCTACTCTTCATGTCCTTTCACCCATTTCCTATTCTCAGACTTTACATAAATGGAGTCATACAACACTTACTCTTTTGGTTATGGCTTCTTTTGCTTAATAATTGTATTAGATCATTCATTTCTGAATGTCTTCGTTCATGTTGTTGAATCTATTTATTTTTTCTTCATTGTGCAGTAATATTCAATTGTAGGAATATATTATTTTATAAGTATTACAGTGTATAAATTTGTTTTCCCTTCTCCCTGTTAATAAACATTGGTTTGTTTCCAGTTTTGAGTGTTTACGAATAAAGCTAATACGAATATTGCCATGTCTAAGGCTTTTTATACACGTTTCAGTTCTCTTGGGAAAATATCAGCGGTGAGATAAGGCGAGTGTAAACTTTATAAGATACTATTAAGCAATTCACCAAAGTGCTTGTACTATTTTATACTCTCACTAGCAGTGAGTTTCAGTTACTCTACATCCTCTCCAGCATTTGGTGGTGTCAATCTTTTTCTGTTTAACACCCTAGTGGATTGAAATAGGATTTCATAGTAGATTTAATTTGCATTTATCTGCTGACTAATAAAGCTGACCTCTTTTCTTCCCATACTTATTGCCCATTTATATGAATCTTCTCTTATGAAATCCCTGTAGTAGTTTTAAAATATGTCCAGAAATTACTTGATACTTCTCCATTTAAAAGTAGTCTATGATGGAAGTGATAGTGTGGATATCTAAATTAGAACATAAAAGACACCATGACTCCCTCCTTGCTCTCTTCTTCTGGGATTGCTTGTTCTTGGGAATGGCAGCTGCCATATCATGAGAACATTCAATCAGCCTACAAAAAAGTCCACATAGCAAGGGACTGAGGCCTGTTGCCAATAGCCATGTGAATGAGTCATCCTGAGAGTGAAGCCTCCAGCACCAGTCAGGCCTTCAGCTGACTGCAGCCCCAGCTGACATCTTAATCGCAGCCTCATGAGCAATACTAAACCAAAACCACCCACCTAATCTGCCCCCAAATTTCTGACCCTCAGAAAGTATGAGATAATAAATGTTTGTTATTTTAAGCTAAATTTTAGAGTAATTTGTTATTCAGCTATAAGTAACTGATATACTAATTTTTAAATTGATTGTCCTTTTATCATTTCTTTTTAGGGTTCTTTAGATGTTTCAGATACAAGTCTTGATTTTAGATTTCTAGTCTCCAGAATGGTGAGACAATAAATTTCCATTGTATAAGCCACCCAGTTTTGTTATACATATGTGCTGAGAATATTTTTTTCCTAGTATATGACTTAGCTAGTCATTTCTGAATGTCTTCTAATGAGCAGAAAAAATTTACACAACTAGTTTTAACTTTTTTTTTCCTTTTATGGTTAATGCTTTGTGTGTTCTTTCCACGATACCTTTGCCTACTGCAAAATCATAGAGATAGTCTCTTTTTAGTCTTCTTGAAGCTTTATGTTTCTCATTTTAAATTCAGGTCTATAATCTATCTTAAATTTATTTTTTTGTGTATGAAGTGAGATTTGGGTCAAATTTCATTTGTTTTTTTCCATGTAGATATTAAGTTGTTCTAGTAGCACCGCTAAATCCTTTGAATTGATTTGGCTTGTTAGTTCATCTTGATTTATTCTTTTTAAAGATAATATACAGACAAAAAGGTGAAAAGTAATACTAAAAATGATAATGATTATTATTAAGTGGTAGGGTTGTAAGTAATTTTCTTGTCTTCTTTAGATTTTTATTTCCTTAATTTTGACAATGAACCTGTAATACTTTATAATAAAAATGTATAAAACATTCAATTTTCCTCTTTTCCTTTAACTATAACATAAAATCTGTAAAATTATAAGTTAACATACACATAGTAAATGTAACTTTAAAAATTTATGTGAACGAGTCTATATACACAAATATAGTAATATCTTACTAATTTATATGAGTTCATCTGAATAAATGGACATATTATAGAAAGTATTATTAAAATTTTATATTTATACCCCATTTTTATTACTTCATTTACATGGAATAATTCTGAAAGTTCTTAAAATCTGCCAAGTAGAAAACTTTGAACTCTGCTTTCAGATTTGAATCCTTTTTCATTTCAATTTTGTAAATATTTATATTCAAATTATTTCTGTGCTGGTAAAGTGTTTTTCAAAGGCCCAGGGATTCCCTTTCCTTTGCATAAGTTAAACATTTATCTCACAATCCTGTACACCATTCTTTGGAAACACTTTCTTGTAAGTGCAAAGCAAACAACTTCTATGTGTCTGAGCAGCACAAATGTAGTCAAAATGAAAGCAGTTTTACTGTAATGTGGTATTATGCTCGAAGAGATAAATATACACTGGCAAAAGAGGAAGACAGGCTAAGCATCCACAGTAAAATGTATAACTCATCAGTTTCGATGACAGAAATGTCACATAAAACTTTCTGTTTTGAGTTGATTTCGGATTCCCTGAGTTTCGGTTGAGGTTTAAATTGCAGCCTTTAATGATCAAACACCAGTTCCCTCGGCCTGGCTTTCTCACTTTCGCAGCATTCAAGCCAGCTTAGACAATTTGACTTAACCAAAATACAGTCAAACATTTGGAAAACTCTCAACACACCTGGCCTACATTTAAGCTGTATGACGACCTGGGTTTCAAGCTTCACTGCATTAATTGGTGGCAAAACAGCTAAATGCTTGAATGTCGGGCTGGTGGGGGGAGGGTGCCATGTCACCCAAATGTTGAGGATGGAAAGTAGAGAGTGCAGTGCTATCAGAAGTATATGTTACAGAAGGGACCTTGCCACATGGAACAAACAGTGAACACGAATAAACAGTAAGGGGAAAAAAGAGTCCTGGAAAAGCAATCACAAAACTGCAAAATGACTATTTAGGACTGAAAGATTTCATGTGGAAACTCTTCTGCAGCTGTGACCATTTGTCTGTATTAACAACAGACCTGTTTTGTTTTGTTTGGGGGTTTGACAAATTACGGTATCCTGTACTGTTCTCTTGTCTTGTGGAAAAATAAAGAGAGATGTAATTCTAGAGAGTCTTCATCCTATATTTTACATGTTCCCTAATTCTCCTGAGCTCTCTCATTGCTGTGGACTCGATGAGAAAGTCTTCAAACTTCAGTTGTAAAGTCACAAAGAAAGGTTTGATATTGGCAACTGAAAGCCAGTTGCTGATGGAAATGAAAGCTGTACACTCTGGAAACCCTGGCTTTGGTGCTGGAGGGTCATGTGCAAACTGTGGAATAAGTGGTTGGGCTGGAATCTGGGAGAGCTTTCCCATGCCTTTACCCAGTCTCCCGTCTCCACAATTTCCATAACTGCTTATCCCAACCCTATTTCTCTGCTTGTTCTCTTCCAGCACAAATTAATATTTCCATAAAATGTATTTGTTAAATGCCTAATTAGTGAAGAATGCATGGCACTACACCAATAAACGAAATAGAGTTTCCTCTCCTCTCCAGGACAAATGTAAAGTTATGAGAAAACCAAAGTCACTTCAGAAAGTATTACTTTTCAAAGGCCAGTAGATGAGATTCTTGTGGGGGTTTTTTGTTTTTGTTTTTGTTTTTAACTTAAGGAGAAGAGTTTGGCATGACATAGGCAGAAAGGAGATTTTTCTTTGTACTTGACCTGTGGCCTCCAAAATACACCCACACAAGTACCGATTTTTCTTTTTTTTAAGGTTCGTCTATAGGTGATAACTAATTTAGAGAGAACTGGAGTAATAAAGTACACGACTATTACCTTCTATTTATTATTATTACATGGGAACCGGAAGGAAGAAGAGGGGTTTCTGCCTCTTTCCCATTTCTGCTTATGGATACCACCTTTATTTTTTTTCATTGTCAATAGTGGGTTGAATGTTGGCCCGCAACAAGATATGTCTATATCCAACTGGCTAGAAACTGTGAATGTGACCTTATTTAGAAAAAAAGGTCTTTGCAAATAAAGTTAAGGATCTCAAGATGAGATTATTCTGGATTATCCAGATGGGTCCTGACTGCAATGACAAGCTTCTTCATAAGAGAAAGAAAAGAAGAAGAGAGAATGGAGACAGACTGGAGTGATGCAACCACAAGCCAAGGAGCAGTTGGAGCTCTCAGAGTCTGGAAAAGGAAAGGAAGGAATCTCTCCTAGAACCTCCAGAGAGAGCGCAATCCTGCCAACACCTTGATTTGAGACATCTGGCCTCCAGGTCTGTGAGAGAATAAATTTCTGTTGTTTTAAGCCACCAAATATGTGGTGACTTGTTAACAGCTGCCTCAGGAAATGAATGCAGTCATCTAAGGTGTTTATCAGTTGCTGCTTCCTCAATCTCTGTTATTCATTCACTTGTTCAGGAAACAAACAGGTAATGTATCAGGTACCAAGCATTGCACAAAAGGCTTCAAGTTGGGAAAAAAAAAAAATTGTTCTCAATAGCTTTATAATCTGGTAGAGAGACTCAGACATGTAAACTAAGAAATACAATAAAGTATTACTAATATCATTATGATGTATGGACATAAAAAGAAAGTGGTCACTGTTTCCTGGGATGGTCACAAAAGGGTTCAAAGAGGAGAGAAAGATGAAAGTCAAGAAGATGTTTGCTAGCTAAGCAAGTTGAGAATGAAATGAAGGGAATTACTGGAAGAGAAAATAGCATGAGCAGAGTATGGAGGCATGAAATCATGTAGCCTCTATGGGAATTGGATGTTTTTAAGAGTGTCTAGTAAGATTACAAAGTAGAAATGGGTAGATAAAGGCCAGATTATAGAGCGCCACATTAGCTAAGCTGAAGAGTTCAGAATGTACCCATGATGAATGAGAAGACACTGAAGAGTTTTAGCAGGGTCAAAACATAATGACTCTTGTGTCCTAGAAAGATTATTCTGGTAGAAGTAGGCAGGATGACTTGAAGACTCAAGACTAAGCCAGAGAGATTTATCAGAAAAGTACCGATGGGATCTAGGTGGCAGATGATGAGAGGAGGAATTAAGGCACAATTGTGAGGCTAAAGCACAGGTATGGGGGTGGGGTGGGGTGGGGAGGGAACTTACAAAGGAGTCTGAAACAGAATAGAGTTTGAGTTTGAGAAGTAGGAAGCAAACAAAGAAAATTCTATTATGGTAACCAAGAAAGATGAGGGTATCAAGAAAGGAGCAACAACAATCAGAAGCCACTGAGAAGCCATGTAATGTGACAACTGAGGAGTCCATTGATTTAGTCAATGAAGAGACCATCAGCAGGATAGATGTCATCAACCACCCCTATCATTGCTGGCAAGTTAATTAGCGTCAGCAAAATGAGAGAGTTGTTCGATAGATCACTAGATGCCAAAGTATGTTCCTTGCACTTTCCTCAGAATCATTGGAGAACTTAGAAATGCAAATTCGCAATCCCCACTCCTATTAAATGAGACACTCTTGGGTGGAGGTCAGAAATCTGTCTTCTATCAAGCCCTCCATAGTTAGCGATAATTGCTAACGTTCGAGAACCACTACACACAGCATACAGGGCTTTACTAATGAAAATGTGATCCATGGACAGACAGTACCAATATCTCTTGAGAGCTTGTTACAAATGCAGAATTTTGAACCCCACATAACCCACTGAATCAGGATTTGCATTTTTTACGCGATCCATTGGGATTCAGATGCACATCGAAGGAGCACTGCTGAATGATTTCTCTCTCATTAGCTTCCTTGCTCATCGTCTCAGATTACTCATTATACAAATCCAAAAAGTTGCTAATTCAAGAATGGGAGAGAATTCTAAATAACACAAAATTTCCTCCTCTCAAATGGAATTATAAATCAGAGATGGCTTAAATGAGACCAAGAATATTTCAGGTATAATTAAAGAAATGTAGATACTTTCTAATTCTTTGATATTCAGTTCCAGGTTACAGAAATGCATATTTTTCCCTCAAAAAGTAAAAAAAAAAAAAATCTACAAAAGTTTATTATATCTTTCTGATAGAAAATAATGTCAGATCACTGCGACTTTATTTCAGAAAGTCACAGGATATCACTGATAGAGACAATGTATGAGAACAGGTAGATCTTTATATGACCCAGTAGGAAACTGCTTATATTAGGAAACCAACACCGTTAAGACCCTTATTTACTGTGTATAAAATACAGCTCAATAAAAAAGGCAGCCAAGAACTACTGTATTTATTTTGTGTGAATATGGTTTAACCCAATGGTTCTCAAAGTTTCCTAATACCAGCAGCATCAGTATCACCTCTGACTTTGTTAGAATTTGTATTATAAGGCTCTACTCTGACCTATTGGATCAGAATCTCTGCAGATGAGACACAGAAAACTGTTTTAACAGGTCTTCCAGGTGATTTTGATGCACATGAAAGTTTGAGAAACACTGGTTTAGGCATCAGAAATGCTTCATGTAAAACACCTCTGGCCTGCTTTGTCTCCTGTTCTCCTGAACTGCCTCTTAAACTCTTCTCCATTTGTCTTCATTTATCTTTCATGTCCTTTGACAGCTCCTTTTTTCCTCCTTCCTCTTTTTTCTTCCTCTAATTACCTATGCCTTTCTGTTCTAATTTTTCACTTCCTATTTCTTTCCCAGCTCACTTTAGCTTTGAACTACCCCATTCTCAAAGATGCATACAAATCTAGCACTTCTGCTCAAAAGTTTGCCAGTCTAAGCAAGTCTATCAGATACCCATGCTCAGCATTATGAAAAAAACAAAACAGTAAATCAGCCACTTCGTTCTGGAAATGCGGCAACTTGAAGAAATGACAGTATAAACCCAGTTATTGTACAGTTCCTTGGAATTAATTTGACTTTAAGTATCAGGAGTACTCATGACAGTCATGTGCTAATTGTCCAAAAAATGTCTGATAACGATACAGTATAGGAATTTCAGTCAATGGACAATTTACTAGAACATTTGGACCCTGTTTTAGGATTAAGTATTCTTGTCTTCACCACAAGAGTTAGCTAATAACCACAGCAGGAACAAGTATTAGTAACATTAATATTAATAAAAGTTTTTTTTTGTTTAACTAAAATACCTATCTTTATTATACAGCCTACTACTAATAATAGTAGTTGTTCATAATTATTTAGTCCTAAAAATGATCTAGGCCCTTTTCTATGAGCCATACAGTTATTAATGTATTTAAATCTCCTCACAGATTTCAGTAATAATAGCATCTTCATCTTACAGATAAGGAAATGGAAGCATGGCGAGGTTTGGTAACTTTTCACAGATCACAAGCTGGAAAGCACTAGAGTCAGAATTTGCATATAGGTCATCTAGCTTTGGGGTCCTAGGTCAAAACCTCTGTGTTACATTACTTCTCACAGGAGGATGAGTTGAATTACAGAAGGCATATTTGAATTTCAAACTCCTTCGTATTTCACACTAAGAGGCAAGATAATTTAGTAAATATTTTCATATCCTAACACTTTTGACTAGAAAGAGTTTGGTATAGTGTTATAGGCAACTAGCTGGATGATCATGGGAAACTCACAGGTTTGATTTCAATGGGTCACAATTTCTTCTCATTTATAGTTCTGACCAGATCCAACATTCTATGAATGCTAACTATAAAACATAGCCCCAGGAAATTATTAAACAGGAATATAATGGTACATAGAATCACAATTAATCAATTTTCTAATTATTTCTTTAGCTATAATGTAAAGAAATAACTCAATCTGGTATAATTCTTGGTTATTTAGACAAAACGGATGTTTGCTACTACATGACCAACATGCATAAAAAATAAAATAAAAATTAAAGTAGATTTTTTCAGTATAATAAAGGCTAGAGGTGAGAGATTGTATTAGTTTCCTACTGCTGCTGTAACAAATTATCACGAACTTAATGGCTTAAAACAAAACAAATGTATTTCAGTTCTGGAGGTTAGAAATCGGAAATATGTCTTATAAGGCTGCAATCAAGATCTCGGCAGGGCTACATTCCTTCTGGAGGCTCTAGAGGAGAATCAGTTTCCTTGACTTTTCCACCTTTTAGAGTCTGTCTGCATTCCTTAGATGATGGCACCCTTCTTTCCTTTTCAAAGCCCACAATGGCAAGTTCAGTACTCACATTGCATTATTCTGACCTCTTCTGCCTCCCTCTTTAACATATAAGGACACTTGTGATAAGATTTGCCTACCAGGATAATCCAGGATAACCTCTCCATCTCAAACCTTAATTTAATCAAATTTATAAAGTTCTTTTGCTATGTGAGGTAACACATTAAGAGGTTTCTGGAATTAGGATATGGACATCTTGAGGGACCATCAGTTTGCCTACCATGGGAATATTTTAGGGTTCCCCAAGAAGCCTTCTACTTCATACATTTAAAAACAAAACTGTTCAAAACAAAAAGAAAAAATATTCAATTCTGAAATATTATAATATTAATGGAACATATAATGAAGTTTACATATCTATTTATTGAATATTTTCTAGAGTCGATATCTCTGTGAGTACAAAAAAATGTTAGATCCCAGAAAAACCATAGAGACAATCTAGTGAAGTCAATTCTCTTTATTTTATATATAAGGAAATTAGGGCCCATAAAGGCTTGGATTTGCCAGTGAGTAAGAAGTGAGCCATAAACCTCTTAGCTTGGTTCCCAGATGTAAGTCTCTTCTATTATACCTTTAGGCTGCCTCTCATTTTTTTCACTGTACCAATAATTTCTGAGAATTCTGCATCTCAGACATTTTCACATAATTACACCAATAATTAGAACAAGTCTTTAACTCTTCCTTCTTCTTTGGAGAAGTATGTGAAAGAGCAAGATACTACAAGAGAAAAAAGTCTTAGTCTTTTGATTGCCATGTGATGATAAAGAGTAAGAGGAAAACTATGCTGCGGTAAGGAAAGTAGCTAACCCACAGATGAGAGGTTTATCAAAAAAAACATTTTTCGTAAATACCTTTCTCACCCTTAAGATGTGGTAAATGCAATGCTTTAGATGTCATCCAAATAAGGAGATTTAATACCATATGGGCTGTTTATGAAGCAAAAAATATATTAAATGAAAAAAAGTGAGAATTACAACAAACTTAAAATGTTGACTACTTAAAATGTCATAGTCTTTCTAGGTCAAATCCTCATTTTGAAAGGCAAATCTTAACTTGTGCATGGCATAGAGCAAAGAAAAGGCAACACCAGTCCTAAACACCGGCAGCATCAACAGCCTTGTCCTTTCCACCACAACATTTCTCCTTTCTGAAAAAGTAGAAAATTTTAGCTTCTCCTTGGAGAAGGATGACAAAGCCCTTTTGAAATTCTGTTGTTAGAAACCCTGCCATTAGCAAAAACCTACATTAAAGATTAAAGGTTAAAGAGTATGTGATGATTTTGATAGATGCCAAGAAACATTGTTGAAACATAAAATTCATTCTTTTTTAAAAAATTTCATTGTAGCAAGCTAGTGATGGAAAGAAATTTTCTTAAACAAACTTATTGTAGAGGATCTACTAGAAATCTAAGCAAAAGTCATAATGGTAAAACCCATGTCCCCAGAGCTTCCCATTAGCTTTTTAATGCCTCACTCATAATATGAATGCTCAAGGATTCTTAGACATTTATTTAAAAGTTCTAACAAGATCAAAATAAATAAGCATATTTGAACAAAAATGCAGAAAGCAGATGAACAAATGAAAAGATTTTTTAAAAATACAGATGAAGAAGGACAGAAGTAAGAAAAAGAAGGAAGGTCAGAAGGAAGGGAGAAATATGAAAGAAAGATGAAAGAGAAAGAGAGAAAGAGAGGAAGGAAGGAAGGAAGGGAGGAGGGAGGGAGGGAGGGAGGGAGGGAGAGAGAGAGAGAGAGAGAGAAAGAAAGAAAGAAAGAAAGAAAGAAAGAAAGAAAGAAAGAAGAAAGAAAGAAAGAAAGAAAGAAAGAAAGAAAGAAAGAAGGAAGGAAGGAAGGAAGGAAGGAAGGAAGGAAGGAAGGAAGGAAGGAAGGAGGAAGGAAGGAAGGAAGGAAGGAAGGAAGGAAGGAAAAATAAGGCATACATTTAGACAGTATAAAAGAATTCTGGAAATTTAAGAATATATAATATATGAGAATGAGAACGAAGCAAAAACAAGAGAAAGTTTGGAAGATAAAGTTCAGAAAATCTCCAAGAAAGTAAAGTAAAAAATATAAGCGAATCAATAATCGTGGAAAAAAGAAGATAATTAGAGAACCAATCCAGGAAATCCAATATCTGAACAATAGGAATTCTAAAGAGAAAGTTCAGAGAAAATGGCAGGGAGGACATTATTGAAGAAATAACATAAGAAAAAATTTTGAATCTAATAAATATGGGTTTTCAGATTAAATTTCAAACACAAAGGCACACCAAAGCATATTACTATGAAATTTCAGAGCACTCAGGACAAAGAGAATATTCTGTAAGCTTTCAGAAAGGAAAACAGGTTACATAAAAATGGCATTATATTCCAAATAGTAACACTATTAGCAAGTAATTAAAGAAGAAATGTCTTAAATTTTTTGAAAAAATTATTTCTAACATAAATACCTGAATTCAGTCAAATTATAAATCTTATTTAGTGTGACACGTTTCAGACATTTAAGGTCTCAAAAACTTACTCTCCATGAGTCTAAGAAAGCTCCTGAAAAACACATTCTACCAAAACAAGGGAGTAAAATAAAAAAGAAGAAGACTTGAGATTCCAAAAGACAGAGATGAGAGAAAAGGAAGAGGTCAAAGGACTTCCTAAATTGATGGCAGAGGCAGTTTTAATAAATACTTGTACTGTTTTCAATCCACGGTTGGGAGTCTGCAGATGAGGAGGCTTGACTGTATGAACTGATCTACAACATTTTATCCAGGAGACTTGAGCATCTATGGGTTTTGTTATCCACAGTGGGATTCCAAAACCAATCTCCTACAGATACCAAGGGAAAACCATGTTTTCGAGGAGTCAAAAGTAATACTCGATTTTCAACTGCAAGAAGGGTTGGTGCCCCTAACCTCCTCATTGTTCAAAGGTCAGCTGTAAATTAAGGATTGGAAAACATTTTGTAAATACCCTTTCTTTCCCTTAAAATGTGGTAAATGCATTGCTTAGTGGACTAGAAGATAAAGATGGAGTACAAGGCATATGAAAAAAATTAAGCTATTTATGAAGGACATAAAATAAAACATGAAAAAATATAAAAATGAGCAGTGATCCTGGAAAAAAAGGTTCCATATTGTATACCACGTCACGAATGGTTAAGAACCTCCCAACATTGTACATCCAATCTCTCCGCCTTTGTGCTATTGTTTCATATATTGTATAATTAATGTGTTGTTACTATAAAACCCACAATATATTGTTATTATTTTAGCTTTGAATATTCAATTATCACCTAAAGAGATTTATTTAAATGTTATTTATATTTATCTATCTATTTACTCTTTCTGGTGTTCTTCATTCCTTTGTTTTGATCCTAGTTTACACCTGGTATCATTTTATTTCTGCCTGAAGGGCTTCCTCGAACATTTCTTATAGTGTAAGTCTGCTGGTAATGAATTCTTTTAGCTTTTGTATGTTTGAAGGACTGTTTATTTTACTTTACCTTGTAAATTCTAGCAGCCTTGGCACTCATGAATTCTGAGCTCAGTACCCTGACGTCGAAGGGCCCACTGGACTATTTGAGTTCTCCCTCACTTCAGTGCAATCTGAAATTCTCTTTAGGTAACAAACTGGGGCATTTGTGGGGTCCCCCTAATTTATTTGCCTTCTCTCAGTAGTCGTAAGCCTGTTGTCTTAAAGCCTGAAAATCATTGTTTCATAGATTTTGTCCTGTTTTTACTTGTTTATGGAAAGGTGTTAATCTGGTCCCTTTTATTCCACCATGACTAAGATTATAGATGTCAGTTGTCCCCAGATTAAGCCATGAATTTAATATAAACTTAGTCACAAGTCTATGAGATCTTTACAAAAAAATTGAGCTGGCTGATTTAAAAATATAACTAAAATGCAATCAAACAACCAAAAAAATTTTGAAAAAGAATAATGAGATAAATTTTGTTCTGCTTGACATTTTATAATCTTATAATACTAGAATAAAATAAAAGTGGTATGGTTTTGGAATAGAAATATACATGTAGATTGATGGATGTTAGAAAAAGTTTGTGCAACCATGGGGTTAGCTTCTCTGTAAATCTGACCCACACAATGTATTAAAAAAGTATTATAAAAAGATCGAGTTAAAAAAAAAAAAAGAAAAAGGAAGGAAAAGAATAAAAAATAAAAAAATAAAGATCAAGTTGGGTTTACCACAGGAAAACAAATAATTTAATGTTTAAAATTTTAATGTTACTTACCACATTAATAGATTAAAATAAAATAAAAATAAATAAATAACCTGTACAATCATATCAACAAATGCAGGAAAAAAACTAGTAAATTCAATCTCTTTATAATTTTTTAAATGGTCATATCATAATGAGAAAAAAAACCTTTCTTAATCTAGTAAAAAATAGCTATAAAAAATATACAATAAACATCACAAGCAGGCCGGTTCTTTTAAGACCAGAAAAAAAATAAGTATAACAGCTCTCTTAAATCTGTTCAAAATTGTGCTAGAAGTCTTAACCAGCACAAGCAAAAATAAATAAAATCATTGAGTGCATATACAAGGCATAATAATTGGAATGAAAAACCTAGACTTTCAAAATTTACTAATGATACAATTATCTATCAATAAAAAAATTCAAAAGAATCTACAGATAAATTCTTAGCTATAGAAATACAGATTTATAAAGTTACATATACAAAATGAACAGGCAAAAAAATCAATTGAATGTCTGAGCACCAGAAACAAAATATTAGAAGGTCTAATTTAAAAAAGAAAAATACCATTACAACATGGATGAATCCCACAAACATAAGGTTGAGTAAAAAGAATATGACAGAAGAACGCATAAAATAAGATTTTATCACATAAAATTCAGAAATAGGCAAAACTAAACTACATTATTTATGATGGCATATCTAGGTGTTAAAACTAATAGAAAAATAAAGATCTGATTATATTAAAAGTCAAGATAGTGGTAACTTCTAGGGGGAGGCTTGGAGGCTCAACTTGGGATGTTTGCTATGGGCCTGGAAATATTCTATTGATTAACTTGAGTAGTGTTAACATGGTTGTTCGCTTATAATTTGTTAAACTGTACATATACGTTCTATAGTTTTTTCTATCTGTACATTAGACTTCATGAGAATAATAGTGAAGAATATAGTATTTAGAATAACAAAAATTAGTTCTTTATATGAAACCCTAACAAATAAATTATAATACCTCTATGCAGAAAATTATGAAATTCTATTAAAAGACAGTAAGAGAAATCCTTTTTTAAAAAATCTGTGGACTTCGATGTTTATTGAAACACTATTCATAGTTGCCAAGACATGTAAATAACTGAAGTGACCTTTTATAGATGATTGGACAACGAAGATGTGGTACATATACAAAATGGAATATTACTCGGCCATAAGACGAAATATTGCCATTAGCGACAGTGTGGATGGATCTTGAGAAAATCATGTTAAATGAAATAAGTTAGATAGAAACTGTTGAGAATCATATGATTTCACTCACATGTGGAATATAAAACTGAAAGCAACAAATAAACAAGACAAGCAAACAAAAACTCATAGATAACAGACAACAGTTTACTGGTCACCAGAGAGAAAAAGAGGAGAGGAGGAAGTAGATTAAGGTAAAGAGGATCAAATATATGGTGATTGAAGGAGATTTGATGAACACACAATGTGACATACAGATGATCCATTATTGAATTGTATACTTGCGACCTATATAATTTTATTAACCAATGTAATCCTGATAAATTTACTTTTTTAAAAGTCTGCACACCACACATATTTACAGAAAAATGTAATGTTATAGAAGTGTCAATTCTAATTAAATTAGCCTATAGATCCAATATAAATGCAAACGAAATCCTAAAAAGAATTTTTGTGTAATTTATAAGTTTATTCTAAAATTCATATGGAACAGTAAAAGGCCAAAAATTAAGACACTCCTGAAGAATCACAATGTTGGAAGTTTAGAAGCTATGGTAATTAGGGTGGTGTGATCCTTACATAGAAGAGAAAAATAGACTAATGGTACAAAATATAGAGCCTAGAAACAAACCTGTGAGTATACGGAAATTTAATCTATGACAGAGCGGTAATAGAAGCTCAAAAAAGAAAAAAAAAGGGACTATTATATAAATGATGCTGAGACAATTGAAAAACATGTGGAATAAAATATAATTGAATCTCTGCTTCAAATCAGTCTCAAAAATCTGTTGCAAGTTGATTTAATAATTCTGAAAACACTTAAAATTTTGAAAGATAAAACTATTAAACTTTTAGGAGACATGATAGAAATATATCTTTATTACCTTAAGTTAGTGAAGACATAATGTGCTAACTCTAAAGAAAAAGTTTGATATATTTGTCTATATTTACATTTAGAAATACTATCTATCAAAAGATGCATAGAGAAGATACACATACATTAATAGAGCAGAATGGGAAGCATAGAAGAGACCCACAAATATACAATCACCTGATTTATGACAAAAACATCACTATAATTCAAAGGAAAAAGAATGATCTTTTTAACAAATCATGCTGGGTCAGATATCAATATTAAAAAAAAAATAAACCTAGACATCTCACTACATTAAAAAAAATTCAAAATGCATTGCGGACTGAAATATGAAAGCTGAAACAGCTAAACTTCTAAATGAAAGCATTTAACCTTAAAGTTGGCAAAGATTTCTTAAATGAAATCTCTGTATAATGATAACCATTACTATAAAAATATAAATTAGACTTCATTAAATAAGATTAACCATAATAAATTTATAAATTAGACTTCATTAAAATTAAGAACTTCTGCTTATAAAAGGCAACATGAGGAGAATGAAAGGAAAAGTCATAAATCAAAAAAGATAGTTTTATTACATATGTCCACAATGGGCTTGAATCCATAACAGAAAAAGATACAAGTCAAAATTAGAAAGACCAATAATAAAAATTTTTAAAAAGCAAAGGACAGTAACATTTTATAAAAGAAATTTATGAATATCTATTAAGACTATGAAAGTTTTTCAACTCGTTAGTTATTAGAAAATGAAAATTAAAGACAAAATGAGTCTATTAAGGTAACCATGTAAAATCACTATGAAAAGGTGATTTTATGTAGAGCAATTCTAACATAATGTGGCTAAAATTCAAGGAAAGACCATGACAGGTGTTGATAAGAAATAAAGCAACTGGAAGTCTCACACACTGCTGTTATAAGTACCTACTGATACAACTACTTTGACAAACTGTCTGACTACATCTATTAAAGCCAAAATGCATATACTCATGACCAGAAATTCCACCCCTGGTTATAAATCCAAGGTAAATGAAGATGCTGTCCAACAAAAGGCAAGTACAGAATGTTTATGTCAGGAACGTTTGATAGTCTTACACATGAACCCACATTAAGTACCAACTAACTATAGAATAGAAAATTGTACAATGTTCACTCAGTGGAATACTACACAGCAATAAAATAGAACAAAAAATTTCTACACACAACATCTCTCAGATAAAATGTTGGGTGAAAGAAGCCAGATACAAAATAGTAAAAACTGTTTCATTCCATTCATTAAGATTTCATAAGAGGCCAAATTAATCTGTAGGGGTATAGGGTACAACACTCTGGGCAGGGGTGTGTCAGGAATATCAACTTAGAGAAGAGACACAGGGGATTCAATTGTAAAGGTTTTATATCGTGATCCAAGTGATGGCTATATGGGTATAAATATATACTTCTGCACACTTAATTTACTCACTGCAGATTGTAGGTAAAACCTCCATAATTTAAAAAAAAAATTAAAGGCAAAGGATATGAAAATATAACTGAGAAAACATATTCACAAAGCATATTTGACAAAAGATAAGTATCTAAAATAATGAAAATTTTCCATTTTTTTTAAGAAAAATATAAATAACTCAATATAAAAATAGGCATTATTGAAAAGAAAATAAGAGTGGACCAGAGAAAACACACACACACACACACACACACATGCACACACACACACACAAAGATATTTAAAGATGTTCAGCTTGTCAGTTATTATGGGAATGCTTATTAAAATCAAAGATATCATTTCCAACCACCAGAGAAGCAAAATTTTAAAGATCATTAATGTTGATTTAATGTTCATTAAATCAGAACTTAAATACTGCTTGTGGTACTTTTCATTATGATGATGATCCACAGTTATGTCAAGTTGAAAAAACATATAAAATAAAACAATAAATTGATTAGGGTAATGTTTTGTATTTTAAGTTGGATAAAGTGAACCAAAGTATTTGTTACTTTTTCACAAATTTTTGCATCAAACTTCTACATCATATTTCTATTAAGAAAAATTTGTTTAATGATATTTTGTTTAGGTTCAAAGAACTATGTGATGTCTTAAATCTCTTCTAGTTGTAGTAAATCAAAGGGTTTTAGTGTTATTATTAAAAGTCTTTCCACCTAGCTTTAATATTCTAGTTATCTGTTCATTCCCCAGTTGGAAGCCTCACTAAGAGGTATTATTATCTGGTACATGGACTAACAGGCACTCTTCTTTTGTAATACAGTACCTTGAAAAAACATCATTTGTACCCTCTCCTTTCTTCAAAGGAGACGAACAAGATGTTCAAGGTCAATGAAACAATTTACTTTACAAGTTTTACCAAATGGATACAGGGAAAATGAAAAGGAGAAATAGATAAGGCTTAATTCCCAAAGGCCTTCTGATAAATAAAAAGCCTCTTAGAAAATTAGTATCTTTCCAAAGCAAATCTTTTAGAAACCACTCCATTCTGTTGCTATTGCATAAGCCAAAGATAAGTTTAAAAGGAGGGAGGAATGAAACCAACCAGCCAAAGCTGCACTGTCCTTTCAGATTGTGATTCTCTTTAGACATTACACATTTAGAAGACAAACTCTAAGCAAATAAAATTTAGCATCACAAAAAATGTGTTTATCTACCAGTGGTGATAGAGACATTACTGGAACACTGATAATGACAGATTCACGTCAACTAAAAACTCCTCTTACAGAACTTTTGGGATAATGAAATATCTGGCTTGAGCATGATATTAACCATTGAATTAAAAAACCATGACACAAACAATTGTCAAAACTCTAATATGGAGATATATTTTTTTTATTTTTAATATTATTTATTATTTAAAATTATAATTTAGTGTTAGGACCTCATAGAAATTGTCCATTTCTACAGCATTGGTTATTTCTGTCACTTCATTAAATATTATTATTTATCTCTAATATAACTAAATGACCCCAATAATCTTTAATAAGATATATCAGAATTATTACTCCTTTGTCTCCTTCTATCCTCTTATCCTCAGGAATCAAAGCTCAGCTAAATTTGTAAAATAAATTGGATATTTATATAAATATCACTTATAAGTTCTACCTAAAATTCATTTCTTTTACCTTGAACTTTTGTGAAACATTTACTTAGTATGCTGTTTCAGAGAATGAAGAGAGTTAGCAATCTTGCTGTTTAAAAACAAGACCCTTTATAATTCCTTACCTATAATAATTCATAAACCTAAAACTGAAGTTTATGTTTCTCTTAAATTTTTTTTTAGCATGTTTTTTTCATTTCTATGGCAATGTGGAGAAGAGAGTGGTAGTTTGTAAATATTTGTGAAAGCAAGAATACCTTACTGACAACCTGAGACTTCCTGGTTCACAGCTCAGACATGGTGTCCTCCACATATGCACAATGCCCAACAGGGTGTGTGCTCAGTGAAGGAGTCACCACCTGAGGATTTAATTGGTGGGGCCCAAACAATTATTTTAATTCAGCACATTTGTTATTACTTATATCTCATTTACGATATAAATGGATCGCTTCTTGGTTAAACCATTGTCATTTTTCTGTCAATTATTGTGTCCTTTTGCCCAGCTATTTTGACATTATACTTTAACCTTTAAAATTGAGAATCTTTTGTAAACAAAAATAAAATTTGGAAGAAGCAGCAGTGTCCTTATTTTCTCTTGACATCTAGTAAGAGAGAGAGCTAGTGATAAGGTTCTCCCAATACAGTTGAACTATAGTGTTGCTAAGTAGAAAAAAACTGATTTGATCTCCTTGAAAACATCTACCTAAGTGTGCATCATGTTTATGCTCTATTATTCAATCCTTAATTCCAGCGTTTGTCCTAAAATCGATGGAAAATTTTAGCTACAAATTCATGTAAATAAAATATACTAAAATCAACCTAAAAAGAAAATCAAAGTAGCAGAGTAAAGCAAAGTTATTAACCATATTATCTGGAATGTGAATATGTTGTAATATGTTAGACCTAACCCTCTTGGAAATAGCATTTAAAATTGTGATGTTTCAAAGTAGACATCATAAGGATAAGAAAGTGGGATTCAAAGAATAGATGTATAAGAAAAAAAAACAACCTGATGGTCTTTTTAATCCACTTTTGGTGTTCATTATAGAGTAGACATCTAGTTCACACTACAGTCTTAAATAACATAATAGACTTTATAAAATATTAGGTACAGTATGATCCAATTTTTTATTTTTCTATCTATATATTTTTTCTATCTATATATTTCTATATATTTCTATCTATATATATTTCTATCTACACATACATCAGCAGAAAAAGACCTAAAAATATATATATACACATTCACACACACACACCAAATTTTTGGTTATGAAATTATATATATTTTATCTTTTTCATTTTAAAAAGCATATATATAAATTATATGTGTGTGTGTATATATACATATATACATATATTATTACAATATATATATTACCAAATAGTCTATATGTTATATGCATAAACATTTTGTGGCTATACATGTATAGTTTTGCTAATAATAAAGTTATTTTTAATTGAAAAATAAGTTACATTGTTTTATTGTTACCCAAGAGGATGCTAAGTTAAACTTGGAGAACTTTAACAATTCACTTCACTCATTAATTTATTCGACAAATATTTTTGGATACTTTACTACATACCAAGCCCTCTTTAAGGGCCAGTGCGACAACATAAGACATATGACAAATGACTGTGCCTCTGTTCTCAAGCACTAACATTTAAGTCCCAGATCCATGGAATTCTGCTCTCTCCCAACATTTTCCATGTTATTTCAACCATTCATTATTTGTTAGCCAATGTTTAGGTGCAGAATCTTGTGTTAGATCCTCAGAGGAACAAAAAGAGAAAGGTTTGGGAAGACATATATGGCCTTGGACTGTATGGGCCAGTGAAACACAAACACATAAATGATAAGAGCTCACACTTAAGTAGTGCTCGCTGTTAAGATCCATTCTAAACACTGTATGTGTATTGATTCATTCAATTCTCACAACAGTCTTATTACATAAGGTCTATTGTTATTATTCCCAGTTTATAGAAGAAGAAAGAGAGGCTCAGAGAGTTGAAGTGTTCTTTACAACATGAATCAGTTAGGCAATGGCAGAGCTTTTGAACCCAGTCAATCTGAACACAGGCAATTTGGCCTCAGCACCCATGCTCTAAACCACTACCCAAACAGGAGAAGAGGAGGGAGTACATTCTAGAAGAGAGAAAAAGAAGTTAAGTGCATGTGGAAGTAAGCCTGTGGGAGGAATATGACCAACGACGGGCACAGCTTTATAGAAAAAGTACAAGTAGCATAGTATAAGTAGCATACAATGAAGAAAATTAATGGGAGTCTGGGAGCTTTGCCCTAAAAATCACTTATGAATAAATTTAAGGTAAAGTTAAAAATGAAAAAAATATGATGGAAGATGCAGAAGCAAAGTGGGTTGCAAATACACCAGAAAGTAAGAAAATTTTTATTCTAAAATATTTTGTAGTAATCAAGGTTGAGAAACTTCAGCAGAGAGACCAAGTGAAAATATACAGGCATGCAATAACTAAAACAGCAGGGTGAGCCGTCAGGGGCACCGAAATGCCAGGGCCCTGGAACTGTCCAAGTGCAGATGCAGGGCAGCATTCTAAGGAGGGTTGCCAATGGTAGGAGCTGAGCAGAGAGAAGAACTTTCCGTAGAATATGACTTGGACTGTGTAGACTGACCCATCAGACAGCTATTGTACAGCAGAGAACCAGAAGTCTGACAGGAGGAACTGCAGAGACAGACAGAAATCTGGATGGTGCCATAATCATCAAACCAGGATGAAGACATTGCAGAGTCAAAAACTGTACAACGAATAGAGGTGTGGAGTCACAGTGGAAACTCATCTCCAAGAGAGGAGTCAGGAGTTGAGAAGGGAAAAATAAATGGAAACCGAAAGAGAAAAAAATCAATGCCAAGATGGCCCAGATCAAAACGAAGATTTTAAAGTTTTTAAAAATCAATATTTAATATTTGTTCTCACACATCTTCTGTAGACTATGAAACATAGTTTCAGAAGTTTATTGCCATCTTAAACTGCATTACCCATGTAAAAAACTAAGAAAAATTGAATGCTGAGGTAAATTGATTTTTTGAGAAAACACTGTTATTGCAGTGACATTAACCACAAAACAAAGGCATAACAGTAACAAATTTTCTTGGAGATTCCTGAAGTTAAGGTATATAAACCACATGTTAATATTGCTGATTTTTAGAATCACATGCTGTTCTATTTACGTAACTAAGGCCCACAGTTCAAAGTTATTTAACATTAAGACCCAAGATCATTTCTGCTCTGCAGAAATATAGTGCAGTAGAATTATTCCAGTGCTTAACATGCTCTGGTTCTCACTTGCTGGGCAGATCATGCTTGCTCTACAAATGGCTTCTGCAGGACTGAATGTGACTGGGGAGGAAACGGCCATTGAAAAGCATCTCTTGTGCTACCAGGGAACACAAAGAGCCATCACATTCAGGATAAAATAAAAAAGAATCCTTTCGCAATGGAGATCTCAGAGTTGAGCATCAGAAAATGAGTTACTTAAAAACCTTTCAGTTTTTGTTAAAGCCAAACCCAATAAGAAAAGATAGCAGGAAAGAAATCCTTTCAAATATACAAATTTCTGTTATATCTCATAGATAAAGAGTCTGTAGTCTTTTTCAATCTTTAGGATTACCATAAACACGCAAAAACTGTATCAAATTTTTAGTTGTTCTCAGGAGTGTTCTTTTCTCCCCCAGCCATTTACTTACTGATCATCTCTAAAACAGTTAGTAAAAGTGTTTATAGAAGGAGAGTAATGTGTGGCAGCTCACCCTTGGCACAGACTCTCATTTCATAAGATGCCCGTGACCAAGCAGACATGATCGACCAAACCCTTTAATGACCCCCTAAGAGACATCGTGACGCATTAACTCTCGACAAACCACACTCTTTATAGCCTCTGTTCTGTAGGACTTAGGATGTCTGCTAAATTGTTATTTGTTACAAAGCATGCTTTCCCTATGACAGATGCCCCCAACTCCTTCTCCCCACTGAGCTCATAGAATCACAGCTGTGTTGTACCACAAGTACAGTGTTGTCAAATTTTTGCTTTGTTTAATTATTTAAGTTGGTTCCACCACAGAATTAAACTGCTTGAGGATATAATGAGATTTCAGTACAAAGAACATTCATGACCATACAGATGCCAACCCTTGCCAAGTATCGACACGGACTCCACTTCTCAGTCACAGTGGTAACTGATAGCACACCCTCTTATATCCAGGAGCAGAGCTATATGGAACAGTTTAATCAGAAGCCAGTTTGCCTTTATACTGTATCACAGATTTTCAGGTTGGAAGCCCTTGCTTGTTCAAGGTCAGCATAAACCAGAAACTCAACCTAGAAGTTACCTCCTCAAAACTCAGGATCTGACCAATTCATGAACTGTGGTTCAAGGGTGTGGTTTCCTGAATTTAATAGAAATGTCAGGATCAATTTTATCCTCTGAACTTTACTTTTTTTTTACTCTCCCCCAAGCACTTTTGAAATCATAGATAAGTGTTTATCTATGAGCTAGACATAGTGCGATACTCCAGTGGGATTATGACAAGATTGACTTAGAGTGTTTCTCTTTCATCCTATGAAATTTAAAAACAAACAAACAAACAAACAAAATAGAATTTTAGGAGAGGAAGGAGACTTTAGAGGTTATCTAATTATATCTAGCTAAAGCCCCTCATTTTGCAAAGAGGAAATGGAGGCCCAGAAGTAGCATAACCTAAAAGCATCACACAACTAAGAAGGAGTATGTCTCCTACTGTCTCTTAATCCAGACTCTGTCACTGTGCCACACCTCCTCCAGCTACTGAAGGGAAACCAGAGGACGTTCTTTTATATCATCCTACCCTCCTCTCTTTCTCTGCACCTCAGCAGGGGTGAATGCCTCTCTTGAAGACAGAAAAGACTTAACTGTGCAGTGTCTCTGCTGTGTTACAATGTAAACCGTGGGCTAAGCTGGAGCCAGGAGGAGGAGGGGGCAACTTTGGGGAGGTCATATTTAGAGGGCAGAGTGTCTCCCAAATCCCTACAACGTCCTGGTGCCTCAGTGTCTACAAGCTAAAAATTCAGTGCATAGAAAGGGACTTTTCTTGGTCACTGTGTAACTAGGAGCGCAGCTGCACTGGCGGCCACACAATTCTCCAGGAGCAACCAGGCATCAGTCCAGCAGAACAGCCAGGGCTGGAGAGCAGACTTCCCTGCACGCTTGTAAAGATGCAGTTGCTTGAGCATTCTCAGGCTGGGAGGGGAGAATCAGATTAAGAAGGTACCGAAGTTGAACCCCAAAGCACCCTTTCTCAAGGCACAGCCATTATTTCTCAATGCATGATTAATTTATGGAGAAATATGGGGGAGGGGGAAATAGAAATGTTTGCTGTAATGTACAGTTTCAATATTTCAAGGATTAGTAGCTTTATGTAAGTTTTTTTTTTCCCACCTGACAGATTTCTTAGAATTTTAAGAGACTTGAGAAGTCAGCAAGTACAAAATACCAATTAACCAAGGCATCCTGTCTATAATAGGCTAAAGCCTTTCAATTCATCATGGAGAGATAAAAACGAAATATAAATTTTAATTTAGTAATTTGTACCACTAAATACTTCCCAGGAGAAAGAAGACTGAAATTGTTGCCTAAATATTTTTGGTCTGTGAATTTCACATTTAACTGCTTTCTTTATACCTCAATCACAGGCACATGTAGCCTAAAGTTGCTTATTATTTTAGGTATTTTTCAAAAAAAAAAGGATTCACAAAATGCCTAGTACGTGCCAGGCACTTCACAGGTAAAAAGAGATAGCAAAAACAAATAGGACTTGGTTCTGCCATCAAGGAGTTTATAACAAAGGCCAGTAGCTGGACAACTTTATTTATCTGTATTTACTTCCTAACCTCTGACCTCCCTCCAAAGTTCCAGTTCTGAACTTTTAACAAGCTGCTTAACCCCTACCTGTCCTGCACCTATATATTCCAGTGCATTCCTCAAGGCAAAATATCTAAAGCCGAATGCCTTGTTTTCCCTCTAAAATTGATTTTCTCATTTTTATAAATGGTATCAACATTTTCAAAGTTATCCAAACACAAGAACTTGGAGTCAGTTTTTATCCCAACCTTTTCCTTATTTTCAAATGCGATCACATTGTCCTATCGATCCTTCCTTTATAATCTTTGGATTCCACTCTTCTGCTCTAGTCTCACTGCCTAATGCCTTTACATCTGTCCTAAGATGTTCACATACTTTTGCACTAGTATCTAATTCTTCTAGTTTCCCCCTGCCTCTAGGCTATCTTACAACCTTGAATATTATTACCTGAGAATCTTCCTAAAATATCTCTTTGATCTTGTCACTTGCTTGCTCAGAAATTTGCTTTCAGAAGAGTCTGATTGCCATAGCTTGGTATTTGCAATGTCCCATTCTCTAGTGGCTATTTCCTGTCTATCATCTCCCCTGACTCCCCAAAGGTGTATTCTTTTTCATAGGTGCCAGTGGCTAATGTTTGTCTTCTATCTGGAATGCCTTCACCCCATCTCCACTCTTACCACCCTGAATACTTCCAAGTGGCTTTCCCTGCTTATCAGTTCATCTTCTCTTAATTCCCTGAGCATCTGTTGTATGATTCCGCCCATCTATTCATATAACATCATGTACTGTCTTATACTATTGTTATTTTTCTATATGTCTTCTATTGTATATTTATCGAGTATCTGTAAAGTACAAGGGGATGTGCTAGGCAGTTTACTATTCAATAAGAATTATAGTATAAGAAATAAACATATGCAAATAGCATTAATACGTATCATCATTTGATAAATACTCTAAGTTAGAAAGTAGGAATCCAAAGCAAAAAAAGATTACTGGCAACTGAGGGTATCAGAAAAAAAAATTCACGGCAAAAGCAGCATTTGACCTGAACCCTAACATCTGGATAGCATTCTATGGTGTCTTAAAGATACTAGATTCTCCAAAACTGTGTGTTGATTGAATAAATAATGAGTAGATGAAGAAACTAGTGAATCATGAAAATGGACTCAAACTACAGGTGATTTATCAAAAAGCATCCACTAAAAGATTAGAAGAATTCACGAAAATGACCTATGAGCAGTTCTCAACCCAAATAGACATTCTGGACTTTTTTTCTTGAATTTTCAAGTCTGCCCAGATTTTATATCATGATCTACTAGAGGCGTGTGATATTGTTGTGTCATTCCAGAAGTGGGCAGAATCTGGGAGCCAAAAGAGAGATGGGTACAAACCTGCCTTTCTAGTGCCTGTAGCTCTATGCTATTCTTTCCAGGGAGAGAAAAACACTCTGGTCTTAACCTTTCTGAGAGCAAGAGAATGTCTCGAAGGCAGCTCTGCAGACTACCATTTGTCCTATTTGTAATAAGTCCATGCAGCAATCGGTCCATGTTACAGTCAGGGAAATAAAGGTATCAAACGTCAGAGAATTGACCAAAATCATAGACCAAACCAGCGGCAAGGGGCTGAGGTTTCCTGTCCCATGAATCCAACGGGTCTTGCCATCTCCAATTAGGACTGGTTGGAGTAGCCAAAATTAGGTCCAGGGCTTCTTTTGCCAGTGGGACCTTTTGACGACCCCAGTCTCTTTACGTATTAACAAACTGTATCAAACTCTCCCTCTTGCCATGTACTAAGCTTCCCACCTCCATAAGCACTGACATTACAGGTGCCTAAAGAGAAGGTTATAAATATTAATCAAGAGAGTGAAGTTCATGCCTGAGAATATTATGACAGTTGAAGTAACACATGAGACAGAAATTGCTTCCACTGAATAAGAAGACATCTTTTCTCTGCGTGAAGCCTCTGCCTGCAATGTAATTTCCTGTAGAGGTAACAGCATAAAGGAAAGAGTAGAAAAGCAAACCAATATGGTTCTTTATAATGAATACGTTGATGAGGTCTTATGAAAGTAAATAAAATCCTTGTAAAACACTAGGAAATTTCTTTGAAAATAGCCCATAAATTGGCCATAAAGGTTACCTCAGCCTGAAAGCCGAGGCCATGAACATAATTAGGACTCACTAAAAGAATCCAGACCAGTGGTGAGGAGGGGTCTATGTACTGCGCAGTGTGAAGGGAGCAACAAGAGAATGGTCAGGTAGGAATGTTAATTGCCTCTTGAATAGACCCCTGAAGAGATTCTGCATGCTCTCTCCATTCTCTTTTGGGGTGAGGCCCGGTGGTGAGGATAAAAGGTTAACCATAAAAATTTCACCACTAGGCTAATTTCCTGTCTTTGTGCAGTCAAGAGCAGTTGTGATTATTCCCAGACTCAGATATTTCTCCTATATTGAGCTTAACTATATATGAGAGGTACAGAGAGTGATTTCAAAGATACTTGAATTTTTATAAACATGATAATTAAGAATTTAAAATCATTATGCTGGGTCCTCTTATTGATCTTTGTTAAAGCACATTTATATTAGTAGCTCATGTTTTTATTCCTTCGAGGTTTACCAATTATTTTTCCCTTGATCACCTCATTTGAATCTCTCACCAACTATGTAAGGTAAGTTAAAGTCAACTAAAGTCGTGGATGATTCAGGATGATCTACCAGTCAGAGCTTCTCTGGATCTTTTCTTCAAGGTGAACTACTGAGCCGAGGAATGCATTAGATACTGGCTACACACCACTCCCATGCCCAGGGTCACTAGCTCACGTGTGAGATGATCTCGATGAAATGTGGATGAGAAAGGACAAGTATTCTCCAATTATTGGATGAAAATACTGCTTTAAGAAATGTTAATCTCTCAGTAAAGATATCTCCAGGAATCTATTTCTCTCTGGTGCTTTAATATTGGGCCCGTGGAAAGTCTACAAGTTCTATACAGTGTAAAATAAAAAATATATATATGTATATGTATAGACACATACACATACATACATATATATAATTTCAGTATATATGTGTGTGTCTATATATATATATATATATATATATACACATGTGGATATATAAGATAAACCAGTTTCTTACAGTAAAGTGGATATGGAAATTGCTAATATTTAGGGTACAGAAAAATTCATAAAATTCAGCAACTCTTGTGAAATTCAGTAAACATGTAAGTGTAATTGAATATAGGTATTAACAAACTCCCGAAAGGAAAGATAGACAGAAAAAGAGAATTCATCAAGTTCTTAACGAGATTAATCATTCGCGTAAACGTTTTTCTTTAAAAAATATGTATGTTCAGACTTTTCATTGAATGAGAGCATGATATGTAAGTGGCGTGGCTAAAATAAATTACAGAGATCTCTGTTACCTTTATTTGTCCCTTGCTGCATTAAATGAGTAATGAGACCCCCACCCCCACCCCCTAGAGACTCCTGGTTACAGCATGCAGGCATGGGTACTAGCTTCACCGTGAAAAGAACTAGGTTCAAAACCTACTTCTCTTACTAGGTAAGTGATAGTGAATAAAATTCTTAACATACATGTGTATCAGTTTACACATCTATGAAATGAAGATAACAATCTAATTCTTATCTCACAAAGAAGCTTAGAAGATATTTTAAAAAGCAATATATGTGAACGTGGTTTGTAAAATGTGAAGTAATGCTAGTGGACTTTCTTATTTCCCTTCTTACATTCAACCTTCTAAATTGATAGGTATTTTTAAAAGTTTTATAGACTTAGTTTGCAATAAGTATTGTATATAAGTGTGGTATTTTTGAAACCATAGACAGCTGTGCTCACTGCTATAACCTCTTATTGAACACATAGAAAAATTTCTACAGTGACTGGCTGGGATCAGTTTCAAAATAACTACAAATTTTTCTAAGTCCTGTAAGCAAGGCCCTTTGCTGCTTCCTCCATCAAGAAATACAGTCTATATTTTCACACTTGAACCTGGGTTTTGTTATATGATTTGGTTTGGCCAATAGGATGTTAGAAAATATGACACAAGTAGAGACTTGAAAAAGGCTTGAACATTGGAGCTTCACCTCTTTTGTTGCTGGGACCTTGTGAATAAGCCCAGACTTGCCTGCTGGATGTGCAATGTAAAGAAAAGCTCCAATCATCTCAATCATCCCACCCACCCAAATGAGGCCCCAGACGTGGAAGTTAGTGAGGCCAGCCTCAACCAACCAACCCCCACCACACCAGCCCATAGAAACATGAGAAAAAATAAATGTAATTTTCTTAACAGTAAGTTTTGGACATGCTTGTTATATACCAAAAGCTAACTGATACCTAAAGTGGCTTAAAGTGGTTGTCATAGCTACAGAAATTTCCAGAAGCATCTCTTCAGTGACTTGTTTAGAGAGAGAATAGCTACAACTAAGCTCAGAAGACCTCTAAGACTTCAAAACACTCTATTTGTATGCAGTTATCACTTTATCAGAAAAAGTTACTTAACTAATGGAACCAAGGAATAAAGCAAATTCTGTAAGACCAAGAGTCCCTAAAAATGACCCAGGAAACAAACAGTAGTTTGGTTAAGTTTTTAAAAACCAATTGCAGAAATTTTATGAAAGGTCTCTTATCTGCCATTTCTCTTCATCTAAACCCTCAAACTGATACTTTACTCTCTTTACCCACTACTCACCTATCCCTGTCTTTAGCATAGCAAAGTTCTGAGCAGTCCCCTTTAGCCTATTTAGGTTTTCCTATTTCTATATTGTAAATGGTCCTGACCAACATTCATTAGGGAATGTAAATAAGAAATCTTTTTCAACAAAACAAAACCTAGTTCCTATAATCAGATCATATTCAGAAATTTATTACAAAGTTATAACCGCTTCCAAGTAAATTTAATGCAATAAATATGCCTCTGTGATCATTCCATTTTGAAAAATGGAGAAGAAAAATGACAAATCATTGAATCAACAAAATGTGAAGAAATGTGTAAATATGGTTATGTTAGCATATCAGGCCTAGAGTAATAGACTGAAAAGAGATATTGTTTTCCAAAGATGAGATAATTTAAATTTCACTAAAAAGAGACATGGGGTAGGATTTTTAAAATCATTTGTATAAAAAAAACAAAAACAGGTAATATTTATTCATATAAGACATACATAAAGTAGTAAAATACTGAGTACTATAAACATAATTTGAACTAGCCATGGAAATATGATGTAATTAAATAAGAACACATTGTTACGACACTACAGACTATTTCCCTTGTCCAATTAGCAACTTTCAAAATCAAACTTATCTGAATTAAGTCCCAAGAAAATGAGCCAAATAGCATTAATCAGATTGTGATGGTGAATTAATAACCAGAGATATATAATTGTAATATAGGTCAATAAAGGTTTATTGTACTCTATGGAATTGGATAAATCGTTATGTTGTCCTAAAGTTTCATATCAAATATGACTCTAAACTAACTGGACCACTGTGTAAAAATATTTAACCAGTATTTATTGAGTGCCTACTATGTGTAATTCAACCATTATACAGAATTTATTTAATTCGAGTTCCAAATGTTGATTTTGGCCCTGTTATTTTGAGGTTGGACTATATTTTATACCAAAAGAGTGCTACAAATGACAGGCAATTTCCCAAATCAGTTTACAAAAACTCATTTATCTCCTTATGTACATTTACCGCCCATTAGTAATCTGGCTATACCACACAATGCATGACAGCATTTCAATAAAAAAAGAAATACTAGATTACTGACACTTTTGTGTGGCATTCTGCAGTCTTGCCTCTTCCCACCACCCAAACCACACTAAACTATTCAAGCTGCCATGAATATGCCATGCTCTTTAACACCTCCTTAAGTTTTGCACACTCACACATACAGACACACACTTAACTGCCTTTAAATCTTCAATACATACTTCGAGGCTAGACTCAAATAAGATGCCTTTATGAAGGCGTAACAGTTCTCCAAGGCTAAGTTACCTCAACTGTTGTTTTATAAATATGTATAAAATAATTTCATTATAGCATTCAAGAAACTGAATGATAATTTATATGTTTATGCATTTGTTTTCACTAGACTGTAAGCTTCTCAAGACAGTCTATATTTTATACTTCTTGATATTCTCAAGGTTCAGCATAATACTGGAACTTAATGGGTACTTGTGTGATAAATGGTGAACAAAGAATAAGTAAGTAAGTAAGTAAGTAAGTAAGCAAATAAATAAATAAATAGATGACGGAAAGAAGCTTGGACTAAGGATCAGAGTGTAAAAATTATCCTTCCTGATTTACTACCAACTACCTAAGTAACAAGAGCAATAAGCCTTCTGAATCCAATTTTTCTGTTAAACAAGAGAGTTGGACTATTTCATTTAAAGATCTTTCAAATAGTAGCAATAAGAAATAAATAACAGGTTTTGAGTTCCCTCTAAATGTGAAACACTAGCTCAGTGTTTTACTTGCAATTAACACTAATCTTTACAGCACTCCTACAAAGTGGGTACAATTTATTCCCATTTTGTAGATAAGAAAACCAAAATTCAGGTTGAGTAACTTAAGACCTCATAAATAAATAACATTAGAATTCATGCCCAAATCTGTCTAATTCCAAAGCCCATAGTACTCCTAAGACACTAGTAATAAAGTATGCTGGCATTTTGTAGGCATATCATAAGTGTTAAGAATATCCACTTTTGTGTACAAGTGGAGGATTATCTATCCACTTCTGTATAAGATTTCTGTGTCATCTAAGTGTGGTAATAATTCAGCTATTCTGTTCTGGGCTGCTAAGTGCATAAACCACACTAGTCATTACTGAAATCCACTTAAGATCCTAGCAATCAACTCTTCCCTAAATCACACTGAAGCTCACAGGATTTTCTCAATTCCCAACCAGGTAAACCCCCTACCAATATGTGTTATGGATGGTAAAATCTCATTTAAATTTTGATGCCACTAAAGAAGTTGGATATTTATTTAGAGTCTTTCTGTAGTAGAAAATATCTATTACTAAACCCAAGACATAGTAAGTTTCTGAATAACAGGATATTACTATATACATATGTAAGTTATTAGTTAAATTGAATCATTCTATGCTTATTGGAAACAAAAACAAAACAAAGATTTATACCTTAAAATTGGGAAATATGACTTTTTCATATCCTGTTACCAGCATACTTTGAATTTAATGCATGGTTATATATACCTAATCATACTTTGCTCTTTATGTTCATGAACTTTGTCCCAAAAAAATCTCTTTAAAACATTTGAAATATATGTACAGTGTACTTTTTCACTTGCTTTCACAATTACACTGAATAGAAATTTTTGGAAAAATAAATACCAACATCCCAGAAATTATCTTGGAATTGCGATTATGGGAAACTCTCACTCTATCTTACTCATTATGGCATTGTTTTAATTTTCTACAAAGATCATGCATTGGTTTTGTAATTAGAAAAAGCAAATATGTAATCACAATGTTTAACAATAATTTCAAAAATGTATATTAAATAAATCTTATTAGAAACCATATGCATAAGCTAGAAAGTTTAGATTTCGTTTTGCCTTTTGATGACTTAGCAACTCTCAGCATCGGAAGATAAAGTCTGTTGAGATGTACAGAGTATTTATCTAATATCTGGCCTTGAATGAGTATCTAGGGATTGACAACATCTCACCAGAATGCCACGTAGTATTGAGTCACAAAATGCCTTTAATTTAAAATCACCTCAAAAGTATACTCAAACACTTGGCACAGAGAATACTATGAGCCCATAAGGGAAATGTTCTAATCCTTCAACATAAGGACTCCAGGTCATGTTCTTCATTTAAGCCTGCAACACCTCTTAATCTTGACAGCAAAATCCTCACCAAAAAATTGGCAAGCACACTGGGAATGATGCTGCCAAACAGGCATCATTACTGATCAGTTTGGCTTCCTCTCTGCTGAAACATGAAGCTATCTAACAAAAATTGCTTGATGCAAATCACAAACAGGTTTTCTCAGAATATAGCTCTCTCATTTATGAGCAGAAGGAAGAAAAACCTCCCTAAGAGTTATTTCTCTCTGCCCATGAACACTATATATTAGATGTTGGCAGACTACGGCCTGTGGGTCAAATCTGGCTGTCCCCTCCCCACTGCCAGTTATTGTATGGCCTACAAACTAAGAGCAGTCTTTTAAATTGTTGGATAAAAATCAAGAGAGCAATGTTTCATAACATGTGGAAATTATATATAATTCAAATTTTTGTGTCCATAAATAAAATTTTATTGGAACACATCCCACTCATTCATTTATGTATCATCTATGGCTGCCTTTGTGCTACAACAGAGCTTAATTGCAAAAGTGACCATATGGCCCTCCTTAGTGGGTTGAGTAGAATCTTCCAAAAATTCATGTCCACATACAACCTCAGAATATGACCTTATTCAGAAACAGAATTTTCATAGATGAAATTAAGTTAAAATTTTAGGATCATACTGGATTAAGGTAGGCCCTAAATTCAATGGCTGGTGTCCTCGTAAGAGGAGAGGACGCAGATACACAGAGGGGAGGAATCCATGTGGAGATAGAAGTTGAGGCTGGAGTGAGGCATCTCCCAGCCCAGGAAAACCAAGAAGTGCCAGCAACCACCAGAAGCTTGAAAAGAGCCATGGAATAGTGTTTCCCTCACAGACTCCAAAACTATAAGAGAGTGAATTTCTGTTGTTTTAAACCACCAACAGAAATAATTTTCTTTTGTTTTGTGGTGTTTTAATTCAGCAGCCTAGGAAACTAATACATCCACAAAATCTAAAATATCTAACCCTTTTCATAAAAGTGTTGCTTATTCTTGGTATAGCGGATCGTACCCTGGAAGAAAACTCACACGAGGTAAGTTACCCCAGGCCAACTCACCTGGGGCCTAGTAAGGGCATAACAGGAGAGGGCAGTTTCTAGCACACACATGCTCTTATTTAATTTACAGGTTTTCTTAATTTCACAGAAGTAAAAGCACTAAGCACTTACTTGGTTGTTGATTATACACTATTATGTGGCATTCTGTGAATTTCAAAATTGTAATGAATTTTTCAACTTAAAAGTTCATGAACATCTCACTGTTCTATTTTCCATGATGTAACAGGAAGTCCATGTCTCAGTATGTGAGGCTAATGATCAAGGGCAGAAGTAGAGGTAGAGTAGGGGAGATGATTAGTGACTTTCACTAAGGAATAATTCACTGTAACCGCACCCAAATCTGGTACAAAAAGAATGCCATCCTGTTGCCAGCAAGAAAAGCAGCTACCAAAGTACCCTTGGAACACATTTGCGTCTTTCCACAATGCTGACGTTATTGACTGGAACTTTCTCAGATAAACCAATCAGGTAACCACGCAAGTTAACACACAACACACAGAGGGGGTAAGAACAGAGTCTTACCTGACAGACCAGAGGGATGAAAGTCCTTAGCATCTCCAAGGCCACCTCTGTTGACTGGCAGGCAGCGTAGCAAGCTGCGCATAGGTCTCAAGCCAGTGGCTAGGAGGGGTCAGAAGGTCAGAGTCTTTGGCTCTCGCGCCCCCGTCTGTGATGCTACCAGGTTAGGCCTGAGCTTCGTCTATCTGAGGTGTTCAGCTTACATGGATATTACAAGGTGGGATCCTCATACTTATTGGCTCCTGCAGGTAGGGGCTGACATTTCTGTGATTTGGGGCGGTCCAGTTACACCCTAAGGACACTCCCATTATGTGCAAGTTGACATTATTGTCATGGCTCCCATGGAATCTACTTTGTAAAGTCCAAGAAGTCCTCGTTTCTTTATGTTCTGTACACATCCCCTTCCAGGTTCCTGGAAGCACTACTGACGTCTTTACAGAGTTTAATAGCATACTTTAAAATCTTTAAACTCAGAGTCACTCAATAAATATATTGTGGTGCGATCAAATCTAAGACCCACGGAGCCAATTGCGATGGATTATGAGCCTTTATTAGCCGGCTGGCGACTGATTCTTCCCACTAGAGAATCAGCCCCGAGCTTCCGGAGGAGGCAGTTTATAAAGCCTGAAACTATGTCTTGGTGGCCTTGATCAAGCAAGCAAGCAGATTACAAAAAGCAGAAGATGGCTGTTAGCTTTTAGCACAAAGATATATTGTTTCAGGGGGACTCCTAAATCTTGTAGCAAACGGGCCTGGTAGAGTTTTGTTATCTGCATCCCAGAGGCAATGTTGTCTTTTTTCTTGGGAGCTGACGCCTGAAGATATCACTCCCTTGACAGATCACTGTCTTGTCCTTGCGCCTAGCTTACTGGAGAATTTTTCCACTTTCACAATATGTTGACTAATTAATTGAATTTCTGTTTCTATTAAGTGGTATTAAAGAAGATTCGGGTTTTTACTGAACTTCTATTATATCTGATTACAAGAATCTCCATTATTGGTGCTCTACTGGATATAATATGAGGGTAATGAAATGTTTCTTTCTCAATAATCAATTTTTGTGTAACTTGAATTCATTTGACTCAAGACTAGATTTTGTATTTCCTTTGCCTAATTATTCAAATAAAGGATGAACCATACCAAGTGAGAGAAAATTGAAATATAATGTATAATTTTAATGCAGAAATACCCATGATGCTATGGAAGTCTGGGAATTCTGTGCCCAGGATACCAAACAAGTCAAAAGGAAACTCACATTTCAGTTAAGAACCAAATTATAATTTGCCTTGCATGCCAGAGAACTTCAAAGACTTTGTTGATTCTTATACCAACCACCATAATTTCTCAAGTGAAGCTGAAGGTTCAAATTTAGTCTGATGAGCCCCTTGCTTCTTCTTGGCTAAGAAAGAAACAAAATTGCCAAGTGGGCAAGTTACTCCATGCAAAGCTCCTGATGCAAAGCTCCCTTCCAAATGTTTTTTAGTAGAGAAGATTTGGGTTAGCCAAAGAAGCATCGATTCCTCAGTGAAAAGCTGTGACACTAGTGTCCTGAAACAGCTACTCCCACGTCCTGTCAGAGCACTAACTAGATCCAACTGCTCTCATTCCTGGTGTGGCTGCCTCATGAAAGAATGAAGTTGAGGAGGCTAGCCTAGTTGAGCTCAGGGGTTTTGTGTGAGCAGCAATAAGAACGAGGAACAAATAGTAGGGGTATCAAAGCTTATGTGTAATGATTTTAAACATTTCATTTTTAAAATGAAGGCATTTTATTTTAAAAAATAAATAAATAAATCTTTTGTCCAGAGGAACTGGATAGAAGACAGCAAAACAAAGAACAGGAGTGGTATTTAAGGTACTTGATCACCCTCTGCACTTCGTTTTTCCAGGATCCATTTCACAAGAGCCATGCATACCAAAAGTAGAAGTCAAAAAATTCTGAGACCCCTGTGAATAGTGACATAAAGATTTTACTAAAATACATGACTTATCCAAGTCTCATCATTTGCTTGTGGGAGACCCTACTTGGTTTCTGCGCCCCAGCAAGTATCAAGGAGGGTTCATAACTGACTCATTATTAAGGAAGGCGTGCTCCCTGAAAACAAGGATGTCAGAATCCTCATCCTCACAAAACTGCTTTTATAAGGCACTTAGACCTTCTCAGGCATTTACTCTCTCCATAAGCACTGGAAATTCAGATACCTCCTGAATCACAAAACACCACTTCTTTTATCCTATTTTGTGATCTTTACTATTTCCTCCATTCTATGCAAACCGGCTCCCTTCATCTTTGCTCCTTCAGTCAATGCCTTTCCTAATTTTTCATATTTAGAACAATCTACATTTTATCACCTAAATCTATTTTCGACTGGATCAACATTTAAATATGCAGACTACACTATATATTTCAGCTTTTTATTGTTACATTTGATCTGATCTAACAATATGCTTAAAAATAAGAGGTAGTTAAATCTTTCAGTTCTCTTTGTGATAGAAAATTAGCATACATATCTATTTCTTATTGCCTGAGGATCTTTGCATAATCAAGGGACACAATGCATCATCGGCCTTTCTCCTGACTAAACACCTGTAGAAATTGTTTTTAGAAAGCGTCACTAAACCAGAATCTATCATCCATTTACTGTTCTTAGTTTATATTTTGATAAGATAACTCTAATATTATATTTATTTATTGAAATTTGCAGATTAACCTGGTGTTAAAGTCCCTGCTGATAGTCATGGTGAACTGATAATTGCTATAACTACCATTATTATGTCAAGTGTTGACAGTGATTAAACAACTCTGCTTTGCAACTGTACTAAATAAAAGACAAATGTTAAGCTTAATTATAAAGTTTTTCAATTTTATGAATGAGATGACATTTTATATCTTTATTTTGTAGGTGGCATTCGAGATAAATATTTAAGAAGTTTTGCTGAGGTTTCACTTATGTAAGCCTTTAAAGAAATACTGGTTTACAAATAAATCTCCAAATTTTATCAACAGAAATATTACTGAAACTGAGGGGTTTTGTTACTTTGATTAAATTTAGCTTTAAATCCTAGCGCTGGAAATTGTATATGTATATTTCCCTCAGATAATCAGCAACCTGAAGGCAACAGAAGACAATAGCCCAGACCTGACTAATGGTCACAAGGTCCAGACCTCTGGCAGGCTAAAGATAACATCTAGACATGTTACATTCCAACTCCTGAGCCCTAGGTGGAACTACCCCCTCCCCTGGCTTCTTTCCCATGAAACCAGACTAAGGGACACTGGAACAGACCTCAGAACTGTCCTCAAGACCTGAAAAAATGATTTATCACCCTTACCTCACCTTCTACCAATCATCTGCCAGTATGACCCTGAACCCTCTAACCCATGATATCTTGTGATTTTGCCCTATATAATCGGTAACCTACACACCCTCAAAGAGTTCAGGCTTTCGAGTATTAGCTTCTCATTCTCCTGGGTAGTACCACTCATAATAAAATAGTCAATATTTATCTACTGCAATTCTCAACATTTAGTATTTGGCTCTGCTAGCTCCAGGTGAACAAAATCTTTCTGTTTTATAACACTATTCATTTTGAACATGAATCAGATTTGAGAAATCTTAAACTTTTAAGAGTCTATTGTTTTAATTTCCTTTGATTAGGAGACTAATGAGACTATGCTATATTTCCTTCTCTCAGATTCTTTATTCAACGTGAAGCTATATTTAAAAAGAAAAATAATAGCGACAAGAATGGGACCTTGGAAAAAGCTGCTTATGGTGGAAGTAGCACCAGTTAGAAGACTTGGATTCTAATCTTTATTTGGTGAGTAACTTGTTGAAATTAGGCAAATCGCTTACTGTTTCTGGGACCTACTCCTGCTTGTGGCACATATGTACATAATCCATTTAAAAACGACATGTAAAGTACAGCAGAGTGACTGCAGTTCGTAACACTATCTCGCATATTTGAAATTTGCTAAGAGTAGATCTTAAAAGGTCTTATCACAAAAATATAATTTTATATAACTGTATGGTGATCAATGGTAACTAGGCTTATAGTGATAGTTATTTCATAGTATATATAAATATTGAATCACTATGTTATACATCTGAAACTAATATAAAGTTATTTGTCAATTATATCTCAATTTTTAAAAAATGAAAAAACAATAAATAAAACAAGATTGTCTAGGAATAATTTGTATGACATAACGATAATGAAGACAACTCTAAGCCTATACCTAAGGATGGAAAGAAGATGAAAAAGACATTTGATGTTCTGGAAGGGTCAATTCAATATTGTAAAGATGTTAATTTTATGCAAATCTATTTATTAATTTAATGTCATCCATCAAATATTCAGAGATAAAATATTTCTGGAGCTAAAAGCTTTATCTTAAATTTCCTCTGGAAGAGTAAATGACTAGAAAATTGAATTTTTTTGTACAGAAGAACAAGAAAGGATAACTTTTCCTACCAGATATCAAAATATATTACAAAGTTATAGTAATTAAACTGAAATATATTGGTGTAGAAATAGAAAGAAAACTTAGTAGAACAAAGAGAGAATTCAGCAATAAACCCATGTCTTTATGATAGCATTAGTTTAATGGCAGCATTTAAAATCATAAGGGAAAAAAACATAAGGGGAAAAAATCAGGTGAGATCCCTACATCACGCTATACTTCAAAATAAATTCCAGTTGAATGAATAATCATAACATTTAAAAAATTGTAACATGAAGAAAAGATAGAAGAATATATAAGTATTTTTAAGGTAGCCAAGTTATTGCTAAACAAGACAGAAAACTCAGAAGGTATAAGGGAAACAATGGAGAGAAACCAAACTTTTCTACACATTGAAAGACACGTAACCTAAAAGAGAAGACAGACTGGAAGAAAATATTTGCAACATATAACAGAAAGGTGTTAATTGCTGTAATATCTAAAAAGAAAATCTTCAAATCAATAATAAAAAGACAAACAATCCAATCAATATAATAAGTTAAAGAATTAGAATGAGCAAAAGAAAAAGAAAAAGTGGTCAAAGAATGAAAAGATGCTGTTATTACTGGTGATTCCCATCAGATTAGACAAAAACAAACAATTGATATAATGTAATCTTGACAAGGGAATGAAAACATGGACATTTTTATCGCTGTTCATCTTATTATAAACCCCCACGACGTTTCTGTAGGTCAATTTGGCAACACTATCCCTATGTTAAAGATTATGACATATGCTTTGATGAAATAATCTTACTTCTAACAATCTAACCTACAAAAATACTTATACATATGAACAAATACATATATATTAATAATATAATAGAGAAAAATTAAAACAACCTAAATATTCATCAATAAAGGGAATGAGTAAATAAATTTTAATATATCTACATAAATTTTGAAACATGTGGCTGTGTAAAAAAAATGAGGTTTTTCATACATACTCTTAGGGAATATTTCAAGATGTAAAATTTTGAAAAGAAATCACAAAATAGAATAGACTACATACAATAATTTCATTCATTCTATTTGTAAAACTCGTGTGAAAATGGATAGAAGAAAAGTTCAGAAAGATGTAGTGCAATCTGCTAACAGAGGGATTCTTAAAAGAAGGAATAGTGAAAGGGAATTTTTTTCAGTTACTTTGTATTCTCTTGTCCCATTTTTAAAAATTGTAATATGTTTTTTCATTAAAATTTTTATAGAAAAAATAGGAGTTAGCAATGTGTGGTATTTTTTATTAAAGTAACTCCTGCCTTATGCAGACTACTTGGTCAGGTAATAAACTAGTGGAGTTAAAACTTTCAAAGTCTAGAGCTTTCTTTTGTTACATATATATTATTTTTTCATATTTATGTAAATAGCTCTAGTTTTTTAAAGGTTAAGCTAATACAGAAGTACTGGAAAATTTTTACAAGAGTTTCTAGGTCCTTTCTAAATATACACAAAGCTGATTTTTAAAGCTGTCCTTCAAAATAAGCATTATCTAAAAGTCTGTAATTTTTCCTAGAGGCTGCAATGACTCCAGAGGGCTACTACTGCCTAACGATGCTGTCAGTGCAGCCAGGCTCTGGGCTAGATGACAACCCTGAAGTACATGATATTGGTGGCTCTGAATAGTAAGAACACAATTTGAATTTGATATCCAGTCTTCTATGAAGTTCTAAGGTTTTTCCTCTGTAAGGGAAAGGATACTTTTAAACTCAGCAGACATTTGAGACCACTTTTTGCTACTCATTTGCAGTGTGATGTAGATAAAATTGCTTCACTTTTTCAGGCCCTGGTGTCTATCCCATCATTGAAATGACACTAATGCTTACCTCACAGAACCTGGACCCCAAACTAAATCTATTTGATTCCAGGACTCTTAGCTGTTACAACAGACAGAGCCATGTCTCCTAGCATTTTCTTGTTTCACATTTTGTAATCATAATGACAATAATACTCATCGTGAGGATTATTATAATTGCTGTAAGTTCTCTTTTTAATATTTTTTTCAAAATTGGAGGAAAAAGCAAAAACTGTAAAAATAAAATTTGTATATGGATAACAAAATATTGCTCAAAAAATTCAGGGTATAAATTATTAATAGATTGCTGCTAAAAAGATTTTTAATTAGCACTCAGAGAGGGGAAAAAAAGAGTGAGAAAGACAATCTGACAAAAGCTCATTACTCTATCTGGACTTCTTATGAGAAGGGTGGGATTTCAAAAAAATCTAATGCAAATTTTTCAAATGGCCGTTTACTCTGACATCTCTCTGCTGTTTTTCCCATCTAAGCCTCAGCTGAAGAGATGTCCAAGGGAGGTGGATAAATTGCCTACTTATTTTAAACAGCTCTGGCTTGTAAGATATTTAAGAAAAAAAAAAGGCATAGTTCAAGAAAAGATAGTTATAAAGAAAGCAAAATGTGGGGGTATAGCATTTGCTTAATCATGTGAAAGTCTGCACATTAATTAAAATTGACATTAATTAAGAAAGAAACATAATCCTACCTCCCTCACAAGACTAGCTTGCTGAAGGAAAAAGACAACTATCTACATGGAATCACCAATTTGGCTGTATACAGGCCGTCTAGGGCCTTCTGCAGTCCCTCCTCAGCTTCTCTCAGAATTCTTTAGAAAATTCTGCCCAAGGGAGAATTCAAGAAATGGGTTTATTGCAAATTCTACTTCACAAATGAGTCTAGTTCTGAGTCACATAAGAGCATTTCTGTCAACTACCAACAATGGTGGTCCCATAAGATTATAAGGGAGATGAAAAATTCCTATCCCCTAGTGACAGAATAACTTTCTGTTAACATCATTTGTAGCACATGTGTTACTACATTTTTATGATGATGCTGATATAAACAAACCTACTGTGCTGCCAGTGTATAAAGTATAGCACGTACAAATTATGAATAGTACATAATACTTGACAATGATAATAAACAACTATGTTACCAGTTTATGTATTTTTATTGTTATTTTAGAGTATACTCTATTTGTAAAAAAAAAAAAAAAAGTTAGCTATAAAACAGTATGCTGTGTTACACCAGCAGCATTCTCTTATATCACATGTTTACCGCATCTCTTAATCACATCATTTTCTCTTGTATTTGATTTAATTTCATGTTGTTTAGATCTGTTTAGACACACAAATACTTACCATTGTGTTACAGTTGCCTACAGTATTCAGTATAGTAACATGCTGTTCAAACTTGTAGCCTAGGAACAATAAGCCATATCATACAGCTTAGGTATGTTGTAGTAGGCTATACTATCTAGGTTTGTGTAAGTGCACTCTATGATATTCACACAATGATGAATCGCCTAACGACACATTCATCAGAAGGTATTCCTGTCATTAAGTAATGCATGAGTGTACTTAATAACAGGTCTGCAAATATATTTTGCTTATTTTCTTTTTACTTTCAAATCTATTCAGAAGTTTTCAGCAAATTCCCCTAACTACAAGATCAAAAGGAAACCTAGAGTTTACTGAAGACCTACTAAGTGCTGAGTTCTGGCTATTTCATGTGTTATCTCAGAACATGCATCATATCTCCTGCCCATTTTCATTCAAATTCTAACTGAAAACTTATAAAACACACCTTAAAACAACAACAATGCATTGTCTTAAAAAATCTTTAAGATGTAAATTTTTATCTACATCTTACAAAGGAGGAAACTTGGACTCAGAGAACCTCAGTCAACTCTGTAAGGTTACAACTTTGCTACCAAATAATTGAACCTGAAATTGATCCCATGTCCTCAAATATTATAGTCCCACCACACCACAGCGGCTTCACCCCAAGAGTAGTAAATTCTCTAAAGACAAGTATTAATTTTAGAAGCAGCCCAAAGCGCAGTGGATAAAATTGTATTTTGAAAGTTTATTGAATATTGGAATGTTTAATGTACCCAGAAGATGTTAGTATTATTAAATTGCATAATAAATTGGGTAATATGGTTTATAGTAATAAAAATTATCCTCATAAAGTACAATTATATAGTATAGAGACAGAGTTTCTCATGTGTCTTATGAGGCCCATCCCAGAGGAATAGTCCCCAAACCTATTTGAAGATTGACATTGGTCTGATGGGTGTTCTGATCATTTCAAAGAATAGTTGATTATTCCTATGAATGTTGATACAATGACAATGGAAATCATCAATAGTTTCAACTTCATATTATATCTTATTCATGTATAACCATACACTATAATTATATATGTAATATATAATGTATCATGTATTTTTATTTACATAAATGTAAATATAAACAAATAGACTTGTTTATTTACAGATACATACAATGACAAACTATTCATACAATGACATAAACTACATTTTATAGATATATAGATTCATATAGTGACATAAGCTAAATTTTAATGTTTCATGAAATAGTTCTGAAGACTCATTAAGTCCTTAAAAGAGAATGAAAAGATATACACAAAATAGTGTAAGTAGATGCTTGCCTATGTGGTGCCAAAATTTTTTTTTACTATTTTCCACCACTAAACTTAATGAATCTTTTGATCGTGTCAGTAGAAAGAAGATAAAGTGAAAATTAAATTATTTTTTTAAAAAGTAGTGATGATGTCTAACAATTCTTTGTTTGCTTATTATGGGATTTTCAAAACACTACAATTATAATAATATGAATTTTATAAATTCAAAAGCAGGGTTTTTTTTTTCCATCTGGTGAAAATAAGATAAAACAAATGTAGGAAAAATTATTATCTATTTTAGTCAATTAATGAACACTGTATAGTTTATACTCATTAAAAGTACTTAGGACATTTAAAGTACAATGGGAAAAAACAAAAGATGACCCAGCCAAGGAAATTAAGTGTCAGTGTGAGAAAATGAAATGTGTGTGTGTGTGTGGATCTAGGTCTAGATCTAGATATATATTTAAACATATACATATGTTTTTTTTTTTTTATTTTGCACCTACAGCACCTAGTCTTCCTAGGTGGTGTCCCATCCAAGTACTAATCAGGCCCAACCTTGCTTAGCTTCTGAGATCAGACAGGATCAGGCGTATTCAGAGTGAAAAATATTTTGATCAAGAAGGAAAAACGGATCTTGTCTACATAATCAGGAGGAAATGTCTATTATTTACCAATTGCTATTTTCTCTTATTTCCCTCATAGGGGAAATTTTGTCCCTTCCAGTGCAATTGGGTCAAACATACAAGGCTGAAAAAGGACATAAAAAGTTCAAAGTCAGGGCTCTCCCCTCAGCAAATAGGGAAATCTGTCTACAATCCTCTTGAAATCTGCTCTTTTTTTTTTTTTTCACCTCTAAGAAGTTAGAGAAGCTGGTAGAGAATTGGTTTCCTAAATTGTATTAAATTAAGATATATCTTGAAGAAATAGTTCTTCAATCTTATACCTGTAAAGTATTTTTAATGAGGCTATATTAAAACTTGTAATTACTAGTTTTTTGCCAGGAAGTAGATAAAACAATTATAGGAAAGAGTTTAATAAATTGTTATTCAGTGACACAAACCACTCCTCTGCCTAGAAATTATGGGGATAGATTATAAAAAATCTTGGAACTCAGGCAGGAAGAGTTAGATCCCAGGCAGATGAAAGTCAATTTTTGATCAGGGTAATTTTAGAGGGGAGATATTTGTAGCACAGAATGCCGTGGAGAGGGCAGAGCATCAAGAACCTTGGTTTTAGTTTTAGCACTGGGAGGTGGCAAAACAGCAGAAATGTTTGAAAAAGGGAAAAAATCAACATAACTTTACAGGGAAGATCAACACAGTATTCTGAGCTACAATAAATCATACAGTGAGAATTCCAGTCATCTCCTTGCTACTGAATTATTTTAATATTTTATAAAGTCTAATCAATGGTAATTTTAAAGGGAAAAAGGCAACATAAGGAACAAGTATCTAAGATGTGAAAGAAAGATGGTGGAGGTGAAAAGAGAAGTTTGTGGGCTGACCAAACAAGGAATGTCTTCAGACCTTCTTTAGTTCATTCGTTAGTTTTTTGTTTTGTTTTGTGTTAGTTTTTAATTCTAACTAGTAGTAGAGTGCTTAGCCATACTGAATCCCAAAGAAGTCTTATATCTTCTTGTATTCTTACCTTAGAAAATGAGGGAGAGGAATGAGTACAAAATGTCTCCAAGAAAGCTAAACAAATCCTTTCAGAAGGTGATGCTGGTTTAGATTGGGAAATGGTAACCTGAGTTTGAGGGAGTGGTAAGAAATATACATACAACAACAGTAAAAAGGCAGCAGAAAATACAGATATGATATCTGGGTTAGCAGTTAGGATAGGAAATTCTGATTTTAGTGTCATCAGCAAAGAAGCAGTATTTGAAGCAATGAGAACAAAATTCAGAATCAATTAGAAATACGTTATGACTATCTTTTTATTAAATATCGATGTAGATGGGAGCGGAAGCCCTGCTACGTATGGCAGAGACAGCAGGATGGGGCAATGAGAAAGCCCTTGCCTATTCTAACAGACCACGGGATAGGAGCTGGTCTGGGCAGCTGTAGTAGAGTCTTCAGCTAATTATTTAACTATCTTATAATTAGGAATCAACTTAATCGATGTATGAATTTACTGTGGGTATTTAATGAAATAATATATGCAAAACTGCTGTAAATTTAAAAACTAACAAATATTTACTCTTATCGCCAAAATGCAAATCAAATTCAAGCTGTAGCCTTAATGGAAGAATGCCCCATTGTCATCACCTTTACATTTTCTGCTGTGATTTTCTTCCTTCTCAGGAATCCTTACAATCTCCTTACAGTGGCACTGTGAAGGTCTGTACCTACTCATCTCTGATCTTGCATCCCAGCCACATCTGACATCTAGATTTCCTTTCCACTGTAACTTCCTCACCCCTCTCTAACTTCCACACCTTATTTTACCTACATTCTAAATGTTTTCACTCTGCACTAGGCAGAACTTACACTTTCGCACCTGGAAAAGGTACAGGTAAGTTCTGGGACAACGTAACCATCTTTTTATTCAACTATAACAAAACTTGTGATGACTATATTCTAGATTAAATTACTAAGGATGTTTCCAGGTTCAAGAATCTGACCTGTCAGATTCTATGTGTTTGTGTGTGTGTTTTTTGAATGCTAATTCCCATTTTATAAATGTGGTCCTAAATATTTATCTGACAATGCAGAAATAAAATTTAATACCTTCAGTTAATTTTTAGTGTCTCTTGAGCATTTTTGTAACCTATACAAGAAGTGGAAATTTCCTCTCTGCAAAAGCGTAGTATCCAGGAAAACTGCCATGAGCTTTGGAACTGCCGAAACCTGAATTTAGACCCCAGCCCAGACCACTTAGGAAAAGTAAAATCTCGAGAATATTATATAACCTCTGAGGACTGGATTTCTGAAGACAATGGAAGTAATGGTCTCTACCTTATAGGATTACTGTGGGGCTTCAATGAGGTATTGTAGGCAAAGCACTAATGCCCAGTGCTTGGTATAAAGTGTGTGTTTAATAAATATCTGTTGAGCAAATGAATGTCAGTGTCCTTCTCAAGCATCCCATTAGAAAGCCGAACGGAGTGCTGAAGGCACTGAAAATTTCATCACAGTGGAGGGGGCTTTACTGACATCTACTGTAGCAGGTGCTTAATAAAAACTTGTTGATTTACTGATCACAACATGTGATTCCTAAAATTCTTTTTAAAAACTACATTATCATTTGAAATAAAGATAAATGTTTAATACAATTTTATACTTTAATTTCTATAGCCATGAAATAGTTCAAGGATCTCATTTTATCAAGAGATTTAATCTACTTTTAGTATCGGAAAGTGTTTATGACTTTAAAATAACAATGAAAAATTACCCTTCACTTGGTTCTTATACCATCATGCTGAAAAGTCCTTTTTTTCCATATGAAATACCTACTCTTACTTCTGGTTAGCCAATTAATTAGGTAACTTTATAAGACAAGGATACTGACCCCTTTAAAGTAAACTCTGATTGCTTGTCTTTATTTACTTGTCTATTAATTTTCAAAACAGAAATGGGAGGGGAGTTACCTCCCTCCACCAATGCAGTTCTTTCGAAAGCTTATATGTTAAGTTTCCAGTCCGTCCCTGGACACTAAATACAGTCATCTAGGAAACGCTACTGTGGGAAAGCTTTGATTTAGCATTTCTGAAGAAAACTAAAAATTAAAAATTTCCCCCTGCTTTTTGTTTACCTTTCTCTAATCTAGAGTACTTCCTACCCTTTGGTAATCTTTTCAAATATAAAAAGTATTGCTAATTCAATCGATATGCCTGAAGAGCAGAGACTAAGTACATACTCATGGTTATAGTGGTTTTGTAGTAAGCACCTGGGTAACTGGAGTAGATCTAACACTTCAGAAACTTCATTCCTATTACAGATGTGCTATCCTTGAGCCTTCAGTTTAGATAATTGGTGATTCTGATGTTTTCTAACTATGAAAAAATCTTTCTATTTGGGTGCTTCTGGATAGTTAGTAAAAACACTAAAGCAAAGTCTAATTTAAGTTTCAATATATTGTGCTAACTAAAAATTAATAAAGTTCTGACTGTATACAAAATAATAAGATCTCATTGTGCTATTACAACCATTTGAGATATTATTAGATTCCTAAAATCAGACAGCCCTCAATGGACAATGGCTAACACACTAGTTGAATTTCCCTTTCTAAACTTTGCTGAATATCAATTTCTAAATCTGTAAAATGGGTATAATAATGCAAACCCATGGGGTTGTTGTAAGGGTGAAACAAACCTAGCACAGATTCGCACAGTTCAGTACCTGGCATACAATAGGTTCTTGTTCTTTCTCATTCTGTTTATACATATCTGTATGAAATCATATAGGATTAACTGAAATGGGGCTTTACAAAAGCAGAGCCATTTAAATCCATATTTTACTTTTGTGCAGATATTAACTATATAGGTATAATACAAATTTAGTATAGGTTGGGAAAGTGAATTGTTGGCATTATTAATGAGGATTGTAATGAATACTATTATTCAGTTAAAAGTTGATATGAGAGAGAAACTTTGATGTCCTGATTAAGCATCGCTGGGATTTATCAAGCTCAAATGGGCATTCAATATTACCTGAAAGTTTTATTATGCCCACAAATCTCAATTCTATGCTTCCTGATCACTATTCTATACCTTCAATAATAATCAAACCCCAACTCTCCATTCTCTTCCTCACTCTAAACTGATGACTTTGAGAGCAAATAAAAACCATCAAAAGGGAACTCTCTCATCTTCCTCGCAGTAAATCTGCAGCCTTCCTCATCTTCCTCTGTTATAGGAAAGGGGCGGGGTCTTTTTCAAAAGCCCATTTCTCAGCAAGTGCCCTTTATCTTCATCCCCTTCTGCATTCTTAGTTACCTTGTTCCATTTATTACTCCTTTTCTCTTTTATATCTACAACATTTTCTTTCCTACTGGATTCATTTCCAGAGCAGTCAACTTTGCTCTAATATCTTCCATCCAAGACAATGCAACCCAAAATAAAAATCATCATGCCATTCCTTTTCAGCTACTGCCCTGTTTCTCTATACCCTTTATCCAGTCAAGCTTCATAGAGAAGGGACTATTTATGCTTCTGTACTTTTCCTCACTTCTCATTTACTCTTCAACACACTAAATCTATATACCTCTCTCAGAATACTATAAAAACTGCTCTGGAGCCTCTAACTAGTAACTTCTATATTCAGTATACAGAATGCAGTTCTGTAACCAGCAACATCGAATGGACATTTTTCAGTATTTATTTGACTTCTCAATAGCATTTGGCAAAACTAATCACTTTTCCTTGAAACATTGCCTGTATCAATTTTCCTGACACTACACTCTCCTGATTTTCTGTCTACTCTTTGGGAGTTCCTTCTCAGTCTTTTTTGCTGACTAGGTTCCTTTCCTACCCAAACTCTTAATTTGAAATTCATTTATATTTATTTTACTTTATTATGTTGTTGTTGTTGTTGTTGTTGTTATTATTATTATTATTATTTACAGATTTACTGACATATAATTGACAAATACCTACCCAGCCTCTTCAAACAGAAGGTACTCTGGGTGTGATTCAGCACTCTCTTGTCTTTTGCATAGTTTTATAACTTGGCTTCAGAAAATGTTTAGATATGAAATGATCAAAAATCTATATTTATATTCCAAACCAATCTTTGAGCTCTAGACTCATATCTGAGCATTTAACTTTTCCACTAGGATATTTTATAAACATCTCAAAATATGTCCAAACTTATCTCCTGACCTTCTTCCCAAATCCTATTGAACTATTTCCTCCTCAGAAGCTTCACTATTCCATCTGAACACAACTCTCTTTCTATCTCTTTACCTGGCTAATGTCTACTCATCTTTTAGGTTTCATTGAAACATCACTCCTTTAAAAAGGCCTTTTTTAATCCTCTTAATTATATTAGACTCTATTATTACACCCTATATTTCCCTTCAGATTCCATATGACCATTTACAATTACATATCTATTTGTGATCTTCTTGTTCAATTATGATTTCTCTCTCTCTCTCTTGCTATGTTAGAAGCACTATTATTAACTCCCTTACCTGTTCAAATCTGCTGAAAGTTTGTCTTCTCAATGAGGGCTTTTCTGACCCCCTGTATAGAATTTTAACCCTGCTTTCCTAACTCTCTTATTTTGCTCTAGTTTCCTACTCCCCTCAACACTTATCTACCTCTAATATTCCATATAAATTGCTTACTGGTATTTATTAAGTTTTGTTTTTCTCTCACTCTAGAATGTACACTCGATAAAGATTTCTTGTCTCTTTTGTTCATTGATATGTTCTAAATGCCTAGCACATGATAGGAATTCAATAAATATCTGTTGAAAGAATCAGGAGCTGTGTCTGTTTTGCTCCACACTGTATTCCAAACAAATTGATTTTTGTGATAAAGTTCAGGTAATATAAAATCTAAGATGAAAAATGAAGCACAGTGTCACAAACACAGTGGGATCTCATATTTTGTGAATGAATGAATGCTTCAGATTAAAAAAAATCATATTTAAGTTGGAATTTAGAAAGTGGGCCTCATCTTATTTTTTATTGTTTAATAAAAGTTCAAGCACACAATATCTTTTGTTCTCCTTTTTCACATATTAATAAGTTGTGAAAGATAATACAGAGTGGAAGCTGCATGAGAGGAAGTATCATGTCCCCAATCTTCCTTGGTGTCACCTGATGTCTAGCCCTCTTCCTGGTACTTAGGATGAACAAATACTTTAGGAACTAATGACCAACCTACGCAGTGAAGTAATGGCACAGGCCATCAAGGGAAGGCTAGACGGTACCATGCAGTAGTGGAAAAACTGGGGACTTAAACTCATTAAGGGGGTGAGCTGTATTTCTGGCTCTACCATCTGACAAAATCTAGCAACTTCCATGAGCGTATTTCTTCATATGATAAGTGAGGGAATGAAACTAAGTGATTTAGTTCATTTTAACTCTTGTTAACTCTACCAAAATGAGAGCTCTATGAAGTCAGAAATTGTATCTTGTTCACTAGTTTGAAAACAAGATGTAAATCAGTATGTTTGTCACATAGTAGGCCCTAAGGAATTTGTGCGAAGATCTTAAAAATTCCTTCCCATGCTAACATTTTAAGGAAGAAAAAATTTTGAAGTATCCTAAATAAGTCTTTTTTTTTTTTTTAAGAGAAATCCATATATAGGTTATCAGCATCTTAAATACCCTAACTCATGGTAAAAGAGTAAACACCTGTTTCCTCCTGGTGACCTCTTGGGTACTTTAATACTTAAACAATTGTATTGATATAATTAAGACTTTATTTAAAATCTTTGGCTCTGGGTACCAGAACACCAAACTCCTCAGGAAGTGTATCTTTACATTGTACAACTTCTTACTGTTTCCAGTTTTGTTGGCAGCCCTTCCCTGCCATTCTGTAGTTTACAACACAGAAGGGCCTCTTCCCATTTCCCAGCTTCTTCCTCTTCCTTCCTCACCCATCTCTTTCCTTCATCTCCCTCCCGCATTCGTGGCTTTCCCTTGGCTGGTGCGACGCTGGAAGAGGAAGGGGAGAGGTTGGCCGGGCACTCAGTGGCCCCCTACAGCTCAATGCAAACCACTGCCCCCTGGCAGTTATTGGGGACCGCCTGGCTTTCCAATCTACACTAGCAATGCGCATTCGTAGTGAAATGAAGTCATTTTTTACATCGTAAACTCCAAATGAAATCGTCTTTGTATACCGTAAACTAGGGACAGCTCGTGGGTAGTGAATCTGTGTGTTTACAATTGTTTTCTAGCCTCAGAGCTACTGCGGGAATTGATTGGTTCCCTCGCGCCCCTGACGCCTGGGGTCCCCCCACGCACGACTGGACCCCGCCCCCTCCGCGGCCATCTGCTTCTCTGTCTGTCTCCCAGTCTCTCGCTCGGTATCTCGCCTCCAACACTATCCTGCTCCCCGCCGGCTCCGCCCCTTCCCCCTCCCCCTGCCCAGGGCTTCGAATCTTTCCTGGTCGTTGCCAGGGAGACAAGCCGATACCAGGCAAATAGGCATTCAAGAAAGAAAAAGGAGAAAAGCTACACGGCAGCCTGGTAACAAAGGAGCGATAAAAGCGCCCCCCAAATGGAGAGCTAAGGACGCGTCTGCGAGAAAATCTGAAAGCGAGCTAGCAATCACCCCAAGTTAAACTGGGAGGGGGATGCAGAGGAAAGGGCATGTTTCTCGTTGGGGGTGGAGGGAAATCAACAGCCTTAAATAAGCTTTTAAGAATAGCCTGGAAAGTGGTGTTGGATCAGCTCAGTTAGCTTTCCAAGTTGTAACTCTGCTAATACAGGGGATTCGCGTTCACTGCTGCGGCTGAGGTCTTGGGTCAGGCCAGCGGGCTCCTTTAAGGGTGATAACACGTTTGGCAAGGTACGTTTCTACGGAAATGTCTTTCCATCAGCTCTGGGGAATAGGACTTCGTGATTGAATGATGCATCTGGAGGAAGTGGACAGTGAGAAGACGAAGCTTCTTATAACGATGTGCAGCTTGATGATTTTCAAAGCAATACTTGAACAAAGAATTATATTGGCTTGAACAACCATCTTTTTCACTCAGAGAGTGACCTATTTCCCTACAATGAGTGGAAAATAAAACAATTCAGAGCCAGCACCAAGAGAAATGAACCATTCCCTCGAATGCTTCTCACCGCCATAAGCAAAAGATTATTCATTTCGGAATTGCTAAAGGCAATCGAGAAAAGGTGGTCTGATTTGGACAGTATTGAAAACTTTAGGAGCAAAAATGTAGGTGGTAGGAGAATGCTTATTAGGCTGTATCCTTGATTTTTGCCCAACCCCGCCCATTCTTTAAATCAGTGCCTTGACTTTCACACACAAATAGCGTCTGGTACTTCCGTGGCAAGAGGAGTAGATGGAGGTACCCTCTGTCCCTTTATAAAAGCTTTTCTTCTAACCCAAGTTACACTGGGAGCGTTCAGGGATCTTCTTGCTATCTCTCAACATACAATTTCTTCTTAGAACTGTAATCGTCAGCCCGTTTGTTTAGAATTTAATCGCTCCTGCCTCCCCCTCTCCCTGGAGTATATTCGCATGCACACTCACATATGTGCAGAAATAGAGTCCATCAGATCCCGGCAGTAGGCTGAAAACGATTCATATCGACGCGAATTGCATCCTAACTGTAAATATGGATTAATACACTCGAGGCTGTCTCATTTCACCATAGAGGAAATTTAATTATGTCATCTCATACAGTGATAAAATGTGAACTGTTTCGACTTTTTTGTAAATGGCTCTCATTTTATATCGTGTGTGTAGGGGGAATCTAGTTACTAATTGGGAATAGTCAGAGATGGAAGATTTGATGAGCGCCGCAGGCCAGTCTCAAAATATTTCATGCCACTGTGGCATAGAATAGGGAGTGTGGCTTCAGTTGCTTGCCGCTTCTGCATTTTCCACATCTGGCCTACAGACCTAATTCTAACTCGCGACTTCGTTTGATGAAATTCGATCTTCGTGGTTTAAATACCTTTCAATTTGGGGCGGTTTAACACTTGCAACCGTTAAAAAAAACAAACCCTGTGCAGTATCTGTGAAACCAATATGGACCACGGAGAAAGAAAACATGCTGCACACAAATCCCAGCCATTGTCTTTAACACTCGCGCGCGCGCGCGCGCGTACACACACACACACATACACACACACACACACACACAACACACGGGGAAGATGGGGGAAGGGAGCGAGTGGAGAGAGACAGACACGGATATGGATCGACAAGAGTCAAAGCGAGTCAAGTTAACGCTTTCTCCGCCCCCATCCACAAGTACCCCCCTCCCGCGTTAATTAATTACAAACAAGCCAAGCCAATCGAGTGATGCATTATTATTTTCAAGCAGAGGGAGGTGAGAGGCATGTATTTTTAATTGATTTATTTATTTGGAGGACATTAATTCTCGGTCTGAGACTGATTTTCAAACCGTTTGCAAAGCGCGGCTCCATTGTTCGCCGGGAGCGCAGGCCCCGCCCCCTGCTTTGTGTGCGGCGCGCGGATTGGCCGGTGCGCGCGGGGGCCGCGTCAGCGCCCGCGAGCCCATTCATCTGTGCACTTGGGCGTTGGACCCCGCATCTTATTAGCAACCAGGGAGATTTCTCCATTTTCCTCTTGTCTACAGTGCGGCTACAAATCTGGGATTTTTTTATTACTTCTTTTTTTAAAAAACTACACTTGGGCTCCTTTTTTTGTGCTCGACTTTTCCACCCTTTTCCCTCCCTTCTGCGCTGCTGCTTTTTGATCTCTTCGACTAAAATTTTTTTATCCGGAGTATATTTAATCGGTTCTCTTCTGTCCTCTTCACCACCCCCACTCCCCCCTCCCTCCGGTGTGTGTGCTGCTGCTGCCGCCGCCGCTGCTGCCGCCGCTGCTGCTGCTCGCCCGGTCGTTACACCAACTCGAGGCTCTTTGTTTCCCCTTGGATCTGTTGAGTTTCTTTGTTGAAGAAGCCAGCATGGGTGCCCAGTTCTCCAAGACCGCTGCGAAGGGAGAAGCCGCCGCGGAGAGGCCCGGGGAGGCGGCTGTGGCCTCATCGCCTTCCAAAGCGAATGGACAGGTAAATTATACCTGTGATACTAGTCATTTCTTTGGTGTCTTTCTCTAATCCCAACGATTCCCCTTGCCCCTTGGTTGCTCTCGAGGTGCATTCGGTGGAGACGAGCGTGGGATTCCAGTCTGAAAGTTGAATGGAAAGCGGTAGCCTAAATTGTCGATTTCTCATAGGAAGGGTCTACCCCCTTGCCCCAAAGGACTGATTCTCGGAGTATCTGGGCGAATTCTAATGTAGACAGGAGGAAAGAAGTGATAAATCGTCTAAAATGGCGTGTTTGGAGCTTGGCAGAACGTGACTAGATAGGTGCTAGCACCACCACCCCCGCCCCCAGCCAGGTTGTATTGTGTTTAGTGGGCACAAAGGTGTTTAAGTGAGTGACTCTCACATTTTTTGTCGAGACTGGGTCGCCTTCAAGATTTCTAAACTGTTGTGATTTGTGTGTGTGTGAGATTAGGGAAGCGGTGGGGGGGGGGGCGCAGTGGGATGGCGGTGGAGAAGGACGACAGGGGAAGGGCTGTCTTATTGTATACGGAGGCGGCGTGCCTTGGGTTCTTGGAAAGGCAGCTGGCTAGCTGGCTGGAGCTGGGCGGAAAAGCTTTCAGTATCTTTCGATGGGGCTTTCCCACTGTTCTAAATCTTTATTCATAGCTATCTGTGGTATAACACACCCACCTGACTTTTAAATGGCATCCCTGGGATAGAAAGACTCTGGGTCCTTAAGAACCTGCCCAGGTGGTCAAGAGGAGGTAATTGGTGTGTTTCAGTCGGGATTGTTCGTGTGCGGGGCTCCTCGATCACCGCAGAAGCCGCCCTGGCGCTGCCCAGACCCAGGCGGATGGCCACGGCTCGGTGGGCGCCAGAGGTCGGCCACGGGTGGCTGCTTTGCAAACACTGGGCACCCACCACGCCTCTTTTCCTAGAGCAGAGGCCTCGTTGCTTCGCCTGCTCTAATCTAATGGGGAAAGCGAGCTCTGCCAAGAGGCTTTGAACCCGTGAAAAAATGCAAAATGAGCCTCCCGGGCACACCCTGGCTTCGGAGAATCACTGGCGAAGGTGGGCGTGGAAGCAGAGGTGAAACCTCAGAAACAGTGGGTTTCCCCCTGCCTTGTGGATTTTATTCCGATCAGGACGCCTGCAAGCCACCTGAGCTTTGTTTGCGGTCTCTGGGCTGTGCTACCCGGGCTCGGGGGCGCCTCGGCCGGCGGGCAGGGCCCGACAGGGCTGGGCGGGGTGGCCCCCGGCCCCGCCCCTCCGCGCCCGCTGCTCGCGCCTCGCTCTGCGTGATGGAGGCGCAGCGCCCCCTGCTGACCCCAAGCCCCAGGCGCGCGTAGGGCCTTTGCGCGCGCAGCCCGGGCGCTTTAGGCTGAAGCGTTGTGATCGCCCCGGGAGTTCTTGAGGTTTTCTGCAGCCCTTTGGGTTTAGGGAGGGAAAGAGTATTTGTAGCGTAGACACAGAACTCTGGCGCTGTTCCTTCTTTTCTTCTCTCAAAGGCCGTTTGGTCTGTCATGTTTTATGTGGCCTTTTTCTAAAGCCCGAGAGGCCAAGGCTGGAATGGGTTACCCTTTGCTTTCCACGTTTTGGACTCGGCCCTTTTAATCTGTAGAGCATTTGTAGGATGGCGGAGGCTACTTTTGTGCCTTTAGGGCGCCCCCAAATGGCACTGCCCCCATTTCTTCCTAGAGTTCTTTCCTGGCTATCCAACCCCGCCTCCTCACAAAGGGGTGCTGCGGCGCCAAAGCCAGAGGAGCCTGGGGTGGGGGCGGGAATGGCGGCGCCCGGGCCGCTTCAGTGACGCTCCCGCTTTTTCTTCCCCACAGGAAAATGGCCACGTGAAGGTAAACGGTGATGCTTCTCCCGCGGCCGCCGAGCCGGGCTCCAAGGAGGAGCTGCAGGCCAACGGCAGCGCCCCGGCCGCCGACAAGGAGGAGCCGGCAGCCACCGGGAGCGGGACGGCGTCGCCTGCCGCGGCCGAAAAAGATGAGCCGGCCGCCGCCGCCGCCCCCGAGCCCGCGGCCAGCGGCGCGGAGAAGGAGGCGCCCGCGGAAGGCGAGGCTGCCGAGCCCGGCTCGCCCACGGCCGCGGAGGGCGAGGCCGCGTCCGCCGCCTCCTCGACGTCTTCGCCCAAAGCCGAGGACGGCGCCACGCCCTCGCCCAGCAACGAGACCCCGAAAAAAAAAAAGAAGCGCTTTTCCTTCAAGAAGTCTTTCAAGCTGAGCGGCTTCTCCTTCAAGAAGAACAAGAAGGAGGCGGGAGAGGGCGGCGAGGCGGAGGGCGCAGCTGGTGCCTCCGCCGAGGGCGGCAAGGACGAGGCCGCTGGGGGCGCGGGTTCGGCCGCCGCCGAAGCGGGCGCGGCCCCTGGGGAGCAGGCGGCGGCGCCGAGCGACGAGGCCGCCGCGGGCGAAGAGGGGGCGGCGGCTGGCGACCCGCAGGAGGTCAAGCCCGAGGAGGCCGCCGTCGCGCCTGAGAAGCCGCCCGCCAGCGAGGAGGCCAAGGCCGCCGAGGAGCCCAACAAGGCCGAGGAGAAAACCGAGGAGGCCGGGGCCAGCGCCGCCGCCTGCGAGGCGCCCTCCGCCGCGGGGCCCGGCGCGCCCCCGGAGCAGGAGGCGGCCCCCGCCGAGGAGGCCGCGGCCGTCTCAGCCTCGTCAGCCTGCGCAGCCCCCTCACAGGAGGCCCAGCCCGAGTGCAGTCCAGAAGCCCCCCCCGCGGAGGCAGCAGAGTAAAAGGGCAGGAGTTTTTGCGATGATCGAAGAACTTTTCTCCCCCCTCGTTTGTTTGTTGGAGTGGTGCCAGGTACTGGTTTTGGAGAACTTGTCTACAACCAGGGATTGATTTTAAAGATGTCTTTTTTTATTTTACTTTTTTTTAAGAAGCAAATTTTGTTCCCCCCCACCCCCCACCCCACAGATCCCATCTCAAATCATTCTGTTAACCACCATTCCAACAGGTCGAGGAGAGCTTAAACAGCTTCCTCTGCCTTGTTTCTCTTTTATTTTTTATTTTTTGCATCAGTATTAATGTTTTTTGCATACTTTGCATCTTTATTCAAAAATGTAAACTTTCTTTGTCAATCTATGGACATGCCCATATATGAAGGAGATGGGTGGGTCAAAAAGGGATATCAGATGAAGTGATAGGGGCCACGTTGGGGAAATTTAAGTGGTGCATAGCATTGCCAAGATAATGTGCCACTAGAAATGATGGTGTAAAGGCTTAGTCTTTTTTTTTTTTTTTTTTTAAGAAAAGTTATTACGATGTATTTTGTGAGGCAGGTTTACAACACTACAAGTCTTGATTAAGAAGGAAAGAGAAAAAAAAAAAAACACCAATACCCAGATTTTAAAAAAGATCATAGTCTTAGGAGTTCATTTAAACCATAGGAACTTTTCACTTATCTCATGTTAGCTGTACCAGTCAGTGATTAAGTAGAACTACAAGTTGTATAGGCTTTATTGTTTATTGCTGGTTTATGACCTTAATAAAATGTAATTATGTATTACCAGCAGGGTGTTTTTAACTGTGACTATTGTATAAAAACAAATCTTGATATCCAGAAGCACATGAAGTTTGCAACTTTTCACCCTGCCCATTTTTGTAAAACTGCAGTCATCTTGGACCTTTTAAACACAAATTTTAAACTCAACCAAGCTGTGATAAGTGGAATGGTTACTGTTTATACTGTGGTATGTTTTTGATTACAGCAGACAATGCTTTCTTTTCCAGTTGTCTTTGAGAATAAAGGAAAAAAAAATCTTCAGATGCAATGGTTTTGTGTAGCATCTTGTCTATCATGTTTTGTAAATACTGGAGAAGCTTTGACCAATTTGACTTAGAGATGGAATGTAACTTTGCTTACAAAAATTGCTATTAAACTCCTGCTTAAGGTGTTCTAATTTTCTGTGAGCACACTAAAAGCGAAAAATAAATGTGAATAAAATGTACAAATTTGTTGTGTTTCTTTATGTTCTGGTAAAATACTGAGACTTCTAGGTCTTAGGATAAATTTGAGGAAGATTTTGCATGTCATCAAGAGTAAATTATCTTGTGGTTTTTAATCTGAAGTTTTCAAACTGAAATTAATCAGCCTTATCAGATTACATGCAGAAAGAGTTTACGACATTCCATGTCAAATCTGTTACCTTTTATCTGCATTTAGTTTTCATTTAAAAATTGAACAATTACTTTTATTGTAGTTATATAGCATGTCAGAATAAATCGTTTAATAGAAAAGTAATGTGACCCAAAGACTTAATGTCATGTGAAAAATTCATAAAACTATTTTTTTTTTTTGTCATGGAGGTTCAGAAACTTAAATTGATAATGACTGAGTCTCTTTAATCCAAATTGCAGATGGGTCATAAAAAGTAACCAAATGTGTTTCAAAAGTTGATGGTGTATTACCTGCCATTGTAACTGCTTAGTGCTTGAATAATTTCCAAATTATTGCTTAGACTCTGTTATACCTTAGGAAAACAGGCTTATGTAAAGAAGTAATGGTGATGAATGGATGGCATTGTCAGTTTATGGGCCTTTAGTACGTGCCTCAATTCAATAGTTGCAAGCAGTTTTTTTTTGTTTGTTTGTTTTTTTAATGAAAGTAGTGCATTAGCATCTTGTTATTCAAAGGAAAAGATAGAGAATAATACTTTCTTTTATAGTAATTTCTCTTACAAGTTTACCTCCTTTGCTTTTTACCACCATATAACTGGATATTTTTCTTCACTGGACTCTAAATTCAATTGAATTTTAAGATAAAGATGTGTATTAAATACAAAGAAAAAATTGTTTACGTACACCTGCTTTACTGTTTTTGAGCAGTGTGCCATGTAGGGTTCACAATAAGTCAGTGAACCACATTTGTGTAACAACTGAATGCCAAATCTTTAAATATTAACAAATTAGCTTTTGACATTTGTTTTTGATTGAAATAATGGACCATAAGTAATAGTTTATGACCTCTCCTCATCAAATGCCCTCCTCACTAATCAAGTAATGTTTAGGAAAGTATACTTTTAGTTGGGGTTTCTTGATCTTGAAGGATGTTTGAAAGTTTAAAGTCAAATCTGGTTACCAAAGGATGGCTTTATGTGTCTTGCCTACCTTTTTCTTTAATACTTGGCCAAGTACAGCGCCTGGGATGTGGTAGGACTCAGAAAAAATGGGTTTTAAAAAGTAACTCCTGAGTAGTCAAAAATAAACTGTGTAGCCAATTATATTGCTAGGTTTGTTCTTTTAACAGCTGGAATTTATTAAGTTGCATTATTTTGATTTTAATCATTGCCTAGAACACTTTGGGTGGTATTGATGGAGTGGGTTTTCCACCAAGTGATTAAATGATATTTGACATATATCTTTTCATCCAAAGTTTTGTACATCACATTGTTTTCTAATGGAAAAATGTTAATATGGCTTTTTGTATTACTAAAAATAGCTTTGAGATTAAGGAAAAATAAATAACTTGTACAGTTCAGTATTGTCTACTAAATCTGTATTGGCAGTATGTATAATGGCATTTGCTATGGTTATAAAATACTTCATCTGGATTATAATAATCATTTGATCCAATTCCTATTGCTTGTAAAATAAAGTTTTACCAGTTGATATAATCAACCTTGCTAAAATAGGATTTTTTACAATTTTAATTTCAAAATGCAAGTTTTAGAGAAAAATTTGAAATCTTAAGTGTTGTTGGTAAGTATAACTTATTCAGTTAAGGGATTCAGAAGGTACGCATGACATACTTAGGATATAAAATTCCTTGAAGGTGAGTTATGCTCACAAATCAAAATTTTTAATGATGGAACTTGATAATTTGAGAAACAATTTGCTTACATTTTTCTCTAATGAATATAAACGAATTCATTTAAGTTTAGGGATTTGGGAGAACGGTGCTTTTTGCATTCATGTATTTTTGGTAGATCAGCTGGGAGAAGGGCGTAGTTCATTTCAGGTAGCCCAAGTTAGTTTTGAAAAGTAGAGTGGTTAAGTAACAAGGCTGTTAGCTGATATTTTCTTTAATTGTTCACTCTGCAAATTGAGCATTTTTTCTCCCTCTCTCCACTTACCAGTTATATGAAAGTGCTTAAAGCAGGGTATAGCAAACAGGAATTTTAAAGGGCTTTCTATCTGTACATATTCCAGTCCCTACTGAGGATTCAAGTTCGAGCACTCCTTTACACCCAGCAATGCTACTTTAAAAGATGGAGAATACTTTTAATAGGTGTGAAGGTTAACCATAGTTTATGTTCCTGAAAAATGATTGATTACTGATCCTAAAGTAGTGTCAACAGTTCTCAGCTGCTCGATATGAAATTTAAAACAAAAATATCTACACTGTCATAAGATTTAGCAGCTGTAAGTATATAAAATAATTGTTGCAAAAATTCTAGAAATCCTCATTATCTCAGTGTTTTGATAAAATCAGAGTATAAACCTTTTTAGTACTAGTAAATGAAAAAAGATTTGTCAACTGCTATTAGTACAGCTCTCATATCTGGGGAAAGGTGAAAGGTAACAGGACTACTCATCACTTAGGATTTTAATAAATACAATAAATCTCAATTAAATTTGTTAAGTTTACATTACAGATCATCTTCCAAACAACTAGGCATGTGTTCCTCAGGTTTAACATGAATTGAGGACTGATTGATGCAGTGCTAGAATTCTGTACCTAAAGTAAGTAATGGAGGTGAGAATAGGGAAAGGATTCTTGGAATAAATTCAAAGTCTAGGAATGCCCTCGAAGCAATAACAGCTGCATTTTGAAATATCATCTAATAGAAATACAGTGTGAGCCACATATATAATATAAAAGCTTAGTGATGACATTTTTTAAAAAGTGAGGGAACAAATGAAATCTATATATCCAATATATTTCAATATGTAATCAATATGAAAATTGAGATATTTTACTTTTTTTCTTACCAAATTTTTGAAATCCAGTTTATTTTATACTTAACAACACATCTCAGTTTGGACCAGCCACATTTCGAGTGCTCATTGGTCACATGTGGCTACCATATTGGAGAGCACAGGTCAAGAATTAGGGTCTGAGAGTCAAAGAGTGATTAGGATTGCTGGGAAACAAACTCTTTGCAGAGTAGAGCTTATGTAATTAATTCATGAGCTTCAAAGATTTAGCTTTTGGATAAATGTTGACTTTTTTTTTTAATTTCAAAACACTTAAGCAGTTAATAAGGCATTGATATTACGCATAAATAGATTTTGAATGAACTTGTTATGGGCCGAATTGTGTCCCCCAAAGTTCATATTGATGCGCTAACCCCAGTACCCTAGAATATGACTATTTGGGGAAATAGGACCTTTAAAGAGGTGATTAAGTTAAAATAAGGCTGTTAGGGTGGCAACTAATCCAATCTGTCCTTATAAGAAAAAATTTGAATACACTGAGAGACACCAGGGGCACACAATCATAGAGAAAGCACTATGTAAAGACACAATGAGAAGGTGGCCACCTGAAGCCTAAAAGAGAGGCCTTAGAAGACACCAAACCTGTCAGCACCTTGATTTTGGACTTCAAGCCTCCAAAAGTGTGAGAAAATTCTGTTGTTTACCACCAGTCTGTGGTTTTATTTTGGCAGCCTTAGGAAACTAATACAGGACTCTAGGGTAAGAATGGAAAAATTGTCCTTACCTGAGGATATAAAGAATTTTACATGCTTGCTTTTTCTCTTCCTTCAATAAAAAAAGAGACTGCTTTCTAGCTTGAGTATTTTATTATTGTCATTATTACTACCTTAGAAAAGAGAAACAAACAGCTTAAAAATTAGAAAGGCAGATTATATTTAGCTTAACTATTAATAAATTGATAGGAAAGATATCTGAAAAACAAATAGTAAAAATGTTGTCTAAAAGTACTATGTAATATAATGTCTGAATCTATCCATCTCTTTATTTTTTCCTTACAATTTACTTGTGCAAGAAACCTAGTTAGTTTTGTACTTTCCGCAGTACGAATTTTGCAATTACATCTTGTGCAGTCATTTAACATTTTGCTTTGTCTTTTCTGTATTTCTTGTGTTTTCTGTAAATTGATCAATAGCTCCAGAGGCTTGATCAGACTCAGGTTCAAAGGACAATCTCATAAATAATAGGATGTATTTCTTTCAGGATGTACATAACATCTTTTTTTCTTTTTTGTGATGTTTGAAGCCATTGATTTTTATTTAAATCCATTAATTAATTTAGGATCGCCAGATGGTATCATTTTAATTGTCTTTCCTTTTTCATTTATTCAGTTGCTTCTATAAAGAGAAACATTTTTTCATCAACCATTTGGTTGTCCTGAACTATATGTCATAATAGAAAGACAGAATAAATATTTGATTCTTTCTCTTTATCTACTATTTTCAGACTGCATTGGCTTTCTAAAATTCTTCAAAATTGGCCAGTGATGGAGTTTGTTTGTTTAGTAGCATTATATATTCATAGACTGAAACTTCTTTGATGCAAGCAACATGTGATGCTCAAACTGACTCATGGTAGATCATCTTTTAAAATTAACAAATTCAGTAAATGAAATCAGATTAAATTTTGTTAAGATGCTTCTTGGGAATGTGCTAAAAGATAAATGGAACTCAATATTTACTTAACTCAAATAGATTTACATATTTAAATGTTGGCACATCCATAAATTTTAGTTGGGGTGTCATGCCGAGAAGCCTTCTGTTTGCACAATTTCAAAGAAATGGGAGGCATTACATTTTTTTCTTACCTTCTAATTACTGCTGTATAATTATATTTAAACGCCATCAAAATGTATCTACATAACACGTTACTCCATGTAAGAAAAATGTCTGGAAATTTATGAGCATGAGGAGACTCAGCAATCACCAGTCATGGAGACATGCATGTTGGCACTTGGTGAAGTAGTTCACTAAATAGAACATGTCAGTCAACAGGCAATGCTAATTTCCTTAGCAAAATTCTGAAACTCCTATCATGAAGTATGGGTCAGTGAAACTGGCAATTTTAAAAGAAAAATTACATTCACTGTAGAACCCAGAGGCTTCTATGGCAGGATTAACTGACAGCTTTTATAAACAGGTTTTGAGAAAGCAGAATTTAAGTGACCCTAAGGTAATAATCTTTTCTAAGCAAACTACCAACTAGAGCCACATTTTTTGTCTTTCTGAAAAATTGGCAAGCATTGGATGAGGCAATAGATAATATTTGAATAGATTTGAGTACACTCAAATAGATTTACCAGAACTCCAATGACAAATTTATTTAAAACAAACAAAAATATACAAACAATAATGAAAGGTTTTTTTCCAAACAATAATGAAAGTTGTTACTCATATCTCTTGAGAAAATCTACATTTTCAGCATTTTTGCACAGAACACAAAGATTTTCATACTTATTAATGCTTAAGTAGACAAATGAGAACTTAATAGTACAATCAGTAAAACATATTCATAATGTCACATAAAGAATATTTCTTGTGAAGCATTTTTGCCAGAATGTCCTGAGATTTAAAACACAGAATAAACATATTTATTGAGAAATGCAGCATTTTGATTTCTTGCTTTTAGATCAAGAAGGCTCATTAAAATCAGTTCATAATACAGCCTTCTTCCCTACATTCTTACTGCCCTAAATTCCAAAAGTATTTATAAGTAATTTATATGTATTTAATATATTTAAATATATTAAACAAATTAATAATAGAAAGTTAAATAATATTAAAATAATGCACATATACAAATATTTTCTATTTACATACATATAATTTTATAATATATATTATTTTAATACATAATAAAAATGTAAGACATTTATATAAATTTAAAAAATATATCTATCAAATGAGGCATAAATCTGAATGTGTACTTTCTATTATTAAATTTTTAAACAAAATTTATCCTCAATTTTCAATTCCATCTCCTCCCTGATTTGCTATTTGAAGTCTTTGGAAAATATTATCATATCTTCTGAATACTTCCTAAGATTATAGAGAGCAATGATTGAGTAAGGTTTTAGATTTGGTTAAAGGAGTGATAGTGGACCAGAAGCTGATTTATCTAAAAACTCTTAATGTGAGAACCCTTAATTTGTTTTTCACTATTGAATAATCTTTTATAACATACAGTTATAACAATAATCATCATGTACTTCTAACCTACAATAAAAAATAAAATGAGCAGAATAAAGATTATTGACTTTTTTTTTGTTGTTGTTGTTCTAGATGTCTTATTCTTGTCAGTTAGACTAGTGGTCATGATGTTATTTCCTAATGAAGGCACAAAACCAAAGTATTGATTAGGCACCTAGATAATGGAGTCAAAGGGATCTGGCTTTGCTACGTGCAAACTTCTTACAATATTATTTATTTATTTATCTATTTATTTATTTTAATATCCTATAGCACCTGGTCTTCCTAGTTGTTCTCCCATCCAAGTACTAACCTGGCCCAGCCCTGCTTAGCTTCCTCAGTCAGAAGAGATCGGGTACGTTCAGGGTGTCATGGTTGTAGACAACTTCTCACAATATTAGATACGCTACTTTATCTGAGCCTCAGCGTTCTCATGCATAAAGTTGAGAATATAAAGAGTGCCAATTAATAGGGATGACTGTACCTAGTCCAATGTCCGTCATTTGTGTACTATTCAATTTATATTAATTTATATATTAACATATAAATGTTATGTATTATTTATATTAATACAAAATAAATTATTATTTATTTTATACCTGCTATCGCATCTGCATTTTTGGTTCAATACTGAGTAATCCACCTCAGATACTCTACTAATACTCTGAAATCATTTGCAATATATTTTACTTAAGATGTGCTAAATAAAGATATTAAAACAAAAGGACAGGCTTCTCCTTAAGAGTCTATTCTATACTTCATTTATTATTTTATAAAACATTATTGAACACCTAATATTCTCTAGGAAATGAACCAGGATCTCGGAGCATAAGAATGATTATGCCACATGCTTAGAATCTGTTCTGGTGGGAAAATCACTATTGTTAAAAATAATACAAAATACTACTAATAATAATCCATAATGCAATTTTTTAGAAAGTCAAATCCATTTAACTGCCTTATAGTCTTGGTTACATAGACATTCGATGAAAACAAATTGAATATTATAAAAACAATATTTGATATATCTTAAATTTATGTTGTTGATGTTTTAATAATTTTAATAAATACCAGGAAGAAATAAACATCAAATATAGAAGGTGTATATTCAGGTTATCTATTGTGAGATGACAAACCACCTGGAACTCAGTGGTATAAAACAACAATAATCTTTTAAAAAATTTTAACAGCATTATTGATGTTAATTTACACAATAAATTGTACATATTTGATAAGCGCGCATATGTACACACCTGTGAACCATCACAAAATCAAGATAATGACCATGACGCTCATGATTCTGTGGTCAGGAATTAGAACAGGCACAGCAGGGACAGCTTGTTTCTGATACATGATGTTTGTGGCCACAGCTGGGGTTGCTTGAATAGCTAAGGACTGCTGGGATGACTAGATGGGGCCAATATGTCCGAGGTCTTCATTGATCTTCATGGAATATTCACTGGGATTTAAAGGTCCGAGATGGTTACTTGATGACTGGTCTTGGTGCTTGGACTGAGATGGCTGGAACAGCAGAGATCTAGCAGATAACCCTCTGCATTCATTGTTTTATCAGGATAGTCAGACTTCTTACATGGCAGCTGGCTTCTCCCAGAGGCAGAGTTCCAAGAAAATGTTGCAAGAGACAGGAAGTGGAAGCTGCCAATCTCTTACAGCCTAGTCTCAGAAACTGGCAGAGCTCACTTCCTCTATAATTTATTGATTAAAATAGTCACAGAACCCATCCAGATTTTAGGAAAGAAGGACATGGACACCACCTCTTGGTGGGAGAAGTGTCAAAAATTTTTTGACCATCTTTAAAGCACCGCAATACATTTTGGGTATGCTATATCCCGAGTGAAAGAAAACTTTAAATTGAGGACACGCACAAAAAATTTCTTGTGGATTATAAGAACAGTGGTAAGGGATGGGGGTAGAAGTAATATCAGAATTTCCATCAACTACTCTGTCATCATTGCTCTTTATTAAGCAATATTCTTCAAATAATCTTGAGTCATTATGCCCGATATATTACAAATGGGTGCATTTTAGATATTAATTCACACAATCAAGGTCATGTGGTAAATGGTATTGTTTATTATAGATTATTACATCATTTAATGGTATATTTTAACCATATAAATTATGTTCAAGATTCCAAAATTTTTGAGACATAATTAAATCAGTAAAACCATTTGAGATGGACATATCATATTCTATCTATGTTATCGTCCTAGGACATTACCCTATTGGACATTTACTGTATGTTACCTTTATAAAAATTTCATTTAAAAAAAAGTTGGCTGGGGCAGGGAGAAGGGGAAGATTGCAGCTTTACAAATAGATCTGTTTATTTTAACAATTCTTATCAGAGATCATTTCAAACAGACAACTTCATATAGCAAATTGAAGAAATGTCATGAAGACATGGTAAATTATGTCTTTCTTATATGTTCAATTACTGTGGGGAATATGTGCATCTAACATAAAAAGTTAGTATTATATACCACATAAGCCTCATAGGAGAATGTGTTTTTTTATAGTTTTTGAGAAACACAAGGGAAAGGCAGTGTATAAATACATTTTAAGCACGGAAGAGGGGTACCTCACTCATTTAAAGGAAATTAAATAAACATATTAATCATTCATAGTATTTAAACATTTTTTCAGGAGAAGTGGCTATACTTGGAAAGGAAGATGACCTACCTCATGTCATCCTTGTGTGTCACCCTCAACCACGGCTCCTCTCAAGTAATTAGTGGCTTCCCATTTTTCTCACTGTACCTTCATTTCTAAAACACTTTCTCTTCTGACTAAAGCACACAGGAATAAAAATAAAGAAGAAAGAATATTTTTGCATGTACACATGTTTGCATACATGTATTTCTGTATCAGAGAGATTACAAAGAACCATTAAAAGTGATAGCTATTTGGAATATTAGAGTTAGAAGGGTGATCAGGTGGCAAAGAGTTTTGACCATGAGATAAATCTGAAGGTGAATTATAAGAGCAGGAAGTGTCTACTGAGGAAAAGTTTAAGGCAGTGATATTCCTTGGGAGAATAGAGGCAGCACCAAAAACAATCAATGAAAGCAACATGTTTCCTTTGTTTTGAATATCTAATATATTTGCTTATGGAATGTTTCAAATGTATTTCACATCTGTTTTTTAAGAGGTTATATCAGGGTTGATTTTTCTCTTTTCTTAATCAGTTTCTTTACAAAGTTATATCACTACCAAGAAGTTGGGAGATCATATAGCCAGGATGAAAAGCAATTAAAATGAATTATTATAATAGACGCTAGATTAGGTTAATACACATCCTCATCCACCAACATTCAAGACCTCTAATAGAGGTCTGTGTGTAGGGTGATAAATAAGAGTTTTCTGAAGTATTAAGTTAATTAACTAATATCAGAAGAAAAAGCAGTCACATCTGGTAGGTAGTAAATATAGTTGGAGAAGAGAGCCTCAAAATTATTCCTGTATCGCTGAGCCTTAAGTCCCAGTTTCTCCAACATACTTGTTCAAAATGTAGCTTCCTTTTTTTTTTTCTTGTTAAATTCCTCCCAGATGGTGTCAGAAAGAATTGTTTTATCTGTAGAACTCAGTGCTGTACTAAACTTTTTTCATATGGTTATCAATACTTATTGAGAGTCTTTTATATATGAGCTATTGTTCTAGGTTTTCAGGATACGGCCATTAAAAGAGACAGGTTTCCTGCTCTTGAAGAATATAAGGGCTACAAAAAAGATTTGTAAATACATTATGAAATGCAATGAAAGCCATCTGAAAAAAAAAAAGTGGATCTATATCTTTGAGAAGATTTAAATGCTAAAAACCATTAAAATCAAAATATGAAAAAGAAGTACTAGAAGAGTCCAGGGCAGAATTTCTATCAGAATGAGAATGACTCCACTCTGATAAATTCGACCACATAAAAACAAAAAGTTGTACATAGCAAGAGTTACTCTAAGCAAAGTTAAAAGAAAAGTAATGAATTTTACTATAAATAAAGGGTTAAATTCCCTGAAGAGTTTTTATAAATTAACTTAAAAAACCCAACATCTCAATGGAATCTGAGCAACAGATATAGACTGTTCACTTAAGAGAAAATATAAATGTCTCTTAAATATATTAAAATGTGCTCGACTTTGTTTATAAGACTAGAACTACAAATTGAAATTATACTATTTTCTACCTATTAGATTAGCAAGAATAAAAAAAAAATGATAACACACAGTGTTAGTGAAGGTGTAGGAGAACAGTGATTTTCATACATTATTAATAGAAGTCTAAGTTAGTAAAATCTCTAAGGCTAACAATTTTGTAATTTTATCAGAACCGTAAGTGCATATTCTCTAGTTTCCAACAATTCTACTTTTGGGAATTAATCCCAGAGAAATACTCACACATACCAAATGACATATATACGTTATTATTAATTGTAGCACTCATTGTTTATAATTGCAAAAGAGTAGCAAGAATAGAAAGAACCTGAATGTTTATCAGTAGAAGTTGGGTTAAATAAATTAAGGTATACCCATACGATGAAATATTATGTCTTTTTGGTTATTTCTTGCTATTCACAAAACTTAGTGAGCTTAAAACAATAATAATTATCAAAAATTTTTTTCTCAAAATTCTGTTTTGTGTGACGGTGTCTGGGACTACACTCATCTGGAGACCTGACCAGTCTGTAACATCCAAGATGGTTCAGTCGCATGGCTGGCATTTGGTGCTGGCTGTTGGATGGAAATTCAGCTGGAATTGTTGACTGGAGTAAAGTACCATTGCCATGTGGCCTCTCCTCATGGCTTGGGCTTTTTCTAGCAAGATGGCTAGCTTTCAAGAGAGAGTGTTCCCAGGCATAAAGCTATAGATCTCTTAAGGGCCAACTTTGGAAGTTACACAACATTACATCTACCTCATTCTATTAACAAAATAAGTTATGAGGCTAGCCCAAATACAAGGGGAGAGAAACAGATTCCACCTCTTGCAGCAAAGAATTTATGATTGTCTTTAATCTACCAAACTGGGCCATCTGTAAAATAGAAAAAGGTAATGTTTTATATGCTGATTTGGAATAATTTGTGGTACTCATTGTTAAGTGATGGGTGCATAACAGTGTGCATAATATAATAGTATCTGTGTACACAAAAAGTGTAGGTGGAAGAGAATATACTTACTGCTTATGTGTGTCCTAGAATATCTTTAGAGAATATACAAAAAGCTGGGTAGTTAGGCCCAGTAGTGGAAGAATTAATTATTATCTATTTTAAAAAGTGAAACTGTAAAAATTATACTTTACAATCTATATTTCCTGAACTAAAAATTAAGATATATTTAGTGGAGAACAGGAAACTTAAAATCTATTCCTAAAAATCTAAAATTTTGATCGTGATTATATTCTTAATGTGATTAGAGCTCAGAAAACAGGACCGACTACCTGCATTTAGAGAGAATGATCCAGGGTGGCCAAACAAAGAAGTGGCTTTTATGCTAATGCTTGAAGAATGAAAAGATGGCCTGCAGATATTGATAAGTTGCAGTTAGAAGAAATTAAGAGGGGTCAATCCTGATGGCTTCTACTTTTTTAAGTAAAAGAGAGCAAGTTCACCTCTTGAATATGAGTTTTTAAGGATAAAAAAAAAAAAAGGAGGCTTAAAGAGAACCAAAGTGTTTGGCAATGAGTCGGAAATGAGTAAGATAAGCAAGAACAAGTAGACTAACAAGTCAAAAAATATATGAGTTTGCAATGCTGCCATCAACACATTGATGATTGTTTTTTCTGCCAACTCAGTTACAGAGATAACAATAATGAACTGATCCAGGATTGAGGATAAGCAGGATAGATGTGGGAGAAAGACAAAAGAGCGTAGAGGGAGGCTGATGCGAAAGATGTTAAAGCTACGGACAACGCAATCCTGACAGGAATCCAGAAGAAAAAGGAGGCAATGAGCAATTAGTAGCACTCATGAGGAATCAGGGTAGTAATGGGAAGGAAGGTGGTAAATTTAAATAAATATAATTTGATTATTGGTTTGAAGTTGAAGATTTCAACCATGGGACAATTCTGGATGAAGGAACAATACGAGGAATAACTGACCGTGGATGCAATTCTAGTTCTACTTCTAGTTTAAAGAAATGTTCCCTGCTCAGATTCCAAGTTTCTTAGGAAGACAGAAGCTGCAACAAAACCATACCAGTAACTTCCACTCACATGTCAGTTTTAAAACAACTTGGGAAAGGTCAGTCTATTTGACTTCCTTCTATTATTAAATTTACCCAGTTCCTGATTATATTCCAGCATAGTGGTGATTTTAAAGGAGATTTCTTTATCTGTTTTGGTTTTCGAAGCCACATAAATTAGCAGGGAGCTTTTTCATCCTGAATATCATTTGCCTTGGGAAAAGATTAGCTGTGATAAAAAGCCTTATCTTCAGTGGCCTTTGCAAGAATATATATGGCACTCAACTGGAAACTCATTCAAGACATGAGGTAGAAGTGAGCCAAAGAAAGCTCACCAGTGACACAAAGAGGTCAGTGGTATGCACTGTATCTCAATTCAAAGGCTAAGGACACTCCTTGATAGATTAAGCACTATAATTTAGACTTCTGGAAAATATCGTTTGTAGCCTTCGAATTATGGTTTCGATTTGCTTCGATTTCTTATCACTTTGAAGTTGTTAGCTTTGCTCCAATTATCTGAAAATATACATTTATAACACGTAGTGGTTGAGGTGAGTATGCTATGTAGAAAATTGTTTCCGAAGAAGCCTTTTACCCTGTCTTATGGAACTATTATTCTGAAATGTTATTCAAAATAACATATAATTTATATATTTGTTATTTTATTGATTGTTTTTATTAGTTTGGCTACCAATTCTAGTCTAAAATTTTCAATAGTTTTCTATGTAACCTCTTCAGTTTGTTTATTTTTAAATGCTGAACTAACAATGTCTGGTAGTTAAAGTAAATGTAATATATTCAATTCCGTAAAAGGAGATGACGACCAAAGTCACCATTTGTAAAACAAACAAACAAACAAACAAAATACAGGATGGGCATGGTCTAGGAGGAGACGGCGCTGGGCTAGGCGAGTGCAGCGCATACTTTTTTCTCTAATTTACTTGAGTGTTTCATTAGCAAGCCTGCTTTTAGACTTGCAATAATACTACTTATCAGAGGAATGTTCTGAAGGTAATTAAGTCTACATGTATTATCGATGTTTAGAGATTTGGCTACTGAACAAGTAAGCTCAACATAGGAAAAAGTCGTGCAGATCAGTGGTTATGGGAATAGATGTGGCTCTGTTGAATTTCAGTGGTATGACGTTGGGTGATCTACCTAACCTCTCTGTGCCTCAGTTTCCTCACCTGTAAAATGAGGATAACAAAACTACTTCTTAAGGTTGTCATGAGGATTAAATGAGCTAATAATATATGTAAAGTACAGGATTATTTTAAGCAATACTGGGTACACGACAAGCACTCAGACATCACAGAGAATACTCTGCTCAGTTTTTAAGTTTGGTGTGGGTTCTAGCCAAGCCATTAAAATGGTGCAGGTTTTTAAACAATGTTCTTTTCTAGAGGTAGAAAGAATAGGAAGACTAAAGAGTCTTGAATTCTATGAAGAGATTGTGAGAGGAGGGATAATTAGCACTTTGTTTATACCAATAAGGAAATGGGTTTAATTTACAGAAGGGAAGACTATGCTTTGACTTTGCAGACTTCCCAGCCTGTCACATTGTACTGTAAGATACTACTTAGGTGGAAATTACAAAGAAAGGAAAAGCTACTTGATGTCAGTTAACATGATATTTATAAACTTTGAAGTTTCCATGTGTCTTTTTGATAGGATATGAAGTATAGTAATTTCACATGAATATGCTACTACCTACAGAAAAAGAGCTGGATTCTAACACTATTAGCACCACTTAACAGAGAGAATTATTTCATCAACGGTCTCTTGTTAGCAATTAAGTTAACTAAACTCCTTTGGCTGGATTTCAAGACCAGTGATCCTTACATGAAGGTTCATTCCAGAGCACATACTGTTTATGGTGAAGTTCAATCCCTACGAATATTCCATTTGATTTACAGTGGAAAGCAATAGTACTTGACATTTAATAATCTATTTGAATTTGTTAGCAATCTCAATTAAAATCACTGCATAGATGATCTCTTTGGCATGCTACATGAGTTATGGAATTTAGATATTTGTGGGTTTTGTAAAGTGTTAATAACATTAAAAATTTTAATATTTACTATTTTATATTTTTACATAAAGCAGCGCACAAACTATTTTAAAACTAGTTAGTTCAGAACATATTTGAAAATAACCAGTAAAAATTATGTTTTAAAAAGTAAATGTGAAGAAAATTTAGAGAAAAACAGGAGTACCAAATTGTCATAATGATTAAATTTTAGCTCAAAGAGACTTCGAAGATCATTTAATTTGCCCACCCCTGGTCGTGTTATAGACAGGCTGCCTTCTTGCTCAGTCATAATGCTACTCCTTGAGGTTTTGCAATGCAGAAACTGTATGGCCATTAGTGGTACTCTCGTGATAAACGAGAAAATAGATGTAAAGAGACTTGCCCAGACTTCTTGAGAGGTTTGATTTCTTACTGGCCTTCTAGATTCTTTCAAAACTCTGTAGTGTTGAAATAAAGTTTACCTGCTAAATGTAAATCACACTGTATACCAGGACACATAGTTTGGTTAAAATCCGAAGAGATAGCAATATTGACCTAAATCTTTAAAACGGCATGCTTCACGAGGGACTGAATTTTTTGTAAGCTATTAGAAAATGCATCTAAAGGAAAGACATAGAATAGAGAAGAGAGAATAATGTATAGATGTTTGGATAGCAATAATGTTAAACCTATTTAAAAAAAAAAAAAGTTAGTAGTCCCTTCAGGGTAGAAGGTGGGCGGGGATCACATAGAGGAAGCCGAGAACTCTGGAACGCCCGGAACTTGGCAGCACAGAACCGCTGACTGGCCAGGGGCCGTGGTACTCAGTGGTGTTTTCAGTGCTTTCCCATCTTATCATTTTAATTTTATGGGATTATGGTTTAGGTGGTTTTACAGAAGCAGGGATTCTTTGGAAAATCTATGAACTGTAGGTAAGAGAAGTCATTGAGGGCCCACTGAAAGAGGCAGTGGGGGAAAATTGAGACAGCATGTAGCAGTAAGCAAGGGTAAAACTAAGATATTTACTTTTGCATTTGGGGAAACTCATCTAACTTAGAGGTTATGTCACTGATATCCTTTGGACTTCAAGAGAGATGAAAGCATATGTGAATAGAAACATTCGGATTCCCCACCCCCATCCTGGGTAAGTGGCTCACACCATGGTCATTGTGATCCAATCTTACATTTGGCCTTGAAGGGCAGAAAGTCTCACTTCTTTGGCATTCCTCACAACATATAGCATTATGGCAGGGCTAAGACAGTTTTATTAAATTTGTCCTGGATTGTTAAAGCAAGAGAAAGGGAGAAAAGGGCCTCTAGTTTTCTAGGTTGTAGATATTTCTTGCAAACATACCATGTGTGTGCCCTCTGATTTGTCAAAGCTTGTTAATTGGGTGCGAGCCTATATTTTCATTCACAGTCCACAAAGACTTACTCTAAATCACAACCCATTCCAGTAAAAAACAAAACAAAACAAAGCAGCCCCCAGGCTGGCTGGCATTGAAAGAGCTGGCAGACAGAAGCAGTAATCTGTTGGTAATTTTATAAGGTTTCTGTGCTGATTACTATTTGGGCAGTGTCCACATCACTGATGAGTAGTTCACACACTCACAGCTGCCCTGGGAGGAAGACAACATCTGCACAAAAACAGAGAAGGATTATTCTGACAATTAAAAAGAGCTGGTTACTGCTAATGCTATTGTCAACGATCTTCTACAAGAATTTCAATTAAATGAAAATCAAATGCAAACCCTCAGAGGCCATATGGTGTAGTTAAGAAAGGGCCCCACATCCATAGTTGAAGAGCCCACATCCTGCCCTGGCACTGCCAACACCTAGCTGTGAAAGACAATGCTCAACTGACACATGCCCAAATCTAAGCGGGAGTCTTAAGCTCACAAAATAAGTACCTGCTGTTTTAGAAACCCAAAGACACTAAGAAAAATAAAGCTCATCTTACATTGAAAAGGAGAAGAACAAACACCGAGAAGGACAGAAAGGAAGGATGGGACTCAAAGAGAAAGCTGCTGAGAACACCGCCAAGTAAGGTAATAATAACTCATGTTTTAGTGCCTAAGGATGGGAAACACTTTTTTTAAAAAATTAATTTTAGGGAAAGCTTCACAAATTATAAGCTATTAATATATTTATTGGAACATGAAATGAGTTGACCACAGTTCTTCTTAACTTTATTCATTTAATTAACTCAGCAGTTGCTGCATTGCAATACCAAGTGGCCAAGCACTTTTCATGTATTATTTCTAATGTATAAAACAAGCTTTAACCAAAAAGTATAGCTGTGTTCTGTTGAGGAAGCTGAGACTCAGAGAGGCTGAGGGTCTTTGGGGCCACACAGCTGGTAGATATATTTTATGCATTTATTTTGACACGTTCAGGCTAGTTTTGATCATAGCATTATTATAACCTTTAAACCAGATATGCTATAAACTTCTGTGTGAACCAAGTCTTTAGTAATAAGGGCCATAAAACAGTTCTAGGATATTAAACCAATTGCAGAGAAGCAGGATGAATGTGGCCATTGTGAGTGTATGTGTCTGATTATCTTCTATGTTTGCCATTAATAGTGTTAGATTCATTAGTCTGCTCACAAAGTCTTGCAAATATATGAAAGTAGAATAATATGCTATGACTATAGTAATTATAACTAATACTTATTAAACCTGTTCTTTCTTAGTGCAGCTTTCCCTAATCCATCTACTTATAATTATACCCCTTACATTCTCTCCTCTATCCCCATTATTTTTTTCAATAACACTTATGGCCACTCTAAAATTTTGCCTTACTTGTTATATTATCTGTCTTTCTTTAGAAAGCGTAAATTCCCTGGGGCTAGGATGCTGTTTTGTTTGCTGTTGTATCTCCAGTGCCAGGTTCAGGGCCTGCATCTAGTAGGTGCTGATAAGTTTAGTTGAATGGATGCATGAACAAATGAATGCTGTTTCAAAAAGTATACTTTTATTTTAAATTCATTATCTTGCTTAATTGCCGCATAACTAGGGCAGGAAGAGAATTTTCGGAAAGGTCGAGTTAGTTGGCTGAAGTCTCACGGGTAGAAAGTACCAGGTCAGGGCTTGAGCCAAACCTTCTGACTCCAAAATTCTTATTAAACAACCACATTATGGAATAATAATGTGTGTGTGCGCGTGTGTGTGTGCGTGTAACCCCTGCAGTTAAAAAAAAAAAAAACAGTTGTATTCAACCAAAAATGATGACAAGACAAAATAGAATAGTTAAAAGGTATAAACGTTTAGCTTTCTCTAATTACTGCTAAAAAGAGAATTGTTTATGGGATTGAAGGAAAAAAAAGATATAACTCAGTGAAATTCTCCTTTCTTCACATTTTTTCATAATATGTTTTACATATAAAAAGTTAATTACCATTTTCTCTTATATTAAACTAAATACATTGGTATCATCTTTTTTTCAGGATGCTATATAGCATGTCTTGCTATTTTACAATATCAATCCTGGCTCATTACACTATTCAGAGTAAGAGGAAGTATGATTTACTTTTTCGATCCAGACCAACTATTTCCAGCTCTCTGTTCTTAACTACTTTCAAAGTAGGGAAACACTATAAATATGTCCCTTTGGATTCTGAGATGATGTCAAGTGTTCTTGGGCAGCACACTGGAGATCTAAGAATAGAGAAATGGAACCAGTGTAGTGTAAAATATAGCATGTTTGAATTATGATGGTATTGCCAATAGGAGACTCAAGTAAGTTTTACTTTTCTTTTTCTAAATCTCTTAAGCTAAATTTAAACATTTCATGTATGAATTCTGCCTTTAAATTAGAGGAAACATTTTGGCATCATTCGGAGATAGGAGAACTGGATTCAAATCTCAATTCTGCCACTTGCTTGCTCTGTGAACTTGGACAAGTCAAAATGCATTTTCACCATTGGCAAGTGAAAAATGTACCTGCCCTGGTTGCTTTCCATGGGTGAAAAATCATAATTAGAGAAAGCATATGAAAGATTTTATAAACTTTAAAGTGCATTACAAATGTTAACAGTTTACTCAAGAGATTTTTACTACACACTGGATGGAATCAAAAAGAGAAATTGAAATGATACAGTTATTTTTGTTATCTTATGCTATAATGCAGATATAAAACAATTTATTAAATTTCATATTTATGGCCATTTCAATAAAAAAATCTTGTCATAATTAATCTACATTAAATGAAATATACCTATTATAATATTTTATTCATAGAAAAGTCAGATTTGATTTACGTGAAGTAATTTTTGCCTATGGATGTATTTCTTATTTATGTTTCTTATACTTTGGTTGACTGGATAATGTATTTATGTAGTTCAAAAACTAGCAGTTTAAAAGTATATGCAACAAAAAGTATCCTTCCCATCTTTGTCCCAAAATTGCTCAGTTCCTATACCCCTCCAATATGTAACCTCTGTATGAGTGTCTTATGTATTATTTTGGACTGTCTTTATGTATATGTAAGCTTTAGGCCTTTTTTACAGTAACATGGACTTCTTTTGGTTTATGATAGGAGGAAAAGAAATAGCCCCTAACTCTTCTAAGCAATGACATATCATGCCCAGGGTCACATACTATTTCTGTGACAGAGTCAGATTAGAACGTAATCTGTTTGATTACAAAGCTGGTATTTGGTCCAGTTTGTCAGGCTTCAGAGGGCTGGAGTTAAAGGTCACAGAAAGTCAAAGTGAAGGTAACACAGAAGTGAGAAGGGAGCAAGAAAAAGGTAGGAATCTATATGTCTCTATTCAGGGACAGGGTCCCAGTCCAGGAGTGCCAGGAAGTGTGCTAGAAGTGTGGTATGCTCACCTGCAAATGGCTTCACTCTAAGTTGAAAGACTATGTGCCTTGGGGTGCCTTGCACAATAGGAGCTCAGGGGCTCTCCCGCCCCTTCGCCATGGCTCACAAAGAAGGTCCAGGGTAAGCAGGGTAGAGTGAGCCTACTGGACCATGTTCATTCATCTGAGAAGCAGGACAGCAATGTTGCTTTAGTGGGAAATGTCTCTTCCAGGTGAAACTCAGCAGTCCATCTGACCTTTTCTCTTTGCATGGCCTGAAACCCAAGAAAAGTCTGTCAGTGACCCCGAAATGTGAGGCTTCCTCTGCTAAGGTTGCATTTTTGAAGAACCCACCAAAGGGTAATAATATCCAAAGGAGTGCAGAAAGGGCTTTCAGACATTCATTTTTATCACTTTGCAATGGACATTTGAAATACATGACTTAATGAGAAACCTCTGAGGTCAACCTCCAACTAATTAGCTTGTTCTTGGGACTGAGATTTTGCGGTGACATAGATACTTTGTCAGAAAAGTCTTGGAACTTGAAGAGAGTTATTTAAATAATTGGCCTGATATTTTTTTCCTGAGCGCTATATTCTTAACACACACACACACACACGCACGCACGCACACATGCACGCACGCGCGCACACACACACACTTTTCCCTTATAAAACACAAACAGACATGGGAAATTTGTTGGTGCATTACATGTATGGTTCTCACTATCTGCCCTCAGCAATTCTCAATTAACTCAGGAAATCTAGTTTAAATGTCAAAAATATTTCTAAACTCGTGTTTTTGCTGCATTATGTTATCTTAAAAATTCTTTCAACATTTTTTAAATTTTTTTGTATGTGATTGTTTTCACATACTTCTATTATCTTAAATCTGAAAAATAACACTCAGAAAGCTACATATAGTTGCTCGGTTCCAGAAGAGCCACTCAACAGAAACACCTTGGAGTCATGGAGTCATGGAAGTTTGCAATTTTTATTTTTTTCTTTCTTTTGTTTATTTTATGCTCAACTTCATAGTGTGTCCTCGCCCCCCTCCCCTCAAAAAAAAAAAAAAAAAGGATAAAGAGAAAGATGCCAGAGATGTTCAACTTATTTGTACCTGTAAAAACTATTTTAGAATTTAAATAATTAGTTCTACGAGTGAGGCATATACAAAAGAAGAAAGAAAAAGCTAAATAAAATGCAAAATAGTGAGAAGTTAAAAGCTCGTAATGTCTCAGCAAAACATAAAGTGTGAACATAATCTCAAATGTGATTCTTCCTTGTTACTGAATTGAAGATTCAATATAGTCAATTCATGTGCAAACTGATGTAGATACAAGGATAATCATTGCAGTATCATTTTTATAGCAAAAGGTTAGAAAAAGTTAAGTAACCTTCTTTAGGTGACTAACAAACTATGGTACATTAATAGAATGGAATGGTTTAGATAGTTTAAAAGAAGAATCCACAATGTCCAAAGTCTATTGTTGAGAGAAAATCCGAGGTGCGTGAAAGTATTGTGTGTGTACCTGTATACACATACATACATAAAGTACTATATAAAATAATTTTAAAATATATATGTTGTATATACTACATAATCTATATATTTGTATAGGCAAAAACTACACCTGGAAAGATATAATAGGAAGCTGGTAGGAGCTGGTAACTTTTGGGAAGGGAACTGTATATCTAAAAATTGAGACTAGAAAGGAGATTTGATTTCCCTTACATATATAGCTTTTTATAAATTTTTGTTTTATAGAATGTAAATAAAATTACTTGTTCAAAAAATAATTGTTTATAAGATAGGAAATTGTAAGACTTAAGCAAAGGCACAAAAGATGAAAGATACAGGGCTTGATGGGGAAATAAGAATCAAAGACAGTACATAAGATGGGTAAGGAGGAAGACAGACATTAAAATCGGAGGGAGGAACAGGGCTAATTTAGGAAGCCACTGAAGGTGATCAAGTAGGGAAAAGCCTTAAGTGTTTTCGGAATATTGTTCTGATCAGAGTGTAGGATGAATTGGTGCAGAAACATGAGATATTGGTTAGGAAGCTGTAGCAATCGTCGAAGGGGAAGGGGTAAGGGCCTGAGCCGCAGGTGTAGCTCTGAGATGGAGAGATAGTGCATGGAGTGCAGGCAGAGCCAGCACCAGTGAAAACTGCTGACTGACAGGTTTTGGGATTCTGGGGAGAGGACATAGAATTTTTGATCTTGGGTCACTGAAATTATTATGACACCATTAATAAAAATGTGCCACGTTCTTTATTACCTACAGCCTTCAACATATCCATTTCCTTGTAACTTTACTCACCCCTATATTTCCCTTCCATTTTCTCTGGTCACTCATCCTTTAGTGTCAAAGTAGACATCACTTCCTTCAGGAAGACTTCTCAATTCCTCATGTATAGTTTTGGACTCTTCTCTGTGTACTTTCTCTGTAATTCGTGCTTACCATATCATGCATTATATACTACATGATATGATTAACTGTTATTCCAAATCTTAGCTTGGACTTCTCCAAAGCAGAGCCTGAAACAAAGGCTTATATATGGATAATTTATTTGGGACTATAATTGCAAGGAGCAGAAATGAAGAACAGGAGGAATGCAAATGGTAAGGAGAGGAAGCCAGTTACAGATGCCTTATCAGTTGGCCACCGCTGTGAATAACTGATGCTGAATCTTATAAGACCTTCTGAGAAGTCTTATAAAATGTGACTCACAGTTTTCCATGTAGGGGAAGACAACAGAAAGCATTTATCCATCAGCTGTCATCCTCCAGGTAGGCGATCTTCCCCACAGGTCATGTCCTCTTCCATACTTGCATTTTGCCTTAGCACAGTGCTGGCAGTTCCCTCCCTGTCGTCATCCCATGTGGTGGTATTGGCTTGCTCTGCACCCCCCTGGAGTTAGTCCAAGTTGTGTGAAATTGATTTTGTAATAGCGACTGAGATATGAGGCAAGGCTGAGAAGATTGGAAATGTGTACAAAAGGAATCTGAAGCAGTTTCTAAACTCGAAATGGAGAAAAGAATAATCTTGATAAGAAAAAAGAATGAGTGTAACTTAAGAGACTTGGCAGGGAACATGAGTCAGGGAGGAACCAAGATGAAAGTGGTCAGGATCCCTCCAACACCTCTGTCACCCTGAGGTCCTTACTCACACCTATCATCTGTCATCTGAGACCATCTGTCTCTTCCTTCAATTAACGAATTTCATACATTAACCATACATTTTTTCCTATGATGAGAATTAAGGGATGGAGATATAATTTGACAATACTACAAATAGAGATAATGTTAGAAACCTTAGGAAAGGATGAAATTATCAAGAAAGATGATGTAAATAATAAGGGAAGTTAGCATAAAACTTTTGGTCTGGGGAAAGCAAGAAGCTGCTGAACTTACAGATCAAATTAGCTCAGCTGTTAGGAGAAAAGCCTATAGCACAGAAGCAGACACCTGGTTAGAAAAGCAAGAGTGTTAGGACGTGAACATAAGCATGCTATCTTTGTTGAAAGAGAGAAGACATTTTATTGTATTTAGAGATGCAAGGAAAGAAGTAAATGGGGGGCGGGGGGAATGAAGATGCCAGGATAAAGATTAAAAAATAAAGCTAGATCTTGGAGAAGTTGTGAGAGGATACAAAGGGAATGGGCTTAGGTTTTAAAAGGGTCATGAGAAGACTTAAATACACTTCATCTTTGAAACAGGAAAAAGAGATGAGGTGGCGGGTGAGGAAATTAAAACTTTTCAGATGTGAAGAGGGATTGAGGGGTGGCTTCAGTTTTATCAGAGGAGTCAGAGGCCAGGTTTTCTCTTATTGGATGTGTGTGTGTGTGTGTGTGTGTGTGTACGTGCGCACGTGTGTGGGTGTGTTTGTGTGTTAGGGTGAAGGGACAAGGCAATGGGACAGGTAGCTATGGACAAAGGAGGTATTTGGATTTAAAGATCTTGGCTGTAAAGTCATCAATGGCTGCTGGTGGCTGAGGTAAGGAGTACTATCTTTGAAATGGCAAAATTAAGGAATGTGGGGATATTCATTTGTATTTTAAAGTGAATGAAGATAAAACTTTGATTGATAAAAGGACAGAGAGTAGAGTGTTAGGTGAGGACTACAGGACCAAAGGGAGTCCTGGGGACAAAGTCAGCTCTTATATGTGGAAAATAAACCTAAAAGCAACAAATGAACAGGACAAAGGACAAACAGACTCATGGACATGGACAATATCCTAGTGGTTATCAGAGAGGAGGGAGGAGTGAGTGGCAGGAGGCAGATGAGTAAAGCGGATATGTGGTGATAGAAAGAAATCTAACTGTGGGAGGTGAACACACGGTGTAAAAAAAAAATATATATATATATATATATATATATATATATATATATGCCTTACTGTTAAAGTGTACAACTGAAATGTATTGGATTTCATTAAGCAATGTCACCATAAAAAAATTAATTAATTAAAAAAAAACCAGATGGCCTAGACTTCAGATAAGAAAAGGCTTCTAATTGATAGTGGAGAATGATGGTACATCTACATGTTTAAATGTTTTTTTCAGTTCTTTATATCTCCCTGAGACCTCTTTGCTGTAAATTGGCCGCTTTTCTACATAGAGCACATTTTTTTTCTCCTTTTTATTTAAAGAACTAATTTTTTTAGAGCAGTTTTATGTTCTAGTAAAATTAAAAGGAAAGTACAGAGATTTCTCCAGTACCCCTTGCCCTGACACATCCGTAGTCTCCCCCCTTATCAACATCCCCCAAAGAGTGGTACGTTTGTCACACTGACACATCATTATCACCCAGAGTGGATAATTTACATACATAGGGTTCACTTTGGTGTTGTATATTCTATGGGTTTGGACAAATGTATCCATCATTATAGTATCACACAGAGTCCTTTCGCTGCTGTAAAAATCCTCTGTGTGGTATACATTTTCTATTTGGAGAATTTAAGTTCCCACTTTGGCAGCAAAAACTACTTTGTTTACTCTTTAGAATCTTAAAGTGGTACCTGTTGAAAACTGTTCTGGCCCCAAAAGGGAGCAAGCAGCATACAACTTCTTGGCAGGACAGCAGGTCATTTAGACCAACCTCCCTGCAGAGGTTTGTATCAGGAGCGGCTGCTGTGTCTTTCCGGGACAGGTGAGGCTCAACAGGCCTCTGCCTTTGTTCAGTGCCTGCCTCAGTGGGGCACAGTGTAAGAACTGGGGAGAAAGGCAATTGTAAAAAGAAATGAAGGTGTTAAACACTAAGGGTTCTGAGATGGATTCCTCAGGGAGGGTCATCCTTAGACCAGAGGGAGTCAACCTATGAGTGTGAGATCTGAGAGAGCCAAGATGAAGATGAACAAGAAAGTGGGAGAGGTGCCCAGCAGGGTGTAGGAGGAATGGGGTCCCTGGGATCAGCCAACCAGCCTGTCTCACCCACCTGGTTTTTTGCATTTGAGTTTCTGGTTATCTCACCACCACATGATATAACGCATTCTCCTCTCTTGCTGATGTCTGGGCCCAGGGCAACTCAGGGATTGGGAGCTACAGAGGGTGGGGGCCCTGTGTGCCTTTATATGATGGCTCTCATAGCCATGGCATCCTATTTGAGAGAATCGTTGTCACCAGGTCCCTTTTCTGCGTGAAGGGAGCTGGCTTGTTTTTCTACCACATGGCTCTCTGCCTGCTTGTGGTCCCTCTTCCCATAGTCGACAACCCCAAAATCACAGAGGGCTCCTTGAAGAAACTGAGGCCCAGAGGCAGACCAAGAACACACTCACCAGGATGAGCTCAGTGGCCCTGAAAGGAGGGATTACAGTGTCTCTTCCGGAAGAGGAAAGGGAGGCTTACAGGTTACGTGACTCAGAGAGAAAACAGCTGGAAAGAGATGAGGCCTGAATGTCAACCAAGGCTGAGTCACAAGACAAGTCTTTCTACTACCAAGTTGTTTCCTGAGGTGGACTGACCAGCCAATCTAAGAGAAGGGTCTCAAGCCAACTGGAACTCTGATCCTCGGATGCCACCAGCAGGTGTCGTTTCTTTACTTTGCTTGCCAATGTCACAGGCTTTCTGAGATGTGGGGCTCAGACAGATGAATTTTGCTGGTAGAAGGAAAAAGGGTGTTTTGGGAGCACACTTTTGATATATGTACATTTTGACATTCGATTTATAAAAGACGCATTTTTAATCTCTTTAGATTTCTTTCTAAACTTTTACTCTGAAATAATTTAAAACCAACTGAAAAGTTGTAAGAATAGTATAGCCAATTCCCATACTCCCTGTATCAGACTCACCAATTTCTAGTTTGCATATATATAAAATATTTACATTATATTTATAGAAATATAATTTCTATTTATAATATATTATATATTATAAATAGATTTATATTTATATATAAAATATTCCATTAAAATAGTATTTATCTTGATGACTGAGTTTTTTGGCACCCCTTTAAATTTTGTCTTGAGGCGAGTGCCTCACTCTCTTCTCCCAAGTCCTGAGTTTGGAGATATTTCTGCTAGTTTTGACATTTTATTTACTAAAATGAAGTTTTGCTGTGTCTGAAAGTATGTGAGCTGCTCAGATCCTTCTAGAAAGATCTTGCTGCTTAGCTGTGAGGAGTGGGCTGTCCTGACAGCCTCCTGCCGCTGAGTTCATCATGGTCCACCTCAGCTTTCTGGAGAGGTCAGTTTTTCTTAGCGGTCCCTGCCAGTGGCTAAAGCAGTGGCTCCACCATTTTTGACCAACACGAGTCCTCTAAGGGGCAGTCTTTGTTGTAGAGATTCCCACAAGGGTAGAGAAACCTTGTCAAATCCGTGTCCTGTCGGATGGCCCCTCATCTCCCGCCCCTCTCCTATGCTCACTCTTTCTTACCCAGAACACTGGCCCTCCTTGAGGTTTCTCTAGTAGCCCTGGTAGGCTCCCACCTTGGTGTCCTTGCACTCATTGATTTCAGCTGGAATCCTTTCCCCCTAGATGTCTGTGCAGTTTGCTTCCTCAGCTGGCTCTTCTTCACTGAGCTTTTTTACTAATGAAGCCCTTTCCCCAACTCCTGTACTCTCAGATTGCCTTAACTCTTCTTTATTTTGTTTCTTAACACTTAGGTCTCTAACTTTTATTATGTTTATTGTTTGACTATTTCCATTAGAATATAAGCTGCCCAAGGGCAAGAGCTTTGTTTATTTTGTTTCTGGTTTTTCCAGCTCCCCAGAACAGGATCTGGAGCACAGCAAGCATCCGATGAATACCAGTTCGAGAAGCACTGCAAAGTACCAGAAGTCCAGATGTTCTAACACATCAAAATTGATTATAATTTAAATTTTCCAATTAAGTATTTGTTATTGTGTAGACACTGTCTCATAAACCACAGTTCTTCGTACACTCCTTGTTTATAGAATCACTTGATATAAATACTTTTATTAAACATATGGTCTGTGAGTGCACCAAGTGAACACTTAGAAAATGTGCACTGTGACAACTCACAGTCCCAATTTTCCATTTGGAAAGTAATATTGTTTGTCTCATATCTCTAATCTCAATTCACAGAGTGTTTTCATTTCTTCATGGACACCAAATGTTCAGTTTGGCTCATGAAACGCTTTTGTTTATTTTCTTCCCAAATTAGATATACAGCTGAGATGTTACAGGTTTTTCTTTTCTTTCCCTTTTTTTCTTTTTTCTTATTTACTTTTTTATTTTTTTAAAGAACATCACCTTCATGGCTAACACATATGAAATATTGTTATAAAGACCATTCACTTGGTTATAAAATAGCATTGGCATATTCATTCAGAGGCTTGAAAATACTGTTGAGGGATCATTGAGACAGAGACTGTTCTTATTCTACAGATTGGATTTATCTGTCATTCTCAGTCTAATTCTAAACATTCAAAGTCATGTAATATACTATTTCTTATATAATATATGATAGTTTGAAAAGTGTTTATATTTTCAAACATATATAAAGTAGGCAGAATAGTATAAGAAATGCCATGTAGCCACCACTCAGCTGTCTTAATTGTCAACTCTGGCTAATTCTCTGTCATCTATATCCTCATGTACTTTCTCTTCCCCAGATTATTTTGTAGAAAATTTCAGACATCACATTATTTCACCTATAAATATTTAAATCTATATGTTTAAAAGATAAGGCCTCTTCTAAAAGTAATTATGAACTTTTAAACAAATTCAATTTCTAAAAGCCAAAGAGAAGTCACATTTTGACAGGAAAATCACAGCATTGCTGGATTTTTGTTTATTATTTATATTAAGATTCTTTTCTTTTTTGGGCGAAGCATAATTTTGAACATACCATATAATATCCTACTTGGGATATCTAGAAAGGAGTAATAACTGTAATTTCCTTATATAAAAATAAAAATATAGAAGAAATAGGAGTTTTGTGCTTTCTTTTAGTTAATATTTTGATTTTACCCTAGGAAGCCAAAATAGCTCACATTTCAAATATCTGTTTCTACTTAGATTATGCACAGGCCTGAGAAAAGACACAGTAGAAGAGTCAGCCCCAAAAGGTCTTTATTTATGTACTGCTATTTTCCTAGTTCAAATATATGCCATATGCCTGGCATATAGTGAAGGCTCAACAAATATTTATTGAATGAGTAAATTACTTTAGAAATGTAAGTTAAAGACTGCTTATCATATTGCCAACTCTTTAATAAAAAATCCACTCTACTTGAAGGTAGCAATATAACTAGAGTTGACTGATATCTACTTCATCAGACACTATCTTAGATGCCTTCCCTTCCTCTTCCTTCTTTCTCTTTCTTTCTCTTTTCTTTTGGCAATCTCATGCTTTCTATCTCCTCATTTACATTGTTAGTCTTTTGAGATCTTTAATATGTTGCCTGAGTTGGTATTTTACATTCATTTTCCTTATTGGAACATAACAAAACAAAACAAAAAAAAAACAAAAACACAGGTCGAGGTTGAAAAGAAATTGCCACTTTTTGGTCTCATTCATATTTCTTCCCATTAAAAGTAGAGACAACAATTTGATATAATTTTCTCTCAGAATACTCACATCTTTGAATTGTTCTCACTGAGACCTGTCCTGGGAGCTTGTCACAGGGACATGGTGGTGATCACACCTGCTGATGGATAGATATAGCCTTCTAGGAAAAAAATAAGAATTGGTTCATGAGAACCAAAATATCAGCTATGAAGTTCTTTCCAGGAATCTTCATTCTCTCTAGGAAAAATGATGCATACTAATTTGTATTGCTAAGATACCAGAAGCAAATCAAGAAAAAGCCAGCCCCAAATGTAACTACAATAAGCAGAGTAAATATTCTGCAAGTCTGGCTGGAAAGCTCTGATCTGATCTGTGATGTATGGTAGTTTAGAAGCCAGGAACAGCCACAATGTGTTTTTCTTATTCTATAAGTATTACATGATGTATAATGACTGCCAGCTCAATCTTTATATAGAAAATCCTCTGCAGTTCAAATTTCTCTTTGGATGAAGCTTGAAGCATTCTGAGACTGCCCTAATATTAACTTGTAGAAGTCAGAGGTCCATGGTAAAATTCAGATTTCTAGAAAGGTATGGACATTAAAAAAAAAAAAAAAACAATAGGAAGCGTTGCTAATTTAGTAGAAGATATTGGACCATTTGAGTGGATTTCTATATAGGTAGTTTAGTTAATAATTCAGATAGACAGTTTAAGAAATAATTTACAATTTGTCTTATGAGTGTTGCCAGTAGTCCTTGGAGTACATCTAGCCAATCACCTCACATTACCTGTGAGGAAACTCTGGTATGGGTTTTGGGGTAAATAGTATAGCCAAAATGATTAAGCTAATTAGAAGTCAAGTCCTGAGAGAAAATAGAAAACTTTTGACTTTTCCTTGGTAATAAGTCATCCTGATTCTAAGTTTGGTCCTATAATATAAATATCCCTTTTTTGAATTATAAATATTTATTAAATTGAAGTTAAATTTATTAAGTTAAAATTTAAAAATATAAATACTTTATTAAATTGAATGTATGCATTATTTACTACAAAAGAAAATGTATCAAAATGTTAACAGTTTCTGAAACAAGACATTCTCATTTAATAACAGTCAAGGCCTGCAAAACCATATGGAGAAAGTTAAGCCTCATGACTGTTAAAACCAAAGAGAATGTAATTTGGACTTTCAGCTCTCAGTTTTCAGAATAGTGTTCTTTACCCCCCAAAAATTGTCTTAGAATGGCAGTGTGATGGCTTTGTGATCTGTCAACATAATTCATCTGAAGTATATTCCCAGAATTCCCTTCCTAGTACATTTCTGGATGGGACTGACTATAAGAATATTCTTTTAGAAGAGTTGGAGATGGAATGAGGATGGAGCCATTTTGCAGTATGCATACATCTTCTCCCAATCATTCAATTAGTTACTAATCTAGGTGCTGCTATGAAGGGATTATGCAGTCATAATTGAAGTCTCAAGTCAGTTAATTTTGAGTTAATCAAAAAAAAAGGAACATCATTCTCATTGTGTCTTAGTCAAGTGGAAGCTCTTAAAGAGTGACTAGGCCCTTTCTAAAGCTTCAGCCCAATCTCAAATTCATGGATTTCCAGTTGGCTAGTTACCTTCCCTTCCTGACTGTCCTGGAAATGTGGGGCTTGCTTAGACAGACAATTCTTTTTGTATATATACACATATCCTACTGGTTCTGCCTTTCTGGCTAAACTCTGACTGATACAGTCAATCTCCATAGTTTGTCTTAACCAAAATACTCTTTACCCCTTCTCATTTAAGGTTTTGTTCACTCAAATGTTTATTTGTTTTCTTCTTCGCAATTTCCGAAGCCAATAAACCCCTAGCTGTCTTATGACCCTCAGTATGCTAGCTGTATAATAAATCATAGCACTATTAAGTCTAAAAATTGTGGGAATTTAGCCCATTTTGTTTAATTATCCCAATTTAGACATCCTCATAACTAATATTTTCTGGCAAATGGTATTTCTAGTAATCCTTTAAATAACTCCGTTCTAGGCTCTGGTCTCACTTGTAGGGTCTCCTCCTCTCTGATCCACTGTCCTTTCTGCTGCCAGTTGGGTTTTTGACATACCTTTGATCATGTTATTCCTTGGCTTGAAAGAGCATCAGTGATTCTCCAGTTCTCACTAAGTGAAATCTAAACCTCAGTGGTACATATACTTACTCTGTTTTAATCTCCCTGCTCTCCCAGTTTCATTTACCTGTTTGCCCTTTGTGCCTCATATTGCAGACCTCGCAATTCTCCAAGTGTGTCTTTTCAGGGCTAAAGAATTGATTCTCTGGAAGAAACCACCAGCTGCTAAAAGGCACGTTTGTGAGCCAAACTGCTGTCAGTAAGGTAAACACCAAAATAAACACCCGTCTGAGAAGTCTTTTATAAAATCTGCATAAAATTTAAACATGGTCTTCAGACATCAACAAAATGTTTTATGCACCACAACTTTCCGCTAACTGTTACTTCTCAAAAAGTTGTTGCATGTCATATTCTACTTCCAGAGATAGTTCTCTTTACTGCAGCAATCCCTCTTTCTTCCCACTTCATTGTCATCAAGGGCGTTACTTTCCTCCCATTTTTCTGATTTGTTATCTTCGGTTTTCCTTCAACCCAAATGTTTCCATGCCTCATCTCTGGCTGCTCTCTCATAATTCTTTCCCTTACATATAATCATATCAACTCTTCCCTCACTACTGACCTGGCTCCAGTCATGGCCTGTTGGCCCCCAGTGTAGATTCCTCAACCTTCTCTAGACCAAGAATCTTCCCTCCAGATTCTCTTATAGAAACTAAGAATCTTTTTTTTTTTTTGCATCTTTTTCGATGACCCCACTCTCCCCCAGACGCTTACCAACAGCTACCACTCAATCATTCCACAGATCCAAGTCGTTAATTTTCTATTGCTTTAAATTAGAGCTCTTAATCATGAGTTTAAAGTGAGTTACCAACTGACATTTCCTTGGCTCCCTTTGCCTAACTGTGTAGACTAGGTGTCTCTGTTCTAGATGTCAAATTCCACTCACCTCTCCTGTCACTTGACATCTATTCTTGCAATGCCAAGACCTCTATTCCCCTCCAAATTCCCCCTCCTCTTGCCCCTTCTCTCCACCTGTCTGTCCTTTTCTTTCATCAAACATTTCTTGTAAATTATTTTTCTCATAAAGCTTTCCCAGAGTACAACCATTTCAGCAATCTCCTCAGCCCTTGTAAAAATACAAACCATTTGCAGACATCAGAAACTGACCCTGCTCAATTTCAGAAAATCATGTATAATCAGCGTGCGTTTAGTGAGGGAAATGAGCCAGAATTTCAGTTCCCAAATATCCTTTACAGAATCAAACATGCAAGCCAGAAGGTCATTCCAGAATCTGGTTTTTAAGACTTAAGTACACATATAACAAGGCACATCACTTGATACAGGTCAAATTGAGTATTTACATCAAAAAATAAAAATGTTTGTTTTTATGCACTTTACATCTCCCTACCTAAGATAAGGAATCTATACTGATTTAAGTCAGCTTTCAACTCCCTGTTGTTTTTGGTCCGAGGTGAAGCCTGCTGCTAATGCACTTACTTTCATTAGGAAGTCAAGAGGCTATACCTTGGAGAGTAGAAGACGAGAGAGAGATGGTGGGCTCATATTTGTCAATAAATGAGGCCAGGTAGCTAAGAGAAAAGTCTACCAGTTGCTTCTCCCAGCTCCTGGGTCTCCTAGTTTAAAACTCTGTGGACCACTGGACACCATGGATATGCAAGGGTTAGGGTGAAGCTGACCTGAATGTTTGCTCCAGAGAAGATTCTCATTTTCCTGAGTCTCAGGCTTTTGTTGTCATTCAGAGTTTGTTAGAATTATGGAGGCATGGCTTCCTCTCTGCACAGCTGTTCTTCACTTTTTTTCTTACTACCACCATAGATTCAATCACAAGAAAGAAAGAAGTTTATTATTTCAAATAGTTTCTTTAAGTCTGAAAAACCAGGAAATAAGGCTGCAGTCACAAAAACATAAATTCAATCATAACATCTCAGTCAGGAAAAATATCAGGCCTTGTAAGCCAAACAAGCTTATCCTCAGTCTCTGCTCAAACATACTCCCCCACCCCACCCCAAGCATGACCAACAGTATCTACAGTTTAAAGCCAAACTGAGCTGCATCACTCGAGTAACTCTAGAAGAGCAGGAGACTGGTGGACTGTGGAGAGTTTTAATGGAGAGTGAAAATCCCTTCCCAGACAGGAATTCCAGCAAGATGGCTACAGAAGATCCTAGCTTTCAGACAAATTTTCTACTTGAAATAAAAGAGCAGAAAAACATTTTAGTTTCCAATAAAGTTGATTGATTCTAATAATAAAACTCTGTGTTTACATTTTCTACAATAATATGAAATGCTCAGGATAATTGACTTCCACTTCCTTGATGTTAATGCTCGTAAGTACAATTTCCTGGGTCAAAGCATCAGGAAGAAGAGAACACAGAGGGGCACATAATGGAGACAAACACCTGTGTTTTTCCATCTCCATCAGCCCTTGCTGGACCCCAACACCACAGCATCTTTCTTGGCCTCCAGTCTATTCTTGCAATGCCAAGGTCCCAGCATGATGCGGCCATTCTCCTTGAGGCCTCCTGACACTGCCTGCTGCTGTGGCTGTGCCATTGTCAATCCTTGTCCCCTGCTCTGCTGCCTTGTGGCCATCACTGATATTGTCACTATGTTGCCCTTAGCCATCTGGGCCATCCTTTGCCTGCATTGGGCTTTGTCGCTACATTGACATCACTTTCCAGGGAACTTCTTTTTTGATAAATTCATAAATTTAAATAGAGCTAATGTGCTTCAATTTATCACAGTTATTATTTTTATTGATAGACAAATAGAATCCCCTGCAAGTTGATTCCTTACTCCTTTGGGCACAATTATAGTAGTTATCAATAGTGTTCTTGTTTTCAGTTATGACCAGATGTTGAAGACACATCTTGAGTATTTCTTGAAGCATACCTGGTTCTAAAGAGCCCTGGTTCTTAAGAGATCATAATCTCTGTTTTAGGAATGTTCATTCCTAATAGGTTGCTCATTGTCTCTAGACTTCTTTAGAGAACAAAACAAGGCAATTAGAGATAGAGATAAATGACTAATAGATGATAGATAGATAGATAGATAGATAGATAGATAGATAGATAGATAGATAGATGATAGATGATAGATAGATGATAGATAGATAGATAGATAGATAGATAGATAGATAGATAGATAGATAGATAGATAAATGTAGATAAAGCATTACAAGTTTATACTAAGGTTTCCAATGCAAATTCTAGCTCAGGACAACATGGATTTTACTTGACCTTGTCTATCTTACATCTGTATCTCCTTTTATACCCCAAATCCTGGTTCCCAACAACACCTACATAATTCTTTGTTTGTTTTACCCCACAAAACATACACAAAAGTCTCTGAATAATAATAGTAACCATACAATTACTGAAAACACTTGAAGAAATTTTTTGACAGTGCCTTTTGTTCTAAAGATATATCCTACTTGGGAAATATAGGCAATTTCCATGTTTAAAAGTCACTTGAAATATTTCTTCTATGAAGGGATATGCCATCAACTCAATATACAGTTAAGTTCAATTTTTCATTTTGTTTGTTTTAGTGATCATGTCTTAAAATTGAATTATTAACACTATATCCTGGAGATCTTCTCATAAGAGCATACAGAGATATTATTCTTCACTTCTTTTCACAGTTGTATAATATTTCATTGCGTGGATGTAACCATAGTTGATAGTTCCCTTTTGATTTACATTTGAGTTGTTTCTAATAAATAATACTCCAATGAATAGCCTTGTGCATACATCTTCCCATATTTTCCAGTGCATATTTGGGATAGATTGTGTGGATGGAAAAAAGGGGTTCTATGGAAAGTAGTCTCACAGGGAGATCTGATCATAAATTCCTAACTGGGCAAGTCATGTAAAAGGAGTATCTTTGCCTTAAGTAAGTCCTGTCCATTGTTTCTGTGCATCTAGGTTAATACAGCTTAGAAATATGCAATAAAAGAACACATATTCACAGTAACTATTCTCTAATCCAATCTCACCTTACTTTTTCCAAACCTCCACATAATATGTTTCCTCCTTAATTTCAAATGCATAAAAGAAGCTGAAAAACTATGAATCTCAGGAATATCTAAGGTCTTGCTTCCCGGTATATGTCATCAGTTTGGCTCAAACTCTTACAAAAATTCTCTATTAGTTTGGACATTTCTTAAGTCGACAATGAGAAACTAGAATACAAAGTCAAAAACAATCAATAGATTATTCTTTGACTTGAATAATCATAGAAGTACTCTATGTTTTACGGGTAGAATGATGAGATCTCTTCCCAAAGCTCAGGAAATGGAGAGATGAACCATTGGCTCCTGATATAAGTAAACAATTGTTTCTCCCAGGACTCATTGAGACCTCATGTCAGTGGAATTTCTGGAAGTACATGCAAACATGTCCTGCTGGAACTAAATTCTTGTTACAAGCATTCAGAACAGGCCTAGAACATCATCATTATCCAGTTGGAAACACTTCTTATGCGCATATAATAGAAATCATAAAGAGTCAAAATTGATTTAAATATTAGTTTCAGAAGACACTATGTTGGAGGCCACCATGTAATCTCTAAGTAAGTCAAACAAAGCCATGTTTTCCTCCAACAGTAGAACATATCACTGCTGGCTGAGTACCAGATAAAGAGTCAGTCTCCTGTTTGAAGGCAGTCCAGATCACTTACCATTGAGAGGACTAGAAGGCACAATTATAGGCCTTATCTCTAATGACTGAGTTTGGGTAACTTAAACACACATATTATAAGACTTCAGTGAAGTCAAATATAGGCATTTGTTGTTGTTGTTACTATTGTTATAGTTAAGTAATTACAACAATAAATTCTTCACTTCTCAGTTTTTTGAGAGCCAGTCACTGGGCAATAGTTACAACCTTCCTAGACTACTTTCTGTTTCAAGCACACTATGGAAAATAGAAGAGTTGCAGGAGAGCAAGCAAAATATTTTATTATTACACTGGAGAGAGAAGTGCAGTCATATTTGACACATTAAAACACTCCTATGCAGCTGTCTTAAACAGATTTGTCTCTGTATATATATAACATATATATTTATTTCCATTTTATAAATTGTCTTAAATACCAATTGTAGCTTCTACCACTTTGAAAAAGCATTGCCTTAACCAATGGTTATGCAACAAAGGCTGCCACCACAAATAGTTCACTGAATTACACATGAATCATTTCAGGACACTCAATTTAAAAGACACATTTCTACCAGTATAAGAATCCAGCTGTGTCTAGTGACTCCCTAGTGATATTAGGACTAATCCTTACCAGGTGATTGTTTCCAGAAAAGAATTTCAAGTTAGAGTATCAAATGTGGAGGAAAAAAAAAAAAAAGTGTAAAGGAAAACGTTAAGACAGGCTGGCCCAAGTCAGACCCTCTCTGTGGAATGTGTGGAAAGCCTGCAGAGAAGTCATTGTGTTTGCATCTTATTTAGACCCGGAAGCAGCCCGTAAATTCTCTGGGATACAAAATTGCCTGCTGAATTTGGTCAGCTGCCTGTTCCCTTTACTCCTCCATCCCAGGCCTATTATTGTATGAAGGTATTCCCAGATTCTAGGGCCACATAAGGGACTGAGCTGAATTGGGCTGGGGTGACTTGCATGGTCCATGGAACAGAAAGTACCAGAATAGGTAGCTAGTTATCAGGTGAGAGCAGCTGAATCCACTTAAAAAGTCTTTTAAAAAGTCTTTAAAAGATGTTTTTCTGTTTTTTTCAGTTTTTTTTTTTTTTTTTTTTTTTTTTTTTTTTTTTTAGCAGTGCACACACACTTTTTGGTTAATGAATTCTGCTTACATTGGGGTTCTGGAAAACAAGAAAAGAATGAGTTAAATCAAAAGAAAGGTACCACTCAGGAGTGAAGGAGTCTCATTTCTTGAAAACTGTGAGCTGTATGCCTTTTTGGATTCTTGATCCACGCTATTTTTTTCTTCCTTCTAATACCTAAACTCAATCTTTTGGTACTAAATACCATGTGATAAGGCTATACTGATATTCTTTCACACCCTAAAGCTCCTAAAATTGTCCCTAGAAAAGCCAGATAATGAGCTGTTTTGCCCATGAGAAAGTTCTGTTATTCATTATTCAGCCAAAATAGCATCATGCAGAAATTTAGCTATTAAAGTTTGTAAAGGATATACAATGGACTATCACTCAGCAATAATTATAAAAGAAAGAAATCTTGTCATTTGCAACAACATGGATGGATCCAGAAAGGGTGTTATGCTGAGTGAAATAAATCAGATGTAGAAAAACAAATACCGCATGATTTCACTTACATATGTGGAATTAAAAAATCAAAACAAATGAACAAACAAAACAAAAACAGGCTCATAAAAACAAAGGACAAGCTGATGGTTGCCAGACAGGAGAGGGGCGAGGGGATGGGTGAAAAAGGTGAAGGGGGATATAGTCAATAACAGTGTAATAACTTTGCAGGGTTCAGACGGTTACTAGACTCAGTGTGGTGAGCACATTGTAGAATATATTGACGTCTGTTGAGTAACTACCCCTGAAACTAATATAATATAGTATGCTAACCATGATTAAAAAAAAATAAAGTTCGTTCCAATATATAAAGTTGTGCAAAATTTTTCTCAGAGGTCTTTCAATTTCTTATTAGAGCCTCCTTTCCTTTCATGTATTCAATAGATTCTTTTATTTCTGTAAGGATATTAACAATAAAGTTCATAAAGTGAAAGTGGACTGAAGAAGTTACTTCAAAAACTCAATACAGTCTGTTCAGGGGCTGGCATTTTCATAAAAAGAAAACTTACTGAATACAACTAAGAATTTGCAAAACTACTCTGAGCCGATTACAAAAGTTCTCTCATGGACGCTTGAAACTAATATAATATTGTACGCCAACTATAATTTAAAAAATTTTAAAAATATAAAAATGTTCTCTCAGGAACCCTTACCCTATTCCCCATTTCCCCCAGGCACTCCCCACCCAGGAAGGTACTTAATGTTGACCTTAGATGGGAGGGAGATTAATGTTTTAAGTTACCCTGATAGCTCAGTGAGGGCTGTGTGAGTTGAGGGGACTCAGCAAGCAGGGAGGGTTTGCTCTGCAGCCTGCGGCAGGCAGGATGTCCCCAGACTTGACAGAGCTGCACATTCACACTGTTGCCCTTCCCTCCTCCTCCCTCTCTCTCTTCTCCAAAACAAATGACCTCGCTCAGATCCTGTTTGCGCTTTACTTACTTCCTGCACTGGAGCAGTTTGCCTGTGGACTTAGCTGCCGATTCCTTTGGAGTCTCCTAGCTGGTGTTTCCTTCTTCTGGTCCTTTTCTCTTGTGCATTTGTTTTCTCAGAGTGAGCCCTCCCAGGGGCCCTGGCTCCACTGAAGGAATTACAGGAAACTGGCGAAGGCATTCTCTCTCCATTCCTAGAGAGTCAGAGAGCCTGGGAATGGGTTTGGCAAGAAGGCCTCTTGTACCCTCCACCTCAGTTGCTTAGAGTGCTGCTGACTTCCTTCCAGTTTCAAGTGCAAAATATGTTTTCATTGCCCTCTGGACTCTTCAGATTCACCCAGGTCCCCCAGGCCAGAGGGCGTCCTCGCCAGCCTTGTTTCAGAAGAGGAACCCGAACCCAAAGGTTGCTGGAGAAGAGAATCAGTGGTCCTGGGCCCAGGCTTTCTCTTCCGACTGTCCCTGCTTCGGCTGTGGCCTGCCAGCCCTCTCCACGATTTTCAGCTCTCATTCCTGCCAGAGCCTTTGTTTATCTGAGGCGCCAAGCTCCCACTGGGAGTCCGAAAGAGTAACCAGTGGCTGTCTCCCTTTTTCTCTAACTGTCGTATCTCTCAATGTCATCTTCTTTCCTTCTCAAAGTCAACTAAATGTTATGGATTTCCTTGGAATGAGGTCAGTGGACATAGTTTTCCCCACGAATGTTCTGCTGCGCTGCAGAGACACAGAAGGGTAGAAGGACAAAAGGAATGAATGCCGGTCCCTTGGCACTTGTCTCTCTCCAATCTAGTTTTACCCAAACATGCCAATACCGTTTCCTTCCAGGCTTTTCACACTTATGTGGCACATCTCAAGTCTTTAACCTTTAAGCTAGCTTTAAAGAAAAAAAAAAAAAAAGCTTTAATGCCCTAACTAAAGGGAAGAATAGGGAACTGAGCATTTAGCCAAGGAGGGAGTGAAAAAGCAGAAAGCCTACAGTTATTTGGTAGCTATTCTGTAGCCTATCTGCTTACAACTTTATACTTACCCATCTCACGTCTTTTTTTTTTAATTAACTAATTTTTTATGGTGACATTGCTTAACGAAATTCAGTAAGTTTCAGCTGTACACTTTAACAGTAAGGCATACACACACACACACACACACACACACACACACACACACTGTGTGTTCACCTCCCACAGTTAGATTTCTTTATGTCACCACATATTTGACCCCCTTTACCCTATCTACCATCCCCCTCCCTCCTCCCCTACCCCCATCTCAAGTCTTAATCAAGCCATCAATCTTGTTTTAAAAGGGTCGTCGGGGCTACCAAACCCAGCCTGCCAGTGCCCTCGACCAACTCCTGTGACCCTCTGTTATGCCTCCGAGAGTTTAGACATCTCTCCAGAGAGTAGGAGACCAAGAATTCCCAGCCCCCACTCCACATAACATCGAAACGATGACAATAAATGAATGATGGTATATTCAGTGTCCCACAGGAACTAGTTTGGGCTTCCTCACAGCATGGAAGACTCAGGGAGTCAGGCTGCTTATATAGAAATTGAACGTTTCAAGAGCAAGGAATCTGGGAAGCGAGGTAGAAATTCCACCGCCTTTTTGGCCTTACCTTGGGAGTTACACAGAATCAACACTGTTATATACACTCTATGGGCCCGAAGAGTCAGAAAACCTTGTCCAGATTCAGGGGAAGGGAACAAATATTCTAACTCCTGGTGAGAAAAGTGTAAAATGATTTGTGGACATAATAAGCGATAATTGACTGCTCACCCCTTTTGTCTTGCAATTAAATGCTTGTCATCGAATGTTCTCCAATTCTTCTGATTAGTCTTCAGTCAGCTTCTATCTTCCACACCTCAAATGAAGATGTTTTCCACATTGAAAATGTTAGCAGGTGAGATAGCTGGGCTCCAAAATTGGCCCCCTGAGGAACCACACCTGTCAGCATTGTGCTCTTGTGGGATTCTGCCCCATCCCATACAGAATCTGTGCTGTCACTGGGGGAGAAAGTGCTCCTGTGTGATTTCCAAGGTTAACTCATAAGAAGGCTTGCCATTTCCACCTGGGTTTTTGAAAAGCTCATTCTGGAAAAAGTCAGCCACTATGTAAGAAGTCTAACCTGAGACAGCAAACATGCTTTGAGGAAGTCTAAGCTAGTCACACAGAGCAGCTGCATGAAGACAGCAAAATGCTTGGCCATTGCCCAGAGACTTCAACCATCCAGTCTTGGGCAGCCAGACATCTCACTTTACCATCAGTCATGCCCAGCCTGGTTAAGCATTGAGATGACGCCAGCATCTCTACGGTCTGACTATAATCTCGTTTGAAACTCTAAGCAAAAGCCACCAGATGCATCTAGTCAGCCCTCAGAATCTTGAGAGATGATAATAAATTGTTACTTTAAGCCACTAAGTTTTGAGATGGCTGGTTATGTAGCAGCAAATAACCAGAACACCAGGTTCCATCAGGCACCACTTTAGAATGTTTCCCATGTCTGGTTCTCTTAAGTAGGTCTACAACATTATATATTTGCGATGGTGAAGCTCGCTCTCTGCTTTCTGAGCAAGGACTCCTTCCTTTAAGAAAGTTCTTTCTGGAGGTGACACGAGACATGCTCGTAAGCAGCTGTGAAATAAGGATTGGTATAGAAAAAGGGGCATGAGAACGTAAAAAAGAGAGGGAGAGAATTATTCCAGCCAGAGCTGGTGGGCCTGAAGAAGTAGAATTGAATTGGATCCTGAATACCAAGTGGACATTTGTAACTTTGTTTTGTAGAACAGGAAGCTACTAATTAAAGGTTTCTGGGCAGAAAAGTGATACGATCAAAAAATACGTTTCATGAAAATTAGCCTGAGAGTATCATAAAAAGTCAGTTGCATTTGGGAGACACTAGACAGCATGACCTGTGAAGCTGGGAAGACAAAGGAAACTTATTCAGGCGAGAACAACAAACCCTTGAACCAGTCCTGTAAAAATGGGGTAAAGAGAATAGATTTTAGGGGCATAGCAGAGGTTGATAAGACTCAAAACATTACTAGTCACACATACATGTAATAAAATTATGACACAAATTCTCCTATTTCTCTATTAAATGAAAATGAAATAATTCTACAAATTTTAGTTTTGAAGGAGTGGCTTTTAGAATAAAGTACCTTTAAAATATACTTTATGTTCTGGAGAAAAAAAGCACTTTAAATATATGTGATCAGAAATTACTCGTTTGAATATTTCTAGCCAATTCTAATATATTCACATCGATTTACAATATTTTTCATTTATCCATCCCTCTTGAACATTAGTTGTGTAAAAAAGGCCTCTCCCCAAATTTATTTTCAATGCAACATCATTTCTAATTTCAAAACAGTGTCCATTGTTGAAACTATGTGGTTGCTCCAAATATTTTTAAAGTACGAGCATCCTCTAGTGGCCAAAATAGTCTTTACTGCTTAATGAAATATCCATTTATATTTAAATAATTTTAGTGAGTAAAGTTTAACTTCTTTTAGAACTGAATTTACACTTAAAATTTCTTCTTTGTTTTGCATTTACGAGGCTCCATAATATCTAAGGTAAATTTCAACATCTACTATTATTGTTATAGTTCATAATTGTCAGTTTTCAATAATGTGTTTATGGAGTTTCAGACCTCACCAAAACACAATTATAACCTAATTAATGTATAAGTTAATTTATTATAAATATTCCAAAAGAGTTCGTTCAGCATTTATCATTCTATAAAATATCCTCATTGACGAGCCTATACCCTTTTGAAACTAATTCAAGTTGAAACTATCCTCAAAATGTATATTTTCCATCTGAATCCTATCATTCCTTACATGAAGGGTCACCCTCAACAGATTCCACTAAAGTCACCTATCTCACAATGGAATAGGGTCAGGCAAAGCCCCTGAGAAGTTATTGGGTAGGTTTGTGGGGAGTGAAAAGAAAGGAATAGTGAGTGCCTACTATGTGTCAGACATTAGGTTTTATGCTTTACATCTGCTATCTTATTTGAAGCCATAAACAGATGTTATTTCATTCTTTTTGTATTCAACAAAAAAATTTTCAAACTCTTACAAGATATAATAAAGCACAGAAGTGAAGTAGACATTATCTCCGCCTTCAAGGTGCTTAGAGTCAAGTAAGAGAACTAGGAAGGAATCAGATGAGTGTAGCATGCTGGGCAGGTAGAAGCTCAAGCACTGGGAAAACCCCAGGAGGAGGAGGGTGGTGAGCAGCAGGAAGACTTGCCTTCTCAGAGGAGGGATCCTGAGTTGAACCCTGAAGAATGCTGAGGAGCTGCCAAGGCAGAGGGGCAGCATGTGGAAAGGCCTAGAGTCATAGATGCCATTAGTTCAAGTGGGCTAGCATTTGGAGAGTGGCGAATGATTAATATTCCCATTTTCCAGATGACCTGACACTCAGAGAGTTAATTAAGAATTCTACCTCTAAGACAAAAGTGGGGCCTCAGCGATTGCATTATTGCCTATTGTCCCCTCTCCCTTATTTATTGGGTGATGGGTGGGGCGATGACAGCCCTGATGAAGCAGATGCCAGGAGTAGTGGACAACAACGTAAGTGATCATGCCTGCTCTGGAAATGCCTCCATCTTTGAAGCTAAAAATGGCCAGAATTGTTTGTTTTTAAGCAAGTGTGAATATCAGAAGTAGTTTGGCAGCTAGTTATGATGAAAATAAGCTTTGAGAATGGGCAGAGTGGGCAGCTTTCCCACTTGAAGGCTATCCACCCTTAGATTCTGACCTAAGATTCAATCCAGCTGTCCTATCCTGACACCATTACTCAGTGGAATTGCATCTTATAGCCAGCTAAGACTTAAAGTGAACAGGAAAGCTAAAAATTGTGTGTAATCAAAATTACTCTAGAAAATTTCTTAGAGTACCCATAAAATTATCTACATAAACATGATTTCGTATATACAACCTGGTACTGTGCATCTTATAGACACTGAAGTGTGAGAACCACGGAGCTATAAACTATGAAGGGCCCCAAATTAGAGCCTATATGATGTAGATGTCCGGCTGTTCAATTCATTCTGCCTTTAAGATTGCTGTCAAATACCTGACAGCTAATGGGTCAGTCAGTGGAGAATTCTAAATATTCCTGCTTGCCTGCATAGTTTATTACATTCTGTATTAACAAGAACCCTCTTCAACTTAGCATACTATTTTATTGAGTGTTTCAACTCTTCATAGGACTATAACTTGCACAGTATCTATCACATAATAGGCGTTCAATAAATGTTTGCTAGATTTGAATCTGAATTTTGTTTCATTAAGTCTATATTTACATAGTCTTTGAAAAATTACAGAAAAGAATTTGGCCATCTTCTTATTTTCCTAGGTGATATTTCATGGGTGGTTTCTCTGGATAGTAGTGATCAATTTTGTAAACTTGGGTATTGATTTTCTGATTTCTAGGTAGAATTGGATGTGCTCGGAATTTCTAATGCCAGTCTCAAGTTAAATGGACACATGATGAACTTCAATTTAGGACACATGAGGACAATCATTTAGTTACATATATTGATCAATATTGATAAATATATCAGAAAATATAAAGGAAAGGGATTATAAGGGAATCTAATTCACTAATAGGTCTTCAGTCCTGCCTTTTCTAAAGAAAACTAAAATCATGGCGCATCAAAATTCTATCCAACAAACATTTAAAAAATAACTTTCTATGCCCCAAGCTCTCCTTGAAGCATAACAGAGGACAAAGAAATGAATAATATATGGTTCTTACCCTAAAGGAGAATTCTTTTCCCATTTTTTCCCTTTTGAACATAAAAACAGTTATTTACGGTGAGATGCACTCATACAGTGAAACTAGTCTCCTTCTCTCTTCTCTCTTAAATTAATTAGCTGGAAAAATACAAGAGTGTTTTCTATTACAATTATTTTGAATTTAATTACCAGATTAAGATATTCCTCTTCATATTCTGGCTTTATGATTGCTGGCATTATTAATAAAAGTTGATATAATTTATTCAATGTTCTAATTTATCTGTTTTATTAAGAACACCTGACAATTTATTAATAAGGAAATCAGTTTATAGGCATTTTTATATAAACATTTCGATCATTTCCATAAATTGTCATTACCATGTCAGAGAGAAAACAAGAGAATCTATTTTTATTGAAAAGAAAGACATTAAGAAATAACTTTTTCTCTTTCTACATAAGTTAGAACATGACTGATAAAGTATGGACTTTTGAAATTTTGTCCAATAAGATGGGTGTTTAATGTTATGGTTGTAATTTGAAATTCTCATGTTACTAATAAAATTTTGGTATCTTTCATATATTTATTAGTCATTTGATTTCTTCTTTTGTAAAAAGTTGATTCAGATCTTCTGGTCATTTTGCTTATTAATTTAATAACATTTACTATTCTGGATATGAGTCTTTTTTTTGTTTGTTTTAGCTGTATGGGTTCTAAATACTTTTCATTTTGTTTGGATGCACAGGTAGATGATGCCACAGCTAGTGTTGTGGTGATTATCGTTGTTGTTGCTGTTATATTACTATGATGATGACTCCAGCCTTACCTTCAACTTCCTATATTTAGTCTGTTAACAAATCTTTCAATATAAAATCTGATCTACTTGGCCCAGATCTTTGTCATCTTGATTGAAAATTTATATACTTGTTGGTCTCCAGCCTCATTCTTCTGTATTTCAGACCTGTGACCAAGTGTGTATCTGGAAGTAAGCTAAGTATGTGGTAAATACACTTGTCATTTATATAATTTGATAGCATGGGTATTTGCTTTCTAGAGTCCTAATATTGAAACACATAGCATTGTCGAAAGAAAGAAAGAAAGAAAGAAAGAAAGAAAGAAAGAAAGAAAGAAAGAAAGAAAGAAAGAAAGAAAGAAAGAAAGAAAGAAAGGAAGGAAGGAAAAAAGAAAAGAAAGAGTTGATATAGCTACACTGATCTGTGCTTTCTAAATTTATAGATTAAGATGAAGAAAATAGGCTGGCATAAATTTTGTCCAATTTCTGGGTAACACAAACTTATATTCAGTGTGTTCAAATAAAAATGTTGTTTTCTCCCATGAGGTTTTCAGGTTTACAGAGAAAAATACCTCCATGAAGTACATTACATGACACAGTGAATGAATGGCCTTGCATTCTGGAGAAGAAATTACACAAGCACATCACCATCACATTCCCCAGAAGTAAAGGTTCTCTGGTGCCATGTCAAAACCAAGGTGAGATCCCAAAACCATAGGACAAATAGCACCGCAGTGCAGCCAGCCTGAGTGGGGTTGCACATGGTGAGGATGTCCTTGTGTGATCGGTATGACTTCCTGTTGTGGCCAGGCTGACTGAGATGGGGTGGCAGAAGGCAGAAAAAAAAACCAGACCTACAATTAACAGATGGCTGACCACAGCTCAAGAGAAAGGGTAAACACTTCAGAAAATACTTGCCTAGGAGGCTCTTCCTTAGAAAGATGTTGAGGATTGTTAGGAAAATGAAAATATTATTTTTCTCTTATTAAGAAAGACCAAGAAGAAAAGCAGTGCTCTTAAGAAGACGTATAGTTTGTCAAGTATAAAAGCAGAAAGCATGTTTCTTTCTAACATTTACATTGAACTTCCTTCATCATCCCAAATGCAAACTCATGAACTTATGGTGGCGAGTCCTTAGAATCACCCGTACACGTCCCGGTCTGCTCCCCCTGCTAGGCAGGAAGATGTTTGAAGCCACATCTCCATCTGTTTAATTTCTGTAGTGTGAAGGCCTGTGTCACACCCTTTGTAGACAACTCAATAGATATTGATTGAATTAACGTTCGATAAAATGAAACAATCTGTTATGCTGTTATCGTCCTTACTTCAATTCACTGACCTTTACACTAAGGCCAACTACATTGTCAGCTTTATACTTTGTTAAGGACATCTTTGTAAAGTTAGGAGAAATTGAAATCTTATAGCAAATTAGTCTCCACGTGTATTTTTTTCAGCATCAATCTCAAAACATTTTAGGAAGAAATATTATTGCATCTTTTTTTAATGGAAAAACTAAAGTAATCATGAAAAATGAGTTAGTAAGTAAATTATGGTAATTGCTAATATGACATCCTATGCAATCATTAAAATTATGATGTAGCTCTATATTAACAAAACACTATTCTTATTAAATTATTTATTTTACAAAAGAAGTTTAAAAAATGTACAATAAATACATTTTTCTAAAAATATGTATGGCTATGTGTGTATTTATAAATAGGAAAATAATCGGAAAGTATTTAACACTGTTTTTCAACAATGGATGAGGTAGGGAACACATTATAACTGATAGCTGTTATCATCATCAATAATAATTTAAATATTTTTTCATACTATTTGTATTGGTCAGCTAATGTTTTGTAACCACTCCAAAACTCACTACCTTGAAATGCTTGTCTATTATTATAGCTAATGAGTCTGTTGAACACCTGAGAACTGACTAATCTTGGCTGAGCTTGGCTGATGTTATAGGCTTGTGTCCTTCCAAATTTCATATGTCGAAGCCCTAATTCCTCATACCTCAGAATGCGACTGTATTTGGAGAAAGACTCTTTAAAGAAATAATTAAGTTAAAATAAGGTCGTTATGATGACCCCTAATCCAACTGGATTGGTGTCCTTACAAGAAGAAGAAATTTGAATACAGATATTCAAGGAGAAAGAACGCCATGTGAACGTGAAGACTGTCACCTATGAGCCAAAGAAAGAGGCCTCAGAAGACACCAAACCTGTCAACGCCTTGATCTCAAGACTTCCAACCTCCAGAACTGTGAGAAAATAAATTTCCCTTGTTTGAACCCTGCATTCTGTGGTCCTTTGTTATGGCAGCCCCGGGAAATAATACAGCTGATATGAGCGGGGCTCCATCTATAGGCTGGTTGGGAGCTCTGCTCTAGACTGCGTTTGGCAAGGGTAGGTTAGCTGGGACAGCTCACTCCACATGTCTAAATTCCTTCTTCTGGCACTTCTGGCTAGCCCCGGGCATATCTTCCAGGGGCTAGCCAGAAGTGGCAATTTAGACTCTTTTTATTAATTGAGACCACAGAGGAACAGTCAATTGCAGAGTAGGTTATGAGGCACTAGAATAAAGAAAATCAAATTGAAAATTGTGTCTAAAATCAGTCAATAAAATTAACACGTAAATTAATCATTATAAATGTTTAATTCCAATAGAAAATTCATAACAGCCCATTATAATGTTTATATGTAGTGACCATTCAGTATATATTTGTTGATAGATTCTATGTAAATTTATTTTGAATATGAGAAATGTTGCTAAAACAACATATATAATATATAAGAATCTCATTTGTTAAAACAAAGAAAAAGAACAAAAAATACATACAAAATACCGATGACAGAATTAACTGTAAAGTATTATAATTTGCTATCTATCATTAGTTTTCCGATTAGGAACATGTGAAAGAAAGCATTTTATGGACTTGCTAAAATACTCGATTCACTTGGATAGAATATTGGTTAAAATTTAGTTGTCCTGATAGAAAATTTAAAAAAGAAAAAACACAACTAGACCCTATTTTTGCACTCCAAAACACTTGCAGTTATGCAAAAGGAATGCAAAATTTATCAGATAACTTAGTTTTCTGAAGAGTGATAAGACTCATTTTTCTAAGAGGATAAAAAGATGAGAAAACTTTATTGAAGTTTCCTTTCTAAGAGAAAATAAATCATGGTTTCACGTTCATTTTCCAAATCAGTAAGCAGAAAATTTTTTTTAGGAAAGCATTGAAATTGAGAAGTAGAAAAAATTTTCCACCTGTTAATTATTTTTATGATTTGATTTTTAAAATATTACCATTATATATATAATATTTAAATAATATATATATAATATTTAAAATAGTTCTTTAAAAATTTTAGTATCTAATGTAGTCAATAATGCAGTCACTTAAAAAGCATGTGGAATTTGAAGAGCTAAATAAACAGTGGACGTGTATTTATTACACTTGGTACTGCACATACTCTGGGGATAGCTAAATGTGTGTATGGTGCTCCTTTGTCTCCTCTTAGAAACTGCTCTTGAGCTCTGTTATGAATTATATTGTTTAAATATGTCCGCACAGTTTTGGGAGAGTTATTCCCAAGTCATTTTCAAACTGAACACATGTTGCATCTGTTTTCTGTTTGTGAATACTGAATGCTTGGCACTTTAATTGGGATATTTTTCTTTGGAATGAAATAATTTCAAATATTCGCTTAATCAAAACATTGGTTTCCTTTTCCAGTTTCCATCATGGATTGTTGGTAGGTTTCCCAGACCTGGTCTCCCGTGCAGCAGAGAGGGAGCCGCCTCCCTCGGTGTGTAAGAGGGAACGCAGGAGAAAGCAGGCGATTTCTGTGCCTCTGGCTCTTCCCTTCTCCACATTCCGTGCCTCTTGAGAGTCCACCTGACTTGACGGCTCCTATTTAAGTCCTCCTGAAGGTTTTCACTGCCTCCCCTTCTTCTCATGATTTATAATCAATTTTTTTTCCTTTGAAAATTTGAATGGAAGCAGAAAATTTTCCCCACAGGTGAAGTTCTGCGAAGCCCCTGGAACCTTACAGCTCCTTCCTTCCTCCGCCAGATCACTCAAAAGCTGTTGGGGACCTTGATTTGGGGGATATCTATGTTTAAGAGAAACAGACATGGCAGCAGGGTATGTATGGCATGGAGCAGGGTGGATTGGAGGAGAAAGAGGTTAAAGGGAAGGAACACAAACTAGGCAACTACTGCTGTCATTCATGGAGAAAACGAGAGAGGTCACCGCAGTAGAACTGGAAGAAAACAGCATGTGCTGCCGGACCTCAGAGTCCCAAAGTATTGGGTTTGAATCAAAGCTCAAACACTTATGAGGTCTGCAACCAGCAAGGCGCCCACCCATTCTCAACCTCAGTTTCTCTACTTAGAGGACATATGAAATTAGCATCCATAGTTCTTATAAAGAATACATTATAGTTTTTAAATGCCTAGTATATAATAGAAGCTCGATGTTAATGTAGAATTTTAAATGGACACATTTGAAAGATATTGTGCAGGGAAAAAACAAATCAGGGCCAGTGGACTAAATACAGGAAATGAGAAAGAAAAGTATTCAAAGATGAGAAGGGATCTAGGTCATCGACACACAGTTCTCTAATTTACTGACCATGGAACACTTTTTTTTTTCCCCTCAAAAATAATTGATACCTACCCCTGGGGTAGGTAACTAAGGAATACTAAGTACTAAGGTTAACTTGCCTTAAATCAGTCACTAATAGTGACAGAGATAAGACCAGTTTCGGTCTTTTGCTCACCCTCTTCCCTTTATCTTCCCTTTATGGGGAAAAAATAAATAAATAAAATAAAAAGATTCAAAAGACTATTAGGCAGGGTAGGCCAAGGTATGTGTCCACAGGTGGAGGAATCTCAAAGTGGATTATCAGAGGCAGAGCAGTTGAGGGGGCCTCCATCCACTTGAAGGATAGAGTGACATTTGGAGCCAGAGTCCTAGCTGAGTAAAGGTCATCCACACAGAGCTGATCTGGATAACTCTTCAGCTCCTCAAGGGATTAACTGGAATCACTCACTGCCACTCACAGGAGCATGGGCTGGGCTGAGGGCCCAAGATGGCTTCACTCATGTGTCTGGTGCCTTGCAGGCGGGCAGGGTGTAAGACTGGGCTCAGCTGGAACTATCACTTGGAGTGTCTACATGAGCCTCTCCAGCAGGGCAGTTACAGGGTAGTCAGGCTTGTTACATGGCAGCTGAGTTCTCCCCAGTTACACGTCCCAAGAGCGGAAGGAAGCAAGAAGCTGAATGGTCTTTTTATATCCCAGCCTCGAAAGTCACATAGTGTCAGTTCTGTATTCTTTTGGTTGAAGCAGTAACAAACCCACCCAGAGCAAAGGAGAGGACATAGATACCACCTCTTGATGGCAGGTGTGTCAAGAATTTGCAGGCAGTTTTTAAAAGACCTTCATCTCTCTATCTGCTTTCATCCCTATCTCTCAATAATTTATTCACCACACGACAAACAGAATAATCATTTTAAAATGTGCATCGTGTCATGTTACTTTCCTGCTCCAGCCTCCTCAGTGGCTTTAATTTCACCCGTAATATCACTGGATGGCCCCTCTTTCCAACACCGTCTTGTCACTCTCTGTGCCCTGCTCCGTGGGCTCCAGCTGCACTACTCTTTCCATTTCTCAGATGAGCTGAGTTCTTTTCTGCTCAGGACACTCGACATGCTGCTCCCTATGTCTGGAGTATGTGATACTCGAGTCCTACTCATTCTTTAAATCCCAGTGAAAAGTCAGGGCCTCAGGTGGACCTTTCTGACACCCTCTCTCCCTTCGTCCCCTCTCTCCCACATCCCAATCTGTTTCCTCACCATTCTCTTCATACTACTCCTTCATTTTTCCTTTATATAGCACTTGCCACAAGTCTAACTACATATTTGTCTGCATATTTGTTTGTTTAATGTCTGTCTTCTTTATTAGATTAGAAAGTAGATTATATTGGACTTAGGGCCAATGCTGTGAACACTGCAATAGATACATAATTCAGGAGACAGCTTAACAAAATAAATGTAATTTTTTTTATTGAGGTGAAATTCATTTAACATAAAATTGAACATTTTAAAATGAAAAATTCAGTGGCATTTAGTACATTCACCATGTTGTACAACCACCATCTCTACCTAGTTCTAAAACGTCTTCATCATCCCAAAAGGAAATCTTAATCCCACGAAGTTCTTACTCTCCACCACTTCCCCCTCTGCCATAGCCCCTGGAAACCACCAAACTGCATTCTTTTGCTAAATAAGAGTTTAGGAAACTAGTCTGAGGTCACAAAGATAGTTAAGTAGTGGAGCCCAGTTTCAGTGGACTTTATACTGCCTTTTATAGCTTCATTACACATAGGTAGACATTGTTCCAATGTCGTCTGGCTTCAGCAAGTGTTCTAAACTAAGTTTTGTTGTAGGGTTCCCTCTGTTCCCTATGGAAAAAATCCACAAGTTCATCCTCTTATTACACAATCTCAAGACTAGATGGGTTCATTATTTTAACCTTCACTCAAACCCAATGTTCCAAAAGGCAGTGAAGAAGAAACCAGCTGGTGGTGATAGTGGCTGAGGGAGATGTTAGCTAAGCATGCAGGAAAGAATGAATTTGCTTTTAAGGAATGAAGGGCAAAGCAGGTGGCTCAAGCCGGTCTGAGCCCACAGAGATTGGTTGATGATTTACCACTCCACTTCTTTTGGAAAAAGGAGCAGATGATCAATTTATTGACTCTCAGCTCCAAATACATTCTTCATTGGTTGCACTGCAGTATTAGTTGAATCTTTTAAATACTCATGACATTAAGCTCTGTCAGTAGAGGATGCTGCAGGAAGATTCTTTTCTCTGGTCCTGGCGTGTTCTTCTCCTTGCAGCATTCTCTAGCACTTGACGTGTAGGCAGCTTCTCCAGCACCTGGCTCCCTTATGACCAGTCAGTTCTCTAGCACTTGGTCCCTGTAGTGTACAATGGTCAGCAATAGCCAGCAGCCAGTAGTTTTCCTGTACCCACTAGGGCAGTTTCGGCAGTTTCATGGCAGAGTTCCTCCCTTCCATGGAAGGTGCTTTTCCATGAGTAGCTTTCAAACACAGCATTCTAGAGGAAGGATTTCTGGCAAGTGTCGGAGGGTGCATTTCCAGCAAGTTCTACCCATGTGATACCCCAGTGACCTCTCTGCCATCCAGTGAGTCATGGATGTGCCCCCTCCAGAGCCTGGATCTCAATCATGTGTGGGGCGGGGGTGGGGGTGAGGGTATGGGGGGATGGGCTCTTCTGTGGATACTCTCTTTCAGCCCTAGGGGTAGTGGCTGTTCTCTATATCTATTATTCCTGTGGTTTTTGTTTGTTTGTTTGCTTGCTTGCTTTAGCGTTCATTCTATTTATTTTAATAGACAATCCTTCATTACTCCAATTCTGATATAATTAATAATCATATTAAACTTTTCATGTTCAAATTAGTGTGGTATCGCTCTCCTGGTTGGACTTTAACACAAGAAAATTCTGGTCTCTGTGACCTTTATTATTTTTCCAATAGCAATTCTTTGTTATAATGAACTGATTTAAAATTAAAAAAAAAAAAATGAATCTCTACAGGTAAATGTTTAGATATGAAAAAAAGGTTAATATTAAAAAAGAATGTCTAATAAGTATATCATATTCAACAACCAAGAAATATATTGCACACCTACTATGCTTAAAGACATAAAAGCACTCTATCAATTTTGGACTTTAAAGACCTTTCAGCACAGGGATGGTGAAGCATTTCATCTTTAATGCCAGCTTTGATTAATTGTAATGGCCATCTGGATTGAGGATTTTACAAGAAAGTAATTACAAGAAAGTAATGATCAATTTGTGGTATCTGACACAGGTAAAAGAGAAGTGGAAAACATGATGGTTTGTCAGCCGTTACCTGACTCGTTTTACAGATTAGTAAACAGAGGAATAGAAATTTAAATGACTCGGCCAAAGTAAAGCTATATGATGTAAAGGCTGGGGCTAGCTCCATCCTTATGACTCCTAGTACACCGCTCTTCACCTTTTGCTGCTCTAAGTGATGATGGGGTTTTGAGGAGATCAGGTAAGAAGCACCAACTTTAAAATGAGGCTGTTTACCTTGTGTAACTACTAGGATTTGGGGTGTGTTATCTGGAAAATTAAATTTATTGCCTAACATCATCGTAACTACTTCTGAATAAAATGAACTTAGAGTTTTTTGTTTTTTGTTTGCCTTACTCTAGAAATAGGATGGTGGAAGAGTCATTAAATTAAGAAAGCCCAATGTGTTACCATTTTAAGATATGTTAATTTAGGTTTAAAAACAGTTTCAAAAGGATATTCACCATCAGAAGGAAACAGCACAGAAATTGGACCTATCACCTGTAAACACTAACGCATACAAATAAATGTCTAAATATAATAATAATAATAAATGTATTTTAATTCAAGAGAAGGTGCATTTGCCTTTGATTGATTGGGAGGATGACTGTTAATTGTGATTGTAGAGAAAATCTTTTCCTAGAAAATAGTTTATATCCATTTAAGGTAGATTCTATGAAAATTAGAAATTCGGTCCACTTAAAATATTACTTCTGGAATATTTATGAGATGCAGGCCTCCCATTCTTGCACCTGGAAGGCTACTATCTACCACTGGAGCACACAGGGTGCCCTCAAAGACCTATTACCTAGAATCTAGTCAAAGGCAACACAAATACAAACTTTTCTGCTAGACCGCAGATTAAGGAAATTTTTGAAGTGTTTTTCTCACCTAAGGACATAGCATAAGTGCAATTCGAGACAGTAACAAGAGAAATTCTTGCCTCTTCAAATCAAACATTCAGTTTATTGGTTGCCAGAACACAGTCTTTTGATGGTATTTGTTAAACAGAGCAATTTTGATGTTTTCTCTTTTAACTTAGGAACTACATTCCTAAACTTGCCTGTTTACAGAAAAGTTTTACCTACACATCAGCCTACTAAGTATATACCACATTACTGCAGGTCACTGTTAAAATGTTGGTTTCTGAAGAAACAAAAAAAATATTAACTAGTTAGATGATACATGAGAAAACCTAGAAACTTCTGATTTATCAAAAATTCACAATCAAAAGAGATTAGTCATAGATTTTGATCACAACTTTGTTCAACTCATTCCTCAACACAATTGGTCATGTCAGCCTTGAGAAAGTTTTAACTATTCAGAATTATACTATTATTTTAGAACTATTTAACTTAGATTTCGTCAACATTTAAATATTTTTAAATAAAGAGCAAATAACAGAATCTAATCAAGTAATCTATTCTCCCTCATAATTTTATTCCACTAGAAAACAATTCATTAATACTCTTAAGTGTCATCATTTCAAAAATCACAGAAGTTAGTTTAGTAACAGAAGTTGTGGAACAAGAATACAATGCTTCTGTATATTAACTTCATTATACTAAGCTGCATTTTCTAGATATAAATTTCAATTCTTTTTCCATTGCATTGAATGATTCCACCCCCAGCCAACATAGAAAATTATTCTGGTTCTGATATTTCCATTTTGCTTTTGACTAGAAAAGTCAGCAATAACCATTTACTACTAGATACTCTACTGTGTTTTATGGATGTAAAGCTCAGGAATTAGGGCTATAATTATTCTACTTAAAGAAAAACCTGAAATCAGAAAACCACATTTTAGTTTAATTCGTATAGTGCTGAATCTAATATTGCATTTGAAAGAACCTGTTAACATGTGCTTGCTCCTCAACTTGTTAAATGAACCAAGCCACAAGAGAAAATGCACAAATAGAAAAAACTTTCAACAGTGGAGTATCTGCCATCTTGTGGTGAAGTGGAGATATGCAGTGATTGTTGAGCAGCTTCTAAATACTAAATTTCATGAGCATTATTTCTTCAAATTAACAATGCTACTCATGTGAATAGTCAGTAACAAATGTCATATTTTTTCTATAATCGATTCACAACCATTTTGCTTGACAGAGTATCCTCGAGTAAATTGCTGGGGCATTAAGATCCCCCTAAATTTGTCAAGTCTTATCAGCTTTATTGCTAAAATTAGTTTTCAAGAGATTGTTTCTCTATCCCTGACCTAGTAGTTAGATATTTGTAGGCAACGAACTGCATAGAAGGTTCAAATGCAACATATGTGATGTCAAAGAAACAGTCGAAGATTTAAGACTTGCCTCTGCACCGTTTTGGCTCCATCTATCTGTTTACCTGACATTATAACAGCAGCAGAGCTAACACTGAGCATTAACGATGTACTAACTCAATTCTCACAACAATCCTGTAAGAACTATCACCATTTTCCTCATTTTAAATTAAGAAGCAACTGAGGCACAGAGACTAATGCACAAAATTATGAAGAAAAAGGGATTTAAGCTACTGAAATTTACTACTTGTGATAACATACAAATCGGTTTTCATTTAAAAACTTGAAAACTCGTTATTTGTTATCACGATATAAAAGAGAAGCTTCAGCAGTATTTCTACTGAAAACACAGAACTCAGAAGATGCAAGTAAATTACTTCAATGTAGGAACTTCGAAGAATCTCTTATTGACAGAATGCTAGTAGCTTTGGCAGGACTAAGATTATTATAACCATGAGGACATGAGAAAAGGACAGCACAGAATGCCTTCATTAAAGGACTATCTTTTTATTTTTATTTTTCCAAGTTGAGGTCTTAACGTGTTATTTTAAAAAATGACACGATAGTAATAGTTAATACCTACTTTACCTCAATCAGGACCACATGATTCTTCCAGATTTATATAATTTTCTCTTTGGTATTGGGGCTTTTAGCCACATGGCAACTTTCCTTCTCATTATGAGAAATTAAACTAAGATAGTCACTATTGTACCAGCAACATTTACTTGCATGTATCTGCAAGTCATCTAAAAAGACAATTTGAGACTAGGAAAACGAAGCTGCAAGGTTGTGTAAAATTCCTATTCTTTTGACCAGAAATTATCTGCTTGCATTTTTAAAAACTTTTCTATTTCACATGGTCCAGCATTCAGATCCCTATGAAAGTAGCCAATTCTCCAATGGTACCAGACTGCCAATCATCTTTCCTAGGTATTATTTATATAAACAAGTAATTTTGTTTTTCTTTTTACACAAAAAGTCGTATGTCGTGTGTCCCACTTCTTTACTTTTTTCACTTGAAATACTCTGACGACCTTTCCATATAACACATAGTTCCCATACTCATCATGGCTGTATTTTTATAAGTATTCAGCCCATCCATCCTTTATCAAACATTTAGATTAACCTTTTAAAGTGTTGCATAACAATTTTTTTTTTTTAATTTTTTTGGTGAGGCAACCCTTGGTTGACCTCATAGATTGCAAGGACCTTGTCAGCTTATAATCCCTTTTTATTTTTTAAACCTATAGCACCTGGTATTCTAGGTGATCTCCTATCCAAGTATTAAACAGGCCTGACCCTGCTTAGCTTCTAATGAATGTTAAATTTTCCAAAATGGAATTCTGAATCAGATTTGTACTTATAATTTTGATATAGAATGTCCAATTAAGCTTGCGGTTATACTGACTTACCCTATGCAATATACGACTTCCTAAAAATTTATACCATGACAGGTTTACAAATTAGGTTAAAGTATCTTCGTAGCTTTTAATTCACATTTCATATTTTCATATTTAATATTTGTACTTTTCACAATAAACTGCTCACATCCTCTTTGCCTTAACAAAAAAAGTTCTTGTACTATCTTTAGATATCGATCTTTGAATTGTGAGTTGTAATTTCGCATACTCTCAACCCCATTTGTCATTTTGTTGTTGTTGTTGTTGTTAGCCTACAGAATTTTTGTTAGACAAAGGTATCGATTATTTTAGTTTGGGATTGGTGACATACTTAGGAAGGCTTCTGTACTCTAGTACTTATGCTCTTTATTTCCCCATCGGCTACCCATTATCCCAACATCACATAGGTAATAATCTCTTCCCTTACCAACACGAAATATTTTAATCCAGTATTAATTTCCAAATGTATTTAGGTATCTATCATGACATTCTATTATTACATTATCTTTCTCATTATATATACCGTAACCATAGCTTCTTTACACTTTTATTTATGGAAATATCTGTTATTGCTGTTGTAAATGGGGTCATTTTTCCACCGTACCCTCTGGTTATTTAGATAAAGTAACAGTTGATTTTCCATGATTATCTTGAGGTTTTAATTTTATACAAATGCTTCTATTTCTAAGTGGGAAAACAAAAAACCTAATTGTGCCCAAGGAGGTTCACTACAGTACGAAGTGGATTTTTGCTGTCTTTTAAGACAGAACATTAACATAGCTGTTAAAATGAACTAGACTTGTTCAACAAAGGGGAGAGCACCATATAAATGCAGAGCAAGTTACAGAAGTGTATATGTGGCACATTTCACAAACACTAAATACATCTAACTATTCCCCCAATCAAGGAATGAGTCCCGTTAACTCCTCGTAATAAAGGTTGACATGCTGACAGAGCTGTAGCAAGAGTAAAAACATGGATATGCCAATTTTAAAAGTAGTTACTTCTGAAGAGAGGAGAGGACTTAAATGGCAAAATGCATAAAGAGGGCTTCAACTTCTGTATAATTTAAAGAAAAAACTTGAAGCAAATATGGCAAAAGTGAAACATTTGTTAAATGCAGGTGGGTGAATGGCTGTTCAAGTTGAGGTGCTTTTGTGAATGCCTGAAATATTTGTCTAACGCAGGGCTTATACAGAAACATTTCTGACTGATCTAATATTTTCTCGAAATCATCCATTTGGGCTTGGCAAAAAGACATTTCACTAATTTTGGCAAGTTCCTAAAATGTTTTTCTCCTTTTTATGACTTAGAAATTCTCTCTTTTGTCTGCTTTTACTACTACTAAGCTGTGGGAGCAGGCATTTTTCAATTAGTTGCATACCCAAAGCCTTAAATTGGGTAGATACTCAACAAATTGAATGATAAACTATTTTTTAAGAAACCTGATGTAAAAGTGGAACCCGAATGCTATGTAAATTCAGTACTAGAACCAGGTTTTGTCTAATAGCAATTTTACTTCAGATGAAATTATTATAGGAAAGTTCTGGACAAACACAACCATATCATTCCTTGTCTACTGGGTATATAGTAGGGGTCAGTAAAAAATTGTCAGTATGAAAGCTAGTTTCCTTCCCCAATTATAGATTTCTTTTAATTTAGAATTTCCATTTCCAATTTTGGGGAATCTTTGGTTCAGCCCAAAGCTAATTGCTATATCTCGACTGTACAGCCTGTGCTATTAATTTTAGAGATAACTGATTATAACATCAATATTTACCTATACTGACTGGCTAACCTACAGAGGACAATATGGTATAACTCCTATTGCATTAAAAATAGTAATTACTATTCTTTCCTAAAGAAACAATAGATGTCTTTGAAGATGTAATCAGTATCTTTCACCTCTCATGTATTCTAATTCTACAAAAATGATACCATTATAGTCTCTAGAAAGATTTTATAATAAATAGACAAAAGACAATCCAAGTATAATTTTTTAATAAAGATAATTACAAAAGATGGAAAAATCAGCTCAGAAAGGCCAATTACTTCTTTAATAGATCAGTTTTTTGACATAATAACTCACATCAATTTTAAATACTATCACATAAAGCATGGTGGAGAAAAATTTTGCTTCATAATTAGAACACTCACAATAGAACTTGCCAAGATAAACAAAAACAAAAAAGCCATTTTGAAAATAAATATAGTCCATGCCAAAGTAGTATAAAATGAAGCCAGAGTCTTCCAAAAAAAAAAAAAAAAATTTTTTTTTTCCTTTTCGACATTTTCTCATTTTTTGTGGGTTCTGAAATTGATGAGATTTTCAAATTCAAGGGTTGCTGAGCTGTTCTGATTTGGTTCTATAAAAAGAAACATGACATATTAAAAAATGGCACAATTTCAGTTTAAATGCACGGACCTACTGATTAAGTCCTGCAGGCTCACGCCAAGATCCATGTGAGCTAATGATGCCATGAGTGTTTCTGGAGTAAATGACTGCCTTAATCTTTGTAGTGGTCTTATAATTTTTTCCAAGTTATCCTATACACACTAGAACAAAATTATGTGTGGCCAAGTATTTAAATGCTTTCTGACAATAAAAACTTCAGTAACAGTTTTTTAAATGTGTTATACTAGCCTAGGTGAAAGAGCAAGGTGAAAGATCATGAGTGTCTATATAAAAATTAATAGCAAAAAGGTCTAACTTTACGTAAAAGAATACAAATTGATTTATATTGTTATGATACTTATTAGTCTTTGTGATTTTAAGGCAAACTGCATAAATGACCAGGAGCCAAACAGATGACATAGAAACTGATGGTTAAGATGGCATACGCTGCACCAATACAGAATAAAATGCAAAGCATCTTATACTTATTGATATTCTCAGGTTCAGTCCAGTACTACTCAAAAGAATACATACCCTCCAAGTAAATGTGTTTATTTTTATAGCATCTAAAAATTATTAGATAAGGAATATAATTTACCCTTTGGTATCTGTTTTTTCTCCACTATTATCCTTGGATTTATCTTCCTCTTTAACATCTAAAAATAAAAATTAAAAAAGATTAAAACCTATTTTGAAATAAAACATTTAAAAATAAACCTTACTTAAAATATAAAAAAGCTGTCATATACAATCTTACTATTTATGAATTCAAAAACAATAAGCTTTGTATTAGGTACTGTGCAAACTGACAGAGGTTCATGGTGTCAATGTAACAACACAGAAAGTCCTTGTCCTTTTGGAAGTTTTGCTTCTTTGGGATCACAGTATTACGGCTGAAATATGTGCTGTGAAGTTAAGCCTGCAGACGTGACCGCAGCACTGGGAGATCAGGGAAGGCCACCACAAAGAAGTGGCATTTGAAAGGTATCTTGAAAAATGAATAGCTTTTGGGCAGAAAAGAGGAGAAATTTCATGAGCAGAGGAAAAACATAAAGGGACTCTGAAGCAAAAGGGAATTAGCAGGTAGGTAGGAAGAACTGAAAAACCAATGTGGCTGGAGTTTTGTTAGAAGAGTTGAAGAATTAGATAAGATCAGCTGAGAGACACAGCAGGACAAATCCTATTGTTTATACCATTAATTTTTTACCCTCATTATAAATAATGGAACTTTAATTCTTAATAAAAATTAGTGAAACAGGAATAACACTATAAATTCAAGATTGCTAAAACAAATTTGCCCAAATGTGCTCAATATTTTCCTTAAACAAATGAACCAGTTTTAAGGCAATGACCTAATAATAAAGATATAGTGAAGTATAAATATTGTTAAGCGTTCTACACAGACATTTCAGGCTATAATACAAACATGTGACAATATGGATATCATGACATTTGTTTTGACTTCTGGCTTAATTTTAGGTATGTAAACTTAAGTATGAAAACATGACTGGGATAAAAAAGGAATGGCTCTAATTTTAGATTTTAAGCTACATATATAAAGAGTTTTCTGTGATAATATTTCTTTCATCTGTAGGCCTAGGTATTTTAAGTTTCAAGGTCCTATAAAAAGAATCTTATCACCAAATAAAAAAGCTTTTTAAAAGTATCAATATCAGTAACATAAATACTGAGGAGCTAAAAACTATGACATTAATCTACCACCAGGCTATTAAGCCAGATCGAAAGGCACATGAATTTTTAACTAAAATAGTAATGAAAGACAGCTAACATACTAAAATACGCTTTCCTGTTTGAAAGAAAGTGAAGAAAAAGCAAAGAAAGATTTGAAAATGAGAAGAAATACCAAATAAGGACAGACAAGAAGACACTACTGACAGTGAGAAGCAAGAAAAACACTACAAATATCCTAAAGCTAAAGCCTAAGTCCTCCTTGCCTCAATTATAGATGGAATTTCTGGATGTTCATCAGTACATAAGAACAGACTGGAGCCATCATTGTAATATAATACATTGGGAAGTTAAAATTAGAAAATGGTAGAGAATGGTAGCCCATAGAGGAGTGAATCGATGAGCAAAAGAACAAAACTAGATGTGTCAATATATGCTATGGATTCCTAACTCTAGTAAAAAAGAAAACAGAACCCAAGACCCAGCTTACTCACATAACTTCAGTGTTAATAGATATAGGAAAAGGATGCTGGACTAGCATCTCTCAATTAGTTTTCCACATGCTACAGGGTCAAAATTAACTGGCCAACTAAACTTACGCTCATCACCATTACTTTTATATGGGTATTAGGTATCCATCAGGAAATGCACAAAGTGTTGAGAATACAGATATTTAAGATACTGGATTCCCCAGCCGTGAGCAGCTCCATCTAGCAGGAAGATTATGTAAAATTCTATAAGGTGTTATATTATGTGTTAAATAAAATGACTGAGGTATGTGTAAGTGCTCTGGGAACTCAAAGATAATAGGTTCTTGTAGCAAATTCAATGTCCTAAAGCATCTATTTTCTCAATATACAAGCTGACATAGCATTTTAAAAGACATAAGTATTATCTCCTCCCCAAGCCAGTTCCCAAATCACTTCCCATCTTTCCTTAGTTTTTACGTTTACTTGAAACAATTTCTGAAGAAAGTCTATTCTCTGAGCTTTTTCAAAATGCTTAGACTGGTCTAAGGATAATCTAATTCTTTGTTTAGGTTTTATTTCCAGAAAATAAACTTTAAAAATTACCTTTAACTTCAGCTCTGCTCAGACTATAAATGAATCTATAACCACTGTCTTCTCTCTTACCGAGTCTGTATTATACTGCAATGTTGGCTATGTTAAATCAAGAGGGTAATAAGGTTTCCTATGTTATAAAAGTTAATGTGACTAATCACAGTCGAAGAGCTCTGAATAAAATATAGTTAAAAGCTAAGCACCACTTATATGGAAAAAAAAGTCACCTATCTAACATATCCACTCCTATAATACTTGTATTATTGACTTCAAAATCTCCTAACTACAGTACAGTTCACTTCTAAAAACTTACAATTTAAAAACCACTTACCAAAAAATTAAATCTTACCTGCTTTTTTGTCCTCTGTTTCCTTCTTGTCTTCCTCGATTCTAGCTTTCTTTGCTCCTTTCTTATGATCAGCCACATTTCTACGACCTCCTTCTCCTTCATCCTCTGAATCTGAGAATTCTTCATCACAAGCTATCCGTTTGTCTGATGCTCGAACTGATTTATATAAAAATTTTAATGTTTTGACAAAAGTATTCACAGGTTTTATAATTGTTACAGTGTATTCTTGTACAAATAAACTAACCAGTCACTAGAATTAAAGGGATAGAATGACATACTTAAAAATTTAAGGTTAGAACTAAATGCATAGTTTGCTAAATATGAAAATTGAGCTCTGATCTAGCAATAATTCAAAGAAACATCAGAAACATTTGGGGATCTCCTAAAAGGAACTTTGGAGGGAAAAAACATTTTCTAATAGGAAGTGGGGATGATGTCTTTATCTAAAAAGTAAACTTTTATTTCAGAGCTGAGAGAGGAAGTAGACAAAATTAAAAACACTATTAATACCAAGTATATTAGAATGTCTATACCATGACATACCATTATACTGTAAATCAAATTAAGTGGAATAAGAGGCTATAGAATAAAAAAAAAGGTGTTACTCTACTTTAAATAAATGAGTTATTTTCCAATTTATTCCCAAATATACATAAGTGGTTAAATTTGTGGAAATTGCCGATCCTATATGTAGTCATATAAATGGAACTTGCTGACACTCCAATCAAGCTTTGAGACATAAGGAAGTTAAATCTATATAAGATTAAAAATGGAAAAAGGAGACGAAAGTAATAATGTGCTCATGAAACATGACCCATCGTGAAGTTCTTGGGCAACTAAATTCTTCAGTTTCTAGTGTTATTTTAATAAATCAGAAAAAAATAATGGAATACACATCAAGACATTATCTTACTAGAAATTCTCTTGTCTGGATCTTCTCCATCTTCATCTCCACTATCTTCATGAACAGCATCTTCTGGAATAGCTTGCATTTGGACACCAGGTGCATGAGGTAACATGCGTAAATTTTCAAATAAACGCTGTCTAAATTACATATGCAAAGTTATTAGACAAAATTAATTTTCTTTCAAGTTTCTTTTAAATATAAGGGGAAACATTTAGGCAAAAAATTTCCTTTATCTACTTTAACCTATGAATTAAAGTAAAATGTACTGAGCACTTACTTTACAAATTATTAACTCATTTAATCCTCAAACTTTACAATGTAGGTACTATTTTATTGACAAAGAAATGTAAGCAGAAAGGCAAATTAACTTGCCAAATGCCACAAAGCTAGTGTGTGGTAGAGAGATAGCACAAACTCAGATATGTGTACTACACTATCTCTTTGAACAGTTCATTCTTGGAGACAAAGCTTTATTAGAAAGTTTTAATGGAAATACATTTCATTTTCATGTAAAACAACGAAGTGTAAAATTTATAGTGCCCCCTGCAATTTAAAAACTGATTTTAAGTGATAGAAAATGTTAATATTTTTGAGCTATAAAACCCATATATTTTCCATAATCTTAAAAAATTTAAAAAATCAATACTCTTAAGGTTTCAATGCTTTTGAAAAAGACAAAGGAAATATCTTACGTATAGGGCTAAAATGACCTAGTGAACTTTGGCCTTCTAAAGGTTCCTAAATCTGTATCAAGATGAAACGTTTATCAAGTAAATTCAATTATATCTTACTTTATCTTTTCCATGTATTCTGGAGTGTTCTGGTTTGTCATGTTTGAAGGACTAATATGCAATTTGAAGTCTGGTCCAAAATATTCAAAGTAATCATTATATGGCAATTCTGTTAAAAACAATGAAATAAAGTTACATACTAAAAGTTGTTTTCACACAAATCCATGCTCCAAAATCCAGATTTGAGTGAGAACTATTTCTAAAGAAAATGTTTAAAAGCGTACGCGAAGTGAATTTGATTGACTGTTTTCCTATTTACATGATTTTGGATTGTAATCATCAATCCATCTATTTCTATAAAGGACGATTTATCCAAAAGTGAGATAATAAAAACACTTACCATTGGGAATCTCACAATCAAGGGCAACTGCAGTCTCATATGTCCAACATCGAGCAACATTACGAATTGTGTATCCACCTCCCCCAAGCATCAGCAAAGGTAAATTGAAAGTTTTTACAACTTCTACACATTTAGCATGACCTAAGACAAAGGAGATTTGGGAAATAATAAGTCCTCATTGTAAGTTTGAAAATGAATTTTTTAAAAATAAACATGAACAAAATTTTACTCAACCAAAACGGCTTTCTTAATATTTTAAAAACAAATAATATGTAAAATATTCAAGAAATTTCTAGTCTAAAACTTTTTATGAAACATCTTTCACACAATGATATACAAAACACAGGTAAGAGATAATCAGCTATTTCATTAGCAAGTGTCCCTGATAGAAAAGACGAATATACAACTATATTAAGAATATAACATTAATATAACACACTTTTATTAACCAGAAAGATGTTACATGAAGATGTTATGTTCATGTGTGAAGTTACATGGGGAGAAGGTAATATGACATTTCATATTATGCATAATCTAGATCGATTTTTTGTCACTGCCTGTCCCTATAGATATGTACAGAAATAGCACGGAAAACTACATGACAAAAGTTTAAATACAGGTTATCTTTAGGTAATGGCATTATGGATAATTTTCTTAATTATAAAATTAGTACCTATTATTATTAAAAACCACTTCGATGAATTTCTACATGTAAAAATTTGAATATAAAGTAAACCTAATATAAAAAGAAGTTTTTCTTTGGATAAATGTCATAGCTCAATAAAAAATTACAAGTTATCAGTTACTTCTTAGAATGTCATCGTTCAGGCATATAAGTCAATCTTTAAGGGAAGAAAAGAAATTATAGAAAAAATCCATGCTTGTTAAATATTTGGAAAACTCAAAAAGTTTTCCAAATATTTAACAAAGAAAAAAATACCTAAAACTCCATCACCCAGTTATTTTTAATATTCTTTTCCAATTCTGTCTGAGTTAATTTTTAAGTTTAGTAATTTTTAAAATGTAACTGTATATTGTATTTTCATTTATTGTTTAATAGTTGCACTGTATGATTCACAACCCAATTTTTATTAATGCTACTAGAAAAATGTGACTTTCTTACAGAAAAAAAACCATTTAGGAGTATTTAAAAACAAAACAAGAAGTTAATTTACAGACTTCCAAGACAGTCGGTTAAACAAATTTACTTTTCCTACATCTCAAAACCTAATAAAAATGAATATATGGGTTTTTTTAAAAGGCTAAAATCTATAAAAATGAAGAATGAGATAGAACACAACAGTAACAACATAAATGGGGGCAGGAAGGAAATGAACAAGAGGTAGCTTTCAGTAGACCTGAGAGATCTGATGAGAATATGTCAGTGGAGAAAGCTTACAATCAAGTTTAAGATTTGGAATTACAAATATCCTTATATGCTTTATATAACTGAAATTCTGTCAGTCAAAACGTAATGAAGATGTATTTTCATTAAGAGGAAACAGATGGTTTTCAACATATGAAATTCAACAATATGAAAATGCTATTTGGCTATTGTTAACCTATTAAAAGAGGCAATTAATTTCATATGGTTCGACTTAATAAAAGCAGAATAATAAAATTATACCATAATTCTAATGCTGCCTTAATATAGTAGCAAGTATAACATTAAATAAAATAGCCTTTAATATCTGTATTTAGTTATTTAATTCCATTTAGGCCAACGGTCTTCCTAGAAAAAGTTCTATTAGAGAATTCTTCACGTCTATGAGATAATTCAAAGTAGATCAACATACTACCTAAAAATTACAAGGAAAACAACTCCAAAAATCATGTACGATATCTTTAAATCATTACGGATCCACATATAATACATTTCTAAGAACTTATTAAATACAATTTTAGATTTATTTTCTTCCCCTCGTTCATTTCATAATGGTGACTTTTTACTTAGGTCTGGGCTTCAAGCATATGTTTATTTCAACATTTATCAAATTTAAGTATTCAGTGCAGCACTCAATCTCTCACATAAATTTTCTTAGGAAGCTACCTAAAAATGTGCTTCATTAAAAGAGACAAAATTAAGAGGAAGAGAGAGGAAAGAGCAATCGGGAAGCCAATACAACAGAGAAGCAAAGAAAGCACCACATTCTAGCAGGTCGATAGAGGGTACTCATCCAAACAGGACCAAGTCAGAAGGCTAGTCTTCAATAAGGTAAAACTGACAGGATACTGGATGCACCTGATCATAATGAAGCTACAGAGACACTGGTTGTTTAGTAATACATAAAGAGAAAACTAGGTAAATGGAAAAATTAGACAGGAAGAACAAGTTATACAAAAAACAAAAACTGGGTAAAAGCTGAAACATACTTTAATGTTGTTCATGATACTATAAAGACTGAATATCACATATGAAGTTAAGGTAGAGACATCAGATTTAAATTGTAAAAATGGAGGTATTAAGAGTGTATGCGAATATTGGGAATAAAGTGGTGAAAGAGAGCTAAATCCATCTTCTTTCATAATGAGAAGTGAATACACAGGCTAAAATGAAAAATTAAAAGTAACAAAGTTAGTACATTATTTGGGGAAGATAAACACACTTAAAAAAATCAACCAGACAATGAAAATAGTGGCCCTTGTTGGGAATGTGACATAAAACTAATCACGTATGAATGTATATGTAAACTTGACAAAATAAACAAGACCTTATTGAAACAAGATTAAATGTAGTTAATACATGTCAATTCCACATACATATATACATGGTTTTCTGGGAACAGCGCCCTTTAAAATTGCTTACCTTTGACTGTCAGATTGAAGCAACCAAGTCTATCACCAGAGAGTGAGTCTGCACCACACTGTAACACTACAGCACTAGGTTGATACATCTCCATTACTTTTGAGATAATCTATGTGTAAGATAACAAATGTTATTATCTCGAAAAACATTTTAGAATTTATTTTGATTTAAAAAATATTAATACTTACAGGCTTAAATATCTGCCCGTATGACTCATCATCTATACCATCTCTCATAGGAAAATTGACAGCATAGTATTTGCCTTTTCCTGCACCAATATCCTAAAACACAGAATTAAATAGATCTTAGAGAAAATTTAATGACATATTTGTTAAAATATTTTTAAAAGACTAAAAGACTAGTAACAAGAAGCAATTTTGAGTTTACCATATAAGTTGAAGTACCACTCTAGGCATGTACTAACTCCCAAAAGCAGCAAAGGAGAGAAGTTGAGGGCTGGATTCCAGACACACACACACACACACACACACACAGTCACTCACTCACTCACTCATTCACTTACTCAGGATATACACATACATATATGTATATATTCCTCAAAGAGATGGGAAAGACGTTTCTACAAAATAGTGCTTTAATTACAACACTAAGGGATTAGGAGCGACTGATTCTTATGTGTTTTAAATTATAATCTCTCAATAAAAATGAATCTTTAAGATTATAACCCAATTTTTGATTTAAAAAAATCAAGTGGAATTATACCCCACAATTTTCCTTAAAGTAACCTAAGTTTTTATATATAACTAAATACAAATTACACAAATCTGGTTAAACTTAAGTATTGTGGATCTCTAGACTCCTGCCTGTACTAAAAACATAGTTGGAATACACACTGACACTAAGAACAGAAAGTTGATCCACACTTTTACCACTCTATGCTGGCAACTCAAAGCTGCTGCCCTTATTGGACAAAGCTTTATCCCTTTCATTTCTTAGTCCACAACTGCTACCTTATCATAGCTTTTTGCCCCTTCCACCTAGACTATTTAATACATGCAAGCAGCGTTTTAACAATAGTCTAAGTTCAGAGTAGCCTTCTTTTCTGATTTAGAATGAATTGCCAGGCCAAAAAGGGAAAGTATCCAAACACGTACATGAATTTCACGGAAGTTCAGATACACTACACATATAATAATTTACTTTCTTCCAAATTTGGGGAATATCTATATATTATATAGGTAGGAAAAAAGGAAAAAAATAAGATAATATTTCATATAGTAGTATAAAACCTTAGTGAGAAAGAGATGTTGAGTCATTCTCCAATCTTTTTAAAACATATATTCTCCAATATTTTTCAACAACTTCAAACAATCATAAGAATACTATGAGAAATCGAGAGACCTCCATTGACATTTCTAAGATTAATCAGGATTATACAACAATCCTTTCTTAAGCTTATAGCTGGGAAAGCTTTTGGTTAATTTTCACTGGGGTACAATGATTGCAGACAAATGAATTCTACTGGTTTAGAGCAGTAGTTCTTGAACTTCAGTGTGCAGAATAACTCAGTTTATAGGCCTGATAATATGTGCTTCTAACAAGTTCCAGGCTGATGATGACTTTGCTATTTTAATGATCATACTTTGAGAACCATCGGTATTTAAGATAATATCGAGTGGGGAAAGACACCAAAGGAGCTAACTGGAAATGACCTGAAAATATAAATTTGTAATTTTAAAAGCCACATAACTTAAACTGAAATAAATTAAACAACTGACCTACCCATTTATAAATAACGATTTCACTGTCATAACTATTACTGGAAGAGAATCACCTTGTGGTCAAATAAAGAAATGTCGCATCTGAAAAATAAGGCCACTAAACTTTTGGTTGCTAAATAAACTATACAACATACTACAGATTTGAAAAATAATCTTAACAAAATAGCTCAGAACTAATGTTGAATGCCATGCTAAAAGAAATCTCTCACATAATCCAAAATAAATTAAAAAGTCATTTAAATTTCGGAATAAACTTCAACATGCATGTGCTTTGCTCAAAATAACAAAGAATCCCCTTTAGTGAAACAAAAAACTTTAAGAAATTTGTAGAAACAGGATTTAACCAGTGCTGTTTACATTCATAAAACACAAAGCATCAAACGGATAAAGATAACAGAAATATAATAGAAACAGAAATAAAGGCATTTAATTAATGTAAGAGGCAGACAGGGATAAACTATGGTATTCTTTCTCTCCTCAAAAGATAATTACAAATTTCAGAAGCCAAGAAAAAAGTACATTAAAACTTAGACCTATTAAATCAAGACCAATTGTAAAAGGAGGGCAGTACAAGGATCTGAAAAAGACTTAGTCAATTATTTTAATCCACCAATCTTTCTAATCAATACCAACGTATGCTACCAGCAAGTAGGTTCTGAAGGTTCAAACTGAACATGCTTTGTGGATTTTCAAAACTATTTATTCAACTAAAGAAAATTGCCAAGCAAAATAAAGTTATTTAACTTCTCATTAAACTTTTGCTTATAGTCAGCAAAAGTGAATTCAAGTATATGTTATAAAATGACTCAATTCTGCATATAAGCTCCAAATTAATGACTCAGGAAAAATACTAGTTCAGGTACAGGGTTACTAGCCTTCTAGGTTAATCTCATATTCATTCAGACAGAATTCAATATTACCCTCAAGTCTCCTGTTCCAGGGAAGTATTCCCCATACTTGTGGAATGATACAGTCATTACACGATCAGTTGTATAAAAAGCTTCTTCAACACCATCACCGTGATGGATATCGATATCAATATATAAGACTCTCTGATGATACCTGGGGAAAAAAAAAAAGCAGTAAATAAGCTTTTTATAAAGGTTTTAAGATGAGATGAACCACCATGGATTCAGGAAACTTATTTATGAGTGCTTGCATTCCTGAATGCTTAATCTCCTTTCTAGTCTAAGAGACCATTCAAACATCTGATTTTATAGTTTGAGCCTCAGACCTTTAAATCCTCCCTTTAGGTCCAATCAAAAAGAGAGAAAATGCACTTACTCTTTCTGGGAAATCTGTCCTATTCCATGTGCTTTAAAAAAAATAGTACGTGTTTCTATAACTGAAGGTTATGCCATATTTAAGACTGTTATTTTAAAACATCTCTCTAGTAAATCTCCAATATTATAAAATAGGTTTCGGCAATCTATGGTCTATAGACTAAATATGGCCAATAGTCTCTTCTTGTATAGCCTTTGAGATAAGAATAGTTTTTACATTTTTAAATGACTGCAAAAAAAATCAAAAGAATAATATCTTGTGATAAGTGATGATTAAATAAAATTAAAATTACAATGTCCAAAAGATAAAGTGTTATTGAAATATGGCCATGCTCATTTGTTTACAAACTATCTACAGCTTCTTTTGTGCTTCAACTGCAGTGCTCAGGTGTCGAAGCAGAAACCACATGTGGTACTCTTATCACTTCATAGTGCTGCTTGGAGCATTACAAATCACAGTAATGCAGTTATAACTCAAATGCATTTTAAAAGCCACATGTATCATAAACCGTGACATCTTTTTACCAGTGCATACCCTTGTCAAAACAAGATAAAAGGAAAATGAGCTTTAAATATCACCCTTTTAAGACACAGTGAAGTTGGGATTATTACTGAATTAGATGGCAGAACACTGTTATTTATTTTATGATACCATAACTGTGTTAAAAGAATACAATAAAAACTGACATTACCAGACTCAACACTCATAAAATACTCACAAATCCTAGGAAAGCAACATTCAAAAATCTTAGAAAATAAACAGAATGTCTCATCATAACGAAATTTCTTTATGAAAATAAAGCTGTGAGCAAAAAGTTTCTGAGTAGGTGATAAGCTGTTTAACCAATAGCCAATTAAATCATGTTTGACTGTACCAGTTGAAGAAATGTGTCCAGAGAAATTAAACTAAACTTGTTTTAAGACTATTAGCATGTGGGCAAGAACTGCTGCTAAGAGATGAAGACACAGAAACTAACATCAATAGTGAATTAAAAACAAGTGGTTTTCCTTGTTAGCTCTTGATTAGTCAACTGAAACAGCCCAGTTGTTCATTTGAGGAGTCAATACAAAATATTAAGTGAGAAAACACTAAATCACTACAATCCGAAGTGGAATCTGCTAGGATATGTTACACCTGATGAGGTAAAAAGCATCTAACTTTGTAACTCCAAATTCACAAGTATCTCTACAGATCTCTCTCAAGCTTCAGTCAAGGATAACTTTAAAACTAATTCCTTCAGCAACTTAGGAGGTAATAATAATATCCCTTTTTAGAGCAAAGGGCCCTATTCTACCTGGAACCTAGGTAGTAATCTTCATTTAATTGAACAGGTAACCACAACAAAATTTCCTTTGACACAGGTTTCAAATGTTTGCCTTCAAAAGTTAAAATTCACAAAGTGTTAGAACATAAACTTCCATTAGTTGAAACTGTAACTCAAATCTGAATTGCCAGACTATTAGATATTTTATATGCATTTCTCATTCTTAAATAGTCCAAGGATTGGTTGATTTTCCTATTATGATTTGTAATGAATCCACTAAAGATTCACCATTAACTGTTTTCAACCTACTGTTTACTTGATTTAAAAAAAAGACACTGATTTTTGTTGTTTTAATTAAAACACTTTTTCACAGGAAAAATATCAATACAAATTAACTTACTTTAGTAATTCAAGGATGGCAAGCACAATATCATTAACATAACAGAATCCTGATGCTTCGGATTTCTTAGCATGATGTAATCCTCCAGCCCAGTTAACAGCCATATCAGTCTGTTGTCTGTTTAACTTGACAGCCCCAGCTAAGAAACAAGATGGGAAAGACTTTGAAAATGTTTAGCTTTAAAAATTAGTGTAACTAGACAAAAGCCCTATAGGAGAGAGCATGTCATGTGTAAGACAAAGTTTAAAACTATAAAAGAGAAAGATCATTGTCTAGGGCTCTAATAACAGTTTTTCCTTAAATATTTTCCTCTAGGTGTGATCAGATTAAATAAGAGTATATACAATGGTAGCTAGACGAGTTGGAAAAAAGTCTCTAAGTGAAAATGCAATGGAAGTAAACAACTAAAAAGTAAAAAAAGTTCAAATATTATTACGATCATAAAGCATGAAGGGGGTTAACGACAACTGTACTCTACTATAAACACTCTGACTACTTTGTTATTAAATCGACTTAAGTCTGATTGCATCAGGACACTTACCAACTGAGCCACCAGTTGAAAGCTGACAAAACTCAAAGAGTCCATCAAACACTGGACAATCTTCTCCAACATTAACTGTGAAAGACGGATTTAATGTCAATCCATTCTGTGAATTAGTAAAAGCTTTTTCTTACAAAAAATATTTCTTACAAGTACTTTAATTTGTTTGATGTAACCATAAAACACATACATCACAGTAGTAATCTAGCACTTGCAATTTAAAAATATAATTTATCATTTTATCCAAGGTAAAGTGTCATGTGAAAAAACACATTTTACCATTATTAGTGAACTATCTCTACTCTATTAATAAGAAATCAATAGCTATAAAAATATAGAAGATATTTGCTTTTATTAAACATGGACTTAAATTTTCTAGGCATTTCTCAAATATATGATACTTTTTAAGTTTAATTAACTTCAATTGCTTTTACTTAAAAAAAACAAAAAACAAAACTCCTTAGGTACACAGAACATTTATAACCTTAAAAAGTATTTTAGTAAGTTCTAAAAGATACAACAGCTGGTTGCTAATGCCCATGGTTAACCTTGATCTCAAAAGATAGTAAGAATTAAACTAGGTTCCCAACAGCCAAGATACATAGAAGGAAGGGGCACTATGGCACAAGGAAACAAGATATACAGATACATGACACATTACGACATATTTAGTTCCTGAGTACTGAGAGAATGAAAAGGACACAGATATATACTTATAACCCATTCTTAGTTTTTCCTCATTCTCAAATTACAATCCCTTTAAAAATAAGGGTCACATTTTATAATATCTTTATATATCCCTAATTTATTAACACTATAATGAATACATTTTAGTTTCTTACAGCTCAGATACATTTACAATCTTAATATGATTCAGTATTATGTAAGTGTCAAATCTACCTGTTAACTCATTTGCCCTTGGGCTACCCATGACTTCTTAATCTAAGCCTGAATGTTCACTGAAAAAAAGACATAAATAATGTCTTATTTACATTATCAATTTTTTGAATAAAATGAAATATACAGTAGAAATGTATATTAAATTCTATGAATGAGATTTCTAGCAACTGCATTTAATTTACTATTATTGAAACTTTTTTAAAAAATCATCGCTGAGGTTCATCAATAAAAATAATGATGAGAATGAAATCCAGTATGAGGCTTTAAAAGATACTGTTCCAATCATTTTTAGGATGACATTTTACATTCTACTTTCAAGCCCACTAATCTGTAATAAGATACCTTTTATCTATAAGAGAAAACATGTAGAAGAAAATGAAGAGCTTCACGAATATCACAACAACGGACAGTAACAGAGAATATTTACTAGAGTCCAATTTGTCCAGTTTAAAGCACACAAACAGAAGACAAGAGGTATATACACCAGGCCATGGCCAAAGTATAATCATTTTCTTTTTTTCAAAGTAAGGGAGTGAGGTCTCTTTACTAATATCCATTATTCCAAAGTTAACATGGGACCAAATTAAAGAGCAAGGGAATATTCAAACAGCTCCCTTGGAAATTTGAAAGGCCAACAGACTTCAGCAGGTTTTTCTAAAAAAAGTAGCTTTAGTGTTTTCACAATGTCTTTTCAAGTTAATAATTAAAACTATTTTAGATCAGAAAATACATCTAGATTTGGATAACCCTAACTATAAGCTTCTAAAAACATTCATACTTATTAATATTAATATATATTTAACATAGAAACGTACATCTCTGCATCTGCTTACTATACTCAGACATGTTATCTGGTCTTATTGAACGTAGAAATTTGATGTACTCATCACTGTGATATTTTGTCATTTCTTCTGCAGTGGCTTTATGGGGCCTCTGTGAAGAAAAATAAAGGTCAGAATTGAGGAATTCAACTGGTTATATCAGAGTTATCAAACACAAAGTACACAATTTCCTTTAATAATCCTCAACAGAATTAGAGTCTTCCAGAACGAAATAATTCCAAAGCTAATTCATATTCCTTTGAAAGTATTAGACCAGTCTAAAACCAACTAAGAATGAATCACTCCTTTTATTGCAGTAGAAATGGCTCAACCCTTATAAAGTCAAATCCATATTCATAAATTTTTTTTCCATTATAAACTTTCTGCTCTATATCCATGGATTTCAATGACATCCTAGAATGAGACTCATTTTCCATTACATGTCTTTGTTCATAATCTCTTCCTTTTTCTTTGCCTCAGCTAATCATCCTTGTTCCAAAGAGCTCAATTTCATTTATGACAAACAGGGCTTTTTGATTATAAGTCTTATACAACTCCTTTTCTCTAAATGTTTACATGCAAAAAAAAAAAAAAATCAGATATATACCCCAACACTGTCAACTGCTTCAAGTCTTTTTCTTTCCAAAAAGGTAAAAATGGCGTCATATCTTTATATATACTTCCACCTTTTTCTACAAAAACATTTAAGGCAGTTGTATTCTATGTTGTTTTGTACTCTGCTTGTCCACCATCACAGTGTTCCACATGCCAATAAATGTTTATAGGATTAATTTTCTGTATAATTCTTTTGTAACAGTCCCAAATCAACTCTTCAACAGCATAACGCTCAGTAATTATTATTATTAACAAAAACATTTAGTATGCTAAATAGAATTGTTCTCTAGAAATGTAAAAATATGACCTGGGGAAACATTAAATAAAACAGCAAAAGAAAGAGGGTAAAGAGGCTACAGCTCCCACATTCAGTTTTCTCTGAAGGACAAAACAAAAAGTGTTTCCCTTTTCTTTCAGACCTTTTCATCTGCTAATGGTTCGCCACCAAGGAGAATAAATTTTCAAAGAATTAAAAAAAAAAAAAAATCAGTGCTTAGTATATTCTCCAAAAGGTATACTCACATATATTTCCATTTTTCTATATAAGCCATAATTTAGCAGCAAGTTATGGGTCATGCGGATCCTATGAGGTTTCATAGGATGACCCTGTCCATAATAATAATTTCCAATATCACCTAAAATAGAAGAGAGACAAAATGAATACAGACAAGAGAGAATCTTCATTAAGTAGTAAATTTATGTATGTTCACCACTAAGGCATTTCCTACCTAAATTAGATTTTAAATATTAATGAGTTTAGATTTCACAACTTTCAAACTGTATTAGGAAACCAAGATATTATTTATTACACACACTTTTATATGCCAATGATTCCATTAATACATTGTTTATTTATAGATTAAGGCACGAAAGCTTTTGATTTACAGTTCACCAAAATTTCTTATTAAGATTAGCCCAAATAAAATACTTTACTCACAAACATAGTTTATGTTCCTCAAAGTAACACCTGCTTTTAGTATTTGCTGGCACATCGAGATGCTTAAGGTAAAATCTGAGTTTCACTGGTATGTTTAAAATTTTACAGCAAATATTACTTCTTGGATGATTCACTGGCATCCCAGAAATCCTTTATAGTTGTATCCGGTGAGCTTATCACATTCTATAACTGTATCACAATCTATAAGGGAAATATTGGCAACTGAAATTTGAATCCTAAATGTAAGTTTTGCTCATGATTTTTCAAGGAAATAAGGGTATTTTGTCTTATTCTTCACCGCTAAAGTTATAATTCCTAGCCTATCTTTGTATAACATCTTATACTACAGTATCTTAAAACTTATGCGTGAGATTTATTTTAAAATAAACACCAAAATCACATATTTTCACCTATCAAATTTCAATAAAAACAATACTCTCAGGTAAAACTCCAGTGTTTCTGTAATAAAGTGTTAAGGAGACCCCTTAAATGTGTATTATTTTCTAATGTAGCAAGATTTTTTAAGATAGCCTTTACTGAATTATTACTTTTAGTACTAATTTTAGTTTTTAAAAAGCAATTCCAAAATTTAGTTAGGACAGCCAAGCTGACTTTATTGACTTGAAGTCAATCATTTCAACATGAGTCTATAAAATAAGAGCTAGAGATAAAGAATGTCATTTACTCACTTTCAGGATTAAAACTTTTTCAAAATTCTACTTACATACCTCTTTTTGTTTGTTTAGTGAAAACTGAGAACTCATACTTTTGTTTTTCTCTTCCATATATTTGATAATAATCCAGGATGAATGTTCACTTTTATAATATACCTATGTCTAATAATATTACTAAATTTTGTTGGTATCACACCTATACCTAACCTTTCATTTTCAACACAAGCTCTCTTCTGAAAATAATTCATACCTATACGGTCATAAGGAAAGCCACTTTTCTTAATTCTGATGCCAACAACAAAGCTAAGACAACACAGGTTAGTAAAGCAGGGCTATGGGGATAGATGACATTCCTCTGCATTGATCACAATTCAGAAGCTATAAATGTAGGAAACACAGGTTAGTAAAGCAGGGCTATGGGGATAGATGACATTCCTCTGCATTGATCACAATTCAGAAGCTATAAATGTAGGAAGCTATAAATAAATCATGGAAGGATTTATTATAAAGCTCTCCAGTACATGATGGCAGTACATAGTTTCTTAAAAGCAGTCTGGTCTCAAAGAATTCTTAAATATGTAAAGCTCACTAGAATTACAAAGCACCATCATGTATCAAGTTAATTTAATGTAGGGAAGATATTTCTAAGTTATCATCACTACCAAAGAAACTCTAGTCTTCACATAACTTCCACCTACTTCTGTGTAAGAAGTACCAAGATGAAATGTCTCTAACATCTATCATATCTCCAGATCATATACTGTAGTTATGGACATAATGAGACTCTAAAGAAAAGCCACCAATAATCTAATAATGAGAAAGACCCCAATAATCTCTACAGAAGAGATGACAGAGTTGCAATTTCTCAAGTGTTTTAAAAAAAATAATAGCAGTAATTAGCATTTACTGAGCGCTTACTAGAAGGCGCTACAATATGTACTTCATATGTATTATCTGTTAATCTTCTCAACAATCCTAACCTGTGGAAATTAGTATTATTGTTACTATTTTACAAGAGTGGATTAGGGTGAGATGCAAGTAAGTTAGGTAACATTGCTAAGTCACAGAGCTGGCAAGTAGAGGAGCTAGATTCAAAAACTTAAGCGGGGCAACTCAGCCAGTCTTAATAGTTACTTAATAGCAATGGCACTTACAGTCACTAGAAAGAAATGGTAGGTGGTAGCCTGACAAGAAAAGGACATATGCGGAATTCGGTATTTTAATAAATGCTTAGGATCTTTGGTAATTTAAAAGAAATGAACATTAAGAAACTACCTATCTAATCCATCAAAGTAACCTTTTCACCAACAGGGTCCTCAAATTATGAATATACATAACTTTAAACAAGTTTCTCTGCTACAATTTAGCAGCTCTACTCCCACCAAGAATACCCACACGACCTCAGTGGCACAGGTCTACAAGGGCTGCCAAGCAACAGATAATTGTTATTTGATTTATCAAGAATTATTCCAAAAGATAAGGGGGTATAAAGGAACCATCTCCAACTTTGTCCTGCTTAAACCACATATCTTAAAATTCTCTAGATGGCTGCTTTATAGACATCTACTTTCCAATACAGATAAAATGTCTTTTAGTTTTATGACCTATAGATTTTCATTCATCTCATTTAAATGGTAATTAATGCAATTTGGACACTTTAAATGTTATCCTGTTTTCATCGAAATATTCAAAAATGCTTTACCAACAAAATAAGTATCCAGAAAAAGTAGTCAAGGCAGCTTCCAAACTTTGTCAATGTGAAGAAATTATCATAAAGAATTAGTTACCTGCAAAATTTTAGAAAATGCTCACTCTTCGGCAAGCTATGAGACTGGAAGTGGCTACTAAGGTCCAAACTCCCTGGGACCAGATGTTATTTCAGATTTTTTTTTCAGATTTTATAAATGTAATATAATACATCCTAGAGTCTGAGCAGCATTTTATAATCTAACTTTATACTTCTGCAGCAAAAATGTGCGAATATTCACAGTAAGTGGAATAAAGATCATAAACAGTAATTTAGGTCAAGCTTTTGATTCCCAAGTTACGAATTTTTTTTTTCCAATTTGTCAGATCATTTTGGATTTCAGGATTGTGAAATGTACCTTTATCCCTAAAGATAAACTGACTAAAAATTATTCAGGAATAAATAAAGAAAGCTACTGTTAGTATTTTGTCTTCCACAGACTACAGTCCACTCGCAGCTTTAACACACTGGTCACTCACTGGGAGTCTTGATTTCTACAGTACCACTTTCCTGAATTCTACTCCTACCCATACCCATTCCATTGACCTTTACATATCAAGGTTTCTCAAATCCATTCATTCATTTAACAAATCAAGAGCCTACCATGTGCCAGGCACTGTTATGGGTGCTTGGCTAAATCTGTGAACAAGAATGCTGCCCTAAATCCTCTTCTCTTAGAAATGGGTCACCAAAGTGCTCAATCCATACACTTCACAGTTATCCTTTATTCTGTACTACCATCACCTAGCTCCCACTCTATTTCTAATCCATCAATGTTTTATTGCTTTACTACTAAAACCTCCCTTAAATGTGCCCATGTCTATTAGCTGTAATCATCACATTATATGTGAACCAACATGCATTTAATTCTTGCTCTCAATCTTACAATTCTACCACTCTTTTTCATCTGTTCTCTATTTCCAAGAGACTACTTAAAAACCTTCAATGGCTTTCCAAATCTCTTCCCAGTTTTGTGTGGGACTGGCCTTTTACTATGCAGCTTGGCACCCTTGCCTTCCTCTTGCATTCCTTTCCATTAAGTGCACCAGGTTCTACCTACCTGAATGTTGCAGTTTGCAATGTCTTATGCAGAAAATTTCTTTTATGGTTGACCCATTCTCTTCCTTCAGGCCTCACCTTGTCTAATTATCCTACATAAATGTCCTCTTTTCCTATCTAACATAGTCTTTTATTTCCTTCTTAAGACTGAAAATCTTTTGTTTTCCTGGCACATAGTAGGGGCTTTATGCCCATTTGCTATTTCTGAACCCAAAACTAACTGAATGAACAAGTACAAGCGTACTGCTATTGAAATAGAGGGTAATAAGACTTATTAGCCGGTACAAACATCCTTATATTTGAACTTTAAATGTTTTAATACTATTACTATTGCTATCTCCTTCCCAATTTCAACTGCTTCCTTTAAGGACTTGTCAACAAAAGCATTTATGTATTTTGTTAAAGGGAAGAAATAATTACTAGTATTTCCTTTTGGTAGCATAGGAAAACTTTCTTTTTGTAGCAGTGAAAATGGATCCACTCCTGTGTCATCAAAATGTGGTGGTTGGGGGTACCAAGTATTGACTGACCTCTCCACGGGCATTAAAACTAGTCAATGTGGAAAAGGATAAGGAGTGGACAGAGAACAGGGATCAGACCTATCTTCACTGTGAAACAGACAAAATGCCACCTATCCTATCTGTATGCAACTCAGTGGTTGTTAAGAACTAGAGAATGTTATATAAAAGTGCTCTATCTATAAAAACATGAAGTATTAATCACTTATCAATAATTCAAAAGACTTTTGATTTTTACAAATTTAGATGGTGGAGGTATAGACGTAAGAAAAACAGACTCTGACCTCATGAAGCTTATATCCTGGTGGGAAGACAAAAGAAGTTAGGTGATAGTGACAAAAGGTAATAGTGTGAAAGCCTCTTTGATAAGATGAAAATTTGAAACAAGTGAGTGGTAAAAAATATCTGAGGGAAGAAGACCTACGTATAGAAAAATCTCAGTCTAATTTTAAGAGCTATGCTTTACTATGTTTAAATAATATATATAATGAAGACCACCGGTATTTATGAACTGCTGCTGTAATTCACTCAGCACTGATTTACCTTCAAAGAAATGATTACTTGTTTTATGGAGAATAAAGATTTACACTACAGCTAAGAATCCAAGCAGCTGTATTAAAGGCTATATATATCTAGGAAAATAAACTGGCACCAATGCTATAAACAAGAATCTAAGAAAATCTGTCAATAGTTGGCTCCCAAGTAGAATTCTTAAAATTTCCCAGAGTAAACTAGGAGCATACTGGAAGGCACGATCTTGGTAACTTTAATATTCTATCTCTGTATACTGCTAAGTGCTTTTCTCTGAACCACTTGTCTCCAAACATTTCAATGCACTCTCAAGAGTAAAAAATTGAGCACCGAGCTATATGTATGTGTGAATGAATGTGTGTGTGTGTCTGTACATATGTAATTGTATAGATTATATATACAGTTGACCCTTGAACAATGCAGGGGTTAAGAATACCAACCTCCACACAGTTGAAAATCTACATATAACTTGACTCCCCCCAAAGTAACGATAGTCTTCCCTCAGTATCTGTAGGCAATTGGTTCCAGGACATCCCCCCAATACCACAGCTTCCCGTGGATACCAAAATCCCCAGATGCTCAAGTCCCTTATGTAAAATGGCACAGAACACTGCATACAGTTTGTCCTTTGAATCCATGTATGTGGAACCTGGGAAGTGAAGTGCCAACTGTATACTCATTGAACAAAACTCCGACTATAAGTTGAACCCTTGCAGTTCAAGCCCATGTCGTTCAAAGGTCAACTGTAAATACAACCTTACTATATTATATACATGGGTAAAACAGGCATTAAATGTGAATTGTTTCGAGTTTAATCCAAAACAAAGAATATTTAACATTTTTAGATAAAATATTACAAATGTGAGTATTGTAATCATGGTCTACCTCAACTTGGTTTTCTAATTACATTTAAGTACAGAAATCACATCATTTTAAAGCCAGAAGTGATTTCAGTCACTAGCTTTAATATTTTACAGATTATTGGTGGTCTTGCAATATATACAGGATGACAAGTTTTAGAAATGTTTTTTGAAACTTTGGAAGCAGTCAGTAACTACAGTAAGAGCAATAAGAACTCTTACTTTTCCTCAAAGGTTTAAGGATACTTCACTCATCAATACCTGGAGGTCCACTTGGAACCAGCAGAACGTAAAGTGTCCAGAGAAAAATACATGTCTTTTGAGGTCCTTTTTATTAGCTAGACATGTTCTGTGTCACTAAGAATATGCCTAATGGTCTTTCCAATTAAGGCTAAAGGTAGGATTCCTATGATTATAGAATTTACTACTCCATTCCTTTTTATATTTCTTCTTTTTACTTCCTTACCAACAAATTTTTTTAATTAGTGACTTCCTTTAACAATAAATTAAAACAAATTAAAACTAGTAAATTATTCAAGCCCTATTACTACTGATACTATCTATTTCCAATCTAATCCATGTAGTGTATCTTCAAGTCATAGAATTCTTTGGTGCAAAAACTGCTTTACTTGCATCCTCTTTCTTTGCAATTAAAAAAAAAAAAAGAAAAGAAAAGAAACCATTTCTGCTACCTTTACACACAAGCAGACAAAATCGAATTTTTTCTGGTAAAAAAAAAAAAGTAAGCTTTTGGAATTAACTGCCAAGCTTAGGATACTATCACATAGTAATAATAGTAATAATGATACCTATGCAATTTAATAAACTCTGCGAAATAGTACGCCCCCCCAACCCAAAGAATATTCCAAATGAAAGCAACTACAAATTTCATTCTAAAAATGAGTCAAGGAAGAACTACACACCAAAGACACAAAACCTAACCATAAATTTCCAAACATTCAGTTATATACCTGTTGCTGGCCATCAGGTAAAGCAGTTGAATGGTCTACAATAAAGTGTTAAGTCACAATCACAAGACTTAAACATCGTCTTCCACTCTACCTATCATCCTGCATCCTGCCCTTGGGACCAGGGCTTGCTCCTGTTCCTTCAACAAAGGCTCATCATAAATAGGTCCAGGTACCAGCAGCTGGTTCATAAAACTGCTACTTAAGTGTACCTCCTGGTTCTACACTTCAAGCCAGGTGACAAGAAGTTACAAAGAGCTTACTTTATCAGAGTCTATCACTGTCAACAGCAACTAACACCGGTTTCTCCAACCTTTTTAATTTGTTAAGCCTTTCTCCTTTACCCCAGGTTCTGACAAGAACAAATCTTTAAAGCTTTGGAACAATATAGTTTTAAAAATTAATTTACACTCATGGTTACTTGCTTTCCAACATGATCAGGGTATGTGCAAGGCCAAGGTTTTGCCAGTGACCCAAAATATGCATGAAGTCTTAAAGAATGAATTTTAAGAAACTTTAATAATTGACGTTAAAATTAAAATGTAATCCCATCTCTACTCCTCCACGATGGCATAATTACAGACCAATCTGTATTACACATATATGGGGTACTCTCAAAATATGTTTTTAAAACATGACTGTTACTTCTTAGCTCTGGCTACTAAGTATCAGACAATTTAGATTTCTTCTGTAAGATTTTAGATTTTCCCACAAATGACACAGGTGGTTGTTTTATATAAACAGGCATTAATACACTGATCTTTCAAATTAAAGCGACACGGTATGGCCATTTTAAAAAAATCAAGAATTATTCTGACCCAGTCCTCTTAAGTTCTTTACACTTCTAAGATGTTGTGCTTTATAATACCTCGATGTAGGAGCGAGCTTCCAAAGTTTGTCCTGCTTCAGACAAATCAGGGCTTTCAGGTCGTTAAGCCTAGCTTCTTTGTTAAATTTTAGAATTCCTTCTCTGGAGAATGAACTACTAGGAACTATTTACCATTTTAACGTCTTTGTGAAATCTGTAAACAGGTTACTTCTCCATTTAGTATAATCTAGGCTGGTTTAGGAAACAGGATTCAAAGACTTAATATTACTGCTCAAAGTCCAAATTAAAAGAATCCTGAAAATTAAAATCTGACTTTTATTATAACTTAGGTATGCGCCGTGAGCTCAAGCTCACCTGATTATTTAGTACTTCTGTACTCCTCAAAGTTTTCCTACACCAGGACTTCCACCACCTAGAAACAGCTTCACAAACAAGATGCCAATACTCTCCTAAACCTCTAAAGCAGGGTGGTATTTCCTGATCGAACAAAGAGCAACAAAGAAATGGGTGGTAACCACTTCTCACAGAGGCAAGCCAGGACCTATCGAGTCTGATCTACACAACAAAAGCAGAAACAACTCCACCATTCCCTACCACCGTCATATTTCCCGCGAAGACTAAATGCCTCAAGCTCCAAAACCATAATTTTTATTGAGGAAGTGAATGAAACCTTTTTCATTTGCATGCTGAGAAAGTGGCGCTCAAAGAACTCGGCGAACAAAGGAGAGGGATAGAGCCCACGCAAAACAGCTGTGTGCGACCCCAGCCTGACGTGGCCCCCACCTACTCTGCAGCACCGACCGGGGTCGAGGGGTCCGGGGTGAGGCAGGAGGCGGAGAAAGGAGGAGCTCCGACCAGCCGGAGACGAAGGGGAGGGGAACCAGCGGGGACTGGGGGAGCGAAGAGGACTAGAGGGGCGGAGCTCTCGCGCCCGCCGGGCTTTGTGTGGAGTCTGGGCCGGGGTAGTTGTTTCGACCTAGGGGAGGGGTTGGGCGCCAGAGGCCGGTGCGAAGAACCCCCAAACCTCTGCTCCCACGAGTGGCGGGCGGAGAGATGCCAGTGAGGGCCGTCCCCTTCGCAACCACCACGAAGCCGGGGTAGGCCGGCGCCGTCCAAGGGCGGAGCACTACACTGCCGGATTGGGGCAGGCAAGAGGGAAAAGTGGGGCACCCACCTGCCTCCCGCCGCAGAGTCTCCGGGGGGCCGCTAACTGTGGAGGGGCTCCTGCTGGCGGCGGCGGGTCGGGAATGGGTTAAGATGCGGCCAAACATCGGTCCCTCCTCCTTCCCACCCCTCGACACCAGCGCCCACTCGCAACGGCGGCTTCAGAGCCCAGCGCGGCTCTGGGCCTGGCACCCCAGCCCTGCCCGCCCACTCTCCCTGGCTCCTCACCATCGTAGTAGTAGCAGACTTTCTTCTTGCCGCCTCCCTGACTGTACGCCATGGGCTCCCCGGCCACCGCCGCCTCCGGACTCCGGCTCCTCCTCCTCCTCCTGCTGCTGCTGCTGCTGCCCCCGCGGCTCAGCGGAGAGCGAAGGGCTGCGGCGACGGTGGGGGTGGGGGTGGCGGTCCCGCGGGAAGGCGCAGGCCGGAGGGAGGCGAGGAGGGGATGCCGGGAAGGCTCGGATCGCCCGGCCAAGGGGCCTACAGCACTGAGCGGGGGGTAGCAGCGGCGCCAACTCGCGACACTGGGGCGAGGGAGGGGGCGGCCAAACCACCTCTGGAGGCTGAGGGGAGGCGGGACGCGTCCACTGTGGCTTCCACGGAAGAGGAGGGGACACAACTAGAGGAAGAGGCCCTTTCAGTCTTAGGTTAAGAGGCCTTCTAATGATGAACGACTTTCAGAGAGGGAAACAAGTACAGTGGTAAAATGAGAAAAGGGCAAGCTTTCGCTCCTCAAGTAGATGAGAGGATTTTGAAGCCGGTGAGCGCTCCCCCCTTCAGATCTTCGTACAGTGGTTGCGCCTATCCCGAGCTTGCGCAGTCGGTGCCTCCCAACCAAAGCTTCGGCCGCCCAGACCCCTCCGCGTCCTCCTCTGCTTCTCCCCTCCTCCACTGTCGCTAAGCTCCCGCCCGAGCCTACCACGTGCCGCAAGCTGGGTGCGGAGAGACCACTTTGGCACCCCTTCCGCCATCCACTAACCTGGCAGTCAGTTGCCTACGGACCTTCTGTGTGAGGTCGCTTCGGTTTCTCGGTTTATTTATTTTTTGATGTAATCTTTTTCTTTTACTATTAATCGCTCGGAGGTTCTGACTTGTTAAGGGGACCTGTTAAGGAGCGTAGTGTATTTACTACCTGGATTTGAAAGAGCATTTATGAAACAAATTTATGTGTTAGGCTTGGATCTCAGCATTTGCATTTATAGTATATTTCATTGATACCTGTTTATAACAGATAACCTGACTCATTTGAGACTTCTGACAACTCTGGGACTTATTTACATTCCTTTTTTATAAATGGGTATTGAGGTATGTGGTCCTCTCACTTGATTGAGGTTTGAAATCAGTCTTTCTGCAAAATTTGCACATCCTGCGTACTCTACTATGCTGCTGCTGCTGGCAGGACTCGGGAAGACTGGCAGAAAGCTAAGAGAAAAGATTGGAGGAATACCTGTGTCCCTGTGTTCAACTAGTCAGCATTTGACCAAGCACCTAGTCTAAGCCAGCCGCCTTGCAGATATGGGGTGTGCTGCTGTCTGCAGTGTAGCATTCTTATCCCAACTAAGTCATATCCAATTTTCTCCAAATACACACTCTTCTACACCCCCATTGAAAGGAAAGAAAAAAGCCTTATTGACGTGGGAACCATTTGGAGAGCGCCTACCAAAAATACCCCCTTTATTTTGCTATTTGACTACAAAATCCCCAAGGTGGCCATACTGAAAACAGCGATTTTCCTGGACCTCACCCCCGAGAAATTTAGGAAAAGTAAATGAGGCTCCCCCATCCCAAGTCTGTATTTTTAACAACTACCCCAGGTAACTGATGCAGTTTGTACAGGAAGCATAGTGTGAGAAACATTGACTTAGAGGTAGAGTTAATTACATGGTATTGACTTTTAAAGTTTTGTTCTATCGAGTCCAAAATCAACTTGGTAGATTTGGAGAACAGAACAAATTGATTTAGTGGTAACTAATGTTTTTCTCAAAGCAAATATGAAGAAGTCTGAAATGTGACGACTTCAGGAAACTTCCCTGACTCTACCCCTCCCCCCAAGTCTGTTTTCTGTGCCTCTCACATGGTGGTTGGGACTTGCACTCCTCTAGCTCAACACTCACCAAGTTACAGTTGCACACAACTTTTACGAATGTTCTTATTAGAATAGAGTTTCAGGAGAGGAGAGACCATATCTGTCTGGCACATAATTATATCACTAGTGCCAATGACTAGGGGTGAGCGACTTAAACTTTTTTGTGTTTGTTTTTGTCTGGATTGCCTATATAAACTGGAGCAGTATTGCTTGGAGAATAATTTTTCTTATGAATATCAAGTAGCTCAAATAAAATAAGTATGGAATAATTTTGAGCAATAAACTGTGAATATATTTTGATTACTGTTATAATTAATAGTAGTAAATATTCTTATGGTTCACATCCACAGCCTTTAACCTTGCACTTGTGAGAAGAACTTGGACATAATTTTGATTGTTTGAGGAGCTAGTTATATTGCTTATTATTTAATAATTTTAAATCAACAGAAGCAAATTATTTTACCTTTAGGAACTGGCATTGGAGGAGTTCAATCTAGTGCTAAGAGCAGGCCATGAACATTATGTCCTTAACCATTTATAATGAGCTTTAGATCATCAAAGCTAAACGTAGAATCAGTTATTGAAACCTATTGACAAATGCCAAACTTCATTTTCCATTTTCAAACTCATCTCTTAAACCTTTTTATGGTTAGAAAAAAGGGAATTCTAGTCAACATACAGAAGAAAACAAGGTAAGAGCATGGTTCATAGAATGCATAATTGAGGATTGTTTTTATTCTTAAACTGTTTTTTTTTTTTTTTTAGTTACTAGTCCGTCGATATGAATTTATTTTGCCAGTCTTGAAGATGTTTAGTGTCTTGAGATTATTCAGTGATCTGTTAAACATAAATGGATTTTTTAGAAATAGAGCTATAGTAATGCACCACTTAACAAGGGGGATATGTTCTGAGACATGCATTACTAGGTGATTTTGTGGTTGTGGGAACATCATAGAGTACACTTAACACAAACCTATATGGTGTAGCCTACTTAACATGTAGGCTATATGGTAGAGCCTATTGCTCCTAGGCTACAAGCCTGTATAGTGTGCTACTTTATAAAACAATAGATTAAATCAAGCACAAGAGAAAATTATCAGTCAAGAGACACAGTAAATATGAGATATATGAGATTGCTGCCATCATAACACAACATACTTTTTAATAGCAAACTTTTTTATAAGTAGAAAGTATACTCAAATAATGATTAAAAGTAAATTGTAGTAAATACACAAACTAGTAACATTGTCATTTATTATCTTAACAAATATTATGGACCATACATAAGTATATGTGCTATACTTTTATATGACTGGCAGTGAAGTATGCTTGTTTACACCAGCATCACCACAAATACATGAATAATATGTTGCACTATAACATTACTAAGTGATAGGAATTTCTCTGCTTCGTTATAATCTTATGGGACCACTGTTGTATATGTGGTCCTTTTGTTGACCAAAACATTGGTATGTGGGGCATGACTGTGTTTCAAAACTGACTGTCTCAGTTTATGCTAAAAATTAAACCCTGTTACCAATATGGTGACAGAAATTTAAGTTTGGGTGGTGAATACACAATGCAATATACATATGATGTATTACTGAATTGTACACTTGAAACCTATATGATTTGATTAACCAGTGTTACCCCAATAAATTTAATAAAAAAATTAAACCATGCTACCAAATGCAGCAAATAGTTTAATTTTTAGTTGCTACAAAAGAATTATTCTTAAAAGCTTCTTTTTACTATAAAGAAATTTATATTTCTTGGTGTTAAATTTTATATAGCAATTCCATAAAGTAATACAGAAGGTAGAGAAGTAGAATGACTAACAGTAGGGTGTTGTAACAAACAGCCTCAAACTGAATTCTGATCTCAGAAGCATGGTGCAATATTTTTGAATCATAGCTCATCTACTAAGTTACTCATTTACATTGAACTTTTCACGATACCCCTGTTACCTTGTTAATTGATAAATGCTTTGCCCATCATCCTCAAAACAGCATTTGATCCAATCCATCTACCTGCACAAATTTTTTAGTAAAATTCTATACTCACACTGTGGGAAAATTTACTTGCTAGTGTTTCCTAATCACTCTAGGTATATATCTTACTACTTTTTTGCTATCTGAAATTTTTAACTTTCCTTCAAATCTGATGCTCATTTCTCTTCACTGAGCACCTGTTCACTCCCAGGACAGTACTTCTAGTGTGAAAGCCAGGCATTAATTTCTCCACTTCCAAGATCACAATAACTTGTACCCTCGATGTGGTTGTAGGAGACTTTCAAATGTTTAAGGAACCACCAATAGATCTCAAAGCCTCAGATGACAGTGAAGCTCTATCTGAAAGGGGGTTACTTGGAGGAACTCTGTGGAGGGATAATTAACTCATTTATGTGTACTCTGAATAGATGGCAATAAATTTGTCCTTGAGTTTAGCTAAAGTGATCAGTGATACCTACCACCTGAGCCTTTGAAGATGGTCAGGTGTATCTCCACTCACTGGACAGAGTTGTTATAGATGACAGAAGTGCCCTAAATTGCAGATTCCGAACCATCTCTAATACATCCAGCCGTACCTGAATTAATGCCTCAGACCGAGTAGAAAGGTCAAATCAAAGCCTTAAGGAGAAAGCCAATGGCTTTCTAAGGTAGACTCTGATGGATTATGGGAGTTCAGGAACCTGGTGGCATGATTGAAGTCAATACAGCAGATTGACCTCATCCTGCTGCTTGGCTATCCTTGACAGTGCTTTAATTAAATGCTACATGAGACAAATTGAATGAAGCTCTGTTAGATTAATCAGAGTGGTCAATGGAGTTACATATCCACATGAAAATTTGAGTTCTGCCAAGAACGTGTGGAGTAGAGTGTTTGAAGAGGCAGGTCTGTTGTAGCCCTGGGTGACCCCGCACATTCCCGCTGAGTATGCCAAATTTCTCTGTCTCCTGAGAATGAGCAGTTTCTGTAGCTAGTCACATAGACAACTAAGTAGGTCAAGGTGACCATATCATGACTGCCTGCTCTCAGAGTGAGGGAGACTAACTTGTTTGCTATTTGCTCAAGACATCTGGATCCTTGGTCCTGGGTTTCCCTTTGAAATGCAACCCACTCTGTGTGCGGGTGTCATCTGGGTCCATTGCATATTCTCCGTAGGACTTGAGAGCAAGAGGAACTGACACAAACATGGTGATGTTTATGCTTCCTGCTGTACTGTGAGAAATAAAGTACTTCGTCTCTGAGTCAGGAGCCTCCTGACTTCAGCCAGAGTCCATGAAACTATAGCAGGTAAACTTAATAGCTTGTAAGAAGGGATAAAATCTGAACTGCTTCATGGTTCATGATAATAGAATGCCCAAGTATTGTCAGCAATAAGAAATTTTTTTAATACAGTGAACCTATAGACATTTTATTTCTAACTCAGAGTAAATCCTAGATTCTTCTGTCTAATCACAGGGGGAAAATGCAAAAATTTCTAGCTTTGGTTAGGTTTAATTAAAAAACTCCATCAGGTTAGCAGTTAGCAGAGGAAAATTGATATGCTCTTATTCCACTTGTACTAATGTTAATGCAAAAAAAAGTTGAGGTATTAATCAAAAACAATTGAATAGAATCAGAAATTCTTGAAGATTTGATATGTTTTTCATATGAATATGGACAGGGAATGACAATAATCCAGAACATGTTACCCAGGAGCAGCGGAGGTTACATTTTGCCAACAGACATTTTCACCTTCTCTTTCTCTTTTCTAACTTGTTTTCTTTTAATTTCATTTTTCCAGTTTTATTGAGATATAATTGACATATAACCTTTTTTTCTTTTTTACCCAAATTTTCCATTGCCGTGCCCCAAGAGTATCTCACTTTCCTTATTATAACAATAACTTCCACCTGAGTGTGCACAATCATAGACTCTGTGTTCTTTGATGCTGCTCACTCTTTTTCTATAGTACAGGTTTCACATTTTCTAAAGCATTAAACTTTTCACTGTGGATTCTGGTCTTAGTTATGCTAGTAGCAATCTTTCTTCACAGGATGTTCTGTTGATGGGCCACTATCATAAGTTCACCTCTTGCTTTGCAGAAATGGTTTGATATTAGTTTTACATTCTATCTGTTGACATAATACATTTTTATATTTGTTGGCATATTAATATGTTAGAAATCATCTCTCAGGCAAAGCTTTGAAGACAGATGTTAAGGCTTTTTTTTTTTTTCCTTTCCTTGGTTGTTTTATAGTTTGTTGTTATTACATTTCATTTGTGATGGTAAGTTAATTATCCAAACACATTTTCATTTCTTTTTAAGCTTAAACAACCAATATTTATATGAGATTCAAGAAAAGATCTTGCTTAAAAATAAGACAAATGATATCTAAGTTTATATAACATTTTCTTAACCCCCCTCTTTCATAACTCTCCACATTTATCTTTCACCGTCCTCTATGCAACTTATATCTTAACATGTATATTTTTTCTGATATTTATTCATATTTATCTCCTTTTCTAAAACTATAAGATCTTTGAAGGCATGTGCATTTGTTTGATAGGGGAACCATAACAAAATACCACAGACTGGGTGGCTTAAATAATAAAAATCTATTTTCTTGTAATTCTGAAGGCTAGAAGTCCAAGGTCAAGGCGTTGGCAGATTTTGTTTCTTCTGAGGCCCCTCATTCTGACTTGCAGATGTCCTCCTTCTTGCTATGTCCTCACATGGCCATCCCTTTATGTCATGTGTGTCCTAATCTCCTCTTCTTATAAGGACATCAATTATACTAGATTAGGACTCACCCAAACAACCCAATTTTAATCACCTCTTTAAATGCTCTATCTCCGAATAAAGTCATATTCAGAGGTCCTGGAAATGAGGGCCTCAATATTTGAATTTTGTGGGGACATAACTCAGTCCTTAACAGGAGGGAAACTTTTCTTATTTTCGTCAGATTTGAGATGACTGATGTTAATAGACACAAGTCACTATGTTTTAAAATTAATCCAGGCTCTGTAACATATATATATAAATAGCCTCACCTATGCTATAACTATTTTATAAAATGTACCACAGTAACTTCCCTTGAAACTTCCTGCATTGGTCAGCATTCTTAGTTGCCAGTTCTTGTTACCATAAGCACAAAAGGAATGTATTAGATGGGTAAAAGTGGCTGACAAAATAGATAGGAAAGCCAGAGGAGTAGGCTTGGAAAATTGACAGGAATCAACCAATTTCAGACAGACAAAACACAGCTAAATGTCTTCATGCGAGGGGTCTGGTTACAGTGTTGCTTCCTCAGTGGGTGCCTGAAACTGTTATTGCAAGCACCCCACCCACAGTTCCAGACCCTGGAGTCAGCTACCACAGTCACAACAGTGACACATACTGTCCCTCCCTTCTCTGTGTATTCACTTCAGGATAAAAGTTCTTGGTGGGAGCAGTCAATGAACAGTTTTTAGGCCATATGCACCAGCTGTCAGGAATCAATGGAAGCAAGTGTCTAGGCTTTTTGGAGAGAGATGGGAGCTTGACTCCCATCAAAATTCACCATAACACTGTCCCAAAAGAAAAGGGTCAAATTGCTGGTCAGCCAAAAAATATCCACCTCAGATACTAGCATTTTGATGCAAATGACTGGAAAAATAAACTCTGATGGTTTCTCTGTCTTATAATACTGAAAGGCTAATCTGTCTTTTCATAAAATAACTACTGTTTATCTCATAGACATCAGATCCAACTTAGGTCATTGTGATGGTTAATTTTATGTGTCAATGTGGCTGGGCCACAGGGTACCCAGATATTTGGTTAAGTATTATTCTGGGTGTTTCTGTGAGAATGTTGCTAGATGAAATTAACATTCGAATCAGTAGATTGAGTCAAGCAGATTGCTCTTCATGATTTGGCTGGGCCTCAACCAATTAGTTGAAGGCCAGAATAGAACAAAGGATTGACTTCCCGAGCAAAAGAAAGTTCTGCAAGCAGATGGCCTTCAGACTTTAACTGCAATATTGACATTTCCTCAGTGTCTAGCCTTATGTCCTTGGGATTTGAAGTACAGCATCAATAATTCCCTGGGTTTCCAGCCTAATGATCTACCCTGCAGCTTTTCAATGTGTCAACCTCCATAATCACAAGAGTTAATTCCTTAAAATAAGTATCTTTCCATAGATACACACACCTTATTCATTCTGTTTCTCTGGAAAACCCTAATTAGTACAATCATGTTGACAGAATGAATACTATGTCAGTGAAGAATAAATTGTGAGCTGCATAATTAAAATATGGTACACTACAGCTCTCCTATATTGAAGCTTTCTTTTAGCTATAAGGATACCATAGAAACTAAGGAAGAGAAAATAATGGAATAGATAATTTAATTTATATATTTTGCTGAGTTTCTTTTTACACTGTATTTTCAACTACTTTGAAAGTACTTAGGACAGGCAAAAAGATTTTTGCTTTAGATGGAAAATTATTCAGTATCTTTATAATAAAGATTTACTGGAATTTAGTTTAGCTCATTTATTCTATTAAAACTCTTACATTAAATTATTTCCTTTATTACTCACTGCTTTCTATTACATTACTTGTTTACATTCATTGGCTAGGTAGAGTTGAAGTAGGGTTAATTATTCACCTTACTTTTATTTCTTTATTTTATTATTATTCTGTTAAAATTTTAGATTCTCCAAAAGTTAATTCGTAAACTGAACTTTGGTATATTAAAATTATATTTTAAATCATTTTTAAAATAACCTTGATGGACTTTTCTGATTATAAAAGTGCTTGTCCTAAGTACTTAGTTGGTGCCTACCAACATTCTAATGAGTTTTTCTTTCTTCCTTCTCCTTCCTCCTTCCTTTACTTTCCTATTTCTTCCAGAACTACATTTTTAAGATTATTTGCTAAAACATGGTTATGATCCCAGAATGGTGTCTATATTGCAAATTTTTGTGAATTTTATGAATTTTGATTACTAAAAATTTGGAATGTATTCTACTGGGGAAAAAATATTGAGCCCTACATGTAATAAAAGTGTTCTATTTTTCAAATCACAGAATGCCTAATGATAATCTTATAATTGCCTGATTCATGTTCCTAGTTGATATGTTAGGCAAGAGAACTATGTTAGTGATAGTAATGATAACAAAAGCTCTGGGATGTCCAGTGATCCTCTCTTGGCAGTACTTCCCTACTTTTAAATTGCATGCATAGGTCTATGTAAGCAGGTAAGAAAATACATTATAAAACCAAAAATAGGTACTTATTGTTTATATACTGTTTTATAAGTATGTACTGTTTTAAATTTGCCTTTCCCCCAATAATAAATTTCTATATAAATAAATACAAAAACATTCTATGCATAAAGTAAGCTCTGTTTAACCAAGCATCTATTAGATTTTAAAAAATCTTTAGCCCTTATAAAATGGTATTTTCTTTAGATCTTTATGCATTTGCCCAATATTTACCTTAAAAAGCTTTCGATATATAGTTATTTATGTTTAGGTCCATTAGAATTATATTATAAAACCGTGTCTTTATGAGCATAGGGGAAACTTACAGTTACAGTTTTTGTCTACCACCTTTCCCTTTCTTCTCTGGTTCTTTAGGTAAACCATATCCCATAATATCCTAATCTGTCCCCACACCCTGGGCCATGATCCTGGAAGCATTGTAAATTACATGGCCTTTCTTCTCCCCTCCCAGGCATGTGCTTGTGATCGAAACGGGACCAGAGTATTCACCCAGACATTGTTGATAGAGCAAATTGAGAGACTTATTCTTTCTGCTATGGATGTCTTTCCTGGCCTTAAGAGACTTTTTGTACAAAGAACAAATGAGAGAATTATAGAGGGATGTAGAAAAATGATGGATGATAGGTAGGCAGGAAGGAAAGGAAAGAAGGAAGGAAGGAAGGAAGGAAGGAAGGAAGGAAGGAAGGAAGGAAGGAAGGAAGGAAGGAAAGGAAGGGAGGGAAAGAGAAAGAAGGGAAGGAGGGAAAAAAGGAAGAAAAGAAAGAAACATTTGAGCCTCTATATCTAAACATGTCTAGAAGTTCAAACTACCTCTGGACTCCTCAGTAATATAACCAATAAATTACAATTTTTTTTGCTTGAACTAGTTGATCTGGACCTCTGTCATTTATAACCAAAACAGCCTTGATAATGCATAAAGCATTATAAAAAATAAAACTGATGAAAATTTACCAGTCTTATCAACACATTATTTTAATAGTTATATACACATCTATGTCCTACATGTGGTCCAGTATTTTAAAACATAGAATTTCTGCTCTCAAGCTTGCATGAGTTCTCACTAGCCTCTACCTACCTAAACATCTAACTTTGCAGGAATGCTGCACTTTAAGGAAACATGATATTTTCAGAGACTGAAAATTGGATTACAAAACTGAAAAGTTTGTGTGTTTTCATATTTCGAAATGTCATTCTATAATATCTTTTAAATTTTCTCATGGTGCAATGAAATTATGGCTTCAATTATAAAAATTCAATTTAGTCATAGCTTTTCAAGAACACATATGCAAAAAGACTCTTACATAACTTTAAAGTTGCACTTTTCCTATTCGTGAGAACTTATCCAGTTGCATTTTTCATCATCTTCTCTTAGCACTTGCACAATTTTTGATGCAATTGTTGTATAAGAGCATATAAAGCTAAGGAAGTATGATTGGCATCACCTCATAAACTTAGGAGGCACACACTGTAACATCTCTTATTTTCCACTTTCTAGTTTGAAGACTCGCATGCCATACTTAACAAGAAACGTGATATCTCCTCCTTAACATCTTTCCTTTCAAATTGTCCAAGAACTGGGAGACGACTTACTTCATAAGTTCATCTTGGCAAATAGAGGTGGCACTAAAATCTGCAATAGCTCCTTATTGCCACAAGGTGTCACAGGAGGAAGAGCTTGCACAGACTCATCACCCTCTGTTAGAAGGCGATCCTTGCTGGTCCAAACCTCTGTCCAGAATCTATGACATCCCTTTGTAGTTTGTTCCCATTCCCTGGGGATCATCCACTTTCCCCAAAAGTACAACCAGCCCATGATTGTTGCTGAATTCAGGGAAGCTTCTAAGAATAAGTATTGCCTGTGCCTAAAGCAACCCTACCCACAAACACTTAGATTTTTCTCTTCTTCTGGGGGTTGGAAAGAACTTTTTATTTTGATACAATTTTCAACTTTCAGAATAGTTGCAGGGATAGCATGAGAAACTTCTGTATACTGTTTTCCTAGTCTGGCCAATTATTCACACTCACACATTCTTTTTATCTGAACCATGTTAAAATGGATGGAAACATTTCAGTGTGGGTTTTCTAAGAACTAAAACATCATTTACATAACCAGAGTAGAATTATAAAAATTAGGAGATCTAATACTTATAAATACAGTTATCTATTCCAGAGTCGATATTAAAATTTATGCAACTATCTCAAGAATATTTTTATAGCTCTCCCTACCCCCCCCCAACTAGTTTAAAAGCTAATGTAGGATCCTGTTTAGCATTTAACTGAGATGTCTGTTTAATCTCCTTTAATCTGGAACAGTTCTTCGACCTTTCTTTGTCTTTCTTGCTCTTGCTTATAATATGAATTCACAAGTTGAGGGGGTAAAAGTTATGTCATATTTATTTTTAACGAACTCTCATATCCTCTATCCTTTGGTCTCCCTAGGATCCCCACTGTGATGAATTTAAGAATACTAACGGTACTTTGTCCAATACTAATACTTCTCACTATTGTCAGGAAATCTAATGGTCCACCAAACAGCCCCTTTGCTGCTATTGCTATTTCAGCCAATGGGTCCTCAATGTACTAGGAAAGGAGAAGCTCTGGCATCAGCCATACCCTGTGCCCAGAATGAACCTTCTCCTTCCAGTTCACTCTCAAGTATGCACACAGTCTATTTCCTTTAACTCTACACAGAAGATTTGCTCCATGAAAATAACCAAGGACACTATGGCCTAGAAAAGCATTACTGGTAATTGATTCCTCAATATTAAATAACTCCATTAGAAAGCCACTACTCAAATCTCCTTCTACTGAAAAAAAAATTGTTTTTTGAAGGAAGGGTCTGACAAACTCTACACTCAATCAATGTTTATCTTTCTCTATAATCCTTAAAATCTTAGGCTGTAGTATCTGTTACAGATTTAACGTGAACTCAAACTGTTTACTAGGTTTATCTTTATATAAATAATACCTTTAAGTTTTCCAAAATGAAGGGCATCAAACCCCAATGTATTGCTGTCTTCATCTTTAGGGTCTGAAACTGTCATCAACTGTCCAAAAGGTCATTCCCTTAAAAATAAATAGTTTAACTTTTTTTTTTTTTAAGAAGCATCACATGCTCCAAGGATAGGAATTTAGAATTGGCCTTGGAGGATTGGGGCTCTTTGTATCCTTAGGTGATGGGAATTCAAAGGTCATCATGAAGAATCCAGCTACTCTTTCTCAAGAAAAGCCACTCTTCCCCCAAGGAAAGCCACTCTGTGGATGCTAACTGCAAATAGCTAAGTCAGGTGTGTAGCAGAACCTAGATGTCACACACAGATGTTAAAAACAGAAAGCAAACTAACAATTAAAGGCAGTAGTGGGAAGTTTGTAAGAAGAAGCTAGCCATTCCAGCGAGCCCTGCTCTTGCCTTGGTAGGCTGTTTGCAGATGAATTCAGGTGGCAGAGAAGAGGGCAACAGTTCCTCTTAAGTGATTGCAGTGAAGATGTGAGTTGACCATCATTTGTCATCCCAAGTTGCCTGAAAGTATAGGGACAGTGTGAACACCCCTTTAAATCTGCTTCTGTGCCAACCACTCTTTAGAGCTCTGTGTAAACTGAGTTTACTCTTCTCCTCTGGCACACACTCACCTGCTCAGACATGCTCAGGAGCTGGACACTATCACCCATCCTCCATCACTTTGAAATGGTGATGATAAAGGGGGTCCTCAGGAGTTCTCCGGCTGCCCACTCTGTGAATGCATCTTCCATTTCTGCCATTACATTTGGAGGGTAATTCCAGACAGCCAATCGGAAGAAGAGTTGGGAGAGCAATGAGCAGCTTATGAAGATGCTTCCATGGGCCTGCCCTGGTCCTTTCTTATCTGTATATTTTTGTCAGCTTCGAGATAGTCACATCATTGGAGGAAGCACATCATTGGTCGTACACTATATAGAGGGCATGAAGCTCATATGTACACATAGGTATTGAGTTCTATAAATTTAAATCTTTTTACAGCAGACATAGAATTGCCATGACAGAGTTCTCCATAAACTACCAAGGAAGCAACTACATAAAAGGGTGACACTCTGGCTTCCAGTAGCTTAAACCCTGAAATTATCCAGACCTATTGAAGGCAAAAAGCCAAAAAATTTAATGAGGTGCAGATGGAATGGTTTCTAATAGCAGAAACCTTTGCCATGGAAGGGTTGTGAGCATCTAAGAAGAACCTCAAATCCCAAATGTAAACATTTGTAATTATCTGTGTTCTGTGGCCCATAACAATGATTACTAAATTTGTGTGTAATAATTTGCATTTCATAGTACAATCTTATTCTAAGAATTATGGTATTGAAAAGTCTCAAGGATAGAACAAGGCATTGAATCAGTTAGGAAGCTTTGGTTTAATGTAATCGAAATCATAACTCAAAAGTAGCTTTAACAATAAAAACATTTATTATCCCCCTATCGAGGAATCTGGAATAAGATGGGCTTCAGGGTTGGTTAATTCATCAGTTTAGCCATCTTGTCAGAGACCAGATATTTTAGATCACTTTCTCTGCTATTCATAGTCATCCCCATCCTCAGGCTGGCATTAACTTGGGCAATAGGCTTTATTTTTCTATTCTAGTAGGCTAGGCTATAGTTAGCACCCTGAATTGATAGCTACAGCCATTAGAAAGAGTTCAGAGCTTCCCACCTTGTGTTGAGAATGGGTCAAGTGTAGAAATATTGACCCCTTCAGGCCTTGGGGCTGCCATTTGTTTCTATCCAGAAGCTGCTGTCACCTATCGTCAGTTATCTCCAGCCAGAGTGGACTGTTCCCTTTATCCCACTGTGCCAAATGAATACTACCATTTTTCATATTTGTCACATTATGAAAAAGGTGAAATAAATCTGATGAATTTGTCTATTATGTGCAATATGCCTTTATGTGGATAGTTTTCAAATACTTCTATAATTTTAATGTCTTTAAGAGAATAGATATTTTGTTGCTTAAGAGTAGTTAACACTTAGGAAACACTCAAGTATGTCAGGCAATATTTATATATTTATTTAATGAGGAGGAATAATTTTGTACCCATTTTACTGATGAGAAAACTGAGTAGTAGAGAGGTTAAATAATTCGTCCAATAAAACATAGGTAATATGCACTGGAGCTTGTAATTGGATTTAGGCAATTTAGTTCCTGAATCTTTCCTCTTGTAGTTTGATTTGGAATGCTCTAGTAGGCATAGTGGTCTAACCCAGTGGATATTAAATTTTTGTCTGTGACCCACGGTCAAAAAATAAAATTTTTGTTATGACCCAAATGAACACATACTGAAAATAAAAAAATTTAAAACAATACCAGGGAGTCAAGCATTCTGCTATTTCTATTCCATTCCATTCTATATTCTACTCTTGAAAAAGCTAGTTGTAACTCCCCATCGTGGGTCATGATCCATGGTTTTAGAAACCCTGGAAATAGAATAGCATTGATTACAGTGTTGACTTCGGAAAACTTGGTAATCATTTCTGAGCCAGAACTCCAATGTTTCAGGAAAAATGGGGGAATTTAAGCAGAAGGATAAAGGGATAACTTAGTTTCAATGCAAATTTACCTCAAATTTCTAAGAGAACATTGAATGGTTTTGAGTTGTGAGCAAGTGGCTGGAGATGAAGATCTATAGGGTTCAGCAACAAGTTATTGAAAACCAATCAAAACCATGAGAATGAGATGACTGGGGAAGTATGTGCGAAAGGAAACATGAAGAGTCCTGGGACAGAACTGCAAGGAGGACCAATATTTTAAGAGGCAAATAAGCTCTGAAGGAACAGCTGGAGAAACAGGAGGCCACAAGGAATGTTGCCCCGGAGGAGCTGAGTAAGTCAAGAGGGGTCAGAGAGGTTGATTTTGGTGGAGGCGGCAGAGCAGTGAAAGTTGTTCACTGAATCTGTAGTTACGATTCACAGCAAGTGGGAACTGCCATGCATCTTCTTACCTAGCTTTTCTATTTTGAGTTTCCGACACTTGCTGTTTTAGACTACATACTTGGCTGCAGCCTTGATTCTTTTACTGATCTCCGTTCCTCCACTAGGCGGCTTCTGCCCGGAATCCAGCCTAGATTCAGGATGGATATATATTTGGTGTCACTACGGGCCAGGTGCGTACTCACCCTGTCAGGTAATATCACAACAATCCTTCAAAAAGCAAGAATATTTTCCCTCATTTCATGGATGAGAAAATTGAGTCTTAGAGAAGCAAAGTCACTTGTGCCAAGTCACACAATTGGTGAATGGTAGATCCAGGATAAGAACCCAGGTCTGTCTGGCTCCAAAACCAGTACTCCTATATTACTTGTCAGCTTGCTGAGCCCAGAAGGCCTGTTCTGCCTTTAATCACCGTTCTAGGTGGTCAGGCTTAGAGCTCATTCCTCAAACCCCACTGGCTATTGGATGGGTTTTTGTGCATCTACAGAGTGGTTAGCTAAGTGACTCTAGCCAGTGTAGCTGTCCAGAGTTGTCCTCTTCCATTTCCCTCTTACTAGATCAATCCAGTATTAATATTGCCACATGATAGTAAGTTTTCTGCTGTGTTCCTCTGCCCCCTGCCATTAAATTTCTTCCTCTACTCCCTTACCAGCCTGCCAACAAGGTCCCAGCATGCTCTGGGGTAAATCCTCATGGTTTATGATATTAAGGGTCTAAATTGACCACAGAACTCAATATGAGATGAAAGTATGAAGTAGTTACCAGAAAAGTGAATTCAATTATAGATTGCATTAATACAAAAAATATGTCTGGTGAAGATTTTGGAATGTTGTAGACATGAGGCATTCATAAATAATTCTAAAACATTCTCAAGGTGTTGCAAAATAAAATGGGAAGAGAAAGTAGAGAAAGATTGATTATTCCAAAAAGGTGGGAGGAGATGATCTTTGAAATGGACCTTGAAAAATTGGTAGAATTTTGAGAGGTGGAGATGGAAGCCAGACATTCTAGGCTGAGTTAATGGTAGGAAAAAAGAAACGGAAGAGGAAAAATGCATGTCATATCTGAGCAACAGAAAGTGAGATGCATGGAAGAATGTAGAGGAAATTGAGGCTTTGTAAAAAATTAGGGTCAGATTATTATAGACTTTGAATACCACTGTTCTTTACTAGGTAGGTAATAAATTGGCATTCTTGCTTATCAATCAGTCATTTGTGAATTTAGAAGTTTGTCTTAATCCTCAGAGCCTGATTATGTCTGGATGAGCTGTAAGGAGTAACATTCCCTCTCATCTGTGAGACTAAGTATCAGATCCATGCTTTGCAGTGACCTCAGGAACGTGCTGTTAGCTTGCCTCGAGTGTCCTCTCACTAGCGTCAGCTGTGAGTCCATCAGACTGAGCATCCAACAAGTCAGCCAGCCCCCTCCTCACCCACCTGGTGGTCAGATCTGCTCAAGGAGACCTTTCCCCAATCCATTTTTAGTAGTTAGGGCTTTTTTTTTTTTTTTTACTGCAAGTAACAGGAGCTTATACAAAAGAGAAATTTATTAAAAGAATTCAGGAATGTGTCACAGAACTGAAGGGCCAGCTGCAGTCCTGTTATAGGAATAAATTGAAATCGGAGGCTGGAACAGGAGCCAGGATTCTGGCTACCGCTCTTATCTCATTGTTTTCTTCGAGTCAGCTTCATTCATCTTTCTCTGGAGACTGGCCACCTCTCCTTCTCCTATCCCCATGCAGAAAACATGGCCAACAACAGCTTCTGACTCCAAAGAAAGATTCTCTGTCATTTGCCTAGCTTCTGGGAAGGAACTCTGACTGGCTAAATTTTGTAGAGTGTTCACCCAGGGTTTAATCAACCACTGCTGGTGAGGAGGAAAAATTGTATGAATCTGGCTGTGCAGAACCGCCTAAGTAAGCTTGTGCAGGGAAGAAACGAGAGGCTTGTGAGATTACAATTCTTTAGAACTGCGCTATCCAATATGGTAGACTCTAGCCTCGTGTGGTTATTTAATTGTAAATATAAAATTCTCAGAATTAAATCAAATAAAAAATTCAGGTCTGCAGTCATATTAGCCTCATTTTAAGTGCTTAATGGTGACACATAACTAATGGCTACTGTATTAGGCAGCATAGATATATAACATTTCCATCATTGCAGACATTCTATGGACAGCTCTCTTCCAGAGTTTAGACATTTCTGGTTCTACCAGCAAAAGCTTTAAGCATTCCTGCTATTGAAAACAGCAAATTTTGGGGGCACATGAACAACTCAAAAGGAGTTAACGCTTTTCTCTTAGAACCTGGAAAGAATTTCTTTGGAGCTCCTGGAACTAGTTCTTTATTACATCCCATTCGAACACTCAGCAAAGCCTCCTAAATCTCATCATGCCTGAATTCTTAGTCTGCCTTACTTCAAAACTTTAATGATAAATTTAATTATGCATCTCATCTTTGGATGACAAGAGAATGATATTCCTTTACCTGGAAGTTAACAGTCTTTTCCAGTTCCCATAATATTCTCTGATTCTTCTCCTTCTGGTTTCCTTCTCAGTCTATCTATTGTGCCCTATCAATCCTTTGTGTGGTAGAGATGCCCAACCACTCCTCAACATTTAGCGCCCCCTTCGCAGGGTAGAGATGTCACTGAGAGGTGGCTGCCCACCCAGGGACTGTATTCTTCCACCCTACCTGCATCTGGATGTGGACATGTGACTAGTTTTCACCAACGAAATGAGGAAGAGATTCATGACACCTCCCAGATAGGTTTTTAAGAAGAATCTGTTTCTTCTGCTTTCCCTGTTCTCTTACCCCTGTTTGAATGGGAAGGATTCTGCAGTGTTAGGGGTTGATAGAGCCGTGAGATGGAAGGAATTCGGATCTTTGAGCTGCTCCACAGAGAAAAGTTACAGTCAATGAAGAATACTTGCAATGGACTGTGAACCTGGGTGTGAGAAAACTAGCCACTGATATTTTGGGGTTTATTTGTTATAGCATTTGTTTAGCATTGTCCTAATTAATACCTAATAAACTTCCTTACAGCCTCAACCCTCTTGCTTTAAATTCTATCTCTTGCTACATCTTCAAAGGCCCTATTCTCCTGTAGCCTCTGGCAGAGCCTATTCATTCTTCCGCAGTCTAGAGACCAGGGGGCTGAGAGTGAATATTGGCATTTTCTTAATCCCTCATTGTGTGGTCAGACAAGGGGGATGAATAAGATATCAGTTTTGAAAAGTCCACTCCGGAAAGACCAATGACCCAATGATATCCTGTAGCAGAATTTCTAATGTTTATATATATCCAAGGCACAATAATCAGTTTGCTTAAACCTCTCAGTTATGTGAAAATTTACTGATGATTCACTTTAGGGCTTTGAAAAAAAATACTTTTGTATTTTTATTTCTGAAAACAGCCCTAAAACTCAGTAGTCTTCTTGCATATCTCCAATATTACCCTATAATTGGTGATTTAAAGTCAGCACATTTTTGCAGGCTTCCTAGAAAGAACTTATTTTTCCAGAAAATCATCTAAGTTTCTTTGCCACTTATTAAATTTATAGCTGATTCTTTCAAAGCTGACTTTCACCTTGACTCTCAGACAGTAGCAGAATATGAATTTTATGGAAGGTGACAGCACTGTCTTTCTTGAACAAAGTCTGCATCTCCTACTGAGAACAACTCTAAGAAATGTTGTCTAATACATATGGTTAAAGTAACTTCCCTACAGAACTTTTTTCCCCCTATCTTTTGATTTGTTTCTGTATGTTTACTGCACTTGCCTCTAGCAGTTATTGAATCCTATGCTACTCACATCTTCCAATTGATCACAAACATGTGCATAACAAGATAGTGTTCTTGTGCTGTGGTAAAACCTATCTTCAAGCAGGCACTCTGGGGCCCACAATAAATCAATGCATGGAACAGAAACCAATAAAGAACCGCCAGGGTGCAACGTTCCTGAGTGGCAGAAACAGTGTGGGAAATGGCAGTAGATACAGCTGGCCCTTTGGAGAATAACTATTCCTCCAAGGTCCTGTGCAGGCATTTCAGGCTAAGGCTCAGCTTAGCTTAGGCTCACTTATAGCTAAGATTATTTTATCTCAGAATAACTGAGAGAAGTAAGAATTGGATATCTCTCTTCATGTGGGTTTTACTTTTTAAGAATGAAACAATAGCAAATATAAGTAGCTACCGTAACAACAAAGAACATGGTTTCTTCTGAAATGAAGATCATGTTTAGAACCCCTCAAATCAGGACACGTTGTCTGACAAGAGGTCAGAATATCAGAAAATGGAAATATCTTAAAGAAGTAGCCCCTAAATAATTTAATTTAATTGGGTAAGCAAGATTTTTTAAAAGGGTGAAAAGAAATACGGAGTCCTATGTCTTGCATAATTGTCATAAACTATGTGTTTTACAGTCATGCTTCACCCCAGCCAGGGATTTTTAAATGTGGTTCCTGGCACAGCTGCATCAGAGTCACCTGTGTTGACGATTTAAAACAAAGATTTCCAGACCCTACAACTGGAGGGGTACTGGGGATCTGACATTTCAAGCAGTCGACCTGATTCTTCTGTTCACTAAAGTCTGCGAATCTCTGCCCCCTGCTCTTTCAGTAAAGGTAAGGGTAGTTCTAAGAACACTACCCCACAACTCTCCACTGGAGGGACTCTTCTCATTTCTCTCAGCCGAGGTCCCCCTTAACCTGTTCCTTATAACTGCTGGCTTCCTCCCGCCTGCTGTCTGCCAGTCTGCTTGCTCTCTCCAGCTGCACCATGGGAAGTAGCTGTGGGCTCCTGTGGGCTCCATTTCCTCTTCCTCCAGGTCCAGGCTTTGGTCCTGCATTTATATTTTACAAGCACATACTCTTTTTCTTAAAGGGGAAACAATTTAAAAATCTCACCTTAAACAAAACAAAAGTCATCCTTAGGAAACTACCCCAAAGCAGATTTTAAGCAGCCTTTTGAGCCACTGATTCAAACCACAAAAATGAAGTCAGTGGCGGCTGGGTCCTATGCCAGTGGGGCTTTCATGCTTAAAGAGAAATACCATGCAGTTAAGTTGCCAGTTTTACTTTTTTTTTTTTTAATTTAAAAAACAAGACCTAGATCTTATTTACCAAATTAAACTAGTTTTGATTTTGGACTTTTATTTTTGTAGCATTTATAGAAACTTATTGAGCTTTTTATTCAGCAGTAAGGTTTATTGATTTGTTGTCATATTGGATGAAATAATTGTAATAAATTTATAACAGCGAGACCTGATTTGATTTCAACTCCAAAAAATAATTAAGGGCACTTGGATTTTAGATCTCCACTCATGTTTTGTGTGGTTCACTAAAAATAGACCACAATCTAGGAGTTAAGATTCCTGTGCCAGCTTCCACTTACGACCCACCTCTCGGTATTTATGGCATTAGTCATTTTCCAAATATTTCGGCTCCACTTTTCTAGTCTTCAGAAGAAAAAAGAAAATAACAATAATAACAATGGAATCTCATCTCTTTGTTGGGGAGGAAAATTTTCCTGTTCATTCTTCTGGGTCCTTCAGCTGGTCTAATAATTAAATTGAAATACGACAGATAAACAGGAAAAAATGAATTTAATTTCATATGTACAGGAGCCCCATAAAATACGAAACTCAAAAGCAGTTAGGCAACAGGATTATCTGCCATCCTGAGTGAGGAATAGGATAGGGGCCTGGGGAGAAAGAAAATTCACAGGAGGATGAGAAGAGCAGTTGTTTGATAATCAGATATTTGCCCTGCCATTCTGGTAAATCTTTCAGATGAAAAATAAAAGTTATCCCTCATAATAACTCTCTCTGGGCCAGGCCCCTTATCTAAATTCTTTTAAGCAGTGAAGGGAGAAGTGGTACAAGTTTTTTCTTCTGAGTCTACTGTGCCTTGATTCCCTTCAGCTTGAAACAAATTCATCTGCCAAGGCAGCACATTTTGGGGTGACATAGTCTGCTTCTCTTCACCCTCTAGAGAATTAGCAGGGAAATGAGAGAGGGAAAAAGCAAATGGAAATATAGAATTGGGAAAAATGTAACAAAAAGCCAAGTGTGAATCAGAGTAGCAGTCGGCAAGTGGGGAAAAGATGTTAGAGAGATTAACTACAGTAGGCCCTCAGCCCTCCATATCCATGGATCCTGTACCCTCAGATTCCATCAATTGTAAATAAAATATATGTGTCAAAATGTTACATAGCTGCTGATGTGTACTAAATAGTTAGGCCTACCATGGATGCATCTGTACTGAACACGTACAAACTTTTTTTGTCATTACTCCCTAAACAATATAACAACTATTCACATAGCATTTACATTGTATTAGCTATTATAAGTAATCCAGAGGTTGTTTAAAGCGTATGGGAGGATATGTGTAGGTTATATGCAAATACTACACCATTTTATATAAAAGTCTTGAGCATCCTCAGATTTTGGCATCTGAGGGGGGTTCTGGAACCAATCCCCCATAGAATCAGAGGGAGGACTGTATATCACTAGAGAACATGTAAACTGAATAGCATGCAACCTTTTCCGAAACAAATGTTTTAAGTCAGTATTCAAAGTGGAGAATACAAGGATATTGATATATTACAAAAAGGGACATGCCGAGATTATGAATAAATTCTAATGAAAAGAGAAATGGATTCCCTTCTATTATTACTTCAGAGGCCACAAAACTAAAAGAAACAGGTTCTTCACTAGAAGGATATTATTCAAACCTCTTTCAAAGATGACATATACATACTTTATTCTACATTAAATTTTATACAGAAAGATAAATTAGAACGAAATGCTTTTCTATACTCACAACCCAAAATCCTTAGAAATCTAAATCTTATGCCAACTTAGAGTAAAAAGGAAAATTAGGAAATCATAATACTATAAGAAAAGATCAGGAGGAAGGAAGACCAAATAGAGTCTACAGAAAGACAGAGAGACTTCTGTGATGCATATGTCGACACAGTTTAATCCACAGTCTATGTTAATCACCATTAGTAGGCGGAGTCTTCAGCCCACTTGACTTGGTAGAAATTCTTTTCACTGGCAGCAGCTTTCTGCCTCTCTCTCTCTCTCTCTCTCCCCCAGCACTTTTATCTCTTTTCTTTCCTGTTATGGAGTGAAATGGAAGCCTGCTAGCGGAACACATCTATCCACTTGACTCTGACATAGTAACCCGGATTTCCCAGTTTATACCACCTTTCTTTACTGAGAGTTATTTTTCATTGCATTTGGAAGACAAAAGGTCCTTGGTGATAATTAGTAAAGATCCTAACATAGTAGCAGGCAATCTTTTTCAGAACTCTGTCAGCCATAAGGTTCGAACAAAACACTTGGCCATCATTTGGGGGGGGGGGGCCTGTGGGCATCTTTCTCTCTTTTCCTTTGCATTTCGCTGCCTATTGTCTGTCACTCACAGAATATGAATGCGTATGGCAGGATCAAGATACCACCATCTGGTGTTCCTGCCAAGAGGGAAAAAGTTGGATTTTGAGCCTAGATCTCCAGTTTAGGTCACTACACACCTGTCCATCATTATCTTAGTTGTGTTGCCCAGAGTGAAAGCAGTGTTTGCTGAGGAGGAGGTGGCTGTTGCCACCATTTTAATGTAGCCTTGAGCCATTAGGAATTCATTCGTCTGTCAATTCATTCATTTGTGGAAGGGAATGGCAGTAGCGGTTTTGATGAAGTGTGCCTGAGAACAGAAGTTTTGAGGCACCTAGTCTCCTCAGGGGAGTGACATAGACCAGGGCCACTTTGGTACCAAGCGAGGATGGGGTTTTGTCCTTGCAGCCTTTCCCATTGTGACTTATTGCAGTGGTTAGAACAGCATGGATTTTATTTTTTAAAGAGAATTAGCAATTCATAGAATTTCTCCAGAATTGAGTGTTTTGATAAGAGCTCAGTTACAAAGGAAAAGTTCTATTGTGAGCTTTTTTTGGTTTCGTTTTATAAGAAAGCGCAGCAGCATCGATTTATTATTTTGCTCTATTTTAGGGATGCTCCTTCTTTAGAGATTCATTTTTAGGTGTCACGCTTTCTCTCTTCCTCTCTTTGGATATGAGGGAAGCTTTGCAATATGTTCCTGTGAGACTTCTCAAAAGTGATAAATGAGATTTTCAATCTTCTCATTCAAACAGTAACTGCCTGAAAAGCCAAGAAGTGGAGTGAGGGGGTGGAGCTGAAGGTGACAGAATGATGAAAGATAAGGAGAAATAATTTGGAAAGGAAAGAAAGAGCAAACCGAGGAAGAGTTGTAAAAACTAGAAAAGCAATTCTAAATTAGATTTAGAAATGGCAGAATAACAAGATAAAGTTTTCTATAGGGAGAAAGTTGCTAGGCTGCCACACTTGAGACAGCCTGGATTTTGTGGAAAGTGAGAATTCAAAAAAAGTGAGGGAAGGATGATCATACTCTTAGAAGCAGGAATTGGTGAAGATCTGCAGAGGCAAGCCTAGGGCAGCTTCTCTGAAAACGTTACCTCATTCTGGGTTGACATCAGATCAAAATGGTTTGTCTGTCTATAGAGAATTAATTGCACATCAAATATGTGAGTCATAAAAGTCACAAAGAATTGACCACAGGAGCCCTTCCCTGAATGTGAGACCCTGTCACTCTTGTTTTACTTTTAGCTCTGGTGGCTTATGTTTCTATCTCAGTCTCTGCTGGCTCCTGAAATTTGCTTAGAAAGAAAAGATCCAAGTGAGTCTCCCCCTTTAAATCTCACTGCCTCACGATGCATCTTCCTTCTTACCTTAACCTAGATGTTGACTAGATTAAAGGAAAACAACTGGAAATCTCCATCAGGATCTGATGGAGAACACTGGTGTTTAGCTCCCTCCATTGTCTCCAGTAGGAAATTGTTGACACTCCTGCTTCCTCACCCTGACTTTGTTGTCCTCTGGAAAGTCTGACTTTGAATCACACAGTGCCCAAAGCAAGAGAGCTAGACAAGCCTCTTCTCCCTATGCAGCTCCAAAGTTTCTGGTGTGAACTGAATCAAATAATGCATACAGAGGTGTTTTGTAAAGCAATACAAGTACAGTCCATGTGTGGATATGATTATAGTGTTATTCTTAAAAGCCTCACTCCATAGCTCCTTTTCCTGCTTTGTCTCCATCTCTCCCTCTCTCTTTCTCTCATTTTCTCTCTCTCTTCCCTTTTTCCTTTCTCTTTCTCTCCTGTATGTATAACTGCATGAGCGCTTGAATGCATCTAGGTAAGCATATTTGCAAAGTGTCTAAAACCTTATTTTTAAAAAGTTTCTCCTATGCTGCTTATGTAAAATTTTTATAGGGTTGAGATTCCAATTAGTACCATTGTACATTTATAAGTAATGGTCACCTCTTCAATATAAACAAAAATTAAGAGCAACATTGAACAGAATAGGAGTTGGAGAATGTGCTTTATAATGGGCATCTTTTTTCATCAACCTCAGCATTCTCAGAACAAATTGAATTCAGTAATCCCCATAAGGCCTAAAGATGAACTACTCTACTTTTAAAGACAATGATGAACTCAGTGTCAGGGTTATGCAAGAATATTATTGCTATTTCTTTTATTATCATATATTGTACCTTTCCATTGAAAAGCCAAAGGCACTTTACAAAATTTGACAGTGATCCTTACAATGTCCCTCTGGGCTAAGTAGGCTTCGTTACAAACAACAAATAATAACTGCCCTCTATTTTGAAATGTCTCTTGCAGAATTTATTAACAATGGAGTGGTTGGTCATGATTCATTGAATCTAAAGGGAATTTATTTCCTGGAGGTTAGAGGTGATGGTAGAATCCTATGGATCTCTATCTATTGGAGTTGTATTGACTCAAGAAGCTAGTTGCACCAGAACAACTGCAGTGTACTTAAAAAGTATCTCTCATAATTGTTAATATGTACTTTTAAATAGACAATGATTACATTACAGAAAATAAATATGGAGCAATTGTCCAATGTGCTGACTCACTATACATGAGCTATAGTTATGAACGAATAGATGCTTCAAGATGGAGAAAAGAATCACAGATGAGAGGGTAAAGAAGCCAGTTCAAAGAAAGGGTAAAAGGAGAAAGCATGTGGAATGAGCTGGTGCCCTGTAGATTGTGGAGCTCTGCAGCAAAGATGTACCACTGCTGAGGAAATCTTTGATTAAGTTGTGCCCTTCAGTTCATTCTTCCTGAGACTTGAGACTTGACCCTACTCTGGCTTTTCTTTCTGTATATCTGTGACATTCCTTTTCCTATTACCCTAAATTATTTTAGTTATTTTGGATCTCTGCTCCTGGAAACCAAATTTTTTGTAGACATTGGCCCTCCGGTCTGATTTGTTGCTGAGTCCACTTCACTGGTATATGAATGCAAGTCATAGTCCTTCACTTCAAAGAAAGAAAGAAAAAAAACTTCCTCCCAGGACATCTTCCAATAATCTCTGAGATCAACGTCTACTCTATAGATGATTAAGAAAGCTAATTGCATCTTTCAGCTGCCAATCTGGATAAGGTGCTAGCCTAATAAAAAGGCATGAAGATGGGGGTGCTTATGCAATCTTAGTGCCTTCTCTTTCTAGCCAGTTGTTTTTATTCTATCCAATTACATTAGGATCAGAACACATACTCAAAACACCTGACTGTTTATGCAATTGTTCATTCTTCTCCCCGAACAGTGATTCTAGAAGTAGCTGTTTCCTTCGGTCATCTAATCTGCAAGAGCCACACAACTATCTCTTATAATTATTCTCTGGCTTTGACTAATGCTAAGTATATTTGTCACTATTGAAAAATAAAACTAGAAGGACTCATATTAAAATGTTCACCACTTTCATTAATGTTTACTCTCCTTGGTAATTATCTATTAAACAATTAAATTACTATTAGCAGATGGCATTTACAGAGTATAAATTGTAAATGTCTATGATATCAAATAAGTATATTTTGCTAATAGAATTTGATTTAAATGCTCAATGTTGATTGGGCCTTTTCCCATAGAAAAAAAATTAACGTGATTGCCTATTACATCCCACTTAGATTAATGAATGCATTTATTCAAGAAATCCTGGTGATGTCATGAGTTAATGATAAGAGAAGATAGTGATTTTTGAGCATATGGTCAGTGCGAAAGATAACTGCTCAGGCATGGAGCATACTAAGATCAAATGGTTTAATGACTGTGAATCTTGTCTCTTTAGAGAGGATAGGACTCCTGAGTCATGAATTACTGACATCTTTTACATTTCCTTGAGGAAGAGAACGGTCCGAGCATCAATGATTTCTCATGTTTTTCTCCACCAAGGATCTTTAAAAAAATTATTTTTCCTCCACAGATCTCTTGTTTTAAAAGAGTATATCTTTCAAATATAGTTATGTAATCATTAATTTATTGAAAATATTTATTAATTCAATATACATTTAATAGTCAATATAAGCTCCTGATTAGCACGAGAGAACAATCTTTAGCATACATGCTTTGCAGAATATTAGTTTAAAAAAAATTAACATTTTAGCTAGTTTGTGCAAACTTTTCTCCTAGGGTTGTTGAGACATTGAAAATAGTTAAGAAATTTCACCAATGTCTTCTGATAGTTCTAGGGAACATGAGGATGGGAACGATTGTAGTACCAACTCTGTGGTCTTTCAGATTTCTCAGAGCAATCTTGATAGCAAATACTCATTTCTACTGTCAGCTCTGATTTGGGATTTTAATAACATGGTTGTTATGTCTATAATTCACGGATCTTGTCCTTCCTCCTTGCTAACGGAGCCTTGATTTGGTCAGTTCTTTCTTAGGGGGCAACTGTTTTAGGGGAAACTGACTCCTCATTAACCTCAGGGAAGACTTGTAATGGGTTTATACCTTTTCTTCCTTTGTCTTTGTCATTCATTGATTCTACCAATGAGAAATGAGGGGAAGTCTGATGTTTTAACCCAATCAAGGTAAATATATGACAAAAGTCTGACCAATGAGAAGATTCATGGGGAAGCTTCATGGAATGCTTTCTTCAGTCTTAAAAAATGGAAGGAAGCAAAGGTATTTCTCTTTCTTTTTCTCTCATGTGTGGAGGTACTGTGTAGTAATGTGATACCTGGAGCTGCTGCAATCATTTTGTGACCATGGGGCAATTGCTGACACATTGACAACTGGCCAGCTAGAAAGATTGAAAGAGTCTTGGCTTTGATGATTTATTAAGCAACTTTATTAACTGAAAAAAGTTTCTGAAACTTTTTTACCTCTGGATTTCTTTTTATATCATATGTCTTAAGTCACTTTTAGCTATATTTTTAAAGATGTTTCTGCTCCTTGAAGCTGAAATTAATTCAACTGACATATTAATAATTATACTTTGAAAAATAATAGCAATAAACAGATGTACTCATGGAATCTCAGAGTTGGAAGGGAATTTAAAGCTCATCTAGTCTGATTATATTATGTGAATTAAAAATTAGATGGGCAACCTATGATTACTATTAGATGTTGTGAAAGTAGACTAGCACCGATGCCCTGAAATTTTCACAATAACCTAAGAGATGACATATTATCTATGAAAAGAGACCTGTTATAAACTGAATTGTGTTCCCCACCCAAATTTGTACGTCAAAGTCCTGACCCCAAATGTAACAATGCTTGGAGATAGACTTTTAAAGTGGTAATAATAATAATAATAATAATAATAATAATAATAATAAAGGTCATAAAGATGAGGTCTTACTTAATCCAATCTGACTGACATCACTATAAGAAGAGGAAGAGACACCACGGATGCACTCACAAAAGAAAGGCCATGTGAAGACACAGCAAGGAGGGGACCATCCACAAGCTAGGGAGAGAGAAGTCAGGAGAAACCAAACCTGCCCATACTTTGATTTTGGACATCTAGCCTCTAGAAATGTAAGAAAATAAATTTCAATTGTTTAAGCACTCAGTTTGTGGCATCTTATTATTATTAAGATCCAAACAAAATTGCTTTAACTATAAGCAAATTTATTATCTCACATAACATTGAGAGTTCTAGAGTCAGACATCTCCAAGGTTTATCAATTAACAACTCAATAACATGAACAAAGACCCAGGCTATTTCTATTTTTTTGTTTTGCAATCCTCAGCATATTGACTTTTATTTTTTTTTTTAGTAATATTTCCTTACTTTTATTTGTACTTATGTGTATGTGTGTTTGTGTATATTTAGTTGTATACAATTTTATTATATGTTTTTACCACTGTAGTCAAGATAGGTGAACTACTAATTTGTTCTTCATTTCTAAGCTTTACTCTTTCAAAAATCTTATATAAATGGAATCATATAGTATCCAGCCTTTTGGCTTTAAAAAAATTTAGTATAATTCCTTGGAGATTTATTGAAATTGTATGCATCGATAATTCATTCCTTTTTATTGGTAAATAATGTTCAATGGTATGGATGTACCAGAGTTTGCCAACCATTCATCCATTGAAAGACATCTGAGTTGTTTCCAGTTTTTAGCTATTACTCATAAAGCTGTTATGAACATTTACATATAGGTTTTTATACAGCTTAACTTATGCATGAATATAATTATCATTTCTCTGGGATAAATATCCAAGAATCAATCCATTGTTGGATCATATGGTATATGTATGTTTAGTTTTCATAACAAATTGCCAATCTGTTTTCCAGAGTGACTGTGCCATTTTACATGCCCACCACCAACAATGTACGAGGCATCCAGTCTCTCTGCATTCTTTCCAGCATTTGATGTTGTCCCTATTTTATATTTTGGTCATTTTTTCCTGTTTAATTGGTCTATTTATCTAAACTTTATTTATGATATGAGAAATCTTTATTTTCATTTTTAATGATTCTTACAATTTCTTTAAAAAATGACAAAGGAGAGTGTGTCTGCAAATTGGATCTAAAAGTATAAAGACAATTCTGTATTCATCTTGAGTGTAAAACTAGCTTACAAAACATAAATAATACAGGCATGAGACATGGGGGGTAATTGATAGTGATAAATATAAAATTTCATAAAGTTAAGTGATTTATGCCCCCATGGGAATGCTTTTTATTTTGAACAGATAGCTCCTGAAGTTTTGATTTGCATTTCCCTGATGATTAATGATGCTGAGAATCTTTTTATGTACTTGTTGGCCATATATATATCTTCTTTGGAAAAATATCTATTCAGATCATTTGCCCATTTTTTATTCAAATCGTTTCTTTTTTCTTTTCTTTTTTTTTTTTTTTTTTGCTATCGACTTGTGGGTTCTTTATATATTTTGAATATTAATCTCTTATCAGACATATAATTTGCAAATATTTTCTCCCATTTATTAGGTTGTCTTTTCATTTTGTTAATGGTTTTCTTTTCTGTGCAGAAATTCTTTAGTTTGACATAGTCTTACTTGCTGATTTTTACTTTTGTTGCTTTTGCTTTTGGTGTCAAATCCAAAAAATCTTCACCAAGACCCATGGCAAAGTGCTTACAGTCTATATTTCCTTCAAGGAATATTATGGTTTCAGATCTTACATCCAAGTCTTTAATTCACTGAGTTAATTTTTGCATATGTGTAAGATAGTGGTTCAGTTTCATTCTTTTGTGTGTGGCTGTCCAGTTTTCTCAACACCATTTATTGGGGAGACTGTCCTTTCCACATTGTTTATTCTTGGTTTATTTGCCATAAATTAATTGACCTTTTAGGCATGGGTTTATTTTGGGGCTCTCCATTCTATTGCATTGATCTATGTGTTTGTTTTTATGCTAGTACCATACTGTTTTAATCACTATAGCTTTGTATTATGATTTGAAATCTGTAGGCCTCTAGATGTGTGCCAAAACTGAAGCCTGATTTAGGCTGAAACTCCAAGACAAGTAAATAGGCATCTTTAACAGAAAGACCAGGAGGTGTGTCTCATTCTTCTGTCAGTATCCTGGGGGTAGTAGCTTGCCAATAACTATCTCTCTGATAATTACAATCCCATGGGACCCAGGAATGAAAGCCCTTTGGCTACTAGAGACAGGCAATCAAGGGGTATCCCCTGAGTGGTACCTGCAAAAGCCTGAGCACCCGGCACGTGTAAAAACTCTTTCAGGGAGATGCTAGCTCTCTGCAACCGGCAGAGGCAGCACATGCGCAAGGGTAACGCCTGCGTTCTGAGGTCTCTTGAAGGGATTATCAGCCCCGAGGCGTGCTTAATCAGACAGTAAGAAGCCTTCCTTTCAGGCTGCGGCCATGATCAGAAGCTTACAGGTCCATTTCCCAGAAAGACTGAGCTCCTGGGTCTCTTGCCTCTGGCTTTGCCCTAGAGGTAATGACCACTTAAGAACTTTTTTTTTTTTTGCTGGTTATAATCCTGTGGGACCCACAAGAGAAAGCTCCACTGGCCGCCAGAACCAGGCCATGGAGAAGTGTTGCTGGGGGCAGCAGCAAAAACCTGGGTGGAGGATGTGTGTCAAAGATCTCATCCAGGAGATACTGGTGTTTTGGAGTACAGCAGAAAACCTAGACTCAAAAAAAAAGAAAAAGAAAAAAAAAAAAAGAGAGATGGTGTGTCCAGAAAGAGCAAAGTGGAGAGAGACCATGAAGATGGCACCTGCCTGTCTCCATCCCAGAGAGCATCCAGCAGGCCCCACATGTATGTCAAACCAGGAGCCTACCCCTCAGGTTGTTGCTCCACAGTTGAGCAGATGGTCCTCGCCCACACCAAGTCTGGGTGCTTCTGCATCAGTGCTCCATGCTGGATCCAGGCCAGGTAAGTCTCTGCGCGTGCACCAGTGCTTAAGTCGCTTCAGCCCATGGGTCTTGCCGTTGGTTTTCAAAGCTAGATGTTTTAGCACCTTGTCTCTCAGGTGCAGGTCTTAAAGTTGGTGGTACCTGATGTGGGGTTCGACCCTTTACTCCTCAAGGAGCAGCTCTGGGTTTGAATTTCCTCCAGACCGTGGCCCATACCAGGAGTGGGGTTTGGGGAAAGACTGTATCCAAGCCTCTCCTACCTGGTTCCATGTGGGGCATCTTCACTCAATTTCAAGGAGTCTAGGTGTCACCAGCCATAATTTAGATATTTTTTTCCCCCAGAGGAAGTTCCACGTGTACCTGTAGATTTGTCATATAGATTTATTATGTAGATTTGGTGTGTAGATTTGGTGTGTAGATTTGGTATGTAGATTGGGTATGAGGAGGTGAACTCAGGATCCTCGTATGTCATCATCTTGAACCAAGACCCTCCTACCCCTAAGCATATTGACTTCTAACCCCTAGGCTTGTCTGCACATGGCTGCAAGAGAACTGCATGATTTCCAAACATTACTTCTGCATATAGCTGTATAAGAAGCATGACAGCAGACTTTTCCTCATGCAAATCTGTTTAAGGGTAAAAAAAAAAAAAAAAAAAAAAAAAAACCCTCCAGAAACTCCCTCACCAGTCCTCTCCTCATGTCTTAATAATAAAATTGAGTATGGTGCTTTTGCCTAAGTAATCCTTTTAAGAGGAATGGGATTACTGTGATTGGTTTAGATCAATTGTGACTCACTCTGAAACTGGGATATGTGTGGCCCAGCCTCCCTTGGTAACTCAGCCAGGAACTCTGCAATAAGGTATGTGGGATAGGGAGAGGGGATAAGTCTTGGAGAGGCAACCAACTAGTTTTCTCTTATGGGTTTATGCCATTTCCTGCTTTGACCTAATCAATGAGCCTGGCATATCTTCTACTATGTAAAATTGTCAGGGCAGGGAAGACAGGATTGCAAGTAACATCTCTTAAGATTATCCGGCTTTCTTTGACCTTATGCCACACGTATTAAGCAGTTTTCTCTTGATTAATTAAGCTACCTAACTACCTTGAGATCTGGTAGGAAGTGTCCTGGGTAGCCAACCGACATAATTAGTACATTAGAGAGGTGTATCACATGTTATAAATTAATAACTTCATGTTCTGACCTCACATAATAGTCCCACGTGTGTAATTAGAGTAAATAATTTGTTCATTGTGCATTTAACAGTTTCTTTGTGATGGGCACTATCGTAAGTACTAGACATTCAAAAGTGAATAGAATGTGACTCCTGCTCTGAGGGCTTCTCTCTCTCTCTTAGGACCTCACTGTCCCAAAGGTAGCTATTATGGCAACTATTTAGGGAGCACGTGTCAGGCCCTGGGTTAAGTGCTTTCCATGTTTCATAATCTCACTCCCTGCTACATTTCTGACTTCATTTCCTAGAATCCTTTTCCCCACTCATCTGCTCCAGCCACACTGGTCCATGAACTGAAGAAAGAATTTTGGGAATTATCCCTAACCTGGAATAACTTTTTCCCTGCTCTCCTCATGGCTAATTCTTCTATCTCCTTCAAGAATTGATTCAAATGTTGTATTCACAGAGAGGTTTTCCCGAATCATTTGACTTTTTTAAATTGAACTGTTTACACTGCATAAAGTTTCCCTCTTCACTGCCCTGCAAATTGGGGACTACTGTTGGCATTGAATTGGCACCAACAATCATCAGCTGACACTCTCATATTAAATTTTTGCACATGTATAAGAATGTTCATAGTAATGTTCTTTACAACAACGAAAAATTGGAAACAAACCAAATGGCCAGTGGAATTGTAAATTTGTAGTATATTCACTCAAGGTGACTTTATAAAGCAGTGAAAATGAACTCATGAGTCTTATAGACATCTTAAGTGAAAAAAGATTTCAGAGACAGGTATTTTTAGAAAACTCAAAAACAAGTAAAACTGAAGAATAATGTTGAGAGATGTACACATAGGAAGAGGTTAAAAGTACAAAATAGTGAACAGGGAATAATAAATAAAATTGGGAACACATTTGACAAGTGGATGAAATGGGGAAGAAAAAGCGAGATGCACTAGTATTGGTCATGTTCTAGTTCTGTCACCCGCTTTGCTCTGACAGAATGTCTTGGTGTTTGTTTCGTCTTCAGTGTTTTGTCTTATGTGTTTCAGCTCCAGCCAGGGAAACAGTCTTTAGTCTTTGATAGAAAGGAAAAGTGCACTCCCCCAATCATTCTATTTAAACTTCCAACTTCCCTACACTTCCTAACTTCCTTTTGTGGTGGCTGAAAAAAAATGACTGCTAGAAATTTATTACTTGCAGGAAATTACTGCTTGGCTATGCCCATGGGAATATGGCTATCGCCATGGGAATATAGGCTATCGCCCATAGGAACATAACATTCTAACAATAAGCTTTCTGCTTCTGTGCTTTTGCTTGCACACCCTATCTGTGGGTCGACAGGTAATGAATAGAAGAAAAATAGACCTTTGTGTTTAGACAGAATGAAGAATGGGATTTTGGGCTTAAAAACCCTGTATCTCTACATTTCGGGGCTGCTTAATTTGGGATTTGCGTACCCCTGGCAGACACAGCTGGCTGAATAAAGAGTGTTTCCTATAACTCACTGAGTTCTGGTGGTTCGTGTGTCTTTTGGGGGCTGGCGGATCCAGCACTTTCTTGCCTGGTATTTTTTTCCATATCATTTATTATCATATAATATACTATATATCTCATATATTTTGTTTATTTCCAGTGTTTTCATACCAGAATATAAGCTTCCTGGGGGCAGGAATTTCTGTCTGTATTCCTAATATGTAAAGTAGTACCTAGTATGTAGTAAGAGCTTAATAAACATATTTATTTAATGAATGATCTCCTTTTAATAGAACTGTTATTTATGTAAGTTGTTCTTGATTTCAAAGCTAATGAATGGTGGAACCAGGTTTTAAACCAAGTTTTTCCAATGATAAAGTACACCTAAATTCTCCATATTCTTTGAGTTTTTAGATCTGCATAGGCAAGTACCAGACCTTAGATCTTGGTAACCCTTGGAGACCTATTTCCATGGAGTCCTCATAGAGGTAGAAATCATAGCAGTAATTTGAAGAGGCAAAATTTAATAGGAAGAATTGTTAACTTGCACAAGGTAGTGAAAATGGTCTCCAGTAGATAGAGAATTAGTAACGACAGAAAGCAGCACCTATCCCTAGGCTAGAGAATGAACAATGAAGGAATTTAGAAACTTAGAGAAAGGTCCTCCCTCATGCCCAGGCTGAGGTTCAGAACCTCTGGGGAGAGGATCCATGTGGCCACCAGAGCTTTAGAACCTTGCTGGAGGGTGTAGGTGGAAGCTGATCTCTACCATGCAAGGCAGGTCTGCTGACTACTGAGTGGAAACACCACACCGCTAGAAAGAAGGAAAATCCATCCCTACTGTTCTGGCCTTGTAGAGTTTCTCTAGTGCCCTCTAATGGCAAAAGCCTTATATGACCCAGCCAGCAAAGGAGATAGGTTTAAGAGTTCCAGCTCCACTACCACGAAGCCAGGCAAAGAAGAGTGGATTTTGAGATGTGAGGCAATCAATTAATAACTGGCCCACCAAGTAAAAGCTCCTGTGAGGCCTTAAGACGTCAGCTAATAGTGTTTGCTGCTAGTATGTCTGCCCCTGCTGTCTCTCATCTCCACAGCATGGAAAGTTCACTGTCCTGTGACCTGCCTTAGGTATTCTTGTATTTTTCTTTCCACATATGATTTGAGAACAGTTGTTTCTTTAGTCTCATCAGTCTAATCAGGACATTCATGTAACCAGATGGGGTGGCAAATGATTCAGCTGAAGAAAGCAATATTTTGGTTAATTTGGTCTACCTCTAATTTTTTCAAAATTAATTCCTCAGCAGTATTTTCATATATTTGAAGAAAAGACCATAGAGCTACTATCCCTGCTGTTCATGCACACTGTACCTTCGGTTTGATTTTCTAGGCCCTAGAATTCATGGGCAGTCCCACTACATCCATGCATCTGCTGCTGAGAAACAGAGACCTTCCCCTCTGGGTATGGACACACAGGGATTTGTGCTGTCCTCCTGAATAAGGCTATGAAAGGCAGCTGCAATTCCTCTCATTGTTATTTTAATAAATATCAATTTATTAAAGTTCCCTTTTCCCCACATCTCCAGATCTTTTGCCTGAAAATAGAGCAGCCATGCTTCTCCATCATCCGTGGTTTCACCTTGCTAAGGGTGAGGACTCGGGATATCGTTTTGATGTCTGCTCCTTTTGAGGCAGGCCATTTATAGTTTTGCTGCATGGGCATAATTGTAACCTTTTTGAAAGCAGCAGGGCTTGTTTCAGGGGAGAGGTGAAGTACATTAAAGACAATAGCTTCTCTCATAGTCTGAACTGAACTATGGTTTGGGTCAGACAGATTTCTAATTGGTTTGGATTTTCAGTCCATTAAAAGAAAGCTCTGATTACATTTTACAGCAGGTCACTCACTAGGCAAAAATCTGCTTCATTTGCACAATGATTGTGGTTCCGTTTCATTTGACTATGTCATTGGAAGACACTCTGTGCCAGAGAGCAGAAGCATCTCATGGAGCATCCCATTCTCCAACCGCATCAAAGCACTTTATACACCACAGAGCCTTGAGGGAGGACACTCAGGTGCACTGGCTGATGTTCACTTATCTATTTCATTACATGTAACACCAGCCTCGCATCTTCTAAACAACAGGGTGGTCTCTGCATTAAGAAAATAGCAGTTACAGACTCCAGGCCTGAATGTGATGTGAATCTCCCAGGAGGCCTTGACCCAGGCAGGGAAAGCACAGATCTTTCAACTCTAATAGCTAGCTGAGGGATAAGAAGGACAATCATAGTCCAGAAACATTGCAGTGCCCATTAGAAAAAAGCGTGCTTGCTTGTGCTTGTGATCTGTTATCTGATATTGTTTTAGAATGAGTGAAAAATGTGGAGAAGAGAAATAGCTGGGATTTTTAAAGCTATATACCTCTGAGCCTGGAGTTTTAGGATGGCACTCTGAAATGTTTACCGTATGCATCAGTATCACTAACAATAATTATATTAAAAAATCACTTCCAGCCTTGGAAAGACATTATCTACTGGTAAAGCAGAATTTCTTTGCCTTTTATTCCTTTATGAAAGGGATTTACCCTAGTAACTGAGCAGTCTAAGAAGGCATTTGTTTTTAAGATGCCAATCTTGCAGTGTTTTAAAATGTCAAAGCAAAAGTATTGCTTTTTTCCTAGTCGAATTAAAGAGTCCCAATGCTTTGTGGATAAAAAAATAAAATAAAATAAAATAATTTTTTTTAAAAGTATAAAAGCCATATTTTCCTTCACCTAAAACTGAAGTTCTTTACTAAACCCTGATCTTCCTGAGAGTGGAAACTATATTCTATTTATGTTGGCATCCCTAAAGGCAACATAGTACTGACATGTCATCAGCAATCGGTGAATGACTATAGAGGAAAGGAAGAGGAAGAAAGGAAGAAAAGGGAAGGAAGGAAGTGAAGGAAAGGAACCAAAGGGAAGGGAACCTTCGATCAGGGATAGAGAGTGAATATGATAGAAAGGAAATGCTTCAAGCAAGAGTGAATGACAGTGGCTAAGAATGATCCTTTAAATGCTGGAGCCAGTCTTCTCTTTCTTCTTTGGGGGTCTTTTTCTTGTCCTCCAACACATTTTAGGGGGTCCCATCTGTCTTTCATAGCTTTGTAGAATAATTTTTTTACTGTTCTAACGGGATACCAAGAAGTCTGGCCCGGGTTGTCCCTTCCTGCCTGTGCCAGTTTATCACAGTGGGACCTGAGGGAAAGGCAGGCAACTATTTGTGGTTTAATCTCTCAGAGATTCATACTCATTGGGCACGTGGGAGCTAGATAGATATTTATAAAGAGATTAAAGCTTTTTAGATTAAAAAAACAAAGCCAAGTAAGGGCAAAGTCTTATTAGAGACAATACACTTAATGTGCATTACTGAGAATGAGATCGTTTGTGGGCAATGTAGGTGATTTTTGTCCTAATAACATTTTCATGATGTTAATTTAAAACATATTCTTAAAGCCTCAATTAAAAATGAATGCATTTCTTTGACCTCTATGTTAAAAGAAGACTAATTTTAAGAATATAACTGGTGATTAATTACATTGTTGTTTGCATAGACCTGATAATAAAATACTGCGCACTTTCTCCACACTTACAAAAATAATTACAGCACTTGATTTTAGAATATTTAGAAAACTTTCCTAGATCTTTCAAAAGCAAATGATACTGAGAGTGCAACTGCAGGTATGTAGCATTAATATTTCCTCTTAGTAGTGACACTTCCGTGTGTGGCTTCAGAAAGTAATAAATTAATCATTTTATTTAGGTGCTGACTGTATAACATAGCATTATTCTTGTGGGCTGGAGTGAAAATTGTGTGCCTTCCATATAAATTTCTACTCCTTTTCCACATCCATTGTTTATCTGTCTTTCCTCTTGATGGAGGACATTGCCAGCCTCTCAGAGCCCACAGAGAAACCTGGAAGCCACCAGGAACACTTCTTCCCTTTTACTCATCCCACAATCCCATCAATTGTGTAGATTCTTTCTTCTTGTTAGCTCATCTCTCCATTCCCTCTGCTCCAATACTACTGATGGAGTTCAGACTCTTATTGGCCTTTGCTTGGACTGGTGAGATTTTTCTGTGGCATGTTCCCATCAGTGAACTGATGAATTCAAACTCTCCAATATATATATATTTTTATATTTGATGAAATTAAATCCATGCACTATTTGGCTAATATTTTATACATTATAAATATAAATTTTAGATGACATAAAGAGGAATGAAACAATAATTTTTAAAAATCGTGTTTCTTAACAGCACAAAAGCAATTTTCTCACAAATTACAGAAACTTGTTAACGTACTTGATACTTTATTATTAAACATCTTACTTTTAAAAAATTATTGTAAGCAAACTTTTTATTTGACAATAGCATACATGGAGAAAAGAGAACAAATGGTTAAATGTCCAGCTTGAATTTTCACAAAGTGAACATAGCAGTGTCACTGTGAGATGTAAAGTAGGACCAAGATTTAGAACATCATCAATATCTGAGAAGCTCCCCCTTTGCCCACTCCTGGTCACCACACCCCTCTCCCCCATTGACAAGAATAACTACTAGCCTGACTTCTGCAGATGAGTTTTACCTCTTTTGAACTTTATATTAATGCAGTCAAACAGCATATCTTCCTTGTGTCTAGCCTCTTTTGCTCAATGTAAAATTTGAGATTTTATTAAGATTGTGGGTAACAATATATTTTTTCATTCTTATTGCTTAAATATCTTATTAGTTTTTATGACTTTATACTACCAAAAATATCTCAAAGGACAACCTACACTCCAAGTAAAGTTCTTCTTTATTGATATAAAACAATATTTCAAGTAAAGTTATGGATAATTCAGACTACTGGTCAACTTCTCTTCAGACCTATGTAGCCATTGTTTTAGGTTACATGTTTGAGGAAGAGTTTGGGCTAAGAGGAGAAGCTTGAGTTCTGGCCTTTTCTTGTGCTTTATTTATTCATCTTACTATAATCTAACATTTCTTTGCAGGGATCTTTTAACAATTATGTGTTTATTTTGTCAGGGCTAGTTTAGTTTAAATTAAATAATATAAGCCATAAGTCCACTTAACTGGGTACATGTTAGCTGAAATATGAAAGTGCTAAAGATGAGGAGTGCCCTGACAACTCTTCCACTTTGTAGAACTTTCTACTCTCGCATCAGGATAAGAGGCACGTGGTCCTCTGGCACATGGAACTGGACATGTGAAGTTCTTCATATTAACCCATGTATTAAATGCTATTAAGCCTTATTTTTTAGATGATGATATAACAAACACATATCAACAGAAGTTCTGATATTTCTTTTTCAGATTGTAGTGGATCTGCTTACACTCTCCTATGGTACCTACTTCTCACTTTAGATACTGCTGATGACATGAATATAATAGCGTTCTCCAACTCTTTGCTCACCTCCAATCCCACTTGAGTCTACCCTCCAAATAGCTGCAAGGGTCATATTTTTAAAACACATATCTAATTCAGGTATTTCAATGTTTGAAACTCTTCACCTCCTTCCCACCCCCTTCACTAGCTATATGAACTGCCACCAGCATACACAGCCAAACTCTTCATTCCTTCATTCGGCTATGCTGATACAAGCCTCCTTACTTTTGCTCATTTGGCTTCCTTGCTTAGAAGGCACTCTTGCAACTTGTCTGCAGGGCAAATACCTTTTCATCTTTGCAACTTATCTTAATCATTTTTTCAATGGAGTTTTTCCTTTCAGCAGTGGGCCGTTTATGTCATAGGACTCTGCCCCTTAACTCCTACCCCGATTTCTAGTTCCAGCACCTTCTCAAATGTTATACTCTCAGCAGACAATGATGACTTTCCAGTGACCAAATTCATCAGACTTATAAGAAAAATGACATTCTCAAACTTTAAGAAGTCTTTTAAAAACACAGATAGCTGGGCTTTACTTTCCAAGTTTCTAATTTGGTCTTGTGTATGATACAAAACACGTTCTAGAAACTTCTGCCAAAGCTCCTTTAGTGTAATGTTGGCAGTGGTGGAACACTCTGGTTGAAGTGTGGATAGAGGGATATTGTTGAAAGAGTATGCACCATCCTTGAAAGACTATATGCTAAATAAGTCTTCTTAACAGCAGCACTACTGATGTTTGGGCTCAGGTAATTCTTGTTGTGGGGCCTGTCCTCTGTCCCGTGCATCGTAGGATGTAACCAACATCTTGGCCTCTATCCACTCATTCAAGTAGTGTTTCCACTCCCAAACACTCTCCATTCCTTTTCCTCCTCCCCTCTCAAACTTCACCCTGGGCTGTAACAACCACAAATATTTTCATACATTGCCAAATGTTCTGTAGGGGTAAAAATCACCCCTAGTTGAAAAAAAATGCTGTGCTGGATTCATCGCTTCTTAGCTGTGGGACATTGAAAATCTAATTAGGAAATCTCTGTATTTTGGGATTATTGTCTGTTAAAATAGCATAATCCATCATGAAGTGTTGTTGCATGAATTAAATAAACTAATGTGTATGAACACGTTTAGCTGATCCAGGCTCAAATTTGGTCTCATCTTAAAACTCAATATTCTCCTAGGTTTCAAACCCTAGAAGATAGTTTGCTTTATTTGCCTTTTTTCCCTTTCATTGATTTCTATTTCTTCTAGTCTGCTAATCCTCATGTTCTCCAAGGCTTGTTTTTAATAACTCCAGTGTTTACTTTTATGTAAATAACTATAAAATTTAAATCTCTAGGCCTTCTTTCTTTTAGTCTAGTTGTGTACCTACCATAACCTGTTGGATATTTCAATTTGATTTTTCTACTGATACCTCAGATTCAACATGTGTAAAGGGCTTCATGCTATTCCTTTTTTTCTTTCTGATTTTTCTACTTAAATGAAATATATCATTATTCCTTTTTAAGTCAGATTAGTTAAGGAGTTCTTGTGACCTAGTTCAGGGTTTATGCCACATTTGAAGAAACAGGTAAGCAGTTAAAACAAGTTATAACTACTGAACTTTATTTCCCTATTAAGTATTTTGAGAAAACTACAAAAGGCATAGGGTGAGAACAGAGTGTTTAATGCAGAGCTAATGTCTTTATAACCTTCTTTTTCACTTATTGTTACTCCGTATTCCTTTCGCTTCCCCCTTCTTACTCTTTTTTCATCTGTCCCAGACTTCCACACATGGGGCTCTTCCCCTTCCTTTTCCTTTTATGCTAACATACTACCTCCTCATTCTCAAAGTGAGAGGATTTTGCTTTGGTCTGCCAGCCATGCCCACAGCTCTTGGAAAGTGGGTGCTCCCAGCAGCTCTCTGCTCTCCCACATCCCATACCCATGTTTCACTGAAAATTAGCATCTCCCCCTCCCTCCAGGAAATATTTTCTCTCCTCTTCCTCCTTAATTAGTGAGAGATCTTTAATTAATGGAGTTATTCTGGCAAATAAAATTTTCCATCTGTGCAGAACCAAAAATACATGGGTTCAAATTTTTATTTTTGTCACCCTTGAATCTTCTCTTTTTCCATCTCTCGGCACTAAGCAGTCACTAAATTGTACTGATCTCTCCTCTGTAATAATTCATATGTTCAATGCTATATTTTCTTTCCCACTTTTACTATCCTAGTTTAGAAAGCTGTCATCTAAACTGATGACTTTCATATGTTAGTGTTTGTAAGCATCATCTGGAGGGCTTTTTAATACACTGATTCATGGGTCTCAAACATGATTACATTTAATTTGGTAGATCTTGAGTGGGACTTGAGAATTTACATTGCCCAGGGACATTGATGATGCTGGTTGAGGACCACACATTCATCAAAATATTGCTGTGAAACTTTAATGTTCATATGATACTAAAATATTTTGTGATGTGTTAAATTGCATGTAAAGAGTGGGATTTGAAATTCTGCATTTCGATCTAGCTCTTAGATGATTAGAATGTTACAAGTATGCAGACCACATTCTAGGTAGCAGGGATCTAAAGCAGAGGTCCCAAATATAAATTCTCTGAAGGTCCAGGCAGGTAATATAAATGAGTAACACAGTCTGGTGGTTTCTGCAGCAATCTGTAGAACACAAGCCCCATCTAACAGGGACATTTGTTATCTACAAATATGGATGTAGTGCTGTCATCATATTTTTCAGGAGACTAGCATTATTTTATCTGTTAGACATCATAAACACGATGTGTGCAGTCTCGAACTTTTTAAGAACTGATGTAATATGTATAACAGAGTTGAAAAGGGTTTTTGTCTTTAAAACAAAATTGGAAATTAAAGTTAATAAATGTTTTAATTACATGTGTAATCTAAAATGTTGTCAACTAATCAAATATAAATCAACTTCTAGACAGTGAGGTATAAATTATATTTAATGTTGGATTGGGGTTCACTTGGGTATTTGATAGAAAGTGGGGTGGGGCCTTCAAACTCAGTGCATAGGTCCTGTGAGACTATGGAAGTCTCAAAACAGCCTTTCTGGAGAAGCTGGAAATTTAGGTTTCAATGGAAAATATTCCCAGTTTAATTGCGGGAAACTTATTTTAAATTTTTGAAAAATGTAGGCATTTCCAACAACATGGATTGACATGAGGGCATTATGCTAAATGAGATAAGTCAGAGAAACACAAACACTATATGAAATTGCTTTTATGTGGAATCTAAAAAAGCTGAACTGTAGAAACAGAATGGTGGTTTCCAAGGACGGGGGGGGGGGGGGGTGGTGTGAGGGAATTGGGGGAAATTTCGGTCAAAGGGTACATACTTGCAACTAGAAGATGAATAAGTTCTGGAGCTCTAATGCACAGCAAAGTGATTATAGTCAACAACACTGCATTATATACTTCTAAGCTGCTTAGAGACTAGCAATGTTCTCAATGTTCTCACTACAAAAAAGAAATGATAATTATGTAATATGATGGTGGCATTAGCTAACACTATGATGGTAACCATATGTAATCATATAAATGTGTCAAATCAATCCATTATCTACATTAAACTTACACAATATTACATGTCAATTATATCTCAATTAAAAAAAAAAAAGAATGTAGGCCAAATAAAATTTGCTGTGGGCCAGACTGGGCCCTTAAGCCACTAGTGCATGAGTTTGGTTTGATTGGCTTGGGTTATTGAGTCTTCTTGCTGATTTATCCACCTTCATTTTTTGACCCATCTTATTCACATATATATCTCAAACATCCCAAATTGACAGTCTATTTATCTACAGAATAAGGTACAAATTGCTAAATCTGACATTCAAGAAACTACATCATTTTGCTTTTAATTACCTTTCCAACTTTATTTTTCATTACTCCTGCTACAGGAATCCTGTGGACAAGCTGGGTATATTACAATCTCTAGATTTTTGCTAACACTTTTTTCTTTCCTAGATGCCTGTATATCTCTTCTTCATTTATCTGATTCTTTCAGTCCTTTCAAACTCTCCTTATGTCTACATTCTCTGTGAATTCTTTCTTGATCTTTTCAGGCCACTGTTACCTCTTTCTGTGATATTTGTTGTCTTTAGATTTGGTCCATATTTTATGCCACTTCGTTTTTTAATATATGCTCTTAAGCATGTTGGTTTTGTCTCCCCAATACATGTATGGTGATGGTGAAAAATCTAGAGTGGTATATGCTGCTTCAAAATCGAGGAAATAAAAATGTTAACACTCATCAAAGAACCAACTTCCTTAAGATATAACTTATGCTCTTGAATGATATTATGACACCAAAATGGAGAGCCAAAACATAAAAATGGTCATTAATCCATCTTCCTGGGAACATTCTTATGGTCAATGAAACTTTGGTCCAAATAGGCCAGATGTTCTGTTCAAAGCCAAATGTATATTTTTAAAATGAAAGTCTGTGACAAGCAATCTAGGACATTAATTTTTGCTCAGAAGCTTCCAGATGTGTTCTTTGATCTGTTTGCACCTTCTCTCGAAGGTGGTACAGATAAGACATAGCCCTGACTTACCAGGTGTTGTGTTGGATTGAATTTCTATTACTCAGTGGTCATGGTTCTTAATATCAAATTGTCTATTATATTGGAACATGTTTTTGGGTGACTTGTAATCTATTATTTATGTTTAATAAGAACTGCTCCTCAGTACATAAAAATTTCAGATATAGGGTACTGCTAATCCAAAGCTTCTAAGAATTTAAATTTACAGAATCTTTCTATCTTGCATCTCAGTGTTAACATTGAGTGCTGCGAGTGTCATTAATATCATTTCCCTGACTTTGCCCTTTACACCTTTTACTCTGAGTGTGAAATGCTCTCATACTCTTTGTGGAAACCTAATTATGATGTTGTATTTTCCTTTCTGTCCTTCTCAGCTTTTATATCTTCAAATGACATTTCTTATTACCTCTGTTCGTAAGAGAAGCCGTATTTTCCTGCAACCCGGCTAGTTCCCCTAATGAAGGGAAGCTTTGTCCATTAGTATTCCCAATTGGTTTCTAAAAATAAAGCCTAATACTTTCTTTAGGACAGAAGTTAAACCAGCTAGTCTACAATTTTCTGACTCTGGAGCACCCTGGGCCTTTATTACTGTTACCTAATTTCAATTCCCTAAGAATTCCTTCTGAATGCTTGACTGATGTTACTCCAATTAAATCACCTTGGTGTTTAAAGGTTGTACTAAGAATTTGGCCAATCAGACCTTTTAAAAATGAATTAACACTAGTTTTGACTATGTGGCCAGTAAATGTGGATGCTGCAGTCTTGTTCATTCTCTTGTTTTATGAGCAAATGAGCCTTGTGAGGGACACAAAGACAGTTTCCACTGCCTGCTTGCTGCAGCTGATGTACTTCTGATCCTCTAAAGAGCAGTTCAAAATAAAATCAGGCAGAGAACAGCAGAGTACATAGCTAGCTTGTCTCTTTCTTTCATTTTGAGTTAAACATTTTTTTTTCTTTGTCTTTCTCATCTTTAGCCTAATGGTCCATCTCCAAACTGGAGTTAAGTAGCATGCGAGATGTTCACTGTCATCATCTTCCCATCTGTTCTTCTTCTGCTTTGAGCAAGTTTTCCAAAACAATTCAGTTTTGTCAGTTTACACCTCATTTAAACACATTTAGAAAGCTGTGAATTACTGTCCTGAAAAGTCTCCTTAACTTCCAAATTCACCTGTCATTTAAAAATCCTGTTTTCCCCATTTTAAATATAGATTTTCCTTCTCCAAGGATCTTTGAAGTTGTTAAAAATAACCCAGTAAAGTGTGATTCTTTACTTTTCTTATACCTGCCTTAACTCTGGTCTTGTATATTATTAAAAAGAAAAATCATTTCATGTTTTTTCCCTAAGCTGTGAGTTTTCCCAATATTATCAGTTTGCTTAGAGTGGGAATTTTTTTCTAGTATTCTATATTTATTAACATATGAAAATAAAGTAAATAAAATATATGTGTTTGGGGCAGAAAATATCCTGATTAAGAGAGGTATCTTGTCAATTCTTTTAACCAAAATGAGTGCAATTTTCAGGCATATGAGCATATTTCATGCCAAAGATATGTGAAGTATCAATCCAAGAACAGAGTGCATTTCTGATGAAAAGAATATGTTCTGCATAAGCTATAGAATACATGAATTTAACAGAAAAGGCATTGAGGATAACTATATACACAGAGCTGTGCTAGGCATTGTGGAGCCATGATTTTTAAGAAGTTAGCATTCTAGTTGGAGGAACAAGACTTCGATATGCATATTTAAATGGCAATATAGGACAGTTTTCATAAGAACTTACATGGTAGTATTGGCAAGACTGAAAGTCATTGGGTAAGAATTGTCCATGGAAGAATTAATACTAGAGCAGAGTTTTGTATAATGGGGAGAATTCATGTAGACAAAGGGCAAGGAAGAGGGTATCTTGGGTGGGAACGGGTGGGAGTGAGATTTATAGTGGAGAAGCAGAAGATGTGGCAGCTCTGAGTACTATTGTTAGTTAGGAGTGGGATCTAATTTTAAAAAAGAATTTGGGGCTAGATCATGGAGGGTCTTGATTAGAACCTAAGGAATTTGGAGTTCATTTTTAGAATAATAAGCTATTGGCTAAATTATTAATCTCTTTGTACTTGAATTTACTATAAAGTTAGGATAATAGTTTCTATTGCATTGAAATCATTCTGAGAAACACTTGAATTAATGCATGTAAAGTCTTTAGAACAGTGCTTGTCACATAATAAGCACTCAATCAATATTAGTGATTATTGTTTTAAATTATTATTATTAGTAGTAGTATTACTGAGCTGGCATGAGCTTTATAAAGATGCTTAATGACAGCCAATCCACTCAACATTGCACAGGAAGTTTCCTTGGACAATCATTCCTGAACCTCTTCTTTAAATCACTAAATATTTCCTTTTGAACACTTTTAAGTAAATAAGTTTGTTAAGTAAAATGGAAGATCTCTTTTCATCATCCAGCATCAGTTTCCTTTGTCTTAGGTTATGTCCCAGTTCAGTAAATCTTACTCTCATCCCAATAGTACCAATGGCACCAACATAGGATAGTTTTCCTGGTCACACTCAATTTATTTGAACCTTTGGTTAAATGCTGAAAATAAAAGAGAAGCAAAGTGTATTTAGATGTCCTTGTCCCAATTTTCTCTGTAATTCTATTTTATATCTCTTCCTCACTCCATCCCTCTACTATGCCCTCTATTTCAGTGTCAAAATATCTGGTATATAATAATAAAAGATGGGTGCAAAGTAACAGTTCCCTGGCCCTTGCACAGCTGTCCTCTCGATCCTTTCAGTTGCTCATTCCCTGGGCTTCTATGATATGTTATACGTGATGCCAGGCTTTAGGCACATACCCATTTTCCTTCCATCCACTTCCTTATTAAAGAAAAATGAAAATGAGGGAGGAAATGAAAGAATCAGAGAGAGAACAAAAAAAGGGTATAACTGAAGGTAGAGGACAGAAAAGCAGTAACAGTGAAGATAAGAGGAAACACATTCAATATGAGATCAGGCTTCTAGGCTGCACACAGCTCTTTACAGCTTCCTATGTGGTCCCTGAAGCAAATATGTAGGGAAAAACAACATCATAAATTGATGCTGAAACCGAAATTCATATATTATGTCCTTTCTAAGACCTAAAATAACTACAGTAAAGGCAGTAAAGGTATATAAGAATAAATAACTTAACCAACCAGTAATAGATAGGATGATTTTTTTATAGGTGTGTCAGTATTTGAAATAAAACGTATTGTTGCTCAATATAGTCAATTCTGGGTTCTCTCTCCTGGCAAGGCTGGTCACTAGTGCCTGTGAACAATTGCCTTTGATCCTTTAGGCAGATTATAAAGAGGCTTTAATATTCCCTAGTAAGTCTCCATTTATTTTTTTGAATTATAAAATATATTTATTCTGTAAGCTGTTTCTTCTACTTTACAAAAAATTTTAATTTTAATTTTTTAAAATTATTTTGTTCTTAGGGCTTCTATTGTAACTTTACAGTGATGCTGCTTATTAGAAAGAAAGAAAACACCATAATGTTAGGTTGTAAGAAGACACAGTAACTCAAAAAATTAAAAAATGTTAATTAGTTGAAAACAATGGTTGAATGTATTCACCTTTAGGTTTGTTATGCAAAACATTGACTTGATTAAAAAGAAATTTTTTTTTGTTGTTGATTTGGAATTAATTTAGGGAAAAGAAAATCAGAGGAGAGCTTGAAGTAATTTCCAGTGTTTCTGATGAAAGACTTTCTACTCAGTAATCAGTTCTTGATCACTGTCCTCTAGAAGACTGCAGGCCAAGTTTTGCCTGTTGCTGGCATTTTACCCAGCTTAATGGCACTTTCTGTAACCAAAATGACTTGGAGGCAAGGACCTCAAGCAAACATCAATATTCACAAACTCACTGAATTCAGAGGACCTCAGTTTAAATGGAACACTATTCTCTTAAAGAATAAAACAGTTTAAAATAAAAATTTTGCAGTATGAGTTACAGTGTGGTACAAGAAGAATATAGGGATTTGGATAGTGGAGATCAAACAACCATAGTTTAGCTGTGCGATTCCAGGCAAGTTGTTTAACCTTTCTGAGATCCTTTTATAAATTTTTCAAATAATAACTGTTTTAGAAGGTCACAGTGATGATTAATGAAACAATGTATCTAAAATGACAATCATGGCACCTGGTAGGCAATAAGTAATAATCAGTAGTGTGTTGCAAGTGGCCCACACTGGCTCTTAAGAACTGATTGATAAATTATCAGAAGTTTTGAAAGCCAGTTGTTAAACACAAGCATTATTAAAAATTATAAATACAAGTAAATAAATTATATAAAAATAAATGTAGCATATACTGAAAATTCACTTTCTGATCATTTTTTTTTGCAACCTAAGCTCTGAGGCTATTTGTAGCTATTGTATTTGTGAGGTAGTAATACTACATAATGGTGTTCCACTGCACATTTCTTCCCATCTCTGTACCCAATGACTACTTGGTGGCAGTGATGGGAGTATTTGTACCATAGATATTGGCAAATGCTACAAATCAGAGTAGCAAATGCTACTCTGACCCCACCCCCAAGAGAGCTGGTTGTTAAAACATTTACCAACATACCACTGGTAACATCTGCCTCTGAGTCACATACCCTCTTAGTATTCTCTGTCTTTCTGTGGTTGGCTGGGCCAGGGAATATTCTGTGAAAAAATATTTAAAAAGTAAAACTACAAAGGGGAACAAACTCTAATAGACATTAAAACATACTATAAAACCTCTATAATAGAACCGTATGTTATTGGTTCCTTGGAGAAGTGGGTCATTCCAGAATTAGGGCAAGGAAGATACACAATGAACCTGTAACATCTTATGCTCTTATTTAATGGGAAGACACCAGAGTCTTTTCCACTAAGATCAGGCACAAGGGCACTGCTACCAAACCTTCAAAGACCACATGGTCCTCATGCTCTGTAAATTATCCCAGAAGAGGCGGCAGCAAACCAAGGCCCACAGTCAAATCTGGGTCACTGCCATCTGTTTTTATACATAAAGTTTAATTGAACTGTCACACACAGTCATGCCCGCTGTTTCCTTACTGTCTATGGCTGCTTTTGTGCAAAGTTGAGTAGTTGCAACAGAGACTATATGGATCTCAGATCCTAAAATATTTACTATCATGTATTATCAACCCATTCTAGAAAAAATGTGCTGACACCTTTCTACAGCAGGAAAACTTCCTAACTCCTTTAAAGAAACAAGTTTAGCACCGATATATAAGCTGGATAAAGATGGTACAAAGCCAGAGAACTATAGACCAATATCATCAATACTGGCACAAAAGCACTAACTAGAATATAGCAAAGAAAATGTTTCCCTGAAACCTTGATGACATAGGAGCTGAAGCTTAGTAATTTGTCTTAGTGCCACCTATGCCCTGTGTTGTCACTAGTGGTAGTGGTTTTGTTTTTTTTTTGAGGTCACTGTGCTTAGTATTGGGAATGTGAACACAAATTATAATTGTTGCCCTCAATATGCTTACAGTTCATGGAGGAAATAGACACTGAAAGTATTTCACTCAAGAGTGATGATGTTAATCAGGGTGTAAATGGGGGATGTAGAAGCAATTAATAGCCCCAGGCATTCAAGGAAGGCAGTTCCTTGAGGTTAGACACATTGCACTGTGCATTGCTGAGCTGATTTTACCCATACCGAGCCTAGAACACATAGACTATAAATAGGGACCTAGGATCAAGCACTGTTGCATTTCTTGTGTTCAGCACTGAACCTGGACTCCTGTTCCCTCCAGGGAAGCACAGTCCATTCTATGCTATTGTGCTTCTTGTGCCCAGGACTGAGCCTGGCACTCAGTTTCTTGTGGACAGGCACCTTACATCACGTACTGTCCAGTTCCTTGCGTTCAGTACTCAGCCTGCTCTCAGCTCCTTGTGCGTAGGTCTCTTGTGCACTGTCGTTTTCCATGTGGTCAGCACTGAGTCTGATGCACAGCTGCATGGGGTAGGCATCTTGTATTGTACACTGTTTCATTCTTCGTGTCAGGCAGCCAAACAATGAACTTAGGAGAGTCACTTCCCTTGTACGTTGTTCGTTGTGTCCACTGGTAGTGTGGCACACCTCCTTGAGGGCATCATGCACTTTCATGTTCCTTGTGCCTAACACTGAACCTGGCAGATAGTAGTAATTGGAATGATGCTCAGTTGCACCTTGAGGGGTCAACAGAGGTTATCCAGGTAAGTGTAGGGCAGCGGGGGATTCATGGTAAAGACAGTAGCCTGAAAAAGGTACAAATGTACTTGTTGAAACATGTATTTACACCTTTTATTTCTATTTCCTATTTTTCCCTTCTTTTTTTTTTTTTTTTTTTTTTTTTTGGCCATCCCTGAAAAATGGGTCATAGAGACACATTTCTGGTAACCTGTCAAGACTTCTGCTTCCTGTTGGGGTCATACTGGGGCCTCAGTTCCACTCGTAGATTGTGCATCCTGCTAATTTGCAGTCAGATAAGATAACTTTCTTGGAGATGCCTTGTTAGGCTCAAAAATAAATAGAACAAGCAGCAACTTACTTTACTTTCACTACCCACCCCCCCCCCCCGCCCCCCCCCCCCCCGCCCCGTCCCGCCCCATTCTCGAGGTAGAATGGGGTGGGGCGGGGTGAGGGGAAATGTGGTTTTCCAATGAACATGTCAGAGGTGGGGAAATCTTTGGTAACTCCGAAGGTGTAAGAAACTTTCAAAGAGGAGGGAGAACATGCTTTGAAGGCCAAGTTAAAACCCTTCTCTCGCCTGAATGCCCTTCACAGCCTCAGGTCTGGTCTTTTCAATTTGGCTTTTGAAGTTCTGTTACCTTTCAAGCTTAATTTGTCTTGGAGTGTGGTAACTTATTTCACTAGCTATGTTTTTAGAAGAGATGTTGAAATCAGAGCATATCCATGGGAATACGGATTAGCGTTTCTGCACTTTATCTCCTGTTTACACTGCTTCTGTTCAAAAGCGCATTCTCACACAGACCTGTGGATCCTGTGCTATTGTTTCTCAACCAAATCAACAAGAACAAGCAAAGTGAATACATTAAAGGGACATCTCCATCCTGCTGTGAGTGAGTGTAGGTCCAGATGTGTGACATTGGTGCCTCTCAGATGTCAAGGGGATTACCATCATTTTCTGAGGTTTTGGGTGTATTAAAAAATGAGATATGTCAAAATATGTGTCAGAGTCTCTTGAGGACTGCAATCTAATCTCACTGGGAGGTAATATCACTAGTCTAACTTCGATCTTTTAGTTACTGTGAATTTTGGAGTAAATGGCCTTCTTTGGACCCCCTACACTAAATAAATATATCTAAAATCACCTGTATTTTGTGATCTCTGAGTAGTATTGTACATCAGAAGCTATTTAGCTATTTTCGATAAACAATAAACTTAGAGATTCTTGTTGATATTATTTAAATAAACAAATAGTTAATATTTTTTATTTCCAATTTTAAAAAATCATTTCCTGTGGTATAAAGTTTGAGTCTAGAGTCTGAATGGGATACGAGGGTGTATGACATAATACTTGCCCTAAAGTTGCCTATCATACCAAAGAAATGTTAATGATACCATTCTCTTAATTATGATATATTTACTAAGACAATAAAGTCAACACCTACAGTTTAGAGTAGATAATAGTGGCTCTCAACCTGGACTGCCTGTCTGTAATGTGAGGGGTAGAAACTGCCGTAAACATTTCTTTTGAGTCTCTGCCAGAATCACCTGTGAGGTTCTGAAATAGCTCAGTGGGTAGACATTAACCATATTATCCATCATGCCCTCATAGATGTAGCTCTATTGCTTCGGGTGGATTTTCAGGTCAAGATATTTCGTCTATTTGCAGCCACTGCCTCTTCATTTGGTGAATTTTCCGAAATCATTCATGCATCAAAGCATGTTCCTAAAAGATTTATCTGTGTCTACATGATGTAACCAATCAATTGAGATGCAATAATCAACTAGACACATGGAATGACAATTTCAATTTGCAGGTATTTCCACCGTTAGAGAGTAGAAATAAGTGGATCACCCATAATCTGGTTATTTCATTTGTACATACAGAGCCTTAATCAAACAACTAGCTTTAATCATTCTTTAATTAATACTAAATAATTTCCTGAATGCGTCAAAGCAATTAAAAATGGGTGTTTCTCTTACTCTGGACTGGAGAGTGAATATGTACATCCCTGTTATTTTTACTATTCTCATGACTTATGAATTATCTCTCTGCGTCCACCATGTTGTATCTGGACTTTTTCAGGCTAAGATGTATTAACATACAAAAGAGAAGTCAAGTATAATTAACAACAATGACTTGTACTTCTATACCATCAGTGAACTAAGCTATTCACCTTTAGTATTATAAAACCCTAAACAATGATATTCAGAATATGGTTTAGTATGATGAAAGTGGCAATTAGTTTTGTTCACTGTTTTTTAAATTCACAATTTTAATTAATGCTTAATTAAGTGAAACATTTAACAGTGTGATAGAGAAAATTTAGGAGTCCATGTTATTGAGGGGTCAGGACTCTTACATAAATAGAATTTGACATCTGCTGACTCACTGTTCTGTATTATGAGGTATAAAGGAGCAAAGTGATTTGAACCATCACACTGGTATCTGTCATCAGAAGGTCTTTGTAGAGCAGAGTTTGAAGCTAGCCCTTGTTTCTTAGCATTTGTATCTTATAATACATTAGAAGTATAATGGGCATTCAGGAGCCCAGTGAAAGCCTGCACTGTGTCTGCTGCTGGGGGAAATGTTCGACTGATTGGTGGGTTGGCCACCAGAGGTCTGTTTGCATAAAGGACCTCAGAATCTCCTGGCAGAAAATACATTCAAAGAAAGAAAGAGACAGGCAGACATGTTTAATCCATCTGTGAAACTTTCATCATTATAATGAAAGAATGATTCATTCATTCAATCCACAAATGTTTACTGAACACCTATCATGAGATTCTGAGTTTAAAATGGTGTCTAATACCCAGATTTGTCTTCTGCTCCAGCCCAGCCCTAAGGATATGGTGGATTTTGAACAAAGGAGCAGAAAGAGCTGCTTTGTTGATATTTCCATGGATGGTTTTGGTACTTTTTTAAAAACGAAGTAAAATCTAGGGAGAGAAAGGATACCCTCCCATCCCCACCCACCACACACATGCATTGTCATAGGTCTTTGGGGATGTGGAGGCTATGGCAGTACCAACTGGAGAAGCTGCAGTTCCCAGCAGAGTTGTCTATGGCACTGAAAGGGCCACACCAAAGAGCTCCCATGTAGTGATGGCTGGCTTGTGTGCAGGTGGATCTAAGAAGCCCTAGACTCCTAGACTCCTAGAACTCCTTTGGGAGCATGTTGCAGGACCTGAGACCTACATGGGGCATGAGCTAGCCAAAGAGATTAAAAAGAGAATTAATTTCACATAAATATTTTTAAAATTCTTTCTCCAAATATTTCAAAGGCAATTGTTTGAAGGAGAAATTGAAAAGGTTGAAGTAACTTTTTTGAAAATGGTCACACGGTAACCAATAATTTGACCAATTTCAACAAACTCCATCCAACATATGGGTTTATGTGACTGAATTCAGCTGGTTAGTGTGTGGATATAAACACAGATATTACTCAGTGATGTCTGCTCCTTTTGCAGTATTTCCCAAATGGTAGCTGTAGGTAAAAGCCAAGTGTTGTGGCTACTCTGTTGTGATGATTCTGACGCCTCTACTCAAACACCTTTTGTTTTCAGCAACGTTTGGATCTTTAGCATAGAGCTCCCAAGGACAATTCAGGATCCCAGAGAGTGTTATTAATACCATGGTCTCAGAGTTTTAGGCTTGGGTTTGTCTACTAACTAATTTCGCACTATTTTTATATTAGTGCCTCAAACGCAGTAGATGCAGATAATCATGCCAAGTAAACACTTTGTTTTTAAGTTTATCTTTATATTTAATTGTGCTTTCAGCGACATCTGATACAATTTCAAAGTGGGAAGACTTGTGGTGATGGTCAAGCTCAAAAGTAAGGTGATTATCACATGGGGATGAGACATTGTAACCGAACTGCTGAGGACCACACACACGCAAGCACGTGTCCACATGCATATCAACACAGTAGATGCAAGTTTATATTTGCCATAGAAGTATCTTAAATATCCTGGAATTAGCAAAACATTTTTTTTTAACCATTAAAACTTATTATACTTTATGTAGTGACACTTTAATTAGGCAAGCATGTTCTTTTATCAAAGTATTTGTTTCCAGATTGGTTGATGTTATCTTGAAATATTAATTTATTGAGTTTTTTTTAAATGTGTATTCACTTTGGTTGGACTGCGACACCTTCGGATGTAATTTTTAAAAGGCAGCTGTGCAAACTTGACAGGTAATCACTAACAAAAGAATGATTTTGATTAGTTCCATAATGAACCATTATCATTAACTTCTTTCAGTGGCTTAGAAATCCAAATATGTCCATACATATTACATGTGTATTAAATGCATGTACATTTTCATTTTAATGATAATTCACATTTTTATACAGACTCAATACACATTACTATTCAAGGTTGATTAAATGCAAGAGGGTTGAAATGCAGCCAATAAAACAAGATTAGAAAGAGATTAGAAGCAAATTTTAATTAGAAAATTGTCACCTCAAATCCTTTTAGAAAGTAAGTGGACATAAATAATAAATAGAACCATTTAGGAACTTAGCTTGATAGGGGCCCTAGGCTCGAATTCTGGAGCACTATATTCTGGTCACAGCTCAAACTCTGGCTTTCTAGTGACCTTTAGTAATTATTTGATAGATCTTTCAGAGGCTAGGGATATACTAGGTGATCAATAAATGACTCTGAATTTCATTAATCCCAAGAGACAGAACTCAGGTCTTTATTTACCCCATAGGACAGTTTTTGAGGGCATTTGGAGGAGATCTTGAGACCATTCTGGGATAAGACCAAAGCTCCTGGCTCCCATCTTCGGGGGCTTTAGATGTTCTGCATCGAGGCTAGATTCTATGGACTTGTAAGGAGATTGGAAAAATTTTCTCTTTTCAGAGTAAAAATCGTAATGTTAAAGATATTTAAAAATGTCATGTCATCTATCTCTCACCATAAACTTATCTGCAATATACCATCGAGGCTGTTATTTACCCTTTGAGCTTCAGTGAAGTTGTCCCAGAAGAAATGAGGCTTGTTCTGTGTTTCTGTCACCAGGGAGTTTTCTCCTTGAGGGTCACAGCCTGCATCTGCCTTTGGGAACTTGCAGGGGTGCCTCTTTCCTTCAGGATTCTGCTTGCTTTGTCTGGGAATTCCCTTTGTGATTGATGGCTGTTGCCCCATCACCCTTTGACGATGAAGGGACATAAGCTGATTAAACACAACAGCATTTTGTGAGCACCCTGTTTCCCATTATTTCTTGTATTCATTCACTATGACTGCTGTTATAAATTGGCACAGATTTAATGGCTTAGAACATCACAAACTTATTATCTCACATTATCGCATATTATCTCACATTATCATTATCTCATATTGTCTGCAGGCTTAGAAATCCAATAAAAGTCTCACTGGGTTAAAATTAAGGTGTTGGCAGGACTATATTCTTGTCTGAGTGATCAAGGGAAAATCCACTTCCTTGCCTTTTTTGGCCTCTAAAGGCTCCCATATTCCTTGGCTATGGTCCCCCTTCCTCCATCTTCAAAGCCAGCAACGTAACATCTCTCTGAAAGTTCCCAAAGTCTCAACACATTCTTCCATTACTAACATTTCTCCAAATGTCCTCTTCTGCCCCTGTTTCTACCTTTAAGACCGTTGTGGTTACACATGGCCCATCTAGATAATCCAGGAAACGTTGTCCATCTTAAGGTCTTCACTTCATCATATCCGCAAAGTCCCTTTTGCTAACTGAGGTAACATGTGCACAGATTCCTGAGACTGGGATGTGATGTCTTTGAAGAGGACATTATTCTGCCAACTGCTCTTCTTATTATCGTTACATATTTCTTTAGAAATTGAGAAAAATGAAGTTTCTTAGTGAATTATTACTATAATTGCTATAATTGTCATCATGATAGAGTCAAGGTTGAGAGCTATGGTAGATTATTTGCCAAAATAGATTTCTTTGTCTGAATTCATACTCTCATGCAGTCCTTTCTCACGTGGACCTTGGGCTTGGCCATTTGACATACTTCGGTCAATGAGAAATAGTAAACATAATGCAAGCAGATGGTTGAAAAGTGTTCGCACATTCATGCTTGTCCTTTTTTGCTACTTTTTATACCCCTCCGACTACCAGGTGAGTTTACTAAGTGACGAGACAGACACACACGGCCTAGGCACTGTTCTCACTCAGCCAACAGCCAGCGTTAGCAAGTGGCGCAAACCAAGTAGCAGTGCAAGTCACCCAACATTTAAGAGAGGACACTTCATAACAGCCTTATAACAATTACCAGGTGATTCACCAGAAACCGCAGGTGCATGAGGGAGGCCAGCAGAGTAGAGCCAAGGCGGGCCAGACCATAACTGCCCAAATAAGCAACAAAATCATGAGCTAAATAAGTGGTTTATGGATAGTTGGTTATACAGCAAAAGTTAATCAATTCAGGAGGGAACAGGTAAAGGGAAGTCAAAACCGAGAATAGGTTGAACTGAAGAGCAGTTCAGTTGTAAGGGAATGATGACGAAGAATATCTCCTACATGCAAAACCATAGACACAAAGGTTTTCGGAGCGATCCTGTGCATGAGAACAGCAGAGTACATTGAGTCTTCCTCCTCCTTATTCCTCCACCTTCAGACCCTGATTCTGTGATGTTTAATGTCACAAGGAATGCTCCAACAATCATTTTCACCTATTGGTGCAATGTCCTATTGATAGAACTTAAAACACCCCCTATTCTGATTTTCCTATTTTATTTAATAGGAAGCTGAAGCCCAAAGAGATGAATTGACTTGTCCATTCCTCACAGAAAATTAAGCTTTATTTTCAATGAAACAAATACATTCCCTGGACACTCTTAAAAACACTATTTTTTTTTTTATCTTAGCTGTGGGAAAATGTTGTGTTTAGTTTTCTTCTCATTCCCATGTCTCCTGATATAATATTAGGACGGGTGGACCTGTAGTGAGAAGCTCGTGGCAGTAGGACAATGCGACTCTTTTATTGTCTGCATATGTAGAGAGCTGGCTTTAAAAAGACATCTTTGTCTAATCCTGGGGAAAAAACAACCCAAGTATGAAGGATCCCATCAGCTGCAGCAAAGCTACTGGCCAGGAAAAGAAGTGAGAGAACCAAAACATAAAGAGGGGTGGGAAGGAAAACTATAATTCTGTGGGTGCCAATTTTGAAATAAAACTTTTTTGAATAATAACTTCATCATCCCTTCTCCATTCTTAAACACTTAGCTTCAAAGGAACAGCTAGGTACAGACCCAAGAAAGCAGGCCTGGCTTAGGTACCCATTCTGGATGGTGGGGTATGCCAACCATGTAGGATTTACTGAAGGCCTGAGAAGCGCTGGTAGGGTTTTCATTCTTATTTTTCATCTTCTCTTACATAGTATCTACTGTCCATTCCTAGTTTCTTTCATACTTCATGCTTTCTTTCTGCTGTTTCTCTCATCCTGGAGTGTACTTTTCTGGCTTGTCTGCATGGTGAGATGCAATCATCTTCTTGTGCATTTCACTGAAGTCCTCCTGACTCCTACTGGCTGAGTTAGCCTTTCTCTCTTTTGGCTTCTGAACTTTGACTCATTCATACTATTAATTCTGCTTGGTGTGGTGACATTGTCATCTGGGATTGTTAGAAGGTCTTACCTGAAAGAGTTTGTATTAAATTTATTTACAGGACTTAAGTGTTAGATGACCTGACATACAGCAATTACAAGTCATTTTACACTCTAAGACCATACTTTTAGGTGACTTTCAGTGTGACCTTACCAAAGAAACAGGAAATTTTTCTGTTGGCTTTAAAGATTCTTCTCTGGTGTCATTAAAGGGAAAGAAATGCAAAGCAGAGTTGTGTGCATTTAGAAATGCTGGAGGTGAGCTAGCGGTAAGCCAGCTCTTTGAAATGATGTTATCAATCTACTGGGAGCAACTCACCTTCATGGTGGACTGTTTTTAAAGGGGGAGGACATATATTTTTAGAAACAATAAACCCTTTTACCAACAGCTCAGCCAGACCTGGAGACTGATATAGTTCACAAATTTAGAAGTGATGGAACTTGCCCAATAAAGTAGCAAGCATGCTGCTGCTATAACCAAAAGGGTATTGCTTTTCAACTGAGCTGCCTTTAAATAACAGACGTTTGTTCTTAGAATAACAATCAGGTGTTTTCTATGAGAAATACATTTTGCTATCAGTTAAATTCTGCCTTTTCAACTCCCCAATCCATTTCTAATCATTATGAAGTGGCACACTCATTCCTAAAAGGTACAATAAAATGTAATTGAAAAGAAATCTTTAAAAGCGCATAATATAAAGAAATTGTTTTTGTGAGCTATGTAGTAAGGCACCATTTATTAGAACCTTACCAAATGTTCATATTTTGGCCTAAATTTATCCTTGCACTAGCTATAACAATTGATAAACAGATACTAGGGGGGTTGAATAACTTACTTAAGAAGATAGACTATTTTTGAAAAACTTGAGTAACACCAATTGGGGGGGGGGCAACCAGTGAAGAAACTTTTATTTAGTAAAACAGATGCAATTAGATATTTTTCAATATATCGTTAGTATAGTTTGTCACATTTTCTAGTAGGGAATAATTGCAATGAACTTGCTTTAAAATTGTCTATATTTTCACCTTGTTAGCCTACATTGCTAAGATTTTGCTGTATTTAGTCATTTTTAGAGTGAATATTTTTAGCGAAGTTTTCTTTTTTGCTTAGACTGTAGACTATTCTCCTATGTGAAAAATGGCTGCTGAGTATGCAGAAAAAGTATAAAAACTTTCATCAGGAACACACTGCTTATAATCATTTAAGATTTTCCATCCCTGGAAAATTCTCAAATTAGGCTTAGTAAGACAATCGTATATAGCAAACTGCTAATTAGACGAAGCAAAAGCTTATTGGCAGGGCTGGAATTAGGACTGCACTTGTCCTTGGTTCCCATCTTCCCTTAGCAGCAACACGGCTCCAGGGGCCCAGGTAGTGCTTTCCACAGGTCCTCGAGTTTGTCTTCCAGCAGGGCCCTTGTACCAGGTACCCAAGTAGTGCTCTTATAAGGCTCCATCAACTTTAGTGGACTGGCAATTAATGATTATTCTTGCTCGTCCATCAACATATAAGGTACCAAATCTAAGATAAGATGTGATTTTGAGGTATGGACAGGCCTTTGTCTCTGTTCCCTAGTCTCTCTCATTCCCTTGAGATTTTAGTTCCTGTTAGTATTATTATAATTGGAATCCTTGGCTTTTGAAGTGGTGCAGTTTCAGCTTTACGATCCAGTAGAAACTTCACCATTGCTTAAACAATTTTTTTTCTCTTTGCAGCTAGAACTGTTTCACAAAGCCATATGGCGCCACCAAATCTCTGGAAGGAACACAAAATTTTCATGATGTAAAAGGAATAACTTATTAAAGAGAGCCCTAGTGGAGCTACTGTAATGAGCTGAAAATTTCCCTAGAGGTCTGTTGCCTGTTTGATGACAACAGGAAACATATTTCTAAACAAGGAGGTTTAAAACCTTCAGTGGAAGTATGCTATTAAGTCATAGGATTTTTTTTTTCGATCTAGCTCAATCAGCAGTGGCTGTGGCTTTTTTTTTTTTTTTTTGCCCGCAGTGAAATTAAATCAGCCTCCAAAACCATCCTCCCAGGCCAGACTTCCTGTTTTAAGTCTCTGTGCAGAGGCTTGAAGGCTTAAAAACAATTCTCAAACTTACTTAGGAAGAGGGACAACTGGAAATCACAGCACTGTTTTCTGAATACAATGAAGAAATATCTGGCTTACTGAGCTAAAAATGCCAAATTATAAAAGTCAGCTCATGTCAAATAGATTCTTAGTCTAAACTCTGAAATATACTGTCGGTAGCAGTAGCGAAGTTTAAGAAAAATTGAGACTATAAAAGATTATCATCTAGAAACTCCTATTCACTATTTTACTGAAATTAAAATTCCTCTATGTGTCTAGAAAAAGATTCTATTTTACTGGTGGAATACCTAAGCTTTTTGAAACATTAGTGTTCCACTGGGGCATAATTTGACAGCCATTGATATAAAGGTTATTAGCCGTATAGTGCTTTCGGAATAGTTATAATAAAATTAATGATAATATGTGATTATGTCCTTCGGTGTAGTATTCAAAGAATTTCTTCTGATGGTTAGCCGAGAGTTGAGGCACAGGGAAATTTGATGACAGATTCCTTAAGTTTGATTTCATTCATGGCTTAAGGGAACAGTGATTGACATTTAGACCTGAGACTCACTCCGGAGTCATTGCACAGTGAGCGAGGGGCCCGCCTGCCTGTCAGCGTGTGCTGGTGTCAGGCTGGGCCCATGCTGAGAGAACAGCATCACTGTTAATTGAAACAGCAGAGATGATTACCAAGGCCGAGGCCTGAGAAGCAATGTATACCAGCACTGGAGGGAAAAGGGCTTTTTATTTGTAAAAGTTCACCATCAAATCACTGGACAGGATAAACAACTCATGGAGAAAATTAACACTTATTATAATCAAAAGGGAATCCATTGTAATATGCTGATTTCTCTAGGCACTCTCAATGTAATGTTGAACAAAAAACACTCTCAAACATCTCCCACTAAATAAGCAACCATATTGGAAAAAATCCATTTTTTTTTTTTGTCATTGATACCTCTTTCCACAGCTTTCTGAATTATATTTAAGCATAATATAGTGTATTTGATGTTAGTGAGCACCCAATTTAGCATTAATTTCTCTGGATGGAAATATGAGCCATATGTTTATGTAAGTAATAACAACACTATGCAATTTGATCATCTCTGAGCAGACTGATAATATTCTTATCTCAAAGAGGGAGTTCTTAGAGTTTGCATTCATTTTTAAAGCATCAGCAGCTTTCAGTCAGAGGACACACATGTTTTCTAATCTTATTTTATTCAATTTCTCTACTGGTCTGACTCTGATTAGAGGTTCAAATAAAATTGTGATTCTTCTATTCCTTGATTATATTAAAGTATTTCTTGTCTCTCGGCACAGCAGCTACTGCAAGTAAATTAATTGTTATAAAGTTATAGCAGAGCAGCACTAGTATTCTTTGAGGTGACTATTAGAATAGATTTCCAGATGGTTGATTTTTTTTTAAAAATATATTCAACTTCACTTCATAAATACATTTTCACAAGGGTACAGGAAGCCAATGCAGAAGTGCATGTTTCCAGGTGTTCTCCTATGCACATAAAAACAGCTTCGATTTGGGGATCCCTCAGGGGAGACGTAAAACAAAATGAGTAAAAAAAAAAAGTTGCACATAGAGTAATTTTAATCCATTCCATTTTTAAATACCACAATAAATTTAATTTTCACAATAAATTAAATAGCCATATTCAGTTTACAAAATAGAATTACTTAGTGTGAAACCATTATTTACAACAATATACATTATGTACATGACATTTCTCTTTGTCGACATAGATCATGGAAAGTGACTTTCTAATGTGTGATTGACATCCTACAAGTGATACCATGGTTCGTATAAGAAAAGAATAGTGCAAAATCACCACAGGAACTTTGGAACAATGTCAATTTTATGAGATAAGACATTCTTTCAAATCATAAGAAAATAGTATTTTTTGTTTTCATGGCACCAATTCAGCATCTGAATTAAAGAGCCAGCCTTCCCTTAGAAGCGAATGCATAACTGAATCCCCTACTTCCTGAAGCTTCACAGCCATTGGTACATTTTCACACATAAATCTTTTGGCTTAAATCTATGAAAATGGTGGGTGACAAATTCTGACTCAAAGGAAGACTTTGAGAATAGCTGAAGTCACTTTCCCCTAATACCACCACCTCTTCTTTTAGTAAATAGCTTAGAAGACGCAACTATGCAGATAGCAAATGTCTTTTTTTTTTTTTCTTTTGTAAATTTTCAGTTAAAAAAGAACTGATCTTACATTTGGTCACACACTGAGTATGTACAAGTATACATGGAAAAATGACTCGGATAGTCATGTCTCGGAAAAGTGCATATTTTAATCTAGAGGAGGCACACTGCATGTCTCCAGGCACAACACATAGTGTTGTATGACTTACTATTTTAGGGCCAGTTCAGTGTCCTTCCAGTGATCTGGTAAAATTTTTGATTAAAAGGATGAAAGAATTTGCGCAATTTGGTAATGACAGAGGGGTCCACCTCTGGATGAATGCGCCCCTTGCTGCCAGCCAGGCACTTATTAAAGATAATGTTAAATCGCAAGCAGTAAAACCCTCTTGTAGCATTGAAATATAAATTGTACTGACTTATTCTTGGGGGAAGATTTAGAAACTTCTCTACGAGCTGAAGTTCTGGCAGAGGCTCCGTGATGAGGCGATCTCCATCGACAACGTGAAATTGCTCAATTGGAAAGTATTTCAACCACCTTTCCAGATGTTTGGTGTAGATGCTGGTTCTTACCGCCTTGTACTTTGTGTTCACTTCACAGGTATTAGGGTCTATTGCCAGCTTCTCGAACTTGTAATAGGTTTTATTCTTCCTCTCCTTCCCCTCTAGCACCTGAGTGTAATCAGAAATAGCTCTTGTGGTTGGCTCCCTGACAATGATCAACAACTTGATGGATGAGTTCATTTTGTAAATCCTTTCCGGAACCTCCTCCGTGATAAAATATGCCGGGCTCTTTTCAATTGTGATTTGCTGAGGGTAGGAAAAAGGCATCTTTTTCCTATACCACTCAATACCCTTGGCATAATTCTCATCATTGTCAAAAAAGTGGATTTCTTGAGAGGCTTTGACCACTGCCGGATGGAGGTTCAGCATCTCAAGCAGGGCTCTTGTGCCTCCTTTCCTCACCCCAATGATAATGGCCTTGGGGAGCTGCTGGACCAGGTCATGAAGGCGAACCTGCTCCTTGGAAGCGTTGCCCTTCCGGAACTCATGCAGCAGGCCACGCTTAAACTGCAGGGCACGAAGAGGAAATTCAGCCTGCCCGTGGGCTCCGAAACGGCCTTCAATGGGGCAAATGGGCTGCAGCCTGCAAGCAAGAGAGAGATGCTTTAAGAAGCTCACTGCAACTAACGCCTCATTTTTCTGCTTTCCCAGTCAGAGTAAGACATTAAATGCATAAATAAAACCACTGTTTCCCAGCCTGATGTAATCCATAATGAACATACGTTTGAGAAATTTTATTTTAAGCAACACTGAATTAAATGGAGCACATATAATTGATGAGATTTTTTTTTATTAGTGCTCCTTAAAATTTTTATTCACTAAGCACTTAATTGACTACGGCATGTACTTATGTTCACAGTACAGGACAGACAAGTGATACACGCCATGCTAATGGCCTTTTAACAGCTCACCAGTTAATATCATTTAGAAAACATGAAAGGTGGAAGATTATAATCTTTGGCTGGGAGACTGAAGGGCAGGTAGGAGGCCAGTCTTTTGGATTTTATGTGCTATTATTTTTTTGCAGCTCAGCAGCACTCACGTGGTTCTTAAAAATCTTTGAGATACAATCTGAAAAAAGGTCCTAGTCTCTGCCCTTGGCTATTTGCATCATCAACCTAAAAAATTCTCAAACTAGCACTTGCCAGCCTTTTTATTTTATGAAAATTTCTGTCATGGCCTTGTGAACAGCTAGAAAAGTACTGTATTCTGCCTTTCTTTTTCTTTCTATCTAAAGAGGTCTGCATATAGGAATAAACCCAGAGCCATGGGCAAGTGCTGTATATCACCTACCACACCTGGGAACCACACCTGGGACCAGACATAAACAAGACCTTGGCAGGGCCCTGAACCTCAGCTCATCATTGCCAAGTCCATTTAAGTCAGGGAATCAAACTCATGAAGGAAAAGATGCAATAGATGGAGCCAGAAAAGAGGATTCCCACAACACTGACCTAAATAATTAACAACCATCACTGCTTTTCTCAGAAAGGTAATATCACAATGATATTAGTCTGCAGTGACTTTAATTTGGCCTGGCCAATATATGTGGTCATTAAATTGAGTTTCGGTATAGTCTGGAACCAAACTGAAATTTATTATAATTTCTTTTGTAAGTGTATTGGATAGGTATTTTAGCCATCTTGGTAAAGGGTATAATATTAGTGAAATGGCTGTTAAACCAATTCCTTCAACTGAGGATTCTAGTTATCCTAATAATTTGGAGTTTGTTCCCCCCTCTGTGGCAATGAGGCTCTCTCTTGCTTTTCCCAAGAGACTCTATTGTACCTTTCTTACCTTCCTTAATGTTTATAATTAAAGGGAGAATAGAAAACCCTCAAGGTCATGCCAAGGCATTCTGTAGCACTGAGAAAAAAAGCTTGGCCTGTGCTCTGTTTTGAATAGCTATCTATCCTATTCCTTAAGGAAACATAAACATACAAATATAAATATATTTTACTTTCTTTGTGGTGCTTGTTTTTTATGATTTTAAAAACAACTCATGCTCACTGTAGAAAATGTGGAAATATAACATACTATTAAAAAAACAAGGTTTACCATAGTTAATATTTTATTAACTGAATTTTGTTTCTATAAATTTGTTAATGGGGTTAATGCTAGAGCTCTAAATGGAAGATACAAAAGTAGCAACGTATACATAGTGAAATATGTTTTTAATTGTGACATTGCCTGGGATATCATCAATTTTTTTTTTTTAGCTCTTCACGGAAGAATTAAGTGCTAATTCCCTGAGGTGTTCACTTAATGTAATTGATGGACTTCTCTCCCATACATTTAGAATGATGCTAGTGTCATCCTTGGGAGAATTGAAGAAATAGTCCATCAAATCCTTCTCTGTAGGACTTAATTCTCTCCAGGAACCCTGGCTGGGAGAGGCAGAAAGTTTCTGCCCTTTCAAGCCGGAAAGGAATTTCCCTACCTCTAGAAATGACCATTTCCTTCTTTTCTTTCTTCCTCTTTCCACCTTCTACCTGGTAGCTCGTCCCTTGCAGAACAATTGCTTTTTGAACTCCCTAACTCAAAATAGGAGAAAATATCACCTTACTTCTACTTTCTGAAGAGTGAATTCTGAGCACAGGCTTTAGACTAAAAATACGAAGTCCTAGGATTGGAAGAGACAGGAGAAGTAACGGAGCTCAGCCTCCCACAGAGAGGGCCAGAGCCTCAGCTATGAAAGGATAGGCCTAAGAAAGCATGTGTCAGTTTCAAACAAAATCTGCTCAAACCCTCAACTGAGAACTTTCGAAAAAGTATACCAAGCAATCCAATTTCTTATAAAAGCTATAAGAGACTGTAGACAGGTTAAAAATGAAAAAAAAATCAGCAACTAAATAACAAATGCATTGAAAGCTAACTAAAGACATTAGGAAGAACTTGACAGAAAGGCTCCTTTATGGGTATAAGACAATAGTACCACCTCAAGACATTTTAATAATAACTAAGCACTATTTCTAGGAAACTGCTTGAAGTCAGTGATAAACTCTGGATTATACCATTTCCTGTATTTAGCAACTAGTGAGTGGAAAGTTTACTCAGGACTTTTGAATTGAAAAGCATCCCAAGGGTTCACATTGCCAGTCAAAATTGACACTAGTTGAAAGAAAATAAAGACTATTGATATATTATTTGTTAAATATCCCAGGTATAAGATCTCCACATTAGAAAAGGAAAATTTTAAGGACTATGTTTCATTTTAAAATGTGACTTCATTTTCACAGAAAATGGGAATTGAATGCATGGAGAACATACTTTAGTTTTTTCAGTACAACGGTTTATTTTAAAGGGCAAAGAAGGAAGCATCACATTTCAGAAATTCACTTCTCTGTCTTTAACAATCATACCGGATGTGGGACAGCCCAGAGGTATTTAAATGTGAAGACAGATGCTATTGTTAGGACTTCTGAAGGTCTAGCACCTCTTGACTATTTGCTTATTTAGAGCCAACTCCAAGTTCTGTAAATTTCCTCTCCAAGGATTTTCCACTGTTTTCTGGGCAATTACTCTGAATGACAGCCTCCCTGTCTGCTACATTCAGACCTAATAAGCATAGTTAAAACTCCCCTGGCCTGGGAGCCATCTTTCCGGGGAAGTGGATTCCAAACATGATGAACTCCTTTACAGGCTCAAAATAATTTTAACTCTCCTGGTAGCACATTAATTGCTCACTCATAAATTTCAAAATGAAGATACATAAACACTTCACTGTTTTGCTAGAGGTCAACAACCAGATGCACGGCGACCACAATGAGCTGTAGAATAATGACATTTTTTACTGTACACGGCTTTATCCTTTTTCTGAAAACAAATGTTAATGCACACAGAATATAAATTGATCTTGACGAACACCTTGGTTTGAGCAACTTGGATCTCTTTTTATTAAAGGCTCAATAAATCAAAATCAATACTGCAGAAAAGCATGTTTCTTGGGAATTTTGAAGGAGGAAAACAAAGGGATAGATTTAAAATTATGTCCTAAGGAAGTTTAAGTCCAAGAAACACTTAGAGCCACATGGGCTTAAGTAAGTGTTTAATCACCTACCTATCCAAGCTCCCAACTCTGGCGACTAGATACAGGAGACTCCCAACGGCAAGGCTTCCCAGCACTAGGAGCTTCTGTCTCAGCCACGCCTGCTGTTTGAATAGCATGGCCCTCCATCAACCTTCAGGACTTCTGCAGCCTGAGAGACGGGGATACAAGGGGATTCATCAGCAGTCATCTCTTACAGGCTCTGTTGATTGTCACAGAGCCAAGCAGGGGTGGGAATACAGGGATTAAGTGATGCCTCATAAAGAACAGACCTCGTACCAACCTTGACAATGTTCATGGTGTAATTGGTATTTAGCAAAACTTTCTTTCCTTTTCCTGGCCCGTGTTATAAGATCAAATACTAAACCAGGGGAAAGATACTAACTAGACAGAACCTGCTAGGCAACTGCTAAAATAAATTAAAATGCATGTATTATAGATGTATGTGTGTACATAGATATATATATATATATATATATATATATATATATATATATATATTTGTTGTTGTTAATCATGAAAAAAAAAATAGTGATAAAATGAACAACTGAGCAATGTGAGGTTTACCAGCAGGGCATCTACTACATTGAAGGTTCTGCTTCAGAATAACAGGACGAAAGTAGAAATTAAAATCTCTGTTTAGTAAGTTATAATTGGGGGCATACCAATGACATATTTTACTTACATATTTTAAGCTGTTTCTTTACTTACTGAGGTTATCAGTGGTAATTACCAGGACCTCGGAGGTTCAAGGACAGTGAACCTAAGTAACTCGCTGTTCCCTTTCAAATTCCCTGCCCCATCCTGAATTAGACTGACCAATTCTGAAAACATGCTCAGACTGAAAGCCCCTGCACTGTAACCGCTCCTAGCTCTCTATGAATTTAAACAGGTTTGGCGATATGGGGTCTTGCCCTTATATCATGACAGAAGCTTACCTAGAAACATTGTATTCATACCTGAAATAAGGATGGCTGAGGAGTGTAAGGCTTTACTTGTGCTTTTATTAAATTTTTGGGAAAAACGTAAGCTTCCAATTCAGCCTTTCTTATTAAAAATAAATCCAATCCTCCTTTCAAGATAAGATTGTTTGCTTCTTATTGAAATTCAAAATAGAAACCCAAGGAGAGACTACAGCAATGGGTCCTAGTTAGAAATTGTTTTCCTGCAATTATGTCTCTATTTTTGCTATGTGAAGACTTTCTCCATACAAAAGGGATATACTAGGATTGATTGATTGATCTATTCATTCATTCATCAAAAATCACTGAGCACCAATGCATTTCTGGCTATTCTACTAGGTTTATGAGGGATTCCAAAAAAGATCCTGAGGAGTTTTAGCCCTTGGGAAATTAATAATGCAATTAAGGAATTTTGAAACAACTAGAGAATGCAAACTAACATGATATTGTATAATAAATGTTGGGGAAAGAAAATAAATAGTCAAGGATGTAGGTTCCATGACATGGATATATATATCCATTTCATGTGTATATGTGTGTATGTGTGTGTGTGTGTGTGTGTGTGTGTGTCTTGGCACACAAAATGAAAAACACTGAGAGATTAAAAACTAGAGATGAAGGCTTAAATGATACTGTAAGTCTTTAATCATATCTATATGTATATATATACATATAGATAATATTTAATCATATATATATATATATGTCAGTCTAGTGGAGAAAACAGATACTGAACCAGTAAACACAGGATTCACGTATATCTACAAACTGTAATAGCAATAAAAATTACAGGATGCAGTAAGAAAGAGTAAAAGGAGGAACCTACTTCAGTCCTTCCTAAAGAAGTAACACTTGGGCTGACACCTAGAACTTGAAGAGCAGGTTCAAATAATGACTGAATATGAAGTCATTATTTTTTCTATTGTCACTGAGGATCTTTCATTCTGAAAGGCTCGAATACTCCATCTACAGAATCTCCCTGTATGATTAGCCCAGCTACTATCATGGAGGTTTCACTCTGTGGGATAGGCTGCTACTACCAGTCCAGTCTCTCTATGTCTAGAATGCCTTAAATGCATCCACTGGGTTTTTTGTTTTGTTTTGTTTTTTCTCTTTGGAAGGCCTCATTTCTCCAGCCTTTTGTTTGCAGGACTTGCTTAACTCCTTACACTGCCTCCTTTTTGTATGGCGTGGCCCAAAGCATCCTCATGTCTGCTATGACACTGAGGAGAACTACAATTTTTATTTGAGATCTCAGCTAATATGAATGAGTCATCTGTGGTGAAGTGCAAAGACCATTGGATTGGTGGTCAAAGACCTTGAGTCACATTTTGGTTTACTTCTGTAATGGAAACTTCCTGAATTTGGGCATTATCATCTGTAAAAAAAAGATAACAACATCTGTCTCACAGGGTTGTCATGATGTGAGCTTTGCGTAAGACTCTGGGATAGAACTTTAAGAACATTTGGGCACCGTACAAAATTAAACATAATTAATTCCTCAGGAGGCTGATAAGTTTGTTCTTGTAATGAATTTTAAAGAATAAAATAAATGTAGTTTCCATTAGTAGTATAATTGGATTATAAAAAATATAAGTCCATTTTTAATATAAATAACTTTTAATGGAATCTCCTGTTAAACTTTAGAATGTAAGATGGCAGAATTACCATAAAAAACGCCATTAACACTTATCTTGTTAGGCCGAAATCTCTTGGAATTTTTGAGAAATGAGGAGGTCAAGCCTGTAATTCCTAAGAGCTTCACGAAGACACAGGAAGTGAAACCTCATTCTGTTTTGTAATCGGTCTCAGACTACATGCTAAGAGACAATACCATAGTGGCCTCTGAATAAACCTTGCTCAGGAAAAACCAAAAAGACAATCTAACTGGTGAAAAGCAATTCATATAAAATGAATGTTATAAAAAAAAGCGTATTATTTCTTTTAGTTTAACATTTAAGATGTCTCTTTGGTTTTTCTACATCATGAAGTGCTCAAGTGTCACCAGGATGGAGTCTTAAAAGCTGGGAGTTGTTGCCTTTGCTCTAGGAATATAAGTTAAAAGAGAAGCCACACCATTCAATCCTTATGGATACCACTGTTAAACTGGGAGAAGGTTAACTGCTCCTCCAACACCAAAGCCCCTTCTCTTTAGCTATGCCAGCTTTAATGGATATCTTAATAATCTTTCATCTGAGCAATCTTACTGGTGAAAAGCAATTCATATAAAATGAATGTTATAAAAAAAAAGTGTATTATTTCTTTTTATTAAAAAAAGATTAAAGACTTACAGTGGCATTTAAGCCTTCATCTCTAGTTTTTAATCTCTCAGTGTTTTTCATTTTGTGTGCCAAGAAAAGCATAATTATAGTTTTTCCAGATTACTAAAACTTTAATAGACATGGTACTTTAGCTGAACAAAGCAGAGTATGTAAATAATAGAGTACGTGGCCAGTAGTGACACATTCTAAAGACATCTGGCTGTTTCTCCAAAGCAGCACTAAGCAAAGAAGGAAATGATTCCCAAGCTGAAACAAAGAAATAAGGTAATTCAAAAATAATAATAATAAAGGTACATTTAAGTGCTGCTCAACAGCTTGTAGACATGGTTACCATAAGCCCCTGGTACCAGTAAAAATGATAACAGAAACAATAGCAGCAAAGTTCATTAAAAATGACTGAACTTTTATAGCAGAATTATTACAAGGAAATCGTAACTGCCTTTTGAATATTAGCTCATTTATCTGGGCAACAGCCTTATGAAGTGGACAAGAACTACATTTATTGAGCATGAGGCTCTCTGTTACTTTCACATTTATTATCTCATTTAATAAAACAGACCTGCGAAGTATTATCCATTTTACTTTTTTCTGTTGGAAACTGATGAACAGAAATATGAGCAGATTATTTACCAAAAGGCATGTAACTAGTAAATGCAGGAGGATTTAAATTCAGAATTATCTGACCCCAAAGAATGTGGCCCCTTGATTGCAATGCCACTCATAGAGCTTTGGATGCTCACTTGGGACACTCTTAATAAATACTTGTTTATTGATCGATGAGAGCAGACAAAACCACTTAACTCCAGCCAAATTACCTGACATTGAACCTGGAAGGGGCTGGGAAGGTGAAAAAAATAAGTAAAAGAAGAAAAAAGTTTCCATAAAAGGGAAGGTAAAGGAGGTCATTTGGGTGGTTTGAACATGATGGAAGGAAATATTAATAAGTAATAGTAATAATAATAATCATAATGAAAAGTAACATTTTTATAGAAAGTTGTTTTTATAATTTATCAAGTGTTTTTCATATTCACTATGCCATTTATAATTAAAACTGACCAGGATAATAGGAATCCCACTTGTTCCCCCCATAATTCAAGCACATTCTTTTTGAAAGCTTTTATAGTAGATGATCAAAATAACATTGGTTTCGTGTGCTGCTTGATTCAGATCTCCATAAAATCTTGGTTAAATCCATTAATCACCTTTCACTATTGCCTAATTCCCCTTCTACCTTCCCCCAGCTCTTCCCTTCACCATCTCGGTGAATGGCTCCTCTCCTGCCCACTGCGTCGCTCGACCCAGAAACCTTAGTCTTTCATCCTTGGTTCTATCCCTTCCCTAACATGCAAGAGGCCAGTCAAATTTTACCTTTAAGATACTATAGAATCCACCTATTTCTCTGTACTGTCATTTGTGACTCCCTTGGTACAGATTGCACCTTTTCTCTTAGTGTGTTATGGGCTCCTAACTGGTCTTCCCCACTATTGTGTGGTTCCTGCCTTAATTTATTCTCCATACTGATGCCAGAGTGGTATTTCCCAACAAAAATTTGGTCATGTTGCCTTCAAGTTTAATATACTTTAATAGGTCGTGATCATCATTCATATGTTTTTAAATGACCCTTTACTCCTTTCCGAAGCTACTCCACACTATCCCCAGTGGATACATATACAAACTTCACAGAAAACCGCTTGCAGTCTTTTTGAATAGGTCACAGCTAGTTTTACTTCAGTGCTGGAAACATTAGGTTTCCATAGCCTGAAAGAAATAACTCTGTGCCTAATTTATCAGGTCTGGGACACCAATAAAAGGCATCTCAATAGGATACTAACAGCCTGACCTATAGCACTGCCCTAAAGAGTAAATGAGCATGTGAAGTAATTAGAACATTACTTGCCACATAGTAATTCTCAATAATGTAAGAAGTCTACTAATGCTTCCTTTTCCCTTCCTCTCAGGCCTTGGTTTAATTCCTGTCTTTCAGATCTTAAGGTCCTTGAGTAAGTCTTTCTTGATTGCTTAGGGCTGACTGACATGTTCCTCCTATGTGTCATCACAGCATCCTCGATTTAATTCTATTGAAACCAAATAATAATTGCCCATTTACTGTGTGATCCTCTAACCAGAGTGTAAATTCCAGGAGGTTAAGAACTGCACCTTATTCATTATTGTATCACTAGAATTTACCATCAGAGATGCTCAGTAAATAATTGCTGAATAATCAGATAGCATGAACTTTGACTACCCTAATAGCTATGGCATCTGGATACCACATCTCTTCAAGTAGGAAACAGTACTTTATCTTTGTACAGCACTTTGCAGATTTACAGAGTGCTATTTAATTAACCTAATTTCCCCCGGCTTTTTATTTTGAAAAATTTGAATATATATATATATACTTTACTTAGATAAACCTATTGTTAAATTTTGCTATATTTGCTTCATCTTTCTCCATATAAACACATAATTAAACTATTAAATCTGGAGTTGTTAAGTTCTAGTTTGGGGCTTTTTTTTACATCATATCATTCTGCCTCCCATTAACTTCATGTAATTTTGAAAATGTTTTAGATTTTTTTTGGTAGGAATAGATATATTACTCTTCCTAAACATTCAACTTGTAAATTCTGATGAGTTGGATATCAAAAAAAGCTTTGGCAAAGTGGCAAAGGAGAATATATTCTTAGGAGAATATTTCTTGTTATATCTCCTATTTTACTTTTCTCAATTTCTTTAAAGGAAGAAAAATTGAAAAGCTCTTTCTACATAACACGAAAAGTGGCAGCATCTAGTGATGCCCGTGCATCTAAATGCTAGCGCTGGCTTGAACTTTGCAAGCCAGTCGTTAAATCCATGATTGAGAATTACATTTTAGAAATTCATAATTAAATAAATTAAAACAAAGGCAATAAATATTAAAAACACATTTCCTAATTATCATACTACATTTACTATTACTATGCTTTTGAGATTAAGTCTATTGTATTTGTCTGGTGGAGATATTACTGTGCATCTCTTCTCAATTTCTTATTCAATGAATTCATGTTGGTAGCTTAAAATTGGCCATAGAGGTAGGAGTTATATAACTGAAATTTACAAACACTATACAAACTGTTCCCCTTCCCCAAGAGCGAGTTGTTAAGTATTTACCAGCACACTATTGATCATACCCCATTTGTTTGTCTTCTGTGCATTCATTAATCAGGTCTTTCCTGGGTACCCACCAACTGTGTATGTAGTATTGTGCCAAGTGCTATCAGGAAAAGGAGGGTAGGCTGACCTCTCACGCTCCTCTCTTTTCGGCCTCCTCCATTCTCCTGCCTTTATACTGGTATCGTTTTCATTTCTGAGGCCTCTGTAATCCCTCCCCACCCTCCTCTTTTCTCTTCCTTCCTTCCTTCCTTTTCCTTTTTTACTTTCTAGATCTTTCTCCTCAGCTTTCTCCTTCCAGTTTCTCACTGCACTCTGCCACTGACTATGTTCTCTAAATAATAGAACTTAAAAAGAACTAATGCAGTACTATTAGTTAATGTTCATAGTGAAAGTATAGCTAAATGTCTTAGAAAATCTTATAAATATTTAATAAATCTATAAAATAATTAATAATTACTTTGTATGCAAAATAATAGTAAAAGTCTCCATTTTCTCTTTTTATCATCACAGATACCTCTACCCTCTGAATCTCAGATTCTTCTTTCGGGGCCAGAAGGGCTCCACCAAATTCTGACACTAAGATAATAACCATCTATTTTGCATCATCAGCAAATAGTTCATCAACAGATATAGTCAACAAATATTTACATGTGCTGGGCACTACAGATACCAGGCATACTGTGGAGAATAAGAGACACAGACCCTGCCTCTTATCTTTTAGCATTCAAGATCAGCGCTTGATAAAAGTATAAAGAAACTGCATCTTCCCTTAAACGAGGAGCCCAGATGCTCTTAGATGGCTGCAAAGGAAGAAGTTCCACAGGTGCAGAGTCGGCTGGATTTCAGAGTCTCATCTCTTGGCCCTTAGATCAACCTTCTCCATCGAGGGTCTTTTTCTCCAACCCAAGTAGCCACAGTCAAACCACTCTCCAAAAGGCACTATTCTTCCTTTAACAGGACATTTTTCTTCAAGACTCCCTGCTAAGTGAAGACTTTACTGGTCAGGGTTAGACCAGATTTTGTCAACGTGAGTACTTGTGATCAGACAGGGCTTGTGACCTGTGAATTCACATGGGACTCTGTGCTCAGCAGGGCCCATATTTGGCTTAATGATTATTGTCACTGCCTTAAAGTTCTTTATAATTGCTGAGCAAGAGGCCATATATTTCCTTTTGCATCAGGCCACAAATTATGTGTGCAGTCCTGCAGCCAGACCTTCCAGCCTTTGGAGGATAGATTACTTGTGTGTAGGCTGTGGCTTTTCACAGTGGTGCCTCCTTTTGTCAGACCTTCGGCTTTAAGAGACTGATGTCATCTTAAGCCTACCATATAGGAATGCAATCCTTCACATTTTCTCACAGAGCCAGGAATTCTACTCCCCTTTATTTCTCTCAGTTATGTGGTCTTCTTCAAAGCCCATCTCTTCCCTGGATACCCTACACGGAAGGTCTGTCTTCAGGAATATGGGAGCTACCCACAAAGCCTTACAGTCCTAAGTATCATATTCATGGTAAAGCATGTGTCACACAAGGAGAATCTTCACACACACACACACACACATCAGCAGAGGGGTCTCATTATAATAGATTAATGAGGGGGAAAACCTGTGAGGTGAAAAGGGTGGTATTATCACCCTTATCACACACATGAGAGACATGAGACTCAAGGCTTCTGCTCTCTCTACAGGGCAGAAAGCTATCTCACCCTTTCCTCTCTTCAAAGCAAAACTAAAGAGTAAGCTCAAATTAAGTTACTCACTTGCTGTGTGACCTTGGGGAAATCACTTAACCTCCTTGCTCTTCTGTTTTTTTCACCCAAGAAGCAAAGGGCTTGGAAGGGATGAGTTCAGCAAGCCCTCCTGCACCTAACATTCTCTCATTCTAAGGAATCTCACCAGATTAGCAGTAAATGAGTGTTATATTGAGAGATTCATGTATAAGGAAGTAAAGTCAATTGCAGCAGGAGGAAATTAGTGCCCGAGGTAAATCTCAATTTCTTATTATCCCCCAGTTTTACACAGTCTTGACCTCATTCAACATGGCTGCATCACATTTTATTTCCTATTACTGTGAAAAACAATCCTCTTATTCTAAGACAGGAAATTTCTCTGAAAAGATACTGACACTTAAGAGTCTACTGATTAGCTTTCAATGTGCCCTGCTGTCAGAGAACCCAAAGGAATCACATTTTGAAAAAATTAACCAAGGGCAGCTGAAGAAAATTATCATAAAGAATTTGCATTTCTTCTATTATAATGATCACATAAGAGAGCTGTAATGAGAAAGAAACAAATGAAGAGGGGCACAAGAACAAGGGCATGGAAAGCAGTGTTCTGCACGTGTCAAGTTGAATGTAGAGATAGGGGTGTAGATTAAGAGGAAAATGGATATCATTTGTTAGTAGATTAAGCAGAAAATGTATCAGTCAGGGAGCTCATAATTGCTCTATCAAACAGCTAAAGAAGCTATTTAGCTCTTTGTTTCTTCAGTTAACCATGAAGGGTCAATGTTAGAAATGAAAAGGAAAAAAGTTGATAAATTATACAGAACTGCAGAGTTTATTACTGCTCGGTGCAGTTTATTACTGCTCTGTGCTTAGTGCTTATCATCCTGGGAATTACTGCAGGAATATCTTTGAGCAAATTCCAAATTTTCAAATGGGTTCTCCATTTTTTTCCTTCCATTCAGCTTTTGATACTGTGCATGCATAATTTATCACAGCTACCATTATTGCCTTAGCTTGAGTAGCCCTCTGGCTCTCTATATACAGAAGGATACTCATTTTGCATTTGTAATGACCAAACTTAAAAAGGAGCCAGTTAATTCTGCTTCTGTTCAGAGGTCTCATTTAGTAAAATGGTGTCTTAAGAGAGGGGAACTGAATTTTATTTTGACATGGAATCCCAATTACTCTTAAATTTCACATCACATTGGTACATGTAACTAATGATTATAGATGGAAGGTGTGTTTTTCCCTCCTGAAGTTTCTTTTCATTTCATTAAATAGTTTTCGGAAGTTTAGTAAATTTGTTCTGCTAGTCAGTTCAGAAGCAGAATCTCTCTCTAATCTTGCATTTATATAGAAAAGTGTGAGTTGGAGAGGTATCAATTAATAAACATGGTCTAAACAGATCATTCCAGTAAGTTAGATCCATGTAGTTAAAGAGGTCAAGTTAACTGGATAAGTTCTTTTCTCTGCTTTGTATAATTGAAGTCGATTGTATAGTAATATTAGTTCTAATTGGCACTCCCAGTAATAATTGAATATATTTATTTTCAAATCAAGTGTAGTAACTACCAAACAGAAAGTCAACTTTTAGTCTTATTTCCTATCTTACAAATTTTGTTTTTGGTGAGAATCAAAGAAATTGTGTGTGTGTGTGTGTGTGTGTATGTATGTGTATATATAAAAATATAAATATCTCTTAATGTCATAAAAGACTAAAAGTATGGTAATGTTTTTATCATTAATTATCATTGTAGTTCTCATTATCCTCTCTCTGCAGTGACTTTCTCTTTTTTAATTTCTATAACACTAAGCTAGCTATTTCTTTTATGACTGAAGATGATGATAATTTTTATGAAGAATTCAATTATTAGCAGTCTGATTACACAAAAATATGACTGTACTATGTTGAAAATTACCAAGTTAGATTCAGAAGATTTAATATTTTTAATATAAAATTTAAGCAAATGTATAGGTACAACCTCCTGAAAACTTTAGAGTAAGATTTCCTATTATACATTTAATCATAATAAAAACACAATTTTCACCATAGTACTATTTGTGTGGCACTTTACAGTTTTTAAAGCTCTAGTTTAAATGCTATTTTACTTGATTTTCACAACAAAGATAAGAAAGACACAAGGCCCATTTTCTGTTCTATAGATGAGGAAGACAACACCTAGTCCAAGCGTAGAGCCTACGCTCGCCTAGCTAATGACTTGCAGAGTTCAAAAGAGAATCTAGCTGTATTCTTCTTCAGTATTTGTGAGAAAGTTCATCCTCTTTCTATGAAGAGTTAGCTTTTCTTTTTGCACTGGGACTGGATGCTTATTACCAGCGCAAATCTAATCCTTGAGCACTATAGGTTTTGAAGGAGTGCTAAAGTGATTTTTGCTGAAGTCTAGGACTTGGAAGAAATGAAGGAGGTATAAAATAATTTGGAATTAACAAGTGTTAATATTTTTTCTCTCTCTCTTCATTGGATCATCAGTTCCTCCCAGAAAATATCCTGGTAAGGTGAGATGGATTACAATAGATTCATCAAGGGTAAAAAAAGGAAGAAAAAAACAGTTAATAATTCCTGAGAATAACAATCATTATGCTAATTATGAATTTAGAACATGAACTCCAATCATCTCCTCCCAACTAATATGCATATTTTTGGTCCAGATTTTCATTTTAGTTTGTTTCTCCAACCCCTCCTAAACCAGACATTATTTTTGTTATTACTGTTTTAGAGAATCATTGTTTGTTTAGATTTATCCATGTTTATCAATATTGTCACTCGCTATTTTTTTTTATTGATATTAGCTTTATGGAGATATAATTTAGAAAATTTTAAATTCTCCCATTTAAAAGTATACGATTCGATGTATTTTAATATACTCACAGAATTTTGCAATCATCATTACATATTTTAGATCGTTTTCATCGCCCTCAAAAGAAACGTTGTCCCACTTAGCAGTTACCCTCCTCAGTCCCGGGCAACCACCAATCTACTTTCTGTCTCACTCTACCTTCTTGCATCTCAGCTCTTCCATTTTCCTTTTGCTAGAAGTAGAATTTACTCTCATTCAGCAAACAAAAGCTGTGACATTTCAAACCTAATGCAAAATATTTTCCTCAATTGCTTCTCCTTCCCAAAGGGGGGGGGGGAAAGTAAATAGTACCTACTTTTTTTTTTTTATTTTTATCTATTTTCTCTGTTAGGATGATCTAATTCCTAAAGGATTTGTTAGCTGATGAGACTAGTACTGAGTTGAAACTTAAAAAAAAAAATAGATTATTAAAATCTTCACTCTGAAGATGGGTCTTTTTTAAAAATATGCATTTCAAGATATTTTAATGTTCAACAAATCCCTCTTAGGGTAGTAATCACCTGTAAAACATAAAGAAAACAGGAGCTGGCAAAGTAGAGTCAGCACCCAGAGGGAAAACAACTTCACTGGGGCCAGGGAAATGCCCCGAGATGTAATATAGCCCTCATTTATAGAGTGGTGTTAAAGAACAACAAAGATGGACACTAGTTAAAGGTGGTGAAGACAGACTTTATTCAGTAATACTACTGCAGCAGGGGAAAGAGACTTCAGTATGGAACTGAGCTGAACTCTGACATGTTGAGGTACCTGTGTATTTTAAAGGGAGAATGAAGGAGTAGAAAGGAACCAGTGGGGCCTCTAACAGAGTCAGGAAAAGTGGAAAAATTACAAAAAGTGGGAAGGGGGATGGTCACTGTGATCAAGCCATCTGGGTTTGTTAGTTTCATTTACCTGGAAGGGAGAAAAAAACTTCTTATACCTTCAGGCAGGGGGTGGTTTTGCTAATTGGAGCAAGGCACCCAACTAAATGAGGCCCTTACTCTCCCATGGAGACTGGGAGGCAAGAGAGGGAAAGCTTAAGATTTATATCTTAAAGGAGCAGAGAATGGGTTTCTAATTTTAACTTTTCTAAAGTAACTGCTTTAAGAGGGAGTTCATTATACTCTATGTTGGGTCTTGGCTGGAATAAACTGTAGATTCCTTTGTCAGCATTGAGCTCTCAGGCAGGCATTTTTAGAAGGGCTGGAATCTTCTATGGGCTTGGCCTTAGGCTGCTAGAAGCCATGCTAGACTTTGTTCTAGTCTCTTAGTTTGTGTAAGGAGCAACTTTTGGGAGATGAGGGCAACCTCTAGCCAGCAGCCAAAAAGAATGCAGAGACCTCATTCCTACAACCACAAGGAACTAGATCCTGTCAAGCACAAGAATAAATTTGGAAGCAGATTCTTCCCCAGAGTCTTCGGATAGACCAGTTAAGCTGACAGCTTGATTTCAGCCTTCTGAGACCCTGCAGAAATCCAGTCGAGCCCGCCTGGATTTCTGATCTACAGAATTGTAAGCTAATAAATGGGTGTTCTTTTTAAGTTGCTATGCTTGTAGTCATTTGTTATGCAGCATTAGAAAACTAATACAGGTGTATTTCTCCATCTGTAGCTTAAGAAAAAAAGCAGTAGAGATTTCTTATCCTGAAGCTTTCTTCATACAGAATACTGAATGCCAAACAGCAAAAGCTTGCCTTCAAGAGATACATTGTACCCCTAACAATGCTAGCTCTTACACTCACACTTTGAACAGAGGCAATAATGCAGTTCAGTTTGCGATTGGCAGGAAAAGATTAATTCAGTGAAATGCTGAATATTTTTCAATGAAAAGGCAAATCGTTATGTCTGACACTAAGTCAGTACTCTGGGTTATAATGTGCACACTACTGTCTTCATATTACTCTCTCAGAAACCAACCCCTCTGTGTCTTTTTCTCTAGCCAGAGTCATGTTCCCCAATACTCACCTGTGGGCTCTGGAAGTGGCTTCTCTTCCTGATGATGCTCCAGGTTTCTGCAGCAAAGTGGAACACTGTGCATTTAGCTAAGTATTGATGTCACTCCACCCTCAAATTTCCCCTTAGTCACCTTTCTAGCTTCATTTCTTATGTCCACAGAGACCTCAAATTCAGCAAATATTTCGTTTCCAAAACATGCCAGATACTTTTCTAATTTCCCTCATGCTCTTCCTTCCTCTCATGATGCCCTTTCTTCTCTTTACACTTGTAGAAATTGTATATATCCTTTGATATTCAGCTCAGATGTCACTTTCCCCAAGAATCTTTTCTAGGTTCTTCCAGACAGAATCATATATTCCCTTTTTTTGTTTCCAAAGCATTCAAAATTTGCTTTTGCTCTCTTTTGTGTAAATAATGCCCACTTTCCCCACAACATTGTTAAGTTACTGACATTAAGAACAACTACACAGACACACATACACTCACACTCAAAGACTGGCACAGTTCATTAGTAGATGCTCATGGAATTGAGGCTCCTATTTAGTTAGATAAGGAAGATAATCAGTTGAGGCAAAAATAAGTCTATTTTTCCTTTAAGTATATGACTTGGCATATTGCTCATTACTTTCTCCTTCAATCGGATTGTGTAGACTTGATATTTCTCCCAAACTTCTAAAATATGGGTGTTCATTACCACAGTCCATCCCAATCTCTTCAAACCCAGATTATTTCATTAAGGTCATCTCCCTGTCTTGTGTCCATAATATTCTCACAATCTGAAACCCTTCTACATTTCCAAACCTTATTCAGTTGCCATTAGCACACGTTCAGACATGCTGAAAGTGTTAAATACCTACAGATTTCAAAGGCATAGTATGAAAAAAAAGTAAAATAGCTCAATAATGTTTAATATTGATTATGTGTTGCAATGATATTTTGCTTGTATATTGGGTAAAAGGAAATATAAGACTAAAAATAATTGCACCTGTTTCTTTTTATCATTTTTAACGGGGACACTTAAGTCTTAAATTTATGTATGTGGCTTGTATTAGACTCTATTAGACACTGCTAGCCTAGGGCATAAAGTTCCAATACCTGAATTTGGCATCATAATTCACATTTGGCCTTGATTTTCTTTAGAGGCTCATGTCCATCATAGCCAGTATTTTTTCAGAAGCCCTGTTCTTATTCTTTTCCTCTGCCCATACTATTTCTTATGTGACCTTCAATCCTCTGATTTTGCTTATCGAAATCCTATCCCTTCTTTAATCTTAGCTCTACTGCCTACTAGAAACCTTCTCTGATCTCATCAACTAAAATAATTTTTTTTTCCTAAAGGAAGTATTCTGATATGTAATTATTTGTAAATCTATTTCATCTCTTCCATTACTTAGAGAATAGAGTTTAATATACCTATGTATACCTCCAGAAATAGCATAGTAACTTCCCTGGATGACTTTCAGTGTGTGATACATAGATGAATGGAGGGATTTTATTTAAGAAATAGGTTACAGGTTATATAAATGTGTATGTACATGTATATACAGACATGCTTTTGTATGTATGTATACATACTATAAGTATTATTTTATAATTATTTAATGAGAGGGAAAACGAGCATGAAGGGAAAGACTAGCATGAATATTCTTTGAGTCTTTAGGGGAGAATAAAGAATGAAAATCTGCAGAAAGAAAGAAAGACTCAGAACATTAGAACTGGAAGAGACTGGAGAGGGCATTGTGCCCATTTCCCTCTTCTTACACACAAAAGACTTCCTGCTGGAGAAGTTGAGTAACCTCTGTTAGAGATAAACCATGTGTGAGATACGCTGCTGTATCTCTTATACTCAGTGCAATACCTGATCCTTAAGGGGTCAGTAAACATTGATCCAGTGAGTGAAAATGAATAAATGAACAATGCAAAGTAAGTGTACCTGGTGAATTGAAACTAGAATACAGATCTGATTTGCAGAGTAGCAAGATTTCAGTCTGCCACATAGAGAGGGGAAGAGGTAACAGGAAGCAATAGGGAACTATGTTTAAAACATGCGTATTAGCTGACTCTTAAATTAGCCATTTTCTGACATTGGCACCTAGGAATATGTGGATTTATAAGAGTAAATTCCACTTTTCCTTTATGTTCAGATGACCCCCTTCCAAGCTGATTAGTGCTCATCTTGCTGCCTTTTATTTGCTTAAAGAGAATGTAGGTTTAGTAATTTTCAAAATAGCAGTGATGGATTTTCATTGATTTCCCCCATTCTTTCTTGTCCTGGTCTCTTTTGTACATTTATTGTGCTCGATATTTTATAGAGCACATATATTATATCATAAAATTCTCAAAACAAATTTATTAGGTATTATTAGTATTCCCACTTTGAAACATGGAACTCAGAAGTTAATGTAAACTAATCAAACATTACACAACTAAGAAGCATTGGAGCTGTATGTGTCTTCTATATTATTTCCAAATACTATGATTGCTTCCCCTATTATTTCCCATTATTATTTGTGAATAAGAACACATATTCATTGGAGCTGGGGCAGGAGGTAGTATTCGTGGCTGTTGAACAGGGGAAAGCCACTGGCCAACCTTATGACCTCAGCCTCACCAGCCAGCTTCTTATTCTTCAGAATATTCTCTTCAAAACACAACTTTTGGGGTTTAGCATATGAGGAAATGAAATAACTTTTCTCTTAACGATTTTATCCAATATTACAACTAAAATAGTTGCTAAATTGTCTCCCCAAACCTTTATATTGGGGGTCCTCTTGCTACATTTCTGAAACTACAGCGATGAGGAGATATTAACATTTTTGGGGGACCTATTACAGGTAGAATTCTCACTCTGCTAAAGATGAGGAGGCCTATGAAAGCATCAAGAATTTGAAATATGAGGCTTAGGCTTTGATGATATTTATTTTAAAAAAATGGTGAAAAGAATGCTGGCTATGATTTTAAATGGAATGGATAAGTAGGACAAAATTAATCAATAAATCTTAGTTGAGGTTGTTTGCACAGATCTATGCATTTTACATATTTTCCATCTGTGTAAGGCAATTTGCTTGTGACTGACACAATTTGACAACCTGGTTTATTAGTATACTTTGTAACTAATTGTATATAAAAATGCCAACCATATTTTTCCCATTGATATCTTAGCAAGGGGACTTAGTCTAAAGTGATAAATGAGTGTCCTCAAAATTATCTCCCTTCCTCCCTCCCACCCTCTGTCCCCACTCCCTTCTCTCCCCTCTTCTTTCTTTCTGCTCTCATCTTGAACTTCTTAAGGAAAACAAAATATAGAACATGAAATATTATTGGAAAACTTGTTGATCATGCATATTACTATGGGTATGCTATGTTCTACCTTTTTAATTTTAGGAAGCTTGAGTAAATGTCTGCTGTCCCCTTGGGTTGTAGCCCTGCTTCTCCCCTCCCCCCACTTCTTTTTTGGGTATGATGGATTGATTTAAAAAGTGCTAATAAAATAAAATGAAGCAGTTCCAAAATATGTAGACTTGCGTTATGGACTCCTTAGTGTTAAAAATGAGTATATCTTAATAGGAAGAACATATTAAAAAGAATAAGAAGTAAATAATAATGAAGTCATTTTACTAATTAACTTGGATGTGGTAACCTTGTTGCCACTAAAACTAGGCAATCAACTTGCTTCTCAGCAAGTTCTTTTGAATCATAATGTCCTGCTTCCCCAGTGTCCACATGTCTTAACTATTTCAAAAATGTTTGTATCAAGCTTTTATTACAAATGCTAATACTGAGTTGTTGTTGTTTTTGTTGTTGTTGTTGTTGTTATTGTTTTTGGCGGAGGGCGGGTAACCATCACCTTCCATGTGGAGGGAAAAATAAGTGTTACTTTCATTTCAGGGGGCCTAATTATAACACCGCTTTCTATTTTAGTCCTTATTTATTTTCCAATTCTTAGGGGTTGGTTGCATTTAATACTGAAACGAGTAGTGCTCCAGTGTGTAATTAAGGTTTCTTTGTAGGATTAATAAGTATGCCTCATTAGCCCCACTGAACTTGAAGTGTTAATCTTCACCTTGGCGTTCTAATCTTGAAATAAGTTTGTGGATCAAGTATTGAAGTATGTTGAGCAAACAGTTTGATTAAAGCCACCAAGCCATCAGATGCCCGTCCCATCTTATTGACTCAAATACATTTACATAAATAAATGTTTAGATGTGTCTTTTCGTATGTACTAAGCAATGGTCTAGAACGACCATTGGAGCAAGCCACCACCTTGGCTTTCCTTAGCAAAGAAAGTAGAAAAGGTATTTGCATTTTTCCTGATTTACCTCTGTTTCTATGACAATTTTTTTTCCTTCACATCGGGGAAGAAGCAATGAAGCCAGAGCACAGCAGCCATAGAGAACACTTGTAAAGATGTGCAGGAGGTTACACTATGAGAGGAGTGGGCTCAGTTTCACAATGACATGGCAGATGTCAAAACAACTCACTTCCAAACCCTTAGTCAGTTAAAATCGTCATAGACTTTTCTCTTTGTTTTCCAAAATGACAATGATCTAATAGACCAAAAAAAAAAAAGTCAGTGAAAAAGATATTAAAAGCCAAGTGTCATCTCTTTGATCTTCAATCACACCTTTGTAAAATTAGAGAGCTAATTTTAAAATTTGAGAGCTAGGTAATCTCTTAGGTCCTTCCACTTATAAGATTCACAATGCTGTTAATTTAGTGGAGTAACCTATGCCTACCTCCAGGAAGCCAAGCTTCTCTTCTTTGTTGTTATATGCACAGAGCAGCATACATATGTGCTCAGTAAGTACTTGTCAAATGAATGAATGAATGACATAGGGCCTTGAAATGCATTCTAATAGCAAGTGCTGGCTAAATCTTTATGATGAACTTAGCAGTAGGAAGCCTCTCCTTGAGGAGTTCATAATATCACAGGGGAAATTAGTTTAAATATCCTGAAACTTTGCAAACCCACAGAACATTCTGTGAGAAGTGGTAAATGTATGAAGTAGACTCTACAAATCACAAGAGCTTAGAGAAGGTCATGTAGATCTTACATACAATTTGGTAGCCATTCCGGTTTTGGCAGATATAAAAATGAAAATAATAATAAAGTGATCAAAATCAATAAATGTGTATATACTTGCTAGATGTCAGGCACTTAATATATATGTAGTCATATTTAATCTTTATAGCACCATGAAACTGGTATGATTATCCACTTTTACAGATAAGTGAACTTGGAGAAGTTCAATAACTAGCCCAAGAAGGTCACATAGCTATCAAGTGATGAGAGAGGAATTTGAACCGAGGACTGACTGGCTTTCCATGATCCTCCACACGCACCTAGCTACCTGGTGAAGGGAACTAAAGTTTTGCCATCCTGAAGTTGCCTTTTGGGGATATTGACTTTAAGCTGTTTATTAAGAAACGAGACTCAGAAAGAACATATGACCCCCTTCTCTCCCTCGTTTCCTGTTTTAGAGATTCATATGGAAAGGCCTATTTCACAAAGGTAATCTTAGGATGTTGCCTTGACCTAATTGAATTAAGTATGGTAAATAAGAGGGTCTTATTTAACAGGCATGGGTATGTTAGCTAGATATCTCCCGTGTCCCATTGTTTTTGAGTTGCTTAGCAAGGATATGCCTGCCGTGTATGTTCTGCTCTTCCTCGACTACCTGTAAAGCACGCATTTTCACTTCTAAGACCCCATTTCCCTCCTTTTCTCTTTTGTCCAAAATTTTATAGACCCAATTTTCATGCTTATGTGAATTCCCTATTCACATGTATTAAAATTTTGATTTTCTCTTGTTAATCTATCTCTGTTAATTTGATTATTAGCCTGTTTAAAATAACTTAGATGGTGGAAAGAAAAAAGTCTTAATTTTTTTTAGCCCCCACACTGGATAGGAAGTACACTGAGTCATGGGAGAACCTGGGTCTCGAGCTGTTCCTGGAGAATATGTACTTGCTTACCTTCTTTTCTTGTCCATCCCTATAGCGCTTGGGAAAATCAACCTACATAACCTGGTGCCTCTTTTGCCCTCTGGGAATTTGTTTTTTGGATGCTTTCTGTCTGCCCCTCTCTGCTTGTCTTGACCTTTGATATTTACATTTGTCTGGCCTAACCGACACTGGGGATTGGTTTTGACTTCTAGGATGTGATATCACTGCTCATTTTGTCCACCTTCTTCCAAACTTCTGGCTCTTCTGTGTCCCCTATCTTTTGAGTTCTGTTATGGGTACATATTGTTTTTTCTTTTTCTGATATATAGCTATCTGGCTTCTCCTCACTTTTTATCTGGGCTCTCTATTCTGCAGTGTCTCTTCAGTGTGATTTAGGGCATGCATAATGACAGGGCATGAACAATCCAAGTTGAGGGTAAAATATGAACAGAGATAAGGAAACAGAAACAAGATTGTCTTGTGTAGTGGCTGGGAAAGGACTATTTGGAGGGGGAAAAGATGATTTGTACTAAAGAATAGAAGACCGAATGGAAGGTATTTTAGATGATAGGCTTTCTAATAAGCCAGACATGGGTGTGTATAGATGGTAGAGTAAGACAGAGCAGAAGCACAAATGATTGAAAGCTGTAAATATAGAAAAAAAAAAAAAAACTTCAATTTTAAGAGCACCGAAAGAGAGGGGAGGAAATATTAGAGTAAGAATACTAGGCAGAGGAATGATGCTAATTTATCCAGACATGAGGCAGCAACAGCTTGCCCGGGGGTAGAGAGATTGTGTAAATGGAGAAAAAGGGGTGAGTAGTGCAGGCTTTTTTGAAGAAAAGGTCATTATGATTTGGAAGAAGGGTGGATATAACATATGACATTTGGCATTGTCTCTAGTTTTCAAAAAAATCTTGGTTTCTTTGAAATAGGTCAAAAAGGTGTCCAAGGAAAAGATTTAAAATCGTTTTCAATATTTCAGTAAATATTCGTGTCAAGTCAAACGTCAAATAGACAGGAAAGCAACCAGCAATAATTCAATGTTGTTTTGATGTCATTTAGTATAAAGTATACTTGGATTTTTCTCATTTTTAGTTTCTAAACCATGAACTGAGATTTCTCAGAGGCCTGAGGCTCTGAAGAACAAATTTTTATTACACAATGTACCACGTAACCTTTCCTGAATAGATGTTAAATATCAGAAAGAATGAAGTTATTCTTTTTATTTCCCCCCACCCCTCATAGATATTTTCAGGACATACATTCTTATTCCAATAATCGTAAACTAGTGTGATGATGGTCAAATTATAGTATAGTGGAATTTCCCTGAATTGACAGTTAGAAGTAAAGACAGCCAGAAGTTTCACACTTTAAAATTTTATAAAAAAAGGCTCACATGATGAATACTTAGGTGGCTGCCATACGTCTGGGCCCTGATGTTCATGCCTTCGTGTAATCCCCTCCCCTCTAGTATGTGTGGGTCCTATGACTTGCTTCTAGCCACTAGAATATAGAAAAGGTAAGGGGATATCGCTTTTCTGATTTTGTTACTCTATATATGACACTGTCATCCCAGCAGGCTTGCTCTAGAGTCTCTGTTGCTGGCTTTGAAGAAAGAAGCTGCCATAAATGCTCAGCTGCAAGGTGAATGCTGGCAATAACCACATGAGCGAGGGAGTGTGCCCTTTCTAGCCTAGCCTCCTGATGAGAACCAAGTTCTGGCTGACACCTTGACTGCAATCTTGGGAGAGACCCTGAGGCACAGAATCCAGCTAAGCTAGGCTCCTGATTCAAAGATAATGATGAGATAATAAATGCGTGTTATTTTATGCTGCTAAGGTTATGGGAATTTGGTACATAGCCTAGAAAACAAGTACGGTTCACTTTTGTTCTTTATCTCTTATTGGCTCTATAAACTAGTGTCTAGAGCTTTCATTTTCCCAGTCACCAGGCTAGAGGCATTGGAGTCATTCTGAGCTTCCCTCTGTCCCTTATTCTCAACATCTAACCATTTTGTACACCCTGTGATCCTACTTCCTGCCTGGTTCTTCTTTTCCATGATTATTCCCTTCATAGTAGTGAAATTTAGACTAATCTTAATCCGTGTCTTTCTTCAGGGCTGAAGGCTATGAGATGCTCATGTGAGCTCACTCTCAAAGAGAACGAGGTAGTGTTGCCAAGGGCAGAGGGTCAATAGCCAAACACAAAACTGATGGCATGCTGAGCTGAGGCAGAGAGATGGCAGGGCCCTGTTAATTCCACGGGTGTCATTCGGTGGCCCAGAAATGAGCTCACTTTAATATGGAGGCACATTTACAACTTGTCTGCCAGTTCTCTTCATTTCCTGCCTGGACCAAACACTCACTTGGATCTTATTCCCCCAGCAAATTTATCCTCAGCTTCCATCACTAAAGCACCAGTGGACAAGATGAAATTTAATGCCGTTATAACTTCTGACCAGAGCAAGAACCTTAAAAGGTATTTCAATGCACCTTCCTACATTCTCAGGAAGATTATATCTTCTCCTTTTCCCCAAAGAGCTGAGAGAAAAGTACAGTGTTCGATCCATGCCCACCTGAAAGGATGACGAAGTTCAGGGTTGTATGAGGACACTACTAAGGGCAGCAAATTGGCGAAGTAGTCCAGGTTTATGGGAAGAAGTATGTCAGGTCCACTGAACGAGTGCAGTGGGAGAAGGCTAATGGCACAACTGTTCATGTGGGCATTCACCCCAGCAAGGTGGATATCACTAGATTAAGGCTGGATAAAGACATAAAAAGATCCTTGAATGTAAAGCCAAATCTCGCCAAGGAGGAAAGGAAAAGAGTAAATACAAGGAAGAAACAATAGAAGAGATGTAGGAATAAAGTAATCTTGTATGCAGCTTCATTAAAACTGTTGAAATGGAAAAAAAAATTTATCCTCTATGCTGTTCCCAGACTTATTTTCTAAAACACAAATTTGACTATCTCACAACCTTTTCTATTGCTGTTCAGGATAAATCTATAAGTGTAGCCCCGCTAAAGCCCTCCCTGGTGTGGCCGGCCTGGCACATTTCTAGGTCGATCACCTATGCTCCAAACTCTGACCCTGAGTTTCAATGATACCGATAGTTTATAGTGTAGTTTCCAGAACAAATTCACACTATTTTCATCTTTATGTTTCTGTTGAAGTTGTTCTCACTGTAATGAATGCTTTCCTCCACCATTTCTTAGACTGAGTTCATTTCACCCTTTAATATCGTAAGGAAGTATTATAACCCTCGGGGAGCCTTCACTCTCCTATTAAGGAAGATTGTTCTAGGCCAGGATAGATAGGGGCTTTAAATGGATCCTGTTGGACAAGCATTAGATCTACCGCAAATTGCTCACTCTATCCAGGGGGCCGGGGGGAAGGGGCAGGGCATCGCTCTTCAGCCCACCATCAAATCTTCCCCATAACTAACAGTAATGCTACTAAGTTTTAAACTATGTTGTATGGCTGCCTCAGTGATAATTCAGTCTAGATATCATTGTGTATATCTTCTTCTTTGGCCAGGCGAAAGTATAATAAAGGTATGCCTCTGTACCGCAACATTATTAAAACACATCTATTTGGGTAGATGTGAGTTTTTATGCTTTAATATAGAAATTTCATTTCCCATGAAAATATTTTTCACAGTGACCCTCCAAATTGTTTCTGAGACAACTGAGAAGCTCACAAAATGAGAACAAATGAAAGAAAAAGATTTTAGCAATTAGGCATTTGAATTACTAGAGGCGATATTTATTACGATTATATTTGTTGATGCCAGAAACTTACACAACATGTGAGACATGAAAGGAAGTCCACTTGGGTTTAAAAACTGGAAAAGAAGTCAGCAAAATGTGTTTAAGGTACTCAAAGTGGTCCAAGTAATTAGTAAAGGAAAGAACTTTATTCTTCAGTTTGGAAATTTACTAGGAATACAGGTGCCACTAGGGGGCTCCCTAATATTCTACAATTGTTGGGAGACCTGACTATGCAGCATAGGTTAATAGAATAATGAATAAAAGTACTCTGTAATTTAAAGTATATTCCATTGTAACATTAACAATTGCATGTTGTTTAAAGCTGGAAAATGAAACTATTATTTTAAGGTTTGCTAGAGTTCAAAACATATTTATGTAAATAACTTAGCAAATGTAAATATGCACCTGATCGAGAAAGGCATAATGTGTTTCACAAACTCAATTTCTTTGGTGTAATAAAAGGAGGAAAAAAAAAAACCTCATTTATTTTCCTGATTACTTTTTCTTCCCGAGCGATATAAAACCAAAATATTAAAATTTTACCATCTGAACTATTGTATCATATCAATAGATATTTATTTATTGATATGACATAAATAGCTATAGATACATATATATATACATATATATGGGATATTATGTTGTTTAACTCATTCAACAGAATATACAGAATAAAAATTTAAAATTATAAATACTAATATATTACCTGTAAAGGAATCTATGAAAGCCTTGGTCTTGTGTAGATGAGCTGAAGAGGAAAAGTAACTTTTACTCTTAGGATATATTTGATTTATTGTTCTAAGGCATGTAAAATGAAAAAAAATCATTTTAAAACTCTTTTTAGTAATATTAAATCATATTTATGACAAAAAGCATTAGTACTAGGAAAGAAAATATTGGACGTTTAGCATCTTTTTATACAGTATATTGATTCATGTTTGTTTCCACAGACTTTCAGATATGTTCACATTAGGAACACTACATTACATATTATTTGCTTCTATTTTTGTTAAATGTTGTAGCATGACTATTTGAAAATTCCACATAGAGGTGTATTTGGTGAGAAAGGAAAGCCAGTTTTCCCCAGCTTTCCTTCCTTATTCTTTTTCTTTTTATCAGAGTATAGTGTACATTCTCAGTCATTTCTGTTTCTCGTCTCATACTTTTAATTCCCCATTAAAATTTTAAATATAAGTTTTAATGAACTCTATCTTCAATGAACAACAAAGAAAGAGCAGTGACAAAATTTTGTGACCTGGCAAATAATTCATTCTTATTTTTATGTTTTCATATATGTGTGTATTTTGTATTTTTTTCCTATAAAAGACAAATGCATAACTTGTGTACAGACATTTACTTGTCTACTCCTTTTACTAGGACACGAAAAAGCAAAGACAACCTTTGAAAGGGAAGGATGGGAATTAATATTAATATATTTTCTAACTTGCACTTTGACTAAGCAAGCAAAGATCATACTAAAATATTCAAGCTATCATAATAAAGTTATTATGGTCTTTTGCTTAACCTGGAAGGTTTGGGCTGTGACAATTCTTTTGCTAAAATTTTTTCCTTGAAACTTAAAACTTAAAAACGACCAAACAAAAACCTTCAGTTTGGTAACTGAAGCCAAAATCAGAAGATCAATTACTTTCTTACACAATATATTTGAAAATACTGGGTAGCCACTAGCTCTGGAAATGTAGGCAAACATATAATGAATAATTTATTGATATTATATTGCATATAGATGATAAATTAATATTATCTATGTTTCCAGGCTTTATGGCCACTCTCAAATAATTTTATCTCATTGTCTCAGGTGTGTGTATATGTGTATTTATTTATATTTATATTTATATTTATACTTGAAAGTGATATTTATATGCCTGAGCGTGAAAGAAAGGCAACTAGAAATTACTTAATGAATGCATATATCAAGCAGCTATATAAAGCACTAGGAGAAAGGTAAAGTGTTTTTTATCCTGAATAATATTTTTTGAGCTATTTTGAGCTTATCCTAGAATAAGTAACTGTATAAGGCCATTGGTATGCATATATATTTTTTATTTCAGCATAAAAAGTGGTTAAGTAATTTAATGTCATAAAGATGGCTAGCTCATCTTGCATTTAAATATATATTTAAATAAATAAATATATATACACATGTGTGGTATGTATGTGTATGTATATAGGTTTATAGATTTTTTTTTTTTTGAGCAGTTATAAAATCATGCATTGCTGGCAGCACAATGAACCATATAATAATGCGTGGTTTCTGTCTTTACTAAACTTACTATTTCGTTGAAGATACTTAACTTCAAAGTTAGATAACAATACAAGACAATAATACAGGTTATGGCAGGAGGAAGCACAGTCAACAGCAGGTCTAGAACCATCATAGGCAAAGATCTCGGCGTCTGCACTGGCTTTCCCAGGTGCATGAAAGGCTGCTCTTGTAGGTTCCTCAAGGAAACTGAAGGATCAGGTATAAGCCTCTGTTTGTTATCAAACTACAGTTCTAGTCATCTCTACCTTTTTTAAAGACTATAGCTTAATTGCAACTGTTTTAAGACAGCAATCTTAAATTAAAAAGTTCCATCTACTTAGATTATTTGTTACTTCATTTGTTACTACCAAAGTAACGAACTGTCTTCTGAAAGCTTTTGCTACCTATTCCTCAGTTTTAATGTAGGACATGCAATATAGAATTATGTCATCATAATTCCCATTTCCTTGAGGTCTATTTCAGATCATTGTTTTTCCTTTAATCTTGAGTGCAAAGTCTATAGGTCGGAAAATCCAGAATATCTCAAAGGTTATTGAGTAATCAACAAAAATTAATCGATTTGCAATGTTGAGTTTTTATCATGTGTCTGTGCCTAAGGCGAATGAAGCAAACTAAGTGGATTTAGCTCTCTAAATATAAAGCACAAACTATACCATGGATAGTTTATGAAAGGTCATGAACGACCTTTGCCCAATAATCAGTTTATTAGGGTATTCTCAATAGTTGATCCCACATAATCCACATATATTGGCAGGCGATGACCTCTCTCTTCTTCCCTATTATTTGTCATTCTAATTGCTCAATATTAGAGTCCATGCCTTCTCCCAGCTGAATTATGAAGGCCAGCCTTACCTAGGCAGCTGAAAACCCCAAAGATTCGATTCAAAGCTGTATGATTATTATGACTCTTGGCCTTTCTTATATTGTTTGTCAATACTTATAAGCATTGCAGTCTATGAATAAAGCACAGCTCAGGACATTATTCCTAAGAAGGAAAAATGTGGCTAGTTTTCCCACAGGTTGAAGAGGACCCAACTTCACGGTTTATATTCTAATATATTTCACTTTCTATCCTATAGTATGGCTACCTTTGATCAGAATTTTCCAAAAATAAAAATATCCTTTTCAAATTATTTATTTGGGACACATGGGGTAAAAATTCCTAGCTTAAGCGCATTCGTGTGTTGGGAGCCATATGTAAATGGGCTGGTGGGTGTGTATGGATCTACACATTTTCTCACATACACATTCATCTTAAGCAAACTTTATATTCTTTACATTTTATTCCTGGATATAGAAACTCTGGGCCATTTTCTCCAAGCAGAGATTGCAGACGGTGAACTAGCATCCTACCATACCTCAGTTAAAGAGGAAAATTTGATGTCTGGACATGTGTAGTCTTGTGGAAAGGAACCTTATTTCACTCATAGACAAGAGCAGTAGTATGGCTAGCAGTATTTCCCCAGAGATGGCCTGATTTAAAAAAAATCAATATCAACTCTTGACACATTTTCATTTACATCAGCGCATGGCTCTCAGTCAGGGCACAAATCAATAGGCAGCTTTTAACACTGCCCAACTATGTCTTCCTATTGGGCTTCAGGCAGGCCATTTGCCTTTAACGTACCATGTTTCTTGGGGAGGAAGTTTAATGTTTTTTCCTGTGACTAATCACAACAGCCTAAACTGAAGCATTAATCACATGACATTTTCTTCATCACCACTTACAGCCAATTGACTTTTTACTTAGTGAAAGCATTTGAAGGAGATGACAGTTGTTCTAAGGGGGTCAAGAGTCAATGGGAAGAAATATTTTGTTCTAAAACATATATAGCATATGGCTTCTAAAGTTGACTCTATGTCAGACAGTCTTCACAAATAGCTGCCTTATCATTTTGTAGGTAGGATCTCACAGACAAGAAGGAGAATAAGATTTGTTTAAAATTAAATTGCTAATTAAGACTCATAGCATTTGGATTGAAAACAATTAATCTGTGCCTTTCTATAAACTAAAAGTCACATCCAGGGTCACTAGCAATTGGAAAAGTGTTTTCTCTAACTTTTAAAAGTGAATCCTTTTCCTTTTCTTTCTTTTAAGCTAACATAAATATTCGTTAGGTCTGATGCCATCTGAGACTGGCAACCTCTCCAGTATTAGCAGTCTTGACTAAACGTAATATCTACTTCATTATTGCAGCTACTCAAGATTTCTAAATAATGAATCAAATGCTTACATTATTCACAAGACACAAAGAGGTTATTAAGCTGAATAAGCAGAAGCTCACAAAGGCTTGCAACATATTTATCTAGGGCAATTCCAAAGCACAAAAATATGAAAAAGTAACCTCCTATATTATATTGCATTATATTTCTATTTTCCCAAGTAGCAATAATATCTTTTTAGAGCAGTGCGGCCCTAGGACACCGGTCTCCTCAGATACTCCCTAAAATAGGACTGAGTGTTAAAATCGGTTTGAAGAATGATGCATATGGAGTCCTCATCTTGGTGATTTACAGTGCCTGTGGGTATATCAAAGGCTCCAAAAATATCTTCAGTAAAGAAGACTGTGTATTTACTGCAGTATTTCCTCTTCTGTCTAACCACTCTGGTATATGTTTTTGAAATTCTAGCTCAAAAGTAGTTGTACGTCGTCCATTCTCTTTCAGAACTATGGTATTCCCAGAACACGAGCCAGTTCTGGAACTTCTACCTTCTGCCCTGAAATGGGAACTGGTCCGTAGATCTGAAGGAGCCTGCTGTGTGTGTCTCCCTACCCACCCCACCCAGCCCCCCGGAGCACAAGGACTGGTGTTCCAGATGTTCGGGACATGACCATGATGTGTCCCGTGTGCCTCATGTGCCTAGGAAGCATCTTGCAGCGGTGGAGGACGGTGCAGACCCAGTTAACTTGAAAGGTAAAAATAGACCTTAATGGCAGTAATATACTCTGGGAAGCAAGAGTTAGGCACTCTAGCATGAAGGGTTTACATGGTTTTTGTGTCCCCCTTTAGAATGCTCAGTTTATTGTATTGAATGCTGTCCCATAGTATAACCTAATTTCAAACTCTATCATTAAAATTACATCGTAATGCCAGCATGTTGAGCTATAGCTAAGACTATGTAAGAAGTCTAAAACTTGGCATTGTAAACGCACCGTTCAGAAAAGCCCGCCTTTCTGAACTGCAGACTGTGCCAGTGTGCCCTTCTTGTGCTGAATGAAAATGAAAGTTGCTCGACCAGTGAAGGTTTTTAAAACCCCAAATAAAAATTTTCCTTGGTACTCCACACTTCCAGATGACTTTAGTTATTGCAAGAACATTTCAAAATAAAATTCCCATTCATCTTAACTTAAAAATCAATACTGTCTTTTTTAGGAGAGTGATTACATCTGAAAAAGGGTCAAATAACAATTACCAAAACCTTCGATGTCTTCCATGTTTTACTTTGTTCAGTATCAACTGCTTGATTGAATTTTAAGGTCTTTTTTAGAAATGTTTACTAAAACATGATGTAGAGAACTTAAAATAATTTTAAAAGGTCAGAGTTTAATTTTACATGGATTGTAATAATATAAGAGGCACACCAACCTCTGATTTGTGAATATTACTTTTTAGGATGAGATAAGTAGGCACAAAAGAAAAAAGTAAGTTGATTTATGGAAAAAGCACTAAGTAAACAACAGCATAGGTGGTAGAAAGATATGGAAGAGCTCATGGAAATGACTGTATATGGCTCATGTTTGAGAACCACAGCTCCACAGTACTAGCTGACTTCAGAAAACGGTCAGAAACTCCTTACTTATTGTTTTGACTATATCCTCAACATCTTATTTAGTGCTCTAATTTGCAAAGTACTCCTCTATTTATATCCCTTTTGATATTTTAAACAATCCTGATTCAAGGAGAAGCACAGAAATTTTTATAAGTTATTAAAATCTCAAGACAAATAAGTGACAGAGCTTGGAATTGAGCTCTATTCCTTTGATACTTAGTCCATGTGCTGTATTTGGAAAAAATACTAACAGCTAGGGAACAATGTGTGTTCAGATTTCCAGACAAACAGACACTCCTTCCCTTTCACCTCTGTTGACTAATTATTGGTTAAAGTTATGTCACAAGAAATACAAAACAACTCACCTTTTCTGATCATCAGTAAGTGTTTAAATTAGGGGTGCTTGGTACCTCAAGTCCAGGTTCCCTATAACCACATTTTCTCCACGTTGGTTCAGTTTTGAGCTTTTAGAGGGCTGGTCCCAGTCTCCCAGGTTCTCTTAAACCCTGTCGATTCCTTCATTTAACCTCATCTCAATAGCCAGTCTTGGTGCCACTTGGACAGCTGATTTTATTCTGATGCTTCACTTGACTTTGTTCATCTGTTTGTCATAAAATATGCAGACACTAATCTTGAAAAATTAATGTAGCTTCCCTAAAAGCCAACCTGACTTCTTTAACCTTCCTTAGAAAGTTTAGAAGAACTAAGACGTGAGACCAAATGCAAAAAAAAAAAATATATATTTTGGTCTAAGTTGCCCAAGGATGAAGGATATGTCACAACACACATTTTTGTGACTCTGAATATCATCCTCCTTGAATCAGGCTTATTTAAAACTTCAAGTCTTTGCCACGCTTTATCCATTTACTTAAAACTTTGATAGGTTTTGGAGCAAGTTCTTGTGCTCTGGGATACCACTCATCTTGGCAATTCCTAAGAGCAATTTCAAAGAGCCATCGAAAGAGAAAAAAGAGTTTGTGCTAATGACCTGGTGATTTTATTTTTACAGCTTCCCAGTGAAGCATGAACTACTCTCAGAGTTGTCAACAGAAGCTACATTATGTTGAGATAATTTTACTGTCAACAGAATAATTGTGAATGAAAACTTTTGCTTAGTACAGGGAAAATACATAGGAAAAAGAAGGCAACGGCTCAGATGTCTATGGACAGCTTTAGGAGAGTTGAAAAAGCCACCCGGTCCCTCAAAAATCCTCTGAAATTCCAAGCCAAAGAAATTTTAGTCAAACTTTAATTAAAGCACATTTTAACTTTAGGTTACCACATGGTATGGTTTGGTATTGTGAGGGTAAGACTTTCAGCCTTCTTGAGGGATTACTAATTAGTCCATGTGTTTTGTTTTATGCAAAGGGCAGCATAGTTTTACTATTTTATCTGATCAAAGTTTATATTTATTATATCTTTGCTAACATAATATAATATTGATTATATTTTATATTTATATTCATTTGATCAGGAAATATAACCACAATAACATTTCCCTCTGTGGAGATATATTGATGTCAGCTTAAAATAATTTTCAAGGATTAAATTTGGTGAAAAGTTCAGACTTCTTTTTCTTTCAGTCACTGTTACTATTTTCTGTAGGATGAACACTGTATAAATTTGCTGTAATAACTAGCCAATCAAGTTTTAAGTTAATAAACAGTTCAGATAGTTTTCTGTGTTAACAAATGTTTCTATACAATAACGTACACATCTCCTTTCTTATTTGGACACATCTCATGTTATACAATTATAATAATTTAAAAAACTATTCTTTTTTTGTATCACAAAACTACCTTAGTGGGATCAAATTAACACTGCATAGAAGATTCACAAAATAAGTTGCACACACGTTCTTTCACTTGTTCTTTCAAATGGACTTGACTCTTTATGGCATCAGCAAAATTTGCATTGATTACCCAGTAAGCCGTAATGTTGTTTTCGATCTGAACTTAACAAATCAATTTTACTTAACACTCTGTTTTTTTGACTTTGGGGTGTTTAGGGTAAATAGATATTATATTACCTATGTAAAAACTCTACGCTTACAATTAAGCTAAGGAGATAATTTCGTAGAAAAAAAAAAAGAAGAAAATAGGACAAAGTTTTGAGGACAGTGAGATTCCTAGAAACATACTTGAATGAAATAAATTACATTATCATCCATCATAATACTAATCTAAGAATAGCCATCTTGCTGTTAAAATAGACCTATCATCAAGTAAAATAAAATGCTAAAAAAAATAATAAAATAGACCAATTAAATGAAATGGTAAAATACTATCATTTAACAGAGGGATAACAAATTAAAAAATATCATTAATGACAGAATGTTGTGTAGATCTAGCATTCTATAAATGTTCCCTGAATTGAGTAAACAAAAAATACTTACAAAAACAACAGTCACCTTTCCCCACTCGCAATATATTCTACTTGTATTTTTATATAAATAACAGTACAGTAAAAACTACAGATAATGGTCATATAGCTGCGCTTTATAACATATTATCTACAACTACCTCTTTTATGCTATACATAAAAATAAAGTCCTGATTTGTGGCAACTACAGGTAAAATAACTGCCCAGGAGAGGTGTCCAAATTGTATGGGAGAATATTTAAGATGGAATTGAAACTTTTGACAAAAATCCTTGCTAGTTTAGCATTGAAGCTTATATACTTGCATACCGTTGAAGCTTATGCATGAACCAATGTTCTTGGTAATTATGAAATGTAAGGTACTATGTAAAAGTTGAAAATAAAAACAAGATTCTGAGAAAGTGTATAATCATCTATTCCTAGCCAATAATTAACAAGGAAAAACTATTTAAATGGAAAGTTACCAAGTAAGATATAAATTCTATAAGGTTGTTATGTATTTTATCAGTTCTTAGTTTCTGTTACTGGTGATAAAATTAGAAGGCCAGCAGATGAGATAGCATATTAAAAATAATTCCATTAAACAAACCTCAGAAATTACAAAGAGAAAAGACTTAAGTTAGAAATTATATTGAGAAACAATAGGAAGAAAACATAGTTTGTAGTTTTCCCCAATGCCCACATTACTAACTAAAATTGGTAAGAAATTAAGAGGATACACCATATTTTTCTAGCTGATTTTTTCCTCCCATGGGTTTTAATTCCTGCCTTTTGATTAAAAAAGTAGAAAAATATAAAAAAAAATACATCATTACCAATTGGGGTTTATCTCAAGGATGAAAGATTGGTTTAGCATTTGAAAATCAAATGATGTAACTCACAATGATAACAGACTAAAAAGAAAAACTGTATGATCACTCAATAGATGCTATAAAAGCATTTGACAAAGTCCAACATTCATTTTTGATGAAAACCTCAGCAAATGAGGAATTGAAGGGAATTTTCTCAACTTGGTAAAGTTCTATAAACACTTACAGCTAACATCATACTTAATGATGAAAGATTTAATGCTTTCCCCTGAAAATCAGGAACAAGATAAGGGTGGCTGTTCTCGCCACTTCTATTTATCACCCTCGGGAAGTTCTAGCCATTCCAATAGCACAAGAAAAAGAAAAGACAAATTGAAGTGGTGGAGGTAAAGCTGTCTTTATTCACAGATGGCACGGTTATCTATGAAGAAAGACAAAGACTGATGGAGTCTATAAAAATGCTACTAGAATAAGTGAGTTTAGTGATGTTAAACACAAGTTCAATATATAAAAATCTATTGTATTTCCATATATATAATGATCAGTATGAAATTCAATATCATTACAAAAGCATAAACATATATAATATTTAAGAAATAAATTTGACAATAGGTATGTAGACCTGTACACCTCAAATTATAAAACATTGCTGAGAGAAATAAAGAAGACCCAATGATAAATGGAGAGCTATACCTTGTTCATGGGTTGGAAAACCCAGTATTGTCAAGGTGCCAATTCTCCTTAAATTAATTTATAAATTTAATATAATCCCAACCAAAATCCCAGTACACTTTTTTGGGGGGATTGGTAAATTCATAAGATCTACAATAAAATAAGAATAAAGGTGAAAGACTGAAATTACTGGATATCAAGACATTATAAAGCTATATTAATACAGCGTGACAATGGTATAAGGATGGGCAAAGAAATCAATGGAACAGAAGAAAGTTCAGAAATAAGCCCATGTATATATGGACAACTTCTTTTGACAAAGGTAATTTAGCAGAGACATGTTCATCTTTTCAATAAGTGGTGTAGGAACAAATGAATATCTACATTTAAAAAAAGAACTTGTTCCATATCTTGCACCATAAACAAATATTAACTTAAAATGGATCACAAACCTAATGTACAACTTGAAATGGCAAAATTCATAGAATAAAACATAGGAGAATATATCTGGGTTCCATTTATATAAAATTCTAGAAAATGCATTCTAATCTATAGCGACAGAAATCAGATCAGTATTTGTCTGGGGGAAGGAAAATAGCAAAAATGGGTGGTTGGGAAGGTATAAAGATATATAGGTATGTAAATATATAGGAAGGTGTATGTCATTTTGTATATAGTCTGGGTCCAATCAGAAGAGAAAAACAATATAGTAATCCAAACAGAGAAAGTTGAATGTACAGAATTATAAACTATACCAGGAGATTGGAGTAACCAGGGATTGGCTAGTAAGATATAAAGAGAACTCTATAGGAATAGTAGATATAAGGAACAGCTATCATCATGAGCGCTGAGATTGAGCATCTGAGAAAAAGCCCTGCTGTCAACCTCTTCACCCGAGGTTTAGATATAGACCTTGTTGGAGAGGTTGCAGTTAGCTTTGGCTCATTCGATAACAGAGAATATTGCCGTGCTGCAAAGGTGGTGCAACTTGACTAAGATCCATCCTCTTCGGTGTTGGTGGGGGAGCTGTTCATGGGAAGTGTTTCATTGGAGGCATTCAGCTATGTGACTGAGGGAACATTGCGGGAAGCTTCTGGCTACCTGCACTGCTGGGTGCTGGGCACTGACTGTAGGAGTCTGGCCCTGGAGAAGCAGATGTGCTTCAGGAGCCTGCCCAGTGCACGCTGCAGAACTCAGAAAGCAAATCTCTTTCCCCCTGTGACATCTCTCCAGCGCCCTCTACTGACAAAGCTTAACGCTGTAAAGGAAAAAATATTTAAACGACTCAGGTAAAGCAGGCAAAAAGGATGCATTTGGACTTGAGGAGCAATAAATCATTAACTAGTGCAAAGGGATTGCAAAGAAGCATAAGGACATTTTTTGAGGGGGGTGATGTATATGTTCATTATCTTGATTGTGGTGATGGTTTCACAGGTATATACATGTCAAAACATCAAATTGTGCACTTAAAATATATGCAGTTTTTTGTTTGTAAATTATACCCCAATAAAGCTGTTAAAATGCGTACAGCATCCTTCTACTTCTGTCCTAATAGAAATAATCCTTATTTCACACCAAGAGATAAAATTGTTGACCATTATAGGCCCCTTGCTTTATTCAGAGTGAAATCCTCTAGGAGCTCTTCTTATAGATCCACTCTGATTCCAGTTCAGGAGCCAGTTTTGACTGAGGAAGCTCACCTCTACCTGCCTGCCAGTGGGGCCAGGGACTGAACAAACTTCCTTGCAAAAATATATGGCCAGCCTTCACTGAGACTTGGTTTTCCTGCACACAGACTGTCTGGTTGCAGCACAGCTCCCCGCTCCTCCCTCCTCAGCCGGGTCCTGCTTCCTGGTGTGGTTGGCTATCCCTGGACCCTTGTAGATCCCTTCTTCGTGGCTGCTGCTCATTCAAAGTTTTAGACAATACCCTGGCTTAAAGCAGTGTTTGCTACCCTTGCAGTCTTAGTACTGACTGCTTTTCTCTTCACCCCCAGTTTACTGTAGATTAAAGAGCAATTCTGCATTAATTTAATTTTATTCAGCGACTACTATATGCAGGTATTGGGTTAGTTATTAAGGCTACAACAATGATCAATACAGACATGGTCTTTACCCTCATGGAGCTTACATTTTAGTAGGAACTGTAGAAAGCGTAAGCAAAAATATCTCTCAACATGCCATGTCATTCCTCAAACCAAAATTACGCGAAGCTTCTTGAAGGCAGGTACTCAGAAACGGTGCACCATAGTGATGCCATTTACATAGGCACACATATAAATAGTACATTTACCCTTTTGGATGACCTTTTGTTAGATGAGTTCTTATTAGAGAGTTGGGTTGCTTTGCCCTTAGTCTACTTTAAATTAATCTGTCTAAAGTAATTAAAATTATTTTTGAAATATATAAGTGTGGCTTAGCATCTATACATTGCTTTATTTCCCTGTCACTGTCATCACTGCCATCAGTAAATGAATCTCAAGCCTGTGGCTGTGCTGGCTGAGGTGGGGTGGGGAGTTGAGACCTATATCAATTATTCATTAAATCAATAAATAAAACATGTTTTTGAGCATAACTCTGTGCGCAGGACCAGACAGGTTCGGTAGAGATGTGGGTTAAGCTGTTCTTATAGATGTTAAATTGTTAAATGTTAAAACTCATCAACAGAGACCACTTGACTTGAGAACAGTGTCATTAACCCCAGGCAGAGGTGAGCAGTGTGTGGATCTCAAGGTCAAAGAAGTCCCTGTGGAAAAGATGGGATTTACAAGATGTTTCGGAAATTAAAAAGTTGAAAGAGAGAAGGAAGGACCGATATGAGAGTATGAACACAGGGCATGATATGGGATGAGGCACGTGAGGCTGTTAGGAGTGTCACAGAAATTTTAAAATCTCTTTTTCTTCCATTCGTTCTCATCTTGTGACCTCAGTTATCTCAGGAACCATTTGGAGGGTCATTGTGAAAATCCTTTTCATGGGAAATGAAATTCCTATATTAAATTATAAAAACCCATATCTATCCGAATAGATGTTAGTTTTAATATTATTGTGATACAGAGGAATACCTTTATTATACTTTCATCGGGCCAAAGAAAAAGATATACACAATGATACCTAGACTGCATTATCGTTGCGGCAGCCATATAATATCATGTAAAACTTACCAGTATTACTGATAGTTATGGGAAAGATTTGATGATGAGCTGAAGAGTGATGTCCCTTTTGATAAAGTGAGCAATTTGCAGTCTAATGTTTTCCCAACAGGATCCCCCCAAAACCTCCATCTCGGCCTAGAAAGATCCTCCTTATTAGGAGGGCAAAGGCTTCCTGGGAGTTACAATACTTCTGTGGAATCGTAAACATGAGGTGAATTTTTAAAAACTGGAACTTGTATTTGCCTATTGCATAATGTAGTGGTATCTATTATTTATCAGCGTATTTGAAACATGTAGAGTGTAGTAGTTTCTAACTAGTTAAAACAACCGAACATTTGTTTCTAAATTCTCTTCAAAAGGCATAAGGCAAATCCTTATTTTCTAATAATATTGTTGCAATAATTACATTTAATTAATTCCTGACCTCAGAACACATAATGTACCACTCCATTGACTCTCTAATCTTATTCAGGAGATTTGTATGCACCTCATATTCACCCCCAAAGTATAGAGACTACAGATCTAGACTCTTGTTTTCAGTAAGCTGTCATTTTGTACTGCTTTGGGAAACAAGTACTATATGTATGGGCCTGAAAGAAAATAACAATATTTTAATAATACAACGTGAAAACTATGCTCTTCTCAGTCAATTCTGTACTGGTTTCAACAGAGCAAAACTAATTCAGTATTTTCTAGGCATAGTACGCTAGAGGGAAATCTTTCAATGAACACTGCAATGAGATGACCCATATTTGTATTGCAAAATAAAGTACAAAACAATTTTAAGTTCAAGATAGAAGCATCCTTAGCAAATTAGATATAAACTGTTCCATAGGTACAATGGAAGTCGTCCCAAATAACTCTGCCACACTGTATTGGAAGCAGTTACACCTAATTTTCTAAGCCATTTCCTAGTCCCTAAAAAGAATGGCGATCCTCATCCCACAGAGTGTCAGTATTCTGCATTGGTCTTGTGACCTCTGCTTCCCTGGGTGATAGAAATCCCTTTCTATGCACTGTTCTCTTTACCACGCCTAGCTGAGGCTGGAGGAGGGGCTTTTTCCTGACAGGTCCAGGGGCCAGGGACAGAATGTAAAACTGTGTTTACTTTTCAAGATGGATAAATCACACTTATTCTTTAAAAAAATAAGCAATCTGGAATCTTACTGTCCCCTTGGGGTCAATACTAGGTACCTGATCTATTTTAGAAAAAAATGACTTTGTATTAGTTTCTTTGGGTACTTCAGTTGCAAAACTCACAAATCTTGCCATTTCTAATAACCTTAAATCTCTGAAATCCCATTTTTGAATTTTCTGCTCTGTGACCATTACTTCCTATTATTCAAGCTTACTGATTTTGGTCTTCTCACTCCAGATATTTCCTGACCTCACTGAGAGCTATTATTTCTGGATATTGCTAGTTTGCCCCTTCTAGCCATCCTTTTCATGCCCTCATTCCCTATTTATAGCTAGGATTCTATGGTTCAGCTTTATAATCATTCCTTGAAAATACTCTAATTTCTCATTCCCCTTGCTTCTCTTCATCATACTTCACCTGGCAAAACTCCAACCATGGTGTATGCTATGAACTGGATTGTGTCACCTCCAAATTCCTATGTTGATGCCCTAACCCCAAATGTGACTCTATTTGAAGATAGGGCCTTTAAGGAGTTAATTAAAGTTAAATGAGGTCATAAGGAAAGGTTGGGTCCTGATCCCATAGAATTAGTGTCCTTATAAGTAGAGACATCAGAGAGCAACCCCCGCCCCCTTCCTTTCTCTGTTTGCTATAAGAGGACATGGGGAGAAGGTAGCCATCTGCAAGCCTGGAATAGAATTCTCATCAGAAACCAACCAGACTGGTACCTTGATCTCGGACGTCCAGCTTCCAGACTGTGAGAAAATAAATTTCTGTTGTTTAAGCTACCCAGTCTATATTTTGTTATGACAGCCAGAGCTGACTAATGCAGTGTTAGAATAATGACTCCTCAAAGATGTTCACAACCTAATCCCCTAAAGTGTAAACATGTTAGGTTATATGGAAAAGGAGAATTAAAGCTGCAGATGGAATTAATGTTGCTATTTAGCGGACCTTGAGATTGGGGATCATCCTGCATTCTCTGGGTATGCCTGGGAGGCAGAAGAAGAAGAAGCAGAGGGCTGATAGCATCAGAAAGACTTGACCAATGTTCCTGGTTTTGAAGATCGAAGGGAGAAATGAGCCAAGAAATACACTTTAGAAGCTGGAAAAGAAATGGATTCTCCCCTAGAGTCTCCAGAGGAACGAACCCTTGCTGACATCTTGAGTGTAGCCCACTGAGCCCCATTTCTGAATGCTGACCTCCAGCAATGTAAGATAAAACTTTGTATTGTTTGAAGCCACTAAGTTTGTGGTATGTTATAGCAACAATAGCAAACTAATACTCACAGTTAAACCCAACTCTACGCCAGCACCCACAGAGCTAATCATGGGAAAATTTATACAGTCATGCTAAGTAGTCTCATCTCAAACATGCTAGTGTATCAAAATTAACCTTGACATTTCAGGACACTCTTATCACTCTCTTTCATAAATTTATTTTCTCTCTGTCCAAGATGACTATTTCACAACTTTCTTCTTTCTTTTTTCCCCTCAAATTAAACAAGCTTGTTCCTACCTGAGGGCCTTTGCATTTGCTCTTTCCTTCTGCTTAGAATGATCTTTCTTCACTGGCGGCTGCCTTCTCCTCATCGATATCTCAATCCAAATGTTCTCTATTTTAAGAAGGCTTCGTTGACCCTATCCAAGCAAACCTGAAGTTGTTTTGTTATGCTACTGAATAAAAAACTTTCTTTATAGTTTATATCAGTTACCACATTCTCATCCATCCATTCATCCATTCCTTTTTATTCATTTATCATCTTTATGCCCCCATAAGAATGTAGGCATGGCATAGATTTTTCAACTAAGTTTTACTCTAGAGTTAACTTGGTTAAAGCAAGATTTGGGCAAATCAAAGTCTTTTTTATGTGATCATTTACTTGTGCTTAGAAGCAGTATGGAAAAAGCATTCCTGTAACACCTGCCAGTTTTGGCCAAAGTTGACATCATCAGGCTGGGCAGCTGCAGTACCCATCTTTGTCTTGTTTCTACAGTGATTCTGTGCTAGGACTGATGACAGTAATAAGTTACTCAAACAAATAGTTTATACCTAACTGAGGACACCTGTATTTTAATTTTTGCTCTGCCATTACAGTGACAAGCTCTGGGCTGTCTCTGAGTTTTTGCTCATGCATTGTTTTGGTTATTCAGGTTAGAATGGAATAATCTGGATGGTGGGAACAATTTATAGTTCTTTAAATCACTACAGCACCACATATATAGCAGGTTTTCTGTGAATAGTATGATTCATTGATGGATTTTCAATGGAGCCAAGAATATTGCTTACCTTACTGGGGATTTCCTTTCCTCTATACCCAATAAAATATCCACGTTTACCTTATCCATCATGTTATTACTTTTAAGTGTTAGCCATGAACAGGGGAATAATAATTCCCATTTCCAATTTATGGAATAGAATGTTACTGAAATTTCCTTGACAGTAATGGCATAAGCTCTTCAGAGCTTTTCAACAGAGGCTTAGCTGTTGAAGATCCAATGGGACTCCATAATAAAGTGATCCCCCACAGCACGAGCTGTAAAAACAGGAATGCTGTGTAGCTTCAATAGGTCATCTGGAATTATATAAAGTCACACATTTTCCCATTTAGAAAACTTTTTTTTTTAAATCTGATTACATGCAGATAATGTCTATTTTGTTGTTATATATACATTTTTTTTTCTGATTGGTACGATATTCATGCTCTGACTCTTCTTTTCCTTGGCTAAATCAATTGTATGTGTATATATATACACAAATATATAAATATATTTGTATATATGTATATGTATGTGTGTGTATATATTCATATATATGTGTGTGTGTGTGTGTGTATATATATATATTTTAGATGAGGCAACCCTTGGTTGACCTCATAGATTACAAGGACCTTGTCAGCTTACAATCTCTTATTTTTTTATTTTTTAGGCCTACAGCATCTGGTCTTCCTAGGTGGTCTCCCATCCAAGGATTAACTGGGCCTGACCCTGCTTAGCTTCTGAGATCGGATGGGATCAGGTTTGCTCAGGGTAGCATGGCCATAGATGTAGTATAATATATAAATGAAGTGATAAAAGATGATGACAAACTTTAAAGGAAAAGCAGGAGTTAAAACTATAATAGATAGTTGTTTTTTAGAAAAATTCTATGGACCAGTTATTTTGTTGTAATTTAGACTCAGCCATAAGAAAATATATTCTTTTTTGTGTTAAAAGGCTATGTGAGGATGAGTCATTCATTCATTCATTCATTCATTCAGAAAATCATCTTTGCTGTTGCCCTTGTAAGCTTTATAAATTCAAGGACCGTGTCTGTATGGTTCAGTATTGTTTTTCCAGTTAGTCACACTACCTGTCCCAAAGTCAAATGCATATATGCTATGTACAGTATAAAAATCTCACTCAGTACTCATTGATAAATATGAAGTTCAACAACCTATACCAGAATACATTTTAATTTTTATGCCTTCCCAAATATTTCTCTCTTACATAAAAAATATATAAAAATAACACATTAACGTCAGAGTGATTGATGGTGGCTAAATAATGTATTCAGTCCCTGAAGATATATATATTTTTAAATCTTAATTTTCTAGGTAGATTGGAAAAGTATCTTACAAATTCAGAATAAGGAATAATAGCATTAATTTGAAGATGAGGATGAGTGTATGCAGTAATTATGTATAGCACGAAGCTGGCAGTTTTAGGACCCCTTGGATGAATCACACTGTTCTCTTAAAAAGCTTAACAAAATCTCTATTAGTTGGATCTTGTTCTGCTGTTAAGAAAAGAGTAATGTCATACATCTATCCTATCATTATAGCAACGATCTGATATTAACCTCTTACAGAAGGAGAAAGTGAAGCATAGATACCAGGTTGAAAACCACTGGCTTTAAAAACATATTCTTTCCCTTATACTACAATCCCACTTCAAATGCAAAAAGCATAGTGTATCTAGCTGTGATCTTCTCTCACATTATTTCAAAAGTCCAAAGAGATGCTAAATAAAACAAGTTGAATTATTTGAAAAAAATTTTTCTCTCCTTTTACTTTCTGTTTGATTCTGTTTAGTATTGAAGCAGGCTTCTATGATTGAAGGTGGTAAATGATAGATAGAGTTCAATAGAGTTCTGTGGTGAAGGGTAAGTATTTTAGTGTGTCCGTGACCTGATCCAAAGGCTATTTCTAGCAGTTTGTCATTTAGTACAGAGAAGGTTAGTGAGGTGGTGCTGATATACGATCTTTTATGCTCTGAATTTATCACTGCAGTTGAACTGGCCCTACAGTTCTCATTAACAATGAGCAGTTATCTTTTGAGACTAAGGAATGGAATAAAATAACTGCTTTGCTTTATACTCCAAACTGCGTTATAAAGAAAAGTCAAAGCTTCAAGTTTAAAGTATTTAGCTAGAGAAATTTAGAGCATCCCATTGAAGTAAAAATAGTGTTAGAATTCTCAGAAGTAAACCAAATAATATCACATGGATGGGATTGCTGGAGAGAAGTGTCTAAATGTTAACACCACCATGAGAAGTATTTAGTTCTAGTAGAGAATGAGATTACCTTAAAAAATGTTCTGGCATCTTAGCACACATTACAAAAGGAATAGAATTACCTAAAGAAAGACAGTGCCAAAGAAACAGGAAGGCATTGCAGAATATGAGAAAAGAATGCTAGTCTAGAACCTAGGAACCCTGAGTTTTAGTTTCTGATATACTCGTGTAGGAGCTAAGTGACATGCAACAAAGACTATAACCTCTTACCTGTTAGTATCTTGCTCGGATATTACTATCAACCTCCCTTAATGTTTCTGAGTCAGATGACAGACTTTCTAAGTCCCCAAATTTCTCTGCCCCCACAGACCTTTCTAATTTGGTCAGATTCATCAGTGGCTCCAACAGCATTACGAATAAAGTTAAAATGTCTTAGCAGGCCATACCAGGTCTTTTAAGGTCTGACCCTTTCTAGCCCATCCCCCTCAGCTTCTCATCTCCCTCTGCTTCCTACTTCCTTCCTAATCCTCTTTCCATGTAGAACTATTTGAGCTTCTGCTCTAATAGCCAGAACTCCATTTCCCTCACTACTGACCCAAGCAACTCTTACTTTATGTGATTAAGTAATGGCTTAATTCACAGCTGCCTCTTCTAAGAAATTTTCTTGACTCTTCCTCCTGGATTTGGTACCATCTTTTGTCATACCATAGCACTTATTATATTATAATAATCTGTTTATCTGTTCTCCTCCCTCTACCCAATAGACTAAAACTTCTTGGCAAATGCAGTAAATGAATACATAATGAATGAGAATCAATTCTCCTTTTTTTCTATTATTATTGTCTTTTTTGGTGGAGGGGAAGATGGAGTTGAGTCATTAGTTAATACCATCATTAAGAAATCATGTCATCATTTTTACTAAGAGTTAAAAATACCTCACCCTTCCCATTCTGGCCGAATGCTCTGGTGGAAAATAACTGATTGATTAACTGAATTAATTTTAATTCATTAGAATACTAAAATTAATCTTGAAAGAACACTTTTAAAGCAAAGAATCTTGAATTTGGCTTTGAATGGTAAGTTTCTTTCTCCTTGTTTCTTCAATCAATTACCCCCTTTCCTACCCTATCTTGGTTTATGTGTTCATAGAGTTTATAGCTGGGTGTCACTTATTTCTGCCAGAAAACATAGAGGCAGCCTAGAACAATGGAACAAAAAACTACTCCATGCAGAATCACAAAATCTGGGTTTGAGTTTGTCAGTTTTTTTAGTGTGATGACTTTGGACAACATAATGAATCTTTTGAACCTCAGTCTCCACTTTTGTAAATTAGAATCATGCCCACTCTACAGAGTTATGCTAAGGTTATATGTGCTGTGAAAGTACTTTGCAAAAATAGTTAAATGATAAACAAATATGTCATTACTTTAAATCTAAAATCAAAGCATTAGTATTATTAATAGCCAGCTCTCCACTCTAACTTTTTTCTAGAGATACTATACCAGGTTAAAAAAAAAGGACTAATTTGGATTGTATCTCCTCTGCCAAGTGGTTCAGATAGAAACCAGAAAAATGTGCATCAAGCAGCCCAGATAGGTAACCAACATAGATAACCAACTCTGTCTAATCAGGAATTCAGGAATAGACATCTCTGCCCTATGGATCTACCTCTCAGACATTTCTGTCTCTGGCCAGACATTCATCTCTAGGAGGGGCACTATAGGCAACAATGGGAATTCAGAGCACACCAAATGTTTCCACAGTGTCTCATATTCTGAAAATGCTTTTACAATCAGTTCTATATATTATGCCTCATAAGGACTAGAGAAGTATGTTAATATTATCCTTAGACCAGAAAAGGAAGACAGCTAGCACTTAAGTGATTTGCCTCAGGTCATAGAGGGAATTAATGATAATATTAACATTCACAGGGCCTTCTGTCTGTGGCAGGAAGAACTCCTTTATTCCTCTCATTGCAGGTTTTCTGTATTATGACCAGATTTACCATTCTTCAAGGCAGGTAACCTTGAGGTACTGTTAAGGGTCTGAAGAAGCAAGTATAAATTCTTGCTGCCTTAGCCATTCCCAATTGTCATAAGAGGTAGGCACAGTTTTTAGTGGAAAAATCGTGTATGGAAAGAAGTCGATCTATAGTTAGGCAAGAAATAAAAGAGAAGAAATAGGAAGGTAAATGTGTGTTTTGTCTTAAGAATTTGGTGGCTTGTTCTAGTGGACTAGTGATTGTTGATTTCCTAAGGATTGGAGTTAACTGTATTAAAAACAATCTGTATATACTAAAGCAATTGTATCTGGTTATTCCCACTATTTACCATTATTGACTGCTGGTTCCTATTTTTTCTATTCAAGGTATATAGTTAATAAATTAAGTGAACTTGGAATTTTAAAATCTGGAAATAAATATGAGCTCCCACAGTTGGGGCAGGACTCATGACCAGAATGAACTGGTAGAAAGGTGTATGTCTCTGTCATTAATCTCTTCATCAGTATTTCTGTTTTTTCTTATAGACAGATTATAGGAGGGTACTCACTCATCCCCTTTGAAGATAGGCAAGGCATAGGGCTTGCTTTGGCCATTAAAATATGAGCAAAAATGACACAGGTCGCTTCTAGGTGAAAGCTTTAAGAACTAGTGCGAGATGTGCCATAGGTCTTTTTCCTTCTGCCATAGTGTCTGGTGTTTGACTGTGTTCCAGGTTGCGGCTGGTCTATTTCCCTGATTCTAAACTGAAGCCAAATGAAACAGAGGAGCATCCAACCCATGGTGGATTTATAGTTTGAGAGAGAGAGAGAGAGAGAGAGAGAGAGAATGAATTAAATCACTTAGATTTGTGGGCTCTTTGTAATCAAAGCATAATATATAGTCATAATTGATACAATTAACCTTATCCAAATGGAACAGATACACTAAAGGGAGTAAGAGATTAGAAAAGCTTATGAAAAGATACCTATTGAATAGATAGCTACAAACCTAAAGGGAAAAGTTGAATGCAAAGTGAGGGAAGAAAAACAGAACAGTAGAAAGTTCAATGTGGGTGTATCAGCCAAATTTTTCCTAGCAGATGGTAAAACCAGCATGGTGGTCAGATCACCAGTCAGAGACATTATTCATTTGAGATATGTCAAAAATTTTGTTCTGATAAAATGCAGAATCCAAAAAATTATTGACTTATCCAGAAAACGAAGTGGTCTTTAAGCAACATTGTGGTTTTCCAAAACTGAGGAGGCAGTAAGGGGAATTACAAATTGGAATTAAATTGGTTTAGTGAGGGAGAACTGCTTAATATTAAGGAAGTAATGGAAAACAAGAGATTAAATAGCTACTAAAGTAGGGAACACTGGCCATAAAGAATACTCCAGCTTTTAGAGAAGTGAATACAAAAGATTTAGAGAAAAGATATTTATGACCCCGAATGACAAAATTTAAAAGGGCTTGGTAATCTGGAAAGATCTATCATATCACATTATGATAAGGTCACAAATAATTCAGATTCAGAACCCTCAGTTTTTGTAGGATACATATTGCTCTATTAATTTATTCAACAAATGTTTATTGAGCAATTAAGAGTTAAGAATTCCGTTAAAACATTGGGGGTTGAAAGAGAATATAATTCCTGCCCTTAAGGAATTTATAGTACAGTGAACCAAACAAATAATAAGTAAACAAGTCCCCAGCTAGCATTTATGAAAACTTAGTATTTGTTAGTGCTTATGACAGGACCTTTATGTAATTTTCCCCTAATTTTTACAAGCCTGCTATATAGGGATTTATTGTCCTTTTTAAAAACAGAAGACACCGAAGCTCAGAGTGATGAAGTAATTTGGCCCTACGTCCAGAACTGAAAATCAATTTTTGAAAATGTAAAATAGTACTATATAATCTTAGAGTTAGATATGAAAAGCGCCAAGGTATGTGTAAAGAATACAGATATTGATATCATATAATGTACCATTCCATTGATTCTCTAATTTTGTTCAGTAGATTTGTATGTGTGCTTTAAATGAACAATAGATTTATTCCATAGGGAAAAAAATACTATTTTATATGATTAAATTTTTGTTCATTTTTTTTTCAGTTCAACTGAAATGTGGTTTTAGAAACTCATGGGACATTAATGATTTATAAGCCATATTTTGAGAATCTTCCTGGTAAGTCACATGTAAAATACTAAGTTGTTTTTCAACAAAGAGCCCAGAAATCATTTAATACAGAAAAAAAAGGATACTTAGATAAAATAAAATCATCCCTAAAAAGACAAGCAATGATCAAACTGGTTTTAGAAATTTATAGCTGAAGGTAGAAAGTCTCTTCTTTTAAGAGCATTTTAGTTCTTTTTCTTCAGAACTTGAATTCTAAGAATTAAAAAGGAAAGTTTTACATAATTTTTTAGAAGTCCCAGTAATGCACACCTATAATTGAAGGAGAATTTGGCATTTGAGACTACAACTCACCATTTACTACAAGCCAAACAGCTAAATTGATTTTAGCATTCTAGAAGAAAAATTGCACGTTTGGTGCTGAATTGCTTCCCTACGAGCACTGAGCCAGATATTAATGTAGATTTGAAAGGAAACAAAAAGCGTTCAAACTCTAATGCACCTCAGGCATATAAATCGGAATTCAGTCACTTTAAATTAAGTTGGATTTCTTGAAGCGAAACTACTCTTATTATTTCGATATTACTGCTCTGACCCACCGTTTATATACCACATAACAATGTTCTAAATTCTTCAGATACAATAGAAATGAACACCTCTATGCTGGAGGCTCCTGTAGTGATGCCAACTTCCAGGAACAAAGACTCACACCAGAGAGTCAGCCCATTTTTTAGGACTTGTTAAGACATTCCACTCAGAAGCCATTCAGTAACTTGGTGCATCAGAGAAAAATTTATTATTTGTTAATTCTTTTAAACTTGTGTTGCTTTATTCTTATTTTAAAAGTAATAGAAATTCATTATCAAAAAATTAAAAATTTCATACAAGTGAAAAAGACAAAAACATGTAATCCAATTACTGAAAAAAACCACGGGCAATATCTTGGCTTATATCTTTCTAAACTCTCATTTGTGGACAATTATATATTTTTTTTTTACAAAAAATGTAATTCTAGCTATTTATAACCTAATTTTTTCACTTAATAACATGTTAAAAGAATATTTACAAATAATTTTACATAACTGTATGGAATTTGTGCATGATTATCTTATACATATATTTTTAAACTAACCACTATATTTGAACATTTAGGTTGTCTCCAGTATTTTATTATTACAATATTTCTTAAAGATATTTGCCATGGTCTTTGGAAAGAAATCAAATATGTATTTTAAAAAGTTATTATTTATCTGCATTTTTATTTATCTGTATATTTTTCACAATTTAATAAATTGTAAAAAAAATAGCATTTTGGGGTGGGAATACAGTTATGGATGATAACTCAGAAAGTAGTATCAGATCTTAGTTCTGACAGCTTATTTTATTATCTACCCACTGATAGTCTAGTCCTAGGCCTGACCTGAGGGCTAGATGCCAGGGCTTACTGCCTTCTCTGTCCTTCTTTCCTTCTTAATGAGACTGAGGTTCTTCCCCCAGCCCAGCCTAGACACCAACCCCTGTCCCTGAGAATGAACCTAGTTTGCGTAATGCTGAAATAAAGATCCAGCTGGGATCCTCTGTTTAGCAAGCCTTGCTACTGAAGGTTTCCAGAATGTCTGATGAGCCCTTAGAGCATTGCTTTGTCTGCCTGGAGTCCTCTGGTGTCACTTCTGCTGGATCCATGTCATCCTCTGAGGCTGACCTCTAGGCTTGTGCTTAAACATTTCACCATTTCACATGAATGTTCTTTTGCCCATCATAAAATTTAGTGAGCCCTTTTTGGAAGAATATCTGGGCCTGGGGATATAGCTGTGAATAACATAATCTCTGTAATCTGTAATCTCTGTAATTTAGTGCTTGTTAAAAGAATTAACAAGCACTAAATTTTTCTTTGCATCTTTAGGAAGTGGGTCTATGTTTCAGAAATCCTGGAAAATTTTGAGAGGGATTGAGAGAAGGTGAGCAAGTATTCATTGCATTCAGTTGGAAAATCTTTTCTGGAAGTCATTTTTAATAAGGTGGAAGGTAGATTATGTTTAGTTTGGAATGATTGTGTCATTGGGTATTTCTGAAATCTTTAGCATATGCTTTATTTCATTGATTTTCTCCTTTTAACTGATGACAATTCTTGTTAACATAAGCTTGGAAGAAAATAAATCACCTAGGATATTTAAACTGTACTTATGTTAATATACCATACATACAACCAATTGGGTCTCTACCATCTACACAATTCTCACTTTTGGAGGAGTGCGTGTTGAACAGTAAAGAGTATGGCTCAGAAGCAAAGAGCAGGGTTGACTCACGGATCATAATATTATCATTTATACAAGATTATAACATTTGATCCACTGAACTCCCACTCTGTAGATGTGAAACAACTTTTTCCTATTTCAGTGTCAAGTGTATACGTACAGCATCTATCTATCTATCTATCTATCTATCTATCTATCTATCTATCTATCCACTGCCCAGACTCACAGTAGTTGAGAGATCTTAGAAATCTAACCTGTGATTTTCATTACAGATATGATAAACTGGAGCCAAATTTAAATGGTTTGCGGTTCCTTCATTTCAGACCAATTAAAAGTGTGAAGAGAGCAAGGTTTATATCCTAAGGAAAACTTCAAAAAGTATCAGAAAAGTCAAAATAAAAATTAGTTAATAGTTTTTCAATTAAATCAAGTCCAAATTCTTCAGCCTGACATTCAAAGTCCATTTCCCATTTCTAACTAATACAAGTTCTCATCTCTAGCCATATCAATTTTTGAGCACAATTAACATTTTACCACAAGCATAAAGATACATTATACCATTCAGCATGCTAACGCATGGGCTTGGCCTACTTTATACCTAACTCAGAAATCCAGTCCTCATTTTCTCTAGACAAATGGGTCTTTTTTGGGCTATGGATCCTTGGCTCACATCTACCCTTTAAGGAACACATTTACGTGCAAGAACAAAATGTTACTTTAGAAAATTAATAACTCTTTGCATATATTAATATTCGGTGTCTCCAAACACAGTTTATTTCGCCCCTCCCGCCCTGCTCCCAGATTTTACTACCCTATGAACTGCTAGGATATACCAGCGAAAATCCGTTGGCTGCTTGCTGGATTTCTTTTTTTAAGCATTATAGGATACCAGCTGCCTCCCTTCTTATCTTTACTGCGGTCACCATTACATCTGCTCTCTAAGATAGTGGTCAAAGCTGGCCCTTATCAGCTTCCTCCCACCAAGAGGGAGCTCATCACAAATAGCTTCCTCCCTGGCTTCAAGACACCACTGAAAGGCTTTGTGGAATACTTAGCTTCGATTTTTCCAATTGCTGTCTCCGCTGTTTCATCCAGCTCTTGCTATGATTGACTTTGCCACTCTGGACCTAATAGATTAGGCTTCTGTCCTTCTTGAGGCTGCACTGTGCTCCTAGGGCTGACTAGTTCTCATAATCCTAGCTCCAGAGACCCAGCACAAGTCAGAACTGCCTCCAACACGGAGGGAATGAAAAATCCAGGAATGCAGGTTACACCAAGGATGTATGTTGGGTAAGACCAAAACACCTGGGACAGTTTATAAGTCCTTATTCTACAAGTGCTTCAACCAATCTTACCCACTCCCAGTAACCACCCAAAATGACACTGAAAGAATGTTTTTTTCTTCTTATCAGACTAATATTTAGATTTAACTAAACGAGTTTTGTAAATGTTCTGGCTTATACTTTTCCACTATTATGACTCAGTTTGGTAAGCAAATCTGTCCAAGACCATTCCTTTAAAAAAAAAAAATTTGTTACCTCTTTATGAAAAATAAATTCTGATAATGAGAAAAACACAACACAAAAGATTTAACCTTTTTTTTTTTTTATTCCTCTTTCTTGGTACATTTGAGACAATGTAATTGAAATGCTTCTCTTCTTTCAGAAGATAAAGTGACCATATTATTAACAATCAACTACTGATTTTCATATTTACATTGTTTTGGGTCATTTGGCATATTTTTTTCCCCAGCAAATTGCTTTATGGTAGTAAGGAAAATGTTCTATAAAATGAGCAAGTAAGATGCAATATTTAAAAGCTTGGTCCATCGGGGTGATTCTAGCTGTGTAGTAAAAGTAATTTATTGGGGCGGTTACTTTTGCTAGAAATTTCTTAAGAGAGGCAGCTGGGATATAAGTTTACATATCTCAGATTGTCATTAAACTCAGTCTGGGGAAAGGAAATAAAATGTCATTGATTTTTCTCTGTAAGATGTGATATCTACTGCAATATGTAAAATGGAATATGATCAACAAATTAAATGGCTTTATTTTTTTAAAAATACAAAAGTGCTGATGTTGAAATATCTTTTGAAGGAATTAGTATTTTTGATTTTTTAGCATCATATCAAGAACAATCTAACATGTCCCTTTTAACTGGGACTAGTACATATAATTTGCCCTTACTGATGCATACAATTATAAAGGTATATTCTAGAGGTATTTAAACGTGTTTGAGTATTCTAAGAAAATTAGATGTAAAATTTAGGGCAATATATCAAAGATATTTCAGACATATAAAACTCAATTATGGTTCAGCAAAAAAGAGCCACTGAATTCTAGAAAACCAGTTTTCTATCATTTCATGAAAGTTGTTAAATATTTAGCAAGATCAAAAGGAGCTCTATTTTTTGGCATCATATATATCAAAGGCAATTCTTAAGAAATTGGTAATTTGGTAGACTCTTATTCCAATAATGGAGGCTTACATAAGGCATTAACATAATAAACAGCATAAGGGAGACCCTAAATCGAACTCCTGATTAATCGATTCTTACAGTGCAGAGAGAGTACTTAGTGGATGCAAAGCTGAAATAATAGCACAGTGTCTCAAATACATCAGGTTGACAATTACCTGACTAGCCTTTCCTGCTGACTCCTTGTCAACATGTGATAGCCTACCTGGCATTGTTTGACTCTGCTCTAAAATGCAGAAATAGGAAAATTACTCTGACTCTTTTTTGAAGTAAAATACATGCAGCATAGAAGCTGACAGGCACTGCTACAAGAAACTAGGAAATAAAGCCTTCAGAGACCTCTCAGAAAAATATCTATAGGAGGCCATTATAACAACAACGCTCTGAGGTAAGATTCTATCTAAGAAGCTTTAATCAAAGAGTAGCATGAATCTTATATTCTTGTTCTTTATTCACCACGATTAATATTATCAGTTCCTTAGGGCACTCAGTAAGAAACATTTCAAAAACACTCCCTGGATACACCCAGAAAAAAGTGCCAAATACACATTCTGCACAAGCCAAGAATTTAGTGGATAAGGAGACATTTTAAAAAAGAATAAGAAGACAATAACACAGAGGGGCCTTTATACGTTTTTCACAGCAAGTCATTCATAAGTAGTAATTCAAACCAGCTCCAGACAAACTTATGAAAAAAGTTCAGCTGGATGTTTTCCAGCTACTTGCCTCAGGTGTGTTCCTACCTCTCATTCCCCTTTCCCCCTATTAAGTGTCTTATTAGAAGAAGGTCTAGTAAGAGGCGGTATACTATAGTGATTAAAAACACTGTCTAAATAGCCAGGCAGATTTGAGTTTAAAAAACAGGTTCTCCCCAGTTACTTGCTTATAACTTGGTGAAGTCACTTACACACTCTGGGCCCAGTTTATTCATGTATAATATGGGAATGATAATATCAACCTCCCAGGATTATCTTGAGTCTCAAGAGAGGTACCTAATGAATGTAAGAGCCTAGCACAGAGCCAGGGATGTGATACACATTTGGTAAATAGCAGTTGTTTTTATTATTGTGAACTGATTCTTTCTGAATGAATTTGATATAACTGCAGTTCATCCCAAGGGCATTCCATTTTAAGAGGAATTTCTAAAGGATTGCAAAACTTTCAGGACTCAAAGATGGCAATTCATGTTGAAATTTCAGGCACCCTGACAGACAGGTGGGGGAGTGAATTTTTGTTATGGGAGCCTTCTCTGTGTCCTTCAAATAAATGCACAGGCAGCTGTGAGCACTGAACCTGGGTCAGAAGAATTGGATTCAAATGATGATTCTGCTACTTGCCATGTGTGTAACCTTGGGCACATCGCTACTTAATCCTTCATGGCCTAGGCTTTCTCTTAGAGATAATGATGTATCATAGGGTTATTAAGAGGATTACATGAGATAAGGCACAAAAATAAGTACTGTCAATGGTCAGTGCTATACAACTGTAAATTATTACCATGATCCATTCTTTCTCCTTGTCACAGAACATACCCCGTGAGTGATAGAAAGTTCTTACCATAAACAGACACATAATAATCTTACTGGCTACAAATAAGCCAGAAGAAGAAAAGAAAAACAAAACAAAACACATTCTAGCATTCATTTGGCTAGGGGAGTTTGAGAATCATCAAAATGACCTAGAGAAATAATAAGCAACTAAAGGGGTGGATCCCAAAGAATTGTGCTAAGTGAAAGAAGCCAGGCATATAGTACAAAATGATGACTGAGTGGATAGCAAACTGTGATATATACACACAAGGAACTATTTATTAAGCCTTAAAAAGGATGGGAATTCTAACATATGCTACAACATGGATGAATCTTGAAAACATTATGTTAAGTGAAATTAGCTAGTCATAAGGACAAATATTGTAGGATTCCACTTATAGGAGCTGCCTATAGTAGTCAAACTCAAGGAGATAGAAAGTCAAATGGTGGTTTCCAGGCACTGCAGAGAGCAGAGAATAGGGAGGTAGTGTTTAGTTGGTAGAGTTTCAGTTGGGGAAGATGAAGAAGTTCTGGATATAGATGGTGGTGATGGCTGCACAACATTGTGAGTGTACTTAATGCCATAGAACTATACACTTAAAAATAGTAAAAATATTAAATTTTACGTTTTTTAATGTATATTTACCACAATAAAAAATGAAAAGAAGCCAGTACAAATAGCACATCCTAACGATAAGCCAGAAGAAGAAAAGAAAAATCACTACTTAATTTTTAATTTTTAATTTTTCATGACTCAATTTATGAAAAATTCTAGTACACACAAATCTGGTCCATAATGATAGAAAACAAATTGGTGGTTGTAAAGGTCCAGAAGATAACTTCCTAGGGTGAAGGAAATGTACTGTATCTTGAATGAAGTGGTAGATATAGGGAATATACATTTCAAAACTCATCTAACTGTGTACATTACATGGTGCATTTTATTAAATGTAAATTCTACTTCATTATGATGGTTAATTTTATGTGTCAGCTTGGTGAGGCTATGGTACCCAGTTTGTTTAAACACCAATTTAGTTGTTGCTGTGAGGCTACTTTTTCTTAGATGTGATTAACATATAAATTAGTAGATTCTGAGTAAAGTGGATTACCTAATAATGTGGGTGTGCCTCATGAAATCAGTTGAAGAGTTTAGGAGGAAAGACTGGGGTCCCCTGAAGAGGAAGAAATTCTGTCTCCTGATTGCAGCAACTCTTACTGAAATTTCCAGCCTGCTGGACTGTTCTGCAGATTTGGAACTTGCCGGCCCCACAATTGTGTGAGCCAATCCATTAAAATAACTCTATTTATAAATCTCTTTCTATATACCTCCTATTGGTTTGATTTCTTTGGAGAACTCTGACTAAAGTTGCTTAGAAAAGAAAAAAAAATTACCTAGAATACTCTTTGAAAATAAAGATTCTTAGCCTCCACCCTGAACGTATTGAATTAGAATGCCTAAGGCTAAGACCTGAGCTTATATAGTTTTTAAAAAACTCTTCCATATAATTCCAATATACACCCCTGTTTGAGCATTGAAAATATTCTGCAATCAACATCTTAATCTAACTAAATAACCAACATTTTAAGAAAAATTTGAACACTCAAATTGTGTGTATGTGTTTTTATTGTATGTTTCTGAGTATTTTATATAAAGAAGAAAACACTTTTAGAAGAAGGCAAAATTTCTCCTCCCCCTCAAACGAGGTAGAAGAACATAGTGCAAACATACAAATACTTTGAACTGGTCATCTTTCATCTAACAAATGGTGATCAAATGCTTATAATATCCCAGGCACAGTTCTAAGGGCTGCAGATATCTGTGGAGATGAGTAAGCCAGACCGAGGTCCTGCCCTCATAGAGTTTACACTCTAGTCTGGGAGGCTGACCTTAGAGAGAAACTAGTTAAGCCTACAACCTGAATACAGGTTTTCTTTACAAAATAAAAACTCAATAGGGAACGTGTTGGACTCTGGGCAATAGATTAAAAAACAACAAAAAGAAAACAAACATGTAGATCTTAAAACGTGTACTTTTATCATACGATTTATTTGAGTGTGCTGAACCAAGACTTCAGCAGCGCCTTGGGGCGATTAAGAAAATTACAGAGAGTAAAAAGTACAGGAAAATAGAGTAAGCAATTAGCTCCAGTCTAGTGTGAATGTCAAGGAGTGAATGTGGGCTCTTTATAGCTCTCCAGCCTTGGTCTTTCAACCCTTAGTTGCTACAAATATTAGGTAGTCATGAATATTTGGCAGTGGAGAAAAATTGCTGCTAAGGCCTTATCATTGTAGAAAAGGCTGTTGATAAATTCTTTTTGTTCGTAGTGGGTAAGACTAACTCCAGGAAAAGAAAAAGGCAAGTCTCTGGCTTGTTCTTTGTTCATTCATCCTACTCATCAAACAAAGTTTGTAACAGTATGTACCTTGTAGACTGTGCGAGGGCAAATGGGGATAGAAATCCCTTAGCACAATGTCTGGTACATAGTCAGCTCTCTGTAAATGTAAACTATCACCATCGGTATATTGGTCTATTTATTGGCCAGGTAGCCCTCCAGGAGCTGGGGATGCAAAGGCAATTGGAACATAGCCCACAGTAAACATCTTAGCTTCTAGCAGAGGAGGGATGCCAAACAAATGAAGTATTCTAATTGCTATTGTAGGGATCAGTGGTATCACCGAAAAAGATGTCCTCTGGCAGAGAGGGAAGGGAAAAAGGAGAGTCAGGCGAGCCTTTGGGGAGAAAGTTTTGCCAGTTGACTCAACGTAACTGTACAAAGGCGGTTTCAGGGAAAAAAAAATTCTGCCATTTGTGTGAAAAATGGTTCTAATAACATTAATTATCAAAGATTTTGATATTCAAGTGTATAGGGTCATTTTCATCGATACTATTAAAGGCTCATGTTATCAGATTTGATATTTTGGCTGTGATAGAATTAAAGCTCAGTGTAAAGAGCATGTTACTTTTAGATAGTGAGGAGAATCAGACAAGTTGAGATTCAAAGAACATTAGAAATCACGTAGTCTACACTCTCAATGAGGTAAACATAGGGAAATGAAAACACAAACACAGGTTTAGTCTTCATGGAACAAAGTATGAAAATTGTCAACAGTCCACACTGGTTTATTCTATGCTGTCCAATATGGTAGCCACTAGCCACATGTGGTTATTTCAACTTCAAATAATTATGATTAAATAAAATTAAGAATTCAGTTCTTTGATTGAACTAATGACATTTCAAATGCCCAATGAGACTATTATCTCCCATATCAAACAGCATATATACAGAACATTTACAGTATCCTGAAATGTTCACTGGACACAGCTATGTTAGTTTTATGGAGCGAGAGAAAAGTAAATTTAGTCACTATTAAAGGCATGTTATAATAAATAAAGAGCTTATTTAACATTATGACCAAAATTTATAAGTGTACTTCTAAAATTATCTATGCAAGTACAAGCCTAAAATTTTCTATGCATAGAGAAATCTACCACAGCACACAAATGTTTCACAGAAAAAAATTGGACAGGCATCATCATAGATTACGTAGCTTTACAGAAGAATCAAAATTGCATGTGTAATTTTGGAAATGGGGTGGAAACCATTTAATATTTCAATTGTCATACATTTCAAGAGCAATCTAATGCAAATATCTAAAACATAGATTTTCGAAAAGAAGTAAAAGGAGGTAAATGAAAGGTAAGTAGATCATATTGAGGAGAGTATTCATAAATTAGAAAGCAAAGTAGCAAATATGAGTTTTGTTCTCAAAGTCTTATGAAATGAACTTTTAAAAAGTTAGTGATTTTTTTCTAAAAATTTGGGAAAAAGTGTAAAGCACTTTTTCCTTTTTAAAAATAACTTTTCAAGTTTAAAAATACATAAACTATCAACATTTAAAAGATGTGTTTAAAAAGAATATGCCATGGAGAGAAAATGTCCTTAAACTTAGGGAACACATTTTTTACATGATAATTAGAAACAGGAGCGGGAGCTTTCCTTCAGAAAGATGACTTCAAAAGATTTGAATATTCTGTTTTAAAGTTTGTTCTGATGCCTAAGAAGTCAGATGGCTACCAAATACCTTTGTTCAATTCAGTTTCTTGTATAAAAATTCATAAATTTCACTACCATAAAATTACTCCTTGTTATTCCCCCCCCCCCCCCCCTAGATTTCTCGCTCTGATTAGCAAAATTCCCTACCAGAGCTCACCATCAGCTTTGGCCTGAAACCTGAGGGCATTCAGTCTCCCAATGTGCCCGTTCACTGATGCCAAGGGAGTGCCTGCTGTGGCTTCCAATGGGAAATCCCTCTCCCATTATCATTAGTGTGTTTCATCCTTCAGCTTAACTTTTTAATATTTTACTTTGCAAATATTTTGAAACTTTATCTTATTTTCACCCTACATTTTAAAGTTCCTTTTGTATATTGAAGATTCACTTTTTTCAATATTCTTGTAACATCCCAGTATAGAAGTTCTCAAACATCAGTCTACTAACCAGTGCTGAAAGGGACAAAATAAGAAAAATAAGGACCATGCGATGACCATATATGCATATGGTATGGTACAGACAGCTGATTTATAACCAATACTCTTGCATGATTGTATGAATTCTCAGTATAACTTTGCTAAAATACCCTTCATTTTATTGCCTGCTCTTACAATGGAATTAAAATTTATTGGCAAATGTGATTTTGTTTTCAGACATGAACACAATGATTTTTGACACCAATTTAAACACAGTGTTTACCGTGAAGTTTGTCATTTCTAATTATGCCATATAAATGCTGGACAAGAATAAAGATCACCCTCTTGTTGTTGTAGCAGCTAGCTATCCAAGGTAGTTTGAAAGACAGTTATTCAAAATTCATCCAAATACCAGCAGGGCAGGCATTTTCCAAGAATGTGCTCGTGGTCACAAACAAAGCGTTTTTCATCGCTGTCCACTTACAGTATAAGAGGAACAGGAGACAGAGCGGTGTATGGCCTGAAGCAATGGAGACCGCCTGGCCCAATTTAAATAAGAGTTTTGTCCAGGTTCAAGGGGAAAAGGCAGAATTGTAAATAATTACAGGCTCAGCAAATATTAAGTAAGGTCAGCACCAAAGTATGCATGTATACCTACTGTGAACCCAGGCTAGATTTGGTAGTTTTGAAAGACTAACTGCTAGACTTTGGGGTTCCTGTCCCATTCACCACCTGAGGCCCAGGCTCCCCCTCAGGCCAATCTGAAATTGGAGGACTTGAGTTTTGGCTTTTCTTTTGAGAGATTTTCAGGGCTGAGAAGACTGGATCTTACATGACATTTTCACTGGTCTGTTTTCCTCATTCTCTTATCCATATTATGCCTTGTCAAACTAATCTTCAAACAACCCTTCCAATTTCGTCTCTCTTCTGCAAGCCTTGTCCTTGTGCTTGCTTCTGAGAGGCTTCATTCTCCTCCTGCTTACCTTCATTTTTCACTCCTCATTTCTCACCCCTCTCTCCAATTTCCTCTAGGTCCTGCATCCAGACCTGCCCTTCCTGGATTATTCTTTCTGCACAGATTCCATCATTTCCCATCTTGTCCTCTGCCCATCAGGGCATGATGATGCCCTGGTCTCCACTGCCCTGTCCATTCCTTTATCTAACTCCCCCTGAGGCAGCTCCTCTGAACCTCCCTAGGATCTGAGCCTGTACTCTCAGGATTATAGAATTGAACAGAACCCAAGAGCTTCTTCGGCCTATGGCCCTGTTGTCCATCTGAGGACACTGAGATAAAAGGAGGGGATGAAGCTGTCTGTAGAGGATAGTTATTGCTCATCTGTACTATCATATATCTGTGCATGTACATGCAGAAAAGTGTATAAGCACAATTGTATTTTAACTAGGTTTCTGTCAATGTGGTAGTGTTTTTCGTGTTTAACCCTGCAAAATGATTTCAGTAGTAGAAATTTCAGGCTGGGAAGAAGAGAGTGGGTATCTTAATAAGCCATTGGAAAATATATTTTAGAGCATTATTCATGTGGTCAGTGAATATTGCTTGAGTACTTTTTGTATATTGAACACTATTTTAAGCTCCAAAAATATAAGAAAAATAAAGCACTTTGGGAATCTCGATTCCAGTGGGGGGAAAGAGCTACATAAATAGTTATAACACATTGTGATAATTACAGAGATAGAGGTACGTATAGGACATTTCAGTAGCACAGAGAAGATGACTCTGCTTGGGACATGTTGGAGGTGGAGTGTTCAGAGCAAATTTCCAGGGAGATGATCATGAGATAAATCTTGAGGACGCATAAGGATCCAAGCAGGCTGGAGGAAGGACAGAGAGAAGCCAGACCAGAAAGAGGGAACAAGACTGGGATGTGAGAAATACCATGGAGGTGTGCATGTGGGAGCGTGTGTATGTGTGTGTGTGGAAGAGAGAAAGTGTGTGAGTGGGGGAAGAAGAAGAAGGAGAAGGAAGAGTAGGAGAAGGAGAAAAAAGAAAAAAAAGAAGAGAGAAATTAAAAATTCAAGTTTGAAGATGCAATGAGTCAAGAAACTGGCAAACCTTCAAGCTGAAGGCTGGGCAGAGACTTGCACAGGCCAAGCCAAGACATGCAAGGCCGACAGCGAATAGCAGCCACCAGTAGTGTGCCGGCACTATGCGAGGAGCTTTATATTTATGTTATCGTGGAATCATCGCAACCCCATAAAATGGGCATTATTATCGCCATCTGTTCACAAGCAAAGGAACTGAGGCCAGGAGAGGTTCAGCAACTTGCCAAAGGGTACACCGCTGTCCTGGATCTAAGGTCTGATGCAAGGGTCTTACACAGACACTGTATCACTTAGCCATCTCTTTTCTCTCTACAGCCATCTGGTTGGAGCACAGTTTGGGAGGCCCAGGAGGGAGTCATCCCAGGCAGGCAGTCAGAGTCCTCTGCATACAGCCACCTGGAAGGCAGAATCCAAAGCGAGAAAGCCTTTGCTTCAGCTCTGATTCTGGCTCAGTAGTCCTTAGCCTCGGTACACTGTGGAATCATCAAGGAAATACCTGCCTGGGCCTTGCCTTGGAAATTCTCATTTGATGGAGGCCAGAACATTAGTTTTTGAAAGTTCCTCAGGTGATTATAATGTGCAGCCAGGGCTGTTGTAAACCTCTGTTTCTATGCGGGGTCTGCTAGGGCTCAGGTTTAGTCTCTTTATATAGGCCCTATATGCGTGCCCCTTTCTTTCTGGCCTCTGTCAATCTCTTTCCTTTCCTGCAACATCTTGAATTTTTGCACATGTTCAAGTCCCCTTTAAGCTTATATCACTGTTACAGCTTACTACTCTGACATCGTGCTTACCCTCCAGGCAAACCATCAGGTCTTCACAGGGCGAAAAAGCTCAGAACGCCTGTGTGCATCGGGGGGGTTACATCCATGTGTGAACTTAATGACATACCGGCTTTTGGTATAAGTGGCTGCTAGATCGGGGAAGCAGGGTGAGAGGGGTGGGAGAGATAAAAAGACCTAAACTGGTGAAGAGATAAAGATGGAGAGAACACTATGAGCTCTTTCTTCAGAGACCCATGTGAAGTTTGTGGGCTGCCATGGCCTGGCTGTTCACAGCTGTCCTTCCTATAGAGTGACTGCAAACGTTTCCTACACACCTACTATTTGTTTCCTCATTCCCAGCACTACAGATTCTACATTCGATTGTGACTCAAATGCTAACCTGAAAAAATAAAAACAAACAAACAAAAAACTCTATTTTATTCATTTGATTTTTTTTTTAAGATGTCAGAAAAGTCAGGTGAGAAAAGATATGGGTGATCTGAGGGGAGGGACCGTGCCTGAGTCAGGAACAGGAAAGGATGACCACAGCACTCCCGAGGCAGGGAAAAACCAAGGCATGGATAGGATGTTAACGACAGAAAGAAGCAGTAGAGTGCTGTGAACAAGGCAATGAACACCAGTGGTCCAGGGACCCTGCGCTGGAACAGATGGAGCAGATGCCAGCCAACCCGACCTGCTCTCACATTCCCCTACTGCTCCTTGCTCACGCTGCACACTCTGGCTGTCCACCTTCCCTCGCTCTTTCCCTGCCTGAAATGATCTTCCTCAGACATCACAACCACTCACTCCTTTATCTCCTTCATGTCTTTATTCAAATGCCACCTTCTCCATGAACACTCCCTTGGACACCTTCTATATCGCTGGAGTCAACATTGCTTCCCGAGTTTGTGCTTTGTTTTTCTCCATGTCACTCATTATTCTAACATACCACATGTTAGAATCCCATACCATGACACAGAGATATTCATTCTTTGCTTTATCTCCAGCATAGTCTCCAGACTAGAGACTGACACATAGTAGATGCTCAATGTACATTGGTTGAATGAATGAGTGAATGAATGAATCTTGCCTTGTATTATGATTGCTAGAATAGCTATCTATCTAGTACATTATATTATAAAATCGTAAGGACAGGAACTATGCGGTATCCTCAACATATGTCTCATGATACCTCAGACACAAAAGTCCACACATATTTGTTGTATTGAATTGAATTGGCATTAGCTTGAAATCCTTCAGCTTCTCCTAAAAGAGCCAGTTTGTTTTTTTGGTTGTTGGCTACTGTGATGTGCTGCCCTTATTTTATGGTTTTGGCACTGACTCACTTGAGAATACAATTTAAGGAATTTATGGCAATTTAAAAGCCTTGTTTAGTTCAAGAGGAGGTCACTATAGAAAATTCCTCATTTCATTTGCATAATCCAAGTACTTAAAATAATTCTGGACATTTTCATGGAATAAGGCATGGGGGAATTTTTCATATTGTGCTCTACATCTTTCTGGCCTCATTTAGGTTCTCTTAATTATAATAGTTACAAAAAATGATATTTATAGAGTATCGAAAGTCCTGATGTTTTTATAAAGAATGACTTTTGGAGAGAATATCATTGTTCAATATTTTGCCTTCTCAATTTTATTCATTCAGAGGACATAATGTAGTCTTCTGAGAAATTATTACCAAAGTATTTTTTTCCTAAATAGATATGTGGATGTGACAACATAATGCATCATAGCAATCTTACTTCAATGACTTTCTGGGTCATTTGGCAGTATCCAAAGTAGAATCTGAGAATGATCTCTTCTTGAATAGGTTATCTAGAAAAGATATTTTTTTTCCCTTAATGAAAACAATCTTCATTTCTCTTTTTCTTCTCACGTATCTGGATAATTTACAGTTTCAAAGTATAAAAATAACAGTATGCTGGCTTTAACTCTTGGATACTGGGGCAGTACAGTTGCATATGGGAAAGCCACTTTTTTTTTCAGTTGTTTATTAAAAATGATGAGAAAGACATACATACCTATGGATACCACATAGACAAGATCCTCTGTGGTCCTAGATTAGAAATGTGTAATGTCTCATTCTGGTGTGCCAAATACTAGGACTTGGTATTGCTTCACAGATATTTGCTAAATTGATACAGTAAACATCGTAAATTGGTAATACAAAAATGAAACACAAAAGGTAGCATAAAATGAGACTTTTTTCAGGTGACCACTCAAAATCCCCAAGTTCTGTTTCTTTCGTAATCCGCTCTTGGAAAGGAGAAGTGAGATAGGTAAATACCTCTGTCCATAGTGCTAACTAACAAGGCAGGTATTGTTTGAAGGGAGCAGGTATTGCTAGCCTGATGCTCTGCTCTTCCACTTGACTTCCCTTCTTTGTCTGCCTTTTATTTTTGATTCTTCTATTCCTGTTTCCTCTCTTGCACTTTTCCCATGTTCCATTGCTTATGTCCCCCTTCGATATGTAACACCATGTCCTACCAGCGGCACTGATGACTAAAAAGATCTTTGAAGGAAAAGGTATTTTTAGACTTCCCCAGTACACCCAAATAATAAGCACAGAGCGCAGATGCACTTTGCTACCATTTATTAAATCCCTCCTATGGCCTGGATACTCTGCTGGATGCTAATACTTTATCCCTAATCATAAAAAAATAACACTAGCTTTTTTAAAGATAAGAAAATGGAGGCTCAGAGAGATGGGTACTTTGATTAAAGTCTCACCAGTAGTAAGTGGCAGTAACAGAGTAAATATCCACATCTGCTCATTAGCTGTCCAAATGCACATTTATGCACTCATTTGACAAGTACTTATTGAGCATCTATTCTAATCCAGAGCAGGTTCTAAGTATTGGGAACAAGACAGTCTTAGATTTCATAAAGTGAGGAGCATATTGCCTTCAACCACTGAATTGAATTGAACTTAAAAAATTACTCTCTTCAGAAATTCACTCTTCAGATTTCCTTTGTCCCCCCCCCCCCAAAAGGTGACTCATATAATATTAGCATAGTTAGAAGCAAAGGTATTGGGGTCTATGTAATTTTGTCAATAATTGAGGTAAGAGCAGTTGCTGCTTGAAATGACAGGATTTTGGAGAGGGCAGAAGGTTTTGACATTGGGAGATGTCAGGTAAAACTTATAAGTGGAAACCAGAGATAAGAGAAACTGGATTGGAATGAGCAGGTAACCATTTAGGAATATATTATACATACTTTAACTTCTTTTTTTAGCATTCTTTCCCTACCCCCATTTTGAGGTTAAATGAATGAAAATACCACACTTCAGAGTACTTTGAATCTTATCCATCTATGTGGCAATTCTGGTAAACGTGCAGAGTAGGAATAGAAGAGAAACACTTCATATGCTCCACTATGGGAATGGAGAGCCGGGTGAGCACAGGTGGCAGTGGGGCATGCAGTCAGCCAGAAGCAGCACCACTTGGTCTCACAGGAGCATCTCTGCCCTGTTGCCTGAATCTTCTCCACACCCTTCTTTCAGAAGAACTTCTTTTGTGTTTGCAGCAGTGACTGAGGCAGCTTTTAGTTTCCAACTGCCCCGAGCTTTGATGTTGAATAGCTAGGCCATTGGGGATACATCGACCTAACAGCCGAATGGTAGCCATTGTCAGTAAAGTGTGGGTGAGGAGACTGAAGCATGTAGGACAAGCAGTTGGAAAACTCTAGGAAGAACACAGAATTTTAAACTCTTCCCAATGGCATGAGGGATAAAAGGGGCGGGGGGGGGGGGAGGAAAGGAGAACTATCTTCTGTAGACCACTTCATCTTCTGGGTAATGAGCATGAGTAATCTCATTTATTTCTGATTCTGCTTTATGTAGGTAAGTATAGAAGGTGCTCAATAAGCTGAAGTGGAATTGAATTCTGTTGAATTTAGAATGAAGAATATAAGATTCTTATCTGTCTAAAGATTCATACACTGTTACTTATTTAATACATCTGAGATTCTCAAATCCATGCTAGATTTTGCCTTGTAGAACTTAGATCTGTTGCAGATCTGCATCCAGCTCTTTTAACTACCACTGATGTGCCTTCTTCAACTAGCGAGGCACTATACAGCATTAGCAAGATCATTGTTGGGAGTCAAGAGACCAAATGGGTTTGGCTGGCATTCATACTAGCAGTAAGTGGTAGTGACAGAATTAGAATCCACATTTGATTCTCAACTCCAAATACATCCAAATGAATTTATTTATTCATTGGACATTTACCAAATGCCAGGTAACAGCTATGTTAGCATAGACAATCATTTCACCTTTTTGGATTTTAGTTTCCTTTTTGGTAAAATTTAGGGGAATAGAAACATTAGTTTTCCAAGCGATGAATACAAACTACCAGTTATGCTAGAGATGAGTGTAAGTAATGCGCAGACATGGCATTAAATAACACTGAACCACCTGGGGAAAGATTTATTTCCTTCTAATTCCTTTTTTAATCCTCCTGTTTATTTAAGGAGAAAAGCCTCAGTTTGATGCTGCAACGTTATTAATAGCTCTCAAACTTCTATGCACCACAAGAAAAATTTGGTTATCAATTTCAAAGAGTTTTGGCATTATCAGACTAGATTTTAATAATGTTACTTTGTTTTGTCTCTTTTTTGTTGTTCAGTAATTTTATTTATTTTATTTTATTGAGGTAATATTGATTTACAACATTTTATAAGTTTCAGGTATGCAACATTATAATTCGACATCTGTATATACTACATTGTTCTCACCACCAAAAGTCTAGTTTCCACCCATCACCACACAATTGACTCCCTTTATTCACTTCTTCCTCCCTCCAACCCCCACTCCCTTTGGTAACCACCAAACGTGTTTGCCTCAATGAGTTTGTTTTTGTTTGTTGTTTTGTTTTTGTTTTATAGTTCACTTGTAAGTGAAATCATACAGTACTTTTTTATGGTTAAACTTCAGTTTCTGAAAAGTGATACTGATTTTCTACTTATAATACTGAGGTAAAAATTCCTTCTATATTAAATGTGTTTGGGGTTAAAAAAAAGTTTATTTAAATAATGTATTAAATAATTGTGAAAGTGGTGGGTAGATCTAGCTGAAATCATGAAGGTGGTGCATGACTGGCTGGATAGAAACATTAGATATTTGAGTTAAATTAGAAAATCTCTAAGCTCTGCCCACCCTGCTTGTCGTAATGTTCTAAGATTAATTTGTAGAACAAATGAAGATTTAGAAAGCATTGGACGTCGCTGAGTCTATTCCACCCTCACGTTGGCTGAGCACCAACACAGGGCACTGATATAATGTTCAGATCGGCTCCAAGGGCACGTGGAAGAGTACCTGGGACAGAGGAGCACAACTAGGAGCTCTGGGAAGAGCCACCAAGGACAAGTGGGGCTCATCTGTAAAAAATGGGAAGTTTTCCATTCTCCAAGTGGAAAGCAGACTAGGACAGAGGTGAAGGCAAGGGTTTTGAAGCCAGGCAGCTCTTCGCATTTACTAGTCGTGTGATTTTTAGCAAGTTATTTAGTGTCTTTGCTTTAAGTTCCCCACCTATAAAATGGGGAAAAATACCTACAAAAATGTTATAAGGATAAAACAAAGTAGAGTAAACAACAATTCCTGCAACAAATCAAGCAATAAATGGTAGCTATTATTTTTATTCATATGAGAACCAAAATGGGATTTTGAAAATGCTTGATATACATGATTCTAATATCATAAGGAGAAGGAATTGGGAATCTGGTTTCACTATCTCATTAAAATGTACTCATCAACTTTACCATTGGAAACCATCTCTTCCTGCCTCCACCACTCAATCTCCATTTACCTAGCAACCGCAGACAGACACCTGGGATCTTTCTGAATTACTTCACGGCACTGCTGTGGATGGCTAAACACAGCCCAGTGTATTAACTGAAAATTTTTATCATGTAAATATAGACACTAAACTTGTTCTGTAGCATATCAGTAAATCAGTGATGAAGAAGTTATTTTTCAGATCTCGAAATTCCATGTAATATTTATAGCCTCTGAATATGTTTAAAGCTAAGCATACCAGGGATAAAAAAAAGTTCCATAAGGGGAGAAATAAATATGCTAAATGTGTGCAGTATATCTGTCCTACGAGGTCCAAGCATGCTTTATGCAGTGCTGAGAGTTTGTGAGTGAGAGCTGAGCTGCATTTCCCTGGTTGTTCTTTTTAACTATAAAAGAAGATGATAAATTATAAATGTGCCACACAGCCACCCAAGTATGACAGTTTTAATTTTCTTTTTAACAATATATACAGTACTAAATGCATGAAACTTATTTGAAATGTGACAAGCCAGCAGAGGGTATTTGGAAGGTGAAGCTGAGAAGGTGAACTTGGCCTTCCTGGCCATTAGTTCCTGCTCTGTAGCCATTAGGTAGGAACTGCTGGTCTTCTCAGGACATTGCCATTTTGCCACCTCCACACCCACTCTATCTAAGACGATATCACTCTATCATGTGTTTCTTTGTACACATACTTGCCATGCTAATGAGTGCCAGAATATTCTATTGGCTTTGGATCCTTGTTATCTGAATAAAACAAATACTTTCCTCCTTCATTTTTTACCTCACATTTTTTTCTTCATTTCCTACAGCCAGTAATATTGTCGTAATATTCATGATATTTTTTCATTTTCACATCGTCTCTTCTCTCTCACAAAATAATGCCCTGCCCTTTAATATTTCAAGTCTTGTATTACCTCCTTTTCTTTTTCATCTTTATTTGTTAAGGTTTTCTTCTTGGATCATCACTGTCTGGTTATTTCAAGGGTGACAATTTCCCACCTCTGTGTAGAATCTTCAGAGGAGGATGTGAGGAGCATGCCACTTATAGATGTGCAATTGTATTTAGGGTTTAAAAGTCTTCTTTCGAATAAGATCTGAAGTATGGGATTGGCAAACCAATGAAAGCAATTAGTAAAATGAAAGAAATGCCATCAACCTTCTTTATCTTTTTCATTAAAAATCCACTTTGTGTAGAAACTCTGAATGTGGTCGTGTGATGGGCACAGGTGTCATGGGAGATGAGGATGTCTGGCAGGAAGGAGGGCACAATAGCGGTGAGAGTCAGTGAGGATAACACAAACCTTCTGGCCAAATAGAATTTAAACGTGGCGATTTTCGAAAAATGTTTGTCAAGGTGAATAATTATATTGCCGATAAGTGTGATAATCTTGCCCTTGTAGGTAAAATCATAGTAAAATGATAGTAAATACCATCACAGAAAAGTATTCTGTATAATAAAACTATTTCAAAGTTTCAGCATTTAATTGGCCTAATCGTATAAATTCTAAGTAAGGCAGAATCTTATGTAAAGGCTTTCCTAAATTTCTATTCATTTATGGGGATAAGGAGGGGAAAGGAATAAGTGCTGCATAGAGTAATGTCACTTCTTTTCAACGGTTTTTAGGTCAAAGTTATCCTCCCACCTCACTCACCATTTTATGCCTCCTTATCAAAAATTTCTCACCTAAAATATTCACAGACAAAAATTTTCAGGTTTTTGGAGGACAACATCTACAAGTGGTAGATGGTGGTCCCAAGGAGTGTAGTGAGTTAACAGTGTAACAGTGAGTTCACTAAGATCTTTCTACTTTTTCCCTTTATTATTTCCAAAGTACTTGTCACTCATTATATCTGTCTTATCACCTGTCTTTCAAACAAGGAACATAATTTTTGAAGTCGCTTATTACTAGATATGTGCTGGCATAATTATAGTATCTACATCATAAGACTGTTGTAAAGGTTAATGAGTTAATATCCGTAAAGTGCATAGAACAATAACCAGCATGTAATAAGCAGTATGTAAATGTCTGACGGAATAATAGTGATTATCATTGTTAACAACACATATGCCGTATTCAGTGGGAGATCACTGTGTATAATCATTACCTCATTCCTTTTCTAGCTTTGTGTTTTTCATAGAATTTTTTTTTTCATGTGTATGGCAGAATAGGAGGTGATTAGGTATGTAGTGCTATTGCTATTCCAATATGAGATTGTGGCAGGCAGCGCAAATGCTCTTGAGGCATTCCCCGCGGCAGCGCGTTCACCCCCTGCCATTCTGTAGACTGAGCTGACTGGAACATCGCTACTCCTGACAAGATTGATGATTCGACTACCAGGAAAACTGCTGTTTTGTATTTTCAGGCTGAAAGACTTTCCTTCTGTTTTGGGCTATACAAAGACAAGCATGCAGTGCTCCCAAACATCGGCAGGGTACCGCTGCAGACCTCTCATCACTTCTGACTGACTTAAAGCCAATATATTTAATGAAATGATTACTTTCTTAACTGGATTTCCCACCAGTAATTGTTCAAATGGTGAAATTTCACAAGTAAAATCAAAGCCCGACAAAGTCCTTTTTTATATTTCAAAGAAGGAAATCTGCTTCAGCCTTGGGACTGTCTTTGATAAGACGCAAAATAGTCTGGTAAAGGAGTTATACTAAACATTCCAAATGTTCCTACAGTCTGACCAAGCATGACCATTTAGTTATGAGAGACATCCCTGTCTAGAATATCACCCTCACTTCAATGCGTATACAATACCCAAGCAGAGAAAAGGGAACTGGAGATGGCAGATCCAGAAAATCTGTTGATTGTTTTAAACGTGTTCTAATCCCTGCTAGATGGAAAAAGCAAAGCCTTTGGCATCAGGTATATCAGGGCACTAATCTTAGCTCTGACACATACTAGCTATGTGATCCGAACTGTTTCCCTTATCTGTAAAATGCTTACAGTTGACACCTTCTTCAAAGTGATGTTACAAGAATTAAATGAGCACTTTTGAAGCCCTCCTATAACAGCGCCTGACAAAAAACAACTGTTCAGTAAATGTTTGCAACTCTCTGTTAGTCAGGACTGGAACCGTGGGAGTCTTCACAAGGCGAGGGCTTACCTGTGTCCACAGAGTCTGGGCCCTTCAAACATGCTAAAGTGATGCTCATGGAAATTACTCTCACCTGCTAACTTTTCTTCATGCCAGCTCCTTTCCTATCTGTTGGCTTTTGTTCCCAACTTGACCCTCACTTGTGGCATCCTCATTGTTTACCCTAAGAATCTTGACATTAAATGTGACCTTAAACTTTTCATACAAACTAGGTTCTGGTACTGTGTCCATGTTCCTTCAAGTTCTGGATCCAGAGCTTGACTTTTCTCTTCTAGGTTATTCCTGATAGTACATTCTAATCTTATCTCACACATAGCTCAAAAACTCCCTCATCAAAACAAAACAAAACAAAACAAAACAAAACAAAACAAAAAACAAAACAAAACAAAACAAAACTACCTTGTATTAACTTTTCATCATCTTTACAGAAATAGAGTTCTTAATTATGGGAGATTACTTCTCTAAGTAGCTTAGTGTAATTCTTGTGTGTGTGTGTGTGTGTGTGTGTGTGTGTGTGTGTGTGTGTGTGTGTTATTTTCAGTAGTCCCAGCAGTATGCCTGGACTACCTGGGCCCTGGTTTAAGGCAAGGATGAAATGATGAAACAAAATGAATGTTCAGTTTAGAAAGGCAGATTCCAAAATCAGAGGACAGGAAAGATGGGAGTGCTCACATCAAGGCCCAGAGCCTGCTTGATCAGAAGCAGGGAGACTGGAGACAGTGGCCAGGGTGAATTTCATGGACAGGAAATGACAGATATCAAGACAGTAGTGGTTAAATGGGAGGGGCCAAGTATGTGGAGCAGGCAGCATCAAGGACACCAAAGCAAATAAATACAGCAGATGCACAAGTGAGATTTCAGTCTCTTGGGCTGTCTGGGGAATTACATGTGAGAGGATGTGCTCATGTGCCTTTGCCATGGGAAGGCCCAGGCGTTCACTCTGCAGGAACAGGGTTGTCTGCCACCAAGCCATAGCCCTCTGCTCTCTAGGCTGATGATTTTTAACTATAGTGTTGTGCATACTAAAGCTGAATTTAAGGAATTTGTGGAAAGTGACCCTAACTGAGTTATTATTATGCCTTATCACCTTTAACCTAATGTATCAGTGAAAGGACTGCATATCTTCCTAAGCTTGCATGAAAGGAGATTTTTATTGAAGACTGGCTAACAAAGTCTCATCATTTTCAAAAGAAGAAATTTGATTTAGAAATAAGATTGCCTTCAGCATTTCCATTAAAATCAACCAAAATAATCGAACCTAGTTACTTCTGCATGTCTCTTCTCTTTACACTATAGTTCTATAAGAAGCAGTCCTTGATAGTAGAGAGCCTTATTCTGATGATCAACCACAGAAACAGTTAAGTAGGATACAGGAGATAGCAATTTGTAAGCACTGTCAAAGTAATTGCTGTTTAAAAACAAACAATTGAACAAATAAACACACACACATAAATAAAAAGGGTAGCCAACTCTGTCCCCTTCTGGCCTAAACTAACTAAATTTTGAGAGAATTATATTATCAAAAAAAGCAGAAGTCTGGCCCATAAAAGCCTGTGATTATTCAACTTCTTACCTAGGCTCCAGAGAAGGTATTCCATCTTAATTCAGATGTGGCTAAGGAAGATGATGGACAAGCAGGAGGGGCAAGGCCTTGGAGGCCAATGGCCAAAAGGGTCCTACCGGGGTCTACATGGGGACAACTCCCCAGGAGGGCCGTGCATCTCAAGTTCCTGAACATCAGAGTTTCATCACTGGCCTGAATCAGAGACTGCTGCGTTTCCCATGATTTCTTTTCTGAATGGAAGATGTTACTGCAGTTGTCCTATTCCTTCACCAACACTACATACTGAAGTATGTGGGCAGCACCAGACGACTTGGCTGTTTATAGGTCACCAAAATACAGGAGCTATCTCTGCTCTTGATGGAAAAGGTGGTGCATGACTTTCTGCTAGATGCATAGACTGGGTGGGGCTTTGAAAGCACATGGATATTTGGCTATCCAGAGGCACAAATGTGGATGGGGACTGCCACAAACTTTGTTTTCCAGCCTTCCTTGCCACTAGATGTGGCCATATGACTGAATTCTCACTAATAGAACATGAGCTGACGTGATAGCTACCACTTCCAAATCACAAGAATTTTGCTTGTTCTTCATTTCTGCTCCTCCATGGGAGGGAGCATGGCAGCTCTCATCATGAAGAGGAAGATGACTGGAAACAACATGTAAGGAACCTGGAACTTGGGATAACCTAATGGAGCAGAGCCACCCACCAACCTAAACTTGCTCTAAATCATTAGGTCAGTGAGAAATAAACTTCTATTATGTTTAATCTTCTGTTGTCTGGGATCTCCTCGTCCTAGCAAATATATCCTCTTTCATCCCGGTGCATGAATTCATGATTTGATGGTTTGATGTAAGAACAAATAAAAGTTTCACCTCTAGAGGAATTTAAATTTAAAATGTCAGTTCTAGGTACCAGAAAGTCGTTTTTCTAGACATTATAAATTCCAAGGTCAGCAGGAGTTTAGTATCTGGAGTATATTACCATCCTGAAATTACATGTAAAAAAGTACAGTACTCAAACACAGTCCAAAATGAGTTAAAGCACTGTTCAAAATCCTGTTAATTCCCTACCCTCCCCTATCAAGAAGAAAGAGGCTTAAACTACAGTTCACTTTTGCTAGTTAGGTGAACACATTAGCTAAATGAGAAATGAAGCTATTCATGCCAGGAGGATGCTCGGGGACTTTTGGCTTAGTGTTCCTTTAAAATACAATAATTTGTGTTCTATAGGGAGTAGGAACAGCTAATTACATTTTTCTTAGCTGCCATCAAGTTCCTTTGTTGCAAACTAGTTTTTTGCTCCTTATTGTCACCTAAATAAAATTAATTTAATAATTAACTGCTTTGAATGTCTTGTGGAGTTTATTATAACCTATACTCTTACTCATGTGGACTATGGTATTTACATAGTTCTAGATGTCATATAGCCTATGTCTAAACAACCATTAACATAAAAACACCACGAAGCTCCATCAGACTCCAGCTGCACACAATACAGAATGTTGTTTAGTATTTGCCTCTCTAATGTCTTCTAAAACAGGCAATCTCATAAGCAAACGTATAGAGACTCAGCTGCCCTATTAACTACGTACACCAGAATAAGTATTCACATCATACCTAAGACATTAGACAAGAGTAGACAACCTGGGGAAAGTCGTTGCAATTAGACCTTAGTATGGAGGACTGGAGGAGAGTGCCCTATTTCATTCTGACTCAGAAAAGGATTTATGAAGAATATAGGGGTTCATAAGCTATTTGGGGATGGTGGGAGAAGGTATGGGGACTTGCGTTCTGTGGTGTACAATATAAAAAAAAAAGCCAGAGAAGAAGGTAATATCAGCGTGTATAGAAGATGTATTTGATAATTACAATAAAACTGAAAGAAAGCATTGTTCTTGTGGTCATATTTATTTACTCATTATAAGCATAGAGGAAAAAAAACTAAGAAGGGACAGTCTAGCTGTCCTATGTAACTTAAACTGGAAAATTTGCGATTTGTACATTTCAAAAAAAAAAAAAACTCAATATTTTGCTTGTTCTTGAGAGTGGGAATTCTAGTGTAACTAAGAAGATAAATATACTTACTATCCTTTTATTTCGAATTTCTTACTGCTTGTTTAAAGCATGAATAAAAAACAGAGCATACATATTTTCTTGCCCCTATAAATCTTAAATGATCATCTGTCAAATCATTCAAATGAAGATTAATGCTAATAGAATGAAGCACCTAAAAATGTTGGTGATGAAGTATAAGGCTTAAATATTAACCATGTCCAGTAAGAATTTTTTGGTATTGTTTATTGTGGGCGGCATGATTTGACCCACAGCATAGCTATCTGAAACCATGTAATAAAAATCTTTTCTATAATGGGGTTATGTATTGACTGTAAGATCAAATGTCAGTGTTCTTTGATCTTTGTTGCTCAGATGTTCTCATTTTTGTGGAACAGAATTCAGCAGGTGTTTGATTGTTTATCCAGTAAAGGGGAAGGTGAGCTGGGATTAAATTGTTATAACGTAGCTTCATTTTAGCCCTGCTGAGTCTCACTGAATTTGGAATAATTGTGTTGCTGCAACAGCAGCCTTGCTAAGTACAATAGAACATGGAAAGCTTGGCTCAGAAACTAATGGACTGTAGCTACCATCTGTGGGGTTGAAACTAAATGCCTCTGAAAGAAATACTTATAAATGTAACTGGCCATCTTGTTGATCAGCTTGCTGGTGGACAGGATTCCAGTTGCCTCAATGAAACAGCACAATCTCTTTCTGGAAGCTGACAAGTAGATGAATAACCATTTGCTTCTGAATACGCATTTGCCCAATCAATACCAACACACTCAAAGCCCCTTTGAAAGAAGACGCTTATAATCAAATTATGTAAAACGTAGAAAATTATATCAACACTTCACAAACTGTAAATTAAAATAGAAAAACATAAATTCTTGTGCCAGTGTTTTTATGAGCATTCTTTCCCAATTTAACACATTCAGCTCTAATACTCCATTCTCTGTGTCTGTGTTAACTGTAAGCTGAAAAGTTTAAATTTATGTTTCTTAACATACTCAAAGAAAATTTCCTTCTTGAGTCTCGATATTACCCCACAGTTTTCTATTTTTAAAGAAAAAGAATCAGTCTTTGCAAGTGCACAGTTGTGGGGCAACCACTCCATTAACTACTATTAGCACATCTACACTCCTAATTTCTTTACTCCAGAATTTTTGACTCCAGAATTTTAAGCTTTTGAGGACATAAATCTTCACCGATCCCCAGTTAGGGGCAAAATTTTCAATAATTAAGAATGATTCCATAAGTACATCATCTAAGCATGAACAATTTTTTGTTTTGTTATTTTGTTTTGGGAAAAAGCAAGAGTTTGAAAGTCTAAGTAACTCTACAGATTTACTTTTCTCATCTTTTCAGAATTTTATTTTGTAGCTCAAGGAAATCCAGAGGCTAAAGTAGATTTTGCTGAGAGTTTGTCAGGTGAGAGGGGATAATGCTGGCTCCGTTCTCTGGCTCTACACACTTTCCTCCTGCGGCCTGAGTCCCACTGGCAGGTGCAATATCACGTGGCCTGCTCCTTGACCAGTCAGTCTCCATCTCAGCTGGATGAGATGCCAGGAGCTCAGGAGCATGCAGCCTTTGTTGCTGAGGGTTTTGGATCATGATTCCAAGCTTCTGCCTTGTCTTGATTTGTTGGACCTAGTTTTGTTAACTGAATCTGCCTGGGAACCTGCCTAATAATTTCCACCCTTTTGTTTGCTCCATGTTAGTTCTAGTCTTCCTCAACTTTTTTTTATCTCCCTTGACTCTATAGAGAGTTGACATCTTGCCTCTGAGCCCTAGCCAATGGTTGATGCCCTATTCATTTGCTTGAATACTCCCACTTGCTCTATTTAACTTGTCCATCGGAATGTACTTTTACTGCCTGATGTCTATGGTAATGGTAACACAGTGACTACTGCCATTCAGATACTGGGTTCTGTCTCCTAGTCTAGACTTTCTCTGAGTACTTACAGCTGACATATGTCTTCTTCTATGTTCCCTGGGCCCCTGAATCTGCCCTGCTTCAATTCAATGTAACTAACTCAATAATGTTCAACAATCCTCCACTAAGTGGTAATAAATTGAAATGTTTGCATATTCTATTGGAATTCTGTTACACTTTTTAATTTTCCAAATGTCTCTTTCTATATCTTCATATATCTTCATTTCTATATTTTCCTTACAATTCATCTGTTGAAAAACCATGTCCTCTCTTAATGGCAGGAATTGCCTGATGCTCCTCTTCACATTCATGTTTTCAACTGGGCAGAGTCCCATCACATTATGCTGGTGGAGAGATCAGGCTTTGGTCCCAGACTGTAATATTCTGTCTTATCTCACTATAGTTAACTTTTCTGTGCTCAGCCAGATAAGATGGAAGTGGCAGTATGGTAAAAGTATAAGGCCGGTACAAAATGTAATTAATTTTCACTTCTTTTTATTCTATGTCAAGTTCCTGGGGCTCTCCTTTCTCCTTTTTCTTCTGTCAGATCAAGGAATCAACTAGAATCAGCCTTATGCACTTTATTAACAGCTACTGCTTCAGTACTCACAACAATATTTCAGGCTGGGGAGATCAGACTCCTTTTGCAGATAATGATGGTAAGACCCAGAGAGGTCAAGGTCATTTTGCCTTTAGTTCTTTGCTGTTCAGGCCCCTTCAAGTGGACAATAGTGAGCAGGGAGGAATTATCTAGGTGACCCAAGGGGACTGAGTACGTGTGGGATCAGGTGGGGGTTTAGTGGGGAGCAGGGAGGATCATAAGAGAGTTTTAGTTCCTGGGTCAGGCAAGTGGGCTAAAGCAAAGGCAAATCCAGCTGCTGGAGATTTGGCTCTTGAACTTTAGTCTATTAATAATTCAGGGATGGGGTGGGGTAGTGATGCAGAGATCGAAAAATCTGTGTATTAAAGGCTATGTCTGAAATAATTTATCTTTTGACCATCTCTGACTTTTTGCAGTGCGACTAGAGAAATGTGGGATCAGTGGAGCTGCCTGCCCCCGAAGAAGACAGGGAAATGGCATCTGGCTTATTTTCAGATCCTGCTCTTCTTGGTTTTGGGACAAATCATCCAATTGGCACTATTTATAACTAAAAGGGAACCCTAAAGAGGAACAAAATAGTAAAACTTGGATTGAGTATAGTAAATAAATATTAATTATAAATGTGACTTGCTTATTATATTTGACTAAAGTTCTTAAGTGGCTCATAGGGCCCTACAAAATCAGACCACCCTGCCCCATTACTCTTCCTGATTGAGTAGCTACCAATTCTCCACTGCCCTGGCCTATTCCCTTATGGCCAGGTGGTTCTCCTTGCTTGGGAGAAGGCAGGAGTAGGCATACACAAATACTTAGCAAGTTCCTGCCTCAGGTATTTGCTAGTCAGTCTTCCTCTTCCTGAGATGCATGTCACCTCGATGTGGGCAGGGTTTGCTCCCTGTGGCCCCTGAAAAATTTATCTCACTTGAAAGGTCTTCCCTGATTGCTTTACTTAAGAACACAGCCCTACTTGTCCAATCCCCTTGGCACTACTCATCTACTTGACTTTGCCTTCTCTCGTTTATATTTGTTTACTGTCTGCCTCTCTCATTCCTCATCCCCATCCCTACCTAGAATGTCAGCTCCAGCAGGACAGACCATCTGTATTTCGTTCACAGTCATTGACCCAGCACATAGGGGCCCCTAGAGAGTAGTAGGTGCTCAAACAGTATTTGTTGAATGAATTTATGCTCATTATTTCATGCATTGTCCCTGGAGGTGGCAGGCAGAAGTGAGTGGCACCCTACATGGCTCTGCCACAGGTCACGCCAACTGCTCCACAAAACAACTGGCTCCTTAGCTATATCCTCATTGCAATAAAGCAACCATGAGATGTCGTGTCCATGAAAGGACCCATTATATCATATACCTACGTGACCTTATATATTTTTTAAAGAAAAATTCCCCAAACATGATCCTTTTCACATCTTTTTAAAACAAATCTCAGATACCAAACTGGGTTTGGGCTCGGTGTGAAATATGAAGATAAACACACCCTACCTCTACAGAATGAATTAGAGGCAGTGCTTCCACACAGAGTTCCAACAGCCCCCTAAACTAATTTGCTGTGCTTTACCCCGGTGCACCAATAGGAACTGCCTGTGGAAATGAATGAGCTGGTCTGGGTGGACAATACTGTAAATAACAGCCACCAGGAAAAAAAGTCCTGAGGAAAATTAATTTTCAACAGTGGAACAGAGCAGGGAAAACAGAACTTGCTTCTCCTGCTTATGATTTATAACATGTCCCCTCTTAACTCACAATAATGAATCACTGACTTTTCCTCCCAGGAGTTTATTCTCTCTCTGGGTTTGACTCTGCATGTATGTATACACAAGGACTGGAATTTTCCTTCAATTTGGAATTCTTCTGTGTTATGCTTCTACATCCTATTCTTTTTAACATTAACAACAACAACAAAAAATCTTCAAGAGGAATTTCTCCAAAGGGAACCTCCTCCTTCACTCCATTCCTGTTTCTTTAGAATTCTCAGTTAAGTTTCACCATGAGGCAAGTTTTTAATATAAATCGTTCATAAAATTTATACTCTTCTAAAAAACATTTTTATAATTCAAAGGTAAATGTCAAAGCTGTGATGAAAGCCCATTAAAAAAAAAAAAAGGAAAACATGATTAAAAGTGGTATGCATTTTGTAGTTGTATTTAAGTTTCAAAATATGTACTTAACAGATCTTAAAGTAACTGTCTTACTAATATAGTCATATAATGTGCTATTTAGTAATAAGTTTACCTGGAAATCCATCAACTCTTAGTTATGTTTTCCTTTGTACCTGGACTTGTTCAGAGTCAGCCTCTTTTTAGCAAAGTTTCTACAGATTCTGCTGGTAAATCTGCTAAATCTTCTCAACATCGAGCTTATTTCACACCTCGCAGCATTTGCCACTATTGACCATTTATCCCCTTCTTATCTAGAAACATTGTATCCCAATGGTCATGATAACCATCCTCTTCACATTTTCTTACCACCTATAGGAAAATGTGGCTGTTTCTCCTCAGTGTCCTTTGAGGCTGCTCTTCTTCCACCGATATTTTAAATATGGCTTTTCCTCAGGGCTCTGTCCTAGGCTGCTCTCTTCTCGCTCTAAACTCTACTTAAGCAACCTCTCCTATGTACATGGCTACTGCAAATACCATGTTATTTGCATCTTCATCTAACATTTCTCTCCTGAATGCAAAGCTATTTTTTCAATACTTACTGGTCTGCTGCACTTAGATAACAGTCTCTTTAACCTTAACTTGTCCCAGTGGGATGCATTCATTTATTCCACCTTTTTTTCCTTCTGCTTTCTTTCCTTCGGTGACTATCACGACTACCCATCTCATTGTCCAGGCTAGGTCCACGGGTACCATCCCAGATTTCAAAGTGAGATATTTTCTATCCATCCTCTTCTCCCTGTTCCCTGGATTCAGAGCACTGTCATCCTTCCTCTACCCTGTTTACTGTCTTGATCTTTTAACTGGTCTTATTACCTCCTGTCTTGTTCCCACCCAATCCATTCCCACTGTGCACCAAGAATGTTCTAATATACAAGTCTGATCAAGACACTGAAATTTAAAAAAAAAAAAAATTTCAATAGCTTCTCATTACCTCCAGGATGAAGTTTGAAGTCCTCAGTCTAGCCTATAATGGATTGGTCCCTGCTTGTCCTTTACATCTTTCTTCTTTCTTCTTGATACATTTCCTTTTCTTTCCCCCATACATTTGCTCCTAACCTTCAGTCTTTATGAAAATTTTCCAGTCCTTTAATGCCGTATCCTGTGCCTAGCATGCTTTTGTCCCTAAAGATTCCTTACTCCTTCCTTACCTGGTTAACTCCTATGCATCTGTCATCTGTCGGCTGAGGTGTCGCTTCCTTCAGGAAGTTTTCCTAAAGTGAAGTGCCTCTCCTGTGTAATCTGTAGTGTCTGGACCTCCCCTTCATGCCCCGTCCCACGGCACTTTAATTACCCGAGGACTTGCTAGCCAGGCCAGCTCTGTGTGCCCAGGGTCAGGATCTAAACTGGTTGTGGTAGAATACTCATGTCTTGCACAATGCATAGAACATAGTGATTGTGGAAAAAATAATAAAAGGAAGAATAAAATCTAGCTATCAGGTTCTAACAGTCTTTATAGCATGTCTGTCCTTCTATAAAATATGAGCAGTAGACTCTTTACTATCTTTAGACAGAGGTTGTAAAAATACCCATCATAAAATTAAAATGACAACAGTAACACCACCCAACATGGAGTATCACATGCAGGCATTGTGCAAAGTACTTCGCATGTGCTACGTCATTCTGTTCTCATAGTGATCTATGAAGCAGAGACTGTTTCTCCACAGATGAAGAAAATAAACCTAAGTGAGATTGAAAATTTGGCCAAAGTCAATTGGCAGAGCCAGGATTCTATGTAACCCTTAACTCCCTGCCCCCCAAACCATTCAACAAAATGGATAAATTTGTACAACAAAAATGTATTGAATACTTGTTTTGTGAAACATACCCCAAGGGGTGTATACACACAATCCCTGCTCTACTCTAGTGAAAATAACCAGGAATATTAAAAAGAAGTACTATTTTATATTTGCTAGTTATTGCCATCATCCTGGCAAAAAAAAAAAATGTTCTGTATTACATGGAAGAATATGACTGGGAAAACCAGAGAACTTTTCAGCTCCTCTGTATCAGATACTGTAATTTTATTATTTAGCACATAATATGAATGTGCAGGTTCATTAACAGTCAAAATCAGATGCACATGCAAATAGAAAAATATAATGGAAAATCAAATAGCAGATGCTTATTATCTGCCTTTTGTGGAAATCTATGCCAATCCTCTCTACTGTAAACGAGGAATGAATTACAGAATTCTAGAAGTTATTTGCTTCAGTTCTCCACAATTGTTTTTTAGATTGAGGTTCAATGGAAAACAGTTAGTATGTATAAGAGAGTACCAGGACTCAGGAAAACCGATCAGCAGTATCTGCAAAAGCTGAACCTGTACCTGTCCTGGGACTCAGCTATTTCACTCCTAGAAATACCAACAGAAGTGCTTTTTATTGTTCATATAAATATGTAGATGAATATATGATAATGCTCATATAAGTAATTTTTTGCAATAACCCAAAACTGAAATCAATCCAGTGATCCTCAACAGACTGGGCGAATAAAATATGCTACATATAAACAATAGCATATGCTATGTAGCAATAACAACAAAACACAACTAAAGATAACAGTGTGGATGAATCTCAAAAGCATCATGCTGAGCAATAGTCATAATTTTCTCACGATCTAGTTTACATAATTTCAAGAAACGGCCTAATCTGATCTATGATGTCATAAATCAAGAGAATGGTTACTAGGGGCAGAGAGTGGGGGGTGATTTACTAGAAGGGGACAGAGTAGCGTTTGTTGGAATGTTAGTGATTTCTATCTCTTGATTGGAGTGCTGGTTACACATGTGTGCTCACTCTGCGACATTCCATTGAGCTGTATACTTATTATGTGTGTATTTTTTCTCTGTATGTATCTTATGCTTCAATAACTCTTCCTCCCCCATAAAAGAAACTTTGGAACTCTTATTATCAGCCTCATACTTTATTAAAAAATTCTTTAGCGCATTGGGAAAAATTTCTGGAATGCTGAAATTCTTAATTCTGCTAAAACTAACATTTGCTTCAGTAATATCAACAAAAATAAATACTTCAGTATTGAAAATGTTTGCTAAAGGAACAAATGTGTTTGATGAGAAAACAAAAACAATATTTCCTTTGGCAAGCATTTGTTGGGTTGGAGGTAGCAAATGTAAAACTTCCAAAGTGTTACTGAATTTGCTTACATGCTTAATTTACTCAAGATTCAGAATTTTGAGGAGTTGTGTTTTTAAAAACTGTAGGGCTAAAAATAATTGTAACAGAAATAAAAAAATGAATTTCTAAACTGTTGCAATGGCTATGTCCCAACTGCACACAGTTGTATGATAATTGGCATGTATTAGGCATTCAAAATATTTGCTATAAGAAAAAAAATACAGTACTCTTTAGAATATTTCTCATCAATTTTTGTCATATAGAAGTACAATGAATATTTTTAATACTTATAAATAGCAAGTAACCTATACTTCTTTACTATTATAGTAGACATATAATAACAATGACTGAAAAAACAAATCTCTATCCAAGTTCTAATTAATATTATTTACAAAATACCTGTAAATGATAGAATATCACTACATGATTAATGAAGCAAAAAATCATTTAAAATAAAAGTCTCATTAAAGAAAAACTCTTAAGTTGTTAAGACCATAAAAACACATACACATAAATGCCTCCCCTCCCCATGGTCCACTACATTTAGAGACAAAACTGAAGTATGAATATTACTCTCCCTGGAAGTAATCATACATTAAACTAGTGTCAAAAAAAAACCTTACAAAATATTAGCTTTCAGGAAAAAACACTTACAATTTATATTTTCTACTTTTAAGTAATATATTCTTACTGTGACTCTAAAATCTGTCTCAACCACCATTAACATTTTAAAAGAAAGTTCTCCAGTCTTACCAAACAGAAATAAATAATACCTGACAACAGCATTAGGGAACATAAACATAAAATTACCTGTTATTAAAAACTGAGCACATTTTTCTCAAAGAAATATATTACTCGGCTGTAAAATAGTATGTTTGCCATTTGCACTAATGTTTCAACATTATGGTTCAATCTTCTAAAAAGCTGACATGGAAAATAATGGCGTAATAAACTAATTCATCATAATGTGCAAAAGAAACCACTGGAATAAATTGTAATAACCTTTCAAAAACTAGCAGCTTTTAAAAGTATTAATTTCTACTCCAGATAATTGGAAAGGACACCTGGGTGGGTAGGCAATATTTTTTATGGGATTGCTCTGTCAGAAGCTCAGATTGTCTCTGGACTCAGCAATGATCATTTAGCACTAAATGACAGTGAATCTTGCAAATAGGTCTTCTAGATGGTGTTTGCCATAAATTACCAAACTCAACTCCCCTCAAGGTCAGCCACATGAGAGGGCAGGTATCAAATGGCCTTCATGGAGACCTAGAGTGATCCTCGGGTTTCTCATAAATGGACAATAGTTGTGTTGGCTGCCATAAAATCAACTTAATGGACTGACAACATAAATTACCATCAAACTTGGACAATATTTGTCCCTAGAAAACAGCTGAAGAATGCTTTTTATCAAAGTAGGGGTGAAATGGATAATAATATGTTTTGCTCTATACTAGATTATAAATATTTTTATCAAAACCAAGTGGAGAATGAATTAATATTAGAAGCCACAATATGTTTTACTTGATGCATTAAAAATTGCATCTAAGTAATATTAAAACACTTGCTTTTTGAAGTAATGCAATGGAGTGTGAGTGTGTGTGTGTGTGTTTATGTGTATGTGTGTGTGTGTGTGTGTGCGCGCGCGCGCGTGTTCTAGGGAAGAAGGTTGTATTTGCCTAGCCCTGGGCATTTTTACTAAGCCTAAACAACTAAAAAAATATTGATTTCTTTCCAGTCTTATTTTATCAACGAAGTCCACTGGACCCACAGGAAAGATAGATTCTTCAGCTCTCACAGAACTTTGAATAAATCACTAATTCATTTTCTCTATGGCTCAGTTTTTCTACTAGTAAAGTAAAATAATTATACAAAGACATTTTGAAGACAATGGAATTAATTCTGGGAGGAAGTACCAAATAAATCCCAAACTACTAGGAATAATATCAACATATTTGTGAAGGTAATCTACTCTAGACAATATTACTGGTCTTTAAAGGTCATTTGGTAGAAAATATAACAACAGCTAATCTAATAAATTGGAATTTTGGAGGTAAATTAAATGTCATTGTTTAGCTAAAGTTTCATTACTTAATTAATTACACAGCCAGCCCATAACAGCAATGATTATTATTATTTTTGTTGTTGTTGATATTATTATTATCATTATTATTATTACAAAGCTACAATTATTTTCTCAGGCATTTTTAATAGTATTCATGATCTCTTTGAAAGTAGGTCTTCACTGTAGATTCAGCTAAAATAAATGATCCATTGAATAAAAGCAAGATCTTCCTTGAATTCAATGGCATCTCAGACCATGAATATTATGTATGATATCCAATGAACTCTATATACTTTGTAAGCTATAAAAATTCCCAAGCAGGATTTACAGTTAATTCATTTTGTGTCTTTCCCTCCCATATCTAGTCATCACTTCCTCTCACATCTTTCTTTGAACTCTCTCTTGCATTTATTTCTTTCCTTCTAGTCCAACTGTCACTTCTGTCCAGAACCTCATCACCTTAGAACTGAATTATTGCAGTAGTTTCTTTGCTTCTGTTCTCTTTCCACAAATTCATCCTGTCCAGTCCTGCAAAATTAATCTTTTTTAAAGCACTATTTTAATGATGTCTCCTGTTCAAAAATTTTCAGTGACTCCCCATCACCTGGAGGCCAAAGGCCAGAATCTATAGCCAGAATCAGAACCTTTGGCTTTCTGGCCTCACCTTCTTTTCCAATCCTTTTTTTCCCAGTTCTCCTGTACAAGCCTTCAGGATAATAAATGCACCTGCTGCCTGGCCATCTCCATTCTAAGTGCCTGCCTGGCTAATGCCATCCATTTTCTCTGCCTAGCCAGTTACCTTTTTGACTACTTTAATTCCTAGTCAGCAACTCCAGCCATGAAATTGGAGTTCTTTCTTTCTTTCTTTCTTTCTTTCTTTCTTTCTGTCTTTCTTTCTTTCTTTCTTTCTTTCTTTCTTTCTTTCTTTCTTTCTCTCTTTCTAAAAATAAAACACAATTTATTGCACTGTTGCAATGTTGCTTAACTTCAGTTTTTGTTGCTTAACAGTTTCCATGTCTTTTATCTCTAATTAATTTATAATGCTTTTTGAAAGCACAGGTGTTTGAGTTCTTATTCTCTGCAGATCTCCCTAGCAAGAAGTTATGAAATAGTTGGCAATCAGTATCACTTGTTTAATGAATAAATGCAAAATGCTGCTATAGGCATCTTGTAAAATTAGTATGAAAGCTATTCAGGTATGTTTGTAACTTGTGATATTTAGAACAGCAATTTATGTCTGTGAGGCAGTTTTCCCAAGTTTCACAAATCTGATTTAATTTTGAAGTTCTTAGTGAAATTATAGATTATAAAATATGAGCTGAATATATGAGACTTATGTTAAAACTTGACTGTGATGTAAACTTGGGCACCATTGGAATAAACAAACTAGTGCATATTTATTACATTAATACTAATTTTCTGAAAGTTCCTTACTAACAGAAATTCGATAATTTCTAAACAAAATTAAAATCATTTCAAAAATAGATTCAGAGAAAAAAAGATAAGTATGCAGCAGTCCAGAGTCTTTATTTTATAAATTAAACATATATTTCAGCTTCTAATATTCTGTACAAAGGGCATCGAATTTGGAACTCAACAAGACCTGAGCTGGAAACTTGGTTTGCTGTTTATCGGGTGTGCCATCTTATGTCAGTAACTCAATGCCTTTGACCCTTAAATTTCTCACAGGGCAAATGAGAGTATTAATATCTAATTCCTTTGAAAACACCTTAGATGAATAAAGTTCTTTTGAGCCGTTTATTAGGATAAGAAATTTAAAGTCCCTAGGGCACCTAGCCCAGTACCTGGCATATTAATAAGTGGTAGCTATTATTATTGTTTTTGTTTTGTGAGTTTTTCCTTTTCACTCATTAAGTTCTGTCTTTTATGAAGACATCTTCCCTAATAGTTAAAGCGAAGGAGTACAGGAGTCTCAAAGATCCGGGTCTGAATTGTGACATTACTTCTTTTTACTAGTTTACTAAGCTATTTATTAACCTATCTATAATTGTATAAAAGAATGTATAGGGAAAATAAAATCTCCTTGCAGAGATGGATATTCTGAAGACTAAGAATGATCTATTTTAAAGTTTCTAGCATAGAGCAGGCACTCTATAAACAGCAAATATTACAATTCTTACGAGTCTTCTCCCAGAAAGGTACCATCCTGAGATGTAATGAAGAACCCAAGTTCACAAATATTTTTTAGGGAATAGAAGTAGAAAAATTTTTTCTCTATTATATTTCATTACTTTGCAGAAAAACATACTTATAAAATTATTCCTATAAATAATATTTTTATAGTGATTTATAGTTTATAAAATACCTTTATAACTTAGGAATATACTCTAAAAATATTCCTCAAATTTGCCATTTGTGGCTGTATTACACTAATAATTATCCTTACAACCCATTTTACCATCGAAGTACTTAATAATTAACAATAATGATAAACTGCAAATATTAAAGAAGCTATTTAAAAAAGTTAAGTGTGTGATTGTCATAGGCCTATATTTTTCGAAATATCTGACATTTCAAATTGGTCAGATGAAATCGAGCAATCAATCATAGATTTTCTATCTCAGCAGTAGATGTTGGATATAGAGGCCTTCCCTAAGCAAGCATTGACAAAAGACACTTAGAAAAGTGGTTTCTTAATTTCACTTTGTCTTCTTGAATACAGTTTAAAATATCAGCTAGGTTGCCTGTTCTCATTCAGGTTAAAATAAAATTTTAAAAAATCTGGTAGGTGGTTTCTAGAACTTATCAGGTAAACAAAATAAAAGAAAGAATATAGGTATACTTTTATACTAAATAACTTTCTTAAATCTAAATACATGCATTGAGTTGTATGCTGAGATTAATGACATCTAAATGCAGCAGGAATGCAATTAAGTGCTAGGAAATGAAAAGCATCTTCCAGTTTTATAAGCCAGCTGTTTTTACTATCACAATAACTGAAGTGTATTCTTAATAACTTATCAAATATATCTATTTCCCTTCAACATTTGCAAGGTCAAAACCAAACATCGGCAACAACTTCAAGTGCCATTAATTTCTCTGAAAAACTTCTGAAGTTTCCAGAAGCAACAGGCTGGATCTTCCGAGGCCTTTAGTGTGTTTCAGGTAGTCTGGGAGGTGCATGTGTACTGTTAGAACCATGTGCTTAAGGATAGTATTATTCTTAATCCTTGAAATGAGTAGCTTGCAATACAACCATTGCTTATACAAGGTATATGGCTCCATATACACCAGCCTTGATTTCCAACATTTTGTCCTAAGTGCAATCCTTGGTTTAGTTTTATGGTTATTATACCTACATTTTAAAACATAACATATTATAAAGGTAGCTGCTACTTAGTAACTGATAACTGAACACCTTTGGCTCACCACTTGTACTAGAATAGTCTGTCTTTCCTAGATCTGCTCCCAGATTCCCTCCACAGGCTGGTATTTCTTTGTCTTTGATATTTGCTTCCTCTCATTGCTTCTACCTTCCTCCCATCATCTGCTAGAGATTTCAAACCTTTTGGGGACTTCCTAACTATTTCAGTCTTTATATTTACCAGGCTTATAACTATTGTTTGTTTATAGCTTCAACGATAATTTCAAAGCCATTTACAAATAAAATATTTGATACTCATGATAATGTCATATGAGATGAGGAAACTGAGGCATGAGGCAGTTATATGATTTGCCTGTGTCACTTGAAGTTGGTGTCAAGAGTACCTGCCTTGTGACTCTGAATCTGGACCTTATTAAACCCCTATTATATCATCATTTCTTGGTCTTTGGATTAGACTTGCATTAGAAATTCTTTCTCACCAGCTGTGTGATTTTTAAATGTGTTGGGTATTAACTCTTTGAATTTTAGCTTCATTGTTGGTAACCGGGGCGGGGGTGGGGGGAACAATACCTACTTCATAGAGTATTTTGAGGAGAAAATGGAATGATGTTTGCAAAGTAAAAATCCTAAAATAAAGTAAGCATTAAAAAATGTTAGTCCTTCCAATGCCATCTCTTGGTGATACTTCACCTAAAGGTAGTTCCTTTGGGTCTACAAAGGATCTCTGTTACTCTGAAATTCAGTGGTGGGCCAGGAGGGCAGAGTATATTTAATGTGTCAGTAGGGCGACAAAATTTAATTTAACCAAGGATTTATCAGTCATCTACTACATCCCAGCACAGTGCTAAGTGCTACAGATCCATAAACGAAGCAGCAGCAGCCAAGGAATTTTGGCAGCAACAAGAACAAGACTTGATGATTTCCTAGTAAATGAAGCGGTTCCAAGAAGACTAGTCTGCCAAGTTTAACAGAGCTCTTGGTAAATTCTCCATTCAAATAGAACACAATTATTTTAAAACTTATATATTTTACAGTTTACTTGTTTTTTGTTAATTGAAAACCTGTTATTCATTTGCTAGAAATATTTATTCATCGAAATTCCAAATTCAATGTACATTTCTTTACAACTCAAGTTATGTTATACTGCACAATTAGATCAAATTTGCCCTGGTTTTCCCAAATTCTGTTAAAAATTTAAATTTTACCACTCTTTATGAAAGTGTCTCCCTCATTTCTTTCTCAATGAAAATTAAATTCATAAAATTACATGTCAGGTAGGAGAGCTACTTTACCCCACAAGAAAAAACCATATGTGGATTAGCCCTGTGTTAAGTTTAAACAGATTAGAAACAGAGCTGGATTTATTAAGTTTTTTTTTTTTTTTAAAAAAAAAAAGCTAATCTGATAGTAAATATATACACACACACACACACACACACATATGTATAATATATGTATATATATACACATATATATATCCGTAGCTGACAGGTATGACAGCATTTTTTTTAATTTAAATTTTTTTATTTTTTAATAAAGTAGAGTCCTAGCAGTTCCACTTCTGGGTATTTATTTGAAGAAAACAAAAACCACTAATTTGAAATGATATATGCACCCCATGTTCATTTCGGCATAATTTATAATAGCCAAGATATGGAAGCAATATGTGTCCATTAATAGGCAAATAGGTAAAGATATGGTATATGTACAATGAAATATTACTCATCAATAAAAAAGAATAAAATCTTGTCATTTGGAACAAAATAAACAGACCTAGAGGGTATAATGCTAAGTGAAATAAGTCAGATAGAGAAAGACAAATACTGTATGATTTTACTTATATGTGGAATCTAACAAACAAACAAACAAACAAACAAACAAATGGACAAACAAAACCAAACCAAAAAAAGTGACTTAAGGAAACAGATCAAATTGATGCTTTCCAAAGGGGATTAGGGGGAAATGGGTGAAAAAGATGAAGGGGAATATAGTCAATGATGCTGTGATAACTTTGTACAGTGACAGATTGTTACTATATTGAGTGTGGTGATCACATACTAAGATATATAGATGTTGAATCACTATGTTGTACACGTGAAACTAATATAACATTGTATAGTCTACTCTGAAATGGCACATTCCACGCAGCCCCAAAGTGTTATTTTTGTATCCAACCTACATTAGTTCATGGGGTGAGAGAGGGCACAGAAGAGCCAGTCTTAAAAGAAACTAGAAATGAAGGGTTAAAAATGTGTCAGATGTTTTTGCTTTGTTTCCATTATTGTGTCATCTAGATTATAAAATACCCTAGGCTAGGAAGAGCCATTTGGTACTTTATCCATCCTTCTTCGGTGACTGGGAACAGAAATGCTTGTTGAGGTAAATTTTAGCCTGCATCAGACAAAAAGGAGTAAAGACTCCACCTCCTCTGGATTATTTCGTTAGAAAAGTATTTACAGTCAACTAAAAACATTTCACACTGCAAATAGTCTTTAAAAATTCAAATCTAATGAAATTTCAGCATAATTTGGTTTAAATTGTAAGAAAAGAGGAAAATAAATTTTGTCATTATTGGTAGTAACTAATCACTGGGCACCTGTGCGTGAGGCAATGTGCAGAGTGAAACAGTCCAGGGTTTAGAATCATATATTTTGGTTCTCATTCTGCCTATTCTCATAATTTTAGCCAGTGACCTGACTTTTCAGGGCCACAAGGTTCCTGTTTTTAGAATGGGAATGATGCTATCTATTTTATAGCATTATTGTGAAAACTGAGATGAAATATTACTGTGTATACAGGAATAAATAGGTAATGATTTTTTAGTGCTTGATATGTATTAGACTGTTCTAAGCCTTTTTTATTTATTAGCCCACATAAACTTTACAATAACTCAAGGAGATAGATAGGAATACTATTTCCATTTTAGAGATGAGGAAATTAAGGCACAGAGAAGTTTTTTAAAACAGCCTTGCCAAGGTCACCAGCTAGTAACTGGCTGAGCAGGAACTCGAATTCAGGCACTCTAGCTCCAGAGTCGGTGTTCCTTACCAGTTCCTTTTGTTGCCTCACTTCATCAGAGCAGCTCATGACATGCCCATTTTCCCTTGCCTTGGATTCTGGTATTCAAAAATGTGACAGGTCTTGCCTTTCCAGAAATAAATAGTTATTGAGGACACAGGACATATGCAGAAAGAGAGAAAAGCAATACATGAATCAAGTTGTCAAATGCTAGAGGAAGTGTGTAACTGCAAGTTCTACAGAAGTTTGGAAAAGAGCAAATATGGAGATGGGGAAATCATCAAGATTTTGTAATGCAGGTGGAACTTGACTTAGGGGTTGTAGAGAAAACAGAACTAAAACCAGAAGAGAAGAGCTGGGAAAGTTATTTTTGACAGTGGGGGCGGCAAGGACAAAGGCTCTTTGTGTTCAGGAAATAAGGCTCAGTGTCCACGGGGAGGAAGGTTTCTATACAGGAACACTGATATTAGAGATTGGAAGCAGTACAAAGTCATTTTGTAATATGTTTTAAAAACCTAAGAGAGTAAGGAGGACTTCCTGTTGGAGAGCCACTGGGGTTTATGAGTGGCTGTGTACGTGTACATGTGTGCCATGTCGGGCAAGTAAGTGCTTTCAAAAGGCTGATGAGACAGCAGGTGTATAACGTGGATGGGACTGGGAAAAGTCAGATAACAAACTGCAAGATCACAGAGAAGTCTCCAGTACACATACCTACATTCAGACACTTCCCAATTATTCCAGCGATGATTATCTGCTTGGTGAGTATTCCATGGCCTCGCCTCACCTACCACCTGTCCTTTGGGCGGGTTCCCTGATTGTTAGCACCTGAGGGTAGATGGAAGCAAAGCGGTTTTTCAATTAGTCTTTTTTCCCCCCTTCTGTTCCTTAGTAGCTGTGGTTAAACATTTGTTTTGGGAAGGAGAGATTTGTTTTGTAGATGATTAAAACCTTTTTTTTTTTTTAAATGGTACTTCCAGTCTTTTATTGAACAATTTGCTGATGAAGAGCGGAACTCATATTTGAGCCTAACCCTGGAATATGTAATTGTTAATTCCCTTTGATCTGAGATGGACTTGTAAATTGGGGCTACCCACATGTACTTTCAGACAGTGTTCTTGTAGCAGAATCTTGGTTTTGCTGAGGTTTTCAGATGAAAGTAGTTAAATGTACCCTCCTTAAAAAATGCTAATATTGCATACCTCCAGACTGACATTTATAAGGCCATATGATGATCATCCATATCAATTATTCTTACTTTTGTTACTACTTGAATATATTAAGCAAATGCTGCTTCTTCCTAAGTCAAATATAAATTACCAGGAGACCTGAGTAATTCTCTAGCAGCAGAGTACATGTTTGGCTCTAAAACTAAAGCGCTTTATTGAAGGGATAGAAAAAAAAAGAGAGAAAGAAATGGGAAAAATGAAACAGATTGCAATGTGAAACTTTTTTAAAGCAGCATTTCATTATTTCAGGCTATTATTAAGAATGTATATGACATCTAAATAGATTATAAAAGCTCAGTCCCAATACATCTCAATCACTAGTATATGTCTGAATATAGTAGACATAAAAATTATTCTAGTCCAAAAAGGCCAGATTATTCATCTTGAATATCGATCTTTTTCTTGGGCCCATTGTAGGCAAATATATTTAGGGTGTAACACACACACACACACACACACACACACACACATATACATAAATACTTTCAAGAAAAGGAAAAGAACTTAAAAATTTATATACTTGGTTAATAGCCAGCTATCAAATTGACTGTCTCTTTTCTCTGATTAACACATTTCACACGTTATTTTCAGTTCTTCCACTTGAATCTTTGTCAATTCTTTACCTCACAATCCCAACATTGCCTGACTATTTCTAGAGAAATAAGAAAACGAGTAGAAAAAAATCCATTCAGTTATTCCAGAATGGCACAGTTCAGTAGTATCCACCCATTAGCCTGAAAACTGGCTCCATTGCTTGTGAGAACTTTCTGACATCTTCACAGGCCTGCTGACATTAACATAAAGTAAAACAAAACAAAGTCTCAACTCCTCTGCTTCTGAATTTGTTTGGTAAATGAGAATTATTACTAAAGTTCCCAAATAAATAATTATGATTATGAATAATTAAAATGTTAAACTCAAGAGGGCACTCAACATTCATTACACTGTGTAACTCATGCCCTAAGGGTAGTAACTGCAATTAGTTCAGTTTTACAGCAAAAGAAAAATGTGACAATCAGTAATTGCAGGTATTTAGAATAAGGAAGAAAACAAGCTAACTTGCCTTTAAATCACCTTTTCCCATCTAGCAGAGGTATTTCTCTCTATTCTTAACATTTGTAGTAATTCCACAACACAGAAAAGCAACAGAGAACAGGAAAATATATTTCAAATCTGTAAGTAGATGTACTTCAGCTTTATTAGCTGTTCTAATTGAGTAATGTAGAAGATAAGATATAGCAATGATGGTTTTAAAAGAGTCCTTAAAAGTTATTTTATAAAGTTTATCAATATGTTTATTCATTTAATTTACAAACATTTATTAAGCACTTAACATGTGTTAGGGTTCAGGTTAAGTAATAGTTACATTGCAGTATGAGAATTAGCCAATGGTTGCTTTTTAAAATTATACGAACTTATGATACAAATTTGAATATACCAATATATTTGTATATTCTTACAAATATAAAGTTTGGAGTATATATCTATAATTTATAAAATGAAGTTTTCGAAGTGTTATTCTTTATTATTCTTGAAGTTGTGATAAATTATTTTAATTTAAAAAATTAAATCATAAAATTATTTATAATTTTCTCCCTCAGAGCCTCCTCTATAAAAAGTGTGTATGTATATATTACATTTATTTTATTTTGCAGTAATAAATGCTTTATAAGTATTAGGGAATTTTTTAGATATTTATGGAACTAAAATATAGTTAAGTTGGATATAATTTAGCAAATAGTAAGTACAATTTTGTATTTATGAGACTGTAGTAAGCAGATTTTTTTGCTCTGAGTCAATATCAAATTGGCAATCATGACCCAGGAAAGGGTTGCCTTTTACTAAATGCCTTTTCAGAGAGATACATTTTGTCTTTCATATAAGTAGAGGGAAGAATTCATTAGAAAGGTGGAATGAGTGATTTCAGAATGATAAATCTCATGATAATGATCAACCATGATAAACCATTTCCACTTTTAATGATTTGTTACCAGAGTCTTGTATTTCATATTTTAGGTTATTTAAATGCTTATATTTAATTTAAATATAACTTGCTAAATCTCAATGTTACTGTATCATTCATTTTGAAATTAGTTCATAAAATAGCTCAAAAGGTGCTGTGAAATTTTAATATTAAAATAAATCAGGATCCCTTGAATCTTTTGTTGGTTTTAGTTGTGAAACCATTTATATTAAGTATGACGGTGGGGTCTCTGGCATAGCTATTATGTAATAGAATCAAATATTGATATATCATTGTGTTTTCTTTATGTACATGATAGATCCTTTAATCTACCAGGCAATAATAATCTATAACCAAAGAGATGACTGTTTAAACTTTAAAGGAATTTAAATTTTATAAGTAAATATTGTCCTTAATACATTTAGGGGGAACAACCGTTTTTGGCAGATGATTCATATACATATATAAAACAAGCCTCTGCACCGCACTTTCTTTGAGTTAATTCGATAACACAACCAGAAAATGTTTTAAAGACAATGTTCTGATTTTAACTTCTATTTCAACCAACAACATGGTCTACATACACAGGAACCAAGAGAGTGGGTAGTAACGTAGAAGTATTTTTCCTGGTCTACAGAATATGAGGATCTTCTAAAATGCTCACAATAGCCATCTGAAGTAGGTTTCCTGGTACTGTGAGAAACTACATCCATGAACACCCTACAGTCCTTGGTGCTAAGTTGTGCACTTTATTAATGATATTCCTACCATTTATTAGGTATTGAATATGTATTAGGCACTGAACTAAATGTCTAATGAGGTGGTATTCTTAGGCCCATTTTACAGATGAACAAAGTGAGGGTTGGGCAGGCTGAGCCACTTGCCCAGGGTCACGAAATGAGTAAATAATGGAGCTGGATGTGAAGCCTCACTCTGTGGCTCTGTACCTCGCTGTCCCCAGCTCTCCATCGCAGAAGTCTAAGGAAGGCATTTTCAATTGTGAGATGCTTACAACCACCATGACCACAGCAAAATACTTCTCCTTTGCATAATATTGTGAGTTAATTAAAAAGTGGTTTGACTATTAGTACCTAAAATCTGTTGCTCCCAATATTTAGTATCCTCTCATACCAAGATATGCAGAATTTTCAAATATTTTATTAAAACCTAGGCCTTCTACTCTCCAATGAGACCTTATAGTTGGAGGATTCTGCTCCCACCATTCTCTGACATCAGCTCAACCTTCCGCACCCACTCCCATTCTGTAGGAATTTTAATTCTGAGCAGGCTATAAAATCAGACTCAGCTTATACATCCAGTGAAGTTGTGTAGAATATTTCTCTCTCTCTCTCTCTCTTTTTTTTTCACACTAGTACTATTATGTGGCATACCAGGATGCCTTTAAGCAATATAGTATCTCAATTACCTCCATTGCCATCTGTTTCTGTTTTTTTCAGCCCTGCTCCCTGGTTCCCTAAACAGTGAACGATATTCCCACTCAAGAGCTAGGACTTAGGCACATTCTCTGCAAAGAATGTAGGTAACAAATACAGATATCCCTCCTATTTGGATATTAGATTGTGATCAAAGCCAATTATCTATTGATTTTTCGTTTAGCATTTCAACTATCAGTTATTGCTTTAACTCTGGACATCCTCAGAAGGTCGGAAGGATTGGAACCATCACAAAATAACCATAATGAAGAGGTATTTTGAGGAGCAAGAAGGGGGAGACATGCAGGAGCATCTGCTTTGTTAATCTTGCTAAGGCCTTTAAATACCATCTGTTTTCTCTTCTTTTCTGGCGACCATTTCTCCTAGGCGAAACAATTTTAAAAGGACTGGGGGGAAAAATAACTTGGGAAACTAGTTTGAGATTTTAATTCTTTATTTCATCTGCCAGACAGTGAAACACAGTTAACTGCAGCAAGTGTTCCTAATAGATAAGGGAATTGTTCCTTCACATATAATTATGCTGACTCTAACAGTAGACATCGCCAACCATATCATCTTCATACTATTGGAAGTGCTAGTAAGTCTGAAAAGAATCCATTTCGAGGAGAGTCGAAGCTACTTTTATTTTACTTCATACCAGGGTTATCGTGGTATAAAACTGATAATTCTTTTGGGGGAACAATTTTTGGACTATAAAAAAAAGTATTAAAGGGTAAATGAAACTGACTGCCGTGACTGGCAGTAAGTTCAGGCATTTGATGTTCTTTTGTGTTTGCTTTGGAATGTTAAACAGGTTGTGTTCTTTTTAAAAGAACGCATTTTATTCAGAACATTCTCCCATGAAAGCCCTCTTTGACAAAGTGTCATTTTTTGATATATTACTACATGTCTGCCCACATTTTATATTCAAAAAAGGTAAGCAATGTTTTAACAACTTTTGACAAGCATGGGGAATTAAACTTCCACAGAGTCGACTCTTAATGTAATGCTGTAGAATGTTATATTTTCTATTTTGTACTTCTTTAGGGCAATGCACTTTAAATTATATCCATGTTTGGTTGAAAAAAGTTCAGAGAAACTAAAGATGAGTAATTAGAACAGAAAAACTTCAATTCCTCAATAAAATATGTTTTAAGCATATAATTCTGAATTGTTGAAAGAGCTACAGATATAGATATAAGTAACAGGGGATAAATTCAAAGAATTTTCTAGCTGAAAATCTCAACAAATTATACTTACATGTTACCTACAAATCATAAGTTTCAAAATCATATCATCCTACCCACTGGAAACCTCACATGGATAACCACAAGCACCTCAAGTCAACCAACTGCTCTTCATCCTGTGCCCCTCTGACTGTGACATTGCATGGCTAGGGTCCTGGGTGCTCTCCAGCCAGCCTCATCTATCTCTACTCTGCCCTGCCCTTGCTCATTCATTCATCCAGGGCCTCTTCCGGTTCCTTGAATAGCTCACATTCTTGCTTCTCTCTCCCTAGATCACTATCTCCTCCTTTTGGCCTATGCTTGGATGTCACTTTCCCCAGGAAAATTTCTCTGATAATTCTCTTGCCAGGAGTCCCTTGTAGAGCCCTTTCCTCTCCAGTCCGAGTTCCTGTTCAGCAGTGATGTCATTGTCTCTTCACTTGCCTGTATCCTCAATAGACTGCAAGCTCCACAAGGGCTCAGACAACGCAACGTCTGTCTTGTTCGCTATTAAATATCTGCTGCTGGGACTGGTGAGGAGTGTCCTGGATGCTCTCGAACTTCATTAAAAAGATTAATGAATCCCTGGAGTGAGAAGTTCATACATGAATGATTATTTTTTTCCCCTTTTGTTGATAACACAAACTGTTAAACGTGACCACTTCAAAAAATATTAACTGTTTGAGATGGCATGTGTTAATATTGATATTGCCATTTGATTATTTCATTTGGCTGGAACAAGTTTCACATATTGGTTTAAGAGCTTTCTCACACCACCTCTCTCTATCAAAAAGGGCAAGGTGGAATGTCATACTTGTATTTGAGTTTATAATATAGACTTCTCCTGATAACGACAAGGGTTGACTGAAAGGGGGAGAAAGAATTTATGGAGACAAATGTATGACATTTGAAGGAGCTTAAGGTCTTGCTTTATATTGCTGTGTCATTATCAGATAACTTTTAGAGGGATGCTGCAACTGGAAAAGGAGAAAATGTAAAACTAGTACCCTTTCGGTCAATCAGAGAAATGGAGCTGGAGAAGAGGATTTCTTATGAATATTGTTATTAGATAATCAACAGCTGTAATAATCAATATACTCTTGACAGTACCGTAAATCTAATAAAGCAGCTTTGGGTAACTAAAGTATGATTATGACAAATTAGGGCAATTGGTTTAGGGTTCTATGCATCCAAAATTCAAATAAATAATGAAAGAGAAATTGCATTAGCTGACCTCCTCAGATCCCTTCTCACATATAGGAGACGTTTATTAAGCATACCCCAAATAATATCATGGCTTAACTGCTTCTGTATTTCACAAATGCCTTTGGATAAGGGGAAGAGTGGATGAAGTTGGATGGGGGAAGGTGGTGGTTATAAGGGGAAGGAAGAGGAAGTGCTCTTTGAAAAGAGATAAGTGTAACTCTTATTTAAAAAAAAATCACAGTAGTATTTTTCTTAAGCTAAGATTAAAAATATGATGAGCTTATGGAACATTGTCTTCTACGGCAAAAGTAATATAAAACTAATTTTCATTCCCATATAAATTACTTAACACACCTGCCAGACTGGTTTTACACATTAATCCTGGCACTGATGGGCCATCATATATAAAAGAGATTCTTTATCTGTGTTTCTTAGTCTCCAACCTTCCATATTTCTTTGTCTCTTTAGGAAATTATTATTTCTTATTTTGAAATATATGGAAATAGTTCACCAGGAGCACACATGGAGTTTTCATTGGCTCTCTTCTGGGCTTCCTGGGGTCATCATGTAGATGATGGCAGAAAACAATTTCAAAGACAAAGTAATGATGGATAAATTAAAGGACAATATGTATGTATGTATGTATGTATGTATGTATGTATGTATACCCACACACATAGTGCCTATCTTAGAAATACATGTTTTACTAAACTGTATTTTCATCTCAAGAACTGTTCACCCTATCCTCACCTCTTTCCAAAATGCTTCTTTATAGCAAGTCTCATTTCAAAAGGGCGCTTCAAACTGATTCTGGAGAATTTAAGTTCTCTCTGCTCTTTTGGCAATATACTTTTTATCGGATGAGTAGAAACAATGTGAAAACACCTGTCACAGTAATTTCAAATGTCTATCATCTGCAAATTATACATAAATGATCTATGGTTGCAATGTGGTCCTTGAATAGAGGGCTTTTTTCAAGGAAGACAAACACATGCTATTGAAAATATAAAAGGGTACATTGTAAGAAAAAGCCACTTGTAGCATATGCGGAAACTTACAGTTTTTGTTTTTATCTTAAATCAAAACGAAGAGAACATTTCTGAAAGAACTTAGCCTTGCTTTTCATTCACCCAGAGCATTACATATACATGCACGCCTACTCCCAGGTATAGACATCATTCACTCAGCTCCACAGGCTGTGGCAGGAAATGGAGTTGGAGCTGGATTAGCGACAAAGCATTTACTGAATGCCTACTCAGAGTAAATGATAGATAATCTACACCCTCACCCCACGCCATCCCCCCAAAACAAAGAAAGGCATAACTGTTAAACATGCAGAGGTTTTTTTAAAAAGCACAGAGAAAGGCTTTGGGTTATAAATCTATTTTTAGATCCTACATACCGATTCTTTTTTGAGGTCTTAACTTATATTCTAGTCATTCTCAGAACTTGGTGCTGTAAGATGAATCTATTGTGCAGCTGGATCTGAGAATCTTGCCCTGAGATTTGGTGACAAACTTCCTTCCTGTTTCTCATTTCTGTCATCTCTTCACATCTGCATTTCCTTCATGACTAAGTAGACTTTTTTTTTTTTTCACCAGGGCTTGAAAGTTATATTTTCCTATCCCATCCCCTTTTCTCCTCTCAGAACTGTTAATTCAGTTCTACTGGTTTGCTTAGGAAACATTAGACATTTTAACATCCAGGTTTAAAGAAGTAAGTATGTAGCAAAGTAATGCTTCTATTTATTATCTAAAATAATAACACTCGAAACAGCTTTTGATATAGGGGTTGCAATTTTCTAGGAAATAATAAGGTATGAAGGGCAATAGAAAACATATCTTTTTACCCTCTTAAATTCATAATATTTCAGACATAAACTTATGGGAACATAATGGCATGGTATTATAATCACTCCAGTATTCCTAAAGATTTGACATTTTACAAAAATGTATATGATACTCAGAAGGGGTTCAAATGGGTCTAACCATCCTGTTGCTGTTTTGTAAAGCTGCATATTCTATGATAGTGTGGCTAAGGACAGCAATATCTAGTCCTCAAAAGGCAATAAAGAACAATCTGGAATGTGCCTTATTTCTAAACTATGGTGGCATGTTATAGCACTCTTTGTCAGCACTTTATTGGTTTCACGAGAATAAAAACAAACACTGAGGTCTTTACTCTGAAATCTGTTTCTAGAATTTATCTTACTAACAAAGGACTTAGTCCTGTGAGAGGTGTTCTAGTTATAAAAGAATTTCTCTTTGTAAAAGTGTATTTGCTATTTGAAAGGCTATATTTATTTGGCACTCTTAATTTATAAATGTGCATTAAAAGCAACAAACTGTAAAATCATACTTTTCCATGATCCGTATAATAAACCCAAAAGAAGGAAATTTACTGAAATAAGAATACTTTTATGTAACTGGGTGAAACTAGTTCATTTATGCATTTATATGGAAAGAACAAAAGAAAACCTAACTTTTGTGGATGTGAAAAAAATTTTGGAGTAAATCAATTTGCTTTCAGCGATGTTTCTGGTGGTTATTTACTTACCCCAATTGCATATTCATTGACGTTATCAAAAACAGTCTTACTTTTTCCTTTCTTGTATTTAGGCATACAATGATAGACAGCTCATACCAGTGCTTCCTTTAGTTGTTTGGATTTTGTTTTGTGTATATATATAAACTTAGGTTGGCTCAAAACAATAAAGGAAAATAAAGCATATTTCCAAAGCGACAACAACAACAAAAATAACCCGTTTTACTACACTGTCACTGCAGAGATGTGTCTTGGTGAATGGAATTTTAAACATGAAAGATGCTCTATCAATCATAACCAAATCCATTTACCAATCAGCCCTGCATATGAGTGACAAATAATGACAAATACAACAAATAACAGGCTAAATGGCCACCAAACAAAAGAAAATCTACTCTGTAATTGTTTATGCAGCAAGAGTTCACACATTTTAGCCTGAATTCTGACTCAAGAGAGAAAGACTCAAAATGGGAGAATACACACACACACGCACGCGCACACACTCACACATGCACACACACGCACACCACTCCCCAACACTAGGGGGTTACCAGAACTGCCCTATCAGATTTCCACAAATATTAAGACAGGACCTAAAACAGGAAGGGGTCCCTTTCAGAAACGGGTCATTATAAAGCTTTGATTTCCTAACTTGTTTTAAAATATGATTTTTCTTTTTGTCAGGCTGAAATTCTTCAGAGACAAGATTCAGGAAAGTAAATAAAACATTATGGGACAATGGACAGATGGAGGTATACTTTTTAGGCCAAGAAAACTGTCTTTATATAAAGCCCGTCTTTCTAGAGGGGAGAGAAATGAAGAAGAACGGCTTTTATAGAATAAGGGTGATTAGTAGCTTTTCACAAAATGTCATGTCAAACAAGAATTCTTTATGCATTTTTGAAAAATAAATGATCAATATTTACCATGTATGTGACAAGCTACTTGAAAACATACATTTTCTTTGTCTATTTTTTCATATATTTAGCACAGGAACTGTGTGAGTTGCCCGAACAAGACCTTTTTGGGATGTGGGACAGGGCGGGGACTCAAGCTCCTGCCACTTTCAAGTGTTTGTCATTAGACTCATTAACTCTCTCGAGAATGTAAGCTCAATGAAGGTAGGTTAATTTTTTTCTGTTTTGTGTATTGCTGTATCTCTAGCACCTATAATCTTGCCTGGCAGAAAGTAAATATGCAATAAATATTTGAGAAATGAATAAATGGATGTAGACCAGTTCCTCTGACTTTGGCTACTATATCTAGTTACCAGTTCATTGAGATGTCAGCATGTGTCACACATGACTAAAATGTAAAAGTGTCCTGGTGCAGCAATATGAACATTTTAAAGAAAACTTTCCTATTTTGCCAAAATAAATTTCCATAAACCATTTTTCTTCAGGGAAATCTGAGTGTGTATGTGCATGTTAGTGCACATGCTGTCCTGAATTCTAAAGTTCCTCTGGAGGGGAGATATTTCTTTATATGTTTTATTAGTATAATTATATTTTAAGATATAATAGTTTTTTTAACATGATTAAAACTATTACAATGTAAGTATCCACAGTAAACACAATGCCATTATTTAAAACAGAATAAGAATGTGTGCAAGTCACGTACATTGTAGTATTAATAGGCATTTCTTAGAAATATTGTAACAAGTTATCACTATTAGATTTTCATGTAATTACTTACAAATATAAAATACAAATTATTTATTTTGTAAGCTTCTATCAGTACTAAATTTAGATGATAATGCAAAATTTAAGTAGAAAAAGTATTTTTTGGAATTTTTCTCATCATTCAATAAAGAAAATAAAGTTTTCTATGGTTGGGCCACACTAATGATTAGTTCAATTTAATTTGTTTCTCTAAAAAACAAACTATATATTTCTCTGTAATTGTAGTGAAGAGTTCTCGATAAAGAACTTGAAGATATGAGTCTTTGCTTTGGTTCTAGCATTAAATAGCTCTGAAACTTCAGACAGACTATTAAATCTGAACTTTTCTAACCGCAAAAGGAATGGATAAGATTAGATAGGCTCTGAATCCTTACACGTTCTCCCAGTCTGTGGTTCAGGTGGTTATTCCTATTACAAGAGCCAATAGAATTAATCTCCATGAACAGAGAAAATTATCCTTCACAGGGTCACAGTGGCTAACCTTGCCATTATTAAACAGAATGCTCCGGGTGACATCCTGCAGTTAGTTACTCCAGCCCAACAGAAGCCACACTTGATGGTTCCTTACTTTTTAAAGTTCATTACTTATAACGATCTTTTGCCAACTACTGAGGTTGACACCCACCCCATAAGGTACCAATATATCTCTCAGGAAAGATTTACTGGAATGCTCCCCTACACCAAACCACATTTCTTTTCATATGAGTTTACACAAGGTTAAATAAAAAACTTCTGTCATAGCATTTAGCACAATAGATAGTTACAGACCAATCTATGTATTAGTTACACACCTATTTATCATGTCTGTCTCTATCTTTAGGGTGTAAACACCAGGACAACTAAGACTAGGCTTTTTTTTTTTTTTTTTTTGCTAATTTGGTCTTTATTTTTTCAAGGAAATAAATGAACATACCTTAAACAGACAGTGCTATAGGGCTTATTAGGGAAAACAGCAGCACCCTGCCCACTCCATGATTTTCAGCTCTCTAGAAGCAACTACTTTCTATTCCTCCAGCTGAATATTTTAGCATTTTTGACTATCTTTGTAAATATTATGGTTATATTACTTTTCCTTGAATTATTAGTTTTAGGCATTGAATATTGATTTCCCTCTTGGAAGGCTTTAGTCTCCTTTTACCCCCCCCCCCCCCCCCCCCCCCCCCCACGGCACGCCCCACACAAACACTTCCTATCGTCCCACTCTCCCAATTCGGTTAGATCAGGAGTGATTATTACAATTACCAATACATTATTATTATTATTATTATTATTATTATTATTATTGTTGTTGTTGTTTGTGACTATTCTCAGATGAGTCACAGTAGGATACCATGATTGCTTCCTTTTTTGCACAAATCCTCACTCCTACAGAGTTAATAATTATCTCATTTAGTTTGTTTTCAATAGCTTATCGCCATTTCAATCCTTCTCCTTTGCTTATTGTGTAAATCTCTCAATATGTTTAAATACCTTAGGTATTCTGTCAATTTCTTTGTTTCTTGGAGCTTTCTGCCTGGTTCCATTCTAAACTGGTTGATGCACCAGTTTAGATATCATGCTGGGTACTCCCAGTCCTTTCTCTTGGATTGTATCTATGCTTCCTGATTCCATAAACTGTATGTATTCTTTTTCTTTTCCCTTTGGTGAAATATTTTCTCTAAACGTTTTTTGAAAGAGGGTCCACGTAAGGTAGACTTTTCTGAATCTCGTGTACCTAAAAATATAATATTGTGAGACATGTCTATCCTGACAAATAATCAATAGTACATATAGATTCTAGATTAGAAATAATTTTGCTCCTGGATTTTGTTTATCTCTAGCTACCAAATATTGCTGTTGAAAGGTCTGATTCTGTTTTGATAGTTTATTCAATATATGAAATATATATCTTTGCCCTGGAATTTCTAAGGATTTTTCTTTGCCCTAAATGTTATAAAATTTCTTAATGAATGTCTTTTTTTTTTTTTTAACCCCTCACTGTGGTTGGTATATCATGGAACCCCTCATTTGAGAAACTCATGTTCTTTAATTTTCAGAATATTCCTTTGATGATTATTTTTTCCTTCCATTAAATTTTTTTTTCTCAAACTGAGAATTCTCATTATTCAAAAGTAGCATCCTTAACACTAATTTTAAAAAAATCTTCAATCCTATTTTCCATCTTTTTATCTTTTTGCTATATTTGCTGAGAAATTGCCTCGACTTTATCTTCCAACTATTTTACTTAGGTGTTTTTTTTATTATTACTTCTGCTACTTTGGACAAGGTTTTCATAAATTTGGAGAAATGTTTTTCACAGGGTTATTTTTGTATCATCTTCAGTCAGTGGAGGGCACAATATTATAAGAATTTTTGAAGGCACTTCTGTTGAGAACTGATGTATGCACATAGATTTCTAAATAACTAAATAATTATGATTGCAATACTCATAAGGTACTTATCATGTATCAAACACTGTTCCAAGCACTTTACATACATAAACTCATTTAATCCTCCTAATTACTTAAGAGATAGACACCTACTATTATCCCATTTTTTTCACAGAGAGGTTAACATTTTGCCCAATATCACACTAAGTGACAAGAGCACAAACCTAGGAACTGTATATCTAAGGCAAATTACACTTTTTTAAATATCACTTCTTTCAGTTAGAGTTTTTTGTAGAAGTTGAATAATAAATTCAAAACTAAACTTCAAGGCAAGAGCCTACAGTCTTGTAATTCTAAAGTGTCAATTAAAAGAGCAACACCCAAGATCAAAGGTAACATTTTATTTTTGAAAATTTAAGAGACTGCTTATAGTCTCAGAGGGAGGGCTACAGATCATTCAGCTAGAGACCTCAGAGTTATATATTTTGGGAAATATTGGTCCTAGGGTCATAGCTTTTATCCTAGACTTAAAAAGTAAAAGGAAATAAATTATTTCAATGTCAACCAAACATATATGCTACCACAATCTCTCTTTAAAAAGTTTTATAATGACCTTCAATTCCATATAATATGGTTTTAATATTTTTCTCCATAGTTTTCATAGAAAGTTATTATACTCTTGTTTGGTCTTCCTCTTTTTTTTTTTTTTTTTAATTTAATTCGACAGTACCATAAAAGTGTCTATTCACCCCCCCACCCGCCCCCCCCCCCCCCCAGAATCTGTCATGGTAACATTACAACAGTCTTTATGGAACCAAGACTAAGCAGTTAATACCCTGTTTGCCCATTTATGGAACACATTAAATCAGGAAGCTCTGATTAATCACTGATGTGTGGGACACTGGAGATTAAAGCTACCTGCTTCCTGATTTAATCAGGAAGGAACAGATCCATAAAAAGTGATAATGGATTAATATAGTAAATATAATAAAAGTTTAAAGAAATTATATATATAATCTTTATAGATGTATACATATACATATATATAAAGATTAAAGGTTAAAAGTTATAGTAATGGTTAAAAGAAATTATTTATACACACACATACACATCCTATATTATATGGCATAGAGAGAGAGAGACAGAAAGACAGAGACAACGAGAGAAAAGCAGTGTGTGTGTGTGTCATGGGAGCTTAGAGGAAGAAAAACTATAATTCTCCTTGGAAAAGACGAGAAAGTTCTCATAGATGAGGTGGTATTTGAATCATATTTTGAAGGAGAAATAAGTCGCGAGTTGATCCTAGTGAGTAAAGGGTACACCTCTTGGAACACAAAGAGCTTAGTTATGTTGAGGTACTACAAAGGCTACAACATTAGCATGTGTTTGAGATAGTGTCACATGTCCCTTAAGACAGTAGACTCTGGTGACATCATTGTGCCAGATTTGAATCCAGGAGCTGACCTTGGAGAAGTTTATTAGCAACTTCTCAGTGCCATAATTTCCTTATCTATTTAATAACAAAAATAACAGTGTCTAAACTGTAGGGTTATTAAGGGTTAAATGAAATAGTATTGTAAAGCCATAGTGCCTGGCATACAATAAGCACTCAATAATTGTTAATTATCATTATTATTACCCCAAAGAGACAACTAATTCTTATATAATTGATACCACTATTAAGGGTGAAATTTCTTCCACATGGTTTTCGCGCTCATAAGAAGCAATATTAGATTATGCTTATAGATTCCTTTGTGCAGTTACTCTCTTCTATAAGTCAGAGAGCTATCTTTGAAAGGCAGCTACACAACTTTGAGTAGTATCTGAATAGCCGTTTCACAGCCCATCCAAGTGTTCAGATTTCCCCAGTTATGAAGCCAATTGATAAATGGGCACAAAAAAAACAAGGACAAGAAACTCATAATGTCACTAGATACTGTATGTACAGATGTTAGAAGGACAAATGCTTTATTTAAGACATATAAGGTTTATCTTTTGCAAGGGAGATGAATCATATTGAGAGGAACCAGTTATCATTTGAGCAAGATAATTTAGAAATCCACCCTATAATTTTAATTTAGACATTTTGCCCTTACATTGACTAAATTTGGGCATTTGGCTGGAGAGATGCAAAGGAATTTATTTTCCAAAAGCTTGATCCTACTATCTGAATAATATTAAACCATTTTGGTCACTTCTATAGATACCATTGAGAGATACAAGGAAAGTTAGCCATACATACAACCTTTACATTTAGATTCCATATCCCACCACTTTCTGCGTGAGAGTTTAAGTCATTATTAAGTCCAGACAGCTACTCAGGAATGAGCGTTTGAATGACATTAACAGGTTTTGATAAACTTATTTCTCCAGAGCCAAAATCAGGAGAGCTGACCAAGTTCCACATTTAAAAGATCTTTTCTAGTTCCCTAGATTATGCCAGCTGAGAAAGGGAGAAAGAATAAGTTTGAATGTACAAAAGCAGCCAAAGTCAAAGAAATCCTGAATATTGGGGAACATAAGATTGAATATGAGTAGGTGTCAAATGAGGGGTTATAGACAGCCCAGGCCCCATGACTATGTAGGTAAATGTAGAACTCATCTGCTGTAAGCCAACGGAGAGTAGTAGGGTCAAGCTTGGAGGGTGCCTGCCTCAATCAAGGTATGCAAGTTAAAAAAAAAAAATTAAGCCAAACAAAACACAGCTGTGTCCAGGGCCAGGATTTTGTCTGTTTCATGAGCCTGTGGCTTGGTGGTCTGTGTTCTATGCTAAGAGGGGAAAAACTACACTATGAGGCAGAACTGGTCATATCATTTATTAATAAATATGCAATTGGTTAGAATACCAAAGGGATAGAGTTTCCAGCTGTATCCTCAGGCAGTATAAGGGTAAAATTTCGTTGGTGAGATCTATATTAAATTAGGGGACTTGGTATTAGGGCCTACATTCTCTAGTTTGGCCAGTTTGTTCTTAGGATCTCCTATGTTTTGCCTGTGAGTTGAGGTGAGCTAAAGAGTATAATGATCTTTCCTAATCTGACTTTCCAATGAGTGGAACTTCTGTGAGAGAGTGAGACATTACATCCTTTAAGTATCTTACTTATTTTATTTCTTTGTATATCTTCTTTACTTTAAACTGGCAAATAGAAACTGTATTGCCAAAGTTCCAATGACAAAGCCAAAGAATTAGGGAATGGCTCTTGTGAAAACCTCCTCCCTTCCAGACCTAGAGCTCAACTACTGGCATCTTTCTAAAACCCTTTCAGCCCAGCTAGGGCTCCACAAAAACAAACCCCACATTCTATGGAGTTGAGTATCAGTCTACAAAGTGACAGTCACTAGATATGTATTTTAGTATGTGTGATGATAATAAGCTATGTATTAGTATTTTTTTTTAAGGTATCAATTTAATGATGTCTTGGAATCTATTTCTTTTTTTAAAGGAGAGGATTTAGTATCATTAAGGAGAAGAGAATAAATTCCTGGCAAATTTGTAAATGAAAAAAAAAAAATTAAACAAGAGATAGGGAGAGAGCTCATTGAGGAAAAGGTTCTTTTGAAGGGCAAAGAAGTAAAGGTATAAGGTTCTTTTTTGGTGGTTGTTGCTTTAAAGAGACAAGATAATTTTAACAGCAGGATGGAGTCAGCATGAGACCCCAGGGCTTCAGCAAGCTGGCCCAAAACAAGAATTTTTTGGTTGAAATGAGAAGTGAACTCTCTATTCCATGGGACAATCAGGATTAATGGAGAAAGGTAGGGGGTAAGTTTAATGGACACTTAGCACTTTTCTTCCTACACACCAGCAGGGCTGATACAGGAAGTGATTGGTTAGGTTTGGTGAAGAAATTCTGGGACAGCTTCTGTAAGTACACAAAATTCAATGCATAATTAAGTAAATTAAAGAAATGATTGCATTTACTTGTATGTATTCCATATTGTAGATTTTGCTTTGCTTTGTAAGTTATGTGGATTTAGAAAAAATTTTGGTAGACATTCACAATTAATAAAAATATCTGCTACTTAGTATAAGTTTTTGTTTTAAAGAAAATAAACGCATTAATGAGACAACTACAGGTTGTATACCTAATTCTCATGTAGCTTAAATCTGAGGAAAGTCGCACACCTGTCTGTGACATAGACATCCACATCTGTTCTCTGGAAGCAGGTACCCAGAGGCTTAATGCCCTAGAGAAGTGGATTGAACCATAAAGAGTTGTTTTTAGAATACAGACTTAAAACATCACATGTGATTTCAAATAGATACCTAGGTGTTCTGAAGACATAGGGCAACAACTGTCCAGAAGTCAAACTGAAGGAATAATAATAGGGGTAAAAATATTAAAATCATAAAATATTCATGCATAAAATAAGAATATAGCCAAACACATAAATAGGAACATAAAAATAGCATGTCATGTACAAAAATAACGGAAGAAAAGAACAACATACCACTCACCAATACAAATAGGGGAAAATAGCAACAAACCAAAAATTCAAGTTCAAAAATGACTTAAGTGTGAAAACGACTTAAGTTTAAGTCTTTCATAAAGGATATGGACACAGGATAAGGTATTGGAACAAAAAAGATTCACCCACTCTTTTTAGAATTGGTCAGGTCTACATGGCATTTTCCAATATGTGAATTTGTGGAATATTGGTTCTGTGAGATACTCCATTAAAAAAATTCTTTATATTTGAGAAATACTGCAAAACATTTCTCTCTTAGCATTTTATAATGCACACAAGCAAATTAAAAGCCCTGAGAAGTCCTATAGTAAAGAAAGGTTTATTTTATACCCAGAGCTCACCATTATAAGGACAAATAAAAATTTTTAAAAAGAGGCTTAATTCTTTCTGTTGAAAATTAGGGAAGAGACTCCTTCCTCTTCCTTTTTCTTAGAGCATTTATTTTAGAACATTTATAATTATAAATATTTTCTCCTCTCTTTAAAATGTATATAAATTCTTTTGAAAGATAGATAGGTCTTTAATCAGCTTTCTGAATCAGGGAATGGAAGCCATTTTTTCAAAGAGAGTTTCAAGGAAGACAGCACTCCTATCTCCTAGTTTTTGTGTGATGCCTTGCTCCAATTTACAGTTACTTCCTGTAAAGGTATGTTTTTTTGTGTGCATAAAAGATGGTCACCCTAATTACCAGGTATTGTTAGGATAAACTATGTGGGAAAAATGGTGCCATCAACTCCTTGTACTGTAGGACTAATTATTGTTTACCTTGAAAACCTGTAATGGGTTGTATCTACTTGACTATATAGGGGGGTGTGATTCCTTTCTATTTTTGCAACCTCTTAGTGGATTGCCTGTGATGCATATTACATATTTGTTTAATGCTTACTCAATAGAAAAAAATGTTTTCTACTGCCCTTGTTGAAAGGATTTCTGGATTAGTAGAATATATGTTTTTTTCCATAACACCATACAAACCTGAGTTATCACCACCCTTCCCTTTTATAAACACCATTTAGAATTGCACACATTTTGGGAAACACTTATTTATAGTATTTTATTTAAGGTTTTATAAAATGACTCCAAATATCTTAAGGTCCTAATTACCTTAAGAATGAGAATTAAGAAATTCTGCCTGAAAAAGAGACAAAGAACCCAAGTTACTTTAGGCATCCAAGCAGCCTTTCTCATCTGGGCTTCCTCATCTGAACCAAAGAAAACACACACACACACACACACACACACACACACACACACACACACACACACACACACACAACTTCTCATCTTTTTCTAGGATACTACATAACCAGTATTATTCTAGATATACAGGAGAGAACTTAATTTTTTATATACAAGAGATCTTTAAGGCATGAAGGCTTCATTCCCTTGTGAAACTCCAGCTGAGAAAAGCTGGCTGATCTTCACTTCGCTCTAAGAGCAGAGCAACCTCTATGCTGATGACTATTCTTCCAAACTCCAGACATCATAAAGATAATTGCTGACTTGACACTTTCATTTAAATATCTAACAGATCTCTTAACTCATTGTGCCTAGTACTAAATTTAATCTTTTATCATAACCCTGTTCCTCAAAATATCTCCTTTATGTCAGTTGATAGTAATGCCATTCTTCTAGTTGTGGTCAAAAACCCCTTGATCCTTCTCTTTTACCTATACTAAGGAAATCTTATTGGCTCTCCCTTCTAAATATGCCTACCAGTGGCATTCCTCACCACCTCTTTTGCTGGACTCTCTGCTTTAACTGTCGGTCTTTTCTCTGTCTAGTCATTCTCAGCATGGTAGCCTGACTGGTCCTTTCTAAGCTATCTCTCTGACCTCATCCAGGTACACTATCCTCCTTGGAGTCTGCAATGACTGTTTCTTCTGCCTGGAATATTCTCCTGTATGGCCACATTCCTCACTTTCTTCAAGTCTTTACCCAAATGTCACCCTCTTAGTGAGTCTTCCTTGACCACTCTACTTAAAACTGCAACCATTCACCAATACTTGGTGCTCCTGCTCCCCCTTATCCTGCTATTCCCTGTTCTGCATTACTTATTTCCTTCTAATATGCTACGTAATTACTTATATGTTATGTTTATTGATATTTTCTGGTTCTTCTCTGCCCTCTAAAATATACCATGAATGTGGAATTCTTTGTATTCCAAGCTCCTAGAGAGTTCCTGGCATGTAGGAGATAGTCAATACTTGAACAAATTAAACAAATGGAGTTTGAAATCAGCAGCAGGTGAGATTAAGATTTGATGCATGAAAAAAAAATATCCAAACAGGCAAACTGTCAGACTCATTTATAGGTTGATAAGCAAGGTCACAAGATCCTCTTCTAGGGTATTATAAACCTAGAGTACATTTCTAAACAGTGCAACACAGTGAGAGAAAGCTGGCTTGGAGGCAGGATATTGAAGCTGACCTTGGTGTTTCAGATAGCTCCACAAGTGTTATAGATTATTTTAAGGAAGAGATGAAAAAAACAAACAAACAAACAAACCAAAAACCTGAGGACTATGCTTTTCTTTCAAAGTCAATCTGAGAGTAATCTATTGACAAGGAATTTGATTAACTCTTCCTAAACAAAAACTGGAATCATAAATTTCTACTGACAAAGTGGTGTTGCAAATAATTTACATTTTGACATTACCTTCTAGGCTCACAGGTGATAAGTTCGATTTCTTAACCAAAACCTGAAGTGTTGAGGTATATATACTCCATACACGCCATGATACATTTAGGTTGATTCTCTCGTTTTGTAATCAGAACTGATGATTAGTTGGTTAATTGGAAAAGATGGCTAAGGTGTGAATTTGACAATTGATGCACACTTTATACATTTCACTTTAACTTAAAACATAGGAATCATCTTTTGAAGGAAAATCAAGGTCTTTTCTTTGAGCGTGGGTCTTGTGGCATCGATGTTTCTTATTATTTTCCTTGCTAATAAGTTATAATCCATATTTCACCAACTACAAATTCCAGTTTCATTTTTTTAAAAGTAAAATTTTAAAGACACTTGTAAAGAATATAAGTATGTTCCAAAGTAATTTTTTAGGTAATTTTATATCCTAGGAATGGATACATTTTATTTTTAAATTCTTTAGTCTTTTGGAATTGTCCATGCCTACTTCGATAAAATTATTTTGCAACTTATCTTTATTCAGTCTTTCCAAAGAATTCAACTAAGTTTTATAAAAAATACTCTTGAATTTCGGATTTATATTCCTAAATTACTAAATATTCAATTAAAATACGTAATTCACAAAATACTATTACACAAACAATTTGGAGGCAGATACTACCAGTTCTTGATAAGTACACAACAACTGGTGGAAACGAAAGTGTAAAGTGATCTAGAAAGTGTCAAATTGGTGATATATACTCCATACACGCCATGATACATTTAGGAAATTTTGTAGAGGGCTTGGTGAGCACTAGTGGTTGATTTTTGCCAACAATAACCAATTTTCCAATTCTCTGAGACCAACTAGGTGGCCTTAAATTCAATTCAATTCAGTTTTGACACTAAGTATCCAAGTTGGCACAGATTTGACACAAACTACCCAGAATTAGCACAGAACCCCCAAGTTAAAGGCTAAGTCCCATGAGATTGCTCTTATTTCGGATGCTAGTCTCATGTCTTGGGTTGCCAGGCTACACACACTGTCTGACTTGGTTACAAATTCAAGGGGTCTAGGTTCGATATCTGCTTGAATGATTCACAGAACTCAGGGAAATGTGGTACTATGGTTACTGGTTTATTATAAAGGATATAACAGGAAGAACCACATGGAAGAGATGAATAAGGCAAGGTACAAGGGGTGGGGGTGCAGAGCTTCTGTACCCTCTCCAGTCGTGCCACCTTAGCCATCACTGTTCACCAACCTATTGTTAACCTCAATGTTTGGAGTTTTTAATAGAACTTTCATACATAGGCATCATTGATTAAATCACTGGCCATTGGTGATTGAGCTCAGTCTCCAGCCCTCTCCCCTCTCTGGACATTGCGATGGGGCTGAAAATTCTAACCCTCTCATCATATGATTGGTTTTTCTAGGTCCCCATTCTTCCATGAGTCATCTCATTAGCAGATAACAAGACACTCCTATTATTTAGGAAATTTCAAGTTTTAAGAGCTTTGTGTCAGAATGAGGGAGGGGGAGGGCAAAGACCAAATATATTTTTATTTTATCGCAAATGGTTATGGTGTTATAGTGGGCATTTTGTTTATCTGTTTCCCCTTCTGGACTGTGTACTTCTTGAGGGCAGTTTCTTATGTCCGTTTTTCTTTATTTCTCCTGGTGTACAAATCAGATACTCAAAAAATTTCAATAAAGGAGTAACTGTCTAAATGAAGCAAGCAAGTTGTATTTTAGTAGTCTACAATATTATAAAAAATGATAGAACCAGACATTTCAGGAGGAATGAAACTATCAGAGTCAACTGTAATAATTCTTATGACAAAATTCTTATTAGCTAAATATTAAGATGTAGAAACCCTGATATCTAGCCCAAAATTGGTCACCTACTCACTATATATGATTGGGCAAGTCACATCAGATTATAGAATTTATTCTCTTCTATAGTAGCCAGCCAAGTAAATCACATTGTCACCCATTTTATGAGGTCTGAATGTTCTCGACTATAACACACAGGAAAAATAATACCACCTTTTATCACAAAGCAATATTGTGAAGGTTAAATAAGGTAATGTACTAAGATGTTTGTCACTTTAAAACATTAGTCAAATAAGAGTAATTACGATGTTATTAAACATACACTGACTTCTGAGTAGCAAAAGAATATTAATGAAAATGTATAGAAAAAATTAGCTATAAAGTTTATTTAATCCTGAAAGAGGCTGTAAAGTTTGGAGCTGCACACATAGCTCAATCTGACCTTCCAACTCAGTCTGAGAAGGCTGTGGCATAAAGCAGAAGGAATATTATTAAGTGCATTAAAAATTACCTTGTCTTCAGTCCACTTTGGGTTTGATGCTAATCAACGGGAAATTTTCCTGTATAAAGGCTGGATACAGTATATCACATTCAATTCTTTCCAATAAGATTATTTATTGCTATTCAATTCACATTTCCCTCAGGTTTTGGCAAGATTATAGAATTTATTCTCTTATATAGTAGTCAGCCAAGTAAATCATAATGCCACCCATTTTTCTTACCCAGTATCATTGGCTCTATTTCTCTGTTTCTCAGAGTATGTTAAAATTTATCTGTACAAGCTTTCATTTTATAAATCTACAATTTAGTTTTATTGTTACCTTACTAATATTTTCTTAATAAATAGTGTTAAAAAAAAAAAAAAAAAGGAGACTAGGTCAGATGGTTTTAAACAACCAAACCAGAGACAAGGTGATAAATATTATGGATGAAACATTTCTTCTTGTAGATAAAAGGTACCAATAGATGTTAAAAAATAATAATTCTATCTCTGCTACAGGATCTTAAAACATTTCATTGGAAATATACAAGCACAAGGAGCTGCATTGGAGCAGCCTAGTGAGCCCCCTTAAGGGGGTAATAGCAAAGGCAACTCATTCCCCTTGCCTTATGCCAAGCATTCGGAGTAAGAAGTCCAGACTCCTGAGACCCACTCAGGTTATGCTGCTGTACTATAACTCAGTGGCGTTCTCAGTCTCTCTCTCTCTCTCTCTCTCTCTCTCTCTCTCTCTCTCTCCCCTCCCACTACCGCCCCCCGCACCCATTTTTTTTTTTTTTTACTGACTTTGGTAGGCAACCCTTTAAATAGGAAAAAAACCTCACCATTCATCTGTATCATCATTTCCAATGGGAGAAAAATATTGGTGATAACAGCATTATATTATACCACATTATATAATATTATTACTATACTATACTGTACTATTCTATAGTATTACTGTAGTATTCTATAGTATGCTTTACTATATATTATACTACATGTGTTATCCTATACTACATATGCTATGCTGTACTATGCTGTACTATACTATGTTATACTATGTAATATCTACTTTAGCAATAGTTTCATGAATAATTAATCTTTGAACCACTATACATATATATATATATATATAAATAATATCTTAAAGTATAGTTAATGTAAAATACAGGACAAAAATGCTTTTCATAAAAGTAGGGATCATTAAACACTTCGGGGTTAAATAAAAAGCCCATAATAAATGAAATAGATAATAATGGATTAAAACTAACAGTTATAACAAGGAATAGCAGCAACTGACAACCCTGACCAACTCAAAACTTCACTGTAGAGGTACTGATAACTTGTTTTTTACAAAAAGTAGGGAGACTCCAATGTTCTGTATGCATTTGCAGGAAGCTTCTGAGAGCTGCCCAATAATCAGGTTCTTGGTCAACTTCTTGATAAATTATGACAACTATCAATTTTAGATTATGAATGCTAATTTAAAAAAATAATAACTCACTATTATTAATTAACCCCAAAAGTGCTTTTCTAGGGGCACTACCCATATGAGATCTCTTCATTGTGAGCACCGGCCACTCTCCTAGATAATTGCGGTCCCTTCTTCCTCAGCACTAAATGCTAATGGCATCATTCGGTCTTTGTGATCATCAAAAAGACCAAGGCCAAATGGTTCTTAGTGGGGGAAGGATGGTGCTGAGAAACATACTGCTTTTAAGAACAGAAAAAGGATGAGTGCAGGGGCCAGTCTGCATCACCAGGAGAGCCCATCCTTTTATATTGCCATGGTGACACTAAACCTGTCCATTCCAGGCTCTAAGACAAGATGCATATGTTTCTTAGCTTTGTATAATAGGAACTAAACAGTCTGGCCTCCTTTACTTATTTTGTGACCCCAGATGAGTTTTTTTAATTGACATATACTTGACATACAATATCCTATTAGTATCAAGTATACATCATAGTGATTTGGTATTTATATACATTATGAAATGATCTCATCAATAAGTCTAGTTACTACTATCTGTCACCATACAAAGTTATTACAGTATTATTGACTGCATTCCCTATGCTGTACATTACATCCCCATGACATATTTATTTTCTAAGTGGAAATTTGTACCTCTGAATCTCCTTCACCTATTTCACCTGTCCCACCCCTCAAAAAAATCCTTCTCCTCTTTGGTAACCATCAGTTTATTTCCTGTATCTATCAGTCTGTTTCTGTTTTGCTTTGTTTGTTAGTTTGTTTTGTTTTTAGATTCCACATGTAAGCGGTATTCATTTTATCTGACTTATTTCCCTTGGCATAATACTCTCTAGGTCCATCCATGTTGTTGCAAATGCTAGGATTTCATTCATTTTTATGGTTCAGTAATATTCCATTGTGTGTGTATATATATCACATTTTCTTTATCCATTTGTCTATTGATAGCACTTACGTTGCTTTCATATCTTGGCTATTATAAATAATGCTGCAATGAACATAGGAATGCATATGTCTCTTTGAATTAGTGTATTTGTTTCCTTTGGATAAATACCCAGAAGTGGAATTGCTGGTTCGTGTGGTAATTCTATTTTTAATTTTTTGAGGAAACTTCATACTATTTTTCATAGTGGCTGTACCATTTTACATTCCCACCAACAGTGTATGAGGGTTCCTATTCCTCCACAACTCGCCAATATTTGTTACTTTTCGTCTATTTGATAATACCTATTTTGACAGGTATGAGGTGTTATCTCATAGTGGTTTTGGTTTGCATTTCCCTGATGACTATTGATGTTGAGCATTTTTTCACGTGCCTTTGGCTACCAGATGAGTTTTTTTAAACTTCTCTGAACTTTAATGTTTTCAATTTTAAGAAGAGGATAAACATTCCTGTTTTAACTCCTTTATATGATTTTATACAAAATGCTTTATAAATTGTAAATCATAATGCAAAAAAAAATACTATTAATTCTATTAGTTTTTACAAATTAGAGATTGCTTTGGATTATATGTTCAATTCTCAGTTATGGTGGTTTCGGAGCTACACTATAAGCTCAGTAAATTTTCTAGCTAAAGGCAAACAGGTAGGATAGGGTTAAAATCCACAAGAGACAACAATTATTACACTATAAATGGCAGACTTTAGCTCAGTTACAATAAGTTGAAACTGTGGGTGAGGGGGTCATGTAGGCTGTATAGATTTTCAGAATCATTTCATTATTGCCGAACTGAAATGTATATAAGGTTCTTGCCTCCATTCTGTATTTTCAGTGAGACTATAAATTCTCTGCAGTCAATTCAATTCAATTAAGCTAAGTTTTATAAACATATGCTCAATTTTGGTAATGTTTTTGTTTTGAAAATTATTAATTATGTATTTTAAATCTTTTACAAATAGGTATTTCTAGTTCTTTTTTATTATTAAAAAATGTCTATCTTCTCTTTTATAACCTCTTTTTTAACACACCTTCCATATGCATAATTATCAAAATTCTTTTTCCTCTGACCCAATTTTCTTTTTGTTAAAGCTTCCTCTTCCCACATTTTCTCTTCCTGTATTCTTTCGGCTTTTCTATTGAGTGTTGTCTTTCTTTTTGTCAACTCACTAAGTGGTCCTAGGATAAACAATCTAGTATTTAAATTCTGGAAACTCATTTTAATAAAAAGAAAGTTATTAAGTGAAGGATGAAAATTACTTGTTCCTGTTCTAATTTTATTTTGAAATCTTTTATAGAAGGTATTGGCATGCAAATTTGAATTTAAGTTTGTTAGAAATATCAATTGAAGAATATAACTTCAAATAGTAATTGATTCAAAATACGTAGGGGAAAAGGGGAAGAAAACGAAGAAGGGAAGAAAGGAAAGGATGGAAAGAAAACATGAATGACTGTGTGTGTTGGTGAGCAGTGGCATAAAGTTCAAGTTTTCTCTTCTTTCAAGGTAATTCTCAAGTAATAACATAAAGGAAACGTTCCATGTGTCTTTAAAATCCATGAATCTTATCATTCTAACAGAATTCTGACATCATGCACAGGTTGTTTACGATCTCTAATTTTTCTGTCAAAGACTAAGGCGGAAAAATTGATATATCATCCATTGCAAAAATGTAAATACTGTGTTGTGAATGGAGCAGATGGAATAAATGGAAAGATTGCTAAAACTCTTAGATAAAATATTCATTACTAGTAGTAATTACAAACCCAAATTAGAAATTAAAAGTTTCATACGAGCTGGAGTGATTTTGTAGCTCCATTCATCTGTGTGCCCCTCTAGGTATATTCCACATTTTTGTAGCATGATTTGAAAGCAAAAGCCTGTTGTAGTCTTAGACCTCAATTAAATGAACAACCACAAACATGCATTAAAAAAATCTGTGATCACAATTCATGTTTTAAGGGATTTTAGCTTATTTTAGCCATTGCAGCAGCTGCTCTGGTTTCTGAATTAATGATGGACAAGAAAACTATTAGCATTTCTCTAGCTTAAGCAGTGGCAAACCAAATACCAAATATGATGAGAACTAGATGATTAGGGGTGGATTCAATGCTTATTGTAAAAATTAAACTGATGTTTCATTATATTTCCAGAAAGTAAATGGACCCTCTGATGTATTCCTAAGAACATGTGCTATACTCCATTAAGGTCTGGGTAACTTCTATGGAATGCAGATCTAGGTTTAGGAGAATTGTGGCCCTTCAGAGAGACCAGGTACCACAATCACCCAGACCAACTACATTCGGGGAGACACCCTCAGCACTCACGTTGATCCATGATAGCCTTTGCCAACGCAGGGACAACTTGGTACCTGCTGGGCATTTTGGCTATAGTTATTATAAAACTTTTAATTAAATTGAGACAAGATGTACATGCCTGTATCTTTCACCCTTTTCTCCTTGTCCTGCCTTCTGCCTATATTCCATATTCCCATGGCAGCCTTCAAATACTGAACAGTCTTTAGTCCTCCAGTATATTTTATCTTCTTCTAGCTAAACAGTCTCATCTTTTTCAGGGTGCTCCTTAGCCCTTTTGGAGTCCTAGGTGCTCTACTCTGAATGCACATTGCCTATCTTCCAGTTAGAATGTGGCTCTCAAAACATAATGTGGTATTTCAGGCCTGGTTTTGCGTGGGTTCCACCTAGTGTAAGAGAGGCCATCATCCTCTTTGCTTTGGACATGTTCTAATTACAAATTGAGTTTAAGGTGTTATCAGCTTCTTTTGGGCAATTACATGACATCTCTAACTCACACTGAGTTAATAATTAAATGAATACCTAGAATATTTCATGTGTGTTTCTTTCAGATTTCTCCTAAAACACTTATTTATTTATTTTTTTTTGCACTGGAGGATAAAATTTTACATTTATCCCCTTTGTATTTCATTTCCCCAGATTTGGCCCAGAGTTGTAGCTAGTACAGATCTTTTTGGGTCTTGATTCTGACTCCATTGTATGAGTTATTCCCCAGTTTCATGCCATCTGCAAATTTAATTTACAGGATGCCGTTAGTTCTTAAGATTCATTCTAGAAGCCCTTTCACAATAATAAAATTAAAGATAAAATTATACAAATTGTGGGTCCCAGGTCTGGCTGTGATCCAGGCGCATGGTTAGGAATTGGACCTCGGATCTAGAATGTTACATTAGTGTAGTAGGGCACCTGTGCCTAAAATATGTAGACATACTTCAGCTTATTGTATCACACATGTGTGGCTGAATGCCACTACTGTACTCTGCTATGTGTGGAGCCCTGCGGTCCCCTGCAGAGCAGAAGGGGAGCACGAGAAGAAGAGCAGTAGAAGCACGCTCCCCGCAGTAAAGTTGGTGCCTGCCTTTCATGCTCATGTCAGCCCCTCGTGCATTCTTTCAACTGGGCATCTCACCACCTAACCTTCCCTTCTCGATCAGCTCAGTGCTGACACAAACATTTTATGTAATGTCTATACAGATATTCTTTTCTATTAACGTTAGGGAGTTTTTGAGTCTCATGAATATATTTCCTAATATTATGCCATATTCCATTAAAATAAAGACTTTTTTTTTTTTACTAACATAAGTATTTTACTTTATATATTAGGAGAAAATGTGTTAAAAATCAGCTTTCATATCTGGATTACACAAAAGGACCTAAAATTGTTTCCTTTTATGACACTATAGTGGTACAGAAAACACTTGGCATAACAGACAAAGCAGGAAAAACCAAAGAGAATTCAAAATAGACTGAATGCTCAGCAGCTTTGGAATTGTTGAAAGATTATGTAAGATAACTGCTAATGGCTAAAACATAATGGCTGGAAAAAAATACCCCTGAGTGACATGTGCACATGTTATACGTCTCACATTGTTTTGCAGCCTTAAGGGAAATAGGATAAAAAGACATATTGTCACACTTTGGAGCGATTTTGTGAGAACTGGCAACCAGAATGTGATATTTCAGGCATGGCTGTGGATGTGGTAGTAACTGTACTCAATGATTGATTTCAGATCAAAGGGGTTGTGTTAATGGAGTTGCTGCCTGCCAACAGGTAAGCTGTTCACTTATAACCAGGCTCTTTGGTAGGTATCAATTGGCAGTTAGTAGGGGTTAGTAAGAGTTAGATTTGGAGTTATTAGGAGTCTCCCTTTCAGGATACACAGAGTTTCTTCTGCCGAGAGTAGGCCTGGCCTTCTGAAAAGTTGTAATCAGGGTCATGAGGGTTTTCCAAACTCCTGATATGTTTTTCCCTATAGGGAGCTCCCATCATGGGTTAGGATACACAGGAATACATAGTGATGTTGATGTTTTATTGTTCTTTTCTCGCTTGCTTGTTCTAGAGTAATGAGCACCCTTCTAATTTATCACTCTTTCTCTTAGACCCTAAAATCATGACATTCATATTCTAAAAGTCCTGGTGGGGAAAACAAGATGGCAGTGGCATTTTATTATTTCCTATTAAAAAGTACATTAATTGGATCATAAATGCTCTTACACATAATTTCTGATATTATTTAGCATTTTAATAGTCTTCTAATTAACTTAAACATGTTAACTTTGCAATTCCATCAAGATATCTCTCTTGATTTTATCTCTACCCAAACATTTAAACAAATACAGCTAACTGTAAATATATTGCCTTGTATATTTAATATACTTAACTCATCCACTGCGGTAGGTCAGTATAGACTTCATGCTAGTTAATATATCCTTTTAGCTTTTCTCAGAGGTATTTGTTCTTTAGCCTGCAGATTCAAGCTTTCCTGCAGCTTCCTTCCTTTTCTTCATTAACATTCCAATTTGGGATTTTTCTTCTCTATACCTGTCCCCTGGTATCTCAATATAAGATACGATTCCAGTTTTAAAGTACTTATAGTTTCCTAGGGAACTACATGAAACACATACAGGGCTATCTTGCTGCACAGGAGAGGCAGGTCGAACTCCTTGCCTGGCATTAAAAGTCTTTCACGATTTTATCTCTGTGACCTCCCAATCTATCTTTGTGCCTCATTTATAGTTCACAAATGGCGAACTTGAGCAAATCAAATTGCTTCCTAATCTTCCATATTCCACACATCTTCTTGCTTCTCTCTTTGCCTGTAAACAGAATCCTAAGTTCTCCCTCAGAGGCTATAATGCTCTTCATTTTACTGTTTTATTCCTAGAAGTGTCCTCCCTCGTCCCATTTTCATGCCTTTACTCACCATGTTTTTTTTTTTTTCTCCCTGGAAAGGTCCTTTATCTTATCCTTGGATGTCCAGCTGCCCCTTTATGAAGCTTTACCTTATCTCATCAACTAGAAGCATTTTCTTTTTTCCTTTTCAGGACATCTAAATGTATTTATCTGCACCTTCCCTATACAATTTATCACTTTCAAAACTTTTAATTTAAAATGAATTTAAGCTTATAGGAAAGTTGCAGAGAGTTCCATTTATACCCTTTAATTGGATTCTCCGAATGTTAGTATCTCACAAAAACATAGTATAATCATCAAAATGAAAGAATTAACATTGGCACAATATTTATAACAAGACTCTGAGTTTATTTGAATATTACCAGTTTCTCCAGTAATGTACTTTTTTTCTGGTCTAAGATCCAATTTGGGATTTTACATTATACTGAGTTGTCATGTCTCCTTAGTCTTCTACAAACTGTGACAGTACCTCAGCTTTTCCTTATCTTTCATGCCCTTGACAACATTTTGCCTTAAAATATCATTCCATTGTTACATGTATATTTCCACACTCTGCAATAAATTTCCTAAAGGTTTGTTACCAAGACGTTTTTATTTCCAATTGTGTCTAGAACATGATGAGAACTCAATAATTACTACTTAACTACATGTCAGAAACAATTAGAAAGGATAGTAACAAAATCTGCACTATTAAATACCAAGCTGTGTGCTGTAGTGATTTTAAGTTGTTATAAAAGTTAGAGAGCAAATCCATGAAACTGTAAGACAGAAAACTCTCTTTGCAAATACTATATCTGAGCCCATGTCCTTTAGGCCCCCTGAGCAGGAATCTCTGAAGCTCTCAACCCAAGAGCTAATCATGGTACACGGATACCTAGTGGCCAGCAGGAAAGGCAGATGCAGCCTCATTCCCAGCATCCAGCATGACCAGTTGGATCTTCTTACCGAAGATCTCATCAGCCCCGTGGCAAGGATGGGTCCTGGACACTTGCATAGTCCCCTGAGCTAAAATAATAACTCCCTTCCTCTCTTACACCTTAGTTTGTGTCATAAAGCTTCCTGTTAAGAAACTTAGGACAGAGAGTTCCAGAGTTCTTGCCTGAGCCCCTGAAGCCCAGCTGGTTCCTTTTCTGGTTCTCCCTACAAGTGACTGACGAGTGTGTCTGATGCCTCAAATCATGATGCTAGCACTCACCTACCTTGATATCCTCCAGTCACCTGCTTTTACCCATTACCATGGCTCATCTGTTCCTACCGAGTTCCACCCCTCCTCCATGAAGCCAAGAGAATGCTCAGCTGACAGCTCCATGCCTTTTGTATGCTGTCATTCCCACTGGTTATCTTCTTTAGTCATAGAAGCTTCTTTCTCTTTCTCACAAGCCCCTATTGCTAACTCCTAGCATAGTTCAGAATTATGCCCATTCTCCTTGGGATTCAGATGTCCTGTTATTTCATTTTGTTACTAATCTCAAATTCCTATAATATCTGCATAAATCTATAATTTCTCACTACTGTTGTAGAGACTGAATTTGTGCTTTTCTCCTCCTGCTGAACTTGTTAGCTTGGCCTACTGAAGAGTTGCTTTGTTTTAAAGGGACTCTAATTATTGACATCTGAAAGAGGGTATTCTTTCATTTCAGTTTCACATTGTATCAGATTCAGATTTTTCACAGAGACTCAGAAACACTACCTGACAGGTTCAAGAGAAATTGAACTGATGTCAGTGGGGTATTAACTGGAACACTGCTGAATAATTTTTTATTTTCTTTGAGAGGCCTAACCACAAAGAGAAAACATGCCTAGTAGGGTCCCACAGAGGTGTTTTGACATTAGGCTTAATAAAGCATGAAGAACTCATTAATAAATAATGTTCCGTGAGGATAACAAATAAAGCTGAATGCACTTGCTAGACCCTGGAGTAAATCAAATCATGCATGCAGCTATATGATTTAACTTTCAGCAGCCTCTTCATGTCTGGCAAAGCCCAATGCAACAATGCATAAATAAAACCAGCATATTATAAATGCATGCACCTTCAGTTACTACACAGACTGTCAATTTTTTTTCATACTCTGTGGGCCCACAATAGTAAACAAACCTTCATTGATACTGATCAGAAGGCATTTTAGTGATATATTTAATCTTTGCTAGAGGAAAGATTCTACTCATCAACATATCTACACAACAGTAGACACAGTTATATCAGTTATATCTTCTCCTCTCATATCTTTTGTCTCATTATCTACAGGTAGTTGACACAATGGAACAAGAGAATGAGCTAAAGTGTTCAGGCAAGCTAGTCTATTCAGCCAAATGGTTATTGATAAACTTTTTAGCTTGACTCAGAAAATCTTCAGAAGTGTGCAGAAACAGAGAAAAAAATCATCCTCCCTTTTTAGACAAACAAAAAGAAATGAAAGTGCAATGTCCCTAAATAATCCTTTCCTGGGTTTAGAAGGTTGAGCGGTTTTAGCTGGAGTGAGATTTCATGGCTGCCCAGTGTAGGTGAAAGCTCTCAGAGCAGTGTAGAGCAGGAGGAAGCTTGGGTACTCAAGCAGTTGTATTTCTCTTTTGGTTTTGTGATGCTGAAAGTAGCTGCTGCTTCCAGGAAGCTCTTTTTACAAGGAAAAGCTGATGGACAGCTGTCAAGTGTCAGTTAAGCATGACTCATTCCAGCTGCTCAGCAATCTGTAGGGACAGAGTCTTCTGCCTCACACTCTTGTGACAGCACACATTCTCCACTCACAAATGGGTTTAGCTGGAAAGCCAAGCACGATGCAATAAAATGCAAACATTTCCAGGCACTGTTTTGATGCAACAACTTGTTGGGTGGATTAAATTTCAACCCAAAGGCCTTGCCAACCATGCCCATATGCCCAAATTTACACACCTTGCCAGACCTTTCATGTAGTTATAATGACAAAGCCATTAGGTTGCCATTTAAATCCTGCTCCAAAGCTGCAGAGTTAAGGCAACCATTATCCCGAGAATGAAAGTATTCTATTATGCAATCTTACTTGAATGTTTTCACAATTCTTATATACTTGTGCATATATTATATATACAGTTGTTAATGATATAAAGTTATTTATTATAGCTTCTTCATTTTCAGGTTAATGAAAATGAAGGAACAAGAAATCAGGGTTCAAGGTGATATATGAAAAGGTTTCATTTTTGAGAAAACAAGAGAGGCCATGTAAAAAGTAGAAACCTGAGTAGTCTATGTCTATTGAGTCTCACCAACTACTTTACATGAATCATCTCCAATTCCAATGGCCCTATGATGTTGGCAATATTATCATCTACATTTTATACATGACGAAATTAACACAGTGAGTTCAAGGTGCCCAAGATTGCACAGGTAAAAAGTAGCAGAAATGCAGATTTGAATTTAAGCATTCTGATTCAAGTTCACATTCTCAGTTGCTATTCTGTACTACCTTGTATGTAATCAGGAAATCTAGTCCTGATTGGCTCTATCACAAATATGAAAAAAAATATATCTATGACTTCCCTTTCATCCACATTGAAATATATTTAGAATTAGCCTGAATATCCAAGTTACCATACCTGTACAATTCTAATACATGTTAAATTACACAGTTTTCAAATACTTTGCTTCCCATAGTGATGAGTCTCAATGCCAAGATGCAAAGCAAAATAAAAAAGAAAATTTTCATTTTGTTATCTTAATAACTAAGCAATTTCAGTTTCAGTGACAAATGTCATTAACATGTACCCAAGTACATATTAGTATGTATAATTTTCTTCAGAAACTAAAGAATACTCAACACCTCAGTGTTGAAAATTTTGTTTTCTTTTGGAAAGGAGGGGAACTTGATTGAAAGGCTAGTAAGCCTTTCAGTAGGTATAAAGTTTTGAAGGAAAGATAGCATGTCCTGATGAGCTAGGCATAAGCTGGGATTTAGATAGCCTACCATGAAGAATGCCTTGATTAGACCTAGCATTAGAGTGTATTATTTGATCCTTGATAAGATTTAAACACCTAAGTTTTCTACATTGAAATCATTAGGAAATAGACTCTGCTGTCAAAACACGAATAGTTTTTTTTTTGTACTGTTTTTGCTTAAGCTTCTGAACTTAATAAGTATGCACTGAACTTATTTACATATGTAATACAGAAAGAGAATTTATAATGGCCATGCTCATCCATATAGAAATTTCTATTCATTAAGTGTTCTGTTACCTGACTCGTTATGTCTCAAATGCACTACTTCTCCAAATAGATTGAAAGCTCTTTGTGGAGAAAACTACATTTCATATTTCTTTGTTATCCTTAGAGTGGTCAGGAGAATGTTTCAAAAATAATTCTGCTTTCCACAGTGAATGATTTATTCTGTAATTTTAAACTCTAGACAAAAATGTATAAATGCAAATACCCAATCACAATAAATGTGGTGCCCCAAGGCACTATTTGTAGCTTATGAGTATTTAGGTATTATATTACATGATACTGTCTGTCAAATCATACTTCCCATCGCATTACTTTTATTCTTACTAATTTACATAATGTATGAAATGACAATGAAAGGTAAAAGTCAGTTCAATTTCACTCAGCCCAAGAGGCAAACTAAGACAATCTTGTGCCACATAGGTTTACATAGAAGGGGAGTTTGGCTCATTAATTCCCTTAGTTATTAGAGAACAATTCATCTATGAAATGATTAAAAATAGAAAAAAAATGTTCCTTTGGGAAAAGAATATGCAGAAAAATGTTGCTGCCTTATAAATCACAAAAATATTCGTGGGAGGTGGGAGAGGAAAAGAGAGGTGATAGAAATTTCCAAAGACATTACTAAGGGCTTCTGATAAAATGAATTTGATCAATCAAAAATAGCATAAATCAGTTACTATCGCAGTTTCTCCATGTTAGCAATCTGGAAATACTAGCTTTGTATTTTCTTAAATATATTACATTTAGTTATTATTAAAAATAATAAACTATTAATCTAAAGTGCTGAACACTAGAATGCTATAAGTCATCACATTAATAAGAACCAGATGTAGTTTTAAAATATAATTTTTGATTAATTCTACTGATTATAGAAGACTTGAATTATGTTATGGATATTGGAACTAATAGAAGATTCAGGTTTCGGCTTCATAGTGTTATAGGATTTACAAGTGTACACTAACAGAAGTAAAAACTGGGTGAATTATTCATTTTCTTACTTGGTTCACTATCAAACAAAATCATCAAAACCTTGATAACTTCACAAAGTACTCATTAAGTCTTCTGGACCCTGGGTATTTACAGCTGTTTTCCATAATCATCCTCATCAATCATTTAGAGCCATGTATCTAATATTATACATATTTTTTAATTTACTTAAAATGTAAATTATATTGATTTAATAAATGATATGTTTGGAAGTACACATGAAAATGTGGAATGAGAAACCCCACTTTTTTCATTATATAAAACTATGGCTATATTCTTCATTTCTAGCAAATTTAGAATTCATTTATAGGAACTAAATATATAACATTTTAAGATATGTTATAATGCTTAAACTAAAACCTATCTTAGGAAATTAATTAATATTGCTTTAATTGTTTAATTTGTTGCATATCAAACTCAAACTCTCTAGGCTTAGCAATCTTTTATACTTTTCTTTGTGTTTTGAACATATTGCCTCTTTGCCCTATTAAATCTACTGAAATTATTTTCCAGTGAGTTGAATAATTTTGCCTTATGAGGGTTCAAAGAGTTCTCACATGACTCTGTATCATTTCCTAAGGATGCTGAGGAACCCAGGGCCCAGATGTTACTTAAGCTGTTTTCTAAACTCAACACTTTATTATTTATAATTTTTTCCTTCTATAATTCATTGAAAAATAATGCAGTTGTATTTCATTTGTGCTATATATATTGACTAATAGGTAAGAAATTTCATGGCTTCATAAATAATTTACTTTTCAAAGAAAAAAGTCTCTAAAGATCATCCTATTTTTTTTTTTTTTTTTTTAAGGCATTTCAGGTAGTCACGAACAGGTTATCAAATAAGTGAGGCCATTTTGGGAGCTTAGGCGCACTCACTAATCAGATTGCTTTGTGGAATTTAAGATTATCAACTCTCCTTAATTAAAAAAGAAACAAAACAATATTTTAATAGCAAACAATGAAAAATCTCAGGTAGCATGATATACCGGAAACACAAATTGGGATTTTAAAGAATGGGTTCCTGTCCTAACTCTACTAACTGGCTTTCTAGACATGTACATATGATCTAATTTGCACAAATTACCTTCTTTGGACTCAACTTTCAAACCTGTAAAATAAAGGCAGTTGGACTAGAATTTCTTGGATCACTTACAGCTCAAATGGGCTATGGTTGGTTGGTAGAGGAATATATGGTTATCAACATGAAAATAATTCTCAAAGTGGCTTCACAAATGAACAAAATTAGACATGACTGTAGATTATTTTTTAGGAATATGTACTCAACTTTAGAGTTCGGTCCTTGTTTTTCTGAGAATCAAGTAAGAATATTACCTAAAGAGTCCACAAACAGATGGACCCTTTCAAAATACGGGTTAATTCTGAAAGTTAATGTTTGGGTTTTTTAAACTAATTTGGCATTGCTTAACATCACTGTCAAGGGTATGATTATTTTGATACTATAACTTAAAATTACTTCATGTATTGTAAACTATCAGGACAAATATAAAGAAATTTAAATTTAATATACTTTTTTTATTCTTTATTGTTTAACCTTAACAATTCCACAGCATTACTTGGAGAGCACTTGTTAACCAAATCCTATGTAATAAAACCAAGCAAAGAACTCTAAAGCTAAAATGTTAGTAAAAACATGTGGTAGATTAATATGGGGAAACTCTAAGGTCAGTATCTCAATTATAAATGTCAATGCATAGAAGCTTATCAGTAAAAAGAGAAAGTTTGGCAACAGCCACTTATAATGACTCCATTCTCCAAGTCTCATCCACATATTCTGATTTTAAGACAACTAGGCTGAACATTAAACAAACAAACAAATTAATGAAGAAAACAGAATGAAAAAAACATCTGCTGGAAGAGCTGGTACAAACAGTAACAGATCTGATCCCACCTCCCTGTGTCTTATCATATCATATCCTTCCTGTCTTACCTTTAATCTATGTTTCCTTTCTTTCATACCTTATTGCAGTCTATGATACTACATAATTCACTTACTTATTATGATTATTTTTCATTGTCTGCATGTTCCAAGAGAATGTCATGTTTTGTTCACTGATGCATCTCAGGTCCTAGAACAACCTGGTACTTAGTAGTTATTAATCAAATACTTGTTGAATGAGTGAAAAAATAAAGTTTGCATTGGATTTATAATGCATCTAGGTGTAGGTTTTGATTTTTAGCTGGAATTATGATTCTATGCATTGAAAACAAAATCGCATCAAGCCAGTACAGTTTATAAAGTTCATATTGGTCTTGGCTGGACATTTATTTTCTCTGTCATAAAAATCAATTATTAAATTTGGCATAGTTGTCATGGCATGGTGGATTTGTGCCTTACTCCTGAAAAAGAGCAGCTAATGGAAGAGCAAAATAAATTACCTGAACATGAGCATAAAGATAGAACAGTTTGTGGTTGTAAAATATTGGCTCTGACACTTATCTATTTGATTTTAGCCAACTTAATGAAACTACCCTTTAGAATTTTCTTACTCAAAGGTTAAGACCAATATCTTACTTACCTGCATTATAATAATGAGTGGTTGACATCGTTTAACTTCCATTTATACAGATATAATTATTCCAACATCAGCAGACAAAAAAATTATATTTGAGCAATCTTTACTTTGGAGAAGTAAAAAAATTTTGGCCCACACGGTTGAGGCCTAGCAGATAGAAAAAAACTGGAGAAAATTTATATAAATCAGAAAAACTGTACTTTCTAGGAAAAAAATGGTACTATAAAATATAATAGTTTCATTTAAATGTTTTTTTTTGCCAAAATAACATATCATAAAGGCCAATGTATTAAATTTTCATTTTTGACTATTTTTTCTCCCTTTATTTTAGTAAGAGTGTCATGTATGGGCATATGTGACATTTATTTACAATTTTAGGTCAGAAAAAATAAGCCTTTTTCCCCTTATAATTTTTCATGCTCTACAAAGTTTGCCATCATAAACTACTTTGCATTTATTATAAATAGGTATTACATTAGCAAAGCAATTCGCCTGTATTCCATTTCACTTGTGAGCTAAGCAGCTTTACATGATAACTTAGTTGAGTTAAGGAGACTATGCTTGAAGGATGTGTGAACCTGGAATTGAAGTTACCTAGTTATTTCTTACTGAACTAAAGACTCCACAAAATAAAGGTAGGAAACCTGCTGCGAGGACAGTAGAAAAATTATTATAATCTGCATTTCTAAATTGAACGAGAATTTTTGCTCAGCAGAAACCTCTTGACTGCAAAATCTCCGAAATTATATCCTGCTGTTAAGAATACCTGTTGGGATGGGGGGAATCCGAACATTCTACTTTGCTTCAAATTGAGTAAGTTTAACGCGGATATTTACAGGCCTAGTAGATGATTTCTTTTCAAAAAGTGAAAGAACTTATAATCTTTTTTTTTTTTGCTAATAATAATAAAAAATTGCCATTAGTTAAGTACTTAATATTTGGTAAATAGGTAGCTTTAATTATCTTCAAAATAAACACTTTTTTAGATACAAAATATTTTCTCTTGAAAATAAATTTCAGCATAAGTGTTTTGCTTTATAATACCTAAATGACTTTTTAGACTTAGTCCAACACCTCAAATATAGACTATTGGTATTTCTTGGGATGTTTTTAGAAGTTTATTTTCTTGATGAACACCTATGGTAGTCCTTAAAGCTATTATTTATTCATGATCATATACCTTCATTATGTATTATGCCCTCAACATACACTACAGTTTCTTTTCTTAGTTAATGATTTTTAGCTCTAAATTTCACTTTTTCTGGTGTTAAGATTCTACAGTAATCCCACACTCTTATTTGTGGTTTCACCTTCTTTGGTTATAGTTAACTGCAGTCAACCTTGGTCTGAAAATATTAAATGAAAAATTCCAGAAATAATTCATAAGTTTTAAATTGTGATCCAGTCTGAGTAGCAGTGACAACATCTTGAACAGTCTGGCTTCATCCCACCCAGGATGTGAACCATCCCTTTGTTCAACAGCTACCTGCCCGTTATCATTTAGCAACCATTTCAATTATCAGAGAGAGAGAAAGAGACCACACACACACATAACTTTTACTACAGTATATACCATTGTTCTATTTTATTATTTGTCATTGTTGTTAATCTCTTATCATGCCTCATTTATAAATTAAAGTTTATCATAGGTGTGTATGTATAGGAAAAATATATATAGGTTTCAATACTATCTGTGCTTTCAGGCATGCACTGGGTGTCTGGAATGTATTCCCCATGAATAAGGGGGACTACTATATCTCTTAATTTCTTTAGATTGCATTTTCCTAGTACACCTTTGCCTACCCTTTTATTTTCAAGTTTTTGAATAACTTTGTTTTGGTTACATCTTGTATACAGCTTAGAATTTGGCTCTGCACTGTGATCCAACCTTAAAATATTTTCTTTTAAAGAAATAGTGTATTTCTTCAGTTTACTGATATCGAAGATATGACGGAGATATTTTGTCATAATATTTTAAGTTTTCTGTCAAGTCTTTAGCTGTTTGCCTTGCTTAATTTTTGCATGTGGCTTTTTAAGCATATTTAATAGGGTATACATTTTCTTCTAATTTATAACTTCATATAGTCATATAATAACCTATATATGAAGTTTATGACTTCATATAATAATCTTTATATTCTATATCTATAGAATATTTACTATTTCTCTATTATGAGTTATAGAAATATAAACATTTTAATTCTTTCCTCATTCTTTGCCACCTAATGTTAGGCAATAACATAACCTTTCTTAGTATCTTTTCTTTCTATTCTTAAATATGCTTATACTTCTATAATTTGAAATCCACTGATTTCTAGATATTGAGAATAAGTCAACCAGCTGATTTAGCGTATGCACCAACTTCTTTCTGTTGTGTTCTAGTTTTTGTTGCTTTATTTCTACAGATTATACTTTATTATATCATCCTAATCTACATATTCATTTTAGATTTAGTTTTAGAGTTAAATACGTTCAATGTTCACAATGAGTATTTGCCTCAACCTTTTACAGCTTGAAAGGCAGTTTGGCTGGTCATAAAACCCTTGGTACTCACTTTCTTTTTGTAATGATGGTGAATTCATGATCTCTCAAGGAATTCTAATTCCTCATTAGATAGCTCAACTTTTACCATGTGACTTTTTTTTAAGTTTTGCCAAAATTAGTCTCTGAAAACTAATAAAGCAGCTTATAATTTCTTCTACATAATAAATATTTCCCTTCTCCAGGATAAAAGAAACAAGTCATTGAAAACAGTTCTTAAGGCCAAAATATCTCCAAAATACCATTTAGTAGACTTAATGATTTGTTTATCCAGTTAGCTCAAGTCACAGTATCTCCTTTGCTTTCCTCATAATGCTCTTTTAAAGTAAGTTAGAGTTTTCAGGTCAGAGTTGGAAGGGACCACTGGGATCATCTTATGCAAAGGCCTCTCAGGATGAAGAAACTGAGGTTCAGGGATATGTAAAAAGAATCTCCGCAAGGTTACACCACTACCAAGAAACTGAGTCTGACCTTGAACCCCAGTGATCTCCAGGCAAAGATTCTTTCCATTTCAACAAGTCCTTCAAAAATATGATGATCACTGTGTGTGCGTGCGTATGTGTGTGTGTGTATGGTGAGAACATAAAAGATCTACTCTCTTAATTACTTAAGGTGATGAATGTGTTGACTAACCTTATCGTGATATTAATTTTGTAATATATACATGTATCAAATCATCATGTCATGTACCTTAAACATACACAAAGTTATATGTCCATTATATCTCACTAAAGCTGCAAAAAATACAATGATTGCAAATGTTTCATTGCACTGAAAGGACTCAATATATGTCCTGTCACATAAGGGAATTTATCTAATGCCTGCTTGATAATTATCAATTCATTTTTTATTCCAATTATACATGAAAGGACACATATATGATAGCTATATCAGAGAAATTTCAGTGGGTTTTTTGTTCATTTACATAAATTGTCACTTCCATTTTCTGTTTCTTAAAACTGTGGAACTTCAGATAAATGCAGATTTAGTTTTACTACCCCAAACTTCCCAAACCATCATTTTGAAATCAAATTACACAGCTTATGCTTAAAACATAAGGGCCAGATTTTATCTTCAAATACACCACCCACACTCTAACAGCAGAATTTGGCCCTAAAAACCCATTAACAAATATTGTCATTAAACTAAGGAGCTAATTACTTTGGATTCAGATAGAATGAACAAAATCATAGGCCAATCGCAGCTGGCAGTAATAATGGGGAGACTAACCGTATGTTGCACTGGAGATTTAAATAACAAAGACATATTAACACTAATGTAACCAAACATAGAAAATTATCCTCCAAATAGAGCAAACTATTATAGTTAGAAAAGTCTTGAAAGCACATTGGAATTATCTGATATGAGAAATAAAGACTATTTCTAAGAAATGGATCATCATAATTTAAAATCATCAGTGTTTAATGGAAAGGAAAACAAGAAATTTATTCTACTGCAATCTTCCACAAATGAAGAATTACATATAAAAATTATTTTGATCTCTTAGGAAATACTACTCTCATGTTCAAATCTGTTTAATACTATAAAATGAAAGAGACTTGCTTTAAGGCTATTTTAAATAACCATTAGCAGAACTACCATACAGTTCTATAAAGTGAATTGACCAGATAATTGAATATTTTCCAAGCCCTTAAAACATGTTAAAATTACATAATAATACATACTTTAGAAGAAGTTTTATAAACTCTGAAAGTAATAAAAGTCAACCATAATTTTATCAATTGAGCATAATCATTAATAATATCTTGGTGCATATTTTAATTTTTCTTCATATGCAGATTTTTTAATACAATGGGACTATATCATAATAGATTTTATAACTTGTTTTCAGTATATTACAGTATAATTTACAGTATATTATGATTACAGTATATTGTATTACAGTATATTGCAGTATAAATTATAGCATATTATTGAATTATACTTTTCTTACATAAATCTTAATGACATCTCAATTTCTTAAATTGAGATTAAACACATTTTAATCTTTAAAATATCTCACAAATACAATTATTATACTGTTTCATAATATTCCCTAGAAATTCTTACATATTTAAATCTCTTTTCTCCTATACTGAATGGTCTCAGACAGCTCTACTGTTCAAAAGCTGTATTCAGATAAAGCTGACCTAGCCTGAAATACACCTAAATATCCTGTTTTTATTTCTTGACTAATGATGTGGAAGATGATCTACCGATGACTAAAATAACCAATTATTTTAAGTTTAATTACACGCATAAGTACTCAAATAGTTTTTTTATTTCTTCAACTTTCAATTCATCTTAGAGGAAATTTTTTTCCTACCTTCCTTACTTAGGAAATTATTATTGAGAAACACTAGCTTAATTTCTCCTTGTTAATGTCATACCTAACCAGATTCGTATTTACTATTCTTTGTATTAAACTTTTATATTGCAATTTTGAAGAGAAAAGAATGCTATTATACACAAGAGGACCAGACTAGATCTCAAAGGTCAATTTCTGCTCTAAAACTTTTTGCTTTTATGCCTCTATGATTCTACAGTTTCTATAATTTATTCTTTTGTTGTATATTTTTCTTTCCGAGTATGAAGGCTGCCTCACTCAGGTTTCTTGAAACTACATTGTAAGTTTTCTTTAGGGAGCCACAATTTAAGAGGAATAGGTCACTGATAATGAACATGACTCACTCGAGGAATCAATTCCATTCTCTTCCCACCTGCTCCTTTGCAAAGTTAAAAAAAAGAAAGAACAAAAGAATAGTTTTGACATTACATTTTTTTTTTAAATTGAAATATAACAGATTTACACAAAAAGCTTTATTAAATCTAATTTGGAGACTTTATGGAACCATAAACCTGTGTACTACGTATTTGAGGATTTTATGATCTATGCACAAAAAATTTTAGGATTTAATCATCACATATGGCAATCATATTATTGTAAACAATTCTGACAACAAATGCATGTGAAAACTCATTATTATACTTAATCCAATGAAGTAAATCTTTAATTTTGATTTCTTGAAAAAGCAATGCCTTATTTTATTCATGTGATTATATTCACTTATTTTTGTAATACTAATAGCTAATATGTGTAGCTAATTGGCACTATAAGAACATACTTCTTTTTGATTAAGGGTTTATTTCTACTTTTTGATAATTTATGGACAAGAAATTCTACACAATATGAATAAATGCATATGAAACTGACAGAAGAAAATGTCTATAGGCCTGAAATTCAATCAAAGGATTTTGAGTAAAAACTTTATTTTTTACTATAAAAAATTATGTCACATTGTACTTTTAAGGAATCAACACAATTTGAGATCTGACTAAGTCCATTCCTACTAATCACTTCTTTCACTGGAATTAAAAAAAGTAAACCTTTTTTAAACTTAAAATTGCAAATAATAAAAATGAAGTTGCTAATGAAATATAGGAAACAGAAATACAAAAAGTGATAATAAATATACATGTAACCTGTTATAAATATATCACGTGATTTATAAGTTTTTATCTGCAAAGGAAAAAAAAGTAGCTAATGATGTATAAAGCAGATCTGGTCTTTTGAAATTTAAGGCTGAGTTTTTAGAAAGAAAAGAAGAAAATACCCTCAATAATGTAGAAATGGTTAGCTGACCCTGGTAAGAACTGATTATTTTTCTCTTCTATATATTTCTTAAAATTAAATTAATAACCATAAACATTTGCATAAATTACATTGTTACACAGAACAGAGAAACAACTAAAGAGAACAGTGACAGAACTGTCACTCTGAAAGAGAAATAGGAACACCTGGAAATGAGCTCATCATATTAAATTTTAAAAAAGGATATTAAAAAGAATAATTCAATTTGGGGGGTCAAAGAGAGCAATGGCACCTCTGTGCTAAAATCACTCCTTCCTTATTTAATCTTGTGACTGAAGGAAACTACCTAAAACCTCATTTAATATGAAGTTTGAATATTAGAAACTTATTATTTTGAATGCCAATATCAGTGTTTCTCAGAATTCTGTGAATCAAGTTTATCGGGATGATTTGGGGGTGGGTAATTGTAAAAATGCAGATTGATGGGCCACAACCCAGATCTAGGAAATCTCTGTAAAATATACCTAGGATCGGCATTTTAAGGTCCTCTCCCTAACCCTATGTGACTTATGCACATTAAAATTTGAGAATCAGTGTGTGTCATACTTTCTTGTATACAACTGATTATCAGATATCAAGATTATCTGTGTGCCTCGCTTGTGTTTATAGGACACATAACAACTTTTCAACTTTGTATTTTACTACTATTTTTTTTTTTTTTGGTTGTGGAAGGAGACATAGCTGGCTATTTTCCTGTATATTCAATAACTGCTTTTGTATATTTTATTAAAATATATTAAACATTCACTTTTGATATTATTAAGAGCTATGCAAGAATGTGAGTTACTTCCAAAATTCACTTACCTTCAAATCCTTATGCTTATTCAGAAAGTTCTTAACATAGATGATAGAAATGTTCAAGAAGAGTGCATGCAGTGGATACATCCACGTGTTTCAAGGCTGTCAAAGGAGGCTCCTTAGGCGGACACCAGAAGGAAGAGAATGCCGAATCCTCTGGGTACCTGATTACCTCTGAACAGAACAGAAAAACAAGTAGTTGGTCACCTGAAATTCATAGAGAATCTGCTGTGGAGAAAGTTATTTTTAGTAAACTAGCAGTGTTACTAAATTTAAGCTTGGCCCGGGTTTGCCGCTCCTTGATTTAGCACAGTTGTCATTTAAAATTTCATGTCATTGTGAAGTTGGAATTGCATGATACTGCCGCCTGCAGAGGATTCTGGTTGAATTCATATTGCTTTAATTAACTATTTTTCCCAAACATTGCATAAAGTGATGTAATTACTAATTTTATTTTTGATATGCAGATGCTACATTTTGGTGATGAATTTCTAAGTCAAGGTTGATGAGGTCTCTTGGAAGCATATGCTTACATGAAACTATCATACCCTATAAAAGATAAAATGTGATACTTTTACTAAATCTCCATGGATCATCTGCTACTTTTGCTCTGCTTTCTTTCACATGGATAGTGCTTGCCAAGATAATTACACAGAAATAAAAATAATATCCTTTCTAGTCAATACGTGTTGCCTACTCAGGGAAACTAAAATTCTCACATCTTTGCTGAATGAATTAAACAGACATTGGTAGTAGCTAATGGAAAAAGAGAATAAAAACACTTATTTTTAAAATTAGTAATCAGTCATGCAAATATTCTCCTAAAGGCTAGAGGAAGCAACATATACAGATAAAGACAAAATCAAATACTAAATGACAAGAATGTAACTCGCATGTAAGCACAGAGTACTCTGTAAAAACAATAGGTTTTTATGGAAGACCATACCAATTGGCCAACTAAAAACCACTCCTAACTTTCTTCCTTGCTTTGTTTCTCAAATAGAGAACAAGAAATCAAATGTTCACTCTCCCAGTCCTAGCATTCCTTACTGTGAAGAGAAGTCATGTGACCCCAATCTGGCCCACAAACTATAAGAAGTATGCTGGGTAAGAAATCCAGGTAGAAATTTTCTTTATAATAAGTAGAAAAATTCCTGTTCCTTTTCTCTCTTCCATATAATTGCTTGCTTTAAATGAGGACATGATACTTGGAGGAAAAATGGTCATTTTGTGACCATGATGTAAAACATAATAAAAGTCCAGAGAAACACTATGGCCCCTACTATTGATGAACAGCTGAACCAATACTACTAACTGCTTCCATTTGAATTGTACTTATTTAAACTATTGTGTTTTCTGTTGCTTGTTAACAGAATCGTTGCAAGTTGACAAAGTGCTCAAAAACAATTTGTAAGTGTTGCTGAAATGATTGTAGTGATATTTACCTTTTTACACTGCAGTGTAATCTGCAAATTCTCATTCTGTGGAGTCAAGGGCAGCCTTCATTCTGACAGAGGTTGGAACTTACCTTCCTTTTGACTCCTATGAAAGTTGTGCATGCGAGTAAGAATGGGTCACAAGATCATGGTAACTAATTAGAAAAAAAATTAATCGAAAGCTTAGCTTAGAACTAGGTTTGGAAAAAGAGAGTCAGTATTATGGTAAAAGAAAGGATCTCATCTTTGCCTCAATGCTAAAGCTACGATATTAGTCGAAATCTCAGTGAAAGGGTTTGAAGTTCTATCCTGAAGAGTTCATTATTACTATCTTGCTAAATCTTGTAGATTGTTTGGGAGATACTGTTCACATCCATCACTTCATTACTGTCTTCCTTTCATCAACATTTCTTATGCAATCACAATCTAGGCTTTCACTATTTCTTAGACTCTTGCTGTAGACTCTTTAACAGATTTCTCTTTTTTCTTTTTTTCTTAAACATCGAAGTGTGTACTTTAGTTATCTTAAGACTTAACTTTCTAAAACATATATATATATATGTATATATTTTTTATTTCTCTTTTATTTAAAACACGAGAGCTCCTTTTGGTCTATTGGATTAAATCCAAGGTCTTTAACTTGGCATTTAAGACTCCACATAATATAGATTCTTCTAGATTTCCTTTCTCCCTTCCCTAACACTCTAGGTGGTTTGGTGAAAAATTTGTCTCTACTCCAGAGGTGCACTCTAACTAGCTTAAAATAATCTGTGCGTCTCAATCTCAACCTACAATTTTACGGATGAGCACATGACCTTAAAAGGTCACTAAGCTCCATTTTGGAGTTTTCGTTCCCCTATTGTGTTAAAAACGAACAAACAAAATCCCTTCGTTTTTCTTACTGTACATGAGCAGCGTGAAGAACTACTGGCAACTTGCCAAAATTTAAGTCCTTGTCAAAGAAATATCTGAGAAATAGAAAAAAAGAAACTGGGTTCTGAGTATGTCGTTTCACTCCTGGAGAAGAACCTTGCTTACAAGTGGAATAACCTGAAATTTTGAGTTATGTGTAAATTTGTAGATTCTTTCTTTTTTATTAAGCCAGTTTGGGTTAGTATCTTTGTTACTTGCAACCAAAAAGATCCTTGCAATTTATTTATTTATATTTTTATTGTGTACCTGTCATTTCACTCATTTCTATTTCTCTCTCTTCTTATCAATATCTTACCTTTGTAAAAATGATCCAGCCCTCCTCCCCCATGAAATGTTTCCAGAACTTTTTAATTCATAGTGAGAGAACCCTAATCTAGACTATCTTATTTTTCATTGTAGATATTGAGAGAGCTCATCAAGAATATGATGCTGACTCTTAAATCTTATCTTTGGCTTAACATTTTCTTCTCTTATCTCCAGGCTTTTATTTCTAACTAAATAGTTGACATCTCAACTCGGATGTCTTGAAGGCTCCTCAAATTGCATTCATCCATAACTGTACTCATAAAAACCCTCCTCTCAAACACAGCTTTCCTCCAGTGTTCCTTATTTTTGTAAACAGCATTATCAGGCATTAGTTGGATAAGCCCAAAACCAAGGTCTTGAACCTTTTAAAAAGGAATCAGGGTAGATTTGATCCTTGTTTTTACCTTCAGACCTGGTGATCACCAAATCCTTTTGATTTTATTTCCTTACAGTTTCCAAATCTACCTGTTTTGTCCCTTTTCTTTTATACCATCCTTCTCCCTCTTCTCCTCTACCACAATCACTACCACTAAGACCTTGCCTATTGCCTGAAATATTGCATGTCTTTTTTCTGTCTTCCATATCCCATTTTGTTTCCCTCCAGTATATTCTCCTCATGGCATTTAGAGTGTTCTTTTAAAAATACAGAACTGATCACATCAGTCCCTTGTTTAAAAACCTTCAATGCCTTCCCATTGTTCTCAGGATAAAAATCAAGTACTTACATCATCCTATCCCTTCCCAATTCTCCAGCCTCACTCCCTAGAAGCAAGCAACCATTTCTGTTCTTAATAGCCCCATTTTTTAATACTCAGCATTCAGCAGAGCACTTAGCACATAGTAGGCACTTAATAATTATGAATAATTCCCTTGCAATAATTCTTGAACCACAAACTATCTTGTGTCTTTATTTTTTCCTGCGTATCTTATTTTCTAAATTACTTGTAGGTACATTGAAGGCAAAGAAATATGATATACTTTTGTATCTTGTAGCAGAATGCTACATAAGTAGTAGGGATTCAAAAGGCATTCAGTTGTATGATGTTGCTATTTCTACTTTGTTTTTAAAAGATTGGAGTTCATTCTCTCTCACAGTGGATAGATTATCCCTTAAGTATAAGAGTAAATGAACAAAGGGAAATATATTATTATTTTATCAAAAAATGGAAGTTAAAAATAGATAACTTTCATCTGATAATTCTACAAAATTTTGACAAAGTATTTATAAAAGAGCTGTCCTTTTGCATGACATGGAGAATCTTCAGATAAACCTTGAGTTACGTGGACAAGCAAACATAATGCTTGCTATTTTCACTGTGATATTTTAAAATATTTTATATTTCGCTTTGGACTTGTTTTATCTTTGACAAAATAAGCAAAAATTCCATACTTAAATCATTAACAGCTAAAGTTTTTCTTTGAGTAGAGATTGATTATTTTGAAAAATAGTTTTCCCAAGTACAAACTGTTTCCTAATCGTTGGATATTTACCTGAAAAGGGCAAAAAGAACTTTAGAGATTCAAAGGTAGATATGAAATTTTAGCCTATGCTATATACTGACATTACCCAAAATGAGATAAATATTTCTTACAGTGGCTTAAAATAAGAACTTCCACTGCAAACCTAAAAGCAATGAAACAATGGGACTGTGAGTGTATTATTCTGAATAGGAGGACAAAGGAGTACACATTTTACAAAAGCTTCTGATTGTGTTAGCTGTGGCCAGATCAGATAATGCTTTCTAAAACTGGAAAGTGATAGAATTAGCTTTGAGGAAATCTAGAAGGAAGGGAGGTCAGGAAATGTGAGTAGACAATACAAATTTTTTGCTTGAATAAAACTCTTGAGCAGGCTTAACCTTTTTTAAAAAAAAATTTAAAAAAAAAACTTGTTGAAGCTTACTTAAGGCATACTTATATAAGTGGTAATTAAATTTGGGTTTATATAGACCAGTGGTTCCATTATAAATGTCTTCTAGTTTTCTCAGGGTAATCTGTTATGAAGTTTGTAAAGTAAAAATAAATAAGGAAAGAAATAAAAAAGAGAAACCTTTCTGCAATAAATGCATTTTGAGAATGACTATGAATAGTTGTCTTAAAAATCAGAGTAAGCTATTTTACAGTTTTTCCCCAGGGTATTACAAGATATTTTAGGCAAGTAGTGATTTCCTATTTAATATTCAACTGCTTTTCAAGCAAAATAAGAGATTCCACCAGGGCACAGTCATGATTTCTTTTCTCCTGTTACTTAAACTCCAAGAGATATGCTGAAGTGGCATTGCTTACTTTGCTCTTCTTTATATAAATAAAAAAATGAGCTTAACCAAATGATGGAAGGACAAATTTTATGCTCTGCCTCTTTATACATGCTTTTCTTCTGTATAAGAGAAAAAAAATGATTTTCAAAGGTATGACATTTCACTTGCTAAACTTTTTGTTTTGTTTTTTAATTTATGACTATTAGCACAATTGGGTTTGTCCCTTTGCAGGAAAACTGAAATATGTTCTATAATTATAGTACAAACCTTTTTTATTTCTTTAAAAATTGATTCTTTTGTTAAAAGTATGAGATTGCCAACAAATGTCATAGCCATTCTGAAGATATTTTAGCAGCATGGAGTAAAGATGTTTATGAGTTCTAAAAAAAATACGGAATTGTAAACTTATGTATACTATGTAGATTTTACTCTCAATATTACATAAAAATACAAAAAGTCTTGTTTATCTGTCACTCCAAGATTTGAATACTGTATAATGGCTCCTATTAATAAAAGTAAAATTCTTCCTTATAATTTTGAAAATTTCCCAAGGAAACAAGACAAATAATATCGTATGATGAGAATTAAATGAGTAAAAGCATGCATAAAACATCCATGAGTATCCCTAGATAATAGGCCTTCTGTGATTTTCATAATAAAAGAGTGACTGAAGAGTTTGGGAATTCCCAATATGTACTCCATTAAGAAAATCTGTAAATAATGTCATTACAAGGAGATAATCCTGAAATGTGATTACAGGAACTAAAATTGTATTATATATAACAGGGAGAGGATGAAAAGGTGAGAGCAGTAGTTAAATGTTTTTTCTTCTTTTTAAGAGGATCCATCTCCTTCAAAATAATCCTTACACAGAACCTTAGAGTTCTGTAGAACATGGCTCAACTACCACTAGCTTTGAGAATGAAGAGAAAATCAGAAGTTGTCAGTGTTGATCAGAATCTTACATCCTCCTGGTAACCAGGGAAGTCACTTATTCAGAAGATTCCTCAGACTTCCCTTTGGTCTGGATGGCATGTCTCTGTCCCTCACAAACATCCATGTTTACTGGTCAGCTTCTCCAGTGACTGCCAAGTCAGAAAGAGACACTCTGGGTAGAAGACACAAAGGATGTCAATGTTTTGGACGCAGCAACAAAGTGGCCCCCATTCGTGAATTGACAGCCTAGCTCAGGTGCTTCAGTCCCTGTGAGTCTGACCAGAATGAGACTGCCTCCTTGACTCAGATTCTCAGGATTAAAATGTGGAATTTCAAATTCTGCATAGTGGTAAATTCCACAAAGGCATTATGGTATTCATTATAGACTATCATCTGGCCTTCTTCTTCTAATACACTGATTTTCTTTACTTTGTGGTTCTGCTATGGACACTCCCCCCCCCCCCCAGGTCTTTGCAAAAAGTGATCATTAAAACACATAAATTTCTCTATTTTTTGCACTATGCTCATTAGTACAAATCATATACAATTTACATAAGGTAACAGACACTTAAAGACACTCAGTTCAACTATCTAATTAGGTAAATAGTTCTTATTGGAAGCTTATAAATGGGCTGAAAAATTGTGTAAATGTATATAGCTCTATTCACAATTCATAGACTATCTTTGTACTTATATTTTTTCTTAATTAAGTGTTTATTGTTTATTCCCAGCTACTTTAAACCGTATGTATGTATGTATTTATTTTTTTTTTTATTTATTTTTGATTGATAAGAGTAGAAGATAGGGACTATGCCTTCAACATTCCTCTGCCTATAGTAGAATGTTTGGCTTATTGAGGATGCTTAATGCAATGATGATGATCACTATATACAAAATTTTATGTGAATACAAAAGAGAAAAATATTTCTAGCCTTTCTCTACTACAATTTTCATTTATTTCTGGCACTGGCGAGACGGAAGATTTACATTACTTCTGAGGATAGGCATGATGCAGTTAGATATGCTTTTCCATTTCTCTAGAAGATAAAATATATGCCATATAACAATTGGTACTGCAATTTTACGCTGAATTGAAATATTTTAGACTTTGATGGGATCAACCGATATACACATACAGACAAGACAGATGTTAAAGAACAGGAAAATGTTTAACTATCTCTGTCTTCAGTCATCGGTGCTGTTTTCTCAGAATGTTTCTCAGGAAAAGTTATACGTATGATGACTTTAATAATGGATCACCTATGCTAAAATGATTTGAGATATCTTCTTTATAAAAGTTATAAATATGTTTCAAAAACTCTTCACAACAATCAAAGATGAAATTATTTTTGGTGAAAGGCAAGGAGGTCAACTACGTTGGGAAATATAGGCAATTCACGTGTTAACTTATACTACTGCATAGCATCATTTTTTTTTCTCAAGTCTATATGATAGAAAAATTTAAGAAGCATGATTCCTTCTGTGAATGTTATCAAAGGAAAGTTCAAGTGAGTCCAAACTAAAGAAAAGATGTTAATACTGAATTGTTATGAAAATTACTCTGAACCTGGGCTCCATAACGTGGCTTCTAATCCAGGCTCTACAATGACCTGAGATAAATAATTTCTCCTCAAAGAGTTTTTATCTTGTCTATCCATATGAAAAGAGATCAGACCAAACATGGGGTTTTTAAACCTTGTCTGCACTTTAGAATACATCTGAGTTTAAAAAAATATTCATGTGGTGACAAAAAAAAAATCTAACTATGGGAGGTGAACACACAGTATAAATATATATATGCCTTACTGTTAAAATGTATAGCTGAAACACTGAATTTCATTAACCAATGTCATCATAAAAAAATTAATTAATTAAAAATTCCTTTAAAGGTTTTGACAATGAATTAATATCAAAAGCTACCATACATTAAATAAAATGTTAACTTATGAAAAAGAAAAAAATAATTCATACTTGGTCTAGGGTGGGAAACCAGAGCCTCAGAAGCTACCCAAGTGACTGTAATATGCAACCTGAGTTGAAAATCATTGACTATATCTCCTCTCAGCACCATTAGTGCCTAAGAGTCTATGATTTTAGAATTTTTGGGAAAAGTCCCTTTTACTCACACACACACACACACACACACACACACACACACACCAATGTTTGTTCATTAATCGGGACTCACGTTTCTTATGGTAGTTTTCAACACTAGTGTGGTCCACATTTTCAACTAACAAATTATAACCATGACACATGCATGCAAATCGGATAAAGTACTAATTAACACAGAGGGTAGGAAGAGGGGAAGAAGCAGAGAAACAAAATATAAGCACTATCAGAATATAAGCTTTCTAAGAGCAGTATCGTATCTGTTCATCAACATTTAATAAAAATGTTACTAGGTGCTTATTTATACATAGAATTTTAGAATTATAAGAATTTTATAAACCCTCTACTTTCAACATATCTTAGCAACTACAAAAAGTTAATTATGATAGTGGTAACAAAGTTTACTGTTACAGAAATGTTGAGAGTTGGTCTAATTATGGAGGCAAATCTGTTTAATTGAAGAATATGCTTGATGATTATTTATTGAATAAGTGAAATTCTCCTATGTCCTAAATGTAGATCTTATGATTATCTGATAATTGGAAAAGATCTTTCCTGGGAAAATGTTAATGGCTTTTGCTTTGCTAAAGGAAGATCCAGAGTGTCTCTGACCCTAATCTTAAAACTGGAATATGGTTTCCTTGGGGGGAAGGGATATACAGCGTAAGTAAAAAGCATGTTAAGATCAGACCTCCTTTTCCTCTCTTTGTTACTTGTTTGTTCAGGCCACAGGTAAGAGGCTGCAGTTCGGGTTTTAAACTAGAAGATGAGAACTGTGGACTTATTTTGCCACTTTTTTTTTTTTTTTTTCAGCTCTGGCCTCTGTTTCTGCAGTTGATAGGACTTCTTCTGATCTTTGAGACACAGCAGCAAGCAGAGAGAGCTAACGGTTGTATCTGAAAGGCTAATTCTTAGATCCTCCTTTCTGTTTGAAGTGGTTTACTATACAGGGAAAGGTAAACCCATAGCCACTAAAATTTGTTTAATTAGATAGCATTTATTTATTTGTTCATCTAATAAATATTTATGGTGTGCCTTTTTTGCTTTAAGCCATGGGGATATAAAGATTCTTAATTTGCAACCAGACAACCTATTTATTAACTTTAGTTTAAACTGTTTTAAGTCGATTCTCAAACTTTTACACACACACACACACACACACACACACACACACACACATTTACTCTCCACAGGCCACTGTTTTTATTTCTTTACTAAGTGACTTTAAGAGCTGTTCAGTGGAGCCTACGCTTTCTCATAGGACCATTCTCTGTGCTTGAGTTAATGATGATGTTTCTGGTGCAAAGCCTCCTGTTTTTTCACTTAAATGAAAGTCCCTGCACACTTTCTGACCTAGGAGAGGAGGCTTTCGACCTCATGATGTCCATCCTATTACAGTTGCCTTTCTTTATTCATAAAGCACAAATTCATAAAGCACTAAATTTCCACTAGTTTACTATTGCTTGAGTCTTTTCAATTTATTTTTATTCCCCACCTGAAAGTATCTCAATTAAAGAAAATGACAGAAAGTATTTTAATGTTAAAAGCAAGAATGTTAGATGTGGGGACAAGGAGAGGCGGTATCTGGTGGATATTCACTCGTGGTGCAAAATATTATTTGGAATAATTAAATTGATCCTTTGTCACTAGCCATAAGACCAATGTTGTTGTTCTGATTTAAATTCTTCATGAAAAACTAGCATAGATGCACAAATATATTTTTGTAATTTAAAGTTTACAAAAGCCTACCATATAATCTGGTCTCTCTTCTGTACATAATTATAGTCATTTTCTAAAGTGTCTAGTGTGCAAAATACAAGAGCCATAACTGTAGTTATCAGTAATGTCATGTAAAAACAGAATCTCAGAGCTTAAAATCCAGAATCCTATTCTCTATACTATATCACCACAAACTATGTAAACTCTTTGCTGTTTGGAGGGGAGTATTGATGAAAGTCACCAATGAAAGTCACAGGTGCTCTGAGTTTCCCGAAAGCGTTACTCCAAGTGCCATCACTGGGACCTGCCATGTTGCCAGAGCAACAAGGAAATGAGATGACATTTGGCCAAAGTGGTTTTGATATCAATGGATTACACAATTAGAGGAATGAATCACCACTGAAACGTCATGCAATAACCAGAACAGGATTAAAAAAGAGAAAAGAAATAATGATAGGATCATGGGAATTAAAAGAGACCACTTTCAGTTTGTTAAGCTATGCCTATATATTTAAAGGAACATTAGATTTTTTTAGACTACAAAGAAAGTATCTTATCCCCTTATTCTTTCCAGAGCCTTTTATCTAAAACTTCAATAGATAATAATTACTTTCTAAAAATTACCCTCTTCGATAAACCTTGCTTGGACAGTTTAGTAAGGAAAAGTCAAAACTTTCTTTTAGGCAGTTATCAGCTTAATCAAGTCAAGAATAGATAAACACTGTTAATGTTTCCTTTTTTCCCTCTCATTTTCCCCATGCTCTGCCTCTGTTATTTCTTCTACTACTTCTGAAGCAAGTCACTTTTTATCTACTTTTATTATGAATTCTCTCTACAACCACCTACAGTATTTTTTTTTTAAGCAGATAAGCACTGAGAAAGACAACTTTCCATTTAACTTTTCTATCATGAAGGATTCTGGGCTTTCCTGGCTCTTATCAGAGAAAGTCATAATGTCAAAATGTATCTACCTGGTAATAAGATCTCAGGTAATATCCCTTTACTATATTGATTTTACAAAAAAAAAAAAACAAACAAAAAAACACATCTTTGTTGTCAGACTTTGGAGTGCAGTGATGACTCTCCAAAAGAGATTTTGAAAAGGCATGTTAAAATGTCACCAAATAAACGAGGCTAAAGAGATTGCATGGGGATGTGTAAAAGAACTATTAGAATAAGGAATGGAGTTGCTGCAGAGTGACATGACAAAATCTGAGAGGTATCAACATAATATTTTCACCCAAAAAAGTCAGTTAAAATGTGAACTTCTCAGAAGGATATATAATGATTACACAATTTAAATGAACTCTCCTTTCTCTATAGATTGTAAGATTCACGGGACGTGTGTCTCGTATCCTCAGCATCAAGTACAATTTTAGTCTTACTTCACTGTAGCTACTAGTCACTTGTGGCTTTTTAGCACTTGCAATGTGACTAGTCCAACCTGAGATGGACTGTAAGTAAAAAATGCATACTGGATTTTGAAGATTTATCCCCAAAAAAGGAATGTAAAATATCTCATTAATAATTTTCATATTGATTACATGTCAAAATGATAATGCTTTGAATATATTTGCTAAAATAAAATATACTATTACATTTAATTTTACCTGTTGGTTTTGACTTTTTAAAAATGTGGCTACTAGAAAATTTTAAATTTCATGTGACTCATATTTCTATTAAACACTTGTCTGAAGAACTAAATATTATGTGTTAAATGAAAAATGAGTGAATGAGTAAATGAAAGATGTCTGCATTTAGAGCTGACACTACTAGAATGAACAATATCTAACTTTTGGTAGGATGATACTCAAGAAAAATAGTTCAAATGTAGTAGACTTTATCGATGCCCCTAATTCTTTACCTCTTCCATCATCCATGCCCATTGCTATGTGCCTTTGTGATTTGTCCTGATAAGGAGGCAGAATGCCTTTCCCTACTACTTTCCTTTGGGTTTGGTTAATGAAATGTTAGAGAGCATGATGTGACCAAAGGCTTGAGCAAGGCTTGCACTGTTGAGTTTGCTCTCCAGCACTTCCGCTACTGTGAAAAGGCAGGAGGAAGATGGGGGACATGCAGAACAGAACTAAAATGCCCTAGTGCAACCAAGTTTAATCTCCAGCTGATCTTGTCACATAAGTAAACAGTTGAGATCATCACAGCTCCATCATAGCTTGGATCAGCTGTCCCCAAAGACACATAGATTCATGAGCTAGATACATGTTTATTATTATATTATATGTGGTTATTTGTTTTCCAGCCTTTTTTGAAACACTTAACTGATATAGAAATGTAATCTTTAGAACTGAGCTTTCATTTTTTTTAATGTGCTAATTCCTATTAGGGATCTTACAGCCATATTTAAATATCCCCCTCTTTCTAACCCTATTAGATAAACTATTTTTGTCTGTGACAAATGTGAGAACTAGAGAAGATATTCTAGCAGGAGCTAGATGAATTCAACCTAGAGGTATAACTCACTGGTTGTCAAGGGGAGTTTTAAGGCAAACAGCAGGGATGCTAAAGCTTAAATGGAATTGAGAAGCACAGCATGATTCTTATTTTTCCAAGAAAGTGGTGGATTTGTTAAAAGCGACCTTCCTATGAATGTTCCTAGGTTCCTTTTTTTGTTGTTGTGGGGAAAAGCTGTTAATATATGAATACTCCCAGGTTCGTCCCATCCCACTGCTTGCTGAAAATGACACTGGCTTTGTCCACTCAAGTCATCCCCTACTCTGCCTTCAGCGTGCTCCTGCTCTGCCTGATGGGTTCTCTGGAATTTTGAGATGCTAAATAAAAATGTTGAGAATGATAGAGAACTGAAATTATAGATAGAAAAGAAGAAGGGTAAGATTAAAGGACAGAAAGCTGTAGAAGACCAGTGATGGTGGAAGTTTTTGTGAAGTTTTAAATGAGAAGACTCAGAGAAAGTGAGGTTGTAAAGGACCATCGATAAAAAAGGAAAGATGATTTTTAACAAATATTTCTGTGTTTTGTTGTTTAAATTCTCTTTACATGACTTAAAAAATTGTAGGTAGAAACTTCGAGTTAATTAATTATTTGATTAAAAAAAATTTTTTTTTTTTTATAATACCATCTCTCTGAGGCTGGCTTCTATGTTTCACAGGTTCTGCCCGTACAGAAAGCTTAATATGAAATGGAGTCGTAGAATACATAGGACCTGCAGTGATATTCACCTCGCATATCATTTACTAGCTGTCTAACTGGACAGTTGCTAAACCACCCCAAGACTCATTCACTTGACTTGTATCAGGAAGAAAATAACATATTTCATTCATTATTTTCAGGATTAAATAAGACAGTAAATATTAAAATGTCTAGCACATTGCTTAGAACTAAATGTTAGTTGAAATGTTAGAGCACAGCATTTTCTTTATGAAAATTCAAAGTTTGGCATATAGTCACTGTAAAAGTTGACCTGTGCCCCGAAACTCTGCTCCAGTCAGTAGCAGCTGCTAATTGCTTAAACAGTTGCTACTTGACAAAGACAGCTGTTTTCATATGCATAGTTACTTTTGTGGCAGGACAAAGAAACTATGCTCTTTACCAGCCAGAATCGATGAGGAGCTTCCCAAGGTGGAGTGGACTCAAATGCTAGAAACTCAACAAATAAAGTGATCACTGTGGGGACTTTTTAAATTAGATCTTTGAAAGGTTACTTTATATGTGTTCCATTACTATCTTATATTACTTTGAGAAGACGGCAGAGGTATATACACGATTAAAATAATATCACATTATATTCAGTTGTGAAATTTGAAAACATATGTTGCTACATGGGAATTGACTATGGCTTGACAGAATTTTAGTTTTAGTGTTCGTTTTCACTAGCAATACAACCGGTGAATCATAGTGTGGCATCTAGGTTGTAGATACTGCTCAGCATAGACGAGCTATACAGAATTGTATAGAAAAGGCCTTGGCAATCTATGGTTTAAAATTATAATACAAAATTTATTGCTAATGCTATGTAGGGAGCATCTTGCCCAAGGTTAACAGGAATGAATATAAGAATAAAATTAAATTAAGAAGATAAATATGTTTTTCTGGAAATTGGAAAACACCAAGACAGCATCATGCTTCTGACTTTATAAAATGAGAGTTTAGGGAGAATGGGAAGTAATGTGTGACCTATCCCACAGCTTTGAGACAGGGATGGATTTTTAAAAATCCACCTGGTTCTTCACATGCACTTGTGAATAATGCTAAACATTAAATGGCAAGTCAGGACCAACGTCGACGATAATGTCTTGGTATGCAGCCAGCCCACCAGCACAGATTGCCATACTGGAGCTCCACAGGTGACAACAGGATAACTGAGCAGATGTGATTTGGAGAGCTGATGTGGGGACAGTCACAAGCTGCGAGAACAGATATAGTCCTGCAAGGACACTGGAGCACAATTTCAAGGTACACTGTGGAGAGCAATGGACTGCTGGGAAGCAAGAGCACCTGATAGATTGCTCTGACACACAGTAATCAGGGACAGTGGCCTTGTTTCAAAGGCAAAATATCAAGCAAAGCTGGTACAAAGAGTGGACCTAGAATACTAGAAGAGCGGAGACTTGGAATCCTAGGCTCTGTCCATAGCAGCAGAAGCCACAGACAAACAAGACTATCATTATGCACATACAAGAGGGAAAGGAAAGATACATATATGTAACGTCCAAATCGGGTTAGTTATGCTAGAGTCAAATCTCCCAAAAAATTCTGTGTGTTTTGTACTGATATAAATGTCAATGTTTTGTGGAAAGGGCCCAGGAAAGATATTTCAGTCAGTTCTCATGATCCCAGAGAAACTGTGGCTTAGCTGGTGGAGCAGCATGCATCTTCAGGTTTTGTTTGCAGGAAACTAGAAGGAGGATTTTCACAAACTGATCTAGCCTGGGAATTCTCAGTGTTTATACCCGGTATACAGCACTCTGTATACATTATGCTTGTTATAGGTGCTGTGTTATATTCTCTGTTAATAAAATGTCTTGATATAACTTCATAGAAAGAGCACTTGTCCCGTATTGAATTATTTCCATGATTCCCCATAAAGGGAAACATGTCACACAGCAATATTCCATGAATAAATTACTAGGGGGAATGAAAAACTTGTTAGGCATGGCTGAGCCACAGGAGTTTTGCAATTTGTCAGATATCATCTCCCCTTAAGTCACAGTGTTTTTGTGAGAATCAAAAGTGATAATAGATATAGCTGTGGTTTGTAATCCATCAAGCAATATCCACACATATTGCAAGCCTTAAAGTGACAGAATAATCAAGAAGGCTTCAACAACAATGTTTAAAGCAGACCTACTACAATTTGCTCTTCTATTTACTTCAGTTTTACTAGACAATAATATAGTTCGTCTGCCAGTCACGTAAGCTAAGGGAAATAAAAAGTGGCTTTCGTGACAGCTTAAGCAGCATTTATATAGCAGTGCGCCTATTAAGAGAAAAAAGGAACAAACTCTCCTCCTCTTGTTGTGTAAAGAGCATTGGAAAGCCATCCTCCCACTCAAGAATGTTTTATGTTGGCTAGTTTGATTAGACTTTACACAACTTTTCAGTGTAAGGCTGGGCATTGTTTAACAATTTGTGCTCATTGAAAAGAACACAGACTGTGTTCTGCTCTACTCGAGTAACAGGAGCACCTTCAAAGAAAAGATTCTTTTTTGCCCGACTGTTATTTTATTCATATGGACAAAAAACCCAAACCGAACAAAACAAACAGCTTTGAATTAAAAACTAAATCCTAACCTACCATGACCTAGTTTCACTCACTGTGGTAATGGGAATAAAAACAGTTAAGAATAAACAAACATAGCTTCTTATTAATTTTTTCTTTTAAATCAAAGTTCCTGACTAAAATACAGTCATTTTTGTGCTTCTCATCCTTAATGTTTCCTATGCCTGGGTCATGAAACTGGTAATTCACTCAATTGTGGGTTATTGCTTCTCATTTTTGTAAGCACCTTCTGTGGTTAACTCTCTACTATTGTTAGTCTGGCTGCTACACAGTAGTGCTTCAGCTTTTATGGATTTAACACAAAGGACCATAGGGAGGGCATTCTGGAATTTTGTAGTGCTGTCAGTTTGAAAAGGTGGGAGGAGTACCAGCCACTCAGGCAATGAGAGTTAACTTGATGGCCACCATTATATTGGGCTGTTTTCTACTTGCCCCTTAGTGATGAAAATGAGAAAACTGTGTATCTTTAATGATAAATGAGAGGGAGAGATAAGAATGAGAGATAAACTTAAGAAAAGGAGAAAATGAACTTGAGGTCTGAGTCTAGTCTGAGACACAAAAGTAATTGACAGAAAATGTGACTTTGAAGAAGGCACTAGAGTTTCTATGAGTAGTTTATATAATCCAAAAATTTGGCGATTCCAAAATATTAGGACATATTTTCTAAAGAAGCTACTGTCTCATGCTTAAAAGTTTGATAGTTAAAAATAAATTAAGAAACCGAGGTTAAGCACTTTGTTGTCTAGATGTCATTCAGTTTTTCCAGAGCCTTTAAACCTTGCTACATCCCATTTTGCACTTCCACCCTTTATTTGAAGAGGAATTTTCCACTCAAATGGCTAATCTTGTAATCAGCTCTTTGTTCTGCTTCTGAAGACATTCTTGGTGCACAGGCCAAAGGGCAGAGTGATCTCAAAATCAACTAAAGACTCACCCTCCCCTTTGACTGTTTGCCTTTGCTTGTTAAGCCCTGTAAAAGTAAGGTACCACTGAGCTCAGGGCCCAGATCTTCAGAGTGCTAGCTCTTCTGGGACCGCTGGCATAAGAAACCTGAGTTTTCTCACTCTCTGAGTGGTGCTTGGTTTCTCACCGGTCTTGTTTCTGCAATATATTTAGTATCTGCGTTTTTTTTTCTATTCTGTATACTGTATAGCTCAGTCTATATGAGCATGAATAACACTTACCAAAATAATAAACTTTAATTTAAATTATTTTTCTAACTTAAAAACCTAAAATTGTTTTATGAATAAACAATAATATATAGTCACTATGGGCTCCACCAATTACATATTCATATAGATGGTGATCCCTTTTGGCACTCAACATATAATGAATAGTTGAAAATGGAAGAGCAACTAATTTTTGATTAGAAAACAACATTATGAAGGATTGATATAAAAATCATGCATCTCTAAGAAGCAAGCACTAATAGTTTGCCACAGAAAGTTCCTTTAGCTTTCAAGACTCACCTAGCAAATAATTCAGATGTGTACCAGATAGTCTGAGAAAAGAGTGTGGTTACCAGACTGCTATGCACTACTTCATTCAGTTGATGGTTCATTCATTCAGCAAATATTTACTGGATGCCTGCTATGGGGGCAGGCCCTGCATTAGGTTGTGGGGATAAAATAACAAAGAAAACCAGATAAGTTCTCTTCTTTCTCGAAGCTAATGTCTAATGTCTAATAATTTAGACAATTTAATAATTTTCAAGAAAGAGTCAAATTTTAAGAAAATAAAATTTCAATAACTGAAATAAAAGTTAACGTGACAGTCCTTATTTTCTGTGATTTCAATAAGCACGAGTTTCAGTTAACACGGTACTGTGCAAAGCAGGGATTGCCTCTAGCATATCGGTTGTCTCAGTCCAAAAGCAGACTCCTTAGGCTGAAAGCATCATTTATTCCATTTTGTGTCTACCCTGATTTGCTTTTTAATGTTTTTTGTCTATTTGCTTTGTGAGGACATCTGTGGTACTTTCAGTGGTCCCTATTGAAAATAAGAGTGCTACCCAGCTTTTCAGTGTTAGCAAGACTAGCCCACTTAATCAACGAAATATGTAAAATAATTTCCTTATGCTTTCCTCTCTTTTATTTTTACTTAAGAAACATATTACATACCAAAAAACTCAACTTCTAGAAATTCATTGCCTTGTGTCTATGCTTTTTTTTCCTATAACATCTTTTAGCACATACATGCTAATCAATAATTAACTTTTTAGGCCCAGGGGGACCTCTGAATTTTTTTTTTTTATTATTCTGTCAACCATCTATTGCTTGCACTTTCATTGTACCAACAAATGTCTTTTACTTTACTCATTCACACATTCGAAGTTTTAAGAAATAATCTGAGTGGCAGACAAGGTATAAAACAGAACAGAAATCCTTGGTACTGCCCAAATAAATATATATCATTTTACCCCTCGAAGCTCTTTTCTGGTGGCAAGGGTGAAGGCAAGGGCATTGTACTACAGTGGGTGCCCTCTTCAGAACTGAAACACCCATTCTCCCAACTGCTAAGAATGTTGGCTGCAAATAGCTCCCAGGTGTGCCCCTCTCTTCGTATTGCCCTTGGCTGAAGGGAAATGCCTTACCCAAAATATACCCCCTCCACAGAGTTAGTCTGTATTTAATGATTGGTCAATGTGGGATGCAAAGGACAGGACCCTTGCCTTAATTTAGGACAAATCTGAGGACTCATCTTGGTTGAGTTTCCATGATAATCTGGGATCCCTATGGTAACATCTCACAGATGAACCTCTCCCTCTCTCCAATTCTGCTTCCTTCATTTCATTATAGTTATTTTTTCCAAACACTTCCAAGAATTTCATGCACAAAAATTTCCCATAGAGTATGTCTCCATACTCTATGAAAGATACTGCACCAAATAAAAAACAAAGTTAGCTAATGTAAAAATAAATCAATATGAATATGTAGTATTCATATATCCTCATCTATTTTCATGATTATTTCATTTTTAAGTGAGGTAATAAAAGCATTTTCTATAAAAATTTATGATATGACTATTATTCATGGTTTAAAACTGAATTTTAGGAAATATTTCGAATCCCCTAAATACTTCTCAGAAAATATTTTTTCAGAATAAAAAATATTTTATAGACCAAATACATCACTATGATGAAATGAAACAGAAGCAAATTGAATAAAAATACATGTACTATTAAGGTTTGAATTCTTTCAGAGCTAATAGTAAATGTACCATGTTTTCAGATTTTATATTTCACTGACTAGAATATGAAGGAGATAAAAATTTAACAGAGAAAGAGAAGAATTCAACAAGTACAAAGATAGTGCTAACTATGGAAAGAAGTAAGGGACATTTTGTTTTCTCTGGGATTAAAATTGGGCCTTTTGTTACTTCAAGTGTTCATTTTCAAACTATGGGGTATAACTTCCTTCCGGGTAAGCAAGTAGATTACTGGAAGGACAGTCATATTCTACTTGCCTGTGTCTACATTAATGGAACTCATAGATGGATTCATTCATCTGTCAAGAATTTTACTTGCTTACTTGTGACCTGAAAGTTGAGGGTTTAGAAGTGTTAGAGAGGTAGAAATCTTTCTCATGTGTTTTGAGTGCGAAAATGAAGTAGGAAATGCAAAGAATGTCTATGAAATGACTACTATTAGCAAACTATCAGAAGCCTGTGGAATGGAATTTTCAGCAATAAGACCTAAGTTCCAAGAAATGCCTTTGTGACATTCAGATTCCTTTAAATTAGCACTGGAAGAGGCACAATGGCAAAAGGAATACATTCTTGAATCAAAGAAAAAGTAATGCATAGAAAGTATAAAATGCAGATGACTTTACCATTGCAGTAGCGTTAACCTGAAAGAGTGGCTTTAAAACTGCATTTCAGCAGTGAAGCACTTTCTTCAAATGAAATCTTATACAGAAGCCCAAAATGTAAATTAGAGAAAAGAGAACTAGCTCTGCTTGAAGTTGGAGGTAAGGAATTGGGGTTCCTAGTATTGTAGACCCCGCCAAATCCTGTGACACAGCTAGAGAATTCCTAGGATTCCATGGCCCAAAGTCAAAAGCCAGTTAATATACTGGGAATCTCTCAACTGTGAGAACCTGAGGGAAAAGATTGCTTGTTCATTTAAAAATTAAATAATCATGACAATAGGGATATACAAATATTCCAGATTCATATAGACATATTTTTATATTAGCTAACTTTTTTTGTTGCTTCCAAGAATTTTTCTCATTTCCACTTTCTAACAGTACCTTGAAATTCTCAGTATGTATTTTAGATGGATCTGACACTATTCTTGACTCTGGAAGTGGCCCCAAGTTGGCTTAAGCCAGTCGGCATATCCCTCTCCAGGCCACACTGATTCAGGGTTGAATATAGGACCCAACTTGAATAATCAGAGCTGCAAGAATCACTTCCAAGTGTTTTTTTGTTCGTTTATTTGTTTTATCCTAAGAGTAAAGTGGAGTCTCTTTTGTGCTTGATTTGTACCTGAAAGCGCATAACCCCAGGAGCTGCTGAATTGTTATAAAGAGACAATAATGAGGGAGGCTGGCAAGAATGGACCCAACACTAAACAAGTGACACTGAGAACTGAAGACAGAATCATCCTGGTGAATTCATTTGAGCTATTGGTTAAGATTTGCCTTAGCCAGCCAGACTGCTCAGTTACATGATAGTCAATTTCCTTTACTCTTTAAACCGACTTTTCATTGGGTTTCCTAAAGCATGTAACTGATATTGTACACCAGCACCTAGAAGAGTACCTACCACACATGAGTAGCTGGGCAAATATTTGTTGACTGAAAGATTTAAGAGCCATAGGTTCTAATTCCAGCCTTGCCTCTAACTGACAATCCATTTAACTACCCCAGGTCTTACTTCCATTATTTGTAAAACATGAGAGTTGCTCAGATTGTTCTAAAAAATCCACCCTTGCCCTAACATTATGAGTCCCTCTGTGCCTTGTGCAGATTATTGCTTATGTGTCTGCTTCTTAGCCAACCTACAGAGGTTTGAGAGTTAATGCACTGATTCAATTTTGTACAAGTTTAGCCCACTGAGGATTTTTCATTAGCCTCAGGTTAGGGTGGCCCTGTTTCTCCCTCAGCTGACTGCCTGAGTGTGAAATTACAGTGACCCACAGAAGACAAGCTGTGCATCGGAGGACTGGAATGCAGAATTCATGGGAGTCGAAGCAGGGTTATCACTATTTGCTTAATAGTTTTCTGAACATCTGCTGTGGGGGATGAGTGTAAGTTCTAGGTGATTGCAAGAGAAAATTGTGTTATTTGAGGATAATTGCAGGAATACAAAAAATTCTTTTTTAATATATATTTTTTTCATTTTCAATTACAGTTGGCATACAGGGTTACCTATAATTCTTAATCAAAATTTCAGAATGCTATGGGTCTGTGAGCAAAATGTGTTTAGAAATGGAAAGGAATGCTTTCTTTTATAAAAAATATATTCTGCTTATAAAGTCACTCCAACTTAAGGCTGACCATGTTGGAGGCTTACATTAAAGCACCATAATTTTTGGATCTTCAAAGGATAGAATACATTCAGAATCTCAATCCTTTCTTTCTAAGCTTTCATATTTTAGGTTCTCCATCATTGTCACAATCTAGACCAGATACAATAGGAATATAATGAAGCAAGCTACATATGCAATTAAAAAATATCCAGTATCTACATTCAAAAAAAAGAAAGAAATAGGTGAAATTTACCCAATATAGCCAAAATATTACTTTAACATGTGCTCAATATAAAAAATTATTAATGAGATTTTTATATGTTTTTGATACTAAGTCTTAGAAGTCTGAAATTATAGCACATTTCAATTCAGAATAGTTATATATCAAGTGCTCAATAGTAATATGCACTCTGGATCGATTAACAAAAACCTAGAGACTAGTTGCCTTCTCCTGGGTTTTTGTTTTGTTTTGTGTGGGGTGGAATGGGAGAATCTTAAGTGCAAATACTATCGAACACTGTAGTTTAAATCCGAGGGACCAGCGTATCTCTTCTCACAAGGGAAATTGAACATGGCCCAACACCGGGGCAGAGGAAGGGAGTGAAAGGAAAGAACAGTGTAGAAGGCTGTGGCTTGTGCTAACTTGTCTACATTTGTATACTAGGTCTGAACTTGAGTTGTGTCACTCAACAGAATTAGAAACCACTGGAAATGTTTAAACGGGAATGACAAGATTCCACTAGTGTTTTAGGTCTTGCAGCCAGTCTTGGCTTCTGTGTATTGAATGTGTGGTGAGACAATATTTCAGAAGTTAACCTATTTTTACTCCCTGTAATTCTTTTTCCCATTTAAACAGACAGCAGACCTTCAGCTCATGGCCTCAGGGAAGGAATATGGCAAGGTGAAAATAGAAATGTTCTCTTTGGCTTTTCTGATCAAAAATTGCTTTAGGGCAATGTAAGGAGTGTGTGAGACAGGTAATGGGAAGAGATTGTGGAAGTGCAAGGAAAATGTTTTGAATAAGAAGGCCAAACAAGAAGGGCAGTCCTCTGGGCATGAGAGAAGAGGAGAGAAGAGAACATTAAGTGTAAGAAGGGAGGGTATGGGCTCTGCTTCATGGAACGGGTCCTCTTCAAAAGGCTGCCTGGACAAGAGGCAACATCCCAAGAAGAAAAGGACTCTGTGATGCAAAAAAAATGGATGCAATCAGGCAGCCTGGGGAAGCTTTCTCTCCCCAAGCAGGCCAAGGGCAAAGCATAGACTGCAGAACAATGCTCTCTGTAGTGGTGGATGCCTCCTGTCTACCAATAAGGACCAAGGACCAGATTCCAATTTGTTTCTGCCCCGCAGGATGAATAGACACTATGAAAGACCCTGAACCTACCAAATAAAAGTGCTTGAATTTCTTACTATCCTGGCAGGTTCAATTTGGTTTCAAATAGTAATTAGATTGGGGGGTAGAAGATAGTGTAATCTTTACTTCACACCTGAGTTTGTAATTGAGATTCATATCAACAATCAGCTGGGCTGAGGTGACAGAGCCCAGTGAGAAGGCTGTTATTAATGTCAAGTAAGAGTTTGATAGGAGATAGTGTCAAGTTCGGCTAAGGAGGCAGAACTGAAAGTGCTTGTTGAATGGAGGCAGTAGGCTGAGGAAAAAGAGTCTATACCAGGCTTTTGACCCAGGAAGATAGGGAATTTTTTGAAAAAACCTAGACTTATGAGGTACTTATCAAATGCTAGGTACTGTTCTAATAACTTGACAACACATTTAATCCATATAATACCCCTTGGATATAGGTACTAATAGTTCTTATAGATCTTTTCTTATAGATGAGGACACAGAAAGGTTCAGTAACTTACCCAAATTTACCCATAACTAGGAAGGAGCCGAGGCAGGATTTGAACTCAAGTAGTCTAGGTTCACAGTCTGAATCACTTACCTCTATTCCTACCAGATAACACAGGCTAAACAAAAATCAGGAATTTATTAAAAGTAGCAGAAATCTTATAGAAATACCTTGGTCGAGGCAACCTTGTACTTTTGTTATCAAGGTTCTGGACACTCAGTAACTTTTGTTCCTACCCCGTGCCTATCTAATCCTTTTATTTGTATGTGTCTTATGTATGAGTCTCTTTTTAATTAAGTTGTGGACTTCAAATCCAAATCCAAATGTTCTTAAATTTGTCTTCCAGTAAATTCAGCAACTGAGTCACAAAATGCTAAGGATCTCAAACATTTTTTCTATTTCTTCGTTTTCCTTATAAATAAAATACAGTGTCTGGGATGATGCCTTCACCTGTGTGTCCTTCTTTTGAGGTCTAATCTGACCCTGTGGGGAGTACATGAAGTTTCTTCTTCTGTTTCAGATCTTAAAGACTCAGGATTCCCTGCTGGGAGCTTGTGTACCAACCAGCTCTCACAAAAATTTGAATTTAGATTAAAAAAAAATTCCAGTTAAAGTGGCAACTTCCCAGCAGCAGCAGCAGCAACAGCAGCAGCATGGTGACAAATACTAACTAGCAGGGGGGCAGAGAACTCCAAGGCAAGAAAGGAAGAGGCAGCTGTGGCCATGGGCATGGGGTTGATCTTCAGTGTCTTGTCCTGAGGCTTCAGCATCAGGAGGATGCCTGGGGGCAGGGCACCCCTTGGCAGTGCCCCAGTGCCTGTAGTAATTAAAGACCTTTTGCCCAGTCTCCTTGCTCTGGCTCTTGAACCTTGCTGACAGGCAATTTTCTCCAAATTTAAAAACCGTTGAACATCCTGACCTCTTGCTATATTCATCTAACTGCCTGGAGTCCCTAGTTTTGATCTCCCTAGCTCTGATCCATTTTACCCATATTGATTGCTATTTGATAAGGCTCTTTGACTCCAACTGAATTACTAGGTCCTAGTTATTTGAAATCATAGAGACAATAAAGCTAAAAAAGAAGGGGGTTGAAAGTGGAGATAACATGGGAAACATATTTATGATAAAGCTTTGGGCAAGGACTTTTCTCCTTTATAGCTGGGATTCTCATCTGGAGATAGTAGAAGTATTTTCTCATTGTATGATCCAGGCACGGGCCACATCACAGCACCTGGCCAGTAGTTAAGTTAATCTTAGCTATTAATATTGTTGTTATTGTTATTACTGGTTTGAACCTTCAAATTAGCTTCAGTTTTCCCAGATCCTCCTCAATACCCTTAATAGGTCAACTATTACATTTATTGACTAATGAACAATCAGTTCTATGTGACATGAAAATGATTTCTTATAGTCAGTAAAAACATGGGCAATTAATCATTTTACATAGGATTTTTGGGAAGGAGTTTTAGTGTTAATGAATCAATCTCTACTTCTACACACTAATACTGAGAGACTGTGCCTCTCAGTATTTCATGCCTCCATAGGTCACCCTGTTTTGCACATGGCAGGAATTCAGTTAAAATCTGATGACTGACTCAAGTAAGGGAGAGGACATGTGTACCATACACTGTAAAATGAGTTCCTTCTTAAAATTAAGTGGTTCTTCTACAGAGATAATACTTTAGTGGTTAAGCTGTTAAACACTCAAGGTGAAAAAAAAAAATCAATGTGTTACCTCAATGTGATCATCTTTATTTAATGGAAAGTATAACACTAAGACTTTTAGACTTTTTTGCTGGGATCCCTAAATACATCGATAATGATGTAAATATAGATACAGAACAGATATAGATATAGACATATATATATGTCTGAAGAATGATTTAGAGCATCAATCTGCAATGCACAGCCTTTTTCAAACAACTCAAAAAGCAAGCCAAAATCCATAACTAACAAAAAGCAACCAATAGCAATAAAATCCCATTAATAGTTTTTATTTTTTCAAAGTAGAATTTCTTATTTAGATTTTACTTATGCTAGTGATATGTCATGATAAAAATTAAAAAATAAGTTAAATTATCAACAAGTTGGGTTGTTCATTACACATTTAAGAGCGTAACCTAATTAATAATCCAAAGTGCCACATACAGGTAAATTATGATAATTCATGTAATGAAAATAACTAATGCTTATTGAATTGTATTTTTATACTAAAAACCTCAGTAACTTTAATATTACTATGTTTTTGCTATTAATGAAACAGAGGAAATTATAAAGTCAAGTATTACTTGGCCATGAACCTTATATCACTATTCTAATATATTGGATTCTATGTAATTTCAATTAACACATTAACGGTAATAAAAACTTTAAAACTGTTTTAAATATTTTGAAACTCATGCTTAACACTCATTTTTCTCAGAGATACTACACTTATAATCAGATATAAAAAAGTAATAACAGGTTTTTAGTAGAAAAGTCAGGATATTAAACTAGAATGTGTACATTTTTGTGGGCATATATAAAGATCATAGGATCCCAATAACTATAGCCATCACTGTCATTTCCAGAGTTTAGAACAATTTGTCAGGACTCTAGATTATTTTAATCTAAAGGGGGAGGGGATACTCTGAGCCATGCTCTTTATTAAATGTGGAGTTGGCTTAGGGGGAAGCAGGTGTTCCAGGCAAAAGGGACAGAGGTGAGGGGACATGGTCTGTTCAAGAAACCAAAAGTGGTTCCTTTTGGCTGGAATGAGAATGACAAAAAAATGAAGATGGAGGAGAAAAGCAAAGTCAGATCCTGAACTGAGTTAAGGAGTCCGGAGTTTATACTGAAGGCTCAGTGAACATGATCACATTAGTATGAGAATGCTCCCTCTGGGTGCAGTGTGTAAGATGGATTTGAGGCGTGCAAGAGACTTCACGGCCACTGTTATGATAATGATAATAATAGTGACAATTGTTACCTGAGAAGTCGGGCAGAAGCTCGACTTCGATGGCTTGAATAATGTCTGGGAAAAGAAGTGCAACAGTGTAGACTCTTATTCGAGAATTTGGGCAATAAATGAAATAAGGGAATTAAGGTAGTAGTCAAAATTGGATTGAGGGAAGACTATATTTTAGGAAAATGGGTAAATCTAAGTTATTGGGTAGGAGAAAGATTGTTGTGAAGGAACAACTATGGATAAACAGGAGAGAATTAACTAATGGGATGCTGTCATAGGAATTTGCTGGACTGGGTGCAATCACAGAAGTGCAGGAATTAACCATGGGCAGAAGGGTGAGTATCTCCTATAAAAGGGGCAGGAAGGTAATTTAGATGGTTGAGAGGGAGGCTGTTTGAGTATGAACTCGATTGTTTCTATTTTCTTTGCAAGTATGGTTTGAATATTTAAGAGAGTGACAATAATCAGTCAATATCAGCAGGACTTGATCAACAGAAGTTCATTTTTGCACTAATTTGCAAAGAAAAAGAGAAGAGAGTAGTGTTTGATAATTTTCATACTATCAGCATAGCATGGAAGAATATATGTATGTCTTACTTAACAATAGTCATTTTTCCACCAAATCTATTTAGCAGTATAAATTCTTAGTATTTAGCAGTGCAAATTCTTAGTATCGATTAATATGCTTACATTACATATGTCTTCTAATATTTTTACTTTTTGGAAGACTCAAGCTAGACAAAACCTCCCCTCAATGCACCTACCCTTGTCAAAACCTGCAAGAGAGTGTTTCTACCTCCATATTTATCCATCTGACATGTAATTATGGAGCGTCTCATTTTAGGCAGGATGTCAAAATGAGAATGTTTCAGTCCTTGTGGGACTTACTATTTACTAGACAGTCTCTTCTCAGTAGGCCCTTTCTTCATACAATTTCTCTGCTATTAACAGAAAATGGGTATTGCTTTCAATTAAATTATATTAATTTATGCACTATAGATTCCCATAAAAAAACAAAGCAGTGAAGTTTTTCTATTTTTCACCATTCTATTTTGCAGAATATTTCTATGAATAATTAAACCACATATCACTTTTTTCCATGAAATATGATCTATGAATCAAATGATAAAACTCTCTAAGAATCAATTACTGTCTCATATCTGAATTAGACTATTTTCATCTTTTAAAAATACTTCATAACACATACTTTTAATTAAGTTGTACCAACATATTTCCTCTCACTTTAAAAATGAAATGGGAAGTATACTGTAAATATACTTAATTTTTTCATATTATACATATATCTATCTTAAAAAGGACTAAAATAGCAAAATAGCAATATTACTTAACAATAAAGATGAAAGTCAAAGGAATAAAAACTCAATTACTTGGAATGCATGGGAGACTGTGAACTATTATATTTTCAGTTTAATTGATTGTGATTCAGGCATCTCTTTTTGTTGAGGAAGTTTTTGCTGAAGATATCCTATCACAAATACCTTTCTCTCTTGGAAATATACTAAATATAAATGACTCTTTCTTTGATAATTGAAGATTTTACTATGCTTATAAATATAACCAGAATATTATTAGTAGTATTCTTGAAAATGTTGACAATGTAGGAGATCAAAATGAACACATAATGGTATCAGGTTGCTACTGTTTCCAGTAAATTCCTAATGTAAGTTTGCTTTCTTTTAATTATCATCAGTGTAAGTCTGGAAATAAGGTGCAAAGAAATTAATACTTTTGTAGGACTCCAGTGACTGAGATTTTTACAAAGTATTCAAACAATGAAAAATTTTTTCTAGTAAATAAGCATTTAATAATTACTTATATTAGGATTTTCTTACAGGACTCTGGGCCTGTAGACATACTTTTTAGTAAAATACTTCAAGATTTTCATTAACTACTTTCATTTGGAGAATCATAATCTCCATCTTAATATCTAAAAATAGATAAAAATACTTAAAAAAGATTTTCACTGTGCTTTGAACTCTTACTTTATATACTATCTTTCCTCATTAAATCTAGTAAATAAAAAAAAAAAATTCTTCGTAGCTAAACAGTGAATTATCCAATTCTCCTGATAAGAAAAAAGCTATTTGAACTTCTAACATATCTCCTAATCTTCAAAGCTTTGAAATTTGTTATTTTCAGGTAGCTTTCCGTCAACCTTGTTTTAGATAGAATTTTATTACTTTTAAAGTTTCTATCGCTGGTTTCTAACAGAAAAGAAAAGCAAAAAGCTTGCTGGTAATCAAAGTCTCAAAATAAAGTAGTGTTTAGGTATTTCATAAAAATGTTTATAAGTCACAATGCCAGCAGAGCCCTAAACACTCTAGGGACGGACTAAAGGAATGTGGGGCACAACAGCTCTAGTATCCTTTCAAGATTGGTCAAAACAGAAAATGGATTACAGAAAACGATTTTTTTCCCTATCCCATATAGTCCCACAATCATCATGTCAACAGTAATTAACTAAGTGATATAAACCAGACAGAGAAAGACAAATACTGCATGGTATCACTTATATGTGGAATCTAAATAAGTAAATAAATAAATAAGTACATCTGTCAGTCAGTCAGTTAAACTCATAGAAATAGAAAGTAGTTGCCAGGTTCTGAGGGGTGAAGGAAATAGAGAAGTTGGTAAAAGGGTACAAACTTCTCTCTATAAAATCAATGAGGTGTAAGGATCTAATGTAAAACACGGTGAATATAATCGATACCACTATATTGTATAATTAAAATTTGCTGAGACTAAAACTTAAATATTCCCAATAAATAAATAAATAAATAAATAAATAAATAAATAAATAAATGAGGTGATGAATGTGTTAAATGGACAGTGGAAATCCTTTCACAATGTACACATTTATCAAATCACCATGACATACACTTTAAATATCTTACAATTTTATTACACTTCAATAAAGCTGAAATTAAAAGAAATAATTAAGAACTGAAAAGTAACACATATTCATCTGCAGGAAGATAGATTTTTATAATTAAGAAGGTAACAGCTAATAATACGGTTATAGTAACAGAATCTAAAATACATAAAGTTAAAGAATAAAATTAATTCTCATAGTAACACAGTTCAAAAGACTCATGATCAACATTGTTTTGGGTCTCTTTCTAGGCTCTTTTTCTAGGGATTTCTAAACAAATACTTTTTTTAAAGGATCATAATATGAATATTATTTTGAAAACTGCTTTTTTACATAATATAATATTGCCATTATTTTAAAAATAAAAACTGAGCCACACTATTATATGCATGATAACATCATATAGAGATAATTTTTTAACTCATTCTTTATCGATTGACATTTAGATTGCTTCTACACCTTTGCTCTTATAAACTCTATGGTGAAAAACACTGTCATATATATACATTTATGGAATTATTTCAATATGCATTTCTGGAAGTAGAAATGTGTATCAAAGGACATGTATAATCTGCCCTTTGATACATACTTACAAACTGCACTTCTAAGTGTACCACATTATTCCTCTCAATTTTATATGAAAATATCCATTTCTTCAACATTACTCATTATAATAAATATTATAATTCATTTTCATCTTGTCCAGTATAATTTAGTTTTAACTCAATTTTTTATTACTAGTGAGGTCAAACATATTTCCATGTGCTTATTGGACACTTTCACCTTTTCCTGTCCTCTCAATTTCTTAATGTGTTATTTCTTTTTTCTTCTTTTTACTATAGATCTGTAAGAGTCTTTCACGTTCATTGCATTTAGTAGGTATATGTGTATCAGATGTTGAGTGAAAAGCTTGGGGTGGTGCTGTAAATCTGAGACTTGTAGCCTATGGGAGGCATTTGCAATCCAGTAACATATGTGATCACCTGTAAGGAGAGTTTAGAAAACAAGGGGAAATGAGTGCAGGACAAAATCTGAGGAAAATGTAACATTGAAAAGTTGGGCAGAGGAAGAGAAGTCAGCAAAGGAAAGAAGGCAAAACTGTTAATAAGGCAGAAAGAATGCCAAAGGAATATCGTGTCACAATAAGGAAACAGAATGTATCAAAATGGAGAAAATGGTAGATGATATGTAATTATGTTGAGAGGCCTCAAATAATCTCTGTGGGTTTTGGCTGCCTAGCAGTCACTGGTAACCTTAATATCAAAGCAGTTCTAGCAAAATTATGGGGATGCAGAAGGCAACCTGAAGTGGGCTGGATTCCAAATGGCAGATGTAGCATGCATAAACACTTTTTTCAACGGTGATTGTGAGAGTGGAGCAAAGAGATTGGGTAGTTGCTGGAAAGAGATCTGGGTCAAGTTTGGAGATATCAGCTCAATGTGATGGAAATGATTCAGTAGAAGAGAAACTAAATTGCAGGAGAATAACGGGAAAATCTTAAGGAGATCATTTTTCAAGAAAGCAGGAGAAAATAGGTTCTAACAAAAGGACTAACTCTTTTGGATATCTTTGGCTTAGGTCGCCAATTTTCTTCAAATCTAATAACCAGGTTTCAATTCTCATCATACTTGATACAGATTACACAATAGACCACTTAGTCCCTCTACTTGTTGACTTTCATGACACCCTTCTCTCCTTGTCCTCTTCTGTCCCATCTGAGTGTATCTTCTAACTTCTTTTGGGGCCATTTCTTCCCCACCCACCCAGTGTTAGTGTATTTCAGAACTTTCTGTTTCGTTTTTCTTCTCATTGTACATGCACATCCTAGGTGATCTCTTTTAGTCTTATGGATAAACTGTCATTTATATTTCAATGCCGTCTACATTGAAATCTTGGTAAAAAGACTGTATCCAATTGTTTGGTGGACGCCTTCACCCATATATCCCATGGGTACCTAAAACTCAAGGATCCCATTCTGAACTCATCACTTTCATGTCACTTTAAGATTTGTTTTCTTTCTTCTCTCTTCTTAGTTAATGATATTGTCAGCTACCAGCTGCCATATCCAGATATCATGGTCGTGCCCTACTCCTTTCTCCCCCTCTTTACTCATATGCAAGGCTTACCCATATTTAATTATTGATTTGAATGAATTGTTATACAAAAAAGGGCTGAAGATAAGGAAATTTGATTTTCTTTTTGAAGAAAGAAGCAAGGTTTCCCATTTAGGTAGAGTTGAGAAATATGTTTGGGATGTGAGGGCTGGAAGCGAGTGAAGATTTGATATCGTCACGAATGACTGAAAAGAGAGCTGTGTAAGAATATATAATAGGACTGACAATGTTGATGTCATGCTGGGACCAATGAGTAGAAAGACTGCTTATTGACATTATCCTGACATTAATAACAAAATCAGAAAGGAGTATTCTCATCTTATGCTTTTTTATAGTTCCCAAAGGATGGGAACAAGGGAAACCAATTTTACCTGGTCTTTGGGCTCTGCCTTATTGCTCAGATTGTCAGTTTCAAAGGCAGAAAACCAGCTTGGAGATGGCATCAGCACTATCTGTTGGAAAAGAAAGTGGTTCAATTTCTTAGGCATCAGTGAGTTTACTCGCCTGAAATATTTCTCTCATGCTTGTCAATGCCTTAAATTTCCCTAAAGGAAAAATGCTTAAATTCAGAGATAAAGTTTAAAAATTAAAGAGCATTTAGCAAGAATTTGAACTTATAAGTTTAAAAGTTTTTGATAATAAATGGTGTCACATTTGCTTTTTTCACTTTTAACTTCTTAAATTAAATGAAAAAGCATTAGCTGACTATATATAAATCAAATATGATCATGAAAGAAGCAAGAAAAACAATTACAGATTGTCATTTTTCATTTTAAAATGCAATATGTGGGTTTCTTTTCCAAAAATTCTCAGAAGTGCATCTTGTTATGAGGAATAGAGAACAACATTAATACTTATGCAGGTTTGAGAACAACAATTTGCCAGTATTCACATCAGTATTGTCTGCATTATGGACATGTCACCAAGAACCTCTGACAGGTGACAAGGGCCAGCTTTTTTCAAAGAAATTGTTTGTTTAAATTTTTGATGATCAAAAAGTACCAAAAGGATATACAAAACATCTGTATCTGAAATTATTGAATTGGTCAAGCTAAGCTCCTCATCCATAGTTGGTACTCAAATATTCAAAGTCAAATATATAGGGGAAAATTCAGTTTCAATTACAAAAAGCATCTAGTTGTCTGCCAGATGCACTTTTTTGTACCTGTTGTTCTTGTGGCTCCCACATTTTACTACACTTTCATTTTCTTGCCTTTACACAAAAATACCAACCCAGGCCCAAAGTACAGTCATGTGTGTTGTGACACAAAATCTCAAAAATGAAAAATGTGACACAATAAATTGGTCTATTAAGAAGCATGTAAAAAATCAAATAACTAAAGACTTATTGATGGCTAATTTGATAATTATAAGAATGAAAGTGATAAAAATGAGTCAATAGGATGAATCCACTTTGCAATAATAATCCAGCTATTTACCACAGTAAGAAAGAGCACTGGCGCTGATTATTTTTAAAGGGGATCAATTTACATTTAAGCCAGAGGCTTTGTTTGGAAAATTAAAATCTTTAGGTGAGGTCGTTGATAACTTTCCATGACAATAAGCACCAAAGAACCAAAGATAATGTACAACTAGAAATAAGATTTATCCACCACCTACCCTTTGCCACCATTTATGCAGGTGTTGACCTGCATTATAAGGAGTATTTTTTAAATCACTATTAACACTTTCACCCAAATAAACAGCCATATTTTTCTCTAACAAAATGGGTTTATTTTGAAACAACGAAGAACTACAGTTCAGGACTTTTAGTCTAATGGAGAATCACATGCAACAGAGAAACAAAGGGGAGGAACGCTCTTGTATGGAGTTGGGTGGAGCTATTGTAAATAAAGAGTTCATTGGGGGAAACTGAAAGTTCAAAGTGTAGTGACTTTTCATTGGCCGAGCTATGGCCATCTCTTATTGGCTGAGCTGTTACTACTGAACAAGGAGGAATTTTTTCTTCTTGCCGCTGAGGTGGTAAAGTAGTATCACTTCCTGTCAGAGATGCGAGGTACCTCTCTTCCTGTTCATGTCAGTAATGTACACTGAGTGACACAGGCAAAAGCTCTCTTCTACCCTTCCAACTCCATTTAAAATGAGGTTTCTGTTAAAAAAATTTCACACAGGATAATGAGAATAGTGTCCTGAATGCACTGGGTTCGGATGGGACTCTGGGCCTTGAGGTGAGGGAGGGCTAAGCAGTTATCAGATCCCAGAGGACAGAGCAGAGATTCAGATACAGAAAAGACAAGGCAGAGGCCCTCCTTCTAGACTCGGGGTAGTGGCCCTAATTCTAGCTTCTGCAGCTGGGGTATTTACTTATGTATTTATTTTATAAGGCATGGGTTTGGTCAAAGAAACAACTTGCTAGATCCAAGGAACAAGCAGAACCAATGAAACAGTCAATTAGGCCAAGCCATAATTGGGTCTTAGAATTGCTGAGAGCCTGGGAGACAAGGCTAGGGGATCCAGAAGCCAGGCAGATTGAGCCATTTTTTGTACACTAGTTTTAGAAAATGTGGCTTTCTTGGTCATCTCTCTTGGAAAAGCTTGTGTTACCATCCCTTCTCATGATACAAGTCTCTATGGACACATTTTCTAAATAGAGTAAAAATATCTATTTATAAAACTTTATCCTCTCTCTCTCTACACAGATATGTAACATTAAGTTTTTATACTGCATGTAGGTCCTGAGTTTTTTACCAGACAATCATGAATGTTCAGTTTCCTCAATCACAGCTACTATGATTGCAGTAGAGAACTACTCTCTCCTGGTTCTTTGACCTTGTGTTCTGTCTCTGGTTCAGGTACTCACACCATGCTCCAAGTCCCTGGGTCACCTTCAATGGCATTGTATGTTTAGCTTTCCACTCCTCCACCAGGTGTGTAGGCTCACTTATCTCTTGGGGGTGGAGGGATTTGGTATAGAATGTATTTTATTCTTGGAGTTAGAAGTACTAATAGAGAAAAGGATATGAAGGAAACCTGCTCAGATCTGCCCCAGTTTCTCTTTGCCTTCACTGCTCTTCTTCTTGATTTAGAGGAATAGAAAATAAATAGGAAGGATAGAAACAACTTATATTCCCTAAGCACTTAACTAATATTTTTATAAACAGCACTTTAAAACTACTGACATGTCTGATGCAATATAATCCCTGCTCTGACCAATCCTCATTTTCCTTTCTCAAAGTCTAAACTAAGGGATGCCTACAGGTGGTTGCTTTTCAAGCCACAATTTGCAAATGAAGGATTGGGTCATTTTGTTCAATTAGTCTTTTCTTTGGGTAAAAAGTACTGGGCAGCAGTTATAAAGTTAGAGGCATTATAAGGAGTATTTTTTTATTCACTATTAACACTTTCACCCAAATTAGTTGAGGAGGGAGTAAGGCGTTAAGGGTGGAAACACAAGATAAATAAGTTTTGATGAGTAAGAGAGAGGATGTTGGTGCCCAAGGCAGTTCCTGGTCTGCATGAAGCCCTACACTGGAGACAGACTTGACCATAGGTCACTGAACATCCCAGAGATGAGGTGGTAAGACTCTGAAGATGTCCGTCAGGCCTCGTTCCAATTCTCCAATGCCTCAAGTTGAAGACCTTATGGTCTAAGGCTTAATAGTTTTATGGGTTACTTTATCTCTGTTTTCAAACACTGAACGCTTTATAATTCTAAAGTTTCATTAGTTGCTTTCCAAAACTTTCACCTAAACTATAAACTGGTAGCATTTTTTAAAAGAAGTAAAAAATAGATTTGTTGAATGTCTATGTATCAAACATGGTGTTATTATCTCATGTAATCCAAATCCTGTGAAGAAGGAGTTATCTTCCTGTTTTATAGGGGAAAGTGGACTCACAGTGATTCATCATCTTACCTAGTACCTCACAGCTCTATGACACAAAACTTGGAAGTCTAATTTCAAAGCTCATTGTCTATCATATCACATTAATGCTATGAAAAGCCTACCAATATATAACACCCATCAAAACAGGTATATTTCAAAGGTAACAGAGATGACTTTAGAGAGGTCCATGAGTGCTCTGAAATTAAAACAAATTTGAGAAGTTGTGTAATTTATTGGAAGGGACAGTTTATAATTTTCAACAAATCCCAAAGGGTTAAACCATAAAATTAGAAGATTCACTGCATCCAGTATATTTAGAAAGTAACAGCCATATTCCCCTTCCTTCAATTCCACCATATGGCATCCTGAGCTTATTAGCGACTACTCAATTTTCTCCAGTGATTGGAGCAAGGCTAGAAACCTTAGAAAGAGGAAGAATATTAAATAATAATGAAATAGATGAGAGTCCATTTAGCTATGTGTGCTGTTTGGCAGCTGCCTATATAATTCCTGGTTATCAATATACCCCAGAGGCTATGATACAGTCATTACTATAATTTTGCATTGGAAGATCCTTGAACATCATAGAGTCTAAATCCCTTAGTTTACAGATGACAAAATCAAAGCACTGAGGGCTAGAGTGACTAATACATTTTCACATAACCTTTCACTGGCTTGATAATGGACTTAATATTTACCTGGCAGTCAGTCAGTTTTGGCCATCATCTGTGCCTCTATGGTCAGTCAAGGGAAGAAGAAAAATTGGGCTCATTCTCAAATTGCCCCTTCCAGTTCTAATATCGAGCATAACCAAAGACTATTTAGCTTTTGAATTCCAATCAAATTCTCTGTGTTGGCACCACAGCTGTCTGGCACCAGTGGTCAGTGAACAATGTCAGGAAAAGTTGATTTGAGGCTGAGGATTCTTGTATTGTCTTCCAGAAAAAGGAAGACACACATCTCAAAATCTCAAATGCAACTTAATGAGGTAGGCTTTGCCAATTTTGCTAATAGAAACCAAGTAATAATGATAAAATCAGTAATTTAATTAGTCTATTGCAAATGAAAACATTCTACCTATACCACTATTTGAAAGCATTATTATTTTATTGATTTCTGTCTCAGTGAAAATATAAGAATTTTTTTTAAAAATCCATTTTAGAATCTTTAGACTTCGTGTTAAGGGGAAAAAAGCTGCTAATATAAACTCAATTTTTAGACTGCATTATAAAATTTCATTTTGGTTCAATTTAATGCATGCTCTGGTCATCTAACATGATCTTACAGTACTGAAATAAATTAGGTATTTGAAATAAAAACATTGCAGAAAGATTTATTTAATTCACTTAGGCAAGAGGAGACTGCATGTACAGTAGAACCAGCTCTGAAATGAGGTCCAAGGAACTTCTATGCATTGTGAGTCTGAGCAACCCACTTCCCCTCTCTAAGCCTTAGTTTTTCTTTCTGTGAAATGTTGAAGTCTATGTGATTTCTAAGGCTTTTTCCAGCTCTAAAATTCTAAGTCCATTTATATCATAACATTTTTATCCCTAGATAGGGAAAAAGAGCTAGCCATATAAACGACATTTAAGCTAGATTACTAAGAGTAGTTGTTAAGAATTAGCAATAATCACACAAAAAAGTGAGGATTGAAAAAATTTAAAAAATACATTTTACTTGAGATCCTGTATTAAAAAAATACAAGCACTCTAACTATAACGGTTTATTACAGAATCTTAAAATAAGAAGAGAATCTTAGAGGCCATCATTCAATCCAATTCATGCTAAAAATTGCTTCTAAAGTATCACAAATACATGATGTCCATCTTTCGCATAAATATTTCTATTAGCTAATGATACGAGGAAGTCCATTTGTACAGGTCTAATTGTTAGAAAGTCCTTCTTTAAGGTAACTAAAATCTGGCTTCCAGTTGCCTTTACTTATTTATCCTACTCTCAGTTTGGCATGTAGAGTATTGATTCTCAATTGACTATGGAGCTATCTTACCACTCCTGTTCCCTATACTCTTTCCCCTCTTCTCACTAATGCCTGACATTTTGTGGTCCCCTTCCTCTATAATTTTTGGAGTCTTGAAACAAAATGTGAGATTTTGTAGAGATTTTGTAGTAAACTGGTAAAGAGCTATATAGTAGAAATCAAATAGCTCTTTCAGCCCTGTATGAACAGGTAATCTAAATTATAATGAATCTAGGTCTTGGGGAGGCTTAACTTTAACATATATGCATTTTACATTTAAAAGAACTAATTATGACTTCGAATTAAAGCAAAAAAACTAGTTTACATATTCCCGATTCATTATCTCTTCCCCTACAGTTGCATTCTAATATTTTTTCTAGTTTTACTAAATTTTGCCCCCTCATTGTCTGCGGATAATTTTGTCTCTTAACAGGAATAATTAAATCCATTCAATAAAAAGTCCCAATCAGTCTTCTTTCTGCCTTAGGTTGAATATTTATCTTAAGGTAAAATTTCATTCATTTTATCTTTCTCTCCTACCTCAGAGAAAGAATTCTCTCCTCGACTCAAAAATGAATCCTACACTTTTCAGTCTGTATTTGATTCCTACCAGCCTACCGGAAGACCTTGCTTTGTTAAGTTCTCTTTTTCTCAAATCTTCTATCTTTCCTGGCAGGCTATATAATGCTCTTAACATATGAAAAAAAGCAGAATAATGGCAGTGTTAGATGGATAATGAATGATACTGGTGAGCCACTGAATTAGCCATATCTATAGTGCATCTAATGTTACATTTCTTTGAATATACTTTTCTTTAATTTTTTCAATATATTTATCATAGGTTATTTAAAGTTTTTGTCTGCCAAATCCTACATCTGGAACATCTAGGAGTTCTTTTCTGTTGACTTTTTTTTTTTTTTAACTATAGGTCACATTTTCCTGTTTCTTTATACACATAGTAATTTTGAGACTTAATTCAAGGGGAATAGGGCAGATGAAAGGAGACAGTTGGAAAGATATTGAAATGATGCAGGTGAGAAAATATTGTGGCCAGAACAAAGAAAATAATGGTGAAGAATGTGGAGAGTGGTCAGGTATATTTTAAAAATGAGGTCAACAGGTAGGTAGTCCTGATGGATTAAATGTGGAGTGGGAGAGAAAGAAGCTTCCATCATAAGCAATTGGAAGGATGGCATTGCCATCTACTGAGATGGGAGAAAATGGTGCAAGAGAATTAACAGGATTGGTTTTGGATCTTTAAATTTGAGATGCTTATTAGGATATAAGTGATGTAATCTGTTGTATCTGAGTCTGGAGCTCCACAGCAAAGTCTGGGTGGAAATTATCAGCCTATTGGTAGAGTCATGAGACCGCAATACATCATCAAAGGAGTGAGAATAGAAAAGAGAAGAGGTCTGATGTCTGAGCCTTATGACATTCTAAATTAAGTGATTAGGGGGATGAGGGGAATAAGCAAGGCTCTGAAAAGGAGTAGCCGGTGAGGAAGATGGAAACCTAGGAAAATATGGTCTCCTGAAAGCCAAGTGCAAACAAAATGTGAGATTATGTAGATAGAAATGAAATGGAGTAATTAAATGTGTCAAATACAAGAAGTCAAGTTGGATGAGAAATCATCACTGTAGGTGGAATATGTTTCATGACTCTCAAACAGCAGTGCCAGGAGAGTGATTGGGTGAAAACTTGATTGGAGGCAGTCCAAGAGAGGAGAGTACTGATGACTGTTTAGAGAAATTCTTCTCTAAAGGGGAGCAAAAAAATTGGGTTGTAGCTGGAGGGTAAGGCAGAGCAAAGACTATAACCTAGGAGTGTTTAAGACAAGTTGAAGGACAAGACCTGCTAAAATATTTTCTTCTGCAGAGGCCTTCCCTGATTTTACCTTTTCTTCCTCTTGTCTTAAAGACTTAAGGTCTCATAATACTTGATCTGCAATTCTTTATGATTCTATTCTATTTTGCATTACTTGTTATGCAATGAGTATGTTTTAGAGTATAAGCCCCTTGAAGTCTGGGAATGTGTCAGAATTATCTTTGTGTCCATTTAGCACCCAACAGTTCCCCGACTATACAGCTACACCCAATAAGAGCATAATATATAATTATTTAATCAATAAACATATATAACTAAATAAGCACAACAGTAGTAGCTATTATCTTTGTGCCAAACCTTCTCACAAGTGTTTTATATAATGTTACTAGACTTTACATTAAAGTCTTCTTGAAGATGCTTTATGCTTAGAATGCATATACAGAAACTGTGAGAAGAGACTGATAATTGACTCATATAGAGGATAAAACTTTAGTTGCTGGATGTGCATCAGAGAGAACATGGTGAGCCAATGGCTTCCAACTGAAGCAGGGTCAAGGTTTTTATCTGGTATGGTAGGTGTCAGGAAATTTTTTTCTATGAAAGGCTAGATAGTAAATATTTTAGGTATTATGTCCATACGGTCTCTATAGCAACTAGTTAACTTTGCCATTGTAGCATGAAAGCAGCCACAGATGATACATAAAGAAATGTGCTTGCTGTATTCCAATAAAACTTTATTTATGAATTGCAATTTGAATTTCATACAGTTTTCATGTATCATTATATATTATTCTACTTCTGATTGTTTTTCAACCATTTAAAAATATAAAGGGTCCTGGGTTGTACAAAAACTGGTGGCAAGTCTTAGTCCCAAAGCCCAGTTTGCTGACTTCTGGGAGAAAGAACAGTTTGGTTTGGGTTTAGGTATCAGTTTTCATCGCTAATGAAAACTCAGGTTGGCCATTGTTCCCATTTTCATGACCCCTGCTCTGGAGTCATTGATATAATCACATAACCATTTGAAAAGTATTTTCTGGGAACTCTTTATTGAGTAGTCAAAATACGCAAAGATGGAGAGAGAGATGACCAAAAAAAAAAGGTAAATACTGGAGACCCTCTCATGTTTACTTCAGTCCTTTTATAAAACCAAATATTAGATAAATTGAGTGACTTTTTCAAGACTACATACCTCAAAACTGACAGAATTGGGTCCCCATTTTCTTGGACAGCCTATAGTACAACATTATGCAAGTCATGCTAATAATGAATACCTTGTTCTAAATATACTTATAATACTTCATATGTCATGCATACAGAATGTTCTGTATGTATTTATTAGTTAAGTTAATAATTAACCTTTAAATATTGGCACGGTGAGAGAATAAGCATATAGTACCAGTACCATCGTAATGAGTAAGTCATGCTTTTATGCAAGACAAGGTGTACTCTACTAACCAGTTAATAAAAAGCAAAAAGCACTTTTTTTCATACTAGTACAAATTCCATTTGGGTAAATTATCCCATGATCTGTCACAGTTAAATCTCCAAAAGCTGTGAGACAGGAAACAAAGTCTCTCAGAGATTGTTGAAAATTTCTGAATGAAATACATTAAATTACCTCAGCACTGCATTTCCAAGTTTCTTCTCTATAGCTCAAATTCCATAAACTATAGGACAATTCCTACAGCTAAGATTGGGGTCTAATGGGCACAAAAAGGGCTATTTCCCAAGCACATACATTTGTTCTCTCTTTCTTCTTGATCCACTTAGCTCATTTTTGATGAAATACTTGCACTTTTTGTATATCCCTCAATTTATGTAAGAAAATAATGAAATAGAATGATGTCGAGTATGGGGTTTGTTTAGATATTGTTGGAAGACGCTGTGATCTCCTGACTGTATTAGGACAAATCTTCAGTTAAAGCAGCTACCATATGAGGGGAAGTGTGCATCTGGCAAAGAATAAACATCGATGTGGCCTATTTTAGCTTTATTTTTTTTCCAGTTTGACTTTACATCAACAGAAAGTCTGAAGTCAAGTATTTTTGGGTGCTTTGTTTTCTTTTTAAGACCAAGCAGAAAGATATAAAGATACCATAAGATTCATGATTTTTCAAGTTGAAGTTTCAAATATTTTCAGAATCACTTCCCCCCCTGTTAGGAATGATACATTGTGAAACCTTTTAAAATTTTTCTTGATTTAATTCTTTTTAAAATTCTGTAACTGAGGGGTAGCTCTCCATGGTTTCAGTATCAAAAAGGTATTGACTGCCAGTAAATAATAAGCAAGACTAGGAAAAAGAAGAAAATAAATTATGTTCCTTTTGCTTTTTTACAATAGGAAATATGTGGTTGCTTAAAACAGTAGTTATACAAACAGTAATAGTAATTATAACAATAATAAAACCCTGTTTGGATAAATGCAAATCTTAATCATTTTCTCTTTCCTATTTGGTATTATAATTTTATCATTTCTATCTGCTGAATAAACAAATACATTCCTAGGCTATGTTTGTTGCAAGAAATGTTTTATAGGCAAAGGAAAGCAGGAACCAGGTCCTGATAAGGGAATTCATTCTATACTGCTCCATGCTTGAGTACACATGTGGAAATTTCAATGACTTAAGGACAAGCCATATGCAGATATTATTCAAGGATATTTAGAAAGAGTTCTAGAGGTTTATTCTTATATCCCTTCTTGAGCAAAAATGCTCTCATTAACAGTTTTAATTACAAAAGAACAAGAAGATGAACTTTTTTTTGTATTCTGTTTTAAAATATATTTAAAAATTCCCCATAATGGAAAGGTCACCCTAATTATCACTGATGAGAGAGCATCGTAGCTCTCATTTCTTAGTTTTGGTGAAGGCCACCTGGGATGGTCTTCCAGAGGGGCAGGTTAGTATGAGAAACAATAGATGATTAAACACAGCCACCCATGACTGACAGCTGCTTCTTGACATTTGGGTTAAACCATGAGGGAGGAGACCCAAAAGGGGCAAAGGAAAAGGTTTACATGTGCTTCTCAATTATTCTTATGAGATTTATATAGCTCCATAAATGAACACCACACTGTAATGAAAATATGGCAAAATCAATAGAGCTTCTTGTTGTTCCATTTTTCTACTTTTTGAATTTTAATGTAAAGAATTTAAAGGATTATTCTTATTATTATTGCTAAGTTCTCTGCTTAAGGGTTGCAATTTCTTTATATTTTTGTATGCAAATTCAACAGCCTTACAAAGCTAGAATTAAAATGCACAGAAAAATTTCTCCTTATTATTTAGTAAAATAAAATAAAATGAAAATTGAGGTAAATTTAGCAATTTTGGAGGAATGTTTGGCTTTTTATATTCATTTAAAAATGCTGATAGTTAAGTATTCTTTAAAAATCCAATAAGGTGTAGGACAATAAATCCATAAGTTTTTAATTGTTCATGAGCTGTATCCAGATTCCTGAATACCTATTTCCACTAGAAAGCTAAAGGCTGTTGTCAGGGAGGGCAGAAAAAGCACATGGTAGAGGAAGAGGTGAAATGGAAGGGAGTGATAAGAACCTCTGAGTGAATCTACATCAAAAAAGATAAAGGCTAGGAAAACACTTTTTTCTTTGCAAAAAAAATTTCATGCACGTATGCAACAAAACCAGATGGAAATGATAGAACACAGCTAACAAGATAAATTTATCCATAGTTCGCCACTCATGAAAAACTCCAAAATTTAGTAAAGACTCAAGCACTACAGAATAACCTCTTTTCATTCTGTTTCGACCTTACCACATTTATCAATTCCACTTAGATAAATAGGCAGTATACTATAGGATTGCTAATCAATACCAGACAAATTTTAGTGACGAGAAATCATTTCGCTCTTTAGCTAAGAATTAGACAAAGAAATCTGCAGCTACTTAGGTATGTTAAAACTTCAGAAATATTCCAAGTTCATATTTCTTTAGGAGAAAAATCAGCACCTGTGTCAATATTTAGATGGATGTGCTTATGCGTCTATCAACGTTGAATCGAAAGCAAAGTGGTATATGCAATGACACTAAAATGTGAAAGTACTGCTTCAGGAAATGCCCTATAAATCATGCTTGTTTTTAACATGACATAAGAGTAATTAGGAGCAACAAATTGTGCCATGGGGTTCTGCAACGGAAGCATAATTTCAACTTTAACTATAACCCATTCTTTCTGTTTAGGGAAAAATAGGTGGAATCTGTGCTCTGTGTGTTATACAAGGTTCTAAATGTAGACTATGTGGTGATGGAGGATAACAAAACTGTCCCAGATTTTTTGTTCCACTAAAGTGTGATTTAAATGATGAAAACATCCAAAAGGGATGTCTTCCATTCTGGACAGCCTCCACATTTCTGTTAGTTCCTGAAGACTGTCCCCACTTTATTGTTTTCTGAGAACCTCCTCATTGTGGTCAGGGTAAGGTCCAGTATGACAGGACTTACCTTGAAGGAATGGGGCAGAGTAGGAGAAGAAATAAGACATGTCTCCTGCAGTGGATCTATGACCTGGTGGGAGGGGAACAGCCTCATTCAGAAGTTGGGAGAGAGTTTGGACAAGCTGGATTCAAAATGTTTACTCATTCATTCAACAAATATTTACTGAGCAAGTGATATGTAGCAGATACAAGGGCAAGTAGTAGGAACACCTGGATGAATAAGTCCCTGTCCCTTGCCTCAGATAGCTTAGGGTGTAGTGAGGGAAGAGTTCCCCCACAGAACAGGAAGGGGTAGGCTTATAATTCAGAATGATAAACAGGACCAAAGCAGAAGGACACAGCCCTAGTGGTAAGAAAGGATATAGCAGGGAAGCCAGATTAGCCCAGGAGTCTTCTCAGAGAAATGGTATCTATGTGAGCCCTGAAAAAAAGGTATTCCATGCAGAGGGAAAGCAAACATAAAGAATATGGGAAAGGGAAAGTCGTTCAGAATGATGAGCATGGAGGGAGCATGGAAAGTTGAAGAAACCCAAGAAGAGGTCAGTTTAGGAAGAACATTTTTAGCTAGGTTAAAGATACAGGTGATAATAAAGGTCACTTTCTGGCAGCTAAGGGAGTTAAGAAAGATTTAACAGTGGCATGGTGAGCTGAGTTTTAAAGGAGGCTCTGCGTCAGCATTACAGAGCCTTTCAACACATAAAATGAGAATTCTGGTCGCAGGCTGAGATCTGGGAAGTAGACTCCCTTCCATCAGACAGAGAGAAGAGGACACAGAACATGTTACTGGGAAGGAAAATCATGGCCAGGGGATGTTATCTAAGTCTGGTTAGTAAAACTAGACTCAAAATCAGACTCATTTAAGTCCCATAGTTCATTGTTACTGAGTCTTATGAATGTTGAATTATTAAATTATTTCCAAATACATTTTCTGTCTTTCATGTAGTAAATGACATATTTAAAGTTTATTTCATTACAATTATTTCCAAAAAGTTCAAAAGTTTGATATTTTTGAAGGCATTAGATATTATACTCTATCTCTTCCCTTTTGGATAAGCCTTCAGAGACTTGATTTCAATTTATATTTCTTTGAAGATAATTTGACCTGCTTATTCACAATTCAGCATTAAAACCAAAGTAGGGCGCCTTCAGCTGTAGACAGAGCCTTTAGGAATCATAAAAACCAGTAAGTAATAAAATCACAAAACACCTAGTCACCATCAGACTAACAATGCAATTTGTAAATGTGAAATTTTCAGGTCAATGGGTTTGTGGTTATACATTGAGGCCACTCATTACTGCTTCTTAAAGTAAGACAATATCCTTATAAGTTTAGCAGAGTTTTTATTAGGAGCAGTTTTTCAGCATGAAAATTAAATTCGGGTATTATTTAATTTGCGAATTCAGAATAAGAAATGTATTCTAAGATATGTTTCACTGGCTTTATCTCACTGCAACTTTAGTCAATAGTAAAACATACAGGTATCAATGATATAACATGCCTCTTAATTAAAATATCTGATTTAAAATGAGCTATTCTTTACAATGTATGTCAACGTAGTCCTACCACATTAGATCTAATTCTTGGAATTATTGTCCTGTATGATGCAATCTTAACATGAAAGTTTTAAAAGTTTTCCTGAAAGTGATGAAGAGTTCCTTTGAAAGGCCACAGAAGACTTCCGGCCAGCTTTTAAAAAGCTTGATAAAAATAAACTTCTTTTCTCCCTGGAGCAAGGAAGTAGACTTCAGAATCTGCTTTCCATTTCTGTTTCCCAACCCCCTGTGGCCATCTGGAAAACAGTTCACCGCTGCACTGATGTTCAGAAGGGCCGGGAGTGGGAAATCAAATGCGAAGCTTTTAACTCTTCTGTCAGCAAAGGAAAGATGGAGTAGAAGATATTGCTGCTACCCTCTTTAACAACCTTCTTTAGACTAGGCATGGTGTGACGTCCCCAAGGAAACATCACAATATATGTTTTAGCTTTTCGCAGTCTGGCAAGGCCTCCGGTGATACACTGAATTGTTTATTTCAGATAGGCCCTTTGCTGCATTCAACACCCAGAAAACAAGCATAGCAATGAGCCTCCTTGCTGAAGACATTGGGAGAAGGCAGGAAATTATAAATAGGAGGTGTACTAGAGGCAAAAAATAAGCACCTTCTATAAAAACAAACAAACAAAAGATAAAAACAAAAACAAAAAAATGGTGCTGATGAATCTTGGCATTTAAATAAATGAAAAGCAAGTGGAATTTTTGAACACATTAAAAGAGTTGGGGAAGAAATTTAGATTTGAGATGAAAGGAAATGTATATACAGGAATAATCTCTATTTTTAAAACCTAACATATTCAGAAACTGTATGAGTGTGTGTGTGTGTATGTATGTATATATGTATATGTGTATATGTGTATATGTATATGTGTGTGTACATATATGTATATCTATACAAACATATAGACAATTTTGAAACCCCTAAGCATCTTATGTGAAGATATTAAGTGAAGAAATATTCTTTCTAAAACGAACTGCATTTTGATATAAAAAAAATCCCATTTTCCTGTTTATTTTGAAACCTACCTTTCAAAAATGTAATATGTGGCCACCGGCATATTTAAATTTCCTATTCCTTTTCAAGCAGTCTCAGAGTCGAATCCTGCATTCTTACCATATGCCAAGGGTTAGGCCATTAATATGTAAAAGAAGCTGGTATCCAGAGAATTGACTTTATAATTGGAGAACACCAAAATAAACCTAACACTTCTCAAACAATGCTGCACCACAGCATCCCTGTTCTCTTAGGCTATTAGGCCATGTCCAATTTTCTCAGTCTGTCGGAGGATACAGCTGCCTCCATGTGCCAGAGAAGGTTTAATTATGGCGACTTTTCCTCCCACTGGAAAGCCTCTTCCTGTGGTTCAAAAGTTTGAATTATTCAAGTCCATGTTAATACACTGTACTAAATGCTCTTTTTGGTCCAGTGAGGCACAGCTGGGACTGTTGTTTTTTTGCAAATTTAATTTCATTCTTTCCCTCTCTCTCCTTTTCTTTGCCACCTTTCTCTATCCTTTCTTACTTCCTCTGTTCCATAATTAAAAGCAAGAACCAAGGAACAGTACCAAGAGACTCACGAATTTGGTATAGATAATCTTTTATAGACTGTTCATGTAAAGTCACAGGAAAAATAATCTTTCAACTGAAAGTTTCTCAAGCATAGCTTCAGCATTAAACGCTTTTTGTTTTTACAAAAAGTAATGCAATTTATATCCTTTAACCAGAATGTGAGGACTTTCCAATATATTTCTCATAAATTCAAGCTGTTAATTTGGTTTTACTTCTAAATGGAATCAGGAATTCTTGATCTTTCCTGTTGAAGCTACAAAGATTTAACAGACATGAGCGCTTAATTAATATCTAAATCTAGATTTCAGTCTTTGATTTGTTTTTTTAGGCTTTGCTTAAAATACCAACTCTAATTTTCATGTAGCCTAATTTGTAGTCTAGTTTTAAGCTGTTATTGTGACTTCTTTATAACCAAAGTCAGTATCAGGATAATAAATAGTACCCTTAGATTAAAGGTTACCGTGATTTATAAGCTTGGTTTGTCATTCACCACCTGCAAAGCCTCCTGGAGGCTTAGTTTTCTCATCTATAAAATGAGAGTACCAATGCAAACCATATTGAGAACCTGAAAAATTCAAATAGGATTGTATAGAAAAGAGTTTTTTCTAAATTATAAAGTGATATATAAGGGAGATGTCTTTGCTAGTGGTTTTTTTTTTTTTTTTAATGTCATAAAAGAAACAACATCTTTGGTTTATACTCCATTCACTTAGATAAAAATGTTTTAGAAGTATTTTTCCTATGTCAGTTTGTTTACAAAAATGTCACTGGGTTTACAATGCAGACAGTAGGATTTCCTTTCTTTCCTATGCACTAAATTTGGTGTTTTAGGAGGAAAAAAAAGGTAAGAAAGAAAAATAAATTCTTTGAAAATTTCTAAAATGGTGTGTAGGTCCTATAGCTAATAAACTGGAGAATTTGTGAAAGTTATTGACTATACTGAGAAGTGCTCTTAGAAACTGTTTCAGGATATCAAAAAAATGATATATCTACAATAAGAACCCCAAATCTTTTTCAGCAGCAGGTGGAAAAGCTGATGAAGGACTCAACCAATCCTACCAGTTGGAGGTTATTTTCATCTCTGCACAGGTCTAATTATTGGATGTTAATTGTATATCTGCCTTGTTATTGACCAGAAATCTGATCCTAAGCATTCAATGTCAAGGCAAACCAAATGAAACAAAACTCTGAACCCTCTTTTAAAGAGTAACAAAATGATTCTGTGCTCATACACCATTACTTAGAATATGCTCAGCCCACCATCTAGGAGGAACTTAAAATTCATTAGAAAATGTTAAAGTTTAATACCAAATCTATATTGGCTTCACTTTTCACATTAACAATGTATTCTTCATTGACAAACCCATTCACAATATGAAGACCTGAAGTCTGTACTATGACGAACTATTATTTTACAAAAGCAGTATTTTTGGTGCTATCTGCAGAGTCATATATTTTTAAAGGTTTTTTTTTTTCTTTAAATGTGTCCTTTTTTATGGTGAGAAACCAGTTGTGAAATCATTCATTCCCAAAGAGTTATGCCATGAATTGAAAAGCTAGCCTGAACCAAGAGATACAGTCTTAGTCATAACTTAGCACTAGAAACTCTCTACTATGCACCTCAACCACAACCCGAGTGGCGATGAATCTTCCAGCTCCTAAAAGCGTGGCTCTATGACCACAGGAGCCAGGAATGAGCTAAAAGCTCCTTTAATACCAGTGTTACAAATCTTTATAACATTTTCCATAATAATTTGGGGAAAGTAAAATTACAAACTAAGACCTTACAGACAGTATAAACCTATTTTGTAAAGGTAAAAAGAAAATCCTCAATTTGGCCTTCTGAGATACACAGACACATGCACACATATACGTGTATGTATATGTATACATGTATATTCATGTGTATTTATATGCACACATGTGTGTCATTGTATATACAGATCAAAGTAGAACAGTAGATTTGAAGGGAAAAAAATCACTAATTTTACTCAAATTAATTTGGGGGGTGGGGAAGAGAGATACACAAATCCATGAAACTAAAATCTGTATTGGTCTGTAGCTCAAGCTAATCTATGTACACTATTAAATGATTTATTCTCTAAAGTGTTAGAAATTCCATTTGCACATCATTTTCATACATATGCCAGTTTTATAAAGTAAGAAAGATTACCTATTAAAATTTTGAATGGTTATTAGCCAAGTGTATCATATTATTTTGATCAATTTGTTTAATAAAATAAGAAAATAGGCATGTTTATGTTCTACTGGGAAGAAGATTGTTTTTCTTCCCAATTAAATGTATACTATAATTGTCAATTTTCATTCTTCCTTGTTCTACACTGACCTTGAATTAACAAATAATGGCTTACTAAACTTTTTCCCTCGAGCATACAATTTTGCTTTTTACATTTTCTTGATCCACTTTCTATTAGAAAAAAATAAGCAACTTCAGAAAGAAACTTAAAAGTTACAACAAATGATATGAAGTATGTCTTAATATTTAATATTATAAATACCATTTTGAGAAGGAAAATTATTTTTTTGTCTGTTAAGCTTACTTTTATGGAGCTGTTAAGATTTTAGTAACTTAGTAACATTTCAATTTTAACGTATTAAGAAAAAACATAAAAATGAAATGAGCTTTAGGGTGATATAGAATAGTTTCTACTTAAAAGACATTAAAGATGACTAGAATTGTGTTCGATTTCCAATACAAATTAGAGTATTAGCCTTGTTTTCTCTCTTTTAAATAACATATTTAACCTTTATTCATTTGTACCTTAGAAAATTTAGAAAATACAAATAATTAAAAGGAAAAAAATAAAAATTATTTTTAAGCCCAGTTATCCAGAGATAAGCGCTATTAATATTATGCATTAATAATAAATAATTTTAACAATATTGAGCACTTACTTTATGCATCATATATATGTGTGCATATATATACATATATATAATCATTAATGTATAAACACTCATTATTTTCATTTTGCAAATGAGAAAGTTAAGGCAAGAGGTGTTTAGTAACTTGCTCTAGGTAAAAGGTCACATATTTATAAGTGGAAAAGTTGGGATCTGAAGTTGGCCCTCTAAACTATTGCAGAGACTGTGATCATAACCATAGAGCTACAACATAAGGCTTTCTACTGTGTTTATAAGATAAAAGGGAACTGTAATTAATATACTGTTTTATAATTTTTTTTTTAATCCATGTAACCTACTATGAACCTCTTCTTACATCATTAAGTAATTCCCTACTGAAGCACTTGAAAAAAAAGGATTTTGACAAGTAAGACATCTTGTAGTATGGCTGTTTTCTAGCATGGTATGATTCTAGAAGCCTGAACAACAACAACAAAAATGCTCTCTACTATCTGACATGTCTTCAAATTAAGCAAACATCTTCTTTAGGCAAACAGAAATTACCATAACGAAACTGACCAATGATCTGATCAGTCCAATATTCTATTTCTGAAAATGTCCAATGCGGGCTATTTTAGTAGAAAACATAAAATCTCTCATAAAGTACCTAATTGTGTGATACTGCAATAAGATAGAAATTTCCCTTTTGCCCAGTTTCTCATCTTCTCCCACCTAAAAGCTTTAGAGGGAATAGTTCTGGAAATTTTATACTACAAAAACTGGTAATGTATGAAGATGTTATTTTAACACACATATTTACACTCATATATGTACTATAAATGTGAAGAAATGAGACTTATTCCTGGGTAGCTTAGAAAATCAGGAATTATTATAGCTATTTTTATGAGTACAAAATACACAGAGTACACATATATAATTAATCCGTTACAATTGTAAAAAAAAAAAAATTGCTAGGTAATATACAGCACCAGTGAAAACAACAGCTAAATAGCATTTGATAAAATAATCCTTTCTTCTATTAACAGTGTATTATAAGATACGCACTTTAGGGGAGGTAACAAAAAGACAATTATTGAATGGTAAAATTCATTGGGTGTGTTTCTTCACAGTGCAAATAAGAAAATCAATGCAATGGTACATTTTATTTTGTTTTATATATATTAAAAATCCCATCAACTGCTGATACTATATTTGGGATTTAATGTGGTTCTAAAAATATCACTAAGTATATTGGCATGATAGCCAGGAACATTTTAAGGAGGATTTTAGAAAAAATTCTTCTCTGAAATCTTAGCTTTCCCTAATGAAAAAAGATATAAGAGACTGTTATCTTTCACATCTCATCTCTTGGAACATTTGCTCTTGGAGCCCTGAGTTGCCATTCAAAGACAGACAAACAGATAGCCACAAAGATGTATAGATATATATACACAAACATGTGAAACAAGACCCAAGAGTTTTGTGAGTTTGAGTTATTAAAAAAAGAGGCAATAGGTCTCTCTATTCTGTGCTCTTCCTCAATGAGGAGAAGGACGTGTGACAATTTACAAATCAACATTCATTGACAAGCATATGCAATTCTTTTAATTTTTTTGTATGTAGTTAGGAAAAATGACAGCGTGACTCAAATTGAGGAACTGAAGTCTAGTCCTCAACAATAATTGGCAATTATCATTTAAAATTTCAATATGTGAACTAAAAAGAGTATTCAGTTTTCTTTATTATTTTGTAAGAATGAGTAGGGGAATAGTGACATAGTCTAACAGTTTATTGCTCTTAAAACACAAGCAATGAAAATTTATGAATGTTGGCTCCTTTCCTAACTGTGACAGCCCTGCTTCATCAAATTAACTTTAACCACATTATTCTAATCTCTTAATTTTTCAGTAACAAAATAGGGAACCATTCTAATCTTTTTCATTCATTTGATTTTAGGATAGCTATTGTAATCTAACTGATGTTATGGAAAAACTCTGTATTAAATATGATGATATACATACATACATATTTGGCATATTATATGGTATTTTTTCAATTACATGGAAACAAATTCTCTCATCAATTATTTGAAGCTCTTTACAAATGTCAAATGTAGAAAGAGATATTTGTCCTTAATATATAATTATATTAGATATAAATTATATACACATAAGCATATATGCATATATATGAATTATCATCGTCAAAATGCTGATTGCTATAAGGAAAAAAAAACATTCCAACTCATTACTTTCTGGAAATTAAGAATATCCTGTGATACTGTTCTTTCCTAGGTGAACATAGGTGACTCCATTAAAATATCCACTGTTAAGGGTTTTCTGTTCTTAATTTTTGAACACAAGGTCATTTCCTCATCAAATGTGGAGCTAAAAACACAATCCTTAAATTATGACAAACCAGAATTTAAAATCTAAATACTCTCCAAACTTAGAATGCCATAAGTTTTAAATCTGCAAACAACTTAATAAAACCTGTTTTCATTTGTTCGCTAGATTGTGGCCCTCTGAACTATGTTCCTAAGAAGCAGTTCAGTACAGTGTTTAAAGGCGTAGGTTTGGCAGTTGGCAGGACCTGAGTCTACATCCTAACTGCTACTTCCTAGTCATGTGTTTCCAGACAGAAGTTTTGTGAAGTAAATGTGGAGTTTATAAAATTTGAAGAGAAAGATATCTAGGCTCATCTGTGAAGAGCAACAAAAGTGGTAAGATGAAAGAAATATGAACTTGTAAATATTACTGTGATTTTTGTATGCTGTACTCCTCTCTGTTTTTATAAATGTTGAGTAATAACTTTTGGATATTTTGGGGGGGAAAAAAAGAGAGAGAGACAATAGACCCAAAATGGAGTCACCTATGTTCAGCCCATGTCTCTAAATCAAGACTTATTACCTAAGCTTATTATAGTTTCAGCCTCTCCCAGGAATGTTATCTTAAACCAGTCAACCTGGAATTTCCTGGTCAGCATTAGTGAAGTGATACGCCTGATCGACTCCTTTTCTATCTTCCAAGGAAAGATGTGGTAATCTGCTCTTTCCTTGTCCTTGCACTCTTCTGCCAATAAAAGCCTTCCATTTGTACATTTCCTCAGAGGTCCTTCCTGCCTGCTGGATAGGATGCTGCCCAATTCACGAATTGTCGAATAAAGCCAAATAGATCCTTAAATTTACTCAACTGAATTTTGTTTTTTAAGAGTGAATAATTCTCTTTTTGATTGGAGAGCCTGCTACAAGTTTCATGGAGAAGAAGGCACTTCTGCTATCTCTATCCCCACTCTCTACCAGTATCTCTCGCCTGCTGCTGTCTCTTGTTGCCATTCCCCTAAAGAACCAGGATATTAGACATAGTCTGTGCCCAAGAGTTTGAATAAAATTCAGTCCAATAATGGTGGGGACCATTGCTCCGTAACTCTGGGGCTTTTCCCTGACCTAACTAGTTATCAATTAATCATCTCTACTTACCACAATTGAATAGAGCCTTAGCTCCTTAAGAATATAGACTGTACTTTAAGAACTTTATATTCCAAATACCTAGCATGTTTCCTGGGACAAAGATGTTCAAAAAATCCTTATTGGAGCAGTGCCTGAAACATAGTAGGCCTTCATTAAATGCTGATTGGTGGAATATTTGAATGTGTCAATGACTATACTTGTGATTAATTTCTCTAGTTAATGTTATACATTTCAGTCTAGAACATACATATTTTAAAATCTATTTATAGGAGTTATCATAACAACAGTTTTTACACTAAAATTTTACCTCCTAAATACAGCTCAGTCATCAGTTTAAAAAAATTAAAAAACACACATTGGATACTGATCAATCTTCTTTATAAATTCTCCTTGGGTAAGAAAAACAATGCTGCAATTGCTTCCATATCAACAAAGTATGCAGCTAATAAGTCCAAGAAACTTGAAGATATTATACATTCTACAAGAAAAAAAAAAAACTCTGAATATTTGTTTTTAAAATTAAAGACATAAAAGTTAAAAGACATCCCATCATTAGCTTTTTCTTACTATTTTTGAGGGGCCCCAGCCCGCAGGCAAGCACTGATGGAGTTACTTCACCAGTCTTCCCTGCTTCTGGCACCCTGTTCCCACCTCAGGCAGGTTGCAGAGAAATCGTTTCAGAAGGCTCGTTTCCTTATAAATCTACAGATGACAAAACCTTCAGTCAGTCTATAACCTATGTTTCAGTTTGTCAGCTGAGGGCATTAACATTTGTTACTATCTCCTCTTCAGGAAGACTGTGAAAAACAGTGCTTTCCAGAATGTGCCCCCTAAACTTAGAGAAACACATTGAGTATATATGTTATACTTTATATCATTACCTAAGTGATGGACAGAATTGAAATAAAAAAGGTTAAATGTGATATACTTTGAATTTTCCAAACTTTATTTTTATGAACTTTGAAATCAAAGGTAAGCATTTTACATTCAAGTACCTCTCTTGACCACTATTTTTAATTAAACACAAAATGTCCAATAGGTAATGAGTATCGCACCTCAAATAAAAAACAAAAGTGATAAATTTCTTTTATAGTAATGACTATGTAAGCTCTGGGGAGCCAAAAAGGCTACATCGACTTATTATATAAGAATTTTTGTCCTCAATAGCCACTGAAATGCAATGCAGTTATAGACAGCATTTTTCTATAAGTTCGTGAATGTGTAATATTTCAAAATGATCAAATAAATATAGAGATTTAACTACATATGTAGTGTATTTTTTAATTTCAATGGTAATTACATTTTAGAACATAATTAACAAGCAAAGAAGTCTTTTGAAAGATCCACTAAACATAGTATGAATCAGCTTTTAAAAATATGCCATGTACCAAATCCAGTGGCCATTGCTCTCAACAGTACAGGCTGAAGAAAACAAAGGGGTCAGGCAATCCATTGTTCTTTTTTGGAGTTTCGGAATTATCAATAGTTAATTAGGTTTAAAGGGAGAATTCTGAGTTTCTTTAAGGATAGCATGGTAAACACTAACTTTATCTAGTTAATGTTTTTTTCTGAAATTTTTGAAGTTTTTTCTATAAATTATGCTCTTCTGATCAAGATCAGACTAAAATTGGACTACTAACAGAGGAGATCACACAGAAAGAGGTAATGCCAAAAGGGATTTTATTTTCTTCAGGGTTATTCAATTCAGTCTCCTGTTCCTAAGCAGCCTTGTCCTTGGAGAATTCACACTACTATGAACATTGTCTTTCTTTTTTTTTTTTTTTTTTTTTTTTTTGCAAAGTGATTCGAATACCAAATGGTATATCAGAGTCAATGTTAAATTTCTCTTTTGAAACAACCTTACTGGGAAAACATTTTTTATTTTTAAAATTACAATTTAATAATGATTAGGTGCCACTTGTATTGGTAGTGTGATAGCCACCTAAGAAAGTTAAAATAAAAAAAAGAGATAGTTTTATGTATAAGTGTTGTGTGACTCTCTTTAACAAGAAGCCATCAACGCCCATAAGGGAAAACTGTCAAGAATATGTTTTAAATAATCTATTATTAAAAAAAATATTTCCACTGTTTCTCCTGAATGTACGTACTATCAAGCAGCAAGTGAAAAACTCTTTCTGGGAAACTAAAAGTGTACAACTCTGGAGAGTCAGCCTCACTCAGCCTCTTTCTAGGCGCATCTCTTCCTGTTACCTGTCAAATGGGCTCTCTCAGACCACCGTCCAAGCCAAAGCTGACTGACACTCCTTTCCTCTGGAGATGAAATGTCTCAACATAGGTAGGTTCAGTCCCACCCGCCCTGCCACTCAACACCTTAGCGTAACTACTGGTTGAGGAACAAACACATGGTTTCAAAGATCTTTTATTTGGAGCAAGCAGCAAGCTGATTAAAACATACACAACTCTGTATATTTCATGTGAGGAAGCCAACCGGTCTCTGAAGAGAGCTTTTGTTTTGTATTCATACTGTCACTGAGGTGGTACATTTAAGGATTTAAAGGGTAATTGCACTAAACATTTATGCAGCTGCAAGTCATTAGTGAATGCAGTGGAAGAAAAAGGGAAGAAAGTCTAGTCGATCACTCATTTGACAGATATTTCTGAGGCCTGATGTTGGGCCCACTTCCCCATTAGATGAGGGTGCTGGATTTGTAGATAAGGCAGTGCCATGTATGATATAGATACTGATTTATGCAAGGCATTTAGTGAATCTTTTCTAACTTCTTTGTGGACAGGATGAAGAAAGGCGGACTGTCCACTAGGGAGATTGATAGGAATGTCTGATAAATGTTTGGTATCACTGGGAAGGAGATCTATAATGTCAGCCCTGGGGGCTCAGAGTTCAGTTTTTTCTTATTCAACATTTGCTATCAATGCCTTAAATGAAGACACAAAGAGCCTCTTGAGCAGCTTAGTGTAAAGCTCTTGGGCTCTGAGTTTGAAATTCTGCTTTGATACTTCCAAGCCTAAGATTTAAATTCTGCAAACTTCTGTTTTCTCACACAAGTAAAAAGGGAATAACAGTACTGATGTTACGGAATTACTTTGAGAATGAAAGGAGGTAAATGTCAGTGCTTAGCACATGCCTAATATTTTTAAAGAAATATTCTAAAAGACAAATCTGCACAGGACATAGCAATGTAGGGAGGAGGCAAGAGAATTAAAAATGTTAATCAAGCCACAATCAGAGACTGCAATATGCCGACCAGCCCTGCGGCCAGGCCAAGAGAACACCTGCAGAACAAAGGAAGATTTCTGCTAGATTACTGACAGCCATTCTCCACACTGGTGAAGGGGAAACAGGAACCAAGAGTCATTCCCTAAGGCTAAACCCGTGGAGAACCTATGGATTAAAAACTGGGAACTGCCAGCAGGCCTTTCACTCTACATATTCTTACCTTTACACTTCTACCTATGGGTTCCCCTTGCTTACTGCATGTCCATATCAAAGGAAATGGGAACTGAAGAATGGCACATAAACTTTAATTCCCTGAACACTCAGGGTCCCTCTCCGTGCCTTGTCTCTCTCTCTCTGTTTCTTGCACTGTCCCTGTCACTCTCTGCCTCTGAGAGGAGACCACACTCTGTCCGTGGAGTATTACCCCTTTTCTAATAAACTTTCCTTTTGACTCTAACTTTGGTGTGTGTGTTGATTTCTTTCTTCACTCTTTGCCAAAGGCCCCTCTTCTTCTCTCTGTGCAGGGCTTAGTCTCCCCATCACTTGGGGAAATTTGCCCTGTCCTGCATCAACAGGAAACCTAGTTAATATAATTTGTGGCAAAATCACTGGCATATTTGAATAAGGGATGAATAAACAACATTTAAAAGAGATAAAAAGGTTGTTTAGTTGTCTGTAAAGTTTCCTGAGAGCCAGCCCATTTTTATCTTGCTTATCTTGGTAGACAACGGGTATTCAAAAAATGAAAGAATGAAAGAATGTTAAGCCCTAAATTAACATGCAAAGTCACTTATTTTTCTTTCAGTTTTGTTGAGATATAATGGACATATAGTAGTGTCTAAGTTTAAGGTGTACATTACAATGACTTGACTTATCTATTTTGTGAAAGAATTGCCATAATAAGTTTAGTTAATATCCATCATCTAACAGAGGTGCAAGAAAAAAAAAAAAGAAGGAAAAAATGTGTTTTCCTTGTGATGAAACTTTTAGGATTTACTCTGTTAGCAACTTTCGACATACCAAATAGCAGTTTTACTATCATCATGTTGTACATCACATACTTAACACTTGCATATCTTATAACTGTAATTTTGTACCTTTTGACCACTTTCATCCAATTCTCCCATCAATCACCTCTAGTAAACATATACCTGATCTCTTTTTCTGTGCATTTTTTTTCCTTTTTGTTTTTTTTTTTTTTCCTTTTGATTCCATATTTAAGTGAGCTTACATACTATGCGTTTTTCTCTGTCTGACTTAGTTCATGTAGCATAATGCCCTCTAGGTCCATCCATTTTGCTGCAAATGGAAAGATTTCCTTCTTTTTTTTGTGGCTGAACGGTATTCCATTTGTATGTGTATGTACATTTTCTTTGTTCATCTTGTTATGGGTGGAAAATTTTCCAGTAAGCCAGCATTAAGGATTTATTCTGTTTCTGTAATCTGCTTGCTTGTTTGATGTTAACCAGGGTGTGGTAATCTGCTCAAAGGTATGCTAACTGCCATCTTCTGCTTTTATAATCTGCTTACTTATTCTAGGCTATATAAATCGCTTCTAATGGAAGCTTGGGGCTGATCTCCTCTAACTTTGTGTGGTAAAGAGTCAGTCACTGGCCGGCTAATAAAGGCTCACAATTCATCTCAACTGGTTCCCTGGGTCTTGGATTTGATCGCACCACAACAATCTGTTGATGAATACTTAGGTTGTTTTTATGGTAAATAATGCTGTAATAAACATGGGAGTGCAGATAGTTCTTTGACACAGTGATTTTGTTTCCTTCAGATATATACCCATAGCAAAAGTCATTTTTATAACGTCTGTCCTCGGGTTACACACATGAGAAGACACAGTGTTTCCTCAAGTGGCTTATGATTTGGTGGGCAGAAACACAGGTCTAAGAATAATTGTGGTGTGATAAGTGCTTAAGATAGGTATTCAGGGACTCCAAGAGCACAGTAGAGAAGCACATCGAAGAGGAATTTTCCACTCAAATGGCTAACGTTGTAATTAGCTCTTTGTTCTGCTTCTGTAGACATGTTTGCCACATAGGCCGAAGGGCAGGGTGACCTCGAGATTAAATGAAGACTCACCCTCCCCTTTGTTTTGTCTAGATGTATTGCCTAAATTCCTATATGAAAATCTTATGCTCTGTAACTGCCCATAGTCCATGGCAACTCCCTTGCTCTGTAACCGCCTGAGGATAAATTAACTGATTGGCCCATGCCAACTATAACTGTGCAGATAAGCCCTATAAAAGTAAGGTAGCCCCTGGCCTCGGGGCCCAGATCGTAAGAGCGCTAGCTCTTCTGGGACTGCCAGCATAGTAAACTTGAGTTCTCCAGCTCTCCAAGTGGTGCTTGGTTTCTCACCAATCTGATTTTTCTGCAACTCTTAATTGAGTTCTAGGGAAAAATGAGCATTGGGTAGATGGAGTGGAACCTCTGAGGTAGTTGAATGAATAGAGGGTGGAGAGAGAAGGAAAGAGGTTTCAGGCAAAAGCTGCATAGGGCTCCATGTGTTTAGAAAACAGAAGTAAATTTGTTTTGCAACTATAGGTGAGAGTTTAAAATAGAAGGTGGTTTTAGGTAAGATTGGACAAGTAATAAGTCATTAAAAGCCTCATACCCTAAATAACTAAGAAGTTTGAAGAGTGTTTTTTAGACAAATGGGAGTCCCTGAAGTTTTTTCCCCTGGATAACAATTGATTTTTGTTTTAGAAATCTTATTCTAGACACAGTGAAGATGTGAATTGCACATAAAGACACATTAGGAGACTCCTATAGTAAAACAGGCAGGAAATGATGAGATCCTAAGTAAAAGCAGTTCATGAGGAAATTGAATTGTAAAAGTTAGGAGAGAGATCTGGATTGGTAACATATATTTTTGTGAATCATCAGAATATGGCTGTAACACATAACAGCATATGAATACTGCTCAGAAAGTGTATGTGATATCTGAAAAGATGATGGCTGCTACCTTGGAAAACAACCCCAGTCTTTACATGGTGAACTCGTGAGGGAGCCTGAGGTATAGCAGTCAGAACAAGAAGGAAAAGGAGAAGGAAGTTTTAGAACCTCAAAAGAGGAAAAGGCCTCAAGGAATCAACAGTTTCAGATGTTGCATAGAGACCGACTATGCAGGTTTCAGTAGAATTTCAGTAGAATGGAGGCACGTTTCAGTAGAATTTAGGCCAAAAGAGAAATCAGATTGCAATGTTTTCTAGAGTGAATTAAAAGTAAGGAAGCAAAACCAGTGAGGGAAGACATATCTTTTAAGAAGCTTGACAAAAATTCATGGAGAAATTTTAAACTGTGAGAAGAGCTGGATGGGAATCTTCATTCAAAAAGGGTACCAGGCTAGCATTAGATCCCAACAGCTTTTCATGAAGAAACAATTGAAAGAGAGTCAGCTACAGGAAATTTGGAATGTTTTCAGATATTTAGAGATTGAGACAAATGTCTCTAAGAGACAGCATTAGGGAAAAGAGAGCTGAACTTCAGTTCAACATTGGAAAAAACTGTAGAATTAGAGTTAGTTAACAACACAATGCTTATACATCACTAGAATATGAACTTATCTTTGAAGTACTCAAGCAGAACCTCGCTAAATGTTGGACCAAGATGTTTAGGAGGCATTCTAGCTGTTGGTATAAAGTTGGATTAGATGGTTTTAGATAGGTCTCTTTGAACTCCTAAAATTAATTTTGCTAAGGTTAAAGTTACATACTTTTACACCATATCGAACCTATTTAAAGAGATATGTATCTTTATTTTTTTATTTAGATTTATTGAGGTGACATTGGTTAATAAAAGTATATAGGTTTCAAATGTACAATTCAATAATATCTCATATATATATATTGCATCATGTGTTCATGACACAGAGTCAAATTCCCTTCCATCGCCATATAGTTGACCCCCTTTACCCTTTTCATCACCTCTTCTTCCCTCTTTCCCTCTGGTCACCATTAAACTGTTATCTGTACATATGAGTTTTTGTTTGTCTCATTCATTGGTAGCTTAAAACCATCAACAAAACAAAGGGGGAACCAATTGAATGGGAGAAGATATTTGCAAACGACCTCTCCAATAAAGGTCTAATATCCAAAGTATATAAAGTACTCATACAATTCAACAACAACAACAACAAAAAAACAATTTAATTAAAAAAAGGGGCAGAGGACCTACACAGACACTTCTCCCAAGAAGATATACAAACAGCCAACAGACATGAAAAAATGCTCAACTTCACTAGTTATTAGGAAAATGCAAATTTAAACCACAAAAGATACTACCTCATATCTGTTAGAATGGCTATTATCAACAAGACAAGTAATAACAAGTGTTGGAGAAATTGTGGAGAAAAAGAAACCTGTATACACTACTAATGGGAATGTAAATTGGTACAGCCACTATGGAAAACAGTATGGAGGTTCCTCAAAAAATTAAGAATAGAATTATCATATGGTCTAGCAATCCCTCTTCTGGGTTTCTACTAAAAATTTGAAAACATTTATTCATAAAAGTATATGCATCACAATGTTCATTGTAGTATTAGTTATGGTGGCCAGGACATGGAAGCAAACAGTGTCTTTTGATAGATGACTGAATAAAGAAGGTATGATACATATATACAATGAAATATTACTCATCCATAAAAAGAGATTAAATACTGCCATTTGCAACAACATGGATAGATCCTGAGGTTATCATGCTAAGCGAAATAAGTCACAAAACAAGTCGAGAACCACATGATATGTTTCTGATATAGAAAGAGCTTTCTTCATAACTCTGAAATAATTTTAATACTGTGCAATATTAAGTCACTGATTATGTTTCACTAATATTGGCTGAAATATGTAAAACATCATTTTGGAAATCCTTACAAAGATCAAGTGTCTACTTCTACTTATCTTTTCTTTTCTCTCGATTTTGAACTAATACCTGAATGTAAGATGTCTATGTATTTGAGGATTTTAGTTCTCTTTATGGGATGAAGAAGCTTAATTTCACAGATAATTATTTACATAATAAGGTACTAGAAACCTGTTTTTTTCAAACCCAAGTATTTGACATGAGAACTAAATTATAACCAAGAACAAGGTTTTATTCTGAGTATGTACTCACTCAGATGTTCTCATTCTCTTACTCTTTCTTGCACACACACACACACACACACACACACACATTTAATAAAATAAGTTAAAATGAATGGAAGAAGAGGAATGGGAAAACAGGTTTGAATCATAACTATATTTTCTAATACACTTTATTCAAACCTGATAATAATGATTTTATTAATCAATAAAATTTTACCTATAATGTAATAATAACTGGTTCTTAAGTTAGTAGGCATTTAAGGAAAGCACAGAATAAATTCTTAAAAACTTTAGTTTCTTTCTTCAATAAGATATTAAATACTTGATTTAGGTCAAGCGGAATTTGGCCAAATGTAGAGAATAACTGTATTGACTATTATAATATTTAACTTTGCTACATCTGAAAACATATTAAGTAGGTAGAATTTCCTCCAAAGTAGAAACACGTATTCAAGTCCACGTACAGGAAGCTGAAATTTTTAGCTACTGCTGCTTCAAACATCAAATTGTTATAGAAAAAGCTCATCTGTAACCTATGACCACAAATTTCCTAATACCTGAGAGAATCACGTAGAAAATAACAGTATAAGAGCATGGAGAATATACAGAAGGGAAAAAACTACTCAGAAGTCATGTATGAGCAATTATTTCCCTAATATTCTTAAGGACAGTGTCACTTAGTTCTCTATAAACTAGGTCTACTGTGACGAAAGCTAAAATGATTGCTTAGGGACCACCAGACCATATCCAAGTGGCTTCTTCACAGCTTGTACAGTCTTCAGGCCTCTACCAAGTGGCAAATAAGATAGTCATAAGTGAAAGAGAGTTCAATTATTTGAACAGTCCCATGTGTATGTCCCGCGGGTTTCTATTAGATTTGAAAGTTGCTTCTATTGTGAATTTATGCTCCAGTCGCTAACCATGCAGAATGTTCTAAAATAGGCAGCAATACTGTGCCAAACAGTCACATATTTCTCAGTGTAACGGCTGCCACTTGCTCCGTACAGAAACTACACTCGCAAAATTCAGATTTCTACATTTTTTAAGTGCAAAACTAAAAGTCATTTATTTCACTGTTCATGAACTACTCTGCTGCATTAACATTTTTACTCAGCAGAGGCCTGTTATGTTCCGCTCAATGGTTAGTAAATATATTTCATTCCACTAAGCAGCAATACTTATAGAACAACACCTCATGGAGGTAACCAGAAACCCTGAAACAGATTCAGTGAGAAATATATGAAGTTTTTATAGTTAGTTTTGCCCCCCAGGAAAAAAAAACCTGGAGTATAACTAGTTACATAAAGTTCTTAAGATGCCTATCTATTCATATGTACACACACACACATTTGTTGTTAAGTTCAGAATTAAAATGTATTCATACATCCCTGATACCAATGCAGAGATGTGAATATAATCCATAGAAAGAAAAATAAATAAATACATGTCCAATAAATAACAAAGAACTTGTAAAATTCATATGTATGTATGTATGTATGTATGTATGTACATATACATACACTTAAAGATAATTTTTTTTTTCACAGAAAGATTTTGTTTTAATCACAACAAAAGTCCCTTTGCATGGTGCTAATTAAAATATCTAGAGAGAGGATACAAATATAAATATAACCTCCTCTTGTTGCGGTAAAGGGCAGAGCCAACAGCAAGGACTTGTAAGCTTTGGAATCCATAAACATTACCAGGTGGAAAGAGCCAAAACAAAAGATACTCAAGAGAACAAGCTAATGTAAATAAAAACTCCTGTTAAAAGTAAATGCAGGCTGAAGCATGAAATTGTGTTTTTTGTTTGTTTGTTTTTCATTTTTGTTTTTGTTTTTGTTTTTTTAAATAACATGGAATCAAAATTTTAGAATTGAAAGGGATGATAAAAATCATCCTTAGGCCAGGGATAGCAACTGCCTCAAGAGCCACTCAGATAACATGAACACAAGGCTGAATGTGGAATTCAGGGTCTATGGCTAAATGGGAATGTATGCTTCCCTGAAAAAAACAAACGAAACATAAACAAAAATAAAAACACTGTTCTGAATTAGAATCAGCAAGTGGATGACCTTATTTCAAACCTTTATCAAGTCCAACTACATCATTTTACAGATAGATGGACAGAGGCCTAGAGAGGCAACTGACTTTCCCAAGACCACATGACTAGCTAGCGGGAGAGCTCTACATGACTTCAGTCACTCAACAAATATATGAGGCATTACTCTGCACCAGGCACCACTGCATGCTAGACAAAAAAGAATATAATGATCAACACAAGGCAAAATGGTGTCTCTCCTTCTAGGCCTCTGGTTTAGAGCGGGGAGACAGACAATTAAACAAGAACTTAGAAAACTAAGGGAATCTATGCTATGATAAGCAAGTTTAATGTATTGCTGAACACAATGGAGAAGCACCCAAACCAGGGGGGTCCTCGTGCATCTGTATGTGAGCAACATGAGTGAGAGGAGGAGAAACCAGATGAAAACTGTAAAGAAAGAACAAGAAGCAGGGCTCATGGAGAAAAGTGGCTTTCAAGACTTTTATCAGTTCTTTCAGTGTAGAGTTAGCATATTTTTTTCACACATTCTATTAATAATACTCTATGAATTTGTCCATTTCTAATGAAGGTATTTCTCTCACAACTTTAAAATTATATGGTTCTATAGGTTCTATGGGAATCTATACTTTGTATAGGCAAAGCACTGTGTTTGTTGTAGAGAATACAGAATAAGCCTGGCTAGTGCTTTCCTTCAAGAAGTGACAGTCTAATGGGGGAAATAGGGCATCACCCCAGTATTTATACTAGAAAATAATGTCAGTCTCATGAAATAGTGTCAGCATAACTAAAACTGCCAGAATGAGTAATAGAGATAATGAATACAATTGGATCTGGTATGAATTTTGTGAACCATTATTGAAACATGCTTTTATGAACCTAAACATTATTTTTTATACGAATTATCTTTACTACAAAGGAAGTTAATATGTTTTTGAAAGGTTTTCCTCTAAGTGATAGTGGTGTCCCTCATCCTCCTCTGCATGCTGGGATTGTCATATACAAAGTATTAGTATATTTGTGACTGAAAGTAGTTATGAAAACTTTATATAAAATAAGTGTATTTTTAGCATTCAACAGTGATCGAAAAAATTTTGATTAATTAATGAATTATTTTAATATTTGAAATTCAAACAAATAAAACAATGAAGATTGACAGGTATTTTCTCACTATTAGAAGACATAATTTATTCTTGTAAAGGAAAAAACCTTTTAAAAACTTAGAAATTAGATGAATGCTTGTGACATTTTAGTTTCAGATATGCATATATAATGCTGTTCATATTCTAGGTTACACTACATTTTGTTTGAAATATTTACAATAAAGAAGACTTGTCAGAATTCACTTTGGTCAATTTTGCACGGATATACCAATTCTTAATATCATTGTCATTTATTATGTGTTACTGTTCTAATTAGTTTAGTTATAATTTCTCACTTAGTCTCCACAACTCTACAAGGTAGATGCTATTGTTATTCCTATTCTTTAAAATTCAAACATGAAAACATAACTTGCTCAAACATAACTAATAAGTAATAGAGTGAGAATTCAACCTTAGAGTGTGACCCCAGAGCTCACACTCTAGACTTCTATTAAGTAACAGTATCCAACAACTAGATTTGTAGGAACTAAGACTGAATTTTTGTAAAATGCCCTTTGTGTGCCCTGAAGGTATTAGATATTAGCTAAAATCTATCAGACATGACGAGAAATATATTCTATCTAATTGAAATTTCTAAATGAGCTAAAAAAGAATATGTAAGTTTTATTTTCTTACTTGCTCCTTCCAAGTGCAATGCTAATTACTGCTAGGAGGTAACTGATTACTAAAAATAACATATACTTCCTGAATAATGTTCCCTCTCTCACGGCCTGTTACCAAAAAGAAAAAAAAAAAAGGTCCTCATGTGCTGATAAAGAAAGCCTAACCATGCAACAAAAAGAAAAATAATGCAAGTCTGAAAGACTAAGAGTTAAAATATGAAGTCTTTTAACATACAAAAGTAACCAGTAACTTTAAGCAGTGGTTTCTGAGATATGACATCAAAAGCAGAAGTTATAAAAGAAACAGGTAAATTAAACTTCATCGAAGTGCAAAATTATTGTGCTTCTAAGAAAGTGAAAATACAACTCACAGAATGAGGGAAAATATTTGAAAATCATATACCTGAAAAACGACAATAAGAAAAAAAAATCCAAATAAAAATGAGCTAAGGGTTTACATAATATTTTTTCCAAAAAAAAAAAAAAAAGAAAAAACAGATGAATGGCCAATGAGCATATGAAATGATCCTTGACATCATTATTAATTACAGAAAGCAAACTCAAAACCATGAGAAACTATTTTATGCCACTAGTATGGCTAAAACAAACAAAAAAAAATAAACAATAACAAGTGGTATCAAGGATGTAGAAAAATTACCCTCATACATTGCTGGTAAATTGTAAAATGGTGCAGTTGCTTTGAAAACATTTTGGCATTTCCTTGATATATTAAACATAGAGTTACCATACGACCTAGCAATTCTACTCCTAGGAATAAACCCAAGAGAAATGAAAACATATGTTCTATATGAATATGTATATGCATTTTCATAGCAGCATTATATGTAATAGCCATAAGGTGGGAACAACCATAATACCCACAAACTGATGAATGGATAAAGTGTGGTATATTTACACAATGGAATATCATTCAGCAGTGAAAAAGTGTGAAATGCTGATATATGCTGCAAAATGGATGGACCTTAAAACAGTATTCTGAGTGGAAGAAGCCAGTCACCAAAGACCACATACTATATGCTTCATTTGTATGAAATGTCCAAAATAGATCATCTATGGGGACAGAAAGTAGATTAGCAGTTGTCCAGGGCTGGCACATTGAGGAGAGAGGGGATGGAGAGTGACTCTAATGAGTACAAACTTTTTTGGGGGGAGTGATATAAATGTCCTATTAGGTCGTGGTAATGGCTGCAGAGCTCATGAATAAACTAAAACCCATTGAGCTGTATATATTTTAAATGAGCAAATTTTATAGTATGGGAATTATACCTCAGTAAAACTATTTAAAAAAAATAATAATGTTTTCCTCAAAAGCTGATTCTGCAAAAAACCCTTTATGTTGGCAAGTTCATTTTTAGCATTAGATATATAAGAATAAACTATCTGGACATGTTTGTTATTATTCTATGAAAAGTTAACTTATTTCTAAAGATCATGCACAGGATATACTAATATCCCCTGAGAAGTTAAAATGTTGTCCTGGTTAAAAGATTCCCTTATTTTCCCTTATTTTATCATGAATCTACCTTCAAAAACTTGTAATCTTCACTCACCTGAGGAGAACTAAAAAAGGCATATATAATTTGAGAAGCTCCATGTCCAGTAAGGTCTAGATTCAGACTGAGTATTCTAGGTATTGGTGTACACTTAAGGCATCTATATCCCAAATAAACCAAACTTTTCTCCATATCCTATCATGTCTCCTTACCCCACACTCTTCCCCAAATATAATTCTTTGTTTTCCTAATTTCCCTACCTGGGGTTGGATCCTTGACCTGAAAATCAATTTCAGGTACATCGACACTCTCCTTAGCTCTTATCATCCCTCCCCTGTAGGGGCTGGATATATGGTGGAGACCTTAGCTTCATAATCTTCTCTTCAGAAGAGAATTGGTCTCCCAGCCCTGCAAATGCCACTATCCTCTCATCATCACCATTGAGATGGGCCTGCCAAGTTTGGAAGACAAAAGGGCTTAGAAGAGGCCTTTTAAGGAAAAAATAGCTTCTTGGATAATTGACCGTTGATTTCTAGTGTTAAAACTACAGCATATATTCATTAGATCTTTGTTGGCTTTGAACATCACTGATGACTCACTACATTTGCTCTCCAAGCTACAAATCAAACTGTCTGCTGTTCTCTCTCAACGATTTGCAAATATTTAAAGTTACTCAGAAAGGTGTTGACTTATTCTTATAAAAGTGGCAGCCCAAACCATACTTTAGGTATGCAGGAGTATGTATTCATTTTACGTGATGTCCCTGGATACCCCTAAAGATATTTGTTAGGCTCAACTAGGTCATGGTAGAGACAGAACAACCACTCATTTCAGTCAGTATAACCCTTAAACAGTAGAATAAAGGTAATAATAATCTAGACTTTCTGAAAGTCTTAGAAAATTATTATTTCATGATCACTGGAATGTAGCAGCACATGTGAAAAAACTGAAGGATGGGCATGCTCAAGTTTATTAATGACAGAGTTTACTTATTTTTATTTCTTTACCATAGCTATATCCAACATACTCTCAAACATATACTACTTAAGTAAAACCAATGACAACAATTCAGATATGTAGGAGTGAGGTTAAAAGAAGTTAAGGCATCTCAGAAGCAATGTGAAATAATAAAAATTCCTTGTAAATACTCCGAGGAGCAGAGATTTGAGATGTAATATTTATCTTGAAAGAAGTTATTCCACTTTCTGGGCAAGCTTCAATGATCAGCAACTGCCAGGAATTACTGAACAAAAGTATGTTCTACTTTTCTCTCTCATCTTTTTCATTCCTATAGGATTCTTAAGGGGCATTCTTGGTTCTCCAATCCTTTATCTCTTAGAGCAATAAAATTATGTCTTCATTATTCAGTTTAAATAGCCAATCTTTTCTCAAATGCAGAGTGAAAATGTTCCAAACTGAATATGGATTAACAATTTTAATGTTACTATTTAGGTTTGCCGACATTTAAAATGTTCTTAGCTTGTTTTATTTAACTTAAATGTGTGTAGTTATTCTTAATGAATTCTTGAGACCATTTGGCTCCTAGAGATTAAGTGCTCTAAATCACTCAAAAATGTTTAATTTAAACCAAGATTGACTCTATATGGCTTTTCTAAACACATCACTTTCTTAAATCTGTGAGGAAAAAAACCCCAGCAAGTTGAATGGACTTTCTGCATTGGGAGTTACCAGGCTTCAACAATTCTGCCCTCAATTCTACTGAAGCTGAAGCTCTAGTCTTTATAAAATTTTTAATAGAAATGAATTTTGAATTCTTTACTAAAAGTATTTAAGGATAGCTGAAGACATCGTGTCTTCATTGGCTTTCTACTGATTTAAACAAGAACTCTTAACCTGGGATTCTTGTGGACTTCAGAGATCTGAAAACAAAAATTATATGCAAAATTTAGCATACTGTGCTTGTATATTTTTTGGAGAGCAGAGGGACCATGGCTTTCATTGATTTAAAAGGTTTTTTTTGTTGTTGTTGTTGTTTTTTAATTTTGCTATACTAAGAACTACTGGTTTGAGAGAACATAAGAAGTTTTCTTTCAGGGGACTTTTTCACCTTTGCCCTTATCAGCGCACATTTCATCTTGCCAGGGGGATAGACATCCTAAAGAATTCAAAACAAATTTGGATGTACTTAGCTTATATCTTGACACGGATTGCTCAAGATTGCTTGTGAAATACAAATAATAATACATGCAATTATTTCTAAAAACTGACAAAAGTCATCTAACAGCTTTAAATACTGAGATTGTACTTTTCTATTAAAAATTAGGATGTGGTTCTCCATATCAAGGCTTCAGAAAGACAAAGCAAGTTAATAAATTTTATTATAAAAAAAATGGATGTTATTGAGGGAGAGGTCATAAAACCACAGAAATGACTGGATGCAGTCAGTAGTAGTGTGATTCTATGTGAACCTCAGAGGAGCGAAGAAATAAATCGCTCAGAACTTAGTCATTGCTTCCATATGCACAGTCATTTCCCTGTAACTGATATGAATGTCTCTAGGAGAAATGCAAGATGTCAGAAGTATTTCTGACTAACCTACACTCAACTAGCAATTACTCAAAGGTCAGTGAGAAAAAGAATATCAACTCTTGCAATTTATGAAGAAGCAGTTAGAAAGAAGAAAAAAAATAATGACTTCTTACCATATGGTATCATATAGTAAGACTTCATGATGTTTTCTTAAATGTCTACTTTAATGTAAACATAATTTTCTTAAGCACACTAGGCACAGACAAAATTATAGCTGTAGGAAAAAAAATCTTTCCATTTATTTAAAGGGCTACTATAGGAAAAAGCACAGAACACTGGGGGATCACACAAAGCTTTCTGTTATATATATTAATTGCTCGGATTCTCAAATTCTTGCATTTATTTCCTCATGTAAATTCTTAAGGCCTCAATAGTATACATTTATATAAAATGAAAGCTCCCTCTAGTGGTTAAAGTATCATTTAATCTTTTTTTTTTTTTTTTTGATTTGAATAGTTTCCCTTATACACCAGCCTAATATTTTTATATTAACAATTCTCAAACTTTTTGTTTTCGGAATATTTTGTTTACATAGGTTACATTTAATGCTATTTACCATTTTAGGAATAAAAACTGAAATAAAAATTAATTCACTTAAAAATAAAAATAAACCCATTATACATTAACATAAATAACATTTTTATAGAAAAATAACTGTACTTATAACAATTAAAAGAAGAAATAAATTAAATTTTTTTTTATAAATCTCTGAATGTCTGGCTTACAAGTGCTGGATTCTCATAAATGAATTCTACATTCAATCTGTTGCAATGTGTTATTCTGGTTGATCTATTCAGATCTCACACAAATGTATAGTTAGAAAAGGAAGAAGTAATTTAATAGCATTTTCAGAAAATTCTGGGTATATTTCTAATACTACACCAAAACTTGACAAGTAATAGTTTCTGAAAGGTTAGTTGTGTTGTGGATTTCAAAACCATATCAATGAACTTTTGTACTCTATTACTTTAAAATCCATCAGTCTTTCACTTCGAATAAATATTTTTACCAAGTATAAATTTTAATACTATGCATTGGTCATTCAGAAAATATTGCACTGAGTTTGGCTAATCTTCCAAATGTTTACATGTTTCATTACCAAAAAATCACTACCCATCTCATCAGGGAAAGTCTTGACATTTGGGATGCTGTCACAGTAATAGTGACTTACATGTTTTCCAATGTTTATATGGAAGCTTGAATTTTATTATTGGCAACAAATATTGTCAGCTGTTTTTTTAAAATTAAAAGCTCACATTGTTCACTTTTGAGATAATGTCTCCAAAATACCCAACTATGAAAAACTATAGTTTGTCTCCCAATCCTTCTTTCAAGTAAACATGATATTCCACAAAATAAATGAGGCTAGTTTAGCTAGCAACTCAATCCATGGATCTTTTCCTTAATGCAACCTTTGTACTCTGATAAGCAGCAGCAGTACTTTATGCATTCTTCCCATTTCATTATGTAGAATATTAAAAAGATCATACTCAAGGGCTGAGGTTTCATATCATTCATTTTTTTTTTTTTTTGCTTCATCAAAGGCATTCTTAAGTAAAGCTATCTCCTTCTTCTCCTTTCCTTCTCTCAACATGAGCATTAGCAATGAAGAATGCAATCAGTTTGCCTATATTGTCTTGATGCGTACTAAGGCTTCAGAAATTTTACTCCCCATTGATTGTTGTACCATTAACACAAATATCAACACTGTGAAGAGGACAGCAAACACCTTAATATTAATATGGAAATAGTTTTGACCTCATAGACTCCCTGATAGGACTCGAGGATCCCAGGAGTCCTCAGATTCCACTTTAAGAACCAGGATTTATACAATACATTGGACTATAATGTTGGAACCAGAGGTAAGCTAATTGGCTTCTTGAATTAAAAGACATAAACACTTGAGCCTAGAAAGTCCAAGTGACTCACTCAAGGCCACACAGTTCCTATGCAGTTCCACTACATTCTGTTTCCAAGAAAGTACTTTAAATTCCAAGATTCTTAGTCTGAATACATTTTAAAATCAATTATGACTATTAAAAAATGTTCAAAAGACTTATCCTTTCTCTTTATGGGTCCAAATTTTACTTTAGCTTTTCTACTCTAGGTTTATCAGGAATCATTGAAGGTGAAACTTTTTATGAATAGTATACAGATTATCCAGAAGAGTTTTGTCAAGAGATTATAAATAGTGAGGCGTGATTTGCTTTCTTTTAATAAATAATAAAATATTGATAACAACATATTCAAGAAAATTTGAAATATTACTATTTTAATTAATACCAATATGAGATGAATTTAATTCTCAAAGATATTCTTACCCATTTCAAACTGGTTTTGATTCAAATGATTTGGGCATTCTGACTATGCCAGTTATTACTCTAATTTATAAAATAGTTATTATTTAATATGTAATATTAAGACCAATGTAGTAAAAAATTTAATAAGTTGAGTCATATAATGATTGCTTAGAAATGATTGCTTTAGAAAACAGATAACATTTTCATTTGGAAAGAAAATTTTTATATGTTGACATTGCTCAAAGAAAAAAGTAATTAACAAAATATTCTTTACTTCAAGACTAATATAGAAAATAATCGTAGTAAATTCCCATTAAAAATTTTAAGTTAAAAATTTATATAAGCACAGCAATATCTTAATAGTATACAGTTTAAAAAATTCTCTGTAGAGCATGAGTCTCTTAAACGTAATGTTTTTGTCCTTGTTTGATCATTTGAATTGCAGAAAACAGTCCAGTTTAACAATAACTAGATGACTCACTGAATATTTAAGTGTAAGTACAGGAAATTATAGTTGTTTTTTTGTTTGTTTGTTTGTTTGTTTTTTACTGTTGACTAGAGCTGTAGATCTGTGAAATGTCTCAAAGTCTTTGAGCTGCCCCAGAAAACAGTGCCAGGAAGAGGGAAGGCTCAGATAAGAAGTTAGTGAACAAGAAGGTTGTGAGTTGATTCTCCTGACATCTCTTTAGGTACTGAAAAAAACATTGAACTGTACATAGAGAGGTCCCTGTTCCACAGTAGTTGAGACATAGCTGTCCTCGATAATCAGGTGTTCCCAGAGTCAGGCAAGTGTGAAACGAGAAAAGGATGATCTTTTCTTCAGACACAGAAATCATGATAACAGGCAACTATGAGGCAAAAATGAGAACCAATCCTACAAAACATTTAAACATTTTAAACAGCAGTGAATGTCAGTCACACTTACCTAGGATGTGGTTAGCATCACAGGATGCAGAGTCCCTCACCTGGAGATCTGGATTTAAAATAGGTAAGGCCAAGGGGGCTGGCTTTTTACAAGTAACCAAGGGGGTGCTGTTAAGGCAGTTTCCTTGACCACACTAAAAGAATTCCTCTTATAGAGTATACAAGCACCAGGAACATGAAATCCCTAAAATGATGGTATGCTTAAAACAAGTGAAACTTGTAATTACTTAAAGTACAAATATAGTTGTCCAGGACATAGATGTAAGCAGTAATAAGTGAAAATGCCTTACTATTTGATTGAATTGTCGATAAAACACATCAATATACTTCCAAAATACCATCCAGTATAATTAATTAAATAATCTCAGGTCAGAAATATTAAAATAGCCTTTTATGTTAAACATTTCATTTTTTTATGAACTAAAACACTGAAAAATATGGTACTACATTTGTCTTTGGGCCAAGTCTGTTTCACATTTTGAGCAGAGCATTGAGTTTGCACTAATATTGTCTGCCAGGGCTCTTTTCCAATTTCTATTTCATATATATAAAGTATATGGAAAGAAAAAGACCTCCATATTTATTTATATTTTGAACATGCCTCTCATCAAGGTCTTAACAGTAATGTGCAGAGAACATGACCTATGAGTCAATGAAAGATGGCAATGAACTTGTCCCTCTCATATAATACACCAGACAATGAAATAGTGAACCCATGATGGAACAGTAGGGGAAAATATTTAAGTCATGTTGTCTACAGAAGACTTAGATTTAAGTCTAATGTAGTGTTCTTATATCTAAAATATCTTCTAAGTTTTAAATTTCCAAGGAGGTGGAAAGCTTCTAAAGAGTGTTCTGTACAACATCTATTATATAATAGCTACTCAATAAATGAATGAAATATCTGCCTTTACTATATACCAATGGTCAGGGGAGGCAATTGTATAAGAAAAAGTTTGTGACTATGGATTTTTTTTTTCTGAGAGATACCATACAACTAACCTCATCTATAAGCTACTTAAGGTCACTGGAGTAAGGAAACCGCCTAAAGTGACATTTTAAGCTTTCAAATCCAGCTGTATTATAAAAGGCAGAAACTTAAAAAATGCCTTTTATGGAAGAGACTAATTTATTTACTCACCAAACAGTTGTTTTCTTCTTCTATGCACTCGGGGAATCTACATTTTTTCAGCCCACTAGCATTTAGATAGGGCCTTGTGCACAATAAATATTTGTTAAGTATACGTTTATTTAATGACATGATTATATTTCCCACAATTTTCATGACAGGAATATTTAATCAATTTTACATCTATTTCCATATACATAAACTCACTTAAGGCTTCAAAATCCCCTGGAAAAATAAATACAGTTTGACAACTTTCTGGTTTACGTCCAGACTGTGAATGTTCCAGTAGGTTGAATAAGCTGATACAGCCCACATCATCAAGATTAAATGTTCAGACTCAAGAATAAATATGTTAAATAAACAAAGAAACAGAACTACTAATTTTATTCATTGAAACAAACACTGCCATTTAAAATAATTGGACAAGATGCAAAGCTATACATACCAGGCTGCTGATCACAGCACTGTTTATATTAACAAAAATCAAAAACAAAATAACAGCATTTAAATATTTATTATTAAGGAAGCGATTAACCAGGATGTATTACTTTCAAATAACAAAATCCTATACAATTTTAGTCTTCATTTACTAATACACAAAGAGATCTATAAAGTCTTAAGGAAAACGATATCTAGACTATGTTTCCAATTTTGATCGTTGTGACTGTATATTTGGAAGAATGTACACCAGTATGTTAAGAGTGGTTATTTCTGAGTGGAAGAATTATAATTTATTTAAATTACTCTTTATATTTTCTATTTCATATTTTAATAAACTTATTGTCCTATTATAATATTAAAAAACAAAGCTGAAAATTGATACCACTGAAAAGAAAACATCAAGCAAATATTTTTCTATGGTCATAACTAAGTCAATAAATAATTTACTAGGTATTTCATTATTTGCCATTTTATTTTCAATTCAGCATTTTGCTTCAAAGGTTTACAGTATTTTATTTTGCACACATGAGCAATATCCTCCATTAACACATGATCTGCTACTTTTATATTCATCTTTCCAATGAGGTAGAGTTCTACACAGAACTTATCTTTTCCCTACTCTAGCTGAATTTGGGCCAAACTAGTATTTAGACTAATACTAAATGCCTCAAGAATAGCTGGATTTCTTGTTAATATGTTTGAAAAATAACACTATTTAAGAATAATGTAGAAGAAACAAACTTATAAAAGTTAAAAAGAGATGTTTATCTGAAGCTTCAAAAAATGAGCTGAAACAAATGAATAGACACATAGAAAAAAAAATAACCTTGATCTGTACCTCACACCATACACAAAATATATTTAGAATTTAGGTCTAAATTAAAAAATGTAAAAATGTAAAATATTTATAAACAGAAAAGCTAAAGTTATGAAACATCTACAGTAAAACATAGAAGAATCTTAAAGTAGACAAAGGTTTCTTAGACTACACACACTACATATAAATTAAAAATAAAATTGATAAATTGAACTTCATCAAAATTAGAACTTCAGGTCTTTAAAAGACATCATTAAAAAGATAAAAAGGCAAGCCACAGACTGGAAAATATATTTCCAATACATATAATGCCAAATGACCTGCATCCCAAAGCAAACAAACAAAAAAGTTCTGAAAGCTGAAAAATCAAAAGGAAATTAACCCATTTAAAATGGCCAAAAGAATTCACTTCATCAAAGAAGACATATTCATAGTCAATAAACATATGAAAAGATGTTCACCATTAGTCATCAGGGATATGAAATTTAAAACCATAGTGAAAGACCACTTTATAGTCATTAGCAGGGCAGACGTTAAAAAAAAAAAAAGGACAAACAGCTGGCAGTTCTAACTGTTGGTGAGGATGTGGATGGAACAAATGAAACTTATGTTTCTGCTGGGAAAGCTGAAAAACAGTTTTGGCAGTCTTTTAAAGTTAAACATACACTGGTGATGGTATCTAGAAATTCCATTCCCAGATATTTACCCATGAAAAATAAAAACACGTGCACAAAAAGACTTGTACAAGAATGTTCATGACGATATTCATAATAACCTTGTACTGGAAACAACACAAATACCTAATAACAGATGAATGGATAAACAATTTTGATACATCTATACAATGAAATACTGCTCAGCAATAAAAATAAATGAACTAATGATACCTACAATGACCGGGATGAATTTTTTAAAAATTAAGTAGAGCAAATACACATTATATAATTTCATTTATATGAAATTCTAGAACAGGCAACACTAATCAATAGCGATAAAAATCAGATCCACAGTTTCTAGGGAGAAGGTGACAGGGACTGCCTGCAAAGGTACGTGGTTGAATTTTTTAGGAAGATGAAAAAAATGTTTAATATCTTAATTGTGGAGTTAGTTAAATGGATGCATAAATTTATCAAAACTCACCAAATGTACACTTCAATATGTGCATTTTATTGTATGTAAATTATGTATTAGGTAATTTAAAATAGATGCTTGATTATGGAGTTTGGAAATTAGGGAATTCCTTAGACTAGTGGTTAGCAAGCTTGCATCAGAATCACCTGGAAGTTGCCTTAAACTGAATTGGTAAATCCCACTCCAAATTTCTGATTCAGCAGATCAGGAATAATGTCCCTGGAATTTATAATTCTAAGCTCTCAGGTGATGCTGAAGTAGCAGGTCCAGATAGCACACTTTGAGAACCACTGACTTAAAGGCAGGAAGAAATGATTCCTACATTGAGATATTAGATAGATCAATTTCAGCAACATCTTAGCTTCAGTTAGTAAATACGGAGCAATTTTACAAGTTTAAATCCATACACATACTTCTCAATTTAATAGGAATGAAGTTTAATGTTTTGAGTCATTTCCTGAAAAAATTAAAGTGAGCTTTTTATTTGCTTTAATGGAGTCCCCGGAAATTCATAGAGGGAGTTGGCAAATCCTCTGAAATCCAATACGAAATTTTTGTGTGTATGCTTTTTCTCCCCCCTTAGAGAGGGCCAACTTTTCATCAAAATTTCAACTGAATATGATAAGAAAATATATTAAGAAACTCTTAAGTAACTCTATAAGTATCCTTTCCATTTCTAATTTTTATATACATATGTTTTCTTCAAAAATAAACAGTAGGCGAACATGAAGGTTTACAACTTCATTTTTTTTTAAAATTTATGCTGAGCACTCACAAGTTTTAGACTGAAGACTTGACATAGGTATTATGAGGAGAATGAATAGGTTCACCACTGACACAATAATGAGCAAAGAAAGCTTCTGAGAGTTGCAAGACATTCTAGAAGTGTAATTTTTCCAAGTAAGATTAAAATTAAGATATTCTTAACTTTACATTATTATACCTCCATCTCTCCTAACTATTTCTGGTTCCAATGGAATTAAAACAATGAATATAAATGTAAAATTAATAACTATGCTATGTACTTGGACAATAAATGAATAGAGCTTTGTGTCTATAAGAGCATTTTTATTTGTGCATATATATTTTCAAGTGTAGAATATGCAAACATGATTACATTATATCTACCTATTTCAGTATTATCTATAAGCATTTTAGTAAGACTGCCATACGTGATATTAGAACGTGATACATTATTCATTATCTACTACAACTCTCTTTATTCCTTACAAATATAAAAGAGAGAAATTTTTAGTCTTCTGCTTTGTATCCTAGACACACACGTTTAGGAGGTCGTTTTAATTTCTCACAAGCTACCAAAAACTGTGTTACATTCAATTCTTTTCATACAATAGAAAAAAATGCAAATAATCATAGAACTTAACCATCAACAGATTCGGTAAACACATTTAGTACTTTTATTTTATAAAATAATATGACAAAAGGCTTCCGCAAATATGTGGTTCACTGACTGATGTGACTTAGAGGCATCTAAAAACTATTTGATTGTAAATATTATCACTACTAATCCTTTCATGCTGTTTTATGAAAAGGTCTCACTTCTTTTTCTGCATGCTTTTCAACAGGTAATAGACATATATATTCATGGTCTAGATAACATATGGACGAAAAGCTCAAATTTAATCTGAACTTTGTTTTCTCTCCACTTTTTAATCTTTGCATGAAGTCACCTTAAAGAATGATATTCTTTTCTCCCTCTTGTCTGAGTTGTTGCTAACAGCTTTTAATTTGGAAGTCTATCTCTGAGTTTTCTGCGCCTCAATGGTTTCAGCTCAATTGTTTCTCTAGCCAGCAGAGCATTTCATTTCTCCTGAAGGTCACTGCAGGCTGCCAACGCTTTGAAAACATACCATCTTTTCATTCATGCTGCAATGTAACCCTGCAGTACCATTAAGAGAAACAGAAGCAAGCATATAACTTTTTTCTATCAACAGTTATTGAATTTATTGTTATATAAAGCAAATTAGGCTATCAGTGAATAAAGTTCTTCCATAACTCCACCTTTTTTCAAGGCAATAGAAATTATTTTTTATATTTTAGTTTTGTACCTGTGTATAGATAATTATTGGTATAAATGATACCATAATGTCATCTGCTTTTGGAAGTAACTCTTCCAACCATATCGCTCCCAGTTGCAATAAACCAATGATGCAGGAAGCAGCCCTGATCTAAGGACACTCATAAAACGAACACCACATTGGCCATCTGTTGGAGGAGGGATTGCATTAAATGTAATGTGGGCCTGGAACACATCCAGTATTGTTTATTCTGTCACATATCAGATGAGCACTGAAATCGAATTGATGATTTTTTAATTCCAAGGGGACAAGAAATGGAGAGCAGAGGAGGAAGATGATTCCAGATATATCTGAACGTATTCAAGTAACAACTTGATTCAAAAAGAAAAAAGAACTAATGAATTCAGATGATCTCAGAGGAAGCATAATCCACATTACACAACCAAATATTTATATTATTGGGATAACAGAAATTCACTGTAAATTTACTTATGTGTTAAATAGTTAATGATGTCAAAAAAATATAAACCTGTCCTCTTAGATGAACAAGTTCATTGACTCACCAGCACAAATTATTTCTAAGAGTTTAAAGGCAAGATATTTGTTCTATATTTTAGATAATATAAAAATGTTTTAGATTATCTTATATGGTAATGTTTTAGATTATCTTATATGAAAAAATTGATACTTTGACTCATTAGGTTGCTTTTTTTTTTTTAACTTCTAGGGCAATGAAATTGTTGCATACCAGTTACATAGTTAGTTTGGGAAATATTAAAATGAGATTTTCCTTATAAAAGCAAGTTATCAAGTTATCCCCATGTATTTTAATGGGAAACTCACTGAAGCTTGATTCAAAGATCTGATTTAACATCACAGATTTTCCAATTATTAGTGAGATGACTTTGTGCAAGTGATTTAATTTCCCTGATTCTCAGTTTCTTTAAAATGTAAAAATGTCAAATGGAGAATTTATGTCCAATATCTCTGTAAAAGCTAAAGCATCCTAAGAATGTAAATGATTTTATTTTTATTTTAGTAAAATATATAGGTCAGTTTTGGAGGAAGTGCCCTTAGGATCTGTCATATTCTCGTGCAGAAGTACCCTTTTTCTCCCTGTCATCTTTTTCCTGTCTTACAAGGGCAATCTTGAAAGCACCTGGAGCAAACTGTTCCAGTTACATAGTTCCAATTACTGAGTTCCCTTAATGGAAGTGCTAACTGAAATGCAGATGAATTCTGTAATAGTCTTAAAATCACAATAAGAAAAATAATCTTTCTTCAGGCAATATCTATGGATATGATATTAGAAGAGCACATTATGTTTTTGATCACTCCAGGTTTATTAGGAAAGACATTTCATACATCCATCTGCTCATTTAAAATTCATCGCCCATAGTTAGATTTCTGTCACCATGTATTTGACTCTTTTTACCCCATCTACTTCCCCTTTCCTTCTGGGGAAGGAAACCACTAGATTATTGTCCATATCCATGAATCTCTGTTTGTCCTGTTTGTTGCTTTTTGTTTTATATCCCACATATAAGCGACAATGCAATACACACACACACACACACACACACACACACACACACACATTCCTTACTGAGGAATTGTACACCTGAAAGTTACTAGATTTCATTAACCAATGTCACCATAATTTAAATAAATTAAAAAATAATAACAATAAAAATAAAATAAAATGCAAAAAAAAAAAAAGAAAAACAAAAGAAAAGCTATTCGTTGAGTTCCTACAGTGGTAGGGTAGGCATCTACCTAGCTGGGAACAAAAGTGACAGTGCTTGCCCTTGTAGAGCTTGTTTAGATCGAGGAGCGACATCGCAGTATATGTTTTAAATATGCATCAGTTGATGTCGCTCCCCGATTTAAACAAACTCTACAAGGACAATTCACAAATTGTCCTATGGGCTAGGAAAGAACCACTGAGCAATGATAGTGGTGCTGGGTGTGCTGCAGGGTGAGGAAAAGTCCTGGGGAGATGTGGCTTAGTTTAGACAGAATGGTTAGAGATCTGACTGCCACATCATCAAACATTTAAAACACACACACCAGTAAGATATTTTCAGAAAACAAGGATGTTATCATTAACATTACTGTTAATGTAAATGCTCAAATTAGAATAGTTTATATAGGTGAAGTGAGTTTTTCTCCACTTGAAAGTCTGAACTATCAGCTCTTACACATATAACTGGCGAGAGTTAAACTCACTGCCGTGCAAGCAGATGCCACCCAACCTCCGCTACCCTGACCTGCCAAGGCTCATTAATCTCCACCATTTAATGCCTCACTGTCTATGGATCCTCATCCTGGAGAGAGAACTACATTCTGCCCACTTCATATTAGGGCCAGCCCATAATATAAGGTGACTAATTAGGAAAAACTGCAAATCTACACTAGCCATAAGCGTAGTACTTTTTTTTTTTTCAAAAATTCTTAGCAATACTTTAACTCGACTTCAATCTCTTGTTTATTGATTTCAAAATTCATGTGGATTATTTTTATAATTTATCTACTTACTCATCGCTGGATAGTTCAAATTTTAATTTTTTTCTCCCTCTCTCACCTATTCTCAGGAATCTCATCTCAGATTGTTTAAGCAGATTGAAAGAAAAACAACTCTGCAATAAAAAAAATGTCCTGAGCAGAATTATAACAGTAAAATATAGGTCACTGGTTGTGTTCACACAGGCTCTGAACATCATTATATCCTGTTTCTATGTTCAAATTTATTATCTTGAATTGGTTTTCCTCTAGCCCTGTATAACCAACTGAATCCTATCCTATTTCCCTCTTGCAGGTTATACCCTAAGCTTAGACCGTCCAGTATATTGGTTACAAATAAGAGCTCTGATGTGAGCAGTCCTTCGTTCAAATGCCCACTTGACCTTTTTTACCTGTGGGACCTTAGGCAAGTAAATGAATCATGTGGAAAAATAGAAGCACTTACTTCATGAAGTTGTCATGAGGAATAAACTAATATGTAGATCACTCAGCACCATGTCTGGACTCAGCAAGTACTCAATACTTATTAACTATTATAGTTCCATAATCTTTTTCAAAGAATGACCAAAATATCACCTTTAACAATTCCTATCAGCCCAAGGAGAAATAAGATTGAGGTTTTTCCCATCATCTAGGCAATTTTTTGTTTTGCTTTATTACTTACTTGTTTGCAAAAAACAACAAAAAAACAAATAAAAAAGCAAACCCTAAATTAGTGACCATGTATAGTATATATACATTTTTAAAAATATTTTTTTATTTTTCAATTACAGTTGACATACAGTATTATACTTCTCTCAGGTATACAGTTAGACATTTATTATATAACTTATGAAATGATACCTGTGCTAAGTCTAGTACCTATTTTGCACCATACTTAGTTATTACAATATTACTGACTGTATTTCCCGTGCTGTACTTTACATCCCCATGGTTGTTTTTATAACTGGAAATTTGTATATCTTAATCTCTTCCCCTTTTCACCCATCTCTCAAACCACCCCATCTGGCAATATCAAAATGTTCTCTGTATCTATGAGTTTCTATTTTATTTGTTAACTTATTTTGTTTTTGAGATTCCACATATAGGTGAAATATATGGTATTAGTCTTTCTCTGTGTCTCACTCAGCACAACACCCTCTAGGTCCATCCATGTTATTGCAGATGGCAAAACTTAATTCTTTTTTATGATTGAGTAATATTCCATTGTATATTTGTACCACTTCTTTATCCATTCATCTATTGATGGACACTTAAGTTGCTTCCACATCTTGGCTATTGCAAATAATGCTGCAATGAACATATGGATGCATATGTCTTTTTGAATTAGTATTTTGGGTTTCTTTATATATATACCCAAAAGAATTATTGGGTCCTTCTTCATTTCATTATAGCCTTTGTTTTAAATCCTTTGGTCTAGTATAAGTATTGCTACCCTAGCACTTTTCTTATTTCTATTTTCATGAAATATCTTTTCTCATTTCTTTACTTTGTATGTGTCTTTCAATCTCAAGTGAGTCTCTTCTGGCAGCAAATGTAAGGGTCTTGCTTACTCATCCATTCAGCCACCCTATGTCTTTTGATTAAAGCATTTAATCCATTTACATTTAAAGTAATCATTGGTAGATATGTAATTATTGCCATTTTATTATTCATATTTTTTATTTTTTTCTTCTTCTTAGAGTAGTCCCTTTAACATTTCTTATAATATTGGTTTGGTATTGATGAACTCCTTTAGCTTTTTCTTTTCTAGGAAATCTTTATCTGCCCTTCAATTTTAAATTATACATTTGCTGGGTAGAGTAATCTCGATTGTAGGTCCCTACATTTCATCACTTTGAGTATTTCATGCCAATCTCTTCTGGCCTGAAAACTTTTTGTTGAGAAATAAACTAACAGTCTTATGGGAGCTCTCTTGTAGGTAACTGACTGCATTTTTCTTGCTGCTTTTAAGATTCTCTCTGTCTTTAACCTTTAGCATTTTAATTATAATGTGTCTTGGTGTGGGCCTCTTTGCATCTAATTTTATGTCCATGTGGCTTCTATTAAATGTAATACTTGTATAATTGTCTATCTCTGAAGGCGTTATATATTCCAGGCCCATAGAGAAAGTGAGAACTCAATCTGTTTACTTTTCTTAAACTTAATACATTTCTTTTGGATTATTCAATTCGCGGGCACAATTATGCAACACTTGTGATTTAGATCAGCTTCTCTCCTATGAGTTCAACAATATTACTGCTGGGAGCAATTCTACAGACAAATATAGCTCAAGAGAATGATCTATACTTTCAAATGTTTTGTAAATTTGACTCAGATCTAGTATAGCTGTCACTGCTATTTTCAAAATTTATCCACGGTTATAATCATGTTGATGTTTTATAAAAGCCATGTCAAAAGACTTAGTTTAAAAACAATAGCACTTTCTTATTGTCTATTCATTTTTTTTTTATTTTGGTACCCTAAATACAAATATCATGTGGGAAAGCTTAATGTTATCTTTTCCAGAGAGTATATATCTTGTTTTTATACTTAAAAAATTATGTTGGAAATCTTTTCATATTTTAACGTTCTCATTCTTTCTTTGTAGTTGAATAGTATTTCATTGTATGAATATACATCCATTTGTCAGTTCATATTGATAGATATCCAGGTTTTCTTCATTTTTTTTTAATAATACAAACACTATTGCAATAAACATAGTCTGTTTACACATGTGTAAATGCATCTGTAAATACCTGATTCTTATATTGTTAATGGCTCCCCATTATCCCAATCAGATTTAGAATCTTATCTCTTTCACCATTCTTCATAACAACAGATGATATATCAAGTTTAACCAGTTATTTATTACATCTAATCTTTTACTAGAAAGGAAGAAATGGTGGTAATCATCATCATCATCATCATCATCATCATCATCATAACAGAACATGTTCTTGAATATGCATAAAATACTTCTTAGAAAATCTTATAAAATATGGTGATGTTGAGGAGGTACTCTACTGGCAACTGCATTGTTCTTGGGACTTTACATGCATTATCTTTAATTTTCACAATTAGGTTTTATTAAGCCTATTTATTAAGATTGAGGCTTGGGCCAAATTAGGAATTTGATTAAGTTGCAAAGTAAATACTAAGGCTAGGCTATGAATCTGAATTCTCTAATTTCTAAACCCATACTCTGCCTTCGAATCCATAATAGCTCTCTAATGTACGTTATCAGTCTTTACTGCTGACTCATTATATCTTCTGAATCCTGCCTAATATACTCAGTGTCCACTATAATCTCACTAGTTCGGATGAACTAATAAGTAGCCTCTTATTGGGTCTTCATGCTTTCTGTTATTTTCCTCCCATTTCATTTACTCACCACTCTAAAAACCTCATTCTATACTAATTCAATTACATTATAAGATTACTCTTTCAATCAAGTATTCATACTTCCTCAATAACTGAACCCACTGCCCTTGCCCCTTACTGATACCTCCACTATCTTGATAGCAATCTCAGGGTCGAGGGACCAAGTTGATATATGTGAAATGAGAAAGGAGAAGAGGGAGGTGCTAATATGCTAGAGCTACCCAGCCCTTTACCCTCATCTTAGACAGAGCAGCTTTATTTTTATCTGCTTTATGTACAATAGAGGGAGACAAATAATATTTTATTTGAAAAAAAATAATAAACCCTATAACATTCCCATAGCTAAAAACAAAATAGAAAACCATTAACATTGGAGAAATACTGGCTCCATAAGAACAGAAGGATTTTTCTCTCTTGTTCTCTGTTGTATCCTTAGCACCCAGAATAGTGTCTAGAAAGTACCTGATAAATATTTTTTGAAGGAATGAATATATGAATGGATTTAATTAATTTTGGTTCCATCAGTGTAATAACCAAAGCTTTGGGCAAGTTACTCAAGTACTATGAACATCCTTTTTATTCTTCTCACATGTAACTTACTGCTCCTACCTAGTAGCATTGTGGAGGTTAAAAATGTAAAGTAGCTTGCACGGTGCCTGAAAATTCTAACCTTTAACTTTATTGCTCTCTCTCTCTAAAATATAAATATATAATATTTATATTTTAAATATAAGAAATATAATATATATATATAATTTGCTGTTTTACAAACCTACCTATAACTGGCATTTCCCATCCTCTTCCCCTTTAAAATTTTTCTTCATTACAGCCACTAAAGGTTCTTCCCACTCTTTCACAATTAACCCAGCATCTGACTATTTATCTGATTTCTTGGCATTTGTCTATTTCAAATTTTAATGGGAGGCAGAGAAAAATAAAGCTAATCTGGTACTTCTTGGTGACTTGATAGACAGTCTTTTGATTAATTATTAAAATTAGACTTAGAACAAATGGAAAGGCCACTTTTTTCTTATAATCGCTATTGAATTTACTTTTCTCTATAACATTAGATTAATATAACTTGTTTCATTTATATAGTGCTTGATATTATTATACAGACTTTTCCCCGATAGCATGTTCGATTCTTGTTAGTAGTATTAACTACAAAGTAGTAGAATAGTTAGCAATTTCAAAATTTCTATCACCAAAGTCAGACGAGGAACGCTCTCTATGCCTACAAATCTATTTCCTGTACAACTGAAAAATAAATGTGGTTTTAAAGTAGCAACATAACATGTCTTTGGGAACTGTATATATTTTCAATTTACTCAAAATAAATAAATCTATGGTAGTCAACTGGCTTCAAAGTATCTTAACTTTAATTTTAAGACCATACGAAAAACATTATCTGCACAACCTTCCCTAATCAAGTTTGAAAGAGACAGATGGGCCTGCCTTTTCTTTGTACTGTGTTTATAGTTACGATCTACATTTACTCACATAACACATTAAAAAAAATTCAGCTGCAGATCTGATATCAGAGAAAGTGATTCCAAATTCTAAATATATATTCTAAAAAATTACAACAGTGCAGTGTATAAATTCCCTGTTGATAATGACTATAATCCACTTTAGTGAAAGAAATACATGTGAAGAAACCTATTTGTGAAAGGACAAGAATCCTGGAGGTCACTTCTGTGGAAGCTGCTAAGGAAGTCCTTGAGAAAATTCCTTGCAGCTAATTTCTCTTCTTGTCTTCTATAATTCCCAGTCACTCAGAGGTTTCTTTGACTTACCCACTAAAAAGACTAAGTAGATGGTAGTTTTGAGATATGGCAAGCATCCATACTTAATGTTGTAGACATATTAAACTTCCCAAATATTTGCTGTACCTCCCTGGGGGAGAACTATATTTCTATGCCTCATTGATGTCAGACTTGGCCATTGGAGTCAATTTGGCTAATGAAATGAATACAAGTGACGTGTCACTTCCAAGGGAAAGCTTTTAGTGCCAGTGTGTCCTCCACAGTGATCTCTTTACCCTCTGCCACATGATTGGTCATGTTCCTGACAAGCTGGGTCCCAGAGTACAGAACCCTTGGGGCAGAGCCCTCTAACTTTCAGTGGACATGTGGTAGGAGGGAGAAATAAACCTTTGAGGTATGAAACCATTGAGACTGGGTCATTTGTTACCTCAGCACAACCTAGCCTATTCCTGACTAACGTAATAAGTCATATACTTTCTAGTTATACACCTAGGAAGTACAAGGGGATGGGGAGCATAAAGCAGGATTGTTATTGGGATTTGAGAAAGATAACATGTGTAAACTGCCTGACACATATTTAATATGTAATATTATGAAGGGGCTAAGGACTCAGATTTTGTTGACTTATAAGTGTGTGTAGGGGAATACAGGTAAAATGGTTAACCTGATAGGGAGTAATAATAATAGAGGAATACTTAAATTTCATCCTCAGAAATCAAAGCATTTCTTATTGTAACCTACAGTGCCCAATATGATTAGTGGCAGAGGTTGTATAATTTATAAAAAGATAAGAGTTCGATTTCTATCTCTACTTCTTAACTGTTGAACTTGGAGCAATTTAGTTTAAGCTGCAATTCCTCATCTATAGCAGTGGAACATGGAACCTACCTCATTGGATAACAGAGAATGCATGTTAAGGGTTTAATATAGTATGTTGCATATAATGGCTATTCAATCAATGCAAATCTTATTATTTCTGTATAGCTTACACTTTCCCTTTCAATGAACAAAAAGCTAAAATAAACAAAGCTATCCACGGTATAAAGCTATGGTGGCCTAGGGTGGGTTAAGGAGTGTTGGTTTCAGTCATTGGATCTTAATTTGGGACAAAGACTGTTTTCAAAGGTTGTCAAAAGAAAAACATAAGACAGTTTTAGCTTCAGGGCCAAATAGATCTAGACAGCTGTTTTGGAGGGGCGCTGAATCAAGAGTAAGTGTTAACAAAGACATCCTGAGAAGGCTCCAGCAGGAGCACTGGGGGCTCCTGATAGTGTGAGATTCAAGGGAGGAAGAAAAGGAGTTTATATGAGATGAACACAACCTAACAGAGGAGTTATTGCGCATAGACTACCTAAAAATGTTCCCTTTTTAACAATAGCACTGCCATTGGCATCCAATATAATGCCTGGGTGAGAAAAATTGGAAAACTAAGATTCTGGAGCCTGTGAAAAGAATTACACCTGTGCTCCCTTAAATATTTTTTTCTGAAAACTCTCATTTCTAACTTGGTACTCAAGGTGCAAATAGTTTCTGATACAGGCAGGTTTCTGGTTTTAGCTTGTCATTTTTATTCATCATTTATACATGTTTTTTGACATTTAATCATGGTACAACAGAAAAAAATCTTAGACCTAAAACATTTTGATGCAACATTAGTTTAATGTTTCTGACTCCAAGCTTTAAAACAAGAGCACCCTTCCCCCCAAATTACATATAATCAGTACATAGGCTAGGATTTATTCCCCTAAATTTCTTGAAGATATTTGCCCATCAAAATAAATTTTCTTAAAAAACTGGTATTTCATGGTAAGTCACATCTATGTACACTTTAGGTTTCCCTTGTCACTTATTGACTTGTTTTTATGTCCTTTGACTTCTCCAAAGTCTACTCCAATTTTTGAGACAACTGGATGCTCAAAGTCTATCAGTAACTTCTCCATACTGTGACATCTGAAAGATGGATATCAGCTAACATGATCAAATTTATTCAGATGGATCAGGAATGGGTCTTCAGACCTGAGCAAACCCCCATTATAGCCTCTTTTCACATACCAGTCTATGGGATCACCACTCTTATGCTTTCTAGTGATTCTAATAGTTGATAACGTGTCTCATCCAACTTAAAGGAAGTTATAGCATCAGGCAACTCTAGTCATATGACTAGTCAATGAAGTACTGTCAAACTAGGAAATGATAGTTATACATGCAGGAGATGTCTACACTTGGTTCCAGGCCAACAATCTGGAGAAAGGAACATTTAAACAAAGATTCAAAAAAACCCTAAAAAGTACCCACCTAAACTCCCACTTTCTGAATGAATGCATTGCTAGATTTAGTTTCTAAAGATGATTTATGTATCCTTAGCTGTAGGAGATTTGACTTGGGGAGACTCAATAGATTCCTACAAGTCAATATGATGGGGTTAGTCATCTAGGCACAGTTGACCAAAGGTTAAAATAAGTACCTATTTAAACCACAGAGTAGCCTTTATGGTTTGTGGAAAAGGCTATTCCAGTTTAAAAATAGATATTCCAGACCAATTTTGATTTTAAAAAAATAGGTAACTGGTTCAAAAATATGGTGGGATAGAAATGTGATAAAAATTGTATTTCTTTATTAAAGTGGGTTTGAGGGATACTATACTTTCCTGACTTCTTGAAGCTAGAAGACTGTATTTGTTCATCTCCCTAGTACGCAGTAGCACTCAATAAGCCTTTGCCTAATGACAGAATAAGAATTGAGTAATAAAAATATTAAAAGTCCAAGATGCTCTTAAAAGAGCATATTTAAGCATTTATTCTTCAGTACTAATTTATGAACCAGCACAATAATTAGAACAGCTGTGTAGTAATGTTTCCAATTTTACAGATTTAATTTTGGAAAGTTTTATAGTGGAAACATTGAGTTGTCAAACATACCCAGTTTCAATGATCACATAACTTCCTTTTTAGTCAATGTCCTTGAATCCTGTAAACTGTTTTCAGTGAAGAATCTTCTATTCTGGTTGATTTCTAAAGCACAAAATAAAAATAAACCTCTATTCTCAATAGGATTTAAATACCAATATATTATGAGAATCAGTAGGGCTTTAAGCTTTAGGGTGTGAGTAAAGCTTTGTGGTTTAATATTCAAAATAACTCTTAAATGGTCTTACCTGAATGGTCATTCAGATATTTATATGTAATAGCCACAAAAATTCAGTTTCTTAAAATTTACTTTTATAAAGTCTTCTTGACTATAGTTATGCTCCTGAAATTATTTCCTCTAAATATTCTTGTTGGAATGA